>NC_071392.1:44869984-46259366 GCF_022682495.2 Desmodus rotundus | reverse complement strand
GAGATGTTGGAAGGGTGAAAGAGCCTTTTCTTCATAAAGCAGGAAAAGAGTGACTGTGAAAGGGGAAGTGGGAAAGAACACTGACATGTTGATTGCAAGTCTCCTCTCAAGTAGATCAGTTTTAGGAAAGACCCTGAGTATCTGGAAGTGGATTCCATTATGCTTTCTGTGTGCCTATTGCATGGACATGTTCTGCAAATCCTGGGAGCACAGGAACCCCAGTGTGGGGCTCTCTGGCCTCGGAACCAAGGGGAGGAATGAAGACAGTGCTACAATCTGTTTGAGTCTCCAGACAGATTGTGAGGGCAGTTGGCTACACTCTGACCAACTTCCTCCATTTTTCTAAAGAAGTCATAGTTCCTAATTTTTTATTTAAGAGATCAAAATCTCTTATTTGCTTATAGAAATACACACACCCATTGTAGCTGGAAGTATATGTTTCATGGCCCTATAATTCAATGGCTAAATTTAGGCAAATGTACAAAGTAGACAAACCTTATTTTAAATGGCCGCTGGTCTGCCCTGCCTACAACAACCCCCACTTCTGAACTTCACTGCTATACTCAGCCATCAGGAGTTCTCAGATAGCTTCTAACTATTTGAAATCCCCTACCCTGGAACCCCTCATGCCTTCTTTCCTTATGCTCTGAAATTAACTCACTCCTCATCTACCTCCCAATCCAGACTCTCAGTCTCTCTTTATGGATGACTTCCCTAAGGAGGAAAGTGACCTGATTTTCTAATTTACATAATTCACACTGAAGTGTGAATGATCAAATTGTGTAATTCTCCCAGAGGTTGCCTTCATTTTAGAAGAGGAGTTATTGGTGGATTATGGCCAGAGCTATTTTTTGAAGAATGGAAGAAAGGAATTTCTCTCTTTTACTCTCCCTTCCCCAATAGGGAACAATAGAAAGCCAGTCATTTGCCTTCCCTGGCCCAATGAAAAGGTTTCTCTATGCCTAGTCTACTGCAAGTATTTTCAGGCCTCTATCTTTTAGTAGTTCAGTAAGTGCTCAGGGAGGCATGGTAAGTAACTGAAAGAGTGGGCTCAAAGAGTACTCTCTTCTGGCTGCAAGAAGTGAACAGGCTTCAGGGGTGTGCACCTGAGTATCAGAGTGACTCTGGCAGAGAAGATGTATTTGTCCACATGGCTCAAGAACAAGAAGGGCAACTCTTCTTGCCCAGGACTGAAATTGTTCTGGTGTTTTCCACACGCAGCTCTTACACATCCTGTGAATGGACCACCACAGAGGTGCACTTAATCTCCAGGGCTGCAAAGAAGTGTAAAAAGTTCTTCAGTCCCATACTGCTTTTGTTTCTTATGCCAACAAACTTTTCTTTTTAAAATATTTTATTTATTTATTTTTAGAGAGGGTAGAAGGGAGGGAGAAAGAGAAGGAGAGAAACATCAACATGTGGTTGCCTCTCTCGCGCCCTCCACTGGGGACGTGGCAGGCAACCCAAGCACCTCCCCTGACTGGGAGTCAAACTAGAGACACTTTGCAACAAACTTTTCTAATAGAATGAAATCATATCACTTTGAAACACAATTTCTTTTTAATTCCAGTTATTCTACTAGTTGGCTGAGGTTTATGTTATAACCACAGTAGACAACAGCAAAAAATAACACAATGTGGAGGAAGCTGGAAGATGCAACCCTGGGCTTTTCTTTCTGGAGCAGCCTCTCACATGCCTGGGTGACACGCTTTTGCATTTTGTGATCCCAGTTCTTTTACCGCTCTGCTATGGATAACAGTCACAGGACCCAATGAATTCTTTTATATCTTAGAGTCAAGTACAGCTAAAAAAGGACAACAAAGGAAATTTGGCATCAGATTTCATTTTTAGGGCCAAATATTAAAAACCAAATCAGGAGACTGTTAAAGAGTGAAACATCTCAGGGAATTAATCTTCAGTGCAGATTAATTTCTCTGGGCATTTAGACGGAAAGATGTGTTTTTAAACTATTATTATGAAAATTTTCATTTGCTGTTTTTAAGTCTGTAATTAATTTCCAATTTCTTTGTGCCTCACATAGCACCATCCCACAGTCTCACTGCATAGGGTGCCAACAGGCAAAGTCTGTGGAGAGATGGCAGGCAAACACCACCACTATTGAAAGTAAAAGGGGCAGGAAGAAATTGATGTGGTAGGTTACAAACAGCTTTCACTTTGCGACTATCCACAAGTTATTATGAGCCGGGTGTGCTCTGAGTGCAGATTATCTGAATAGAAAAGGAGGGTCATTCCAAAAGGAAGTTGGTTGCTTTATGTGATCCTAAAATTCTACTATTGTGCTAGATTTTAGACTTCATTAAGCCCAGCCCAGCAGTTCTCAACTTTGCTCATTCAATTACATTTAACAATGTCTAATACCTGGGTTTCACCTCAGACCAGTTAAATAAGGACATCTGTGTGGGTTCCAAACATTGGTATTTTAAAAGTTTTCCCAGTCCATCTAATGTGCAGTCAAGTTTGAGAACCATCCTTATTTCACAGATTTATACACTGAGCCACAGGGAGACTTGGTGATTTGCCCAAAGTCAGATTAACTAGCTTTCAGCTGAACTATTCCTAGTCAACTGCTTTTATGATATCCTCTATCTCTGGGAAAATTCCCCAAGTTTTTAAATAGAGACTGGCTGGTTCATTTAGGGAACAAATTATTTATAGAACACCTATACTATGTTGGAAACTGGGCTGGTGGCTGAAGATAAAATAGCAAAAACAGGTGAGATTTCTGCCATCACAGTTTACATTCTAGGGGGAGAGACAAACATTAATGAAATAATGATGAAGTAATTGAAAATTATAACTGTGATAAGTGCTGGGAAAGAGAGTTTCATGGTGGCAGAAAAGGCTGACTTCTCTGAGGAGGTGCAGACTGAATGAGATCTGAAAGAGAAGGAAGAGGCAAAGAAGGGAAAGAAGAACGGGGTTGTATGTGAGACAGAAGAGACAGAGAGGGCGACAAAGTGAGGGGAGAGGGAGAGACTTCTTGATCTGCGTAGGAGAATGGCATATGTTAGAAGGCTCTATGGAAAAAACAAAACAAAACAAAACAAAACAAACAAAAAACCAAGCAGGGAATGTTCAGTGACAAGAAGGACAGTGAGGCGAGCAGGCAAGTCTGAAGAATCCCAGTTTTGGAGGACTAACAACCATGTTAATTGATTTCATTTATCAATTTAACCTCTACCTTAAAACATGTACTTAATCTCATCACTATAGGCACAGTGAAATGATGTATACACATCACAACCTTGTTTCACTTTCAATTTGAAACAAACACATAATGTGTACTCACATGTAAGATTCAAACAAGCTGTGGACCTCCACTTGACCACTGGTTCTCAACCTTGGCTACACTTTGCAATCACTTGTAGGCCTTTAAAAATGCTAAGACCCAAGAGATACCTTTGATCAATTTAATCAGAATCTTCAGTCAGGGGATGGATTCAGGAAATGGTACTTTTTTAAAGCTTCCCTGATGATCCCAGGTTGCAGACAAGATTGAGAACAGCTGTTTGAGGGTGCGGGTCTGATCAGGGAGAATACAAGGAGGGAAGAGATAAATTGTGTTTGTATTTGTCACTCTCCATCCTTAGTTATTGCCCCCACTTGATGCATTAGGACTCACCATGTAATGGAAATCTCTTCTGTTATAACTTCTTAATGAATAGCTGGATTGGAATTGAAACTGCAGGAACACTAGGGAGAGCTCCTAAATGAAAAAACTCCCTGTTTCTCCCTCACATTCTCTCTTCTTACCTTCAATCTTTCCCTTTCTACTGGTCCTGTGCATTTTGCTCCAGAAGAGCACTGAAGATTTATATGCAGTTGTAAGAAATGATGAAGAAACCCTTTATACCCTTCATTCAATTTCCCCCAAAGGTAACATCTTGCCAAACTACAAAACAATATTACAACCAGGATACTGACATTGATACATTCAGGACACAGACCATTTCCATCACTACAAGGATCCCCCACATTGTCCTTTACTAGCCACAGCCCCTGCCCTCCACCCTTACCTGTGGCAACTACTACTCTGGTCTCTATTTCTACATTTTTTGTCATTTAAAGAATGTAATGTAAATAAAATCATATAGCATATAACCTTTTGGGATATGCATTTTTCACTCAGAATAATTCTTTGGAGATGCACCCAAGTTGCTGCATGTATCAATAGTTCCATTTAACTGCAGTATTCCTTGGTATAAATACACTACTGATTGTTTTAACTTCTCGCCTACTAAAAGACATCTGGGATGTTTCTGATTATTGGCTATTATGAATAAAGTTGCTAGGAATCCTTGTGTACAGGCTTTTGTGTGAACATATGTCTTCATTTCTCTGGGATAAATATGCAGAAGTGCTGAATCTTAATAGTAGTTAAATGTTTAGTTTTTAAAGATATTGCCAAACTGTTTTCCAGAGTGGTTGTACCAGTTTACATTCCCACCAGCAATGCATGAGTGATTCAGTTCTCCATACCCATGCCAGAATTTGGTGGTGTCCATATTTTATTTTTTACTTTAGTCATTATGATTGGTGTCTAGTGATGTTTCATTGTGATTTTAATTTGCATATTAATAATGACTAATGAGGTGCAATATCTTCTCATGTGTTTGCTCAAAGAATATTTTTGCAGGGTATAGGATTTTGGGTTGACAGTTCTTTTATTTCAGCACTTGAAAAACAGTGTTCCAATCCTGCTTTCCTCAGTGGTTTGTAACGAGAAATTCACTGTCACTTGATTTTTTTTCTCCAAGAGGTAAGGTGCTGTTTTATACCCTGGCTGCTTTAAATTATTTTTCTTTGTCTGTTTTTAGAAGCTTAATTATAAAGAGTCTTAGTGTGGATGTCTTTGGGTTTATCCTGTTTATCCTGCTCAGTTTCCTGGATCAGTAGGTTTATGTCTCTTGCCAGGTTTGAGAATCTTCAGCCAAGGTTTCTTCAAGTACTTTTTCAGCCCTGTTCTCTTTCTCCTTTTCCTCTCTGACTCTGATGACATGAACGTTTACCTTCTGTTATATCCCACAGGTCCCTGAGGGTTATTTTCTGTCTCTTTTTCCTTTGTTTCTTGGATTCAGCCATTTCTATTATTTTAGCTTTCAGACAACTAACTCCCCTGACCCCTATATTCTACTGCTGATCCCAACTGCTGAGCTTTTAATTTCAGTTGTTGTGTTTTTCAATTCTAAAATTTTCACTTGGCTTTTTCTTACGTCCTCTATTATTTGCTGGAACTTTCCATGTCTTTCCTGAAGCTTTCTATCTTTTTTTTTTTGTTTGAGGCTTATTTGTACTTACTCGGTGAAGTATTTTATCATAGTTGCTCTAAAAAATCTTTGCCAGGTAATTCTAACATTTCTGTCTTCTTAGTGTTGATGTCTATTGATTGGCTTTTTCCTTTGGTTTGAGATGTTCCTGGTTCTTGATGTAAGTGATTTTTTAAAAAATCGAAATCTGGACCTTTTCTTGTTATGTCACGAGACTCTGGATCTTTCTTAAACTTTCTGTTTTAGCTAGTTTTCTATGACATCACTCTGGCAGAGGAAGGGGATGTTCACTGTGTTGTTACTTCTAGGTATAGGTAAAGCTCCAAGTTTTCTACTTGGGATCTACTGACACCCAAGGTATGAGCTTTTTGTTACTCCTGGGTGGGGGGTGGAAATCTTGGTCCCTGTGTGGCCTCCATTGACACTGCAGTACTGGTGGACATATTACTGTTGGGTAGAAGTGGAAGTCCAGGCTTCCTCCGTGGTCTTCACTGACACCAACGCAGTTTGGGGGTGAGAGGAAGGAATTCATTACAGCATGGAGAAAGTGAAAGAGAATGGAAGTCTAAGCTCCCCACTTGGCTGTTGCTGGCATGGGAGGGGTGGGGACATATTTTTACCTGTAATGTTTTAACCAGGAGACTGGTTATAATCTAAAGGTTTTCTGTCTTTATAGGCTGCTCATTCCTTGGTACTCTGGGTAGAGAGAGCAGGCTTTTATTGGGACTATTTTTTTCTTTCTGTCTGTTGGCATTTTTGTGTTCCTGGTTCCTTCAGCTCTAAGTCTGGGAAAACCCAAGGAACTCACTTCCATGTTCTTATTTGAGGCCTGTAGGTCCCCAGACCATCTGCCTTCTCTCCACCATTCAGAGTCTCCTAGCATTTGTTTTGCATATAATGTCCAAAGGTTTCAGTTGTACTTAGCAGGGTAAATAGAGGAAAACATATCTACTACATCTTCCTGAAGGCAGAATTTATTTCTGTGCTTTAAATGCACAACAGGTCTTTCCTTCTGAAAAAGGTTTTTAATATACCTTCTTAATGACCTCCACATTTTTGTGGCCTCCAATGGAAAACTTTGTGAATCAGTCAGCTATTTCTATTACTTGCCTTTCACTGCAATTTGTTTTCTCTAAATTTCTTGGATTTGCACTTCTATTCCTCAGTCTTCTGCTGAAACTGCTCTCAAAGATTATCATTTATCTCTGTACCCTTCTTTTTAAATTAAATCCAGATGGTTGGTTATTCCTGTTAAAATTCTATCTTCCTTGGTTTCTATAGCAAATATTTGAATCACAGTTCTTTCAGTGTCTGTATGTCTTTGTACAAATCACAGAAACACAGATCTAAGTCTTAGAGCCTCATTTTTTTTTATTATAAGATGAGGAATATAACCCCAACAAATACTTTTTAGGATTGAATTGAGGCTCAGGTGATATTATATGTCTTTAATAAATACCAGTTAGTGTCAGATACTATGGTACACCCTGGATATACAACAGTGAGCATAATATAGCCTCAAGGACTAGACATAGTCTAGTGTCAGAGACAGGTAGGTGAACAGGCCATGGGTTCAGTGCAAGAACATGATATGCAGAGCAATTTCCACAGGAACACATAGGAACCTTGAGGGCTCATACAAGGCTTCCCAGAGGAGGTACATCTAAGCTGAGTCCTGAGGTATGAGTAAGTGTTCAGTATGGAATATTCTCTGCATACTCTGAGGTACTGGGAGAAAACATATTTTCCTTATAAAGTCCCTTTTCATGCCATTCCAGGGAATTAAAAGTGAAGTTTACTTTTAAGAAATGTATACAAATTATGTGTAATCAAGTCCACTTTCAGCTTTGGAGGAAGAGATATGTACAATAAGTCTTTGCACTATGTAAGTTCTGGTCTATAATCATGATATTTGAAAATGGAAAAGAGTAACTTTTTAAAGACCTTTTATTAATCTACTTGAGAGAGATTAGCTTTTATATTACAATGACATGCTCCAGCAATTATAACAGCCATTAACTCCACTAATTGCATTTATTCATATTTGAATGCTTGATTGAGTTCTTCTACTGTAGTAGTCATTCATTCATCACCTCTTTTTTGATATATAAATATATTTCATATATAAGACAATTAACCAGTTATAATATACCAGTACAATTTTATTTTTTCCTCTCTAACAAAATAACTCAATCTTCTATGCTCAATTTTCCCCATGACATCCAACACCATTGATGTTGTTACCCCTTTTTCATCTGGAACTTACCATTTTCCTGAAAGCTCACCATCTCCATTTTTTACCAGCTCTAACTTTTTACCCTGTACTTTCTCATTATCTTTAAGCAGATACAGAAGAACACAAAATTGTGCTTTATAATTATCATCATTTGCTTCTAATTTGCACTTCACCTCAGCAGTGTGAGAGTTTTTCATTTCCATATCTCATTTCAATGTGATAGCTTAAAAAAATACAGCCCAGGTAAAATATTTTTCCTGTTCATGATTGAATGTAATCATGGAGTTAGAAGACCAAAATTCTGCTGTTTGTGTGATATATGTTCCAGAGGACAGAAAAGGAATATGTATTTTCTTTAATGTTCATCTTTCTGAATATTGATTTCAGAGGCTAGTGCCATCTGACACAAGTATAAATGTTGAAGGGTTTTGCTTTGATGCACTACCTCCTACATACAAGCAGTGTGACTTTGCAATCCTTGAGGACTCGGAAACTTTCATCAGGCCAATTGTTCCATTGCTGATGATCAGCCAACAAACAACTGCCACAGTAACTGTATGAAAAACAAAGCACACTAAACCAATTGTATTTCTTTTTATGATACTGCCACCCAGCAAAAACAAATGGATAGTGACTCAAGGGATTTATCTTGAAATATGGCTAAGGTTTTAATGCCTTATATACCATGTCTCATCAACAAGGTAAGAAGTAAGTTGTTTATTGCCCTATTGTAATGTGGGCAGATAGCTGAATTAAAGCTGCCACATGGAGGAAGCGGCGATGTGGTGTATACTGCAATCAGCCCTAAGGCTGATGTGTTTGTATTCAATATTCATGACCCAGAATCAGGAATGTACTTACCAGATCTGTGGAGAATTCTCAATCAGAAGGGTTGTTATTGTTCTTAATACCTCAACACCTTGACATTTCTGGGCTATTTTTCTAACAAAAGAATGCAATTTAATGCCATAAGGGTAAGCATACAAAAGAGAAAACATTGAAGCTAAAGACCTAACTGCTGACATTAAAAATTGGGATAAAGTGTAATGAGATAAAAATGTAGCAACAAAGAAGAAAATCCTGGCAAATATTAACTGTTTATAAATGTGAAGCAAATAAAGAATTATTTATGACTAGTAAAAAAAACCTACCATACTCTTGAATAGCTATAGCTAAGAGTTAAGGAAAACTCCTTCTGTTACAGTCTATCTTAGCTACATTTTTCCATGATTGTCTCTAGTTAGGTCACTGCATTTTAAGTCCTATGTGAAGAAAGTAGAGGAGGTTCAGATATAAGCAATAAATAAAGATTAAAGGAATAGAAAATTGGTTCATGAAGAAAAGTGAAAAGAATGGGGTCTTCTTAGGCCTGGAGAGAAAAATGAGTAACAGATGACTTGATTGCTATCTTCAAGCACAGGAGAGTCCATGTGTGTTGAACAGTTTTTCTCCATTATTAACCAAATAAAAACAAAACATCACACATAAAACAAGAGCCTAAAGAAAAGAAATGGGCTTATATAAAGCTAAAGAAATGTTGGTTGAACTTAAAACATTTTCTTAAATATGGAACTTATCAAAACATGAAATAGAATATTTGATAACATTTTAGAAATTATTGCCTGAGTACATAAAAATATTTTGTTTCTTATAAAATAAGCAACTTGAATATAGAAAATCTAGAAAAAAGTTAAGAAAAAAGATGAATATAAAAAGCACCTATAATTCCAGAAACCAGAGAGAACTAAATCTTTTCCAGGCTTTTCCTCACATCCATGTGTGAATATATGTATTTGTTTTTACCAAAACGGGATAGCTTAACTCATTCTAGATCTTAACCTGCTCTTACCACTAAATTATATGTGAACATCTTTTCATAGCTTAATAGTATTCTACTGTACTATAAAACAATTTTTGTACCAGACCTTTTTTGTACCAGAGACCAGTACTTTTTTTGTACTAGAGACCAGTTCTGTGGAAGACAATTTTTCCAGGGGCCAGAGTTGAGGGGAGAGGAGGAGGAACTCAGGTGGCAAAGCCAGAGAAGCTTGCTTGCTCACCTGCCACTCACTTCCTGCTGTGTGGCCTGGTTCCTAACAGGCCACAAACCAGTACTGGTCCACAGCCCAGGGGTTAGGGACCCCTGCTCTAAGATTTAATTTATTTAACCAATCCCTTATATGATGCTTTAAAAATTGTCCTAGTTTTTCTTTTTACAAACTTGTGATGGGCATTTAGAGAATTAAATATTTGCAAGCATATGTAATTAAATTTTAGCATTAATTTCTAGGAAAATTGCTGGATCAAAGATTTGCAGAATTCTAATGTTGTTAGTGACTATTTTTTAATTCTCATCCACACAATTTGAAATGATTTATATTATCATTGACAATGTGAAAGCATGCCCTTTTCAAAGGACTCAGATATAACCAAATATTATCATTTTAAAACATAATGCCCTGGGGCCTCTGTTCAAGACAGCAGAGATGGCAGGGTAAGTAAATGCTGTACTTTGACCTCCCACATGTATATCAAAATCAAAACTAAAGTACAGAACAACCATCACTCAGAACTGCCTGGAATCTAACTGAAAAGATGTCCTATAACTAAGGATATGAAGAAGCCACCATATTGAGTCTGGTAGAAGGGGCAAAGACACTGACTGGGCTGGTCACGCACACATGCATGGCAGGTTAAATATTGAGAGGGATTATCTAGGCTGTGAAGGTCACCCCTGAGGAGAGAGATGTTCCAGCCCCACACCTAATCACCTAGTCCAGGGTTTCAGTGCCAAGAAGAGAAGCCCTATAACTTCCGGCTGTGAGAACCAGTGGGGATTGTGGCTGACATGGAGGGCTTCTGGAGTCCCCAGCATTTTTCTTAAAAGGCTTGCATAAGGACTTTCTCAAACTCACTTGCTCTGAGCTCTAGCAGTGGGGCAGCAGCTTGAAAAGTACCAGGGACATGTGGGGAGTAATTAAATTGTCTGATATCAGGGCAAGGGACAGAGGGACAGTTTTATCCCAGACAGAAGTGCTTGGAAAAGCATTGTTCCTTTGCTGAACTCTACCCCCACTGAGCCGGCAGCCTGGCACCATATCTGAGTCTCCATCAACCTGGCTAAGGCTAACAATGGTGATTCCCTGAGACCCAGCTCCACCCAACTGGTAGGCCCACCCAAGCCATTTCCTGTGGGTTTTTCTATACAAATGGCCTGTCTTGCACATGCTGTTGACTTTCTTAAAAGCTCTCAAACAAGCAGTATCTCACCTTGGTATGCCCTGTAACTCTTAACAAGTGGACCCAGGTTTGGCACTAGAAGCAGCCAGTTTTGGTTCTCATTTGGCCTCACCTGGGTACCTCCAAGTCCACCACAAGTAGCAGCCATTTGCTGATCATTATGTAGCTAATGCCAGGTAACCCTGGGCAGGGCACAAGTGGCAGCTGACCTTGGCTTGCACCTCTCAAGATGCCCCAGAGCCAGCACACCTTGTGGACAGCTTCAGACCATGCTGAAGCACTACCCAACAACCTCTATGAGTGACACACTTGAGGGGTAGACTGAGCAGGCACCAGAGTCTTGCTGAAGCAAATAACTAAACAAAATGGAGAGAAGCAATCTGTCAGATGCAGAGTTCAAAACACTGGTTATAAGGATGGTCAATGAACTTAGAAGAAGAGTAGATGAACTTAGTGACAACTTCAACAAATAGTTAAAAAACATAAAGAAGAACCACTCAGAACTGAAAATTATAATAATTGAAAAGAAAACTATATTACAGGGAATCAATAGTAGATTAGATAAAGCAGAGGATTAAATCATCAATTTGGAAGATAAGGAAGCAGAATGCACCCAATCAGAACAGCAAAAAGAAAAAGAATCAAGATAAAAAGGATAGTTTAAGGAGCCTCTTGTACAACTTCAAGGATATGAACTTTTGCATAATGGGGGTGCAAGAAATAGAAGAGATAAAGAAAGAAATTGAAACCTATTAAAAAATGATAGAATACTTCCCTAACCTGGAGAAAAAAATAGACATACAAATCTAGGAAGCAGAGAGAGTCCAAAACAAGATGAACCCAAAGAGGTCTTCTGAGCCACCACTGATGCTCAGTACATCCTACCCTATCCTCTCCCAGTGTGAGGGGAAGTCTAAGAATAGGTGAAGAAAGTACCTGTCACGACTTTTATAGCTGACTGCTTGGTGTCTCAGCCTGCTAGAGGCTGAAGTAGAACCAAATGAGATAGAAACTGAGGGGGCTTTAGAAGAATCCTCAAGGGAAGAGGTCAATCCAAGTTGGTGGTGGAGTAGACGGAGGCTAAACTCACTTCTTCCCAGGACCAAAGTGGAATTACAACTAAAATACAGAGCAATCAACCTGAATAACCAACTGAAGACTGGCTGGAGAGAAGTCTCGTAACCAAGGATTTACAGAAGAAGCCACATCAAGACTGGTAGGAACAACAGAAATGAGAAAAGTGCTGGCTCCACTCCCCCAAGTGGCAGCTGAGATTCCATAAAAATATTGCAGCTGCAAAGGCTCCTCCTGAGGAGTGTGGGGTCTCAACTCCTAGCCAGGTTCCCCAGGGCACTAGAGCTAGGATGAGGCACCAACATAATATCTGGCTGTGATAATCAGGGGCAATTCTCTCAGTCAGGGAGAGATAGGAGTCTGTTAGAGACATAGGCACCCTCTTAAAGGGCCAACACACAAAATCTCATTAACAGCTACCCACCCTGGGCTCCAGTGGAGAGAAAGTGAAGCAGATTGAAGTCATGTGAGGCAAGACTGGTATGTGACGCTCTGGGGAGAAAGCTGAGGACACAGCTACCAGGACCCCTGTGCAGAGTCACTTTCTCACACCATAGATACCATCCTTCTTGGGTGGAGCACACCACTACATATGACATCAGCCTGGAGGAAAGCAACAGCCCCACCCTCTGACATCTTGTCACTCCAACCTGCAGAGGTCACACCCTGGTAGGGAGTCAGCTGCCTGGGGCAGGGTATAAAAATCTGGGCAAACTTGAGGTAACAGTGACTGAGGGGTGTAGCTCCCACCTTCCCCCAAGCCTAACTAGCATCTTCCCTCAGGGGATATCCACCAGCTCCAACCTACTGACTACCAGCAGCCCCACACTGTTGAGCACAGGCTCCTGGCAGAATCTTGGAAAGACTGAGCTGTATGGCTCTGGGATGGGGCCATTTTTCCTTACACACCCAACTGGTGAAAAGCCCTCCCCTCCCATTGCCAAATGTTGGTCTATTTCAGCATGATAAACTCTGCTGGCCACACCTGATGACTCCCTTAGTCCCTGTCCCATCACAGAGGTCTACAGGCACCTGAAAGGTGGCAGCTAGACTTGGTATACCATGGGACATTTGCTGACTAGCCTCAGACCTAGCACTGGCACTGCATTGAACCTGTATCAATCTGGTGAACACCACTTGTCACTACCTGGTGACACACTGAAAATAAACCTCATGCACTTCAAGTACTGCCAGAGACTTTCAGTGACAGAGCCTAACAGTCAGCCAGCAGGCAGAGGTAGGTGGAGGTAAATATCAGGGTATGTTGGAACTTTTGCTGGCCTGCACCTGGGGCTGGTGTTGTTCAAAGCTGGCATTGGTGTGCAGTTTGGTCCTTCCTGTGCACACCGAGGCCCAAGAGAGACATTCACAAACTGTGGATTGCTTTGTAGTTCCAAATAGGTTGCCCAAAGCCAATCACAGGCAGATCTGACATTGGCTTGCACTAGCGTCCCTCCCAGAGGCCCAGAACCAACATACCTAGGGCCCACCTTCAGAAAACATCAAAACATGATCCAGTGAGCTTCACAAGTGGTGTATCCAAAGGGAGATCTTGGCAGGCATGAGAACCTGCTCATGCAAATTCTGTGTCCTGTCATCAGCATCTGCATAGCAGCTTGCATGCCGTGACTGGGGTTGAGCTTCATAGTTAGCCAGTTTGAAGGTCAATCCCATGCATGAATGGACCAATAGCAATCAAGACTCAATTATAGCCCTGGCAAGGTGGCTCAATTAATTGGAGCATCGTCCCATATACCAAAAGATTGTGGGTTCATTTCCTGGTCAGGGCACATCCCTAGGTTGCAGGCTTGATCCCCGATCAGGGAGTATATGGGAGGCAATAAATTCATGTTCCTCTTTCACATCAATGTATCTCTCTCTCATTCTGTCTCCTTTTTACTCTTTCCCTAAAATAAATAAACATATCCTCAACTGAGGATTAAAAAAATAATAAATATAAAAAAATAAAAAAATTCATTAAAAAGGGGGAAAATACTCAATTACAACAGGAGGGCCAACCTAACCCACACAAGGGACATTCCTGAAGTGCCTAGCTCAAGTGATCAAGGACACTGTGCCAATGGATCCCATAGGACACCTACTATGTAAGACCGCACAACCAAGACCAGAAGTTATAGCAGATTTACCTAATGTACAGAAACAAACAAAAAAGGGGCAGCCAAAATGTGGAGACATCGAACCATACCCCAAATTAAAGAACAGGAAAAATCTCCAGAAAAAGAGCTAAATAAAATGGAGGTAATATGGATTTTAGAAAAAGTGGTTATAAGGTTCCTCAGGAACTTCGTGAGAACTTAGAAGGAGCTTAGTGAAAACTACAACAGCATAAAAAAACAGGAACCATAAAAAAGAATGAGTTAGAAACAAAGAATAAAATATCAGGAATGAAGAATACACTGGAAGGAACAAATAATAGGTTGTATAAAGCAGAAGATCAAAACAGGAATTTGGAAGACAAAATAAAAAAAGAACACCCCATTCAGAGCAACACAAAGAAAAAAAAATTAAATGAGGATGGTTTAAGAAATATTTGGGACAATGTGAAGTGTGACATTGGCATCATAGGGGTACCAGAAGGAAAGAGAGAGAGAGCAAAGGATCAAGAACTTATTTGAAAAAAAATGACAAAGCCCTGGCCAGGTGGCTAAGTTGGGTGGAGCATTATCCTGTAGACCAAAAGGTTATGGGATCAATTATTGGTCAGGGCACACATGTGGTTTCAAAGCCTGGTTGAGAGGCAACTAATTAATGTTTCTCTCTCTCCCTCTCCTTCTCGCTCCCTCTCTCCCACTCCCTTCCTCTCTCTCTGGAATCAAAACCAATAACTTCCTCAAGTGAATACAAAAATAATGACCAAGAATGGAACCAAGATAGCAGCGTAGGTAGACACACTGCACCTCCTCGCATAACCAGAACTGACAGAAAATCAAACGGCAAGTAAGTCTGACACCAAGTAGATAAAAAAGAAACATACATCCAGACCGGTAGGAGGTGCGGAGACGGGCACCGGGGCGGAAAGGACTCACGTGGCCATGGCGGGACCGAGACTGGTGGAGTGTAGGATGAATGGGGCAGGCAGTCTGACCACTGGCAGACCCTGTGGCCCTACATTCGCGCACAGATAAACCAGGACGAACAGCGGGGAGCAGGGCAGACTGCACAACCCAGGGCTCCAGCACAGAGAAATAAAGCCTCAGACCTCTGACTGAAAACACCTGTGGGGGTTGGGGTGGCAGCAGGAGAGACTCCCAGCCTCACAGGAGAGGTTGTTGGAGAGACCCACAGGGGCCTAGAGTGTGCACCAGCCCACCCACTTGGGAACCAGCACCAGAGGGGCCAAATTTGATTGTGGGTAGTGGAGGCAGTGACTGAAATCCGGTGGAGACTGGAGCGGGCACCATTACTCCCTCTTGGCCCCTACCCCATGTACAGCATCACAGCGCAGCGACCAGCGTTACCCCGCCCCGCCCCAGGAACACCTAAGGCTCCACCCCTTTAAGTAAAAGACGCACCAAGACAAAAAAAAAAAATGGCCCAAATGACAGAACACCTCAAAGCTCTGGAAAAAATACAACTAAGCGAGGAAGAGATAGCCAACCTATTGGATGCACAGTTCAAAACACTGGTTATTAAGACACTCACAGAATTGGTTGAATTTGTTCGAAAACCAGATGAAAAAATGAAGGCTATGCCAAGAGAATCAAAGGGAAATGTACAGGGAACCAATGGTGACGCAAAGGAAACTGGGACTCAGATCAATGGTGTGGACCAGAAGGAAGAAAGAAACATCCAACCAGAAAAGAATGAAGAAACAAGAATTCGGAAAAATGAGGAGAGGCTTAGGAACCTCCAGGACATCTTGAAACATTCCAACATCCGAATTATAGGGGTGCCAGAAGGAGAAGAGGAAGAACAAAAAATTGAAAACTTATTTGAACAAATAATGAAGGAGAACTTCCCCAGTCTGGCAAAGGAAATAGATTTCCAGGAAGTCCAGGAAACTCAGAGAGTCCCAAAGAAGCTGGACCCAAGGAGGAACACACCAAGGTACATCATAATTACATTACCCAAGATGAAAGAGAAGGAGAGAATCTTAGAAGCAGCAAGAGAAAAGGACACAGTTACCTACAAAGGGGTTCCCATAAGACTGTCAGCTGATTTCTCCAAAGAGACCTTACAGGCAAGAAGGGGCTGGAAAGAAGTATTCCAAGTCATGAAAGGCAAGGGCCTACATCCAAGATTACTCTATCCAGCAAAGCTATCATTTAGAATGGAGGGGAAGATAAAGTGCTTCTCAGATAAGGTCAAGTTAAAGGAGTTCATCATCACCAAGCCCTTATTATATGAAATGTTAAAGGGACTTACCTAAGAAAAAGAAGATAAAAAATATGAACAGTAAAAATGACAGCAAACTCACAGTTATTAACAACCACACCTAAAATCAAAAGAAAACTAAGCAAACAACTAGAACAGAAACAGAACCACAGAAATGGAGATCACATGGAGGGTTATCAATAGGGGATTGGGAGAGGGAGAGAGGGGGGAAAGGTACAGAAAACAAGCAGCATAAATGATAGGTGGAAAATAGACAGGGGGAGGGTAAGAATAGTGTAGGAAATGTAGAAGCCAAAGAACTTATAAGTATGACCCATGGACACAAATTATAGGGGTGGAATGTGGGAGGGAGGGGGTGGGCAGGATGGAGTTGAGTGAAGGGGCGGAAATGGGACAACTGTAATAGCATAATCAATAAATATCAAAAAAATAATGACCAAAAATTTTCTGAACCTGTTAGAAAAAAAAGACATACAAGTCCAGGAAGCACAGAGGTTCCCAAAAAGATGAACCCAAAAGTGCCACACCAAGAAACATCATAATTAAAACAGAAATGGGAAAAGACAAAGAGAGAATCTTAGGAGCAGCAAGAGAAAGACAGTTACCTATAAGAGAGTCCCATAAGACTGTCACCTGATTTCTCAACAGAAACATTTCAGTCTAGAAAGAACTAGCATGAAAATATTCAAAATGATAAAAAGCACGGACCTACAAGACTACTTTACCCAGCAAGGCTATCATTTAAAATTGAAGGATAAATAAAGAACTTTCCAGACCAGAATAATCAAAAGGAGTATGTTACCACGAGAACACTATTACAAAAATGTCAAAGAGCCTTCTTTAAGAAGAAGAAAATGATTTTAAAAAAGAAACATAGTTAAAAGAATAAAAGGGTAATAAATACTTGAAGAATCACTTTAAATGTAAATGGCTTAAATGCTCCAATCAAAAGACACAGGGTAGCTGAATGGATAGGAAAGCAAGACGCATCTATATGCTGTCTCCAAGAGACTCACCTCAGATTGAAAGATACACACAGAATAAAAGTAAAGGGCTGGAAAAATATATTTCATGCAAATGAAAAAGAAAAATAAGCTGTAGTATCCATACTTATATCTGACAATGTAGACTTTAAAGCTATAGAAACAAAGAAAGACACTACAAAATGATAAGGAAGTCAATTTAACAAGAGGATATAACACTTGTAAAGATTTATGGACAAAACGTAGGAGCACCTAAATATAGACAGCAAATCTTGATGGTAATAAAAAAAGAGATTGACAGTAATACAGTCATAGTAGAAAATGTTAATAACCCATTGACATCAATGGATAGTGCTTCCAGACAGAAAATTAAGAAGAGAACAACAACCTTATATGATATACCAGGTCAAATGAATTTTAATACCTTAAGAGGATTTCATCCCAAAGTAGCAGAATATAGACTCTTTTCAAGTCCACATGAAACATTTTCTGGGATAGACTACATGTTAAAACACAAGAGGAGTATCAATAAAGTTAAGAAGATTGAAATTATATGAAGAATCTTCTCTGACCAAAATGGTATGAAAATATGCATTAATCACAAGAAAAAAATCACAAATACAAGGAGGCTAAATAACATGTTACTAAACAATAAATGAAATAACAATGAGGACAAGGAAGAAATCAGAAGATACCTTGAAACAAATGAAAGTGAGAACACAGTGACCCCAAATCTATTGGACACAGTGAAAACAATCCTCAGAAGGTAATTTATAGCATTACCAGCCTACCTCAGGAAACACACAAAAAATTCCAAATAAACAGTCTTACTTTACACTTGAAGGAACTACAAAGAGAACAACTGACAAATAAAAAGGTATAATAAAGTCACAGCAAAAATAAACAAGAGTCTAAAAAAACTAATAAAAGATCAATGAAATCAAGAAATGGTTTTTTGAAAAGTTAAACAAGATTTACAAGTCTTCACAAAGACACATCAAAAATAAAAAAAGAGGACCCAAATATATAAAATCAGAAATGAAAGAAGAGAAGTAACAACTGACACCAAAAAAAAAATACAAAGGATTACAAGAAAATATTACAAACAATTATATGCCAACAAATTGGACGATCTGGGAGAAATGGATAAATTCCTAGAAACATACAGTCTTCAAAAACTGAATCAGGAAGAATCAGAAAATCTGAATAGACAGATTACAGCTATTGAAATTGAAGCAATAAAAAAAAAGCCCTCAACAAACAATGGTCCTGGACTAGATGTTTTCACAGGTGAATTTTACCAAACATTGAAAGAACTAACACCTATCCTCCTCAAACTATTCTAAAAAGTTCAAGAGGAAAGAAGCTCCTAAGGTTATTTTACAAAGCCAGCATTATCCTAATTCTAAACCAGATAAAAACACTAAAAATAAAAAAAATTATAGGCCAATAACCCTCATGAACATAGATGCTAAAATCCTCAATGAAATATCAGCAAACCAAATCCAGCAATAGATTAAAATAATCATACAACATCATCAAGAGAGACCTTTTCAGGGGATGGAAAGTTGGTACAATAACCACAAATCAATAAATGTGATCCACCACACAAACAAAATGAAGGAAAAAAACACATAATCATATCAATAGATACAGAAAAAGCATTTAACAAAATCTGGCACCCATTTGTGATAAAAGCTCTCATCAAAGTGGGACTAGAAAGAACATTTGAACCTAGTTCAACATAATAGTTCAACATAATAAAGGCCATATATGACAAACCCACAGACAACATCACAACAAATGGGCAAAAACTAAAAGTGTTTTCCTTAAGATCAGTAACACAACAGGGATGTTCATTTTCACCACTTTTACTAAACATAGTAATGGAAGTCCTAGCCACAGCAATCAGATAAGAAGAAGAAATAAAAGACATCCAATTTGGAAAGAAAGAAGTATAACTGTCATCATTTGCAGATGATATGATACTGAATATAGAGAACCCTAAAGATCCCACCAGAAAACTATGAGAACTGATAAATGAACTCAGTAAAGTAGTAGGATACAAAATAAATATCAGAAATCAGTTGTATTTTTATACACAAATAATGAACTATCAGAAATGGAAACTGAGGAAACAATCCCATTTAGAACTGCGTAAAAAATAATATATCAGAAATATATGTAAAAATCCTGTACTCAGAAAATTATGAGGCACAGAGGAAAGAAACTGAAGAAGATATTGTACATATAAGTGGAAGCATCTACCGTGTTCATGGAGAGGAAGAACTAACATCATTAAAGTTTCCATACTACCCAAAGGAATCTGTGGATCCAAAAAAATTTTTTTTATCAAAATACCAATAGTATATTTCACAGAATCAGAACAAATTTTCAAAAATTTATACAAAACAACAAAAGACCCTGAATAGCAACAGCAATTATGAGAAAAAAGAACAAAGTTGGAGGAATCACACTACCTGATATTAGACTATAATATAAGGCCACAGTAATCAAAACAGCATGGTACTGGCATAAAAACAGGCATATAGGTGAATGGAACAGAATAGAGAGACCAAAATTAAGCCCTCATCTTTATAGTCAATTAATATTTGAAAAGGGAGGCAAGAACATATAAGGGGGTAAATATAGTCTATTCAATAATTGGTATTGGGAAAATTGGACAAATATATGAAAAAAATGAAAATAGACCACCTTCTTATACCATACACAAGAATAAACTCAAAATGTATTAAAGACTTAAATGTTAGACTTGAATCAATAAAAATCCTAGAAGAAAACACAGGCAGTAAAATCTCGGATATTTCTGGTAGCAATATATTTTCTGACATATCTCCTTGGGCAAGGGAAACAAAAAAATAAAATATAACAAATGGGACTACATCAAACTAAAAAGATTTTGCACAGCAAAAGAAACCATCAACAAAATGAAAAGACAACTCATTGAATGAAAGAACATATTCACTGATAATACCTCTGATATAGGGGTTAATATCCAAGACTTATAAAGAACTGATAAAACTCAATACATGAAAAAAAACAATCCAATTAAAAACTGGGCAAAGGACTGAATACACACTTCTCCAAATAAGACATACAGATGGCCAACAGACATACAAAAAGCCAAAGGTGGGTAGGATCAAGGTTGGGAAGTGGGGGTGGCTGGGGTGGGGGGGATGGGAGAGGGGAAAATGGAGACAACTGTACTTAAACAACAATAAAAAATCTGAAAAAAAAGAAAGATAAATAAATAAATATGACAGAGAAAAAAGTAATTAAAACAAAAACAAAACAAAATGATGCTCAACAGCACTAATCATCAGAGAAATGCAAATTAAAATCACAGTGAGATACTACTTCACACCTGTCAGAATAGCTATCTTCCATAAATCACCAAACAAGTGTTGACAAGGACATGGAGAAAGGACAACCCTTTTGCACTGTTGGTGGGAATGCAGGTTGGTGCAGGCACTGTGGAAAGCAGTATGGAGTTACATCAAAAAATTAAAAATGGGACTGCATAATGACCCAGCAATTCCACTTCTGTTAATATATCCAAAGAAACTTGAAACACTAATTTGAAAAAATATATGCACCCCTATGTTCACTGCAGTGTTATTTACAATAGCTGGGATTTGGAGGCAGCCTAAGTGTCCATCAGTGGTGGGTGGATAAAAAAGCAGTGGTACATATTATCTCACCTATAAGTGGAACCTAATCAACAAAACAAATGAGCAAGCAAAATATAAACAGAGACATTGAAATTAAGAACAAACTGAAGTACCCAGAGGGGAGGTATGAGGGGATAATGGGGGGGAAGGGGGAAAGGGTTGTCAAGGAACATTTATAAAGGACACGTGGACAAAACCAAATGGGGGTAGGATCAAAGGTAGGAAGTGGGGATGACTGGGGTCGGAGGTAGTGGTAGGGGGAAAATGGAGACAACTGTACTTGAACAACAATAAAGAAAATGTGAAAAAAAAGGTAGCTGATAATAAAAAAAACCATAAAAAAATAATTAAAGCGAAAAAGAAAATCTGAAGTAGTCAGCTCCTCAGGGACTTATAAGTTTTATGTGTCACCAAGTAATAACATTTCTCATCTGTTTTTCAATTTCAAATGTCAGCTCAATATCTAATTTTTATAAATTATTAATAATATAACATCTGGATTTCAGGCATGGAAAGAAGAGGAAAATATTGAATAAATGGAATGAATGCTCTCCAAACCATATTCACTAAAATATACATGTATTACTTAAATTCAAGAATGCTTCCTGGAATTGAATGTTGTGATCCAATAAAATTATTGATAAATTCTAGAATAAGTAAAAACAAATAGGCTTATATATAAAAAAAGCAGTGGTACATTTACAGAGTTGAATACTACTCAGCCATAAAATGAAGGAAATCCTACTCTTTGTGACACCATGGATGGAGTTAGAGAGTATTATGCTAAGTGAAATAAGACAGTCAGAGAAAAACAATTACCATATGATTTCACTCATATGTGGTATCTAATGAACAAAATGAACAAGCAAAACAGAGACAGACTCACAGATAGAGCAGGTTGACACCTTTTGTGGGAGACTGGGGGGGGAGGAAAGATAGCAATAAAAGAGAGAGAAAGATAAAACTAATGGATGTGGACAACAATGAGTGATTGCTTGGGGGAGGAAGGGTGGGAGATAATGGAGGAGGGTAAAGGGGGCATTAGTACTGTTGGGCGGAGACTGGACTTGGGGTGGTGAACAAACAATACATTGTACAGATAATCTGTTGTAGATTTATGTACCTGAAACCTGTATAATTTTGTTAACCAGTGTCATCTGCAATAAATTCAATAAAAAGAGAAAAAAGCTCTGGCACCTTTACACATACTACTTGACCATAAAAAATAAAGGAAAAGAAAATCTTACCTTTTGCAACAACATGGATAGACCTGGAGAGTATTATATTACATGATATAAGCCAGTCAAAGAAAGACAAATACCATATAATTTCACTTATATGTGGAATCTAGTGAATAAAATAAACTAACAAACAAAATAGAAACAGACCCATAGATATGGAGAATGGACTGGCAGCTGTCAGAAGGGAGGTTGGTTGGGGGGCTAGTAGAAAAAGGTGAAGGGATTAAGCAAAGAAAAAGAAACCTCATAGACCCAGACAGCAGCATGGTGATTACCAGAGGGAAAGGGGAGTAGAAGAGGGTAAAAGAAGGGGTAAATGGTGATGGAAGAAGACCTGACTTGGGATGGTGAACCCACAACACAATATACAGATGATGTATCATAGAACTGTACACCTGAAACCTATATAATTTTATTAACTGACATCACTCCAAAAAATTCAATTAAAAAGATTAACTCAAAGAGGACCACACTAAGACATGTCATAATTAAAATGCCATAGGTTAAAGGCAAAGAGAAAATACAAAAAGTAGTAAGAGAAGTCAGATACCTACAAGGGAGCTCCCATAAGACTGTCAGCTGATTTCTCCACAGAAACTTTGCAGGCAAGAAGGGATTGATACAATATATTAAAAGCAATGAAAAGCAAGGACCTACAGTCAATATTACTCTACCCAGCAAAGCTATCATTTAGAATCAAAGGACAGATAAAGTGCTTTCCAGACAAGAAAAAGCTAAAGGAGTTCATCACCACCATACCAGTATTACAAGAAATGTTAAAGGGACTTCTTTAAAAAGAAGAAAATAAAAACATAATAATAGAATGGCAATAAGCACATATTTATCAATAATTGCTGTAAATGCAAATGTATTAAATGCTCCACTCAAAAGACATAGTGTGGCTGATACGCATGCTGTTTAGAAGAGGTTCACTTCAGGTTTAAAGACACACATAGACTGGAAGTAAAGGGATGGACAAAGATACAGGGTCTGGCAGAAGTAACGTCTGCTTAAGTGTGGTTGGTAGGGCTATAACATGGGTGTAATATTTATAGTTTTAATTTGAATACTTCACCTAAAATGTCATATGGTATGCTTGAGTGTGATATTATTATGTTATGAATTACATGCTTATGATTTTGTAATACAAGATTTTATAATAAAAAGGTGTTATTTGTGTCAGACCCTGTATTCATGAGAATGGAAACAAATAAACAAAAAAGCTAGGGACAAAATAGACATTAAAACAAAAACTATGACAAGAGACAAAGACTGACATAGCAATTCCACTTCTGGGTATTTAACTGAAGAAGCCCAAAACACTAAATCAAAGACATATACATCCACATGTTCACTGCAGCATTATTTACAATAGCCAACATATGGAAGCAACCTAAGGGCCCATCAATAGATGAACAGAAAAAGAAGTGGTGTATATGTATAATGGAATAGGACTCAGCCATAGAAAAAGAATGAAATGTTGCCACCTGCAACAACATGGATGGACCTAGAGGGTATTATACTAAGTGAAATAAGTCAGATAGAGTGACAAATGCCAGATGATTGCACTTATATGTGAAATCTGAAAAACAAAATGAATGTACAGGCAGAACAGAAACAGACATAATTATAGAGAATATTTATACTGTTGCCAGATGGGAAGGTGTTTTTTGGGGGTGGATTAAGAAGTATAAATTGGATTAAAGTACAGCATAGGGAATATAATATGGTCAATAATACTGTAATAACTATGTATAGTATCAGATAGTTACTAGAGTTGTCAGGGTGGTCACTTCATAAGTTATATAAATCAGAAGGTCGTACACCTGAACTAATATAATATTGTATGTCAACTATAATTAAAAAATTTAAAAAATTTAAACCACAATGCCCTAAAAACTAGACCTACTAGAACCATCCTATTACCCAATTAGAATGTAATAGAGTTGAAGAAACAATAAGAAATATTATTTATCCCCTAACAACACTAATATGAAAAATATGTCATTAGAAATCCCATGGTTTGTAAGGATTGGAAAAGCACTTTAGGCAAGTTACACTACATAAGTGCATTTCACCTTCCCCGAAAGGAACATACCCAAATACTTCCGGAGGTAATGTGTATGATGGGGGCAGATGAAGCACAGCATCTTAGGTCTACCCCGGACAGCATATACAATCTTCTGCTACTTTAATGTGGAACAGTAATAGTCCATGCCATCAGAGTTAGGACCTCTGCAAGAGCCTACTAGCCAGGTGGCTTAGCCAACACGTGGACACTGTTTCTCTACATATCTTTTCCTACACATCTTTTTGACATCAAATAAGAATATAAAACCATTTTTTCCTAATTTTATGGTAAGCATTACATATTTTGAGAACTGAGGCATTTAACACTTATTTCTTCCCTATTCTTTAGGTAAAGGTGGAATTCACTTCCAAATTTCAAACCATGGGACAAAGAGAACAAATTTTAACTAGTTCAGGTGTTAGCATATAAATTGTGTTTTGTACTACTATATTTTATAGAGAACATAGAAAGTAATGTGCTATATGGTTAGGATACCATTTTTGTGGACTGTTTAACAATTCTGAATTGTTTTAATACCCATAAAATCTCAATAACGACATGTGAAGTTTTGATAATTCATATCTATTTTCACTGAATCCTTTGCCTTCTAGTTATCTTTAGGAATCTAATTTCCACCCCTTAACCAAATGCATTTACAATAAACAGACCATGATGTAATTATTTTGAAATTCCTTTCAGTTAATTTGCCTTCCAGTGCAGTACAATAGATCTAATTATTGCTAAGAAACCCAGTTATTATAGCCAAAAGAAGAAAAGAAAAGGGACAACCATCAAATCAACGATGCCATAGCTAATTCAATATCAGAATCTAGACATAACTGCAGAATACATTTGGTTTGGCTTTCCTTTGAGATTTTCCTTGAGTTACAAACTTTCCTTTTCCCCTTATTTTAAATGGGAAGCTATTATTTCTAGAACTCTCTTTCATTTCTCATAACATACCTGGGCCACTGGCTAAACACACATATTAAGGCAAATGGCCCACAATCTCTGAATTCAGGGTATTTTATGGTAGATGTCAGAGAAGAGCGGGGGCCTGGGAAATACAACCCCCAAGCCCTTGGAAGAGTAGTGACTGGCTTGTCAGTATGACTCACCATTATGTTTAGGGGATAAACTGAGTCTCTTCAGTTCTACATTCTCAACATAAAACCACATGGAAAAATGTAGATGAAGCTACAAATTTTATTAACATCTTATTTGCTCTTCACTCCAAGTCTGAAAACATTTTTCTTCAGGTTAAATCATATCAGCAATTGGATAGAACACTAACTCCTCTCCAGTGACTGGGGCAGTTTACTTGACTGGATTTGAAGACTTCAAGTTAGTAGGACAAATGTTGAAAGAAAAGCAGCATGAAAAATGGTATGGCATTATCTGTATTTTGTTAAGAGTTTATGAAAGGATACTTATGATTAATCAAGGAATAATATTTCAAATTTAAAAGGATACACCAAACCAATTAGTTTGTTCTTTTATTCTTTCCTTCCTTCACTCCAGTAAACTTATGGAGAACTTTGCCAGGCACTGTGATAAACTCTGGAGATATATTAATGATAAAGATGAGGAGGCAAGCAGTAAGTACAAAGTTACAATATAAAATGACACGGTAAGGTGTCAGGCGAAGTTGCCTGGAAGTATAGTGGGGATGCGGCAGGTGTGAGAGGGCATCTCAGGGACATATCACACTGGAAGGATAACAAGGCATTTGAAAGGGCAATAGGGATACTCCTGGGTAAGGAGCCCGGGAGACAGGAAGGACCACGGAGCGCTGAGAGAAGAGCACACAGAAGACAGGGCTTATTCTGTGGGCAGGGATTTGCTCAAGGATTTCAGGCTGGTGAGTGATACTGATGTGTTTAGAAAAGTCACTTAGTCTGCTGTGGGGAGGGAGAGGTGTAGAAGAAAGATGTGAGGCGCAGGGACCTGACCTAAGAGGGGCTAACTAAAACAGTCCAGGTAAGAAAGAATAAAAACCTGAATTGGCCCAGAAATAATGAGCAAAGAGAGATGGGAAGTGGATTTCAGAGAGAGCACAAAAACCATCGGGGTCTCATCCATCATCAACACACAAAATGATCAGTAATAAAATTGTGGATATATATATAATTTAAATATAATTATGTTATATTATATTATACTTAATATAATTTACATATAAATATATATCATTTTCAATAGTTATCTTTTTGTTACCTTCATAAAGGTGAAATGTTAACATATTTTCAGCTTTAAATGCAAAATTTAGTAAGCAATACTTGGTAAAATCACAAACTAGGTTATAGAAAATTCCCCCCCCTTTTTTTAAAGATATCTGGTATTGATCTCTACTTGATTAGAAGAGATTACAAATATATTAATAAAATCAGCAGGCTACTGAAATAGATTTCCAGAAGCTGACTAGCCCCCTCAACTGTCTCTGAGAAGAACTATGTCACCATTTAAACAAAAGTCTCTTTACTTGTGGAACCTTTGAGGCACCAGTATTTACTCACATTCCCATTTCTTCTGGGACTGAACCGTCATGGAAACAGCCATCCAGTCAGGGATGGTGCAGAGCCAATGCAAACGTTCACCCTTCCACACGTATTGTTCTCGTCTTTATGATTCAACTCTCTGCTAAAAGAACTGTATTAACAATCCCTTAATATTCTTTAATAGAATAATATATTTATTGCATTTGGAAAAATAAAAGTTGCCAAACATCTTTCTGATCTGTTGGTCATTTTGTTATTTTCTTTATTTCTGGCAATATTTTTTCTTCTAGTATTAAGAATGCACTACTGAAATATAATGGAATCTTTTAAAGCAATTTACCAAGTTCTGTGTAGTTTTGGGGTTAAATGTGATTATAACTGCATTTGTTTTATTATCTTGCCTCAAAATATGGATGAGATCATTAGTTTAATGATTTAAACCTCCCAATAAAAGAAATTAATGTAACAGATCAAGCTAATCCATCTTATTACTAGTCACTAGGCCTCTTTGGGGAGGGAAAACAGTCTGTAATTAATGAAGCAATATTGGTGCACTGAAAGCTACCACAAACACAAAGAATTCCCTCATTCCCATGACAGCCTTTCTCCAAGGGCCTGGGAGCCACTGAGAATGGCTGGTGGTAGAACTTTCCAAACATAGTCTGCACAAGGTAATACTAAGGTACAACTTAAAGGATAAGAGTTGGGTCATGCTCCATTGTGACCTTAACGGGTTTCTTCCCTTAAAAGTAAACACTAACAAAATGTAAACAATGCAGATTGGAATAACAATAAAAAATATTTTATTTCAAAGCACATGGACATCAATCAATCACTTTATAGCCAGAACTCTGCTAAGATGAGGAGGGAAGGTGTGATTCATTTTGCAAATGAGGGAACAGGTAAACCAGAGTTAAGTGGTTTTCCTAAGATCACCCATCAAGTTGATGGCAAAGGGGGGCCCAGACTCCCTGTCTCCTGACTCTTATCCCTGTATTCTTCTTTTCCTCATAAAGTAGTTAAAATGATATCACTTCCCTCAGTAATAAGATTAAGGCAGTAAAAATCCTTACTAGCTATGTTCCGTTGCCATCACTTTTGGAGTAAGAAATGACTTTCAATCATGCTTCACTTAATTTGAGCTTTCATCAGTAGCTGTACCTGAAAATGTCCATGCCCAAACCTTACCCCCATTGTCATCATGGAAGGATATTCACTGAACATTTTTGGAATTGGTGTTCAAAGGAAAAATAGATGAATGCAGCTTTCCATGTAAAAATTTACTTAAATGTTCTATTTTTAGCTTAGAACATTTAGCTTAGCTTAGAATTGATTGTGGACCCATTTTCACCCCAACAGCTGGCATTTATAAGCATGTGTATTGCCAAAAAAGAGAAAATGTTATTAAAAATTGTTACCATGTGCAGTGAGTGAAGCATAAGTGAATGGAATAAATGAGGATTAAAATCCATTTCAGATGAAAAGTTGTTGGACCAATTATCACTTAGGGCAAAGATAAAATGTCTAGGACAAAGGGCAGAAGAAATCTGTGACAAGGGATGCCTCAGGGTCCCAGGTTTTAAGAGAATGCATGGGGAATTTTGGCCAGTCGTGGTAGTCAAGATTGATTTTGTTTTCATAGTAATAACCATAGCCACAGTGATTAAAAACAGCATTTTATGGTTTTCAAGCTCACAAAATACATCCAATGTGATTAACTTATTTAATCCTCACAATAACTCCATGTGGCAAATATTATTATATTTTTGTCTTCATGTTAGAGATTAAGAAACAGGATCAAAGATAAATCTTCCTTAAAAAAAGAAACTAGGCAAAAATCATTCAGGCCAAGGGTACCTATGTCTGCCCCACCCACAGGCCTAGGTTTGCTGGCTTCCCTAAGACCCAGGCCATTGATGGATCCTGGCTTCCCATGTTTCATCTGTTCCAGGCTACAAGAGGTTAGAACGCTGTGACTTAGGTATCCAGACTCTGATGTCAAAATGAACCAGGCTCTGGCTCTGCCTCTTCACCCCTCCAGATGTCTGCTGCCTTCCATGGTGGCATTGCAGGTGAGATTAATGGGCAGCACTGGGACATCAGTGCCAGATATGTGTGACTGGGCTCCAGGCAGGTGTCCAGCAGTGGGCCCTCTGCAGGGAAGAATGGCCAGCACTGTCCTCACCCCAGCAGATCTTGTATTCAGTTTTGCATTCTTAAGAAAAGATTGAAATTTCTGTTTATGCTCTCCTTTCCTACTTTTTTATTGTAGGATGGTAACCATAGTAACAACAGAATAAGAGAAATGAGATTTCACCCCCAAAATGCATATCATAGGCTGTTTACTATAAGTGGCAGATCTGTCAGCTCTCACAGATGAAGACAAAGGCTTCCGATGTGGTTTCCAGCTGGCTTTATTGTTGTTCTACCTTTAATATATACATATATGTATGCATTATATATATATATATCTTCACATTATGTATGTGCGTATATTTCATTAATAATGTTCAAAAGGAAATTGTACTTTTAAGATTGAAATCTAAGAATTTTCTTTGTCAGATAAATTAACAATGCTTTTAATATATATATGTACCTTCACATTAGGTGTATATTTTTTAAATTAAAAATGTTCATCCCTGGCTAGTATGGCTCAGTGGATTGAGTGTCCACCTGCGAACCAATGGGTCGCTGGTTCAATTCCCAATCAGGGCACATGCTTAGGTTGCAGGCCAGGTTCTCAGCAGGGGGTGCACAAGAGGCGACCATGCACTGATATTTCTCTCCCTCTTTTTCTCCCTCTCTTCCCCTCTGTTTAAAAATAAATGAATAAAATCTTTTAAAAAATAATAATGTTCAAAAGAAATTTTACCTTTCGGGATTGACACCTAAGGATCTTCTTTACCACGTTAATTAGCAATGCTTTGTTCTGACACATAAGTAAACCTTATAAATGCATAAAACATGCTCTGAGAAGAATGCCTTTGTTTTTTGTCAATCACACTTAATGGCCATTATAATGGTAATTAGATAATCTCCTCTATTCTCACACCCCCTGCTTCTCAGCTACCCAGAAAATCACCTATAAAACCAGGGTCTCTAACCATGAAAGAAGCTGTGGAATGATTTCTCTTATTTCTAGGGAAATTAATGGCTGTTTAGGGTAGGATTGACAGAGCGAGAAAAAGGGACCTTGCTATCCATTTATGCTTTTAATTTTATATTACAAAGATGCAGAAGTGACATCTGAAAAATTATTTGAGAAAGTTCATAAGAACTGGAAAGTTTATAAAAACTTAGATTAAAAAATTTTTAGGTTTTCTCTCCCTCCCTCTCCAGAAATGCTTTGTATTCGCATGTTGTAGATACTGCACTAGCTGTACACAGAAAACAAGCACAGCTCCTGCCCTCAGTGAGTTTGACATCTAGCAGTGATAACAAGATACATGTTCAAGGGTGTTTGTTCATTAGACTTAAGCTGAAGTAATACAGGTTAATAGCTAAACACAGACTTTGGAACCAGCAAGATTTTGTTTAAAATCCTGGTTCTTCTATTTAGCAGCTGTGCAATTTCAGACAATTAGCTTATCTTCTCAAAGTGAAGTTCTAAGTGAGGATTAAATGAGAGAATGTACACAGAGTGTCTGGCAAGCACTGAGAAAAAGGAAGTGAAGTGCTGCTCACATAAAGGTGCCATGCAGTCCAAAGTGGGTATTGACTCTGGCTGGTCAGGTGTGGAAGGGAAGGAGTTGAGCTTTTCCCTGATTAGGAGATATTTGAACCATAGAAATGTTTTAGGAGAGATAGAAGTAGAGAAGGCAACATTTTGAATAACCAGCTGTAATCTTGGCTTCTGCCTCTAGCTTATCCCTGTTTACAGACTCAGGAAGACCTGGTGGAAAAGGAGGGATGAAAGTAGGAATGATGATAGGTGGATGAAGGTCCTCAGAAAGGCAGGAGGGAATGGGATCAAAGATGCAAATGGAGGGAACAAGGTGAACATCTACCTCCTCCTCTAAGACAGAAAGGAAAGGAGAGAGGAAATAGAAACATTTTAAATTGGAAAAGCAAGGAATTTGAGGGTTTTCACAAGTCAAATATCTTTTAAATTATCAGACAGGGTAGTTATAAATAAATGTAAAAGCAGAATAGATTTTCATAGAACTTATATAACAACCAGAACCATATGTATTGAATATTTATTATTATACGATATTTATTAAGCTTGTCTGTGCTAACTGTACAAAGTTCGAAATGGAAAACACAGCCAACAAAACAGTTGTATGTACCAGGTAAAGCATGAAGGCAGACCTATTTCCCAGCACACCTCTCAAGGCACCATTTTTTGGGTGATTTCAGTATAGTCTAGGGTCTCACCCTGGGTTCAGGCATGCTCTGAATGGATCTATTTCAGAGATAACTGGTTTGAAACTCAAACATTCTCCCTAATATGAGTCAGTACTAAGCAATTTGGGGCAAGTCAATATCCTCTTCGCCCTCAATGTCTAGTGCTTCAAGTGTTACTATCCTATTTCTATCATAGAAATTTTGATGTTTCCTGTTAACTACTTGTAAATAATAGAAACAATTATTTAATGAGATATTGAATGCAAAACCAACACTTAAAAATAAAATCCAATTAATAATAGTATTGTTATTCAAACAGTCCTGTAGTTCTCATCTATTGGTTGATCATTTATGTTAGAAGAGAAAAACATCTTTAAAGTTTTTAACATTAACTCTTGGTGAATCAGCACATACTAAAGAAAACATTCAAACCAAGTTAACTTTTTCCACATTGACATTAGGCACTGGTACACACATATCCACACACATTCCCTTAGAACACAGTCTTAATTTCTGTTTGACTATTGAATGAGAATATTTACTCTTAAATATTAAGAATGTGTTAAAAATACGATGGGAATGAAATTGAGGATGTAAATTAGCAAGTTTAATTTTTTTTTCTAATTTTGTATTTGATGTCCTATGTTGGTCATTTGAATTTGGATGGGAAAACTTTTTATTGATTGTTTTGGATATATTACAATGTTTAATGTGGATCATATAAACATAGACTACAATAGGAATCATTTTTACATGTAAAAGGATTATAACTCTATACTTCTGTTTGTTGATTTTATGCGTCCATTCTCCCAACCCCACATGCTCAGCATGGTCACTGAGAAAGGGCATGGTGAGAGAAGGCTGGGCAGCTGGCAATCAGCCCTCCCCTACTGGGATCCAACATACCCCAGCAGGTATCTGGTAGCACCCTGTTATTTCCCTGCCCACCCTGAGGAACTGTGTGGGCTAGTGTATTTATGTTTGGGTCCATCCTACCATCTATAGTTTTTTTTTTTTCAGGGAAAAGTTCTTGTAGTTTTGCCAAGCTTGATAGGGTCATTGCATATAATGCTAAATGAAAATACCTAAAAGAAATATGAATATGGAACTTCAGCTGCAATATGTTATGGTCTACAAGGGGGCAGAGATACCTATGCGCACATTAAAAATCCCCTAAAGCTTGACAGAAAGTGATCAGTTTCCAAGCCATTCCCCCATCTGTATATTCTGTGGGAAAGCAGAGTACTGCCAGAACTCCTAGTTAACTGAGTGCTGATGCAAAAAGTAAATCTATGGTGTCAGGATAGAAATGAAACCCCAGGGTTGCATATCTGAGTCTCTGGTCCAATGTAAACTCCCAAACCCACAGTTGGAGTGAGATCCATAGCTCCTGCTCTCTGGGCTCTGCTTTCTGGAATTGCCCATCCCTAAATCCTGGGCCCCTGGGAGCTAGATGTCGATCATTCCAGAAACTTTCCAAATGAATTCAGTATGTAAATAAACTCCTATGCAAATTCCTGAGGGAGCCTGGAGGGGTCACCAGCATTTAGTCTTAGGACAAGGCAGGAAGAGGACTGAGCATGGATGGCTGTGGCTATTTTAATAGCAGCTCCTTAAGATGGCCTTAAAAAAGGGGGTGGCACCTCAAAAAGAAATGTGTGAGAGAGGGAAAAAGTGAATTCCAGAGAGTAGTATTTAGATAGAGAAGGCTCTACCTGAAAAAAGAATTAGGGCAAGATTTTTGGCAAAAAAATAAAATAATTTTTTTTCCTGCTTATCTTTCTGGTCATTATTACCATGTTTTAAACATAGAGTGATTTAATTTTTTATTTTAGTAGCCTTAGGTCTTAACGTTCTTTTGTGGTTTTCTGTGTACCCAATGGAGAGTGAAGAGTTTGATTCCTTTTGGGTTTTTTTTTTTTTTAAGCTGCCTATTGTGAGCAGGGAGAATTCTTGGATCTGAGTACTCAGGGGTCGATTTTCAGATATCTGCCACAGGTCAAGAAGAATTCATGCCCCTATGAGTTGGCTGTAGCCTCTGGTTTCTCTGGAGAGGGACCATCATTTATTTATAAACCTCATGAATTAGAGAGAGATCTCACTCTACTGGGGGTGATTTAAGCTGCTTCCATGGAAAGGTCACCTGCTAGTATAGGAGCAAAGGGAAATACCTGGAAGGATGAGGGAATGTTGGCCACTCATTTGGGGATTCTTTTTATCTTATTTAATAAATTAATTAGGAAACAAGGGTTAGGCAAGAATGTCTAGTTGCTAAAGAAAAAGAAAGTGGACTGCTAGGAAGGTTAAAAGTGGAACTAATGATAAAACTATAGAAACTACCTGAAAAGCTACAAAACTGCCTATCAAGGGTTGATGACGAGGCAGACTCATAGCAGTTGATGCAAGTCTCTCTCTAGCCCCTATAGTATCCTGAGGGATGGTTGGAATGTATAAAGAGACTCTACTGAAAAGCACATAATTAAGCCTTCAGTGAGTCACTGCAGGAATTTAAAGGTCAGGTGTCAGCAGTAAAGGGGCTGTAAAACACACAGCTGTTTGTACCCAGCCACATGGCAAATAAGAGTGAACTGACCCTCCACAAAAATTCCTTGTTTCTAAGTTATTCCAGTGACCTACACAATCACATCCACCTGGATTTGGGGGAGGTATTAGTCAGAGCCATGTCCCTGTCCTCACACTTCTCAATGCCCAGAGTTGAGTAACCTGTGGTTTCATTCTCACCTGGGGTTCTGAGTTCCATCATATCCCCCTGGCAAGGGGGAACTGAAAGAGCCCAAGGTCCGTTATTTGGTTCTTGTGCTGCCCCTCTGCTGACCATTACACTAATTTATTAAATAAGTATATATTGAGGCATACTAGATGGTGAGGACACAAAAGTAAGAGAAGACATGTTTGCAGATTTGAACCGAAATCTAAAGAATAAACAGGCATTCCCTGTGCTCTATCCAGAGTTACACATAGATTTTGCAGGGCACTGCAAATGAAAATTCAGGGCCTCTTGTTTAGAAAGTATTAAGAATTTCAAGACAGTAACAGTCAAGCTGTAAATCACACGGAGGGGCCCTTCTGAGCACAGGACATTGTGACTGTATAGGCCACACATCCATGAAGCCAGCCCTAGTTATACAACCTTGTCCTCTTTGCCTAAAGCCCCAGTCTCTCAATAACTTGGAACATGCCTTTTACCACTCTACTCATTCTCAGTGGCGGAGTCTGGTTCCTACTAAGTGCTGAGACCTTGATGCCTGCCTGGAACTTTGCTGCATGCTCTGGACTCTGTACACGCAGTGAAGCTCCCTGACACTGCATTCCTACTCCATCTATACCTGCAGTCTGCTGCCCTATGTTTAGATGCCCAATGCTGCCTGGTTAGCTAGACCTCCTCTCGTGGTCAGCTGTAATTTCTCACACTCTTCACCAGTTGACTCTCTGCTAAGGGGTGAAAATGTAGGTATAATTCAGGTCCTGGACCTTCCAAATCCTCAGGCTCTGGAGGTGAGAGTAGTTGTATAGTCATTACCCTATAGTGAAAAGAAATGTCCCAGGATCCCGAACTCAAGTAGACCAGATGAAAAGCAGTGCGACTGCCATCTTGGCCTTTTTATACCAAAGATCTTACCCCTTTCATGGAAAAGTAAACCAATGAAAAGAGCATTTCCCCTTAAAGAATTCAAAATTCAAAAAGGAATGTTGGTAAGTACATGGTTGTGTAACTCAGCATTTTCTCTTTCTCCTCTAGAAAATCATCCAAAAGCATACTCAATTGTTGGCAAAACTAAAAGAAGAAACTAAAATATCTGTAGAGGTTGCCAAAAGTAATCAAGTTCACTCAGGAGCTGCATGGGGGAAACTGGAGAGGAGCCAAGCAGAGATTTCTATGGCAAGAACTCCACTGTGGGAGATCTCAGAAAAGAATGACAAAAATACACTTTCTGAAGTTAAGAAGCCCATTTCAAGGGGACTTTGCCTGCAACGAGGGTAGTGGAAAGGGAAGTGAGCTAACTAGGTTTAGTGCAGAGAAGCAAAGGGGAATGGGCTACATGATTAATCCTGGAGACAAGCCATATTTGCAGGAAGCAGCCTGCCTGGGTGGCAGCCATGAGGAAGAGAGCCTCAGGTTTGTGAACCCCAGATAGCATGCAATATTACCCTTGCCCCTCCCTGCCTTCAATTAAAAATAAAAAAAGATAGAAAACCCAATGTCTAATTTCCATAGATGAAGCAGAGGAAACTATCAAAGGGATCTTTTCCATCACTAAAAAGTGCAGGAAAATTCTATTCAATACAAAAACTTTAAAAGGAACATAAGTACAATGCTATTTAAACAATGCTATTGTTGTTCCAAGAAAAAGCCATAAAAGGAATATTTATACACTCTTTTCATGAGGTAAGCATAATATTAATATCAAAAGATAGAGAGTGCACAGAAAAATTCCCCAAACCACAGGTCAATGTAACAATCTTTTTTTTTTTAAAGATTTTATTTATTTATTTTTAGAGAGAGGGGAAGGGAGGGAGAGAAACATCGAAGTGTGGTTGCCTCTCAGGTGCCCCCTACTGGGAACCTGACTGGTCTGCAACCCAGGCACCTGGGTTGCCAGTGGGAATCCACTTGGCAACCCTTTGGTTCACAGGCCAGCACTCAATTCGCTGAGCCACACCAGCCAGGGCTCAATGTAAAAATCTTCTTTTAAAAAAAATTTTTATTGTTATTCAATTACAGTTGTATGCCTTTTCTCCCCATCCCTCCACCCCGCCCCAGCCGAACCCACCTCCTTCCCTCACCTCCACCCTCCCCCTTGATTTTGTCCATGTGTCCTTTATAGTAGTTCCTGAAAGCCCTTCTCCTCATTGTCCCCTCCCGACTCCCCCCTGGCTATTGTTAGATTGTTTTTCATTTCAATGTCTCTGGTTATATTTCGTTTGCTTTTTTCTTCTATTGCTTATGTTCCAGTTAAAGGGGAGATCATATGGTATTTGTCCCTCACCTCCTGGCTTATTTCAGTTAGCATAATGCTCTCCAGTTCCATCCATGCTGTTGCAAAGGGTATAAGCTCCTTCTTTCTCTCTGCTGTGTAGAATTCCATTGTGTAAATGTACCATAGTTTCTGGGTCCACTCATTTGCTGATGGGCACTTAGGTTGCTTCCAGTACCTGGCTATTGTAAATTGTGCTGCTATGAACATTGGGGTGCATAGGTTCTTTTGGATTGGTGTTTCAGGGTTCTTAGGGTATAATCCCAGCAGCGGAATTGCTGGGTCAAAGGGCAGTTCCATTTTTAGTTTTCTGAGGAAATTCCATACTGTTTTCCACAGTGGCCTCACCAGTCTGCATTCCTACTAACAGTGCACTAGGGTTCCCTTTTCTCTGCATCCTCTCCAACATTTGTTTGTGGATTTGTTTATGTTGGCCACTCTGACTGGTGTGAGATGGTACCTCATTGTGGTTTTAATTTGTAAAAATCTTAAATAAAATACTAGTAAATGAAACCCAATAGTACTTTAAATCTTAAGGAATAATGACCAAAGAGATGGTCCAATATTTAGAATTATATTAATATTATTCACTATACCAGTAGTTCCAAGAAAATAAAAACATAAGATCATCACCATTTTAATTCTTTTAAAAAATGAACACTCTATACAATAAGAATTAAGGGATACTATCTTTGCTTGATAAAACATCTTTCGCTGAGTGCAAAAGTCAACAACATGCTTAGGAACTGAGAGGATGGGAATAAGATATGGAAGACAGAGTTTTCACTGTATATTTCAAAATACTTCATAATGTTTAAATCACATGGGAGAATTACCTGTGAAAAACTGTATAAATAATATGTTAAAAAAGAAAAGAACTTTTCATCAGGCCTTCATTTGCCTGCCTGCCACTCCATTTTCATCTTTGAAAAATTTTTCCTATTCTGTATGAGTTACCTTAAACCTTTTGCATCACCTGCCTAGGGGGAGAAGAGAGACTTCAAGAGGGTAAGTTCAAAAGGAATTGAGAAGCCAAAGATATCAACAGGAGCACACTCCTTGAGCATACTCCTTGTGCATCCCAGAGCCTTTAAGCTTCTCTCTTCCCTTCCCCATCAGGCTCTGACCCCCCAGCACTTTGACAAAGAGATGTCCATGCTCTGAGAGATGGCATGAAGGAGGAAAGGAGATCAAAGGTGTGTTTATGTGAAGATGGGGTGAGTGAGATATGGAGCAGACCTTGAGACCTGGTATGAGTTGGGGTGTGTCACTAGTACCTGTCTGTTCTGTCTTGCTCCCCTTGATCTTTCATAGCCAGTGACACCATTCAAAATCATATGGAGGAAGAAGTGGGATGCTGTCACAGTGCGGCAAGACAAGATTTGTTTTTTAAAAAAAGGACATAAGGACCCAAAGAACATCAAATCATTGAAGGAGAAGAAGGGAAAGAATTAAAAATTCTAATCTCTAGGTCTAATAAGACTTTAAAATCTCAAGGATACCATTTAAAAACATTTCATTAAAGTTGATATATAAGCCAACTCTGTTCACTTACTCGAATCAATATCTTACATGAAATGACTACATGTATAAAATACAAGTTTAAGAATTATTACTAAGTTACTTGGAAGAACTGTATTTCAAAATATCAAGAGTATCTTACCTACATATTTATTTTTAAATCTCATTTATATGATATACTATTTTTCCTTGAGACAAACATTAAAAATAACTGTTCAAAAGACTGTATGTCATTAATTAAAAAACCTTGCTCTCTAGTTAAGAAAGAAAATCACAACTAATATAACATATTTTTTACTTGTGATTAATGATGTTATTTATTTTTTAAATACTTTTAAATTTTATTGTTGTTCAAGTACAGTTTTCTGCCTTTTCCCCCACCTCTCCCCTCAACCCCAGCCATCCCCACCTCCCTCCCTTGATTCCACTCACCCTTGATTTTGTCCATGTGACCTTTATAGTTGTTCCTCAAAACCCTTCACAACTAATATAACATTCACAAATTGGTGAATTTGAGTGGCAGTCATAATGATTTATACCTTACTTGTTTAATCTCAGGGCTCAAAAACAATTTATCAACAATTAATTAAGCATCACCAGTTGCTGCAGATTGTTTTCCATCCTACTTTAGGACAAAAAGGACACCTAAGGGAACAGAATCAATCTTGCAAAACAAGTCTGGACTAAGAGTGAGAACCAACGAGTGGGTCCTATCCTGTGATCGGTTGGTAAAATGGTCCCCAAACTTGCACTGAGTACATTTTCACAGAATTGAATGACTTCCATCTAGTTTGGAGTCAATACCTAAATTCTGTGATCACTTCAAACTCTGAAAAACCAAGGTTGAGAGTATATCTACGTGTTTCCACATGTGCCCACCTCATCAGGGCACAAAGTATATACAACGTACTTCTTGTAATCCTGTGTACATTTCCATATGGGTAGTTAGTAAACACTGCCCAACAAACTAAAACCCAGATGGAGATTTGGTTTTATAACAAGATATGCTGAGTATTTCCTCCAAGATCTTCTCCATTCCTCTGACTGGACCACAGCCAGCCTGTGAGCTGCCAGTCAAGAAGGAGAACATCTGGAGTGAGAAAAGGTGGCATATGGCACACTGGGCAATTTGCCAGATGCCTTTTGGATTCTAAATCTGTTAAATGTTCAGAAGATGTAAGCAATTGCTGTTTTAGGGTTGAAGGAGGTGGCAGGGAGAAGGAACCACAAGAAAAGCAAACCTCAGAAAGGCAGTATCTTCTTTTAGCCCCATTTATAACAAATGACTCACTCTGCCTACTACACTCATTGGAGCAGGGAGAGAGAGTCATGGGGGTGTAAACACACAGGAGTCTATAAGGACAGACTCAAAGAAGAGCTTTTCTAACTACCCGTCTAACGTGACATCCACTCAGGGTAACAAGACTGGCTTAAAAGAGGCTGCATCTGGGCAAATATGTGATTGACTGAAACCTCTAGAACTCTAACCAGGAAGATCTGGCTCTATGAGAGGGCTTCCAGACCACCAGTGGGGCTTAGATTGGGTCCCTAGAAGCAGAGCCTTAGCCAAGTCATTTTGCAAGTGATTTACCAAGGGAGTGTTGTCAAGAAGCAAACTTGTAAGGGAATGAAGGAAAAGGGAGATGACAGGGGAAGAAGGTAAAGCAAGGGTTTGATTCAACTGAAATCTAACCTCAGCATGATCCCCTGGGGAACTCTAGAATGTGAGTATACAGCACAACAGAATTCTTTCACCTTGAGAAAAAGGAGCTGGGCTTTTTTTACTCCTTTATTAATCAGTCCTCAGTTGCAGACCAACCCTGAGGGGAAGGAGGCCTATAACTACACAGACAGGGCAATTACCCTCCAATAAAAGACCCTCCAGTATGAGTGTGAGCCTATAGCAGCCAACACTCGAGAGGTGGGAGGAATAGGTGGGTGCACTGTTACAGATGTGAGCAGAGCAACAACAGCTGCTACCACACAGTGACATATCCTAGATTGAAAGGTCAACTGCTCAGCCCTTGAACCTACATCCTTTTAAAAGAGCTCTCTTCAGAAGCGATGGTTCTTATTAACACTAAAAAATTCTTGGGTGGGTGGCCATATATATTGTATTTAGAAGACATTTAAAAATTTCAACTGCTCTTTATGCATAGCAGTACTCTTAGCATACAGGATGTGGCAAATGTAGGTTTACAGTTGTGAGTATGCAAAACAGAGTTCATTCTTGTATTATTATTTGTTAATGTATTATTTTCCATACAAATAACTGTAAATCTATTTTCGCACCACCCAATATTTTCATGAACACACTGGATTCCTCACCAACTCCCATGTCCCCACCCTCTTTTTTGATTCCCAAACTCTAACCATATATCCTCTTTCTTCTCTTTCTGTACCCATGAGACTTCCCATGCTCTATCCTCACTGCTCCTTAATGATGGCATCTATGCTTTACAGAAAGAAACACACATAACCAGAGCTCAGAAATCTTCCCTCAGAAAGCAAGAACTCCAATCAGGGAGTCTCTTTTCTGTACCAGCTATCTCCAAAAATTAGCTGAGTTTGGTCTCTGGGTTCTGAATTACCATTTTTACTACAGGCAGAATGAGCTTTCTGTGTAAGCAGCTTATGACTATAATTTAAGAAGTGCTGAAAATAAAATACCCTTTTGACTGTCTAGTCTGAAATCTGAGCCATCAATATACATTCATTCATTCTTTCCCTAAATATCCAGTCTTGCTACATGTCAGGCACAGCACAGAGCACACAATGAATCAGGCAGAGTCTTTATGCTCCAGGGATTTAGTTTATTAGAGGGAGACTACACAATAGGGCGAGCACTCCAGGCAGACAGAGCAACATAAGCAAAGTTAGAGAGGCAAGAAGCATCCAGGAGTGTTGGAGATGTACAAGTAGTTTTGTGTGGCTAGAGCCTAGCGAGAGGGAAAGTGAGAGATGAGGCCAGAATGACAAGTGGAGAGCCTGATTATGGAGGGCCTTGTACGCCACACAAGTACTTTATCCTGAGACTAATGAGAAGACACTGAAGGCTGGAAAAGTGGGATGTGACTTGAGTTTGATAATTCAGAAAGATAATTTTTTCTAAAGTAATATCATCAATAGATTTGAGGAAGTGAGCATGGAGACAGGGAACCTGAGCAGGACTACTGTGGTCATCTGGATGAGCAATGATAGGACTGTGAACTAAGGAGGAGTAGTGGAACAGACAATAAAACACAGATGGCTTTTTTTGTTGTTAAGGAGTGTCCTTACTCAAGGGCCTTATTCATAAATGTGTAGAAAGTCAGTGTTAGAATAGCCCAGCATTTAACAGATGCCCAGCACTTTGAGAATCATGCTGCCCAGCAAGGCTAAGTGACATGACTGACTAGTGGCAGAAATGAGACTAGAATTCTGTCTCCTTTTTTCATTCCAGCAATCCCCAACAAGTGGTTCCTTAAAAGGCCAGAACTAGTGCTTTATTTCATAAACAAATGGGTCTCACACTTCTCTAAATACATCAGAATTCCTACCACCCCATCCTCAACTACTCTAGTTTAAATGCCAGCTGTGAGTATCTACTGATATAAATTCCTGATTTTGCCCATGGGCTATTCAAGATTTCATTGCTGTTAGCTTATTTGCATACCTAATAACTTTTATGCATGACCCTGTTCTGGTCATACGTACAGCTCTAGGACACTCTGTATGTAGAACAATAGTTGGAAATGTTCCATAATTTATTTTTTTCAGGCACTTAACTTTCTAATGAAGCAGTTCAAAACAGCTTACAAAAGAGCTGTGCAAGTAGGCAACCCTCAACTTGGCAACTGAGCATAAATAACTGATGTTCAACTTCACAGTTACACAGTCTTGAAACATTCTGAGAATAATCTACTTCAATTGTCCAAGTAAAGTTGTGCATTCTCATTTCTGTTCCAAATACTGTTTCCATTTCATGGAAGGGCATTTTTTCTGTTATTTTTCATCTGCTATTGGCTAGAGCTGGCTGTGACTGGCCAGTCACAATTAAGTGTTAATATGAGTATCTATGCCTTTTGGAAATGGTGGGGGGTTGTCATTTGTTGAGCATTGGCTATGTCTCAGGTAAAGAACTAAATGACTTGCATATGTAATCTCATTTGATCTCCACAACAGTTCTGTACAGTAGACTCATTATTCCCATTTTACAGTTAAGAAGAGAGGCTCAGAGAGGTTGAATGATTTATCATAGGTCCCACAGTACCAGATTTCATATTAGGATCTATCTTCCTCTGAGGCCCTGATTACCTACTATGCAACACTTTCTTCTCTCCATACTTGTATCCATGATAAATGCTTCAAAATATTGTTTGCTATAAAAGTATGATGTGTAAATATCACTAAACCTTCATCCTAAAGTTTCCACTTTCTGTTCTGCATATGAAGATAATGAAATCTATTTTGCCAATCTTGCAGATTAGTCATGAGGAACAAATGAGATAATCAACAAGAAAGTTCTAGAAATAATAAATTCCTACACAAACTTCTTGTTTGTGTAGGAGTTTATTACTCTATGTGTGGTATGTAGAAGGCCCAACTGTGGACATTGGGAATAGAAAACAGATGGTGAGGCAGTGAGAGCTCAAGAGTCTTGCAGGTGTGGCAGACATGGGAAGTCTGAGAACTGAACATATTTCCCCCTGGGAGCTGTTTAATGTTAGCAGAAGTGGAAGACGTGCCCTGTCTGTCCCTTTAACATCTTGTGTTAGTCCAGGGGTGGTATATAACTAACATAAGTAAGAGCCTGTAAGGGATCCTTCCGGATGGCCTTTAGAGAATTAAGTGCCTGTGGAAAATAATAACTCTTTAATGAAAACTGTTGGTACTTGTATGTTAGCACTCACTGTGAAGGACACACCTTGACAAGATTCAGATAAACTAACCCATTGTTTTCTCTCCTTTCAGATAAGACTGCTTCAAGCTTTTGAAGATTTCTCTCAGCATGAAGTCCCTTCCCACTGGCAACAGCTGAGGCCAGTCTCAGCCAATCCCAGCCTCATCCAATCCCAGCACACTGCAGACTCCTGTCAAGGCAGGTTTTCATGGGAATGGTCCTCTTCAGCAGTACAGGGATACCTCCCACTCACTACATCATCAGTGTGTGGTTTCACCAGTCACTTTGCACAGTTCTCAAAAACAAAACAAAAAACCCCAAAACTATCTTATTCAGATTACTGCTTCCTAATTTGGTTCTGGAGCAATGTTGTCCTGTTACCATCCCACCTTCAGTCAATGCTGTCTCCATAGGACATTCTTGCTATAACCAGGGATGGTTTTATTTGTGCATTGGAGTTAAGACTAATTGTTGAGAGCTAACTGTGCAGCAGCACACCAAGGAGTGCCTGAAACTTGATAAGGCTCCTTATTAGTAGCCTTTAAATATTTATCTGAGTTTTCCTAAGAGACAGATTCAAGATGCAGGGAAAGAATGCATGGAGCACACTTGGAATTAGCACTCTGAGGACACTAAATTCCTTCTCCTCGGGACCCTTACACCAGGGGCATGGGTGATACAAGAACAAATATTATAAAAGGGTAAACCACTGGCTAGTGGTGGATCAAGATGAGCTGAAGTACTCTGGTGGTTTCTCCACCCCTACCCTACTGCCATTTTCTCTCTGGAGGACTCCATGCCTCATTAAGACCCTCTGTGTCCAGGTGAGTGGAGCAGTAGAGAGAAAAGAAAGGGCTAAAGAAGCAAACCCCAAAACTGTCCAGAGTCCCCATGATATTTGTTTGTACTCATTCAGAAACTGTCACTTACAGGAATCCCTGGTGACTAAAGCCCCCAGAACCAGCATACCACACCTCTTCCTACTCCAGTTAATTCTGTGAAAGTTGAAATAATTTCTCAACTAATCAGGAGTTTCATTAAGATAACAGAGCCTCATAAAAAGATTACTATAAAACTATCAATCTAAAGAAAGTCATTTTGATTTGTGAAGATTTTTATTACTTTTAACTTTAAAAATAGTTAAATAATATTTTCAATAATATTTTCATTATTGAAAATTAAATAAAACAAAGGTAATACATGTATACAAAAAGCACTCACATTTAACATTTTAATGCTTATTTTTCCAATCTTTCCTTCATTTAAAAAATAGAGACAGCTTTGAAGATTTCAGTAATTATTTGCCACAAAATGAGGTTCAACACAGACCAGTTCCTAGTCCTTTCCATAAGATCATCATATGTCTGGAAAGCTTTCCCTTCCCCTCAGCTGGCTAATTCCTGGTCCTCCTTCAAATCTCAGTCAAGTGTTGCTTCCTCACTGAAGCCTTCCTGGACGTATTAGGTTGCTTTTTTTAATGCTCATGTTAGGGCAGCATTTCTTTGTTTAAAATATATCACCATGTTTATAATCGTCCACTCATTTGTGTGGTTATTTGATTATTAATGTTAATCTTCTCTTCATAGCAGGACCTATGACGGCAGAGACCACACTGGATCTGTTTACCACTTATGCCAATTGCCTAGCACAGTGCTTGGCATATAGCTAACATTTGATAAATATATATTGAATGACTGAATAAATGAATAAAACTATGCATATATAAGGTTTCTACAGAATGTAAGGGGTTATATAAGGGAATATAATCCCCTATATTCTGTAGAAACCAGGATCACAATGAAATGCTCAACACAGATCAATAATAATTTATCAAGCATTTCCTTTCCTGCCTTAAATTAGTTGATATCACTCTACATGTGTTCTCCTAAATTGTTTATAACTTATCTAATATGAAGATTTTAGTGAAAATAACTCCTCCAAAACATTTCCTTTCTTTTTCTTTTTTTCATTTAGCAATAAAAGAGAAGAAGCTTTCAGGAGATGTCATATATACTCCCATTTCCTCCAACATTAGGGTCTTATAATACTTAAGGCATGACAAAAATCAGGAATAAAATCAACATCATCTGAAATCTAGTTTCCCAATCATTTTACCAGGACACTTCTCTCACATTATTTTGCTCTTTTGCACCTTTTGTGTGGTATTTCAAAGTCAGAAAATCTTTGATTGTATTTTGTGTTTGTTTTATTTTTCTGTAATAAACATTGGCAACGAGGCTCCCTTGAGCTTGTGCATTTTAGATGGAAGTAGCTAGACGTCTGTAAATGAAAAATGCTTGGGAGGACATCTCCTAAGTGTTTTCAATAATAAACGAATGTCACCACTCCAATTTCTCTAAGCTTAATAAACACAAACTCAAGACATACTACACTCAGGCAAAATGAAAAAATTACTTCTGAAATAGACTAAAGTCAGTGACAATATCTGTTAAAAGTTTTTCTCAAAATGAAGAGACTGAAAATTAATAGTAAAAACCAATGTTTGATGAATTTCATGTTATTCCAGTCAAGAAAGAATAAAAAACAAATCATTCACTATTCCCAGTCATAATGTCTAACAAAGTTTCCAAAATTGTTTTGAGAAAAAAACTAGTGTGGAAATTTAGCTCTAAACAAAGTTAAGTAGTTTTCTTTTTATAATTGCAGGACTTCTCAGAGGCTTGTGAACTCTTATATTACCAAAATGGAATTATAAGCATGTGTGTTTCACAAACATACTTGACTACAGAACCCTTTCTGTAAGATATAAATTTTTATTAAACATTTTTAATTGTGGTAAAAATATATAACATGAAATTTACCATTTTGAATATTTATAGTTCAGTAGTGTTTAATACATTCATATCATTATGCAACAGATCTCTAGAATGTTCACATTTTGCAAAACTGAAACTTTATACCCACTGAACAACTAACTTCCTGTTTGCCTCTTTCCCTAGCCCCTGGCAACCACCATTCTACTTTTTGTAAGACATGATTTTTAATATATCAAAGAACTAGAGTTTTCATGTAAAATGCCAAAGAATTCTGGTTTTGTTAAAAGATTGAAACCACCATTATAGAGGTAGGGGATGGTTAACAAAAAATATTTCGTAATTTTCTTTGATGATAATGGGTCACATCTTTTTGAAACTCCATTTGCACCATTACTTCCATAAGTCTCTATTGATTATTATTTTACTCTCATGACAGAGAATAAAAACTAGGAAATAATGTTTAGATGTTACTAGAAACAATGGTTTTATCATCTGTACTAAGAATACTAAGAACTTAATGAGAGCAAGTTTATAACTAACAAGCAGTGTTTTATATATAAGGAAGAATTCCCAGGAAAGAGTATCATTAAAATGATCACATTACATCTCTTCTCATCTTAACAACCTTCATAGCTCTTATGGCCTAAAGCATGAAGTTCAAACTTTTTTGCAAGAATTCTAAGCCCTCTGTGAGTTTGTTCCAGTTTATATTTCTAGTCTTTTTTCTCAATACCCAGTGCTTCAGACATCCCACTATTCCCTAGCACACCATATGCTATTTACAGACCCACACCTTTATCTCTTTTATGATTTTATCTTGTCATGTACTTCTTCTATGTTCTCCACTTAGAAGAACATACATCCTTTCTCAGCAATAAAAAATAAAGCTTCTCCATGATCCCTTATGTCTTTTCAGCATATATCTCATTCTGCTACTAATACATCCCCCATTCTGGAATCACAGGATCTTTGAGGTTCAGGGATAATTTCTTGATCTTGTTATTCTCCTTAGCCCTAAAATAGTTCATTTTCATAATTAACACTCAAGTATTTGTCTAATTGAATTGAACTGAATCCTGAAATAGATCTTCAAGGGTCTTTAGAAGCAGATCAAAGTTTTTTTTTTCAGGAATGACAAACATCTGTACCTTCCAGAGTGATTTTCTTATACCATGGTGAACAGGGCTAGAAGCAAGTGGTCTTAGGATTTATACTACATGACTACTTTGCTGAGTAGGTCATGTGTACCTTTTGGCTTAGAATGTTTTCCTGCTCCCTGGAAATGTCTGAGGGCAGAGTGGTGAGCTTGTGGGCAAATAGTGCACGGTAAGTACGTGCACACAAGTGTGCATGTGTGTGAAGGTAGAAGAAGAAGGATATGTGTGTCATGCAGTTATAAATTATTTTCCCAAAATAAATGTTTTACTTTTCATTTGTCTTGTTTCCGTTGGTGAAGGGTGAATGTCAAGGAACATTTTCAGAGCAGTGCCTTCAGATGCTGTTTGTCAAATTCAGTTTTTAACAAATTTATTGTGGGATTTACTTAGCGATTACTGTGTACCAAGCACTATTCTAAACGGGCATCTCATTTAACCCCCACAACAGCCCCATGAGATAGAGACTGTTTTATTCTAATTTTATAACCAAGCAAAATGAGTCACAGGGTAGTTATGTAATTTGCCTAAGGTCACACAATAGAGAAAGGATTAAAAAATAAAACAGGTTATTCTGACTCCAGAGTCCAAGTTTTTCACCATAATGCATGGATAGAAAGGCACAAAGTTAGCACTGAATAAATACCTGTTTTTTTGGCAAATAGTGGAAGCGAATGATGATTTAGTAAGGAGATTATAATAATTAAGCTTTTTGGTGTTAAAACATTTATGACATTAGTTGACTTGCCTGCCGTTTGCTATTCATTCTGTAGTAGATACCATGAAAAATTGTAGAATAAAAGTGTTCCACTGAGAAGTCCAACTGGGAAGAATCTGCATAAAGAAAATCTCTATTGTCATTAAGAGAAAACTTTAGAAAAAGCCAAGCATACACTGTACAGAAAAACATTTTAACAGGTTGTAAACTTATATGTGCAAGAAAGATGCTTTTATTCCCAACAGGGTTCTGGGGTTCTGGTAGTTGTTCTCACCATTGATTACATGCTGATAGGATTTATATTTCACAAAATATGTCAGTATAATTCTGAGCTATTGGTTTGAAAATGTCTCCATTTCACTGTCTACATTTCCACACAAAAATAAAACCCTAATTTCATTAAAAGGACAACTATTTGAAATTAGAAATCTCTCTAATTAGTATCATTAATATTTGTTATCAGTCTCCGAGAGGATCTAATGGAGGAGATTCCTCTAATGCCTCATCAGATTTTATTCTGATCAGGTTTGAAATCTTCAATCAAGAATTGGATTGTGACATTTAACAGTGAAATTGCATTTTTAAAGTGTCATAAAAAAGAATTATGTTAAATTAAAGGAGACTTAAGAGATAATAACCAAATATAGTAACACTGGTTTAAACACACCAAATACACAGAAAAATACTGGACCTATTGAGGAAATATGAATTTGGATTTGATTTAGATAATATGAAGTTTCATCTAAATGAAAAGAAAGTCACTAGGAAAAAAAAACAGGTTGAGATTGCTAACTACAGCAAAATAGAGACAGACTTATAGAGAGCAAGATGACAGCTAAAGGTCAGGGAGAGGAGGGGGTGGAGAGATTGAGCAAAAAGGAAAAAGGACTCATGGACATGGATAACAGTGTGGTGATTGCAGGGTGGTGGGAGGGGTATAAGTGGACTAAATTGTAATGGAAAAATATAATAAAAAATGAAAAAACCTGTGGGGCTAAAAACCATAATAAAAACATAACATAATAAAAAAACATAATTGCATAATAGTGGGTATAACAGGAAAAACATTGATTAATTAAAAATGAACGTCTGCAAATACTCTTACACATATGTGCATACAAAGGGATCTGGAAAGATGCCAGAGAATGCTACAGTGACAATCTCTGAGTGGTAGAAATATGTTTTATTTTATTTTTAGTTTTGCTACCTATATCTTCTAATTTGCTTTCTACAAAGCAAATGTACTTAAAGGTAATTAAAAATAGAATGAAGCAGCTTTTGAGGACAGTACTTCACATCACCTATTTGATGAAAAGTGAGGTTTTTAGATTCCTAAAACAATGTAGCTCTATCTACCTCTCACCTTTCCTTCTAAAAAGAATATAAAATTCATTGGTGGCATGAAGCTAATCTATCTTGTTTTGCTCAATCATAGTGACTAAAATACACTTACTAACCTTGAGTAATGAAAATTTTACAGTAAGTAAGATATTTGGTCAAAGCATTAATGATCTAATTTCAGTGTAAGATTTCTCACAGTATCTATACACATTTGTTAATATAACTCAATTTCAAGGTATGACTCCAAATGGAAAGTACTAAATGTGAAATTATATCATGGAGGCTTCTGATTCTGTTAATTATAATAAAATATAACCAGGAAAAATTAGAGTGGTTATGTAACTTGCCCAAGGTCACACAATAGAGAACCTTTTATCTAAGGGTTCATCAAGGTTTCTATAAGCCATAAACAGTCAGGATCACAGATTTAAAGTAATTGTTTTGGTTGTAAAACCCTGGCATTGCCATGTACGAACTAGGGCAAGTTACCTAAACATGTTTCTTCATGTGTAACATAAGAGTATTGATACCCAACTTGTATTGGTAATGAGGATTAAATGACATAATGCTGATCAAAACTGTACCTGGCATACTATAAGCACACAGCCACAATGATGGAGGAGAAAGAGGAAGACAACAATACCAAGGAAGCCATCTTATCTTCTCTCAATGACAACAGCAAAATATCACTTTCTCATCCTCCAACTGAGTATTGTCACTGTCAATAGCTACTATCATTGCCATCAAATATATTTATTAAGAATATTTCATGGGGGGCTTTGAAGTGAATTACAAGTACTATTCCTGACTTCTAAGGAGGGAACATTAACCCAAACATGAAAAAAGTACCAAAAGAGCACACCTTGGGGAAAGAAATATTTGTCTTATTGTATATAGTGTAATGATTGTATATCAGGAATATGATGAATGAGAAAATCATGGGAATTATCTTCAATGTATATAAAAAGAAATTGTCTTCTTACTGGTCAGGAACATCTTTGTAGAAACCTGAGATTTCTTGGACTCAATTGAAACAGAAAATTTCAACAAGGCAAAGGGTAGAAACGTGTCAGCTGTGCTGAGAACTGGTAGGTGGTCAGTGTCCTGAGTTTGACATGTAGGCTGCACAGAAAAGGTCCTACTAGAATCCAGATTATGGATTGACAGTTGAAATGAAAAGGAAGAGATAGAGAAGCCAGAGGAATTGCTACGAAGAGAAAGCATCAATGAAGACTATCACAAGCATTTGTGCCTGTGGTTGTGTTGGAGAGGCAGGGCTGTTCAGGGCATGACCTTCAGGGCCAATGTTTCTGGGTTCAGATTTCAATCTGAGACTCACTAGTTCTGGACTCTGGTCAGGTTCTCTATCCTCCTTGTTCCTCAGTTTCCTCATCTGCACAGCAGGGGACAATAAGGTTGTTATCAGATTTCAGTGAGTTAATATGTATAGAGCTGTTTGCAGTTGCAGAGTGTGCACTAGAGTGTTGGATAAATGTAACACGCTGGCACTTGTTCCTGGGCCAGACATGGAGATGGTCATAAAGGTGATGTGCTCTGTCTTAGCCAAGTTTAGTATGAGTTGAGATACTACAAATGCTTTAAAACCCTGTCTTATATATAATATTGCACATGACTGTAACTACATGGTAAACGGGCTCGCAAAGAAAGAATAGTAATTAAAAATAAGAGGATGAATATGGATTAACCCGTTTGTGAACAGAAGTGGAATGGAATTATCAATAAAAGCCACTTCTGTCTAAGGCCACTGATTATTTTTTCCTTTTCTTGCTTTTGAAAATATGAGGCTAGACACTAAGAAACAGAAGTGAGAAGTGAGAAGTATGCAACAGAAGCCATTTTCTTTTTCTCTCAATATCTCTGAGCTGGTCTGTTCTTTGACCTCTCGTGATTAATTTTGTTTTTTCCTCTCACACTGAAGCACAAGGCCATGCATATTTTAATCTAACACCTAAACCCCATATAGCAAGTGCCCTTATCTGGGATTTGGGCATCATCAGAGCATGGCATTTAAATGCAGTCACTTACTTCCTTTCACTTCTCTATAATTGTGCTATAATTCTGCTCAGAGGAAATGCTAAATTAGAGATAGATAATACATAATTTGTCTCACATCTAGGATAGTAATTGTGTTTTGCACATGTTCTGGAAGTTAAAGAATATCACCTTTGTCTAACCAACAGAAAAATGCTATATTGATCCAGATTGATTCAAGTTTCTCTGACAACCATTTTTCATAGACTTCTAGAAAACAAAATGTAATGTTTACTATTAGGGAGCAGAGTTCTACCACTGTTACAGGTAATTAAGAAGGGGGAACCATCATGAATCTTAGAGACCTCCAAAAGCTAAATTCAAGTGGGGGCAAACAGGAAGACTAATAGGAAATGCAAATTTAGAGTTAGCTACCTCAGGTACATATCCACACTTTGGAGAAATTTTATACTAAGTTCTATGAGTTAGCTAAACCTGCTAAATAACAGTAAGAATAAAAATAGTGTTTTTTTTTATTTTTTAAATATATTTATTGATTATGCTATTACAGTTGTCCCATTTCCCCCCCCATTCCACTCCATCCTGCCCACCCCCTCCCTCCCACATTTCCCCCCTATAGTTCATGTCCATGGGTCATACTTATAAGTTCTTTCACTTCTACATTTCCTATACTATTCTTACCCTCCCCCTGTCTATTTTCTACCTACCATTTATGCTACTTATTCTCTGTACTTTTCCCCTCTCTCTCCCCCTCCCACTCCCCTGTTGATAACCCTCCATGTGATCTCCATTTCTGTGGTTCTGTTCCTGTTCTAGTTGTTTGCTTAGTTTGCTTTTGTTTTTGTTTTAGGTGTGGTTGTTTTTTCCTGTTTCTATTTTTTATCTTTTTTCTTAGATAAATACCTTTAACATTTCATATAATAATGGCTTGGTGATGATGAACTCCTTTAACTTGACCTTATCTGAGAAGCACTTTATCTTCCCTTCCATTCTAAATGATAGCTTTGCTGGATACAGTAATCTTGGATGTAGGTCCTTGCCTTTCATCACTTTGAATACTTCTTCCAGCCCCTTCTTACCTGTAAGGTCTCTTTTGAGAAATCAGCTGACAGCCTTATGGGAACTCCTTTGTAGGTAACTGTGTCCTTATTTCTTGGTGCTTCTAAGATTCTCTCCTTCTGTTTAATCTTAGGTAATGTAATGATGATGTGCCTTGGTGTGTTCCTCCTTGGGTCCAACTTCTTTGGGACTCTCTGAGCTTCCTGGACCTCCTGGAAGTCTATTTCCTTTGCCAGACTGGGGAAGTTCTCCTTCATTATTTGTTCAAATAAGTTTTCAATATTTTATTCTTCCTCTTCTCCTTCTGGCACCCCTATAATTCGGATGTTGGAATGTTTCAAGATGTCCTGGAGGTTCCTAAGCCTCTCCTCATTTTTCTGAATTCTTGTTTCTTCATTCTTTTCTGGTTGGGTGTTTCTTTCTTCCTTCTGGTCCACACCGTTGATTTGAGTCCCAGTTTCCTTCGCATCACTATTGGTTCCCTGTACATTTTCCTTTGTTTCTCTTAGCATAGGTTTCATTTTTTCATCTAGTTTTTGAACAAATTCAACCAATTCTGTGAGTGTCTTAATAACCAGTGTTTTAAACTGTGCATCTGATAGGTTGGCTATCTCTTCCTCGCTTAGTTGTATTTTTTCTGGAGCTTTGAAGTGTTCTGTCATTTGGGCCATTTTTTTTTTGTTTTGGTGCACCTGTTACATAAAGGGGCGGAGCCTTAGGTGTTCACCAGGGCAGGGTAATTCTGGTTGCTGCGCTGTGACACTATGCGTGGGGGAGGGGCTGAGAGGGAGCAATGGCGCTTGCTCCACTCTCTGCCGGATTTCAGTCACTCCCTTCGCTACCCACAATCAAATTGGGATCCTCTAGTGCTGATTCCTGAGTGGGTGGATGGGCATGTGCATGCTCTAGGCCCCTGTGGGTTTCTCCAGTGAACTCTCCTGTGAGAGTTCAGAAAAGGTGGCTGATGATTTAAAAGACCCTGTCCTTACATGGAGAAAACCAAGGGGGTGTAGAATCAGGGGAGGGGGCGGTTGGCTGGGGTTGGGGAGGAGTGGTAGGGGGAAAATGCAGACAACTGTATTTGAACAACAATAAAATAATTTTTAAAAAAAAGGAAAGAAAAGACCCTGTCTTTTTCCTACTACACAAAACACATTGCTGATGAGCTGGGAATAGAACAAAAGTCTGCTTTTAGCCCCCCCTGAGTGACATTGCTTCTCTGTTTCCACATAGAACTTGTAATAATCTGGAGCAGCCATTTCATAAATAAATCCATCAGCTCTGAAGCTGTCAGTGCTCACTTTATTTACTCAAATGACCAGAGAGGCTGCATGAAACCATCCATGTGTCCACAGGGCAAAGGTTTGATGTGAGCTTGTTAAATTGGAGTCTCCTATTTAAATGGGTGACACAAGCTAAGCGAACCACAGTTATCTTCTCCAGGGAGCCCCAATAGGTGAAGGCAGGAGATATTTCCACAAGTCCTTCTTTCTTTGGGGAACTTGTTATTCTCCATAGAAACTTCTCCATGCTGAAACATGCCTGTACAACTCTCAGTCTGAGAGCAGATCTTCTTGTCTTTGCTCTCTCTTGCAAGGCTGCAAATGATACATCCATTTTATTGGTTTTATATAATCCAAAGTCATTGTTTTCTCCCTTTGTTTCTGAAAACTTCCAGAGGATGAGCCAGCCAGCCTCCCAAGCAAAACCTATTGGCACTAGCTTCTATTCTCACCCCAGTCTTGTAGAGGATGGAAAGTTAAGAATTGCATTTCTAAACTTCTTAGCAGCTAGGGTTCTGGAGGCAATATTCATTGTGCCAATGAAATGTTCCTATGTGAGTTTTGGCTGGCAAGATAGGTAGTTATGACCTAAGTAACTGGATTCCATATTTTATGTGTCAGTCACCAGCTTCAAGGGTGCCAGCCAATCAAGGCAGGGAGGGAGTGGGGGAGGGTGGTAGCAGCCTCCTGACCTCTGGGTTGCAGATGTGATAGTTTAACCTTGAAATCAATAGTCTAAATGATTTCTGTTCCTTCAGAACTTTCAATAATTTTCTAAACACCTAATTCGGTATATTAAATCTTTCTGTTTAAAATATCTCAAGTGCACCGAACACTGTCAGATCTCTTATGGGTGAGAGTTGGATAAAGATTTACCCCATACTGCTAATGTTGTGGAAAGGCAAAAACACTGAACAGTAAGGAGATTAATGTGTTAGCCTTTAAGTGAAAGACATGGAAAACAACATGGAGGAAAGAGAGAAAGAAAGAGAAAGAGAAGGGAGAACAGGAAGAGGGAGAGAAGGAGAGGAAGGAGTAAAGAAAGAAATCAAATGATGTGATATCCAAGTTCATAATTTGCTGAATGCACATTCTCAATTACTGTCAATCCATGTTTTCAATTTGTTTATTACCAAATATGGTCTTATCAAAATGCATCTAATTTCTCGATTGGGTGAGGAGAAACTAACCCAAGAAATGTCTATTAAACTGGTACGCCTCCAAATGCAGTTTGCCAAGTAACAGAAGATAACCTGCTTGCACTACCATCTAATACAGGAATAATGAAATGGATTAACCTCTTAAAGTCAGTTTGTCACTTCTTCCTGATCATCGATAAACCTGTATAACCTACCTTTATAGTACTTTACAATATAAAAGGTACATTCACATACCATATCTCATTTGCTCCTAATGCACTTTTGTGAAATAGGTAGAAATTATTATTACTCTTATTTCACGGTGGAAGAAAATGACACTCAAGGAGGCCCCATGTTATTGAGCTGCAGAGATGTGAGTTAAGCTGAAGTTTTCTGTCCCTCCCCCGATCTGAGGTTCTTTACATTACCCCTTACTGCCTACGATCTGCTCGTTTCACTGTCACATAACCATCTGAGGCAGGTAGTGCAAGGAATGCCTCCCATCCCATTTTTTTAATGAATCTTATTGATGCCGCCAAAGAAAAATAAACTCAAAGTCACCGATCTTGCCCTGCTTTACAACTAACTTTAGACAACACTGAACTTCATGAGTAAAAAAAAAACCAAAAACATTTTGTTCTACAGAATTCTGGAAAAGAAGTACACCAGAAAGAAACTAAAGAGGAAACTGATGTTAATATTGGAATTGACCAGTAGAGAATCAGTTTATGAGTTAATTCCTAGAAGTGTTGAGTTTTGGAGAGAGGTAGACATAATGTAAAGGAAAGGGTCAGAAATACAGTTCTTGAGAAAGAAAAAAGTGGACATAGGAACTAAAACTCAGGTGGTAATTCTGGCCAAATACTATGTTGTTGGAATATATGGAGTCCTACATGTGGTTTCATTTGATTCTCTTCACAAGATTTCAAATCCAGCTAAAATCCCTTTTAATGCATAGAAAGGAATTATAGCTAGGTCAAATACCCATTTCTACTTATCCATAAAGGCTTGGACCAAATAAAACCAACAACATAAAAGCCAGTTTGTTTCGATCGTGCAGGACTGATGGAAATACTGGCAGAGCTGTGGCTGAACAAGGACTAACAACGGCATGGGGATTTAACTAGACAGTGTAAATTTTGGGAAAAAAACCCCAATGATCTCTTTTTTAGCAGTGGAAGTACAGCTTGTTCCCAAATTACCCAGATATTTTTAGTAGTAGCATTATAATGCCATAGAATCAATTTCATATTTTCAAATTCTAACCCCCAATGTGATGGTATTAGGAGGTGGTGCCTTTGGGAGATGATTACGTCATGAGGAGAGAGCCCTCTGAATGGGTTTAGTGCCCTTTGTAAAAGAGACCCCAGAAAGCTCCCTCACCCCTTCTGCCATGTGAGGGAGGACACATGAGAAAATGCCATCTATGAATCAGGAAGCCAGCCCTCATCAGAGATGGAATCTGCAGGTGCCTAGATCTTGGACTTCCCAGTCACTAGAAATATGAGAAATACATTTCTGTTATTTATAAGCCACCTAGTCTGTGGCATTTTGTTATAGTAGCCTGAATGGACTAAGACATACACACAGTTGTCTGAGAATGGTAACACAGTACTTATTTTGACTGTTTCTAAAGTTGACATTTCCCTCTCTCTTGGGGAAGGGCAAAGATGTAAGTATTGTTTAAAACCACATTTATATGTTGAACTTCTGCAGTTCAATTCAAATTCAATTCCCTTCCATTCAAATGTATCCTTAGCCTCTAGGAGGTCTCCCAAAACTACAGTTTTAGAAGACTGAAATCAGAAACATACCCATAAATTCTAATAATATTGAGGTTTTTGTTTGTTTGTTTTTTCCACACTCTTGATAGCAATAGTTTAAGAGATGTAACTTTCCAGATACATAAATTGTTGCTGGGCAAAGCTGCTATTCATACAATTTTTGTAAATCTGTTTAAGAAATAGATGCATTCTGAGAAGATGGCGGCGAGATAGGTGGGAGAGGAGTCTACTTCCCCCTGAGCACTGGTGAAATACCTAGCTGATCTTCTGAGGAAAAGAACAAATGGCCAACGGTATTCCAGCATATATGAAGATCGGAGACAAAAAATTGTAGAGGACATTGAAAAATCAGACAGTAAGAAGAGTGCTTAAGGACAATAAGGTCCCTGGGACTAGAGTGGGGACCCGGGCGGCTGAAGCCCCAGGCCCCGGCCACAGGGTCTGCTGCAAGGTTCTTGGGAGAGAGCCAGGCTGGGCTGTGTGAGAGCCAGGTGCTTGTTTGGACTGGGGGGGCTTGAATAGGAGGAATTTCTCAAAAAGAAAAAGAGAAAAAATAGGCACTCAGTGGCTATTTAGAGAATTCTCTGCAGCAGCCTCGGCCTCTTGCGTCCCCACCCCCACAGCCCCTGGATTGTGAACACTGGATAAGCAGCCCCAGTGCACACCTGAAGCCCCAATAGGTGCGCACCCCGATCAGCAGCCTGGGCGCCCACACCTAAAGCATGGGGGACAGAACCTACTTAGCCCTTGTGCACAGAGCCCTGCAGGGCCTACTTGCTCTCTAGGAGGAAGGTAGAATGGGCAGCAGAGGGGAGCTGCAGGGCTAGGAGAGACGCCAATTTCCAGAAAGACTTGACTCAGTAGGGGGCTGAACTACCCCGAAGGGGCACTGAGAGTCCATAGCATCTAGGACAGCAAAGAGCAAGAAGGTGGAGTGTGAGTTGCCCCTAACTGGTGCACCTCAAGGACAGAACAACTGGTGGACTAAAGGCCTAAGCAGGGATCAGAAGGACACTGAGGAACTGGGCTGCAGGCTGGACAACAGCAAAGAGTGCAGATCAGGCAGGGAGAAAAGCAAAACCAATCCCTCCCCATCTGTCACAGACAGGAAGACAAGCAGAACTGGCCTGACAGGTTTAAAGCCAGCAGAAGACTTTTTTTTTAAATTCCTTCTTCCTTTCTGTCCCTCTTTCTTTTTTTAATTCCTTCTTCCTTCCTTCCTTCCTTTACTTTTTTATTCCTTCCTCCTACCTTCTTTTATTTATTTTTTATTTTGTTTTTTAAAAATTCCTTATTCCTTTCTTTCTGTCTTTCTTTTTCCCTTTTTTACTTCTCCTTCCTTCCTTTCCTTTTTTATTCCTTTTTCCTTCCTTTTCTTCTTTATTTATTTTAATTTTTTAAATCCTTCTTCCTTTCTTTCCTCCTACCTTTTGTTATTCCTTCTCCCTTCCACCCTTTCCTTTTTTATTTCTTTTTTTCCGTCCCTTTTTATTTTTCTTTTTTTCCTTCTTTTCACACAGGTGAGACAATAAAACCTGGAGCTGTGAAAAGACCAGAGTTAGACCCAAACAAGGGTCATTCTAACAACTGAGACACTGAGACAAATTTCACGTTGCTACTCCAGAGAAATTGCAAGGTGGGAACAGTGAACACCAGTACACCTGCTGGAAGAGGAAACCCACCAACAAAGGAAACACCAACAGATAATAATGGAAGAAGGTGAAGGAGGGAGTGGAAGCCACACTAACCTCAAGCCAGGACTGATCTGGAAATACAACTAAATAGTGGAGAAATTACTCAGAACAAACAACTGAACAAGATCAAGAGAGAAGCCTCAAAACCTTGTACACACAGAAGAATCAGCTTCAACACAATCTGTCGGCACCTGCACAACAGAATATAAGACGTGGTGGATGAAGTGACCCTCAGTTAACCAGCTGGATGGAAGGACCCATCAAAGAAAGACCCAACAACAATCAAAACTCGAAGACATACAGAGAGCCAACATAAACAAAAGCCCAAAACCAGTGAGCACAGGAGATTCAGGAGACCACACCACTGAATCCCACTGGCATTCTACCATAGAAGTTCACACCATAAACCCAGGGATTCAGAATAGATCAATTTAACAGGCAGAGGCTAACAAGAAGAGTCTCACAAACAAGGGGAAGATAAAGAAACAATCCCCAAATGAAAGGAAAGGAGGAAGCCTCAGAGAGAATGCTAAATGAAATAGAGGCAAGTCAGCTATCAGATACTGAGTTAAAACCAATGCTTATCGGGAAGCTCAATGAGCTCACAGAGAATTACCAGAAACTACAGGAAAACTACAGTGAACACACTACAAACTTTATCAATATGAAAAAGGAAATAGAAACTATTAACAAGGGCCAAGAGGAAATGACAAATACAATTTCTGACTGAAGAACACAGTAGAAGGAATCAAAAAGCAGACTTGATGAAGCAGAGGATCGGATCAGCGAGCTGGAGTACAAAGTAGAAAAAAACACCCAGAAAGAGAAAGAAAAGGAAAAGAGGCTCAGAAAGAATGAAGAGGGATTAAGGGAAATCCAGGACAACATGAAACATAATAATATCCGTATAATAGGGATACCAGAAGGAGAAGAAGAAGAGCAAGGGATAGAAAACCTGTTTGAAAAGTAATGATGGAAAATTTCCCTAATCTGATGAGAGAAAAAGTCATACAAATCCAGGAAACACAGAGTCCCAATCAACAGGAACCCAAAGAGGCCCACTTCAAAACACATCATAATTAAAATGGCAAATCTCCAAGACAAAGAGAGGATCTTAAAGGCAGCAAGGGAGAAATAGGAAGTAACATACAAGGGAGCCTTGATAAGGTTAGCAACAGACTTCTCAATGGAAATTCTCCAAGCCAGAAGAGGATGGCAAAAAATATTCCAAGTAATGAGAACCAGAGGACTGCACCCAAGACTACTTTACCCAGCAAGGCTCTCAATCAAGATAGAAGGCCAAATAAGGAGCTTCCCAGACAAAAGAAGTCTAAAAGAATATACCTCCACCAAGCCAGTTCTACAAGAGATGCTAAAGAGACTGCTTTAAGGAAAGGAAGGAAAAGAGAAAGAGAGAGGAACACAGGTAGGAAAAAATGGCAATGAATAAGTCCCTATCAATAATAACCTTAAACGTAAATGGATTAAATGCTCCAATCAAAAGACATAGAATAGCTGAATGGATAAGAAAACATGACCCACACATATGCTGATGACAAGAGACCACCTCAGGACAAAAGACCTACACAGACTGAAAGTGAAGGTCTGGAAACAAATTTTACAAGCAAATGAATAGGAAAAAAAAAAGTCAGGATAGCTATACTCATATCAGACAAAATAGACTTCAAAAGAAGGGCCATAAAGAAAGACCCAGAGAGTCACTTTGTAATATCAAAGGAAGAATCCACCAAGAAGACATAAACATTGTAAATATATATGCACCAAACATAGGAGCACCCAAATACATAAAGAAAATCTTGTAGGACTTCAAGAAAGATGTTGACAGTAACACAATTATAGTAGGGGACTTTAACACCCCACTGTCAAAAATGGACAGGTCTTCCAAACAAAATATCAAGAAGGATATTGTGTCACTTAACAATACCCTAGAGGAAATGGACTTAACTAATATCTATAGAGCTTTTCATCCCAAAAAAGCAAAATACACATACTTTTCAAGTGTCCATGGAACTTTTTCAAAGATAGACCACATGATAGGACACAAAGCAAGCCTCAACAAATTCAAGAAAATTGAAATCATATTAAGCATTTTCTCTGACCACAAGGGACTGAAACTAGAAACCAACCCCAAAGGAAAAAACCCAAAACATTCAAAATCATGGAGACTGAATAGCATGCTATTAAACAATGAATGGATCAAGAATGAGATTAGGGAAGAAATCAAAAAGTTTCTGGAAACAAATGAAAATGAACTCACAACAACCCAAAAGTTATGAGACACAGCGAAGACAGTCCTGAGAGGGAAGTTCATGGCAATACAGGCCTACCTTTAAAAGATAGAAACATTTCAAACAAACAACCTAACCCTACCCACAAAAGAAATTGAGGAACAACAATAAAGACAGCCCAGAGCAAGTAGAAGGAAGGAAATAATCAAGATCAGAGCAGTGTTAAATGACATAGAGACTAAAAGCACAATTCTAAGGATCAATGAATCCAGGAGCTGGTTCTTTGAAAAGATAAACATAATCTAAAAGCCTTTAAGCAAGCTCATCAAGAAAAAAAGAGAGAGGATCCAAATCAACACAATTAGAAATGAGAGGAGAGATTACAACTGATACCACAGAAGTACAAAGGATTGTAAAAAATTACTAGTAACGAAGAACTGTATGCCAAGAAATTTGAAAACCAGAGTGAAATTGACAAATTTCTAGAAAAATATATTTAAAACTTTGAAAACTGAGTAAGTAGAAGCAGAAAACCTGAACAGACCAATAACAGCAGACGAAATTGTAGCAGTAATAAAAAACTCCCAACAAACAAAAGCCCTAGACCAGATGGTTTCACAGGAGAATTCTACAGAGCATTTAAGGAAGAACTAACCCCTATCCTTCACAGACTATTCGAAAAAATCCAAACTGATGGCAGACTCCCAAACTCTTTTTATGAAGCCAGCATCATCCTAATCCCAAAACCAGATAAAGACACACGAAGAAAGAAAACTTCAGGCCAATATCGCTGATGAATATAGATGTTAAAATTCTCAACAAAATATTGGGAAACCATATCCAGCAATACATTAAAATGATTATACACCATGACCAAGTGGGCTCATCCCAGGGATGCAAGGATGGTACAATATTTGCAAATCAATAAACAATATATTACATCAACAACAGCAAAGACAAAAACCACATGATCATATCAATAGATGTGGAAAAAGCATTTGAGAAGGTACAGCACCCATTTCTGATAAAAACACTCAGCAAAGTGGGAATAGAGGGAGCATTCCTCAACATAATAAAGGCCATATATGAGAGATCTACAGCCAACATCATACTCAATGGGCAAAAACTAAAAACTTTACCACTAAGATCAGGAACAAGACAAGGTTGTCCACTTTCACCACTTCTATTCAACACAGTACTGGAAGTTTTAGCCACAGGAATCACACGATAAAAGGAAATAAAAAGCATCCAAATGGGAAAGGAGGTAACAAAACTGTCATTGTTTGCAGATGACATGATAGTGTACATAGAAAATCCTATAGACTCCACCAAAAAACTACTCGACCTAATAAATGAATTTGGCAAAACAGCGGGATACAAAGTCAATATCCAGAAATCAAAGGCATTTTTGTATACCAACAACAAAACTGCAGAAGGAGAAATCAGGAAGAAAATCCCATTTGATATAGCAACAAGAAAAATAAAATACCTAGGAATCAACCTAACCAAGGAGGTAAAAGACCTGTACTCAGAGAATTACACAACACTGAAGAAAGAAATTAAGGAAGACACAAACAAATGGAACCATATACCATGTTCATGGATTGGAAGAATTAACATCATCAAAATGTCCATACTACCCAAAGAAATTTACAGATTCAATGCAATACCTATGAAAGCACCTATGACATATTTCACAGGTATAGAACAAACACTTCAAACATGTATATGGAGCCATTAGTGACCCCAAATAGCTGCTGCAATTTTGACAAAGAAGAGCAAAGTAGGAGGGGTCACAATAGCTGATACCAAACTGTATTACAAGGCCACTGTAATCAAAACAGTTGGTATTGGCATAAAAATAAGCAGATAAACCAATGGAACAGAACAAAGAGCCCAGAAATAAATGCAAGTCTCTATGGTCAGTTAATTTTCCACAAAGTGGGCAGCAGCATAAAATGGAGTAAAAATAGCCTCTTCAACAAATGGTGTTGTGAAAGATGGACAGCTACACGCAAAAAAATGAAACTTGAGCACCAACTTACACCATACACCAAAATAAATTTAAGGTGGATAAAAGACTTAAATGTAAGTTGTGACACCATTAAAGTCCTAGAGGAGCACATAGGCAGGAAAATCTCAGATATTTCACACAGCAGTATTTCACTGATATGTCCCCTAGAGTAAGGGACATAAAGGAAAGAATAATCAAATGGTATATCATCGAAATAAAAAGCTTCTGCATGAGTAAAGAAAACAGTATTAAACTAGAAAGAGAACCAACCATATGGGAAAACATATTTGCCAATGATACCTCAGACAAGGGCCTGATCTCCAAAATATATAAAGAACTCACATGACTCCACTCCAGTAAGACAAACAACCCAATTAAAAAATGGGCAAAGGACTTGAACAGACACTTCACCAAGGATGACATACAGAGGATCCAGAGACATATGAAAAGATGCTCAGTATGGCTAGCTATCAAAGAGATGCAAATTAAAAGCACAATGAGATACCACCTCACACCGGTCAGAGTGGCCATCAGAACCAAAGCAACAAACAATAAGTGTTGGAGAGGTTGTGAAGAAAAGGGAACCCTAGTGCACTGTTTGTGGGATTGCAGACTAGTGCAACCACTATGGAAAACAGTATGGAATTTCCTCAGAAAACTAAAAATGGATCTGCCCTTTGACCCAGCAATTCCACTGCTGGGATTATAACCTGAGAACCCTGAAACACCAACCCAAAAATCCTATGCACTCCAATGTTCATAGCAGCACAATTTACAATAGCCAAGTGCTGGAAACAACCTAGGTGCCCATCAGTAAATGAATGGATCAAAAAACTATGGTAGGTGCAGACAACTCTAATTGAATAACAATAAAAATTAAAAACAAAACAAAACAAAAAAAACTATGGTACATTTACACAATGGAATTCTATGTAGCCGAAAGAAAGACGGAGCTCCTACCCTTTGTGACAGCATGGATGGAACTGGAAAACATTATGCTAAACGAATTAAGCCAGGCGGGGAAAGACAAATACCATATGATCTCACCTTTAACAGGAACCTAATCAACAAAACCAACAAGCAAGCAAAATATAATCAAAGGCACTGAAATTGAGAAAAGGCAGACAGTGACCTGAGGGGAGAGGGGAGGGAATTTCAGGGGGAAAGGGTGAAGGGTTTGTATGATCAATTATAAAGGACACATGGACAATAACAGGGCGGGGGTGTGTGGAAACGGGAGGGAGGTGGGGAGGGCTGGGGGTTAGGCTGAGGTGGGGGGAAAGGCAGAGAACTGTATCTGAAGAACAATTAAATTAGAGAAGAAAAAATAAATAGTTTGTGAAAATGAAAAAAAACTAAAAAATAAATAATTGAAATAGAATTTAAAAAAAGAAATAGATGCATTATTTTTTAAAATTAAGGTTAACATTTCCCTAGAAAATCTTATGCAGAAAGAAGGATGCCATGTCTAAATATTAGATCCCATTATTAATCCTGGAACAAAAAGACAAATACGTAAGCCTCTAATTACTTATTTCTTCTCCCATACCAGTCATTAATGAGACACTTCTGCTGGTTTTCAAGGCTATAGCTTAGGAGATGTATGACACAGTTAGGAACAAGATGGGTAGAGCTAGCTAACTGTAGAAGTACTGGGGTCCCTATCATTCCTGCCTTCCATGTCCTCCATAGCAAAGCAATAAAAAAGTATTCTTTGGTGGTCAATCGTAGAAATTTATGCCATGAATTTTGATCTCCTCAGACCAATATTTCTTCCCACTCTGCCTTGTTATGTTAGTTTCTTTTAAAGAAAATTTGGAATGATACCTAATGGCCAAGGCTAAAATTTCATTTAGCATTTAAAAATGTTGGGGGCGGTCTGGTGGGGGGAAAATGGAGACAACTATACATGAACAACAAAACAAACAAGCAAGCAAAATACAACCAGAGACACTGAAATAAAGGACAATCTGACAGTAACCAGAGAAGAGGAGGGAAAAGGATAATAGGGGAGAATAAGGGGGGCCCATCAAGGAACATGTATGAAGGACACATGGACAAAGCCAAGGGGGGTGGGTTCGAGGGTGGGAGGTGGGGATGGGTGGAGAGGGGGGGCATGATGGAGTGAAAATGGAGACAATTGTACTTGAACAACAACAAAAAAATAAGAAAAATATTTAGAGATAAAAAACTGTTTACTTAGCACTTAACTTGGCATATTAATATACACTATTCTAGTGAAAATATGATTACTATCCTAATTTGAAAAATGAAAAAATTTTAAAAATATAATAAAAAATGATACTTCAGATAGAATTCACAGAGTACATTAACATACTAGGATTGAGACACATTAGCAAGTAACAAGTAGTACTTAAATGTGGGATAGAACACAGTGCATTAGGAACTACTAGAAAACAGAAAGCACTCCAGATATTTCAGAAAGAAGAAATTTAATAGAGGATTGGTTATAGAGATGTTGGAAGCACTTAGGAAGCCAAAGTGGACAAGGTGAAATTATTTAAAAATTAGCCACTGTAGGAAACCACTGCTGCCCTCGGCTGGAGGAGCAGAAACACTCTCAGGCCCTGGCTCTGTGCTGCAAGGTTCCAGTTGAACAATTATCCCTCTCCCTCCTGGTGTACAGGAGCCCAGGAGCCTGCTGCTGAAAGCTCTGCTGCCCAGATGCCCTCCTGCCCTCCATCCCACTCCATGGCCAAGGTCAAAAATGCTGTTGTACATTCTAGTGCACTATTGTAAATCCTCCAGGAACCAGACACCTGCCATCTTCATACTTCCTAATCCCTGAACAGTGCCTTTTAATAGCAGACCCTGATGGGAAGCCCACAGACAACAAGATGTGAGAAATATAGTCTGAGAGTGCTGGGACCTAGCCATCACAGGATGGCTAAGAGCAAATAGGCTGAAAATTGTACATGAGTTTGAAAAAAATAGAAGAAATAGACACCCTTTAAAAAGGAGTTGGGGATAAAACTGAAAATGATCTTAAAGCATTTAAAGCTGAAATGTGGAGCCACTATACAGTTACTACTGTATCCTTGACATTATCTCCTAAATTAATTAGTTTTACATAGTGGGATTTTTTTGAACTACAGTCTGAACACACCTATGTAATATATCTATTATTTCAATTTCTTAAGTGTCACTTTTTTAAAAAAGAGGTACACCATTAGTTCTCATCTATGCATTTCCTCCTCCCACCCTTTAGTATTACAGGGAAACTTAAAGTTCTTCTGAGAGCCTCTTATTATCTCTATCTTTTTTTCCCCCCCCCCCTTTTTTTTTTTTTATTTAAGTACAGTTGTATGACTTTTCCCCCATCCCTTCACCCCACCCCAGGTGAACCCACTTCCCTACCCCCTCTCCACCCTCCCCCTTGGATTTGTTCATGTGTCCTTTATAGTAGTTCCTGTAATCCCCTCTACCCACTGTCCCCGCCCCCACCCCCCACCCCCGCCCTTGCTATTGTTACATTGTTCTTAACTTCAATGTCTCTGGTTATATTTTGTTTGCTTTTTCCTTCTATTGCTTATGTTCCAGTTAAAGGTGAGATCATATGGTATTTGTCCCTCACTTCCTGGCTTATTTCACTTAGCATAATGCTCTCCAGTTTCATCCATGCTGTTGCAAAGGGTATAAGCTCCTTCTTTCTCTCTGCTGCGTAGAATTCCATTGTGTAAATATACCATAGTTTTTGGATCCACTCGTTTGCTGATGGGCACTTCGGTTGCTTCCAGTATTTGGCTATTGTAAATTGTGCTGCTATGAACATTGGGGTGCACAGATTCTTTTGGATTGGTGTTTCAGTGTTCTTAGGGTATAATCCCAGCAGCGGAATTACTGGGTCAAAGGGCAGTTCCATTTTTAGTTTTCTGAGGAAATTCCATATTGTTTTCCACAGTGGCCTCACCAGTCTGCATTCCCACCAACAGTGCACGAGGGTTCCCTTTTCTCCGCATCCTCTCCAACATTTGTTTGTGGATTTGTTTATGTTGGCCATTCTGACTGGTGTGAGATGATACCTCATTGTGGTTTTAATTTGCATCTCTCTGATGGCTAGTGATGCTGAGCATCTTTTCATATGTCTCTGGGCCTTCTGTATGTCTTCCTTGGAGAAGTGTCTGTTCAAGTCCTTTGCCCATTTTTTAATTGGGTTGTTTGTCTTCCTGGAGTGGAGTCGTGTGAGTTCTTTATATATTTTGGAGATCAGGCCCTTGTCTGAGGTATCATTGGCAAATATGCTTTCCCATATTGTTGGTTCTCTTTGTAATTTGGTGCTGTTTTCTTTAGCCATGCAGAAGCTTTTTATTTTGATGAGGTCCCATTTGTTTATTCTTTCCTTTATGTCCCTTGCTTTAGGGGATGTGTCTGTGAGGATGTTGCTGCGTGGAATGTCTGAGATTTTCCTGCCAATGTTTTCCTCAAGGACTTTTATGGTGTTACGGCTTATATTTAAGTCTTTTATCCATCTTGAGTTTATTTTCGTGTATGGCGTAAGTTGGTGATCGAGTTTCATTTTTTTGCACGTAGCTATCCAGATCTCCCAACACCATCTGTTGAAGAGACTGTTTTTGCTCCATTTTATGCTCCTGCCTCCTTTGTCAAATATTAATTGATCGTATAGATTTGAGTTTATTTCTGGGCTCTCTATTCTGTTCCATTGGTCTATGAGCCTGTTTTTATGCCAGTACCAGGCTGTTTTGATTACAGTGGCCTTGTAATACAGTTTGATATCAGGTATTGTGATACCTCCTGCTTTGTCCTTCTTTCTCAAAATTGCTGCTGCTATTCGAGGTCGTTTATGGTTCCATATGAATTTCTGCAATGTTTGTTCTATATCTGTGAAATATGTCATGGGTACTCTAATAGGGATTGCATTGAATCTATAAATTGCTTTGGGTAGTATGGCCATTTTGATAATGTTGATTCTTCCAATCCATGAACATGGTACATGCTTCCATTTGTTTGTATCTTCCTTAATTTCTTTCTTCAGTGTTGTGTAGTTTTCTGAGTACAGGTCTTTTACCTCCTTGGTTAGGTTTATTCCACGGTACTTTATTTTTCTTGTTGCTATATCGAATGGGATTTTTTTCCTGATTTGTGTTTCTGCAGTTTCGTTGTTGGTGTACAGGAATGCCTTTGATTTCTGGGTATTGACTCTGTATCCAGCTATTTTGCCAAATTCATTTATTAGGTCGAGTAGTTTTTGAGTGGAGTCTATAGGGTTTTCCATGTACACTATCATGTCGTCTGCAAACAGTGACAGTTTCATTTCCTCCTTTCCAATTTGGATGCCTTTTATTGCTTTTTCTTGTCTGATTGCTGTGGCTAGGACTTCCAATACTATGTTGAATAGGAGTGGTGAGAGAGGGCATCCTTGTCTTGTTCCTGATCTTAGTGGGAAAGCTCTAAGTTTTTGTCCATTGAATGTGATGTTGGCTGTAGGTCTCTCATATATGGCCTTAATTATGTTGAGGACTGCTCCCTTTATTCCCACTTTGCTGAGTGTTTTTATCAGAAATGGGTGCTGTATCTTATCAAATGCTTTTTCCGCATCTATTGATATGATCATGTGGTTTTTGTCTTTGCTGTTGTTGATGTGATGTATTATGTTTATTGATTTGCGAATATTGTACCATCCTTGCATCCCTGGGATGAATCCCACTTGGTCATGGTGGATGATCTTTTTAATATATTGCTGGATGCGGTTTGCTAATATTTTGTTGAGAATTTTAGCGTCTATGTTCATCAGCGATATTGGCCTGAAGTTTTCTTTCTTCGTTGTGTCTTTATCTGGTTTTGGGATTAGGATGATGTTGGCTTCATAAAAAGAGTTTGGGAGTCTTCCATCAGTTTGGATTTTTTCGAATAGTCTGTGAAGGATAGGGGTTAGTTCTTCCTTAAATGCTTTGTAGAAATCTCCTGTGAAACCATCTGGTCCAGGGCTTTTGTGTGATGGGAGTTTCTTGATGACTGCTTCAATTTCCTTTGCTGATATTGGTCTGTTCAGGTTTTCTGCTTCTTCTTCAGTCAGTTTTGGAAGATTATATTTTTCTAGAAATGTGTCCATTTCATCTAGGTTTTCAAATTTCTTAGCATATAGGTCTTCATAGTAATTTCTTACGATCCTTTGTATTTCTGTGGTATCAGTTGTAATCTCTCCACTTTCATTTCTAATTCTGTTTATTCGGATCCTCTCTCTTTTCTTCTTGATAAGCCTACTTAAAGGCTTGTCGATTTTGTTTATCTTTTCAAAGAACCAGCTTCTGGATTCATTGATCCTTACAATTGTGCTTTTAGTCTCTATGTCATTTAAGTCTGCTCTGATCTTGGTTATTTCCTTCCTTCTGCTTGCTCTGGGCTGTCTTTGTTGTTGTTCCTCCAGTTCTTGTAGGCGTAGGGTTAGGTTGTTTGTGTGAACTGTTTCTAACTTCTTAAGGTAGGCCTGTATTGCTATGAACTTCCCTCTCAGGACTGCCTTTGCTGTGTCCCATAGGTTTTGGGTTGTTGTGAGTTCGTTTTCATTTGTTTCCAGGAAGTTTTTGATTTCTTCCCTAATCTCGTTCTTGACCCATTCATTGTTTAATAGCATGCTATTCAGTCTCCATGATTTTGAGTGTTTTGGGTTTTTACCCTTGGGGTTGGTTTCTAGTTTCAGACCCTTGTGGTCAGAGAAGATGCTTGATATGATTTCAATTTTCTTGAATTTGTTGAGGGTTGCTTTGTGTCCTATCATGTGGTCTATCTTTGAAAAAGTTCCATGGACACTTGAAAAGAATGTGTATTTTGCTTCTTTGGGATGAAAAGCTCTGTATATATCAGTTAAGTCCATTTCCTCTAGGGTATTGTTAAGTGACACAATATCTTTGTTAATCTTTTGTTTGGAAGACCTGTCCATTTTTGATAGTGGGGTGTTAAAATCCCCTACTATAATTGTGTTGCTGTCAATATCTTTCTTGAAATCCTCCAAGATTTTCTTTATGTATTTGGGTGCTCCTATGTTGGGTGCATATATATTTATAATGTTTATGTCTTCTTGGTGGATTCTTCCTTTGAGTATTATGAAGTGACCTTCTGGGTCTCTCTTTATGGCCCTTCTTTGGAAGTCTATTTTGTCTGATATGAGTATTGCTACCCCTGCTTTTTTTTCCTGTCCGTTTGCTTGGAAAATTTGTTTCCAGCCCTTCACTTTCAGTCTGTGTAAGTCTTTTGTCCTGAGATGGGTTTCTTGTAGGCAGCATATGTGTGGGTCATGTTTTCTTATCCATTCAGCTGTTCTATGTCTTTTGATTGGAGCATTTAATCCATTTACATTTCAGGTTATTATCGATAGGTAGTTATTCATTGCCATTATTTCCTACCTGTGTTCCTCTGTCTTTCTCTTTTCCTTCCTTTCCTTAAAGCAGTCCCTTTAGCATCTCTTGCAGAGCTGGTTTGGTGGAGCTGTATTCTTTTAGACTTCTTTTGTCTGGGAAACTCTTTATTTGGTCTTCTATCTTGATTGAGAGCCTTGCTGGGTAAAGTAGTCTTGGTTGCAGGCCTCTGGTTCTCAGTACTTGGAATATTTTTTGCCATTCTCTTCTGGCTTGGAGCGTTTCCATTGAGAAGTCAGTTGCTAACCTTATTGGGGCTCCCTTGTATGTTACTTCCTTTTTCTCCCTTGCTGCCTTTAAGATCCTCTCTTTGTCTTGGAAATTTGCCATTTTAATTATGATGTGTCTTGCAGTGGGTCTCTTTGGGTTCCTCTTGTTTGGGACTCTCTGTGATTCCTGGATTTGGGTGACTTTTTCTCTCCTCAGATTAGGGAAATTTTCCATCATTACTTTTTCAAACAGGTTTTCTATCCCTTGCTCTTCTTCTTCTCCTTCTGGTATTCCTATTATACGGATATTGTTACGTTTCATGTTGTCCTGCATTTCCCTTATTGCCTCTTCATTCTTTCTGAGCCTCTTTTCCTTTTCTTGCTCCTTCTGGGTGTTTTTTTCTACTTTATCCTCCAGCTCGCTGATCCGATCCTCTGCTTCGTCAAGTCTGCTTTTAATTCCTTCTACTGTGTTCTTCAATTCAGAAATTGTATTCTTCATTTCCTCTTGGCTCTTGTTGATATTTTTTATTTCCTTTTTCATGTTGATATAGTTTGCAGTGAGTTCATTGTAGTTTCCTTGTAGTTTCTGGTAGTTCTCTTTGAGCTCAGAGAGCTCAGTGAGCTTCCTGATGACCATTGCTTTGAACTCAGTATCTCATAGTTGACTTGCCTCTTTTTCGGTTAGTATTCTTTCTGAGACTTCCTCCTTTCCTTTCATTTGGGAATTGTTTCTTTGTCTTCCCATTGTTTGTGAGGCTCTTCTTGTTGGCCTCTGCTTCTTAAATTGCTTTGTTCTGAATCCCTGGGTTTATGATATGAACTTCTATGGTAGAATGCCAATGGGATTCGGTAGTGCTGTCTCCTTACTCTCCTGTGCTCACTGGTCTTGAGCTGACGTTTATGTGTTTAACACGGTCTAACTCTAGTCTTTTCAGCACTCCAGGTTTTGTTGTCGCACCTGTGGGAAAAATAGAAAGGGGGGGAGAAAGAAAAGGAAAAAACACACAAACAAACAAACAAACAAACAACAACAACAAAAAAACCAAAGATGGGAAGGAGGGAAAAAGGAAATAGGAAAGGAGGAAAGGAAGGAAGGAGGGTAGAAGGATTAAAGAAAGATCGGAGGCAAGATAAGAAGGAATTTTAACAAAAATTAAAACATAGAAATAGATAAAAGAAGGCAGGAAGAAGACATAAAAATGGTAAAGGATGGGAGGAAGAAGGAATGAAAGAAAAAAAAAGAGAGAGAGAGGAAGAAGGAGTTCAGGGGGAAAGGAAAAGGAAAAAAAAAAAAAAGGGGGGGGGAAAGAAAAAAAAAATCTTCTGTTGGCTTTAAACCGTTCAGGTTATTTCTGCTGTTGTCCTGTCTGTGCAACGGGAGGGGGTGGTTGAAAGGATTGGTTTCACTTTTCTTCCTTCCTGGGTCACACTCTTCACTGTTTTGTAGGTGTGGTCCCTGGCAGGCAATCAGGCCGTTGATCAGCCAATCCAGCAGCTTTGTTCTTGGGACTCTCGAGTGGCCGCTCCAGCCGCTTTGGCTCCGGACGCGTGTGCGCGCAGCAGGGGAATCCAGCCGCTTCGGGTTTGTGACGTTATTTGGGCTCTGAGAGCGCAGCCCGCCGACCAATCGAGCCGCCCAGGCTAGGGAGGCTGGCGCGCTGCAAGCTGCTGGTTCAGCCGCCTTGGTGTTACGACTCTCGCCAGCCCCTTTGTGCTTGGGAAGTGCGCATCCAGCCGGCCCTATGCTTGGTGAGCGCGCAGCCCGCCGCCGAGCCAGAGGCTCTACGCTTGGGGGCCGATCCAGCCGCCCGGGGCTTGAGACTCTCGGGTGGGCGGGGCCGCCCTGGGACCGAATCTCGCGGTATTCGGTTCTGAGGTTTTGGGTCTGTGGGTGGAGCAGCTAGTCACTGCTCCAAAAGATCTCGGAGGTTTCAGGTGTGGGCGCCCCTCCGGGGTTTCATGTATGGGCCCCGTTCGCTAATCTGCGAGCGCGCGACCGCGCGCAACCGGACCTCAGGTGAGCGCCGGTGCTGCTTATCCCGCGTTCCGCGTTCGCAGTCCAGGGGCGGAGGGGGGAGGGGCGCCAGGGGCCTCGGCCACCACCGAGAGTTCTCTAACTAGCCCCTGAGTGTCTCTATTTTCTTTTTCTTTTTGAGAAATTCCTCCTTTTCAAGCCCCCCTGGTCCAATCAAGCACCTGGCTGCTCACAGCGCAGCCTGGCCCTCTCCCAGGACTCCTGCAGCAGCCCCTGCGCCAGGGCTGGCGCCTCTGCAGCCCTTGTACCGCGCGGTCCCGGTTCCCGGGGACCTTATTGTCCTTGAGCACTCTTCTTACCGTCAGATCTTTCAATGTCCTCTATCTTTGGTCTCTAATCTTCGTATATGCTGGAGTACTGTTGGCTGTTTGCTCTGCTCCTCAGATCAGCTAGGTATTTCCCTGGCGCTGAGGGGAAGTGGATTCCGCTCCCACCTATGTTGCCGCCATCTTCCACGAGACTGCCCTATTATCTCTATCTTGAGCTAACTATTTCATCATAATTTTTGAGCTTACAAAACATAAAGTATAAATATAACTTTATAAATTAACTGTATGTGCAAATTTAGATTTTCTTTATTCATAGGGTACATAAAATTGCAAAAGATAATTTTTTATATATGCAAAGCTATAGTAGTCAACTCACTGAAAATTAACTCTGTAGTTACACTGACAAACACAGATAACAAGAGTATTCCTGGCACTTAGGTGCTCCATGCTCTGTTGGAAAACAGAAAAAAAAAAGCCATAATAAACTAACTAAATTCCCATTGTGAACACTTAAAATATACAATTATTACCACTGAATAATTACATGCAATGATTTATGAAAATAAAGATTGCTTTGACTTTTCCAGTATTTTTTCTTACAAATAATCTAAATATTTGTACAATCTTACAAAAACATACTTTGTCATTGTCTTGAGCTGCTAATTCTTAGCAGTTTGAGAGAAATGAGTACTAATATAAAATTCAAAGTCCAAGTCCTTCTTTTTTAAAAAAAAATCCTCACCAGAAGATATGCTTATTGATTTTAGACAGAATGGAAGGAAAGGAGAGAGAGAGGGAGAGAAAGATCAGTGTGAGTGATAAACATCGATTGGTTGCCTCTCGTATGAGCCCAAACCAGGACCAAACCTGCATCCTAGGCAGGTACCTGACCAGAAATTGAACACATGACCTTTTGGTTTACGGGAGGACACTCTAACCAACTGAGCCACACTGGCAAGGGCTCCATCTTTTTTTATTTTTTATTTTTTGACTCAGGTTTTAGATTATGTTTTTTAAAGTACTTGCCATACATTGTCCAAATTTTAAGATCAGAAACTTTTCAATTACTTGTGAATAAACTAATTTGCACATTATAGACCTGAGATAACTGTTTTGTGACCATCAATTTTCCTCATCACCAAAAACTCATTAAATGCAAAATGCTAATTAATGTGTATTTTTACATCACAAGATTAACTTTTGGTGAACAGGGCTGCCAGAAGTCAATGTTGATACTGGTGATGAAGTGAAAAGTTGCAATCCATACCTCGTTTGTGCACCAAGATTAAATGAAACTATAAGGGAAAAATATTGAGGAGGCTCTGAGGCAAAATCATGGAGGCACAATGACGAGGCCAGCTAATTGATCACAGCTAATAAAACAAGATGGAAGAAGGAGGTTTCATACCTTGTTTCCTTTTCATTCAGCATTCATAGACTATAGACTAGACTAAAGGACTGGGTTTGCAAGTATTTTATACCTTTATAAATGGGCTATGTAGGAATTAAAGAATTGAAGTTAGGCAATTATGCCGCTCATGCCTTTTAGTGAAAGCAGAGGAGCGGCACTTACAGGTTAGGGAGGCAATGTGGTACGGAAGGAAACAAAAATTGATTGAGCTCATTCTATGTGGGGGACTTGGGTCAGGTACTTTGTATACATGACCTCATTGAGTTATCCCAATAATCTTGAACAGAGTTATTATCCTCCATTTTACAGGTAAGGACACTGAGCCTCACAGAGGTTAAATTACTTGTCTACAAGGTACCAATAGATAATAGAGCTGTGATTAGAAGCCAGGCCTGCATGTGGACTCCTGCCCTTTCTTACATTATGGATACGACCTCTTGACACCCTTGACAGCTGCACTTTGTGTCAGGTGAGGATGCAGTAAGTCAAGCAGGAACCAGCAGAGTCCTAGTTCTGAGTGCCCAATGACAATAATTCTTATTTCTCACAGGTGAGGACCAATCTTACAACATATTGTGATTGCCCGCTTTATTCACCACAACTTGACATTGGTGGAGGGTTTCAGGAAGACAAGCAGTGAATCTGTTTAGTGTCTGTTTCTATCTAGAAGGGTAACTTCATTTCTGGCAACTACTTTTTAAAAGGCACTGTTTAAAATTCAGAAGTCACAAAGCGCTTTTAATGCTAAGAATGGCACTTTTGTTGCCAATCTCCACAAGCAAAACAACTTTTTTCTTCCTTTTATTTTCTCTGCCTCTCCCTAGTCTCTAGATTTCTCTGATAGGTGTGGGAGATTCTTTTTTCCTGAGAGTATTCAGAAAAATTCAGAAGATGACACATGTTTCTGAGGTGGGGAAGAGAAATTAAAAAACACAGAAAACAAACTGCCATAGAGTATCCTTCATAAGGTTTTTGTTTGGTGCTTCTCCTTGAATATTTCCATTCAAATGGAAGTTGAAAATGTGAGAACAAAGCCAGAAAGTTGTATGAGCTGAGGGAAGCAGCTGAAGTGTTAAGGAACTGCCCTCCTCTTGTGTCACCAAGAGAATCCAGGCAGACACCTCTGATTATCAAACAAGTGGTCATCCAAGATAGAAAATACTACTAACATTTTATCATTCTTAGGGAAAACAGCCTAGAGTCACTAGCTGGAGAGAGAAGGTGGAGTGTGAAGTCATTGTCATCCCAAGTGATGATGGGAAAGAATCATGGAGAAAAACCCTTTGTCCTCAAACTCAGTTCTGCCCTGATTAAGTTACACATGGATTAGCAAGGTGGACTGAAGAAATTTTCTAAAGAATTATAAATGAATTAAGGCAAATCATCACACTAATACCTAAAAAGACACTGTTAATTCATATGTAAGGAATAATCAATATTTTACTCTTTGCCCTGTTCTCCTAGAGTTATTGAATGCAGCAAGGCCTGATGTGGTTTGTGGGATTCCATTTTGAAGTCTTTATGTGCATGATTCCACTCTAAATTCCTACTTCTGTGCTCTGTAAAGATTTGTTAAATGTATTTAGAATGTCACACCTGAGCTCAATATATGTATCATGCTATGAAAGGAAGAAGCATGAGACAGTATGACACTTTCCATAAGGCCCAACACCACAATGTGCCAATGCAGCTAATTTTGTCTCTCAGGAAAAAAAATAAATTCAGAACTGCAGGTAGGAGCACTGTCTACAGCCTAATGCATTGCTTTGATAGAAGTCCTTACGTGACGCATCATCACAAAAACAAATAAGTAAAGATTCCCTGTCATTGCCTCCATAGAATTCTCTCTTTGACTTCTGAGCTTAATTCTAAGTCCTTGTCCCTCAGGAAAAAATATCCAAACTCAACTGTAATTTTATCCTGAAGAAAAAGAACCTTTTGAAAAATAAGTATAGACATCATCTTAATTTTAATTAGAAAGGCATCTTCGTGAAACTAACTTGATTTGTATTAAAGCTCAGATTCACCAGTGCACACCTGGTTCCAGACAGCAGCAGTAGACCGACGTTTCAGTGTTTCTTCTTAATTGGGTTCTATAATTCTGTCATTAAATTATTCCAGATTTGAATGGTTAAGAAAAATAATGAAAGGGCCTAAATTCTATATGAATTGTCATAATGGAAATCATTTCTTTTCATTCTTCAAAGGGAATCAAACCATTTTCTTATCATTAAATCAATTCACATTAATAGTCAGGGCATTGTGTCAGTATCTCTAACACTGAGATATTGTTCACAATAGTACTATCTATAAAAACAATCACACTAAGTGACTTTTACTTTGAAATCGAGCACTGTACAGTTTTCATACAGTATAGTAATGCTTGTCAAAAAGAGGTTCCAAAATACTCATAAAGGGCTATAGGGAATTAGCTGAATACTGTGGATTGACAGGCTATCAATGAAATAACACATTTTTTATGAAAATGGCTAAATCACTATTTACTTGATGAACTTCAATGTGATGGTTCTGAAGAAGCCATTTTGCTATATTGGCTAAATAATGAGTGTTTACCAAAACTGAGTAATTATAGAGTCATCATATAAAGTACCATCTGTGCCTGCCAAGAAAGGAGATGAACCTGCTACAGGGTGAGACCTTGAAATTTGGCTACAATTATTTGTAACTGTGGAATCACAGACAGAAATGAATAAACTACATACTGAAAAAAAAGTAAAAGAAGGAAAAGAATTTCCCTATCTTTTTCATTATTCAATGCACCTCAAAAGACAAAACAGTCTACCAGTTAAATTTATGATTCCAATGAATTATTTTGCTAAAAAAACCTCAAGGATACCATCTTCCTTTGCAATATTTGTACTATATTAATTATAATGGAAGTTACCCAATTGACTTGAGGAGGAAAATATAACATCAAAGTAAATTTAGTTGAAAATAAGATTTTTTTCATTAAATTGTATTGGAAAGCCTAAAGGTAAATCATATCTCAATTCATGCAACTGAAGATGGATTTCCTATATAGTGGTAAAGAAAAAAATAAAAATACAAGAGAAAAAGAAAAAATTGCCAATATTTGGCCACTTTTGACTTACAACAACCAGTAATTTCATACAGTCCAACATCACATAGTACATGTTCTGAGTACCTACTTTAAAATAAGTGAACATTTTCATTTACTTAAATGGACTGATAGAAAGATGGAAATTTAATTTTTTTTCAAATTTTTTACATTCAATTATTGTTGACATACCATATATTAGTTTCAGGGGTACAACATAGAGGTAAAACATTTATATAACTTATGAGGTGATCATCTCAATAACTCTAATACCCTTCTGATGCCATAGTTACTACAGTATTGTCAAATATGTTCTTTGTGCTGTACTTTACATCCCCACAACTATTTTGTAATTACCAATTTGTACGTCTTAGTCCCTTCACCTTTTTCACCCATTCCCCCTAAAACTCCTCCCATATGGCTACCACCAAAATGTTCTCTGTATCTGTAAATCTGTTCTCTGTTTGACTTACTTCACTTAGCATAATAGTCTTTAGGTCCATCCATGTTGTTGCAGATGGTAAGATTTCATTCTCTTTAAAAGATGAGTCATACTCCATTGTATATACACACCAGTTCTTCTTTACCCATTCATCTATTGATGGATACTTGGTTGCTTCCAATTCTTGGCTATTGTAAATAATGTTGTAATGAACAAATGAGTGGCTATGTCTTTTCCAAATTAGTGTTTTGGGTCTCTTTGGATAAATGCTCAGAAGTGAAATTTCTGGATGCTTCCTTGTCTCTTGGTATAGGTATTTTAAGGTCTATTTTGTCTGGTGTAAGTATTGCTACCACAGCTTTTTTTCTTTTATTTCTACTTTCATGAAATATCGTTTTCTATCCCATTACTTTCAGTCAGTGTGTGTCTTTCAACCTGAAGTGAGTCCCTTGTAGACAGTATATGTAAAGTTCTTATTTTAGTATCCATTTAGCTACACTATGTCTTTTGTTTGGAGTGCTTAATCCACTTACATTTAAAGTAATTGTTGATATATATGTAGTTATTCCCATTCTATTATTCATATTTTTATCTTATTATTATTTTTAAAGAAGTCTCTTCAACATTTCTTGTAATACTGGTTCGGTGATGATAAACTCCTTTAGCTTTTTCTTGTCTAGGAAGCTCTTTTTCTGTCTTTTGATTTTAAGTGATAGCTTTACTGGGTGAAGTGATTTTGGTTGTAGGTTCTTGCTTTTCATCATTTTGAATATTTCTTGCCAATCTCTTCTGGATAAAAATGTTTCTGTTGAGAAATCAGCAGACAGTCTTCTGGGAACACCCTTGTACGTAACTAACTGCTTTTCTATTGTTGATTTTATTATTTTTTTCTTTGTCTTTAACCTTTGGTATTTTAATTATGATGTGTCTTGGTCCTGGGCCTCTTTGTGTTCATCTTGTTTGAGACTCTGCACTTCTTGGGTTTTTATGTCTATTTTCTTCCCCAGGTTAGGGAACTTTCCCTTCATTATTTCTTCAAATAGATTTTCAATCCCTTGTTCTCTCTCTTCTTCTGGTCCCCCTATGATGTAAATGTTGGTACACTTGATGTTGTTCCAGAGGCTCCTTAAACTATCTTCATTTTTGGATCATTTTTTCTTTTCTGATTGGGTGGTTTTTGCTACCTTACCTTCCAAACCTCTGCTTTACCTAATCTGTTGATCCCTCTGATGTAGTCTTCATTTCAGTTATATATCCTTCATTTTTGACTGGTTCTTACGTATGTTTTCTATTTCCATTTTTATTTCCCTATCTCTTCTTTGAAGTTCTCATCAAGATCATTGAGCATCCTTACAACCAGTGCTTTGAACTTTGCATCTGGTAGATTGTTTGTCTCCCTTTTTAGTTCTTTTTCTGGAGTCTTGTGCTGTTCTTTCAATTGAGACATGTTTCTTTGTCTCCTCATTTTGCCTGCTTCCCTGTATTTGTTTCTTATTTGTTTCTACAATTTGTATGATGTAGAGCTGATATATCTCCCAGTCTTGGTAGAGTGGTCTTATGTAGGAGGTGTCCTGTGGTGCTCAGTGGTTCAGTCTCCCTGGTAACCTGAGCCAGGTGCACCACGTATGTTCTTTCTGAGGGTTGTGTGTGTCCTCTTGTTGTACTGAGCCTTGATAACTGTTGACACTTCAAAGAAACTGATTGCCCATCTGACCGATTGATTGTGAGGATTAGCTGTGACTACAGTGAAGGAGCTGTTGGAGGAGCCATTTATATGAAAATGGCATTGTCAGTGGCCTGAGTGGGCCTTCAATTTGGCAAGATCCCAAGCAATCATCAGTGTGAGGCAAATGATGTTAGCCAGGTTGATGAAGACTCACATGTGGTGCCAGCAGGCTGGGTTAGAGGAGGCCTTAACAAAGAAACAATGGCTTCTGCCAGCAATGACTTCTATTTGGGAAACATGTCCCACCATCACTTACCCTAAGGCCAGACAATTCAGTTCCTCTCTCATGTGTCTGGTGCCCTTCTACCTGTTGCCCAGCAGTGGAGCTCAGAGCCAGTGAGTTTGGTAGTGAGTACCTGCATGAGCTCTTTAAAGGGAATGCCTGGGACTCCAGAAGCTCCTGTCTCACTCAATCACAATCTACTGCTTTTCACAGCCAAAATATATAGAGACTTCTCTTTCCAGCACTGGAACTCTGGACTGGGAGCTTGGTTTGATACAGGGATCCCTCACTCCTCAGGCAGGACCTACACAGCTGATATATCTTCCCTTCCCCCTAACTTTTATGTGAGTATGGGACCAGGCTGCTCTGCATCTCCCCGACTCCCACCAGTCTCGATGTAGCTTCTTCTTTATATCCTTAGTTGTAGGATTTCTGTTCAGCTAGACTGCAGGTGGTCCTCAATTATGGTTGTTCTGTAGTTTAGCTGTAATTTTGATGTGGTCATGGGAGGAGGGCAGTACAGCATTTACCCACTCTCTGCCATCTTAACTGGAAGCCAAAGTAATATTTTTAAAGCATTAAAAAAAACACAAATGTTTCAGAGAGAATACAAAATGCCTAAGATATGAACCTTAAAATCTCTATTTAGGTAATACAGAAGCAAAAAAGGCAAGAGGAGTAACAGTCTAGGGTTTCCAGAATAAGGGGCAGTCACTGGTGCTAAGCACTACTGACAGCTAAATAAAACAATAGTAAGAAAATGTCATTGTACCTTGGGATGTAATGTACAGTATGGAGATCATAGTTAATGATACTGTCTTATATATTTGAAAGTTACTAAAAAAGTAGATCTCAAAAGTTCTCATCACAAGAAAAAAATTGAAATGATATATAGTGATGAATGCTAACTAGATTTATTGTGGCTATTATTTTTCATGTATTATATACATGTGTAACAAGTAATTATGTTGTATGTCTGAAACTATAATAATGTTGTATATCAATTACATCTAATTTTAAAAAGAAAAGTAAATACCATTGGATTTGAAGATTTAGAGACCATTGGTAGGCTTGCTTTATAAAGAATCTGACTGGCTTTTTTACTTGTAAGACCAATTAGATAAAAAAATTCTTGAAGGTAGGAAACTTGTAATTCTGTAAATCACTAAGGTTGTTTAATAGTTTGCATTTAAGAACTTTTGGCCAAGATGGAGGCATAGGTAGATATACTTTGCCTCCTCACACAACCAAAAGAAGGGCAACAAAAAATGACGAGAACTGCCAGAAAATCAAGCTGTATGGAAGTCTGACAACCAAGGAGTTAAAGAAGAAACATTCATCCAGACCAGTAGGAGGGGAGGAGACAAGCAGCCAGGGCAGAGAGGACATCTGGCAAGGTGGCAGCTGGAGGACTGGGGTGGGTGAGGTGGTGGCTTGCTCAGGTGAGGCAGTGGTCCCACTTTACATGCAGATAAACTGGGAGGAACAACTGGGGAACAAGACATATGTCACAACCCAGGGTTCCGGGGTGGGGAGATAAAGCCTCAAAACTTCTGATTGAAAACACCTGTGGAGGTTGAGGTAGCAGGAGAAACTCCCAGCCTCACAGGAGAGTTTGTTGGAGAGACCCACAGGGTCCTAGAACATACATAAACCCACCCACCCAGGAATCAGCACCAGAAGGGGCCGATTTACTTCTGGGTAACTGAGGAAGTGACTGAAAGCTGATTAAGAGCTGAGCAAATGGCATTGTTCCCTCTCAGACCCCCCCCCCAAATACAGTGCCACAATGCAGAAAAGTGGGTTACTCTACCCTGGTGAATACCTAAGGCTCCACCCCTTACTACACAACAGAAATGCAGAGACAAAAAATATGCCCAAATGAAAGAACAGATCAAAGCTCCAGGAAAAATACAACTAAGGGATGAAGAGACAACCAACCTATCAGATACATAGTTCAAAACACTGCTAATCAGGATGCTCACAGAAGTAGTTGAGCATGGCTGCAAAATAGAGGGGAAAGTGAAGGCTATGAAAAGTGAATTAAAGGAAAATTCACAGGGAACCACCATTGAAGTGAAGGAAACGGACTCAAATCGATGAGCAGAAGGAAGAAATAAACATTCAAACAGAACATAATGAAGAAACAAGAATTCAAAAAAATGAGGAGGAGCTTGAACCTCTGGGACAACTTTAGATGTTCCAACATCCAAATCATAGGGGTGACAAAAAGAGAAGAGGAAGACCAAGAAATTGAAAATTTATTTTAAAATATAATGAAGGAGAACTTCCCTAATCTGGCAAAGGAAATAGACTTCTAAGAAGTCTGGGAAGCTCAGAGAGTCCCAAAAAAGTTGGACCCAAGGAAACACACACCAAGGCACATCACACTCACATTACCCAAGATTAAAGATAAGGAGAGAATCTTAAAAACAGCATGAGATAAGGAGACAGTTACCTACAAAGGAGTTCCCACAAGACTCTCAGCTGATTTCTCAAAAGAAACCTTGCAAGCAAGAAGAGTCTGGAGAGAAGTATTTGAAGTCATGGAAGGCAAGGGCCTCTACCCAAGATTACTGTATCCAGCAAAGCTATTATTTAGAATGGAAGGGAAGATAAAGTGGTTCCCAGATAGGGTCAAGTTAAAGGAGTTCATCACCACTCAGCCCTTATTATATGAAATGTTAAAGGGACTTATCTAAGAAAAAGAAGATCAAAAATACAAACAGTAAAATGACAACAAACTCACAACCATCAACAACCGAACCTAAAAAAAACAAAGACAAAAAGAACTAAGCAAACAACTAGAACAGGAATAGATTCACAGAAATGGAGATCACATGGAAGGTTATCAGTGGGGAGAAGGATGGCGAATGGGGGAAAAGGTACAGGGAATAAGAAGCATAAATGGTGGATACAAAACAGACAAGGGGAGGTTAAGAATCATATAGGAAATGGAGAACCCAAAGAACTTATATGTATGACCCATGGACATGAACTAAGGTGGGAGACTGATGGTGGGAGAGGGGGTGTGGGGCAAAGGGGAATAAAGGGGAGAAAAAATGGGACAACTCTGATAGCATAATCAATAAAATATATTTTTAAATAGTTTGCATTCATTAGTGTTTTGATTGACCAATTTGTGAAAGCATTGTCTTTTTAAGTTCAGTATTTAGAAAATCAATCCCGAAGACCACCGGGGAGGAAAATTTGTAACTTTTCTTTTGCTCAGATTAAAGTAAGTTATCACTGGTCTTTTAAGAGAAATAACCTAGCTTCTTTCTAGTGTCCACCCCAAAAATACCAGCAAGGTCCCATACTCTGCAGTTTGAGACGCAAGCTCAATGTAATTTGACATTTAATTATATAATACACTAGAAAAGTAGCTGTAGGAAAAGGATACAATGTATTACTGAGTTTCAGTCAAAACCCAAAAGCAAAATAACAACTTCAGATTTCAATATTGCTCTTAACATGAAAGTTGTTCTGTGTTTCTGAAAACTAAAAATATCTTAAAGTTAAGAATTTACTTATCTATTAGTATAAGTTAATCAGAACATGTCATTTTGTAATTGATATTTAAAAAGGTGATAAAATTAGAAAAAAAATGTTAATACTCTGACAGTGCTAAGACCTAGATGTGATATGAATACCAAATATAACTGTGACCTACAAACAGTTCTGTTGAAGACTCTTTCTGCCCAAAAACGTTTAGATAGGGAAAGACTATATACAGCTCTGGATGATCTTTTGATTGACATATCTCCAGTGATTATGTTTTTATCTTTGTTTTTCCACCTGGCCCCTTCCTCTGGTAATACAAGAAGACACTTCAAATGATGGGAGAGCAGAAAATACAAACTAAACTGATTTCCCTTAAGTCGACTTCTACTGAAATTTACTTCTCAAGTCCAAAGAATTTTTTTTCACTTTTGTGATAATTCAATATCTACTGAAACTTACTTCTCCAAAGTCTCCAAAGAATTTTTTTTATTTTTGAAAAAATTCCTAAACTTCTTGAGGAAAATTCATAGAAACTGGCCTGCAAGGCATTTTATCAAATAGTTATCCAGCTTTGTCCAATTACCCTGTATACCTCTGTGAACGCACTGACTAATAAACCTGCCTGATGATAAAAACAGTGTCTTATAACACTGACTTTCATTAGCATTTCCTGCAGAAGATGAAATATCCTGTTTTATGGATCAGGGTCAAGAAGTTCAGATTAAACCAAAGGACAGACAAATGGTTTTGGGTCTCTTCTTGCTTTGCTGCTAGTAAACTGCAGGAAAGATATTAAGAGGAGTGAGATCCAAAAACATTGGTGGAGTATTACAATATGCAAAACACCTTTTCAAAAGACTTATAAAACAATGAAATTGACTGTACCTAGGTTTTATATCTTCAACTTTGCCTAGATATGAATTTCAGTATTATAAAAGAAAAAAGATATCTATATTAAAAAGGAAGAACCAGGCTAGGAGTCTGGATATTTTATGTCACTTCCTTAAAATAAATATAGTAACCAGACAAGGGAGAATTAACTCTAGGGACAGGCACCATTTCTCAAGCCTGTGAGAATGTTAATAGATAAAATGATAAAAGTTTATGGAAAATTTACTGTGTGCCAGGACCTACCTTAAATGGATTATTCATTTATTCTTTACAACAAACCTGTAAGGTAGATTCTCTTATTATCCCAATTTAACAAAGACAAAACAAAATATTAGAAAGATTAAGTAGCTTGCTCAAGGACACACCTTCTAAGAAGGAAAGCTGGAGTTAGACTGAAGAACTCTGATTCCCAAACCAATGCTCTTACTCATTATGTTATACCATTTCCCTGTCCACGAAGCTCGGGAAATTGATTTTTCAATTCTATAAAACACCAACCTGTGTTTTAATAACATAAGTGTTATTAAGTGTTGCCAAGAACAAATAGATACACGAAACCACCACATCTTGGTCAGATGACCAATGGTATTAAAACCAAAAACAACTATCACAAATAAACAAACCAAAAACTGCCTGGGCAACAGAAAATTTAGATCAACTATAGAATGCATTCAAATTAACAAATATCAGAAAGGTTCCCATATCTATGATATTCTTTTAAAAAATTACCAAGCTACCCAAATCAGGTTCCTTGCAGTTACATCCTACTGAGTCATATGTATGATTCAATAAACATGATGACCGCCACTGAGACATAATGGTTTAAAATTACTGAAAAAGAACGATGCTGGGTCAACAGAAGGTATTCTATAACTGAACAGTGGGGGTTCCCAGATAAAATTAAAATTTAAAATTCCTTTGAACATAATCCATATACAACAATTGTCTACAATTACTAAGGAGTAGCTTCTACCACATGCAAAGAGAAATTGTCAATTAAGCTAACACTAGTTCAAGGAATTTCAGAGTAAGCACAACCTAGCACTTGCTTGAATGACACGTATATTATTGTCCTGACAACTCAAAAAACCCAATGCCACTGTTTGCTTTCTACAGGGATGTGCACCTGGCCAGAGTCACCATGTGTGGATTTCCTTAATAAATGAAGTCAGTCTTCAGGCATGTTACAGCTACTCTGCTGGTTAGAAATGGCCCCCGGCTGGTATGTCTCTCCACTGTACTGAACAACACTTGAGAAGGGAAACTCACAAAAGAAATCTATTTTCAGAATATCTATTTAACTGCATGTAAAATTATAGTTTTCCAACCCTGTATAAAATGTCCAAAGATTGTGTTAATTTGCAAACAACACATATTATGTGGTAATGATCAACCTCTGGAGGGATAAATACTGCATTAATCTACATTTTAGTTCAATAAGTTCATCCAGATGCTTAATCTTTTGATTAATTATCTTTTTATCATTATAATTTCTGTTGTGCTCTCTGTATGCTCCTTTACTACTGTTTCAATTCTGAAAAGAAATACACTCATTCTGTTTTTTCTGATCACTGATGGATATCGCTGATCACTTTCACAAACAACCTACAGAAGTGTAGACCAGGAGGAGCACCTACAGTAGGACAGCCTTAATCTAAAATGGAGGTGGGATTCCAGACTCCTTACTTAGACCATGTACCAAGGGGCCAAGAGTCAGAGCTGCTCTGGAATTAACTACATGTCCTTGTTGGTTAAAGGGAAGCACCTGGGGTCAGCCTCCATTCCTTTTGTCTTGAATCATTCTGAAATTTCTCCTGGCACTTCTGAGCCATTTGCCTGATCTATGAATGATAGATCTGGTGAGTAGAGGAGGTCATGCCAAGACATCTAATGGTGCTTATATCCTTCAGTGCTGATAGGCAGTTGCAATATGATTAGGGCTCGTAGAAGAAAACAGACCCTGAAGGCCAAACATCTATGCACTGAAAATAATGGTCATGGACTCCTCCTGTCTCCTCTGACAATTCATTTACATTCACCTGTGCCATTCAGTGTGGATATGATCCTGTATGTGGGGTTGGGGGATGCTAGTATTGAGTGATGCTATTCACTTTGAGGACAGGGTTAGGGCTACATCTTACCTGTTTTGTGCCTGCTTCAGTGGCTACACAGGACCACAAAAATCACCCAAGTTTCTGCCAGCTACCCTGATCTTTGACCTCTTAAGTTACCCTAACCACACGATCTGAAAATGGGGTCTTGACATGATCACCAACTGCCAGGCATAAACTATTGGTACTCTCCAAGATAAACCCAAATCAATGAGGGGATTCAAAGTTCAATCAGCAACCACTAGATCACCTATGACAATCAATCCAAAGGGTCATTCTAAATATTACAAAAATAAAGAATTAGGTTTAAAAATCAAAAGCAGCTATGGTAGGAGTACAGTGAGGTCCCAAGGTAAGGGAGCCCTATTCTTGGTGTGCTAGAGTATAGGAGAGTAAGTAGTAATCTCTGGAAGCCCCAGTGATATACTTTAAAAAATAATCAGCACCCCAAACTCAGCAGTTTGCCAAGGAGACATTTTAAAAAGGTACAATACGTTACTAGAGAAAGCAAGTTTAATAAACACACAATTAAATAATCTAGCTAACATTACTTGGTTAGGTGGGACCCAGACTACGGAATCATCTGGCTGAAGAAATATTCAGAGAATCAGCAACCTAAAAACCCAGATTTTACCCAGTAAGCTACAAATCTAGGTGCCTAGACAGAAATTGCTTCATGAAATGATAATGGTTCACAAAACCTTCGCAATCTAGTCTTTTAGATATTTTTTCTAGATATAGTATATTATTTCCCTTGGGCCCCAAAATTTCTCATTCAATTCAATTCAACATATAATGCTATTCTTTTTATATTTTAAAAAGCAAGAATCCCTGTATCAAAGCTTCATGTCAACACATATATAAGCTGACATGGAGAAGAATTACAATAAGTTAAAATTTTCTGAAAATAATTGAAACAGATAAGGGATTAATATCTAAGATATAAAATATATAAGGAACTCCTACAACTCAAAGCAAAAATGCAAATAATCACACCTGAATAGACATTTCTGCAAAGATGACAATGCAAATGGCCAAAAGATATATGAAAGTATGTTCAATATCACCAATCATCGGGAAAATGCAAATAAAAACCACAATAACATATTCTCTCACACCTGTTAGGATGGCTATTATCCAAAAAACAAAAGATAACAAGTGTTGATGAGGATGTAGAGAAACTGAACCCATTTACACCAAGGGTGTCCAACCTGTAGCCCACAGGCTACATGCAGCCCAGGATGGCTGTGAATGCAGCTCAACACAAAACTGTAAATTTGCTTAAAACATTATGAGATTTTTTTGTGATTACATGTCACAATGCATTTAATGTGTGGTCCAAGACAACTCTTCTTCTTCCAGTGTGGCACAGAGACCAAAAGTTTGGACACCCCTGCACACTGTTAGTAAGAATGGTGCAAAATGGTGCATTCATCATAGAAAACAGTATGGAACTTCCTCAAAAAACTGAAAATAGAACTACCATGTGGTCCATCAATCTTACTCCTGGATAGATATCCAAAAGAACTGAGATTGGGATCTCAAGGAGATATCTGTACTCCCATGTTCATTGAAACATTATATATATATTAGCCAAGATATGGAAACAACGTAAACGTCCATCAACAGATGAATGGTTAAAGAAAATGTGGTATGTACATACAAAGTAATACTATTCAGCCTTACAAAAAGGAAATCCTGGCTCTTTCTGTGCCACTACAATGGTGCACATGAATGTCCTGGCTGGTGCTCTCAAGAGCATCAACAATGCCAAAAATAGAGGCAAATGCCAGGTTCTTATTAGGTTGTTCTCCAAAGTCATCATCTGGTTTCTAACTGTGATAATGAAGCATGAACACATTGGCGAACTTGAAACCATTGAGAATCACAAAGATGGGAAAATTGTTGTGATCCTCATGGGCAGGTTAAACAAGTGTGGAGTGATCAGCCCCCGATTGGATGAGCAACTCAGAGATCTAGAAAAATGGCAGAACAACCTGGCTGTCTTCCTGTCAGTCTGGTTTCATTGCACTGACAACCTCAACAGGCATCTTGGACCATAATGAAACAAGTAAAAAACACACGGGGGGGGGAGGGTGGGTCAGAAACCAGGGATTCTTTTTCTAAAGATGTAGCGCATATGTGCAAGTAAAGTGCCCCAGTGGGAAAAAAAGAAAGGAAATCCTGCCATATGTGGCAATATGGATTAACCTGGAGGACATTATGACAAGTGAAATAAACCAGTCACAGAAGGAGAAATGTTGCATGATTCCACTTATATGAAGTATCTATAAAAGTCAAATGCATAGAATCAAAGAGTGGAAGGATGGTTACTAGGGTGTGGGGAAAGGAGGAAATGGAGGGGTGCTGTTCAATGGGTATAAAGTTTCAGGTGTGCAGCTCAAATAACTTGTACAGATATGTAGCACAACACAGTACAACACAATACAGTAACAGTATTGTACTGTGCACTTAAAAAATTTAAGAGGATAGATCTCATGTTAAGTGCCTTACCACATCCTTAACAAAAGAGGTACAAGGAAACTTTTGGAGGTAATGCATATTTCTGTTATGATGATTATGGTGATGTTTTACTGATGTATACATATGTCTAAAATCATCAAGTTATATACATTAAATACATACAGTTATTTTGTATATCAATTATACCTCCATAAAGCTACTTAAAAACTAAAAAGAACTGAAAAAACCACTCATGACTTAAATCACTAATCAGATATCAGTGTACATAAGTATCCTACAAGTAGAACCTCAGTCTTCCTTAGAATTGATGGTTAATCTGTGTAATCACACAATTCCTTAGAAATAGAATCTCATAATCCATGTCTACAACCAACCAGAAAGTCTCTGTGGTGTTGATCTCTCCTGACATCTGTACCAAGCATTCTAATGCAATTAAGTTTATGCAATTAAAAAGGCTTCCCTTCCCTTCCTCTTTCTTTACCCCTCTTCTCCTCCTGCCATTTCTGTGCTAATTAGTAATACTCTAAAAGAAGCTAGGACAGAAAAAAAAATAATCCAATGAATCGTTCTCGTTAATTTGATGAGTGACTGAAGAGGGGATGCATAAACTGTAGGTTGATTATCATTTGCTTTTGTATGCATATATGTATGTATTAGCTATATGGGAATATAAATTTACTCAGTTTTCTTCCCCTTATTATTAGGCTGTTCCATATAATCGCTGTTTGAGTCCATCAAAATTTCATATGGCCAAACTAATTATTTGATTCCAAGGGAGTCCAACCCGCAGTCCGTGATCTGCGTGCGGCCCAGGATGGCTAAGAATGTGGCCCAACACAAACTCGTAAGTGTACTTAAAACTTTTTTTTTTGCTCATTTTGCTCATTAATTTTTGTTAGTGTTTGTGTATTTAATGTGTGGCCCAAGACAACTCTTCTTCCAGTGTGGCCCAGAGACACCAAAAGTTTGGACACCCCTGATTATGGCTTTGTATCATTCATATATTGACCTTGTATATTATATTCTGAAATGCACTTAATAGTTCTGGTGTGTTTGGTCCTAGGGGTTGAGGTTGTAGTTGCTTCCTTGGAATTTTCTGTGCAATCACGTTATATATAAATAGGGACAGTTTACTTCTTTCTTACCAATTTTTGTTTTACTTCTTTTTCTTGCCTTATCCATTAACTAGAATGTCTACTACTATGTTGAATAAAAATAATGAAAAACAGAAAGGGATTAAGATGTAAAAACTGCCAGTTATAAGTATAGTCAGAGGGGTATAAGTAGAACATTAGGAAAGTAAAAAAATATAATAAAAATGATGACAGTAGATAATCTTGCTTTGCTCCTGATCTCAGGGAGAAAGTATTCAATCTTTCATCAGTATTGCTTTAGTTGTAGATTTTTTGTCAGTTCCTTTTATCAATTAAAAAATTATTTCTATTCCTAATTTAGTCATAATTTTCTTAAAAAATCATAAATGGACATTGAATTTTGTCAAATACTCTTACTGCATCATTAAAGCAATCATATGATATTTAATTTTTAGTCTGTTACTATGGTAAGCTACACTATTTGATTTTTGAATGTTAAACCAACTTTTCATTCCTGGGATAAATCCTAGCTGGTCATGATATATATTTAGTTTATATGTATTGCTGGATCTAATTTGTTCATTTTAAATAGATTTTATGTCTACATTTATGACATTCATTTGTAGTTTTCTGTAATGTCATTGCCTAGCTTTGTTATCAAAAGCTTTTCTGGCCTCATAAAATTAATGAGAAAGTATTTTTTCTCTCTCTGTTTTCTAAAGAAGAGTTTGTATAAGATTATTATTTCTTCCTTAATTATTTGACAGAATTTACCAATGGAACGATCTAGACTTGAAGTTTGCTTTGTGAGAAAAATCTTGTTTAAAAATTTAATATTCTTATAGATATAAGCATATTCATATTTTCTAATTCATCTTTACATGAATTTTGATAAATTGTATTTTAAGAAATTACCCATTTCATTAAAGTTGTTGAGTTTATTAGCAAATTTGTTCATACTGTTTACTCATTTGGTTTGTGGAATCTACAGTGATTTCCCTTTCCTTCCTGATGGTGGTAATTTGCATTTGCTCTCTTTTTTCTTGAACAGCCTTGCAAGAGATTAATAATTTTGTTGATTTTTTCAAATCCCACTTTTGGCTTTGTTAATTTTCCTGTTGTTTGCATCCCAATTCACTGATTTCTGCTTTTAAATTATTATTTCTGTTCTTCTACTTACTTTGGGGTTAATTTGATTATTTTTTTCTACCTTATTAACAAGAACCTTAAAGCATTGATTTGTAAGCCTTTCCTTCATTCTAATATGTTTTTTCCTTTTTTTATTCTTGTTTATTCTATTACAGTTGTCCCAATTTTCCTCCTTTGCCCTCCTCCATTCAGCCCATCCCCCAACTCCCACAGTTCATCCCCCCACTATTGTCCATGTCCATGGGTCATTCATACATGTTCTTTGACCAATCCCTTCTAACATAAGTTCTAGAAGCTATATATTTTTTAAGCACTGCTTTAAAGTCATTCCAAAATTTTGATATATTTTCATTATTTGGTTTAAAATATTTTCTAATTGCCCTTATACATGAATTACACCTCAATAACAAAATCACAAAGAATCGTGATTCTGGAGAGCATTATGCTAAGTGAAATAAGCCAGGCAGTGAAAGACAGATAACATATGATTTCACCTATAAGTGGAACCTAATCAACAAAACAAACAAGCAAGCAAATTATAACCAGAGACATTGAAATTAAGAACAAACTGACAGTAACCAGAGGAGAGTTGGAAGAGAATAATAGGGGGTAAAGAGGGAAGTGTTTTCAGGAACGTGTATAAAGAACACATGGACAAAGCCAAAGGGGGTGGGATTGAGGGTGGGAGGTGGGGATGGCTGGGGTGGGGATGGGATGGTGGTGACGGGATGGTGGGGGAAAATAGAGACAACTGTACTTGAACTACAATAAAAAAAGTGATTTAAAAAAAGAATCATTTCTGTATACTTACAAAAGCAAGATACATCAGACAATCTGTATGCTCACAGTACTTGAATTATTTGATGAAAACAAGGTTTCATGGGAAACCTGTACAAGTGCAATCTATGGTGGAGTAAATTTTAAAATTAGGATTTAAAAAGAAAAGTATACCCAAGGAAGATTACAAAGAAAGCATACATGTGAAATTTATTCACTGCACAGTGAAGCAGATGCCACAAACAAGGGAAGACAAAAGCTCATAGTGTCACAGTGTGGCATCAACGTAGTTCATTTTGTACCAAAATTTTTTTTTAACGTACAAACAGTACTTTTAAGTAAGATTGATGCTAACTATAAAAACTTTTATCTCTGGTATCTCTTGACAAAGTAAAGAACTTAATAAAATTGTCAAACTTAAGGATGGTACACGCTTTTTAACAAAGAACAACTGTTATAAATTTTCTAAACTTCTTTGTAACGACAAGTGGTTAACGGTAAATAGTATGCTACATAGTGGATATTTTTGGAAAAAATATAATCACATATAATCTGTCCCTTCAAAATAAGGGTGTCATTTTTAGTAATGAGATCACAGAGATTTAAAAGATAAACATATGGAAATGTTTAAATGCATGGAATTTTAAGGATAAATATGGAAATGTTTTCATTTTTTCTTCATAAAAATTGTGTCACCTCTAAAAAAATCTCATATCATTTTAAGCCTGTTTAAAAAACTCTTTCAAACAAAGAATCTTAATAGAAACTACTTGATAAAAATGCAACATCATCCTATTAGTTTGCAAGAACAATTTAATGACATGAGCAGAGATAAAAATGCACTAGCTGAATTTCAATAAAAACCTTTGCATAACTAATGAGTGAATAAAAAAAAAACCCTAAGCATCATGATTTAGTAAGTGTAGTCAATGATACCCTTTTTCATACCATTGTACATATTGCTGTGAGGTATATATTTCAGCCATCAGATCAATTAAATGCATGCATTTAAAAAACAAATAAAAAAAGAAATGAGACCTTCAAATTGCTATATCACAAAGTAAGAAACGAAGATTTTAAAAATAAAGAAGCATATTTAATCGCATTGCTGTCCCTGGTGGCAAAACAAAACCTGATGAAGTATACTATCAAAAAGGTTAGAAGTACCTAGTACCTACTGGTTAGGAGTACCAATTGGGTTTGAGTACTGAATGAGCACTAGGATAGATATTTAATCTCTCTGATTATCATTTCCTTTCTCGGAAAAATGCAAATATTAAAAATACATGCCATATAAAATTACTTAAGAATTAAATGAGATTAAAAGGCATATAAAGTGCCTAGCTCAGTGGGTAGCCACTTAATAACTGTATATGATAAGTAACATTATGCAATAAATTGTATTATGTTACTATTATATTAACAACCATAATAACCATGGTATATTGATATTTATTATAACAATATAATATCTTTTATAATAATCATATAATACAACTCACTTATGAAACTTTAATATATTCCAGTAGACTCATTATAAAAGTAAAAAAAAACATGTAAACTAATTTTAATAATATATTTTATTGAAGGTATTTAACCTTATATCTTCAAAATATTATTCTTTTAATATGTGACACTGGTCACATTTCAAGTGATCAGTAGCTACAAGTACCTAAGGGCTACCATATTGGCAGATGAAGGTCTAGAATATAATGAACATGTATAATAGCTATTATTTGAAAATTTTTTATTACTACTATAATGCTCAAAATACCAGACATCCTCACATTAAAATGCAAATCTAAAACATATTACTAAATCAAATATAATAGTATTATCATTGCCATGTCTCTTCTAGAATCTTGGAAATGGTATTATTTTTGTTGTTTGAAAATCATAAGGAATCCTGTTGACCTTATGAAACGGAATCACAGGCCGTGGGGTCAGTGTAAAAATAATCACTTACCTTACAGTTACACAAAACATGAAATGAATGCTGGAGGAAATGTACATTTAGACTTAGAAATTCAATAAAAAAGAGACATTGTTGAGGTGAACTTTCAAAATAGAGAAAAAGAAAGAAACATATTCAATAATCCAAGCAAGAAGCCATTGACTGACAACACTTTTATACTCTAATAAATCCAGAATATGCCCTACCATAAAGAGTACCAGTGTGTATATCTTGGGTGGAGAGGAATGATAAAAATAAGAAAATAAATCTAACCTGCAAGTAAAATTATCCAAGTCTAGTGCCTTTTAAATGAGCATTAAAAGGAATATTATGGCAAATTTGACAATAATGTTAACAAATGGGAAATCTGAAAAAAAAGAATATTATGGAAAAAAGTTAATCCCATTTTTCCCACTCATTTTCATTTTAAAATGTTTACTTTTCCTTTAATGTTGTTGTGCCACCAAATAAGACAGTCACACCTTTAATGAAAAAGACATTTCCCAGATGCAAACAAAACACTTAGTAAGCACTTAACATACTTAATAAATAATTGATAATATATTCATAAATTAATAATTTAGTAACTAAGTAAACACCTAATAAGTCATGTTATTAGTGAATATGTGAAAACTACTGATAGGCTTTTAAAATTATTTGTCTACATAACTGATCAGCAACTGAAATCTGATCTTACAAAATAGCTTTCTGAGCTTAAGGCTATCACAAATGTGATTTATTAGCATTAGCCTCTAATCACCTTCCAAGTCTGTTTGCATAGAAGTCTGACTTACAAAGATTCACATCCTCAATTTATGTTTACATACAGTACAGAACTCTACAAATTCAATCAAGAATTCTCACAGAGTCATAATAAGTATAAATACTCTATCATAAAATGGAACCTGGGACACCAACTGATCTTATACCTAATTTCACTCCTTTTCATAAAAAATAAAATAACTCATTACATACTGAAACCAATTCATTAATGGCAAAATGGTTCTGATACTTTTATGAATCCTCAACCCCTTTCAAAGGTGAAAGCTATACACCCCTTTCCAGAAAAGCTCACATATGCAAAAGCTTTTGCATGCAATTTCCATAATGTCTCCTCTGCTTTGATCGTAGGTTAATCTACCACTGGCATACAAAGATAGGCCACAGGCAAAGATTCCACAGTTCTAGTGGCCAAAAAACTAGTCACACACACATGAAACTGCTTCCCCTTTTTATATTCTAGCCCCACCATACAGGCTCCCTGGTTGGTAGAGATGGACAAATCATGAGCAGCTAGTCCTCTGTAACTGTTGAATAAGTCGGTCCACAGCATCTACCACTAAGCTCTTCCTAGTGTCCTTAAACTGGAATTTTATAACAAATGGGGTGAATTAATATAACATTAATAAGATGTTACAGAAAATCAGATCCCTAATTTAATAAGCATTTAAAGAAAAAAATATATAAATCAGTTACAAATGCTTTGAATTACTATATGCATATATTTTCATTGATTGAGTCAATAATGTAATTGAACATCTTTGTTCCTGTTACTACCTAGAAACCCATGGAGACCCAAGGATCTTATAGCACAGTGAGGTAGACACAGTAAATAAAAGTCACAAAAGAAAAGGATAAATGCTAAAATAAGGCTAAGTTCAAGGAAACCAGAGAATGCGCCTAGTTTTCAGGGAAGCTTTTAAGCAAAGTTGAAGATAAAGCTGCATCCAGAATAAGGACAGGCATGCCAGACCCAGGGAAAAGCAAGAGCGATAGCCTGGAGAAGGGAGAGGAAAAGGCAAGTGCTGAGGCCTGCCAGCCTTTCAGTATGGCTAAAGCAGAGTTCAGACTGGAGACATCACATGAGATACGTCTGGAGAGATGAGAAGAGGCCAGATCATAAAGGGTCTTATTTACATTGCTGGAGTTTTTAGACATCCTGAGAATCCACGGCTAGGCATTAATTTAAACTGGGAAGCAAAGAATGAATTAAGCAGTGGTTCCCAAAGTGTGGTCTACAAAGCTCTCGGGCATTCCCAAGACCTTGCTGGAGGCCAACATTATTTTCATAATAAGAGTAAGGCAATGTTTACCTTTTTCACTCTCATTTTCTTAAGAGTAAGGTGGAGTTTTCCGCAGGCTACATAATGAGCAATGGCATCACTGGGTGATGGCTCGTAGAACATGTGCCTTTGTTATTCTTGTGTTTTAAATTTCTCTCAACAAATTGGAGCCCTCAACAAATTTTAAGAATGCAAAGGTTGCCTGAGACCAAAAAGTTTGAGAACTTCTGAATTAAAGGTTTCACTCCAACTATACTGAATGAAACAGGGAGAGAGAGAGATGTTGAAACAGGAGGGTCATTTGCATCACAGGTGAGTAATTACGGTGGCGTGAAGTAAGGCTTAAAGTAGGAATAGAGAAAAGGGGATGAGTCTCAGATATGTTGAAGAGGCAGAATCAATAGAAGTTGGTAATTAATTACATGTCAGATATGACGGGAAAGGTCAAGAACACTCAGATTCTGGCTTTGTGGAAGCCTCACAGATAGAGGCAACTCAGAGGAGTTGTCAGGAGTAGAATGAGTTTAGCTCTGGGTGTGTTTTGCATTTATTTCATCATGTCCAATGCTGAGTTAGCTATGTGAGTCTAGAGCTGGAAATAAACAGTTCAGTACCTCCAGCATGTAGGTGGTAACTGAGGTCTTTAAAGAAGATGAGATCATCAACCAGAGAATGTGGAGCATGAGAAGAGAGCAGGACCTGGCAGAGAACAGAAGTGAGCAGAAGAGGACTCTTTGAAGGAAAAAAGAAAAGCAGCTCCTTATAAATATGTTATCAAGAGTGTAAATCAAGATAGTTTTAGGAAGAAGGTGTAAGTCCATGTAAAACACTGCTGAGGGAGTCTTTGAGTTCCTGATGAGATGGCGAACCCAGTTGCTGACTTCCTTCCCCAAAGTCAACACTGGAGAAACTACAGAAGCTACAGTATGCACAGACAGAAAGTATCAGTAACATAAAAACTGAGGAACACCTGGGAAGACCAAAGTTTGTCATGAATCAGTAAGGTTAAGTGCAGTCTGGTGCAATGGGAGAACAGGCTGAGGGAGAACTTTTAAATTCTGCTTTAGTGGCCAGCCAGCACAGCCACAGAAGATCACAAAAAGAGCAGCAGTAGCCTGTTTCCATAGTACCGTTACAAGACAGCCTAAAGCTCAGTGAGGCAGGGACCTGGACTATAGCAAAGAAGCTGACTGACCCCTAGGACATTTATTCCTTTACCTCTTCTTCCCTTCAAATGTCCAGGACCAGACCATCAGCCAAGGAGACCGATGTGATAGTTAAATGTAAGACGTGAAAAAAATCTAAAGCCTTGCAGAAAGAAAGATCTTATCATCTCCAAAGGGATAATAATCTGAATGGAATCATATCTCTCAATAGAAAAATTGGATGCAAAAATAATAGAATAATATTTAAAAATATTAAAGGGAAAAAGTTTAAACCTACAATTTTTTGCCCCCCAAATTATTACATACATGTGATGGTGAAATAAATATACTCTCTTAGGCTTAAAAGGTCTCAGAAACTTTGCCACGTAGCCTACTTTGGAAACATTATTAGAGGAAGTGCTTAAAAGGGATGAGCATAAATCCAGGAGAATCCTGCAAGAGGTACAGGAAATATGAATGATCAAATAAATTGGAGAAGTATGCTTCCTCTACAAAAGCAGGGACCAAAGAAACAGAAAAAAATATGCCTCCAAATAATTTAGTTCTAAATACCAGGATGAACAAGTCTCATTGGAGAAACATGTAGATAATGCTAAATTAGAAATTCAATAACAATGAATAAAATAAGAATGGCACAATTGTACGGCAGAAAGGTCAAGAGAAAGTCTGAGAAGTGTCCACTGAAGAAGGTTGTTCTGGACTGTTAGAATAATCAGTTTAAGAAAAAAGGACTAAAACCAGAAGCAGTAGATTTATGAGTGAGTGAGAGATAAAGAAACACTGATAGCCAGTATAGAAAACTCTTAAGTGAAACAAGCCAGATGGTGAGGGACAAATACCATATGATCTCACCTTTAACTGGAACATAATAAATAGAAGAAAAAAGGAAGCGAATTATAACCAGAGACATTGAAGTTAAGAACAATCTAACAATGGGCAGGGGGGAGTGGTGAGGGGACAGTGAGGAGAGGGGATTACAGGAACTACTATAAAGGACACATGGACAAAATCAAGGGGGAGGGTGGAGGTGGGGGAGGGAGGGGGGTCAGCCGGGGTCGGGTGGGGGGATGGGGAGAAAGGGCACACAACTGTAATTGAATAACAATAAAAAATTAAAATTAAAAAAATTACCTCTAAAGGAAAGAAGAGAAAATCACACACATAAGTTATTGGGGTTGTGAAAGGGCTTCTCAGATGAAAGGGAATTGTGTGTTTTTATTTATTTTGTCATTACAAAGTAGATTTGAGGTAGTTTTGAAATACATACAATCCAAATGAACAAATTAAGAAGAAGGGGAAGTGAAGGTGGGAAAAATAAAGTCATTGGATGTACAAAAATCACACCTTATACACTTGCAAAGATGGGGTGGAGGACGGTGCTTAAAAATAAACTTACATAAACATGGATTTTGTTTAGAACATCAACCTGCATTCACATAGGATGCTGCAACAGGATCTAGATGAGCTGGCTAAGTCTTTGTCTTGGTCCATTATTTTTTATTTTAATGTCCTTATTACCTCCCACAGAGGACAGATGTCTTATGGATGAGAGATCAATTATTCCAACTTAAAAGCAGACAGAACAGAGACTGAAAGGATGCTTACTAAAAAACAGATTTTTAAAAAATGCCTTAAATTTAGTTTTTTTCCATCTTGTTTCCATTGTCTCTTTTATTCCTGCATGTTTTCTAAATGACTGTCACCAGCATATTCAGTTGATATTGAAACCCTGCCAGAAGTCATGGCAAGAGCAGTATGAGGAGCCACTTAGCCAGTTCTCCTTGATTCTGCCCTTCCATGTCTCCAGTAGAACACAAGACTTGTCTTAAAGAATGGTTTAAATATCAACAGGCACATTGCTTTTCATAAACCACGTGCCCATCCCAGTTACTCTTTTTCTTCCTTTCCTGGATTAGATGTCAAAGTCTTTCTGTAATATTCTTTGTTCATTTGCTCAGTCATGCCTCAAATTCATATACAGTCATATGTCACTTAATGACACGCCTTGTGTGAACATCATAGAGTATGCTTACACAAACCTGGTTGGCACAGCCTACTATGGCTCTAGGGTATAGACTATTGCTCCTAGGCTACAAATCTGTATAGCATATTATTGCACTGAATACTATATATAGGCAATTATAAAATAATGGTAAGTATTCATGTTTATAAACATAGAACATATACAGTAAAAATACAATGTAAAAATAAAAAATGGCACACATGTATACGACACTTACCATGAGTGGATCTTGAAGAACTTCCTCTGGTGAATCAGCGAGAGAATGGTGAGTAAGTAATTGTGAAGGCTTAGGCCATTACTGTCCACTACTGTAGACGTTATAAACACTGTACACTTAAGCTACACTAAATTTATTTTAAAATATTTTTCTTTCCTCAATAACAAATTAACATTAGCTTACTATAACATTGTTACTTTATAAATTTTTTACTTTTTTTAACTTTTCAACTCTTTTCTAAGAACAGTTAGCTTAAAACACAAATACATTGTACACCTGTATAAAATATTTTACTTCTTTATATACTTATTTTATAAGCTTTTTCTATTTTTTATCATTTTTTATTAATGTTCAAATACAGTTATCTCCATTTTTCCACCACCACTTTCCCTTGCCCCACCTACCCCCACCTCCCACTCTCAATCCTGGGGTCATCGAAGAACACGTATAAAGGACCCATGGACAAAACCAAAGTGGGGTAGCATTATGGGTGGGAGCTTTTTTATATTTTTAAAGTTTAATTTTTTTAACTGTTAAAAACTAGAACATTTTTGTTAAAAGCTAAAACACAAACACACACATTAGCCTAGCCTTCCACAGGGTCAGGATCATCAATATCACTGTCTTCCACCTCCATTCTTGTCCCACTGCCAGGTGTTCAGGGGCACATAACACACATGCACCTGTCATCTGGGATAAAAGTGCCTACTGAAACTACCTCCTGAAGGACCCACCTTAAGCTCTTCTGGAGGAGGTGTCACTCTTTCCAGAAATGTTTCAGGGTAGTTTGCTTGATTTGTTTCTTTTTCTTCATCATAAATTTGTTTGTAAGCAGATAATGCATCATGACAGTCCTCTCTATTAATGAAAATCATTTGGTGTTGAGGTCCATGTTTTCAATTTTTAAAAAATTTTATAACGAGTAATTTATCTTCAAATACTTAATACATAAATTATAAATATTCTTTTTTTAAAGATTAAAAAATTATATTCTATTACAGTGGTCCCAATTTCCCCCCTTTTCCCTCCTCTGCCCATCCCACCCCCCATTCCCAGAGTCAGTTCCCACATTGTTGTCTGACGTGGATATCGGCCTGCAGGATCTGGTGTTGTGGTGGCAATAGACAAATACACACGGACTACCGAGTCCTGTGGAGGAAAAGGGACTGTCCTGCCACTCTCTCAAGAGGAGAGTGCCCCGACCTTTGCCTTGACAGGCTTTTATTGCTTTTATGGGCACATTACATTGAGGATGATCCTCATTTACTATGTACAGGTTCACTTTAGGCTTACAGAAAACAAAGGAGAGGGTGTTGCTAATTACATAAAAGAGGAAGGATATTTGCAAATGTAAAGGGAAAAGTGGTTAAGCTGGTTACACTGGTCCTTGGAAGGTTCAGCATAGATTTTAGGAAGTTACTTTAAAGATATGCAGTAAATGTTTGCTGCCTCAATTCAGGATGAGGGAGTTTTAGCAAAAAGCAAGTCTCAAAGTGGCCTAGGTACAATGAGGGCCTGATTCCCCACGGGAGAACCTATCCATGGATCTGGGTCCTGCCCCCAAACCTCGCTCCCCACTGACTTTTCTGAGTGGGGGCTGGGCCACATTTCCCATGCTTGGAACAGTTCCCCATAGTTGTCCATGTCTGTGGGTCATTCATACATGTTCTTCAGTTAATCTGTTGAGGTCTGTAAAGGCTTCTGCTGAACCCTTCACTGTGAATTGTCTTGGGGTTCTTCTTTTTCTTCTCCTGCAGTTTCCTTTTCTCTTGCTTCTTCTTCAGTTCTTATGCCAGTTCCAACAACCTCTCATTAGTCAATTCCTCAGTTTCCACCTCTAAGAACTCCTGAATGATCATCCTCTTTCACAGCCAAGTTAAAGTTGTTTGCCATCTTAACCACAATCTTACTGGTGTTTGCAACCTTGGCACTATGACATTACAATAGCTACAATAGAGCTGATAGGTACTTTTCAGCTCCATTAGAGTCTTCTAGGACCACCATCGTATGTGCAGTTCATCATGGACCAAAATGTCATTATGTAAAACAACCCTGTTCTGTATTATACCCCACTTTTATAGAGAAGGAAAAGTAAAACAAAGTAACTTGCCTAAGTTGTACTGCTAATAGTCCAAGCATCAGTTCTGAGATTCCTTCCAACCTTTTTTGTAAGAAAAAATTAGATAATGAGAGATAGTTCCCTAAGTGTGTATCTTTGGACTTTTCCCTGGATCTTTAAATGGCTGTTGCTCTGCTCTGGTATTTTCTATGTTATTTTGTTTGTTACTGTTTTTTGGTAGGTTTTTTTTTTTGTTGTTTAAGTAACATCAGGGATGGTAAACTCCTGGCTGGGAGAGCAAATAGATTTCAGAGTGCCTTGCAGGAATATGAAGAGAAAATTTCAGAGAGAACTTGGCTGTTTTAGAGGGAACTTCTTGTTTGCTTCAGAAAGCTGAGGAAATAAGACTCTGGGAGGACATAAATAGGGGCTGACAACTATTTCTATAGGAAAAGGTGAAATCTTGTCCCACTCCTGTGTAAGATGGAACATGAAGTATTTTAATATGTACTCCTATATAAAAATTATCTAGGTTGTTATTTTTAAATAGGGCAGGTTATGTTTTGGGGGTTAATTTTTAAGTTCTTGTCCACTAGAAATTTCATCAACAAAAGCATATATCTCTGAATAAAATGAGAAATACTTATGACCAAGAAGAACAACAGATAACATCAATGGTAGTTACTGATTTTCAGTTTCTCAGGAGATTTTTCTTTTTGTGCAAGCATTTGGAAGTTAATATGGTTATTTTAAATTTATTTTTGGTCAAATTCCGAACTTAGCCCGATGCCAGTATTTAATTCCCAGAGGCTCGTATGTGTACACAAGGAAAATTCCAAAGATATCTTTCTATCAATTGAGTTATTTAATAAGATAATCTATTAGTCTGACAGAGAAACCCATACTGATACCATATTAAAAAACTAAGCATTTGAATGGGGAGACATATTGCCATTAATTTCTAAACAATGAAAAAACAGAAATATAAACATAATTACAAAATAAAAATTTGTAGAGTTGCAATGTTATTTTATAAATCCTAAATGGTTAATTTTTTATAAAGGTTTAATTAATTTATTTTTAAAGAGAGGGAAAGGGAGGGAGAAAGACATCAATTTATGAGAGAAACATCAATCAGTTGTCTCTCTCACGTGCCCCTACTATGGACCAAACCCACAACCCAGGCACATACTCTGACTGGGAATCAAACTGGCAACCTTTCGGTTTGTGGGACAATACGCAACCAACTAAGCCATACAGGTCAGGGCCTAAAGGGTTAATTTAAATAGTTCCACAAAGGCAGGTCATAACTGATAAGCCAGAAGCCATGACTTGGGCTTGAGGTAGATATTTTAGTATTATATGAAGCTCTGCGAAGATTTGATTGAATACAAATTCCAGATTCAATATTAATTAGACAATATAATCAGGACAGCAATTGTTACTATGTCAACTATACACAGGTAGATATTAGATAGTGAATGTACTAAACTGCCGAACCTGAAAAGCAAGTGCCAACTTTTGTTACCTGCTAAGTCATCAAGAAGATTAAATTGCTCTCATCTCTAAAAAACAGGATATTAACTACCAGATGATAGCATGCATTCTTGGATGTGGTGAAACCATTTAATTAATGATTATTTTATGATCATGTTTTCAAACATATATTACTTCATAGTTTCTCCAAAATGAGGAAAATGTGGCACTGTGGGACCATACTACTAGGTTATGTATGTAGATTTTAACATAATTGTGGACAGACATCTACAAAATCCCCATCACTTAGGATGCTATTAGGCAAAAGTGGTATAATATGACTGCAGTTGTAAGTGGCTAAGTGACCATTTAACAACTAATGAGAAAGGCGGAATGTTGCCATTACCTACCCAAATGCATTGTGACACTGAGGTGTTTCCTACTTCATTGGGATAACACGTTCCACCCATTTTAATTAGACAAGTTCTATCCCAGCATATTAATATAATCTCAGCTTTCATATTTTCAAGAAGCAATATGGACTGCTGGTGATGGTTCTCATTCCTGATGCTCATCACAGGAAAAACTGATACATGAGGTGTTTCAAGTTGCAATTGCTTGAACTGAACAATCCAAGCTACTTTGTTCATGACCCTGAGTATGAAAATGTCAAGTACCTGAAGAACTAGAGAATTTGAATTTAAAATAAGGTTTAGAACTTCAGACTCCATGTAAGCCACTGATCTGCTTATAATTTCAGATGAAGACAGCAAAGAGATTTTAATTTCCAGCAAAGAAAAGCGCTAAGTGGATCAAATCAGCCAGAGAACAAGCCAGGCTGCGTCAGTACAAAGCTTGATCATATAATGTTTTTGTAGATTTGTGGTTTGCTTCTTTCAAATTTAAACTACATGTTGACAAAATACTTTCAAGCAAAGATCCTGCCGGGTGTGCTTTAAAGAATGATCTGACACCAGCACCATCCATTTCTATATAAGTAGTCAACAGACTAAAACAATAATTTGCTTCCTTAAGGGAGCAGAAGGGAAGCTCTATGATTGCTTCGCCAGTTAATTTCTTTGCAGACCCTTCTACTTAGATCATTTAGTGTAGCTGAAATAGATTTCGGAATAATAATATTTTATTCATTTATAAAGCCAGGTTTTCAAGTTATCAGAGGTTTCATCTGAGAACTGGATTGGTTTCCTTGAAAATAGTAAAGAACATTGCATGCATTTCCCCCTCTTTCTTCCCTTCTTCCACCTTGCCTTCCATCCCTCCATAAACATCACTGAGTGTTGATAATGAACAAGTCTCTGCTGGACTTGACTAAACTCTGAACACCTTGAGATACAATGTCTTTGAATGCCTAGAACTTTGCGCCAAGTGTAGAATGCATTAGGTACTCTATAAAAGTTTACTAATTATTCACTAATCCAATTTTATCCATAAAGACTTTTGAATGTTTATTATGTATCACACATTGGGCTCAGGGGTAACTGGGGCTGGAGTGATGAATAATATACAATTCCTCTTCTCTCAAAGAAACACACCTAGCAAAATAGAAAGACGATAGTAGATAATTAGAAGCAGTATGGAAGTTCAATGCTAAGACATCCATCAAAAAGTATTTTTCTGACCCAATAGTGTAAGTGAAAATGTGAGGTTTGTCCAAAGAATAAAGTGTGTCTTAATGAAAGAAAATTCTAGTTTTTTCTTTGCTTTCAGAGAGAGAGGAAGTGGTGGGGGGAGAGATAGGGAGAGACAGGTGGAGGGAGAGGGAGAGGGAGAAAGAAACATTGATGTGACAGGGAAATGTTGACTGGACACCTTCTTGTATGAGCCCCAACTGGGGATAGAATCTGTAACCTAGGCATGTGCACTGACCAGGAATCGAACCTGCAACCCTTTGGTCTATAGGATGACACTCAAACCAACTAAGCCACACCAGGCAGGGCAAGAAAATCCTTAATAAAACGTATATAAGGAAGAGAACCATCAGGACAGTTACACCTGGCACACATATTTTTTAAATCTGATCTGCTCTTAATTTGGTCCTTTTCATAAACATTGACTTCATTTATTTTTAAGAGCTTCATTATGTCTTAGAAGATAGTATAGAACACTAGAATACAAATTCCACATATAAATAAACTTAAGATATTTCAATCCTTAACTAGCAATAAACATTAAAATTAAAATCCCACCATTCACTAGAGGAAAATGCTTAAAAAAACACTGTAGAAAACACCATGCCAGTGAACCAGAAGCTATCCTAACACCACACCGCATTGGAGGGGAAATGATAACATTTTACACTACTCTATGGGTGGTAAGCTACAATTTTGCCATTGTGAACAGAAGTAGTAGGTAGTGTTGATGGAACAATGGTTCAAATGACTTCCCTAAAATTTATCTGTTATGTATAACAGTTTATTTTAAGAGTATTCAGTATTCAGTACAAGGGAGAGCTGAGAAAGGATAAGAACCTATCTATTTTGTAAGTAAAAGGTTAAAAATGGGAGGATAAAAGAAATAATTTCATTAAGTCTTCTACCAAAAGGCTTCGGAAAACCTTTCTAGGAAATTATTTCACCAAATCATCTCCCAGAGTTAAAAGAATCCCTCAGGTCCTCTGGTCTATAAAAATATAAATACAATTTCATTACTAAAAATAAAAATTAGCAATATAATTAATCACCAACAAATGTGATGTTAGAACTAAGAGAAAGCTGGATCTTCAAGAAAAGTATTTCAGCTGAAGTGTTTTTTTCCTTTTTCTTTCACTTCTTGTCCCTCCTTTCTTCTTAGGTGACAATAGCAAATAGACACAGTTATCTAACCATCACCATAACAGTGAGAAGCTCTAACATTTACTGAGCGCCTAGTATGTGCCAGCTAGTGCTATATTAAGAGTTTGCTCAGAAAAAGTAAAGATCACAAAGCTACTACATGTTAGTAGTTAACACTTTTTTTAAAGTATTTTTATTGATTATGCTATTAGTTTTCCCAATTTTTTCCCTTTATCCCCCCTCTGCCCTGCACCCTCTAATCCTCCAGCATTCCCTCCCCCCTTAGTCATGTCCATGGGTTGTACATACAAGTTCTCTGAGTTCTCTGTTTTCTATACCATTTTTATCTTTCCCCATCTATTTTATGCATCCTAATTATGTTTTTCCTTCCCTGTACCTTCCCCCCACTATTCCTCTGTTCCCCCTCCCCAGTGAAATCCCTCCATGTGATGTCCATTTCTTTGATTCTGTTCCTGTTCTAGTTGTTTGCTTAGTTTTTTTTTTATTGCTTTTCTTTTCTTTTAGGTTCATTTGTTGATAGTTGTGAGTTTGTTGTCATTTTATTGTTCATACTTTTGATCCTCTTTTTCTTAGATAAGTCCCTTTAACATTTCATATAATAAGGGCTTGGTGATGATGAACTCCTTTAACTTGACTTTATTTGGGAAGCATTTTATCTGCCCTTCAATTCTAAATGAAAGCTTTGCTGGATAGATCAACCTTGGATGTAGGTCCTTGCCTTTCATGATTTCAAATACTTCTTTCCAGCCCCTTCTTGCCTGCAAGGTTTCTTTTGAGAAATCACCTGATAACCTTATGGGCACTCCTTTGTAGGTAACTGTCTCCTTTCCCCTTGCTTCTTTTAGGATTCTCTCTCTATCTTTAATCTTGGATAACTCAATGATGATGTGCTTTGGTGTGTTCCTCTCTGTGTCCAACTTCTTTGGGACTCTCTGGGCTTCCTGGACTACGTGGAAGTCTATTTCCTTCACCAGATTGGGGAAGTTTGCCTTCATTATTTGTTCAAATAAGTTTTCAATTTCTTGCTGTTGTTCTCTTCCTTCTGGCACCCCTATAATTCAGATATTGGAATGTTTCAGGCTGTCCCAGAGGTTCATATGTCTCTCTTCACTTTTTTGAATTCTTGTTTCTTCATTCTGTTTTGGTTAGATGTTTATTTTTCCCTTTTATTCCAAATTGTTGCTTTGAGTCCTGGTTGACTTCCTGTCACTGTTGGTTCCTTGAATATTTTGCTTTATTTCATTTTGGGTATCTTTCATTTGTTTTTTTTTCATTTTTCGACCAAGCTCAATCAGTTCTGTGAGCATTTTGATTACCAGGGCTTTAAATTCAGATAGGTTGGCTATCTCCTCATCACTTACCCCTCTTTCTGAAGTTTTGCTCTGTTCTTTCATTTGGGCCCTAATTCTTTGTCTAGCTGTACCTGTTAAGTTGTAAGGGGCCTCAGGTATTCACCAGGGCAGGGCAACCCTCTTTGCTGGGCTGGGGCACTGCCTGCAGGGGAGGAACCAGAGAGGGAACAATGCAGCTAGCTTGCTCCATTCTAGCCCACTTTCAAACGAATTCTCATGTGAGACTGGGAGTTTCTCCCACTGCGACAACCACCATAGTCCACACTCAGCTCTGTGTCTCAGTTTTGCCTTCAGCCAGCCCCACCTATGTGGTCTGCCACCTCACCATGGTTTTTCTCAGCTGGCCCTGCCTGTGTGGTCTGCCACCTCGCCTTGGTTTCTTATTGGTCTGGTTGTTCTAGTTGACTTTTTCTTTAATTCCTTGGTTGTCGGAGTTCCATGAAGTTTGACTTCCTGGCACTTCTGGTTGTTTATTTACTTTAGATTGGTTGTTATCCTCCTTTTGGTTGTGTGAGGAAGCAAAGGGTTTCTACCCACGCCTCCCATCTTGGCCAGAACTTAGAATAAACACTTAAGTTCACATCTATGTGTATGTGACATACAAATGTCCTTTGTCAACATGGGAGTCCCCCCTTATCCTCAGTTTCACTTTCCACGGTTTCAGTTATCAGTGGCCAACCATTCTGAAAATATTAAATGGCATTTTCCAGAAATAAATAATTCATAAGTTTTAAATTGTACACTGTTCTGAGTAACATGATGAAGTCTCACACTGCCCTGCTCCTTCCTGCTGGGACATGAATCATCCCTTTGTCCACTGTCTCCACACTGTCAATGCTTCCCATTGGTTAGTCGCTTAGGAACTGGCTCAGTTATTAGATTTACTGTCAATGTATCACAGTTCTTGTGTTCCACATACCCTTGTTTTACTTAAAAAGCCATGCACATAACTTTTATTAGTTTATTGATATAATGTTCTATTTGTTATCAGTTATTGTTAATCTCTTACTGTGCCTAATTTATAAATGAAACTTTATTGTAGGAATGTATGTATAGGAAAAACCATATGCACATACAGTGCTCAGTACTATCCCTGGGTTCAAGCATCCACTGGGGGTCTTGGAACATATTCCTGTGGATAAGGGGGGACTATTATATCAGTAACTGGACACTACCCTCCAAAATCCCAGTTCCAAATATCCCAATCCCACATCCACTTTCTATCCCATCCCCTCCACCATCTGACCCAAACATGCTTTTCCCCTTATTGAGCCCTACAATACATTGATTGTGCCACTTCCCACCACCCATCATCTACTTCATGTCTCCATTCCCACTTTCCCAGCTTAAATTCTATGCTCTATCACAGGGCTCAAGCTCAGCACTACTGACATTTTGGGCTGGATAATTCTTTGTAGTACAGGTTGTCCTGTGCATTGCAGGCTGCCCAGTAATATCCCTGAACTCTACTCACTTGGGTAGCTTCTACCCACCAGTTGTCAGCAGCTTCTCCCCCAACTAGTTGTGACAACCAAAAACATCTCCAGACCTGGCTGGCTGACCTTTTAGATTAAGCAATATTTGAATTCATTTTGGGGGGAGGGTGGGGGCTACAATGTATTTATTCAGTTAGTTTATACTTTTATTTCCTATCTTTCTTTGGTCTTACATAGCCTCCTCTGTAATGGAAAGCTGTGAGCATTTTGAAAGGAATTGAAAGGCTGTCTCTTTCTGTGTGCATACTATAAGAGCTCCTCTGTGCCTCAGTGTAAGGCCTTTCTTCTCTCTGCACCATCATTCCCCAGCACTTCTGTGAAATACAAAAGACAGTTCTCTCATTCCCTGGCAAAAGTACCTTGAGCCGAGTGGGGCTCTGCGGTCTCCTGCACAGCAAGTGCCTATCAAGAGACCGCTAAATCAGAAAACCAATTTCACTGGAATAATAGAAATAAATCACACATTTGGTAAAGTAGTTATAGTTTTAAGAAACTCAATATGAAAAACACTATAAACCACAGTCTGCCCTCCCTTTTTAAGGAAGAAAAGCATTTATAAGATAATTTCTTGTCTAAAGCACTAGTTGAGTGATTTTTTTTTTACTGTGATCTGTTTTTGGAGAGGACATTAGGGTGCATCATATTGCCTCCTTTAATGACAAAGCTAAAGCCCTGCCCAGGCCATTCCCTTTCCACAGGCCAGTTCTCTGCAGGCTTTTGTTTTATTTCTCTTTCATTCAGCTTCATTGAGATATTATTGATATATACCATTGTGAAAGTTTAAGATACACAATGTAGTGATTATATGCATACACTGCAAAATGTCATGTTAAGGTTAGTTAACACATCCATCACTTCACAGAATTCAATTTGAATGTGTGGTAGAACTTTTAAAATCTACTCTCTTAGCAACTTTCAAACATGCAATACAGCATTGTTAACTATAGTCATCATGCTTACATTATATCCCCAGAAATTATTTATCTTATAACTGGAAATTTACATTCCTTGACCAGCCTCTCCCAATCCACCACCCACCTCCAGTTCTGTCTGGCAAACACTCGTTTGTTCTCTATGAGTTCATTTTTTTCAGATTCTACATATAAGTAAGATCATAACAGTATTTTTCTCTCTCTGTCTGACTTATTTCACTTGGCATAATGTCCTCAAGGTTTATCCATGATGTTGCAATCAATACAGGATTTTCTTCTTTTTATGGATGAATAATATCCCATTGCATATCTATGAACTCACTTCCACCTTTTCTCTACTCTCACTCAAATCTGGCCTACGTCTTTTCTTTAATATATATTCAATAGAATATATATTAAAGCTACATATCATTCTCTTTATCCATTTATCCATCAATAGACACTTAAGTGGTTTCCATGTTTCGGCTATTGTAAATAATGCTGCAGTGAATATGGGGTGCAGATATTGCTTTGAGACAGTGATTTTCTTTCCTTTGGTATATACTCAGAAGTGGAAGTTTTGAGAAACTTCTATACGATTTTCTGTAGGTCTGCCAGCCTTTTTGATTGCTTCTCTCCCTTTTCTACTTCAAACATCCCCTAGACTAAGAAGCCTTTCCTCTCTCCCATGACCAGGTCAAGTTTGATGGCCCACCTCTGTACTTTCATAAGCAGCAGCCCATTTGAGGACTTCATTTTAAAATGTCCATTACAACCCCCAAGCATCTTGCTCAATGAGACCTAACTTAACCACTCTATTTTTATTGTCATCCTGTTAGTTCTCCCTACTCTGATCTCCATTACCATTAGCTTATTCTCCTTTCCTCTCATTACATACTATTTCCTAACACACTGTACTTATTTACTCTGTCATTTATTTTTTTTCTCTCACCTCACTGGAATGCAAGTATCATGAGCACACGGAATCTTGGTATATTTCATTTACCAACGTATCCTCAGTAACTGGAGCAGGGTAAGGGGCTCAATAAGTTCTTGTTCAATGAATCAATTCATTTTACTATAATCTTTGATTCCCTGGAAGGTATTAACATATTTCCCAATAGTATCTGAGTCCTTGAAGACAGGTACTCTACCTTATTCATCCCTGAATTCCCAAGGTATTCTACCATTATCACCATCATCATGGTAGCAGGAAATACTACTGAATGTAGACCAGCTGCCAGTTCTGTGAACTATTATTGGTGTTATACCAGATATGTATAATCTTCAATATGAGGTAAGTATTATATTATCATCCCACTTGTATAGGTGAGGAAACTGAGTGAAGCTTACTTAGAGAGATAAGGTAACTTGCCCAAGTCATATAGATAGTACACAATGGAGTTGGGGTTCAAGCCCAGGTAGTTTAACTTTAGAACTTCTGTTTAACCATTCTGAAAGAAAAGTTAGTTGAAAAAAGTGAATCTCTGTAATCTATACAGCCCAACCTAATTTATTTGGGGGAAGGGGGAAAGTAAAGGGATCATCCTTAGGATGCCAATCTTTACTTTCCATGTCTGAACAATTTCCAAATCCATTTCTGCCTTATCTATGTCTTAGCAACTTACCTTATTCTCTCCCCTTTATTTTTCTCTTCCAAGGCTTTAAGTCATGTCCACTGCTGACAGCCATCATCTTCTCTCTGGCTTCCCTGGTTGAGCCTTTCCAAGACTCAGTGAAGAATTCCTGTCCTCTAGTTTAAACCACCACAGAAAAAAATCACCTCCATAGCCTCTTCATGGTCTTTTCTTTCTAACCTCTAACTTTATGATATCACTCCATAAAAATCAGCTGCTAATTGGTGGCCATCTGCAGCACATTGAGTTTTCTCCTCACGATGCCTTTTATCTGGGGAGAACTCACTTCCACCCTTTCTCTTCTCTACCCTCTCCCATTTTATCTACATCTTATCTTTCTTCCTTAAATCTACAGGAGCAAAGCTACCCTTGCTCATCAGTCCTTTCAGACTACAGTTATATTTAAAACTCATTGAAAAGTCCTTTTCTAATTCTATCCTTTCTCACATCCTCCAGGATCTTATTTCATTAATTATGTATTTTTTCTTTTGCAAAAACTTACTATGTTTAATATTTCTTCTTTCTGCCAGTCTCCTTTATATTTCAAACAATATACAATAACAACCACAAGTGTCTCAGTCTGCCTACGCCCTTGAGTTGTTGGCCCACCTCTTGTTCCTTTCAACTCAAAATACCCCAATGTGTAGTCAGCATGAATTCTTGTCCATGCTTCCCACCTGCTGACTTTTCAATCCTGTCAATTTTGTTTAAATCTACTATTCTACCAAATTCACCCTTTGGAAGGCCACCAGTAACTGTTTAAAATTTCAATGGAGTCTTTCTTTAATTTTTACCCTTCTCCATCCTTATATGAGTTTTAACACTTACTGCCACCTCTTGATATCTCAGCTCCTCTCTTCCTTGGCAAGCCTCTTTGTTGCCTACCTGTTTATTTGTCTTGTCTCTTTGTTAAATACAGGGCAAAAGATAGTCATAGCTATTTTATGTCTCTGTTCCTCCACTCCATCTACAAGGGAGGGAAGGCTGCCATAGGCACTTTACTGACCACTATGCTGGTAGGTTGAGCCCCACTACTAGCATGGCTCTTTGGTTCTCTCTCCCTTTTACACAGCAAAAGCAATAAGATGGCCTGGCTATAACTCCTGGAATATGGCTCAGAAAAGTGATTTCCATTTTGTTTTGCTTCTGGGCTCCTAAGGTTTATCTAGCTTAGGCAGATGGGGTCCTTCACATGGCTGAGTCCGGACCCCTGCAATTCTTCCTGAGATTGGAGCCCAAACTCTCCTCTAGTAAGTATGCTGTGCCTTCCTTTGCCTTCCCTAAACTTTGTTTATCACTTGGAGTCTAAGGATGAGCATAAACTTGTCAAGGGCATGACCAGGGTATTTCTGGGTGCCCGTGTCTAGTCCAGTCATCTTTGCACCCATCATAACACAGACAGGACTATTACTTCTCTCTTCTTTGTGTCTCTCCCTCCCCTTTTTCTCCCTCCCTCCTTTTCAGTGTGATACTCCCGAGCTTCCAGTCTCCATCTCTTCCTCTAGTGCCTTTCCTTCAGCCAATGCATGTGGCCACTGCCCTCACCTAATATCTCCCAAATTTATAGCTTTAGCTTCATCCTTCAGCCAAGTTCTAGTTCTGAATTCTTGAACATTTTTGATGAAGTCAAGTTTATGATCTCCCCCCTAAAATCCACTCTCTGGCTAATGTCTATATATATGTTTTGAGTTTAATCAAATCCTCCAGTCACCCACGTCTGAAACATGATCTATCTCTGACTTCTTTCTTTCCCCCACATTCCATGGGCCACTAAATTCTCTTCACTCATTTTAGTAATGCCTTTCAAATTCATAGTTGTTTTAAATCAATCTCTCAACTATACTTCAAGCTTTTGTTACCTTACCAATGATAATTTATCTCTTTAACTGACTCCTAAACTCTATTATCTCTTTCCAATAAATCCTATACAATGCCACAAGACTTTTCTTCCAAAGCAACACTGAACCTATCACTCAGCAGCTCAGAATGTCAGTGGGACTCTTGTTCCTACTAAATGAAGTTCAAACCAATTCACCTGACATTTAAGCATCCTCCATAGTTTTTCATCGATGTACCACTTCTGGTTTCTTTCATTAATATCCAACTTGAATTCTAAATAGCAACCAAACTTAATCTGCTAGTTTTACTGTGTGAGACAATTTCCTCACTCATGATAAAGCGCTTGGGCTCTAGAGTTAGACGAACAAGGATTCAAGTTATGAACTCTACTGCTTGTAGCTGTGTAACCTTGGGTAAATTACACAATCTCTCTGAGCTATAGTCTTCTCATCAATAAAATGAAAAAAGTAATGGATTTAAACAGAAAATGCATGTGCAGTGTGGAGTTAACACAAGGTATGCTATGCAGAAATGCAAAGTGCAAACTACATGTGGAAAATATTTATTCTTTTTAAAGGTCAACTAATGCAAGTCAAATGCACCTTAAGGTACCATTTTATACCTATTTTACCAATTAAATATGAATAAACTTTAATAAATCACATAATACTGAGATTATGATAAAATAGGTACATGTATATACTATCTATGAAGTTGTAAATTGAGAAAATGCTTTTGAAACAAAGTCTGTGAATATGTAGTTGAAGTCATAAAGGCTGTCATAGTCCACTCGAGATATCACTCAACAGAAATGAAACTTAGAGGCACACCTATGTCACCATACACAGTAATAGCAATATGGAAATCTTTATAACTGTCCAATAAAAATAGGAAAAAAATTAGTAATGGTATCAACATAATGGAATACTATGCACCCCTTAGAATTCATAATTATAAAAGTCAGTTATGTTGGACATTTGACATTCTTTTTGGTTGCCTGGCCTCTGAGCCCCTTCCTGCACTAGGGAATCCCATACCTTATGAGTTTCAGTGAGAGGATACAGAAGCAGAAAATTTCAGATCTTCATCTCCCCAGTCTTCACTGACACTAGGCCACAGGCACGTGCCCTAGGAATCATTGCTCAGATGCTCCTGCCATGATTCAAAGGGGAACTGGGGATCCAGAAAAAGGGGCCAGGGAAGGTTCTCCTTTAGAGACAGCCATAGATGGAGGGGAGGGGGCAGCAAGTAGGTGATATGGTAGTTTGTGGTGTGTTAGATTGCTACGGTTGTTATAACAAAGTACCATAAACTAGGTGGTTTGAAACAAGGTAAATTTATTATCTTGTGGTTCTGGAGGCTGAAAGTCCAAAATCCAAGTGTCAGTAGGACCATGCTCCCTCTGAAACCTTCAGGGAAGAATCATTCCTTGCCTTTTCTAGCTTCTGGTGTTTGCTATCAATCCTTGGCATTCCTTCGAACATAGCTGTGATTCTCCACTGCCTTTGTCGTCACAAGGTCATCTCCTCCTTGTGTGTCTCTTTTCTCTGATAAGGAGACTGGTCACATTGGATTAAGGACTCACCCCACTCCGGTAAGACCCCACTCTGGTAAGACCTGTCCTGTCTACTGAAGGACAAATGTATAGTGTGGACTTTAGTTAGTAACAATGCGTCAATATTAGATCATCAATTGTAACAAGTGCAAGATGTTAATAGAGGAGGCTGTGTGGGGAGCAGGTGGAGGGGGTAATATGGGAATTCACTGTACTTTCTGCCCAATTCTTCTGTAAACCTAAAATTGTCCCCAAAACAATCTATTAATTTAAAATAATTTATGTGAAAAGTAACATTTAAAAATATATTTATGCCCAGGCCAGTATGACTCAGTTGGAGCGTTGTCCCATAACAAGGGTTGCAGGTTCAATTCCTAATCAGGGCACATATCTAGGTTGTGTGTACAGTCCCCAGTCGGGGAGCATACAGGAGGCAACCAATGGATGTTTCTCTCTCTCACCCATGTTTCTTTCTCTCCCTTTCTTTCTTTCTCTCTCTCTTTCTATCCCCCACCTCCTTCCTCTTTCTCTAAAATCAATGAATATATCCTCAGACGAGGATAAAAAAAAAAGAACTTACCTTCCCACTTTTCTGATTCTAGTTCCAATTTCTTGGCTCTGCTCAAATTGACACCAGTTGATGATTAAAAAAGAAGTTATGCTCTTAAACCAATTTCTGTACTCATTGTTTTGCAGCATGATCTCAATTATATGCTAATCAGAGTTAACATTTACTGGTAGCATAACTATATGGGGCAATTTGTTTTCTTCTCCAGCTGACCTATGAATGAATGCTAGCTACCATTAAATACAAACACATCCTAAACAATACCATTATTAAATATTGAAAACACACTCATTTGGAATGGTAGATAAAATTTTTAGATAGCAACATTATCTGAATTTGTCAAAGTTCTTTTTAAATCAGTAAGAGAATTCAACCCTCAAAACTGAAATGTTAAGGCTGCTGGTTGGCAGCATGAAATTGAATGCAATGAGCCTGCTTTGGATCACTGCTCAGTTGCTAAGGTCAATAAGACCTTGCTTGTGCCATCTACAGTTTATGCATAAATCTAACAGCATAAACAGATACTCTAGCCAATTTACATTCCCAACAGCAACTCTGCATTTACAAATTGTTTCTGTCTTCTGAAAGGGGGGAAGGAACAATTTAATTGATTGCACATAGTGTCTCCCTTACAATTTTCTTAAAAATATCGGGACAGCTGTGTTTTGTTTCGGAGTTCCCTGTCCTGGGATCTGGGCACAATCACGTGCTGCTCTGATTATAGAGGCTACTAAGAAACTCTGTGAAATGCCAACAATGTTCTCCTTCTGCAGGATCCTTTTAAAAATCCATGCAGAAATCCCTCTGCTAGGGATTCTGAAAAACTCATCAGCTGTAATTTCCTCCCCTTATTCCAGAAGCTCTGTATGTTTCTTAAAAAGCAAAAGGGGAATTCTAATTAAGAGTGTATTTTTTACATGGATAAAATATGAAAGCTGAATTGACTGAGAGTTAATCATTTTACGTATAATTTTGATTCTCTATCAACTACTATTCATACTAAATGCCAACTAACAGGTTTCAAAGAAAAAATAAACTTTTGTGTAATACAGTTCTCTTTCACTGAAATAATAAAGAAATATAGTGCTATATCTAGAAGAGATGAAGGCATTCATTTAAATATTCTACCTCTGCTATCATACTTTTTAAAAGTATGCCTTTTCTAATGAACATGATATTTTACATTTTTAATCACTTTTTCTATACCAAAGAAATTAATCTGTCCAGTTGGCCAAATGGAAAATAAAAACAGAGTTTCTGGCAAAGCAAAACAAAAACAACAAAACAGGTGATTCCATATATCAAAAGCTTTGCCTGGTGTTTGACTGTGATGGGAACAGAGAGGAGCCATAAACAATGACCATAAACAAAAAACAACATGAGATGGTATTTCTGTTATACCACACTACCCAGGAAGGTTTCCCTGGAGGTGAGGGACACCAAGCTGAGTTCTCTTAGAGAAGACAGGGGCACAGTGGTCAAGAGCATGGATTCTGCAGCCAAACCACCTGGGTTTCAATTCCTACTCTACCTCTAACAGATGAGTGAATTTGAGCAAGTTATCTTGCTGCTCTGTGCCTCAGTTTCTTCACCTACAAAATAGGTATAAGGGTTCTTGTTAAGGTTAAATGGACTAATATAAAAAGACTTTGGAAGATTACCTGACAAATAAGTGCTTTCTGAGTCTTAGCCAGTGTAACTGTTTGAAGATGGTGTGGCTTCAGAGAAGCAGAACCAAAGGGTGGGGTCGCAATGGGATAATGGGCAAAGATAAACAAGGTAGGGATGTGATACTTACATCACAGCCTTTCTTAAATGTTGGTTTAATTATATGTAATTCATCTGAGGAAAGTAGCAGGTCACTACCACCTGGAGTCTCATTCTGTTGGTTGATGCTGGCCACTAACCTGTCTGGTCTGTTAGGGAAAGAATTTGCAGGTGGCAATAAACCAGGGCCTGTTTTTTCCCTCCCTTTTCCTGACATATTTTTGAGCCAGTAGTTGATTTTGAAAAGAGACCAGCAGCTACCATTTCTTGCTCTACGTTTGTAGAAGGTAAAATAAGTCAAGAGCAGGTTTGCAATCCATTTTCTTTCTTTACTGTGTATGAGTAATGAGGTGAACTGGGAGGGGATGAAGAACTTTGGAAAAAAAGAAGGAAAGTGACCCATTCAAATACCTTTGTAAAAAATGCTAATAACACAGTTCTGGCAAACGATTAATGGCATTACCAGTGGAATGGTCCTCGTCTATAAAATGTTTTTAGTAGGATATATCTGGTCTAGCTGGGATTACTTATAGTAAGTATACCTGGAATCTATAAATTTATGAGACATAAAATAGAAAATGTCACATAAGCTATGGAACTCTCTAATACAAAATGGAGATTCTCCTTCCGTGCAAGCTATGTCAACTGCACACATCACCTACACACCTCCTGTCTTAATCTTGGCCCAGAGAAGCAAGAGAGGAAACAGAGCACTGTGGTGGAAGTCCTAGACCGCTCCCTGGTTTGCCTGTCCTTTGCAGTTCCTTCTATCCTCAAAATTGTAAATGCTCTTCATAAAAATCAGGAAATATCACCTCATACCAGATAGAATGGCTATTAGCAAAAAAGACAAGATATAACAAGCAATGGTGAAGATATGGACAAAAGGGAACCCTGGTACACTGTCGGTAGAAATGTAAACTGGTATGGCCAATATGGAATATGTAGATTCCTCAAAAAATTAAAAATAGAACTACCATATAACCCAGCACTTGCAGTTCTTTTTTTTGTCAGAAAAAAATCTTGCAGAGATATCTGCACCCCCATGTCTGTTGCAGAATTTATTTACAAAAGCCAAGACATGGAAACAACCTGAGTCCATCAGGTGTTAATGGATAAAGAAGTTGTGGTATACACATACAATGGAATATTATTCAGGCAGAAAAAGAAGGAAATCCTGCCTTTTATGACAACATGAATGGGCCTGAAGGCATTATGCTAAGTAAAATAAGTCAGACAGAGGGGAGGGGGATGGATGGAGGTGGAAGAGGAGATAGAGGGGATAAATGATAATGAGAAAACAAACAAACAAACAGATAAATAAAGTCGGTGGCAGAGCCAAAAAAAAAAAAAAGACAAATACTGCATAATCTCACTTACATGTGAAATCTAAAAAAGTAAACTCAGAAACAAAGAGTAGAATGGTGGTTGCCAGGGGCTTGGGGGTGGGAGAAATGGAGAGAGCTTGGTTAGAGGGTACAAACTTCCAGTTATAAGGTGACTAAGTTCTGATATCTAACATATAGCATGGTGACTACAGTTAACAATATTTTATTATATATTTGGAATTTGCTAAGAGAATTGATCTTGAATATTCTCACCACACATACACACACACACAGTTAATTATGTGGCATGATGGTTGGGTTAACTAAACTTATTGTGGTAATCAGCTCTCAATATGAAGGCCAAGGTCTTCCTAACTTGTGACCAAAGAAATATCAATTATCAAGCACAGGTTTCCAGAAAGATTAAACTATGCAGGTACCCTGGAATGTCCCCTAAATTATAAATTCCCTGAAAGCAGTGTGTGTGCCATCTGTCTTTTTGAATCCCACTGGTTTGACCACAGGGAGAGCTTCTCTCTATTGCATTTGCCAATCAGTCATCAGGGACATGAGGTGACCACTGTGCTGCAGCAATGACATCCACATTTTCTCCTTACACACCTACCCATGTTTTTCTCTTAGTTCAGTAGAAAGACCATGCACTCTGGAGTCAGACAACCTGGGTTTGAATTCTATTACCCAACTATGAGCATGTTATTCACCCTTTGAATTTAATATGTATCGGTTAAAATGGAGATAGTTATAACAACATCCTAGGGTGATTTTGAGGAATCAATCACAGAAAATATGTTAATTTCCTGGTACATAGTAGGTAGGCAATTGTCTTAGTCTGTTCAGGCTGCTACAACAGAATACCATAAACTGAATGACTTATAAATGGCAGAAATTTATTTCTCACAGTTTTGGAGGCCGGGAGTCCAAGATCAAAGCACTAGCATATTCAGTATCTGGTAAGGTTCCGATTCCTGATTCATAGATATGTTCTCATGATGGAAGGGGTGAGAGAGCAATCTGGGGACTCTTTTATAAAAGTGCTTATCCCATTCATGAAGTCTCTGCCCTCATGACCTAATCACTCCCCAAAGGCCCCACCTTCTAACCATCACATTGGAGACTGGGTTTCTTTATTCTTTTTAAATTCTTGTTTATTCTACTATAGTTGTCCCACTTTTTCCCCCTTTGCCCTCCTCCATCTGGCCCCATCCCCCTGTCCCACAGTCCATCCCCACCCCATTGTCCATGTCCATAGGTCATGCATACATAATTAGGCTTCAACATATGAATTTGATGGGAGACACAAAACACAAACATTCAGTCTATGTATAGTGGCCATGCATGTTGGTTACCTCTTTGATCCTTTCTTGGACAACCACTGCTAGTGATGGCTCTGAAAATGTTCTCTTAATGTGTCCAACTCGACCTGCATCCCGTAGGTAAAATCCTCCTTCTGTCTTCTGCCTGCAAGGATGCTTTGCTGGTCCAGGTCTATGATCTTTAGACTCATAGTCTTCTCCAGACGGATAGGGATATATCTGCCATTAATTACACCTCTATTCATTTGGGTCCCAGTTCACTAGGAAGCTCTCAATTGGCGAGGATCTAGGTGGAGAGTGACTGAGTACTAAACAGAAAGCTTTAAATTGTAAGTGACTACATCTTGACAGCATACTTGTGAAAAGCTATGAATTCTCATCTAAAGGACAATAAAAGAAACACTCCTAGCCAGATACATGAAGAAATGAGAATTTCTCATTTCTTAGAAACTCTAAGAAATGAGAAATTCTTATTTTCATAAAAAGAATTCTAGCCATCACTTTACTTATTTAACTCAGGGAAACTTGCTAACCTCTTTAAGTTTCCATTTCCTATTTTATAAAACAGGAACAGTGAGTCCTACATCTCAACACTCTGAGGATTAAAGAGAATTATAGGAAGTAAATGGTCTAGGGTGTAACATATAACACACACTCAATTAACTCATGCCAAATCCAAACCTTCTCAAACATAACCATGCTTTAAAAGTTCTGTTTTTGACTGCAGTACATTGAACTCCATAGAGACAGTGCCAGGGCAAGTGCAAGCTGGATGGGCACTAGGCAACTCTGTGCTGGCTGAGGAAAAGTAATTAAACATGGGCAGAGGAGATCCTAAGAAGCTGAGAGACAAAATGTTATCAGATGCTTTCTTTGTGCAAACTTGCTGGGAGGAGCATAAGGAGCTTTGATAAACTTCTCAGAGTTTTCTAAGAAGTGGTCAGAGAGGTGGAAGACCATGTCTGCCAAAGAGAAAGGAAAATTTGAAGACATGGCAAAAGTGTACAAGGCCTGTTATGAAAGAGAAATGAAACCTTATATTCCTCCTAAAGGGGAAACAAAAAAAGAAGTTCAAGGATCCCAATGCACCCAAGTGACCTCCTTCAACTTTTTTCTTGTTTTGTTCTGAGTATCTCCCCAAAATCAAAGGAGAGCATCCCAGCCTATCCACTGGTGATGTTGCAAAGAAGCTGGGGGAGACGTGGAATAACACTACTGCAGACAACAAGCAGCCTTATGAAAAGAAGGCTGCTAAGCTGAAGGAGAAATACGAAAAGGATATTGCCACATACCAAGCTAAAGGAAAGCCTGATGCTGCAAAAAAGGGAGTCATCACGGCTGAAAAAAGCAAGAAAAAGAAGGAAGAGAAGGAATATGAAGAAGATGAATATGAAAAACAATAAGTTGATGATAATTAAGTTGGTTCTAGCGCAGTATTTTTCTTGTCTATAAAGCATTTAACCCCCCTGTACACAACTCACTCCTTTTAAAGAAAAAAATTGAAATGTAAGGCTGTGCAAGATTTGTTTTTAAACTTTGCAGTGTTGTTTTTTGTATAGTTAACACACTACCAAATGTATCTTTAGATTATCCTGTCTGTTAGTATTTTCAATAGCCACTAACCTTGCCTCGTACAGTACCGGGGCTGTAAATTGGCATGGAAGTTTAAATCAGGTTCTTGTTGATGCACAGCACAAATTAGTTATATATGGGGATGGTAGTTTTTTCATCTTCAGTTGTCTCTGATGCAGCTTATACAAAATAATTGTTGTTCTGTTAACTGAATACCACTCTGTCTAACTGCAAAAAAAAAAAAAAGTTGCAGCTGTTTTGTTGCCATTCTGAACACTTAGAAGTAAATACAATTTTTTATTAGTAAATAAATAAATAAAAGTTCTGCTTTTTCCCAGAGTTGTAAAAACAAAATTTATAATTAAAAAGTTGCCAGAAAAATAATGATTGGGAGGGAATATAGCATCGTGGTTAAAATCATAGTCTTTTGATTTAAAGCTTTAATTTGAATCTTGAATCCACTGTTAATGTATAACTTCAGACAACTTATCTTCTTTTTGCCCAGTTTATAAAATGAGGATAATCATAAAAGAGAATATTATGTAAAGCATTTAGGAGAATGTCAGGCATGTAATAATCTCCTAGTAAATGTCAGCTCTCATTATTTGAGAACATCTGGATTTTATTTTCACGTTGCTGGTCATCTGATAAATTATTAAATGTACTAATAAAGTTAGCAATGAAAAACATTTTATTTTCAGTCAATTCTACATTATTAATAAGTAAAAGTGCAGGGAGGAGAAATAATAGTTTTTATAGCATAAAATATTAATTAGAAGGAATATCAAAAAATGTCATTTTTTACTTCATTCTGTAATTCTGTGGTTCTAAAATTGTTTTGCTAAGCTCAAAATCTAATCATTGGAAAAACAGGTTAGTAAATCTCATGATTTTACTTTAAATGAAAAATAATAACTCTGAAATAGAATCAATGCTATTGAAAAATTACCTATCTGAATTTATTAAAAATAAATAAATCACACACACTTCCTAAAAATCCAAGAAACTAAAGTAGATGTGACAACGTGTTTAGTAGGTTTTATGGACCTGATTAGTTCATTGCCAGATATCAGCAATAGACCAGGATAAAACAATACATTTGAGAACAACCTAATTTTCACCTCCTTTACATAGGTAATTCCACAGAAGTTTATTTGTTTATTTTTGTTTAAACTACCTGAATAATAAGCTATGAATTCAAGTCATCTACACTTCCTATTAGGCAGCATAGGATGAAAATACAAAATAGGTAGTTTGTTACTGGCAAGAAAAGTACCACCGACTTACTGGAGTTTTTTAGGTCAGAAACATTGAGCTCAGCTACTCTGTTGCCTAAAAAGGCTCTTCTCTGACATAGGCAGAGGCAGAAAACCAAGGAGACAGGAGTACTAGTCTGAACTAGTTTATCTTATACTTTTATGGCTCAATTCTGATTCATTTTATGACTGGAGAGGTGACTACAGTGATTTATTGTAACTAATGAGAATCAAAAATCAGTAACCTTGATTCACAAGTCAGACTTCACATTTCAAAATACGCTCTCTAAATATAGCAAGCATTTCTCAATCAATTTTTACTTCAGTAAAAATGGACCTATATTCAAACTGTTGATCTCTAATGAACCACATAAGCATTCTTAAAAAAAAATCATTTGGCTAAGAGTCTAACTCTAAAGATGTTTAATTAAGTGTAATTATATTTTGAAAATTTAAAAAAATGTTTAGTTTCAAATATTCAAATATTTAAGCTATTTCACCAATACCTTATACAGAAAGTAGGTAAATCAGAAAACAATCAACTATTTAAATGATCTCATTAAAATAACTGTTTAAAGATTTAGCTTATTCACCAAGATACCAGACACTATTCTTTTCAACACTATGGTAGAGCTCTTTTATTTCTCTAGAGTACGGTCAGCAAACTTTTTCTGTAAAGGACTAGATAAACATTTTAGGCTTATAAGCCATGTGATTCTCAACTCCTTAAATTATGCTTTTGTAGTACAATAAAAGGCCATAGGCCACATGTAAACAAATGAACATGGCTGTGTTCCAATAAAACTTTATCTATAGACTCTCAAAATAGAATTTCATGTAATTTTCACATATCATAATATACTTCTTTTTATTTTTTCCAACCATTTAAATACATAAAAATCATTCTTAGATCATGAGCTATACAAAATGAGGTGGTGGATCAGGTTTGACCTGGTAGCTATAGCTTTCTCACCTCTGCTCTAGCCAAAGGTCAGGAAGGGCACCTCCATTACAGGCTTTCTGCCCCATAAAGAGAGAGTAAGAGCACCTGTGCTCACTGAGGACATGCTTTGGTCCCAGGTGCCACCAAAACCATGACTCATTCTAGCAGGATCCTGAAGGTTCATTTTTCGGTCTTCTCTCCCACTTTTTTTCCTCCAAAGAAAACTTTAAACACACTTTAAGAAATGGTATTAAAACTCAGAGAATTAAAACTTATCCAATGATCAAAATAATGCATTCAAAAGGAAGAAGTGAGTAGTTCCATCAACAATTGTATCTTTTTCTCGGTCAGTCATGAAACACAGGGGTCCCCAACCCCCGGTCTGTGGCCTGTTAGGAAAGGGGCTACACAGCAGGAAGTGAGCAGCAGGCAAAGGAGCGAAGCTTCATCTGTATTTATAGCTGCTCCCTTCACTCTCATTACCACCTGAGCTCCACCTCCTGTCAGATCACCTTTGGCATTAGATTCTCATAGGACCATGAACCCTACTGCGAACTGCACATGGGAAGGATCTAGGTTTTGCTCTCCTTATGAGAATCTAATGCCTGATGATCTGAGGTGGAGCTGACGTGGTGATGCTAGCGCAGGGGAGCAGCTGCAAATAGATTGTCATTAGCAGAGAGGTTTGACTGCCCGAGACCATAATAAATCAGTTGCTTGTAGACTCATATCAAAACCCTATCATTGAGTAGCAAGTGACAATTAAGCTGCATCTGGTGGCAGGCTATAAAGCCATCCCCTCTACTCTAGTCTGTGGAAAAACTGTCTTCCATGAAACTGGTCCCTGGTGCCAAAAATGTTGGGGACTGCTGATGTAACAGAATTTTACAAAGTGCCTACTCTGCACAGTGCCTTAAGAGTGCTGGGGATGCAGGGATAAAAAGACATGGTCCTTGCCCTGAAGGATCCCACGGTCTATCCCGGGAGACAGAGAAGTAAATTTGGGATACCATCACACTGCCGTGCTAGGATGGGTACAGGCATCCTCATCCTGTCTCAAGAGTACCCAGGTCAAACTCTCAACCCTCACTTGTGTGGCAAAGGTTTCTCCAGGATGAGATATTCAAGTCTCCAAAAAAGAGCCCTGGTTGGTGTAGCTCAGTGGATTGAGCACAGACTGTGAACCAAAGTGTTGCAAGTTTGATTCCCAGTCAGGGAACATGCCTGGGTTGCAGGCCAGGTCCCCAGTGGGGGCCACATGAGAGGCAACCACACATTGATGTTTCTCTCCCTCTCTTTCTCCCCGCCTTTCCCTCTCTCTAAAAATAAATAAATAAAACCTTTAAGTCTCCAAGAAAGAGTAAAATTTGCCAGATAAGGTGAACTGAAAAGCATAAGTGAAATCTATTTGCAAAAGCCCTTGGCTAAGTAAGCCAGACACAATTTCCTAATTAAAACTTTTATATATAAATTTACTTTAATTAGGTTGTGGCGTCTTCCCACCTCCCTGGAATTTGGATCTGTTAGTGGATTAACTGAGGACACTATTAAGTAATAACAAAGATGACCTTTTATGTTTTATTTGCTTAGAAAGCTCAACAGGATTAAATATTCAACTAACCAAAGTATTCACTGTTGGAAGCCTTTTTTGTAATCTTTTTGAGTTTATACTGTTATCTCTGATTATACACACATGGCATCATGCTAAATAATTCCTCTTTCTTCTTGGTGTTTTACACCTTTTAAATATTTGTAGACCATTATTATCACTCCCCTGAGTAACTTCAAAACAGAGGTAGGCATTCTTTACTACTTTTATTTTTTCTGGTTAATTAATTCCATTGTTCTCTTCATAATTTGTATTATTTGTTTTCTCTTCACTGGATTATTTCTTTAATTTTCTGACTCTTTCTCTTAATGAAAGATCCACAGTGAGCCACTCAAATAAGAATAGGAAAAAACAGAATGTGTAAGTTTATTTATGGCTGTTTTTAGTATAAATCTAGTTTGTTTTGTCTTGTAATTTCTAAATATTCTCTTTCCCAAATTTAATTTCTGAAAAGTCTCTTATAGTAGATATCTTCTTCTTCCTTAAATAAAATGTATTTAAGTTTGAAATTTCTGCTATTGTTCTTCAAACTCTAACTCATCCAAAAGGATATACTCATTTGTTTTTCTTCTCCATTCGTTTCTGCCCTTTTCTATTTGATAAATACAAATTATTTTCTGGTCTTCTGAACACTGCTGAAATTGATTTGGCTGTTTTTATTTAATGAAGTGTTAGTTTAAAGATTATGCCAAATACATTTTAAAAAATTCCATCCTACAGCTTTTGAAAAATGCACAAAAATACTTTCTCTCAGATTTTCTTTTCCTCCAACAATCTCAAGGGTCCTCATAACTAATTTGGGATAAATGCTAGAAATGGACCTAAAATAGTCATGTTCTATTGTGGTTAGAGTTTTCAGCCAAAGATCTTGATTTTTTTCTACACCTAATACATCAGAGCACTAGATAGGGAGTGAGAGCTCTTGCCACTAACAGGGAAGAGGTGAAGTGACCCAGAAGGGCCAGCCCAAACTAGAATTGGCCCTAGGCCTCCTCTCCAACAACTAAGGAAATTATATGCATGTTACTGCTATAGGACTCCAGTATAGTTGTAAATATAAAATTAATAGCTCTAAATTACTTACAACAATGTAATGAGGCACAGTGAGAGTTCAGTAAACCTTTATAGATGGTGGCTGTCCTCACCACTGGAGAGAAATTATAAAAATAATTCTAAATGATTATAGTGCAAAAATCAACAGTTCTTAGGAAAGTTTTAGAGAAGAAGGAGATTGAATATTTTGAAAAAATTTTGAGGGCCCAGCTGGGAAGATGGCGGCAAGATAGGGGGGAGCAGAGTCAACTTCCCTCCGCACCTGGGTGAAACACATACCCATTCTACTGAGGAACGAAGTGAACAGCCAAAAGCAGCCCAGTGTGTATGAAGATAGGAGACCAAAAAGTACAGAGGACACTGAGAAAACAGAAGGTAAGGGGATTGCTTCAGGACAAAAAGGTCCCTGGGACCAGCGTGGCTGCAGACCCAGGCCCGCCCCTGCTGGGCCTGACGCAGGACTTCTGGGAGAGAGCCAGGTTAACGGCCCCCTCCCCTACCAAACAAGGCCGGAGCAATACTGTGAGAGACCTGGTTGCCTGAAGGCAGGGAGGGGAATAAGGACAAAGTGGTAGGTGCTGACTGGGGAGAATTGAAAGTTGAGCAGTGCGGGACCCTGACCCGGACAGTCCCGGCTTAGCTGGAGAGGTGGGCTGTGTAAGAGGACGGCTCTTCCCAGTACGGAGGGAGCCACAGGATTGAGCAGGAGGATTTTCCCAAAAAGAAAAAGACCCTTGGGGGAACTTTGGGGAATTCCCCTACAGCAACAGCTCCAGTCTCCTTTCCACCCCGCCACCCCTCTGGGGACTGTGCACATTGACAGGGGAGAGTCCGCACCTCATCTTGGAGGGAGCTGAGACTACAGGCGCCAACTGGGGGAGGGTGCCCAGCAACCAGGGAGTGTGCCCAGCAACCAGGGAGTGTGCCCAGTGACAGGGAGTCTGTGCGCACCCACACGGGAGTGTCCACACCTCATCTTGAAGGAAGCTGAGACTACAGGCACCAACCTGGGGAGTGTGCCCAGCGACTGGGGAGTGTGCCCACCCACCAGAGGCTGTGCGCACCCACCAGGTAGTGTCCACACCTAATCTTGGAGGGAGCTGAGACTATAGGCACCAATCGGGGGAGGGTGCTCTGTGACCAGGAGTATGCCCAGCGACCAGGGAGTGTGCCCAGAGACCAGAAGTGTGCCCAGCTACCAGGGAGTGTGAGAACCCACTGGGGGGTGACCGCACCTCATCTCTGCTCATCTCGGAGGGAACTGAGACCACAGGCACCGGGAGAGTGTGAATCAAGGAAGGCTCTGCATGCACACCCACAGCCTGGAGGAGGCCTACCATAAAACAAGAGTGGATAGAAGCTGGGAACACCAGGATTCCTCCTGGAAAGGAAACCCACCAACAAAGGAAACACCAACAGATAACAACAGAAGAAGGTGAAGGAGGGAGTGGAAGTCACACTAAGTCAACCCAGGACCTGTCTGAAAATACAAATAAATAGTGAAGAAATTACTAAGAACAAACAACTGAACAAAAACAGGAGAAAAGCCTCAAAACCTCGTACACAGAAGAACCAGCTCCAACACAACCGGCCCACAACTGCACAACAGAAAACAAGAGGTGGGGGACAGACTGACCCTCAGATAACCAGCTGGTGGGAAAGACCCACCAAAGAAAGACCCAACAAGAACCAAAATCCAAAGACATACACAGAGCCAACATAAACCACAGCCCAAGATCAGTAAGATCGGGAGATCAAGGAAACTGTACCACCAAATTTCACAGGTATTCTATCACAGAAGTTTACACCAAAAACCCAGGGGGTCAGAACAGAGCAACTTAAGAAGAGGAGGATAACAGGAAGAGTCTCACAAACAATGTGAAGACAAAGAAACAATCCCCAAATGAAGGGAAAGGGGAGAAGTTTCAGAAACAATGCTAAATGAAAAAGAGGCAAGTCAACTATCAGATAATGAGTTCAAGGAATTGGTTATAAAGAAGCTTCATGAGCTCACACAGAATTACCAAAAACTACAGGGAAACTAAAATGAACTCACTGCAAACTATATCAACATGAAAAAGGAAATAGAAACTATCAACAAGGGCCAAAAGGAAATGAAGAATACAACTTCTGAACTGAAGAACACAGTAGAAGGAATAAAAAGCAGGCATGATGAAGCAGAGGACTGGATCACGAACTGGAGGACAAGGTAGAAAAAACTACCCAGAAAGAGCAAGAAAAGGAAAAGAGGCTCAGAAAGAATGAAGGGGGGTTAAGGGAAATGTGGGACAACATGAAACACAATAATATCCATATACTAGGGATACCAGAAGGAGAAAAGGAAGAGCAAGGGATAGAAAACTTGTTTGAAAAAGCAATGATGGAAAATTTCCCTAATCTGAGGAGAGAAACAGTCACACAAATCCAGGAATCACAGAGAGTACCTATCAAGAGGAACACAAAGAGGCCCACTTCAAGACACATCATTATTAAAATGGCAAAATTCCAAGACAAAGAAAGAATCTTAAAGGCACCAAGGGAAAAAGAGGAAGTAACATACAAGGGAGCCCCCATAAGGTTAGCAACTGACTTCTCAATGGAAACGCTCCAAGCCAGAAGAGAATGGCAAAAAATATTCCAAGTAATGAGAACCAGAGGCCTGCAACCGAGACTACTTTACCCAGTATGGCTCTCAATCAAGATAGAAGGCCGAATAAAGAGTTTCCCAGACAAAAGAAGTGTAAAAGAATACACGTCCACCAAACCAGCTCTGCAAGAGATGCTAAAGGGACTGCTTTAAGAAAAGGAAGGAAAAGAGAGAGAGAGAGAAGAACACAGGTACAAAGAATCGGCAGTGAAAAAGTCCCTATCAATAATAACCTTAAATGTAAATGGATTAAATGCTGCAATCAAAACACATAGAATAGCTGAATGGATAAGAAAGCATGACCCACACATATGCTGACTACAAGAGACACACCTCAGGACAGAAGACCTACACACACTGAAAGTGAAGGGCTGGAAACAAATTTTACAAGAAAATGGACAGGAAAAAAAAAAGTAATAAGCAAATAAGCAATAAGTAAAAAGGGTAGCAATACTTTTATCAGATAAAATAGACTTCAAAGAAAGGGCTATAAGGAGAGACGCAGAAGGTCACTTCATAATACTCAGAGGAAGAATCCACCAAGAAGACATAAACATTGTAAATATATATGCTCCCAACATAGGAGCACCCAAATACATAAAGAAAATCTTGGAGGATTTCAAGAAAGATATTGACAGCAACACAATTATAGTAGGGGATTTTAATACCCCACCGTCAAAGATGGACAGAACTTCCAAACAAAATATCAACAAAGATATTGTGGCATTCAACAATGCCTTAGATGAAATGGACTTAACTGATATATATAGAGCCTTCATCCCAAAGAAGGAAAATACACATTTTTTTCAAATGTACATGGAACATTTTCAAAGATAGGCCACATGACAGGACACAACACAAGCCTCAACAAATTCAAGAAATTGAAATCACATCAAGCATTTTCTCAAACTACAAGGGACTGAGACAAGAAACAAATCTCAAGGAAAAAACCACAAAATACTCAAAAACATGGGAGACTGAATAGCATGCTATTAAACAATGAATGGGTCAAGAATGAGATTAGGGAAGAAATCAAAAAGTTTCTGGAAACAAACAAAAATGAACTCACAACAACCCAAAACCTATGGGACACAGCAAAGGCAGTCCTGAGAAGGAAGTTGATAGTGATACAGGCTTACCTAAAAAGAATAGAAACATCTCAAATAAACAACCTAACCCTACACCTACAAGAACTCGAGGAACAACAACAAAGACAACCCAGAGCAAGTACAAGGAAGGAAATAACCAAGATCAGAGCAGAATTAAATGACATAGAGACTAAAAGCACCATTGTAAGGATCAACGAATCCAGGAGCTGGTTCTTTGAAAAGATAAACAAAATCGACAAGCCCTTAAGTAGGCTCATCAAGAAAAAAAGAGAGAGGACCCAAATCAACACAATCAGAAATGAAAGAGAAAAGACTACAACTAATATCACCAAAATACAAAGGACTGTAAGAAATTACTACGAAGAACTGTATGCCAAAAAATTGAAAACATAGATGAAATGGACAAATTTCTAGAAAAATATAACCTTCCGAAACTCAGTGAAGAGGCAGAAAGCCTGAACAGACTAGTAACACATGATGAAATTGAAACAGTAATCAATAGGCATCTGACACACAAAACCCCTGGGCCAGACGGTTTCGCAGGAGAATTCTACAGAGCATTTAAGGGAGAGCTAACCCCATCCCCAACAGACTATTTCAAAAAATTCAAGAAGATGGAAGACTCCCAAACTCTTTTTATGAAGCCAGCATCATCCTAATCCCAAAACCAGATAAAGACATAACAAAGAAAGAAAACTTCAGGCCAATATCACTGATGAACATAGACACTAAAATTCTCAACAAAATATTGGCAAACCGCATCCAGCAATACATTAAAATGATCATACACCATGATCAAGTGGGGTTCATCCCAGGGATGCAAGGATGGTGCAATATTGCAAATCAATAAACATAATACATCACATAAATAAAAGCAAAGACAAAAACCACTTGTTCATATCAATAGATGCAGAAAAAGCATTTGATAAGGTACAGCACCCATTTATGATAAAAATCCTCAACAAAGTAGGAATAGAGGGAGCATTCCTCAACATAATAAAGGCCATATATGAGAGACCTACAGCCAACATCATACTGAATGGACAAAAACTTAGAGCTTTCCCACAAAGATCAGGAACAAGACAAGGATGCCCTCTCTCACCACTCCTATTCAACATAGTATTGGAAGTCCTAGCCACAGCAATCAGACAAGAAAAAGCAATAAAAGGTATCCAGAAAGGAGGAAATGAAACTGTCACTGTTTGCAGATGACATGATAGTGTACAAGGAAAATACTATAGACTCCACCAAAAAACTACTTGACCTAATAAATGAATTTGCCAAAACAGCTGGATAAAAAGTCAATACTCAGAAATCAAAGGCATTCCTGTACACCAACAATGAAACTGCAGAAACAGAAATCAGGAAAAAAAATCCTATTTGATATAGCAACAAGAAAAATAAAGTACCTAGGAATAAACCTCACCAAGGAGGTAAAAGACCTGTACTCAGAAAACTACACAACACTGAAGAAAGAAATTAAGGAAGACACAAACAAATGGAAGCCTGTACCATGCTCATGGATTGGAAGAATTAACATCATCCAAATGGCCATACTACCCAAAGCAATTTATAGATTCAATGCAATCCCTATTAGAGTACCCATGACATATTTCACAGATATAGAACAAACATTTCAGAAATTCATATGGAACCATAAATGACCCCGAATAGCTCCAGCAATTTTGAGAAAGAAGAGCAAAGTTGGAGGGATCATAATACCAGATACCAAACTGTGTTACAAGGCCACTGTAATCAAAACAGCCTGGTACTGGCATAAAAACAGGCACATAGACCAATGGAACAGAACAGAGAGCCCAGAAATAAACTCAAGTCTTTACGGTCAATTAATTTTTGATAAAGGGGGCAGCAGTATAAAATGGAATAAAAATAGCCTCTTCAACAAATGGTGTTGGTAGATCTGGACAGCCACATGCAAAAAAATGAAACTTGATCACCAACTTACACCATACACAAAAATAAATTCAAGGTGGTAAAAAGACTTAAATATAAGTTGTAACACCATGAAAGTCCTTGAGGAAAACATTGGCAGGAAAATCTCAGATATTCCACACAGCAACGTCCTCACAGACACGTCCCCTAAAGCAAGGGACATAAAGGAAAGAATAAACAAATGGGACCTCATCAAAATAAAAAGCTTCTGCAGGGCTAAAGAAAACAGCATTAAAATACAAAGAGAACCAACAGTATGGGAAAACATATTTGCTAATGATACCTCAGACAAGGGCCTGATCTCCAAAATATATAAAGAACTCACACGACTCCACTCCAGGAAGACAAACAACCCAGTTAAAAAATGGGCAAAGGACTTGAACAGACACTTCTCCAAGGAAGACATACAGAGGGCCCAAAAACATATGAAAAGATGCTCAGCATCACTAGCCATCAGACAGATGCAAATTAAAACCACAATGAGGTTCCAGCTCACACCAGTCAGAGTGGCCAACATAAACAAATCAACAAACAAATGTTGGAGAGGATGTGGAGAAAGGGGAACCCTAGTGCACTGTTGGTGGGAATGCAGACTGGTGAGGCCACTGTGGAAAACAATATGGAATTTCCTCAGAAAACTAAAAATGGAACTGCCCTTTGACCCGGCAATTCCTCTACTGAGATTATACTGTAAGAATCCTGAAACACCAATCCAAAAGAACCTATGCACACCAATGTTCATAGCAGCACAATTTACAATAGCCAAGTACTAGAAACAACCTAAGTGCCCATCAGCAAATGAGTGGATCAAAAATATTATGGTACATTTACACAATGGAATTCTACACAGCAGAAAAAGAAGGAGCTGATATCCTTTGCAACAGCATGGATGGAACTGGAGAGCATTATGCTAAGTGAAATAAGCCAGGCGGTGAGGGACAAATACCATATGATCTTACCTTTAACTGGAACATAATCAACAAAAGAAAAAAAGCAAACAAAATATAACCAGAGACATTGAAATTAAGAACATTGTAACAATAGCCACAGGGGAGTGGAGAGGGGATAGTGGGGAGAGGGGTCTATAGGAGCTACTATAAAGGACACAAGGAGAAAATCAAGGGGGAGGGTAAAGGTGGGGGAGGGAGGTGGGACTGGCTGGGGTGGGGTGGAGGGAAGGGGAAAAAATGCAGACAATTGTAACTGAATAAAAATAAATTAATTAATTCAAAAAATCAAGGGGGAGGGTAGAGCTGGGGGAGGGAGATGGGATTGGCTGTGGTGGGGTGGAGGGATGGGGAGAAAATGCAGACAACTGTAATTGAATAACAAAAAAATTTAAAAAAAAAGAAAGCAAAAAAAAATGGCTCAACTGAAAGAACAGATCAAAGGTCCAGAAAAATACAATTAAGCAATGAAGAGAGGGTCAACCTATCAGATGCACAGTTCAAAACACTGTTAATCAGGATCCTCACAGATTTGGTTCAGTCACAAAAGAGAGGAAAGAGTGAAGGCTATGAAAAGTGAAGTAAATGAAAATGTACAGAGAACCAATATTGACGGGAAGGAAACCTAGACTCAAATCAACAGTTTGGATTAGAAGGAAGAAATAAACATTCAACCAGAAAAAAATGAAGAAACAAGAATTCAAAAATATGAGGAGAGGCTTAGGAACCTCCAGGACAACTTTAAACATTCCAACATCCAAATCATAGAGGTGCCAGAGGAGTAGAGGAAGAGCAAGAAATTGAAAACTTATTAGAAAAAATAATGGAGAACTTCCCCAATTTTGCAAAGGAAACAGACTTTGGGAGGTGCAGGGCAGAGGGGAATAAAGGGGGGGAAATGGGACAACTGTAATAGCATAATCAATAAATTTAGCCCTGGCAAAAAATAAAAATAAAATAATAAAATAAATAAAAGAAGAAAATTGGAAATGTCCATGGTTTTTACAGAAATTATGGAGACTAGGCCAACTTAGAGAGTAATAAAAAGTATTTGAGTTTGTTAGTGTAGCTAAGTAAAAAGAATATTGTTTTGGGGGGTCAAATTTCGAGATTTCTTCATTTACCACTTATGAAATCTAATAAAAATCAGATGACAGGTAATAGAAAACTAGAATACTAGGCAAGCATTACTCATAAACTAAAGAACCTCAGTATGGTCTATGTAGAATATTTTATTTTCTTTAACAAAATGGCAACCAGATAGATTATCATTATGAATAACCTGAAAAATATGACCCTGGGTAGCTGAAAGAATTGACCTACCAGAGAGAGTTAATTATATTCTACCATTAATCAAAATCTGCCAGATTCAACTTTCAATGCAATATAATTTATGTCAAACTGTTGTTAACAATAATTTATTGGCAGATTCAGGTATTTCTTGTGTCCATGATCACAGCTGACAATCCATGTCATCTTCGAACTTCAGTGAGTAACTCAATCCTGGATGACTGGTCAAAGATATTAATCCACAAAAATACATGGCAGGTCTAGTTACAATTCTCTCATAGAGTCTTTATAAAGCCTTCACTACCCTTGGGAATCTTGGGTAGCTACTCCAAGGTAAGATAATTGCCTTAAGAACAGAAGAACATAATGTAATTCTCAGACAATTTACTGTGATCTCACTTAGTTATAAAGCAGATGTGATCATCAGAGCAATAATAAGTGATAAATAAAAATCTTAAATTGCCCAGCAAATTTAAAATTGCACAAAATACCAACACTGTCTATTTTCGAACAGTTTAGTGCCTAGATGTTTACTCCAGCACCCTTGAGCACCAGAGCTTTGCCCACCTGAGAACCCCAATGTCCTCACTTTCTGGGATATTAGGACCTGCTCACAGAAACTCTCTACCCTCAGAAAACTCCCCAAGTGACATCTCCCCCCAGTTCTTTGCTACCTTTGAGCAGCACACAGAAGCTCCCGGAAACCAGGGTTTTCTTTCCAGCTGATACCCCCAGGCATTAGAAAGGGAACTTGACTATTTTTAAGCACATACTATATGTCAGACCCTGTGGATATCAAACACTGGGGATATCAAACAAATGAAACTTAACCCAGGCTCTGAAGATGCAAAGGCCAGCAAGGGAGAAAACCAGGCAAACGAATAGGTGTAACAGGAGCTGTGATACAAGAATATGTAGCTTCTATGAAGAGCAGATTCTCTATTCTTGGTGTTACAGCTACGAGTATTTCTTAAGATGAGAATGCTATGTGGTATAAAATTATAGTGTATAATTTTTACTTTAAGAAAATTATATAATTTTTTGGAAAGTTCACTTGGTACTAATTACTTTAAATTAAATGTGTCCCAAGGTCTATTGGAATGTTCTTTATGCTCTAATATATATTTTCACATTTGATTTTAGTTAAAGTCTTCTCTGATTTCCAGGTTTAATTGGGACTCCTTGGGTATATTAATCTGTTGCTTTTAACCCAGCCAAGCAAAACAAGACAATGAAAAACAGAAGAAAATCTCTGCACATTTTTCAACTCCCCCCCCCTTAACTCTTCATTATTGTGCTTTTGTACAATATTTCATAGTATAAACACAGGGATCTAATGAAGAGTATGTGTTGGAGTGAAGAGGATGCCTCTGATTTCCCTAAATTGAGCTTTGATAAACCTTTAATATTATAGCACTGTTATTCCTTCCTTTAAGGAACTGGGACTTACAGCATCATAACTCTCTCCTTGCCGGCTGTGCCCTCTGCTTTCACTCAGTTGGTCAGCCTCTTATACCAGCTTTCTTTGGCATCTCACCTAACCACTACTCTGGAGACTTTCATTTCTATCTATTATTTCTCTTGTGGCAATGTTATTTTGTGTCATTTTGTTCCATCTTCATTCCCATGCATTTGATCTAATTCATGTCCCCCTGTAGCAGTGGGTCTTTGGAAGTCATTCTGTACAATGTGACCCTAACTTAAGGTGAGCAATTGAAAAAAAAACTGGGCCAATCCTTTTTCCTGGAGTCTCGAATAGGTCCAGGTGAGAACTGGTCCCTCTTAGTGTGGATAAGCCTACAGGTTTATGGAGTGGTTGCGTTTTCTACCATGTGGACCCAAGGGCAGGGAAGGTGCTCCACAGAGAGAAGAATGAAGAACAGGAGCATAGGTGGTTTTTCAATACATTCTTCTTTCAGGTCCACCTGCCTTCTGTTCATGAGGCCAGTAGGACAACCCTGAAGTTTTCTTTTGGTGTTTAGGTTCACTTGCTATTTCTATCACTTTTAGTCAGTAAGAACCTTTATTAATAAATACAAATGTATTAAAAAGCTGTCTCCTTTTCTAAGGTGTTATAAAATCTAAAGCAATCTGAACACTGTAAACATTAGGAAACAAAGAATGTCATTATGAGTTAATGCAGTATATGAAACCACCTCCTGCCCTAGGAAAGTTCTCATAAAGTATGTTTGGGACAGAGCAGAAATTGAGACAGAAAAACTGCAGAAGACAATATCTCACTGGTAGGCAATTTATTTCTTCCACTGGTTGCACAATTACTCCCACTTCCTGTGACTACTGCTTTTCCTTGTAATAACTAAGTAGATAAAACCACAGAGAGTGTCTCTAGGGTAAGAATGGAAGAGAAAGTCTGAGAGTAGATGGCAAAGAAACTAGCTGACAGTTTCAGGAAAAAAAATCGCCTGTAATGATACAAGTGACAGTAAATGGCAGGCTGCCTGGAGCCACAGGTAAGTCACTGCATGTCCTCAACAGAATGTGGAAAGCATGTGAGCAGACAGAAGAATCCAGCTATCACAATGACAGCTAAACTGCTCTGAAATGACCAACCACAGGTTAACTTCTTTAACTATGGACACACGATTTAGAAAAAAATAGATTTAATTATAAAAGCTCCATTTGTTAATCATATTAAAATTAGCCTTGTTATTTAGTAAGCTATCCAGTACTTAATAAAGTAACTAAGCTTCTTGTACATCAAATCTTTAGAATCTCTTCCTCCTCAGTGTCTTCTAGGCAGTGAGGTATACAGGGGATTTTGGGTAACTGTGATATTAAAATTAGCTCCCTAAGCAAGAACTCCCAGCGTGTAGCAGTGTTGAATCCTCAGAAAATGATGGCTAGTAATTATAACTAATTAATCTCAACTGCCTTATTAATGCTAACTAGTATGTTTAAAAAGGAAATATAAAATCAATAATATGAGTGTATATATTTAGATTTTCATCCATAATTTTGTTACAAAATTAATTCTCCTTCTAAAAATATAGGATAATAAACTAAAACTAGCCTAAAACAAACATAACATGCTGGCAGAGGATTCCTTTTCTTTTGTTTTTAGAAATTACTATTTACTTATTTCTGATAATTAAGAAAAAATAAAGAGTTTTCAAAGGATCAGAAAACTTAGAAGGGTATAAAAAAATTAAAATGACCTAAATTGTATCACCAGACACACTAATTGATAATATTTTTGAAGTTATCTTTCCACACTTTTTTTTGCAAGTCTACTAATTTGAGGACCAGAAGCATCAACATTACATGAGAGCTCTTGAGAAATGTATCTCAGGCCCCATCCCAGACCTACTGAATCAGACTTGCGTTTTAATAAGGTTGTCCAGGTGATTTGGTATAAAGTTGAGAACTACTAAATTAGATAGACTTTTAGTTTGCATTGCCAAATCATTGAGTCAGAATTTTTTTATAATAGCTTTATTGAGATAAAATTCACATACCACACAATTTATCCCTTTAAAGCATATAAATAAGTTTTTAATATTTCAGAGTTATATAGCCATTGCTACTATCTGATTAATTTAGAACATTATTATCTTCTTCCCCCAAAACCCATACCCACTAGCAGTCACCTCATTCCTCCTACCCCAAGCCCCCCTGGATTTGACTGTTTTGGAAATATCATATAAATAAAATCTTATGATATGTGGTATTTTGTGGCTAGCTTCTTTCACTCAGCGTATGTTTTCAATATTCATTATGTTGTAGCATTTATTGTCATTGCTGAATAATACTCCACTGTACAAACATATGACATTTTGTTTTATCTATCATCAGTTGATGAACATTGTTTGGTATTTTCCCACACTTTTTGGCTACTGTAAACATGTACAAGTTTATGTGTGGACATATATTTTCATTTCTCCTTTGTACATACCTAGGAAAGGAAATGATAGGTTATATAGTAAAACTATGTTTAATTGTTTGAGGAGATCCTGATAGACTATTTTCCATCTTAGATCCTTGCCAGCAGTGTATAAGCGTTTTGATTTCTCTACATTGTCAACAATACTTGTTATTATCTGACTTTTTTATTCTAGCCATCCCAGTAGGTGTGAAGTGGTATCTAATTGAGGTTTTGATTTGTATTTCACTGATGACTAATGATGCTGAATATCATTTCTTGTGTTCATTTATTATTTGTATATCTTTCTTGGAGAAATTTCCAGATCCTTTTCCCATTTTTGAATTGGGTTGTCTTTTTATTGGTGATTTATGAGTTTTTTATATACCCTGGATACTAGATGTATGATATTTTAACAGACATATGATATTTTCTCTCATTCTGTGAGCTGTATTTTCACTGTATATATATTTTCTTCTAAGAGTTTTATAGTTTAGTTCTAACATTTAGGTCTTTGATCTACAGTGAGTTAATCTTTGTATATGGTGTGACGTAGGAGGCCAGATTTCCTTGTACTGCAGGAGGCTCAGTTAGCTTAAAGGTCAGCTACTGATTGAACAAAGATTTTCTTAATTTCCTTGAACCTACAGTTACCCTGCCTTTGCTGAGGGGCTCTATGTGTGTTGTGGGCCACACTGGCAATGCTCTGAAAGTTTGTAAGTCTGCCTTAGTGCCTTTCACTTCCTGTTTGTACAGAGCCTCTACATCAACCGTCATTAAGTAATTTGGACATTCACTGGTCTTTACTGACATGATAACAGCCTTGCATATGTGTGTGGCCTTCTACAGTCCCAAGACTATGTATGGCAGAGGTCTCCCATGGACATCTTTTTCCTCACAGCTATCTTTTAAGTTTTCATGCAGGGTCTTCTTTGCCCCAATTGGCATTGCAGCCTTAGGCATGTGTGGTATTAAATAATTGCCAATAATTATTTTTTACACATTCCTCAGGGATAGTTTTCTGCAGAGTGAGCCCTGAATCAGATCAAATAATAACAATGCCATGTGAACAGAACTTTTCCATGAAACTCTAAGACAGGTCAAAGAACGGCAATGCTCTGGAGATGGGACTTTCTGAAGCTTTCCTAACCTGTCATGCCCACTCCAGTGGCTGCTAGGCTGCCGGATTGCACAACTACCATGGCTGTCAGGTTGCCACTGTTCAAGGCTACTACAGAACTGGGGTGGGGTGGGTATAAGACAAATAAAAATGCCATAAAGTTCATTGCTCTTATTTAGATTCAGCTGTTTTTCTTGAATAACTACTTCTCAGATTTTTGCAAGCCTTTGGTTGATTTTCAGAGCTCAAAAAGTTAGTTTTGATAACTTTTGCCAGTGTTCTTATTGCTTTTATGGAGGTTCAGTTTTTGGAGGTACATTACAGATGTGCTCCCTCCTTTAAAATTTTTTACAATACATATTTTAAAACTTCTATACTAAAAAAACAAAAGAACAGAATGTGATAGTTGATGCATTAGTCTTCAGTTTAGAACCATTTATATAGTTCACAGCATTAGAACATAGTTTAAATGTAGTTACCTTAGCTCATTCTAGCATTAAAGTAAAACTCTATTTCTTGAGAAAATGAATAAGAGAATTGGTTCATGAGTGGGTGAATGAATGAGTGAGTGAACGCATGCATAAATGATGAAATCCATTCTCCCAGGGAGCTCAAGTGTCACCAGGAAAGGCAGGCTGGCTGCCTACCAAGATGCCTTCTAAAGAGATAATCATTATCTTGGTGATTTTACCCTGGTGCCAAGTCTAGCCTTCAGCTTTGCAGACTCAGCTTAAAGATAGCCTGTCAGCACATAAGTGGGGCCATATCTCTTGGACAACTTCTCATTAACCCAGCTCATAGAGATCAGCATGCCAACTTATTAATTTATAATAAGAACTATATTGTGGTCCAAGAGGACCACAATAATTAAATCAGCAGGTCTAGTGCATCTTCTACCTAGTACCCTGTAGGTATATCCACCTGAGCAGACAAATCCTTTTGAGAAATTCACCAGGTAAGCACAAAAAAAGGACAATGAGAACTGTTATAAAACTCAAATGTTTAATGACTGGGCTACTGAAGCTTGAGAATCTATTAAATGGCTAATTTCTGCTTTATTCTTGTTGCTTTAGGAATAATGTGAAGATAATAATAAAATATATAAAGAACTCACATGACTCCACTCCAGGAAGACAAATAAGTCAATTAAAAAATGGGCAAAGGACTTTAACAGACACTTCTCCAAGGAGGTCATCCAAAGGGCTCAGAGACATATGAAAGGATGCTCAGCATCACTAACCATCAGAGAGATGCAAATTAAAACCATAATGAGACACCACTTCACACTGGTCAGAATGGCCATCATAAACAAATCAACAAAAAACAAGTGTTTGAGAGGATGTGGAGAAAAGGGAACCCTAGTGAACTGGTGGTGGGAATGCACACTGGTGCAGCCACTGTGGAAAACAGTATGGAATTTCCTCAGAAAACTAAAAATGGAACTGCCTTTTGACCAGGCAAATCCACTGCTGGAATTATACCCTAAGAATCATGAAACAACACTTCAAAAGAACCTATGCACCCCAATGTTCATAGCAGTACAATTTACAATAGCCAAGTGTTGGAAGCAACCTAAGTGGCCATCAGTAAATGAGTGGATCAATAAACTATGGTACATTTACATGATGGAATACTATGCAGGAAAAAGAAAGAAGGAGCTCCTACCCTTTGCGACAACATGGATGGATCTGGAGAGCATTATGCTAAGTGAAATAAGTTAGGTGGTGAAAGACAAATACCACATGATCTCACCTATGAGTGGAACCTAATCAACAAAACAAATAAGCAAGCAAAATATAGACAGAGACATTGAAAATAAGAACAAACTGACAGTAACTAGAGGGGAGTTGGGAGGGGATAATGGGGGAAAAGGGTGAAAGGGTTTTCAGGAACACATGGAGAAAACCAAAGGAGGGTAGGATCAAGGGTGGGAAGTGGGGGTGGCTGGGGTGCAGGGGAGTGGTTGGGGGGAAATGGAGACAACTGTACTTGAACAATAAAAAATGTGGAAAAAAGAAAAATAATAATAATATGAAGGTAATCTTCCCATGTAAGATCTAAGGTTCTCCTCACCTGAAGGAGTATGTGTGTGTGTGGGGGGGGGGGAAGGTTAGAGGAAAGGGAGGGAAAAAGCACCTTCCTTGTGCTTCTTGGGGGCTATTTCAGCCTTTTGTGAAATGTTGAGCCTAGTCAGGAGATGCAACAATAAAAATGCCCAGCTGGTCAAATGCCCAGCTGGGGCTGATGTCTAAACGAGAAGAGGAAGTGGCTTGACCTGTGGAGCACAGGTTTTCCCTGAGCTTGAGAATTCATTGAGAACTGAGAGGATTTGGGAAAGTGGATCTGCATTGGCAGAGTTCAGGAAGCTGGATATTCAGTACCTATGTGCTCAGAAGCTGTGGATTTTCAAGTAGACCATTCCAACTAGACTAAGGTACTTGTAGAATTCCTCACTGCAAAACACAACTAAGACTTAATTATCTTACTGCTGCTTACCCTCTGGTGAGAGATATTTCCCTCTCCTGAGAAAGTTCGAATAGTTCTCACCAAGATCCTCTTTGCTAATTCCTCTTTTACTTTTCTTAAAGATTTCATTTATTCATTTTTAGCGAGAGGGAAAGGGATGGAGAGAAACATCAATCAGTTGCCTCTAGCATGTGCCCCAACTGGGGACCTGGCCCGTAATCCAGGCTTGTGTCCTGACTGGGAATTGAACCCACAGCCTTTCACTTTGCAGGGCAATGCCCAACCAACTGAACCACACCACTTAGGGCTGCTGATTCTTCTTTTACTCTGTGCCATTTTCTGAACAAACCCTCTTTTGATACGTTCATTCTTTAGTCTTTGGCTTTATTCAAGTTCCTCAAATCTACTTCACAGATAACTGCTCTGACCAAAGTTTGGGCATCTCGGTTTTGCCACCACCTCTAGACTCTGCCGCCCAGTTTTGTATTTATTGTGTCAGCATCAAACAGGTTACTGTGGCATTTGGCATCCAAATAACTGTCTAAAAGACTCCCGATCCTTCTCTGTTCCCCTTTATCCTCTGTCTAGTACTCTATCCACTTTATTCTTAAATTTTTTATCTAGTCTCCCTCAATTTCTGCAGTTAAAACCATTTTCAAAAATGCTTATTCACTAGGTCTCTACTCCTCCCATTCTCAGAACCCTCAGTGCTGGTTTCAATTAGTTTCCTTTGTCATCATTATTGTCCGCTACTTACTCTCCCCACATTCTCTGTTCTAATTATTCAAGATTTCTCTCTTTTCCGTTTCTTTCACTGGCATAGGTTGCAGGTGGGAAAGGAAAAGACAGATGAGTAATATTCACGTCAGCTGAACTTCCAGGATTCACAAGAAGCCCTCCTGATTGCTGAAAGAAGGCAACTGCTGAGGTCAGATAGCTAATGGCATGCTTGAAAAGAATTCCACAAGGCACACAGAAATGAGCTCTATCGACACTCAAGATTCAAACCTAACTTTAATGAAGGTCCATGAGATCTTCTCCATTCCCCCTTTGACAAGACAAAGAAAGAAAAACCAACCACTGCATTCTTGCCTCAAGACTTTAAATACCATCCAAAAGAGAAGCAAACTAGCAACAAGGTCCAGGTTTACAGAGCAATATTTTTCCATCCAGAAATCAAATGAATTTAAAATGTCGCTCCTTGGGAGACAAGATCATTTCCTTTGTAGCAACACTTTGAAAGAGAAGCCAGGTGCTGTGTATTCAATCTGCAAATGCTAATGAAATCCTAAGATCTCAGGGCAAAAACTGTTAAATGGAAGTTCTTGAAATGCTGGTTCATCTGAATATCTCAGTAAAAGTACACTCACAGGGACAGATTAGCAGGTAAATTTTAAAAAATTAACTTCAATGATGATTGACAAGGCCAGCCTATGTCTAAGCAGATTAGGAAGCCACTAATGTGTAAGAGGCACTGACAGTCCTACGGCCCAGGACCCCACCCATAGTTTTTCTCCTCCCCTGAAACCTCTGCATCAGAGTTACTGTGTTAGACAGAAACCTCTACAGGAACTGATAATAACATGTGCACAGTTCACAGGAGGAAAGGCACAGATATAAAAGCACTCCTAGGGGGTTTTACATTCATTACTACAACTGATCCTCACAAAAATCTCAGGAGGCCCAATTGTTACTATCATTATGATGAGGCATTATGGCATACTGGTCAGGAGCATGGACTATAGAAGTAGACAGCCTGGACTTGAAGCTGGGTCCTGTGACATAGTAGTGCCTCACTGTTCCTCAGTTTTCTCATCTGTGAAATGGGGCAAATAGTGTACATACTTACCTCATAGAACTACTGTGAACAGTACACTAATTATTGCATTTAAAATGTCTTTAAGAGTGGCTGGCACATGATAAGTATGTAACAAGCATTTTGATTAATACTTTCAGATGAGAAAACTGAGCCATAAGGAAGTGAGATAACCTGCTGACAATCACACAGCAGGTAAGTGCTGGAGTCCTGAACAGTAATCAGGGCCATCTGTCTGGAAGCCCAGGCAAGCACTTTGCATACCATCTCACTACAATATGATAGTTGATGAAGCTGGCTGTTCTGTTCTTCAGATTTCTTTGTGGAAATAGGACATAGGGTATGTAGAATGTGATCAGAAATGGGGTATACAGAGAATGACAGTCCATAAATATCTAGGCAGTGATACTCAAACTTTGCTGCACAGGTTCAGAACTCTTGATGCTCAGGCCACATCCAAGAACAATTAAATCCAGCATCATGGGAGGTGGGACCCTGGCATCAGTAGGTAGCAAAGGTCCCCAGGAGACTCAGTGTGCAGCAAGCTTGAGAACCATTAGGTCAGAATCTGCTGAAGAACCTGTTAAACACAAACTATTGGGTCCCAGAGTCTCTAATTCAGTTGATATGGAACAGAGCCCAAGAATTTGCATTTCTAACAAAATTCCCTGGTGATGCTGATGCTACTGATCCAGGAAAAACACTGAGAACTATTGCCCTAGACAATCAAGAATTTTCTCTCCATCCATGTGCCTGAATGAGTCTGAAGAGCCAAAATCTAGCAGGAGGGTGAATGTATGGTGGGGTAAGGGAGGTCCAAGTATCCCAGAATGGGATCTAGGGACCCACAGTAGGAGTAGGGAACAAAATACACTTTTTCCACCCCACAATTTCTTTCCTAAGGCTAATTTAAATAATGAATGAGGGTGTACTCTTTTATGCTAATCTTTGGCAGTTTTAATCAAATTAGTGTCTCATCATTTCAAAGCATCTGCTCCAATAGGAGCAATAATATTTACCCAACACCAAGCTTTCCATGAATGAGATTGGATTTTTTTCAAGTCAAAATCAACTTACCATTATTCATTTATAAAAATGTTTTATAGTAAATGGATGAGCAGATATTTATAAGGCACACAATGAAAACAGGAATTACAATCTTAATTTGCCGTTAGATTTTAAGTTCCACAAGAGCAGGGACCATGTCTGTTTTACTTACAACTTTATATCCAAAACAAGTGCAGTGCCTGCTACAGACTAAATACTCAATAACTGCATGTTGATCAAAGGAAAAGAGGGATAGAAGGAAGGAGGAAGCACTCAGAATGGAATGCAGGGAAGGCAAAAAACAGTAAATGGAGAAAAGGGGATTATTTACATTGATAAGTGTTATAGTCCACAATAAAAAGATAATAATCATGGATCTTTATTGAATAGCATAATATGTAAATATAAAAAAAGAACTTTTAAGCATATGTGAGGAAATGATAGAAACTCAATAGTAGTAGACCTTTTTGAGTCACTGTATTTTTTTCTTTTTTTTTTTATTGTTCTATTTAACATCTGCTCCGACATACAGCATTCTGCTGAACTCCCTTGTTAGTTGATTGACTTGATCTGTAAATTTTGGTAAGTACATAGATGAATAACACTTGCTTTAACTTATAGTCATAATCCAAATATAGTCATAAGTGAATGACTATAGTCATAAGTGAATGACTATAGTCATAAATTGGGTTTTAATCTCATCATGCCTTAAGATTTTTATTTGGTATAGTACCTTGCTCTTTCCTTTGTAGTCTGTCTTTTGCAACATGGATTGTATTTTATTTCTGTGACTTTTAAAAACAGCTTTATTGATATATAATTTATATGCCTTAAAATTCACCCCTCATGCATGCCAATTTGCAGTTCCTATGCTTTTTGAAAGTTATAGTTGTATTTCTAATTCCACTTATAAGTACCTTTCAGCTTTAAATACACATTGAGCCTGTAAGTAATTATCAGCAGGAGAGTGAAATAGTACTTATTAATTCCCTCTCCTGTGGTTAAAAAATTAGGTTGTTTACTATTTTTCTCCTTATTACTCCTCACACGTGCTACTTTTAAAAATAATTTAGGACTTTCTATCAAGTTTATAAAACTAAACTAGTGTTTATCTTCTCTCTTAAGATTTATTTATTACAACTACATTCTACTCAGTAAATTGTTTTTCAACAGTTAAGAATTAAATGTGCACAAGTGATCTTAGTATTCACAATGATTCCTTTTGAATTCTCCTTTTTTCTTTCTTTCTTTTTATTTACTTCTATCTTGGTTACAGAATAACAGTAAGTAAGTTTTTCAGGATTTTTTATAAATGTCATATTTTCCAAGCCTTTCCAAATTTGAGAATGGCTTTCTGATTTTTTCAGGCATATATGGCTTATAATTTCTCAATCACAAACATTTCTCCTAAAAATCTATTGATGTATGGTCTTCATCATATGGAGATGTCATTGGCTAACTTGACTTTTTATTCCTTCATAGAAATATTCTTTCCCTTACTAAATACTTGCCATAATTTTTAGTTTTTCTTAAAATTCAAAAATAGCACATTGATATGTTTATGTTACTGTTATTTTCATGATTTCTTTTTCCCGAAACACAGTAAACCCTCTCAATCTGCAGATTGAGGTCCTTCTTGAGCCTTGGAATGTTTTCTTCTACTTATGTCTACAAATATTGTTTATGTTCCATTTGTTCTGCAGAAATGTGAGTTATCCTGTGCTGGATTATTATTTCCCATTTCCATATCTGTAATTTCTTAATTTTCATCTCTCAATATAGCTACATATGTATTATTTTAATTAAAATAATAGTTAATGTTTATTAAGGACTCACTACATGCCAGGCACATAGCTTATTTGAATGAATCTTCATAAGAAAACTCTTTGATATGAGTTTCGTTATATCCCCATTTTGCAGTTGAGAAACTTGAGGCTCAAAGAATATATAGTTACATGTTCAGGGTCATATAGCTGGTAAGTGATGGAGTTATGACAGGAAAAGAATCAGTCTTATCTTAGATCCAGTGCTCTTAATCACTGTGCTTACTAAGAATAATATGATATATGAAGTCTGTCTGGAAAAAGTCCAGCCATTGTTAATATAATAAGAACGGTTTGCATGACATCAATGTAGCCTGGCAGCCAAGGAGACCACTCTCTGGAATGAGCATGCATGAACAGTGACAACTTCACTGTACTAGCCGTTGAGTATGTGTAATGTGTGGCTGTTGCATTCAAAGTGACTAAGTGAGCAGAGCAACGAATCTGCACCAAATTTTGCATTAAGCTTGAACATTCTTCCATAGAAGCTATTCAGATGATTCAGAAGGCTACAGCTATGGGCAACTGGTGATTGGCAGCTTCATCACAACAATGTGCCTGCTCACACATCATGTCTCACACAGAGTTTTTTGGCAAATCATCAAATCACCGGGTGACTCAGCCACCCTACAGACTAAATTTGGTGACCTGCAACTTCTGGCTTTTCCAAAAGCTAAAGTCACCTTTGAAAGGGAAGAGATTTCAGACCATCGATGAGATTCAGGAAAATACAACAGGGCAGCTGATGGTGACTGGGAAAACTGTGAGGTCCCAAGGTACCTACTTTGAAGGGGACTGAAGTGTCATTGTCCTATGTACAATGTTTCTTGTATCTTGTATCTTCTTCAGTAAATGTCTCTATATCTTTTGTATCACATGGCTGGATACCTTCTGGACAGATCTCATATATCACTGTGAAACAGATAAGACTTTATGATAGCAACAAACACAAGTAATATTTTTCCCATTCCATCTCTACCTGCAGCAGAATTCAATGTTTCTGCCCTAATCAGAGGATTTTCATATAAACAGCTCAATAAATACTCAACTATTGTGTTTCCAATCATGATAAGCAAGAGATTTGGTAAAAGCTAGGATAATATTGTGATTGAGGATCCCTGACTGGGGCCCCACCCACATCCATTGTTTCTTCAACATAGCAGAGCAGTGACTGTGCTGAGAAGCCCTTTCCCACTATCTATTTTCCCTCAAGTTCAAACTGGATCTACATATTTATATGAGAGCATTAACTAGTTCACCAACAGGAAAGTTCATTAGCCAATATGTCTGTTATACCACCGTCCTCCTTGGATGTCCTGTTTCCTTGCTGCCAGCCTGGACAACTAAAATAGTTGACTTACCTAAGATTTTTTTAAAAAGAAGCATTTTATTATTTCGGAGACAATACTAGCCTCTTGGAATAAGAGAGTAACATCATTTTTATGTTAAAGAAAACATCAAATATAGACAGGCACACTTACAACTTGCAAGGGACATTCTCTGATGTCGGCAGTGTGCTCTGGTTCAGAGGGGTCTGCACTGAGGAGGGCCCAGAAAGTGTACACTATTCCCCCAAATTACACTGAGTTCCCTGAGAGACCAATTTGGAGACCTGGCTCTATCCTGGAATAGCACCAGGGATCTGCCAATCAATCTAGATTTTCAAGCTTGCCCTAGAAGTGGACCTGGATGGACTGAAGTTGGCAGGAAATAGCAAGGTCTGTATCTCCAGGCCATCTGGCACTATTTCTTTCAAAACTTCTGTGATAAATTTATAAAATTAAAGTCAGCAATCTCACATGATCTGATTGGTTCCTGGTTTCAGAACTTAGAAGCAATTTACTGAAATATGTGTTGGAAAGCTTAAGAATAAATTGAACCTAAAGCATAAAAGAAAAACAGTAACTAAACTCTGAAAGATTCCATTAAGAGAAAATTAAAAGGCAAATTGCAGACTGAGGGAAAATATCCAAGGTCTAGGTATACATCAGTGGAATGGCATAAAGGTTATATGAAGACTCTCATACCAAACTCTTACAAAATAGTTGAAAATATTTGCAGAAGATATATTGGTGGCCAATAAGCACATTAAAAGATGCAAATTAGTGGCACTTCAAATAGTCATAGGGACGTAAAATACAGCATAAGGAATATAGTCAATAATATTGCAATAACTATGTATGGTGCTAGGTGAGTACTAGAGATATCAAGGGAACATGCTGTACACCTAAAACCAATACAAAATAATATCGAAAGCAAACTGTAATTGGAAAATTTTGAATGCTCATAGCAGCTTTATTCATAATGGCTAAAACTTGGAAACAACATAAATGCTCATCAAGTGGTAGTAAATGTAGTACAGCCATACAATGGAATACTATTCAGTGATGAAAAGAAATGGGCTAGTGATAAACACAATAATTCTGATAAATCTGAAAAGCATGTTCTGCCAAAGAGGTATAAGATAACCTAATATATATTTCCATTCTCTGAAATTCAAGAAAATGTCAACTGACCTATAATGACAGAAAGTAGAGCAGTGGTTGCCTGGGCCAAGAATAAGGGGAACAACTGCAAAGGGGCAGGAGGAAAGTTTTGGGGGTGGTAAAAGTCTAACTCTTGATTTTGATAGTGTTGCTTAGGTGTATAGCTTGTCAAAATTCAACCGTACACTTGAAATATGTACATTTTCTTATGTGAAAATTATACTCCCAAAGAGTTGATATTTAAAAAGACTAGACTGAAAGGAGATTTCATTCAGGTAAATCCAGAATTCTAGGGCAGTGCTGTATACATTTTATTTTCAGTACATGGAATTTTTATAAGAATTGAAGAAGCCACAGACACATAAACTCTGGGTTTCTAAGTTAAAGGCAAATAAAATATCAGCTATTTTTGTTGAGAAGACAAAAGGAAATTTAGGAAGCATTACTAGTTTCTTTTAATATTTAGATTTGTCCTTCCCAGGGGTCATGTAATGCTAAGAAGACACTGCTCACAATTTAGGGTGGGAGGGACATGTGGAGTGGTCACTGTTTTGCCAACTGTCACTGAAAATGGTGAGAGTCAACTTAGGTTAATTGACCCAGTTCTTCACAAGTGCAAGCTGATTCTTCAGAAAACCCAATAGATGGTGTTAAGTATTCCAAACAATGAAGCTTCTGTTTTTACTTTAAAAATTGATTCCAAAGAATAAAAAGAGTATGAAAAGTGATGCTTTTCCAAGCATTCCATTTGAAATGCTCCTTTCCTTAAACTATTCCTTTTCCTCCTAACTATGTGTCTCTGTGAGACATCAAAACCTGATTTCCCTCTTTTTCCTATAAAGAATGGAGCTATGTCTCCCCCTTCCTCTTTCTCTAAAACCCATTTTAAAAAGACCCATATCCTTGGGTGAAGATTAAAAAAAACATTGAGATAATATAGAAAAGTATAAAGAATATGTTAAACATATCTATGAACCTGCTACCTGGACAAATTTTGGTGTCTCTCCTTCTTGAATTATACATATATAATAAAACATGTATTAGTAAACATAAAAAAATAAAAATAAAATAAAATAAAAGAAGAAGAAGGAGGAGGAGGAGGAGGAGAATGGAGCTATGTCTCCCTCCAAATGACAAATAAGTAGGGAAATAGAGACATTTTAACAATTAAGTGTATGTTGCAAGAAGTATTGAGCATCTAACAGCACCCCATGGTCCCACTCAGTCACCTTTCCAGGGATTGTTTAAATCGGGCACCTGAGAAGATGGCTGGTGAGTCAGCAAATTCATGCCTTCTATCCTGTGATTAAACCAGGCATGGAACTTTACAAGATGTCACAACGCATTCAGTCCCCTGCCATCCACAACAGTTTGGTATATTTCTGACCTTCCTGCAGTCCTAATGGAGTTAGTTGTGAACTGAAAACTATCCAGATATTTGGGAAAATGTAGCCAATTTGTGATTTGTGTGTGTGTGTCCTCATCAACAAAATATCCAATAAGAAACTTAAGCTTTATGCTAACTCATATATCAAAATTTTAAAGTCATTACAAAAGTATACTGCATACCAACAACAATGTTAACTTGCTTTGCAGGACACTTTCAAGGGAAAAACTACACATTCTGAATTATAGATATAAATATTTATAGATATAAATATAAATATTATTGGTAAAATGACTAAAACAACATAATTCACCATATATTCTAGCAACAAGGAGGAGGAGTATAGCCACAGCTTCCCTCCCCGCCTAGAATAACAGAGATTGGCTGGCAGAGACTTCACCAATTTTATTCCCTTCTTGATGTCCACCCAAGGAGTATATTTTGGCAAAAAGCTTTCATAGAAAAAAAATTCTTTCTCACTATGCAACATTTCACTGCCTCCAGCCAGTTCAGCTCCATTTCATCATCACTGACAACCTACATTTCAAGAAAAGTAGCACAATGCTCTTCAGTTCCATCCATGCTGTCGCAAAGGGAATAAGCTCCTTCTTTCTGCTGTGTAGAATTCCATTGTAAGCCAGATGGTGAGGGACAAATACCATATGATCTCACCTTTAACTGGAACATAATCAACAAAAGAATAAAGCAAACAAAATATAACCAGAGACATTGAAATTAAGAACAATCTAACAATAGCCAGAGGGTAGTGGGGAGAGGATAGTAGAGAGAGAGGTTTTCAGGAACTACTATAAAGGACACATGGACAAAACCAAAGGGGAGGGTGGAGGCAAGGGAGAGGTGGGTTTGGCTGGGGTGAGATGAAGGGGTGGGGAGAAAATGCAGACAACTGTAATTGAACAACAATTAAAAAAATACAGAGATATTATCAAGAGAATGGAAAGAAGAAAGTTTCTAGTGTTATCCTTGACCTTACTGGAAAGGCTTCAGAGACCCTATCTATCATTTCCCTTCCTGTGGGCTCTGGACATTTGATGATATACTGCTATCTATCTGAAAAATATAATTTTTACTTATGTGTAGTCAACCTTTCATACTGAAATGTAAACTTAATGAGAGTAGGGTCTTGATATTGTTGAATATCTCCCATATCACACCCTCCTCCTTAGAACCTAGAATAGAGCTTGACACATAAAAGTGTCCACAAACTCTGTGTTGAATGATTGGATTCATCAATGAATGGATGACTTTGTGCTGTCCTGACATCCTGCCACCAAAAGCATTGTTTGCATCCTTTCCCGAATCCAATATCAGGAATCCTACATATTAACCAGTAGTTCCCAAACTTTAATCTGCATATGGATCACCCAATACTCCATAAAGACGCAGATTCCTAGGCAAAACCTTACAGATTCAGATTCAGTAGTCTAGGGACAGCACCCAAGAATCTGCATTTTTAGCAAGTATTTCAGATAATACTGGAGCCATTTGGGGAACACTGAGCTAGGGAAAAAGATGATGGCAAACAGTCCAATATAGAAAGTGAAGGCAGAAAGCTAGGATAATGGTAAGAGAATGCCAGATGCTACAGAGCTATAATAAAACATTCTCTGGAAAATAAAATGACGTAAACACTGGCACATGTAGGTTGGCCTCCAGAGGCCCATTAATGCAGTGGAGGATCCAGGATAGTGTCTGTAAGGTTTCCTTTACACCCATTGTCTCTACAAAATTTATTTTTCTGGGATCAAATCTTGTAAATCTAAATGTTGGCAAGGTTTCATTCTTCTGTGAACTCTTAGCCAGTATGAAATTTAACTGTATGTAATTCTGAGTCTTGTTAGTTTTATATTACTTTGATAACTTTTCATCAAGTCCAATATTTCCCAGGCCAATTTTTACAGATTTCAATTTTACCAAACAGATTTGGTTTTACAACTAGTTTACCAAACCTACTAAATTTTACCATGTGCAGTGTTTATCATCTTCATTTTTGCTTTGCATTATTATTTCTATAGATGAAATTCATTATTAATTGAATTTTAATAAACTAATAGTTTGTATTTATTGCTTGAAGCAAATAACATTACTATGACAAAGAAATATGATCTGAATGACAGGTGGAGTTAAAACCTTCTGCTTCTAATTCTACTAGTTCATTGAAGATTCAAAATGAAATTTCCTCTTTACCATGTGCCTAGCACTGTGCTAGGTACTACGGACACAAGAACACACAAAGTCTATTCTAAGAAGCTCACTGTCTGGTGAAGGAACCAATATTTCCAGTGGACTCCAAAATTATTTGTAATAACACTAGTCCCCTTTATGCCCTTCATATGAGTTTGTTACCAAAACCATCCCATTAGATCAAGGTAGGGCTCTGTATGTTTCTAACGTCCCAGGCAACACACACATAGTACTATTCCCTGTTCTGTGTCTTAATTTCCATTCCTCTTATGTAATGGAAATTAAGACACCCCTCACCCTTAGCCTGCAAAGAAACTTTAATATCTATTAATAGATAACATAATTATACTCCAAATCAATAAATATTCAAGACATGTTTCTCCCCAGCTTGGGAGTTGAAAGGATGGTAGAATGTAACATACCATCAATAAATAGAAAGCAAAAATAATTTCAGAAATATTAAAATATATATGATACTTTTGAATCAAGTGTTTCCTACTTTCACCCAACTAAAAATTTATTTAATTTATTGCATAATTTTTCCTGAAATGTGACTGCTACTGTGCAAATAAGTAAGGAAAAACTTTTTTCTGTGTTATTTCTAAGTAAAACACAATTACCTGGTATCTTGAAAACTTTGCTTAAAGCATAATATACCAAATGGATACACTATTCTATTAGATATTTGGAAGAAAAGGGTTAATAGTCAAATAAGTAGGACATGTTGGATTAACAAAGTTCACCAGCATTATTTATTGTGGGACTTCTCAGAACCTTTATAATGTTCATATGCTTTTTGAATCTTTAATACTAAAGGACTAGAACATGCAGCATTTCCAGAACTTATTTGCCAATGGAACTGGGTTTTTTTCTTTGTTTGGTTTTTGTTTGTTTTTTTAAATATCTCTTGGGAAAACTTTGGAAAATGCCTGTTAAGCCATTAACATTTTCCTTTACGTAGAAGTATGGTCAATGACAGTCACAGAGTGTTTTATTTGGATTAATTCATTATTCTACCATTCACTGCATAATGTATAATGAAATCACAACCAGCTGATCCTAAATATAATAGAATGTGAACAGCATCCTGGGAACATCGAAGTCACAGATGAATTAAGAACTATGCTAATACTTAGATGCAAGTTTCAGATTTACTGCTCCTGTTGGTCCCACATCAACATCATACACTCATAACTGCAACCCTGAATTTCCATTTCATAGGCTCCCTGACCAGAAAAGGACAAGAGCCTAAAAGTTAAAATATACATGAGAGAGTAGCCTCCTCACAAGCACACAGGCTGTTAGAGGCTAATTATGTTGTGTGTGGACATATACCTCCAGGTACAAAACTGAAGTCATGTTTAAGTCCTGACCACTCTGGCTGAATTCTTACTGCTTTTTATGGCTGCTTGGAATAGTAACAAATTATCACCAAAGAGGCAATAGTTCTGAAAGAGCTAGGTTATTCTTAAGTGGACTGTAACTTTCACTAAAAAACAAAAAGAAGAATTAACTGGCCATTAACAAATCACCCACCTAAAAAATTTATCCTCTCTGAGGTTCTGAATATGAAGTGAGATAATTCTGGTCCAGACTTTTGGGCTGGATAAATCTGTTATGGAAAATATATATCTCCTACACATATATTCATACAATGGGGAACCCTCATAAGCTATGTGCATATCCCAGACACCCATGTTTCTTTTTCCTGGGTGTTGCAACACTGTTTATCTATGTAAAATTATGTATTTATATACTCTCATAAGTATCCAAAATTGTCACTTTCAAATTCTAAGAACAGAAGTACCACATAGCCTACTGTTGATTATGCATCTATATTGTGTAACATCCATATTGGGACTTATCTGGAAAAAAATAAAATTTGCCTAATTCCTCAGTTGGAGAAAGTCATGGTAATATTACTATTCCAGAATTTGCAAGTTGAGCAATGAAAGCATCAAGTTCAAAGTGAAAACAGTAAGCTATATTCTGAAACTCGGAGGAGTAGAAGGCAACTAAAAATTAGGAGAGAAAGACATAATCATCTAGAAAATACAGAATCAAATCAATTAGACCCTTGCCCTGAGAGAACCATTTCCAAATGATTCTCCTTTAATGCCAAATGCCCTTATTCCCCCATGGATAACACCAGGGGAGAAAAACCATGTATCCTTACTAGTAAGCCATTCTAATGTTGTGGGAACTTTAGAGTTGAAAGTGGGAAACAGTTATGAAAAAGAAAGGGAATAAACAAGGTGGATTGGCTTCTTTTGAAGACTGGAGCCAGAGCTCACTGTTTGAGGTTTCTCTAAGTAGGATCCCGAATTTTATAATTCTCTCATGCTTTCAAGAATTCAGCAGAAATATGGTAGCTTTTTCCCCCCCAAAACAAGGCCATAGGACCACAGATGATCCAAGAGATTACAAAAGGAAGGAGTGTTGTTTGCAGACCATGTTTTATTACAACATGTGGTGGGGCCAGAGAACCAGACCAATGTAGCAGTTATGAAAATGGGCTCTGGAGCCAGACATGTGAGTTCAGATTCTAGCTTTGTTATTTGTCAGCTTGAATATCCTAGGGAAGTTGTGTAACTTCATTATTCTTCAGTTTCCTCATCTGTAAAATGGGAATTAATAGGACAAAAGACCCTTTTTAAGGCCCTCTTTGCCACGGCCAGCTGGGCACCATAAGGCATGACTAACCCTAACTGTTTATGAGCCTTTATCCTCAGGACTAGAAAATTACTGGAAGTGGCCTGAAGGCACAGAGGCTTGGGGGCAGGGGAACTTAGGACATACCAGGCTACAACAACCTAACAACCAGACTCTGCATCCTAAGACAACATCAAAACAAGTTGCAGCCTAACTGAAATATCACTCACTACAACTACTCCATTACTAGAAAAAGCCCAAAGCCCTAACCCCTCAGGACTGTTGCATATCTCTGCACCTTTCCCTCTCTTGGGAAAGTAAAATAACTTTACTCTGCACTTTCTTCTCTTCTGAATTCTTTTTTTAAAATGAGTTTATTGTTGTTCAAGTACAGTTGTCCGCATATTCTCCCCACTACTCCCCCCCCCCACCCCAGCCATCCCTCCCTCCCTCCCCTGATTCCACCCCCGCCTTGGTTTTGTCCATATGTCCTTTATATTTGTTCCTGAAAACTCTTCCACCTTCTCTCCCATTATCCCCTTCCACCTCCCTTCTGGTTATCTTGTGAATTCTTTCACAGGCCTCATCACCGACCACCCTAACAGAAATGATGCCACCTACCCATGCTAGTCATTAAGTTATTGTCTATTGTCTATCAACTTCAAACCCATACTTCTGTACTCTCTTCCTTGTGTTGGGGCTGAGAATCTGCAAACCACATTTCTGCTTTGTCATCTTGCTCCTTGTTAGGTTCTACTAATGGGGTAAAGTGGGGGCAGGGGTTGGGGTAAGGGGAGGCCAGAGGGAGACTAGAAGGTTGGGGGAGGACAAAGGGACTTCTTGATCTTTCTGTCAGTTGCCCTAACCTCACTTCTTCTTCCCATCAGTTGCACTTCATTCCAGTAGTAACAGTTGATTCCAGTTTGCAGTTTTTCCAACATACCAAGAACCAGCCTTTTTGTACCCCTCCCTTATGCACCAGCACACTGTGCTGCATAGCCTCCTTGGAAGCCTAACTTTTAGCCCCTTCTCCAAGCTTCTGAGTCTTATAATTTTAACCTTTCCCTTTTGCTCCACCATCCTCTGCTGCTTCTTGCAGTGGTTGCCTCTGTAAAGCTTTTGTAATCTTTATTGCCTTTTCAGTTTTTCAGTACAGAGTTAACATTGATATTTACATGGTTAATAATTCCTTATATTAAATTTTCTCTATTAAAATAATTGATATGTGAAAAGACCAGATACGGCTTGGGAGAAAACATTTGCAGATTATATATCTAACAAAAACTTTATCCAGAAAATATAAAGAAGGCTTACTACTCAAAAATAAGAAAGCAAATTATAAGAAAAAGACTCGATAGACAATTTACCAAATGAGACATGTGAATGGTTAACAAGCACACAAAAAGGTACCCCAAATCATTATTCATTTAAGAAATGCAAATTAAAACCACAATGAGATGCTACAACACACCTACTAGTATGGCTATAATCAAAAGGACAGACAATACCACGTATAGGCAAGAATATGGAAAAATTGGAACTTTCATACATTGCTTATGGAAATGTAAAATTGTACATCCACTCTGGAAAAGAGTTTCCCCCTGGCTGGTGTGGCTCAGTGGATTGAGTGCCAGCCTGCAAACCAAAAGGTCACTGGTTCGATTCCTAGTCAGGTCACATGCCTGGGTTGTGGGCCAGGTCCCCAGTGTGGGGCACCCAAGAGGCAACCACACATTGATCTTTCTCTCCTTCTTTTTCTCTCTCCCTTCCCCCCTCTAAAAATAAATAAATACATTCTTTAAAAAGAGAGTTTGGTATTTTCTTAAAAAGTTATACAAAAAAAAGTTATACAAAAACATACCATACCAGGAAGTAATTCCAGTCCTATCCAAAAGAAATGAAAACATATTCCCACACATTATTTACTTTAATAGTCAAAACTGGAAAAATGTAAATGTCCATCAGTTGAGGAAATCATAAATAAAATGTATTATATCCACAGACTAAAATCTTATTCAGCAATGAAAAGGAACAAACTTCTGATACATGAAACAATATGTATGACACTCAAAAGCATTATGCTAATGAAAGGCACCAGATGCAAAAACCACAAGTTATATGATTCCTTTTATATGGAACGTCCAGAAAAGGTAAGTCTATAAAGATATAAAGCAGACTGGTGGTTGTATGAGGCTGGGAATAGGAACAGGTATTGACTGCACAGAGGCTTGGGGAAATCTGAGGGGTGGTGATAGAAATCCTCTAAAACTTATCCTCTACATCCTGTAAATCCTATATACATTTACTAAATATCATTGAATTGTATACTTGCAATGAATAAATTTCATGGTCTGTAAATTATACCCAATAATATTATTTTTAAATGGTGTGGTTTTTATCTCCTGGATAGGCCCTAACTGATATAATCCTCATAGAGTTGCTGGGATTATGAAGCAAAATTAATACTATAGTACTAAAAAGTGTATAGTACAGCACCTGTCACATAGCAAATGCTTCATAAGTGTTAATGCCTACATTATTATATTGTCCTACCACATATTAAATATATATGTGTAGTGCTTGGCACATAGCAGGCACTTTATAAATATTAGTATCAGTGCAGAATGAACTAGCCATGCCCTTCTAGGAGGCCAGTACAGAGGTATCCAAAATGAGGTATCCTTATGGGAACCATAGGTCTGCTGGCCTGTGGGATGCTGTGCAAACAAAAACAAAACACACACATGCACACATACACGTGTGCACACTCAATCATGTCTGGAAACAACAAAGATGCTGGGGCTGGGAGATGGGGAAGGGGTGAGGGTGGGGCTTAGTCAGAGGCAGGAACAAAGAAATAAATTCGAGTCAGGAAGTGTTGGTGAGCTTAAAGGAACAAAGTACAAGGCAGAGAAGTGGGTCCCAGCTCTCCCACCTCTTTTTAGATAGCTGGGTGTGTACAAGCCTCTTGTCTTGGGTAAGGTTCTGCAGCTTCTTGCTAAGCTAAAATCAGTCTTGAAAGTCCCAAACTGAACCATTCAGGTACCCTCCTTCCTTTCTCCCTCACACCTTACAAAAGAAGCTGGACAGAAATTTAACCAGAAGGAAAAAGTTATTCAAACCAAAATTCTCCTGCTGGGAAAAATAAAATGCAAGACCAATGGCAAAGGCTGCCTGGTGAGGCCTCCTAATTCAGCCCTCCTGAATTCCATGGTGCACCTAAATCACAGCTTCACTCCATACTGCTCTATGGATAAACAACCTAGAAAAAGCACTAAACACTCAATGAGAGGAAAACTGGGTTCATAGAACAACAATGACAGATTTCTCAGTGCTTCTGGGCTAAAGGCTTAAAGTTCAGAAGTAAGAGAGGAAAGTAAGCCTGGGAGATGTAGTTATTCCTAGTAAAGAAACCAACAAACAAAAAAACCATTGCATCTATGCAATTTTTGCCCTCTGTCTTAGATAAAATGTTTTTAAATTTCTACTGTGAGATACTCCCCCCTCCTTCAGACCCAGCAATCCCTTAGCAACAACCACTTTTATTTGCAAGGCACACATAATTTTATTTGTCTGGGTGGCCAAAACCAAAAACAAACAAATAAATCAAATACACATACATTTTTTTAATATTATGTAAAGCTCTAGAATTTCTAAGTTGGAAAACACACATCATGATGTGGATGCTTCCAAATCTACTAGTTTTAGCGGTGGTCATAAAAAAGACAGCGTTCTCCATCTTCTGCCTGCTTAAATTCCAATCATCGATGTCCCAAAGTCATGAACAGCCCCTTTTATCTGAACCAGCATTAGTATCAGATAGAAATTAAAACTGAATCCATCTTAAGACACAGAAGCTAGAGTGTAACAATGTACTAATTCTCTATTTTAAAAATAGGAGAATAAACAGGCAAAAACTTAAAGCTTTCCTACAAAGATCAGGAACAAGATAAGGATCTCTGCTTTCACCACTTCTATTCAACATATATTGGAAGTCCTAGCCACAGTGATCAGACAAGAAAAAGAAAGAAAAGGAATCCAAATTGGAAAGGAGGAAGTAAAACTGTCACTGTTTGCAGATGACATGACAGTATACAAAGAAAACCCTATAGACCCTGGCTGGTGTGGCTCAGTGGATTGAGGGCCAGCCTGTGAACCAAAGAGTCACTGGTTTGATTCCCAGTCAGGGCACATGCCTGGGTTGCTGGTCAGGTCTCCAGTATGGGGATGCATGAGAGACAACCACACATTGATGTTTCTCTCCCTCTCTTTCTCTCTCCCTTCCCCTCTCTCTAAAAATAAATGAATAAAATATTTTTTTAAAAAAGAAAAAAACCTATAGACTCCACAGAAAAACTACTCCACCTAATAAGTGAATCTGGCAAAACAGCAAGATACAAAGTTAATATTCAGAAATTGAAGGCATTTTTGTACACCAACAATGAAATATTGGAAACAGGTATCAGGAAAAAAATCCCATTTACCATAGCAAAAAGAAAAATAAATACATAGGAATAAACCTAACCAAGGAGGTAAAAGACCTTTAATCACAAAACTATGCAACACTGAAGAAAAAAAAATTGAGGAAGACACAAATAAATGGAGGCACATACTGTGTCCAGGGATTGGAAGAATTAACATCATCAAAATGTCCACACTACCCAAAGCAGTTTGAAGATTCAATTCAATCCCAATTGAAATATCAATGACATATTTCACAGATATAGAACAAACATTTCAAAAATTTATATGGAACCATAAATGACCCCAAATAGCCCAAGCAATTTTGAAAAAGAAGAACAAAGTAGAAGCGATCACAATACCTGATATCAAAGTATATTACAAGTCCATAGTAAACAAAACAGTCTAGTATTGGCATGAGAACAGACACATAGATCAATGGAACAGAATAGAGAGCCCATAAATAAACCCAAGTCTCTATGGTCAATTAATATTTAACAAAGGGAGCAGAGCATAAAATGGAGTAAAAATAGCCTCAACAACAAATGGTGTTGGGAGAGCTGGACAGCTACATGCAAAAAAAATGAAACTCAACCACCAACTTACACAAAAATAAACTCAAGGTGGATAAAAGACTTAAATATAAGTCACAACCCCAGAAAAGTCCTAGAGGAGAATACAGGCAGGAAAATCTCAGATATTCCACACAGCAATATTTTCACTTATGTTTCCCCTAGGGCAAGGGACATAAAGGAAAGAGTAAACAAATGGGACCTCATCAAAATAAAACGCTTCTGCATGGCTAAAGAAAACATCGGCAAAATGAAAAAGGAACCAACTGTATGGGAAAATATATTTGCAAATGATACGCCAGACAAGGTTTTGATCTCCAAAACATAGAAAGAACTCACATGACTCCACTCCAGGGAGACAAATAATCCAATTAAAATATGGGCAAAGGACCTGAATAGACAGTTCTCCAAGGGGGATATACAGAAGACCCAGAGACATATAAAGGATGCTCAGCATCACTAGCCATCAAAGAAATGCAAATTAAAACCGCAATGAGATACCACTTCACACCAGTCAGAATGGCCATCATAAACAAATCAACAAACAACTGCTGGCAAGGCTGTGGAGAAAAGGAATACTAGTGCACTGTGGGTGGGAATGCAGACTGGTGCAGTCACTGTGGAAAACAGTATGTAATTTCCTCAGAAAACTAAAAATGGAACTGCCTTTTGATCCAGTGATTCCACTGCTCAGATTGTACCCTAAGAATCCTGGAACACCAGTTCAAAAGAACCTATGGACCCCAATGTTCATAGCAGCACAATTTCCAATAGCCAAGTGCTGGAAGCAACCTAAGTGCCCATCAGTAAATGAGTGAATCAAAAAACTGTGGTACATTTATACAATAGAATACTATGCAGCAGGAAGAACGAAGGAGCTCTTACCCTTTGTGACAGCATGGATAGATCTGGAGAGCATTATGCTAAGTGACGTAAACCATGAGGTGAAAAACTAATACCATATGATCTCACCTAAAGGCAGAATGTAATCAACAAAACAAACAAGCAAACAAAATATAACCAGAAACATTGGAATTAAGAAAAAACTGACAGTATCCAGGGGGTAAGGGAGGAGATAATGGGGGAAAATAGGGGAAGGATCATCAAGGAACATGCATAAAGGACTCATGGACAAAGCCAAAGTGGGTAGAATTGAGGGTAGGGGTTGGGGATGGATGGGGGAGTGGAGAGGAAAAAATAGAGACAACTGTACTTGAACAACAATAAAAAATGTTTTTAAATAAGAGAATAAGAAAGATGTACATTCAGGATATGAGTTAAACAAAAAGCACCTAATTCCTAAACTAGAAATAAAAGGGTTGCCCGGACAGCCCATTAGATAAGCCCCTCAGAAGTCAACACGAAAATAGTTCTCTATGAAAATCAAATGCAGTATTTGTATGCAGTAAAAATAGAAACTTCATAGAATCTCTCAAAAATAAGAATGTCTTTCTGGTATTTTACTTTGATCATGACAACCCAGGTAAATCACCCCAATATAATTAATCCACAAACTCCACAGCAAACTTAAACCACTTCTCAGATAAAGTTTAATAGCAAAATAATGCAGCAAGAGGGCCCCACAAGGTCCAGACTTATTTACATTTAGAAAACATGCTTCAGGTCATTCATAATTAAGCTATAAATACTGTCATAAATATGTAATTAACAACCATCCACACTTGGCAAAATAAACTGAAAAAATTTATATTCAGCAGTGCTGGCTATTTGATTTATTTGTTTACTCTTTGCTGGCTATTTTTCAAAATTCAGTAATCCACAAATGGACTCACCCATCTCTAATATAAATTAGCTGGGTTCTCATTTCTGTTTCATTTTCTCTGTATTATATTTACTGGATCTCTAGGAATGACTCTGTATCAAGAATGTAGTCAAAGCCATGACCATAAAATGTATTTGTATAGGCAAGCAGGATAAAATTTTATATTAAGATGATCGCAGAAACCCTTCCTATGGAAGTGGGAGGCACAGCTGCTATAATTATGGAAATTGCCCCTAATTGTGGAAGCATTTGTGAAGAGAGGAAAGGAAAGCCCTCAATAGAGTACGTGGGAAAGAAAAACAAACCCAAACGAGGTCACCTCCTCTGAATGAGACGAAGCCTGCACATACCAACCTGGTCTATAGCCTAGTCATTGTAGACTTTTTTCCTGACTCCACCTTTTGCCATCATCCTGGATAATATTCAGCTCAATTTACTTCTGTGAAGATTGATTGAGCATCCTCTATGTGTCTGATAAAATGCTAAGGACTAGGATATCAAAATAAAGACCTTTGGCCCTTTCCTCATTGGGCTCAGTCTAGCACTCTGTCCACCTCTTCCTCAACCTTCTCAAAAAGAGAATTTAATTCCCACTCCATTTCAACCACTCATAGGTCTTAGTACATCTTTGATGGGTATTGTTTTACCTCCAACGTTCCTACATGTCCAAAACTTCCTTTCCTTCCATCTTTCCTATACTCTTATGCCTACTAACCCTTCTCTACTCCCTCACAGAGACCACAGGAAACCTCAACTCTGTTTTCCTCCCAAGCCAGGTTGCCAAGGGCAATTATTCTAGAGTGGCCCTCTTTCACCTTTAGAGTCCTTCATTCCTTGCCCAGGTGTGACAAATTATGAAAAACATGGTGACTGGCTCCAGCACAATTCCTGTTGTTCGACTTCATTTGAGTCCTTCACTATGTTCCAAAATGTTTCCATTCTCCTCTTGCTAACTCTCTTAATCACTCTCCACACAGTTGTTCCAAACTTTTTCTCTATGTCTTAGTATGCCCCTCTTCCATCCCTGCCCATACCCTATGCAGATATCCGAGCCAGCACAAGGCTTTTCATCTTCTTGATGGTACCATATCCTCACACCACTGTGTCCTCCCTCCAGCTTAGAGGCAGGAGCGCCCCCACCTTTCTGAACTAAATCTTCCACACTGGCCTCCTGAATTCACTCTCTCTCACCTCCTTTACATCCTGGCTACAACAGAACTCTTCTTTCTCCTGCACCTTTAGTAACTCAACTAATTCCTTCTCTCAGTCTAAGTACAAGTATTCTAAAGCCTTTTTTAAACTGAAAATGAAATTTCTCAGTTCTGTTATCCCTCTGAACTAACACTCTTCCTTTATTGTCATCACCGAATTTAGAGCTACATACAATCTTCTCCTCCAGTTACATCTTTTTAAAAATTTTATTTTTTTAGATTGTATTTATTTATTTTTAGAGAGAGGGGAAGGGAGAAAGAGAGGGAGAGAAACATCAATATGTAGATGCCTCTCACACACCCCCACTAGGGACATGGCCCGCAACCCAGGCATATTCCCTGAGTGGGAATCAAAGTAGCGATCCTTTGGTTTGCAGGTCAGTGCTCAGTCTACTGAGCCACACCAGCCAGGGCTCCTCCAGTTTCATTTTACAAGTGAAGGAAGCAAAGTGAAATGACCTGCTTATGGTTGCACAATTTATGCATGCTAGAGTGCACAAACATGCAATGATACAACAGTTTTTCACCCCAATATGATTTCCTAGCCTACCTTCTCCTCCAACACTTAAATCCTAATCCTGACTAAACCACACCATTTTCAACCCCTAGAAATTGTCCCCAAGACAAGAGAATTTTGGTAGAAGATCTGGGTTCTTTGGACCTCTGACAGGGCTCAGAGGTCCAAAGTACAAGTATCAAGTAGATACTTGATTTTTATGTCTGTTATCAATCAGCTTTGCTGTTATTTGTTCAAAGACATTTTTCTTCTTGAAATACATCTTTGAAATGGGTGTGTATGGGTTTTGGGGGGGTGGTTAATATTCCTTTTTATTTACTGTTTCATTTCTTTCCAGCTCAAAGAGAAAATGCAGCTTACAACAAAAAGAGTTACTGGACCACATGCTGAAAAGCCCAACTATTGGTAAACAAGTTCCCCGCCCCCAGCATGCTGTATTATTAAACTGTGCCTATTGCCAAAGGCCTATGTGCCTATTGCATGTTACAGATGAGATCTTGGGGTAATAATTGTATCCTCTGTCTCCCATGACATCTAAGAAATGACTGAATCTCAAGATTAGCTCTGGGTTGCTGACCAGGGTTAAGAACTTTTACAGAGCATCCTTCTCGTTACTCTACATCTAATACTCAAATATAGGAACTTTCAGCTGCAGCACTTGGTTACTATGAATTTTCATTAGACCTCATAGGAAAATCAACATCTGAATTAAAATGTATTCCAAGTCATGATGATCTACTTAATAGCTTAAACTTGTTAACCTATTAATAAGAAAAGCAGGAGGCTTATAAAAATGAATTAAGTCAAAATTATTCTGGAAGACACTATTATTGTTTACCAATATCTGGTGTCCTTCCCATTTTTTTTTATCAATAAAACGTGAACAGAAATAGAGTATCACCCTGGATGAAAGCTTTAAGAGGCTACATGTGCTTCACCAGGCCCACCTCCCTCTGCCATTTGGACTGGACTAGGGTAAAGAAAGCAAGATGCCTGTTGTGAGCCTGTGGTTAATGGTTATTGTTGCCAATTCAATGACAACAGGAATCCCCAATTTAGGGTGCAGTGAAGAAGAAAACTTTATTCAGTGAAACATCTCAATTGTGATATAGCACAGCTCTGAAAATAGCACGGCTGCGAGGTGGCCCTGGGGCCAGGCACCTCTCTGGCTAGACAGCTCTGCTCTGCTCCTCCCTGATCTGCTCTGCTCAGCTTCATGCTAATATGCTTTGCTCTGCTTTAGTTTGCTCTGCATTGGTCTGTTCTGCTCCCAAAAAATGCAGCCTTTGGTAGAAAGAGAAAGTGCACTCTCAAAGCCAGAGGGGAGCTAACTTATATAGACATAAGTTCCTACCCCTGGCCCTGAATTGCTCATCCTCATGCAAATGAGGACTCCAAATCCTCACATTTTGATTGGTCTAAAAGGCAGTATCCTGATTGGTCAGAATGGAGCTGCCATGATTGGTTAGTGAAGAAGCTGATGGGGATATAGCTATGCGGCTCCAATTGGATGGGCGAAGCCTCAGTCCTACTGGTTGGGACAGGATTCCAGGAACTCCTTTATAAAGGCTGGTTCAGATGGCAGAAACACAGTGTAGGAAGGCAGTTCAGTGGAGAAGCAGATATTTTAGTTCAGACTTCTCCCTGAAGTGCAAATTGCATGAGAGTTCCCTGTGTAGAAATGGCTGCTGGGCTTTGGGTTTTTTGTTGTAGTTGTTTGGTTTTTTTATTTTTATTTTTTAATTTGAGGCCAGTTAGCCACTAGGACCCCTTTTTAGTAGGTATCTTTTTTCTCAGGGTCCAAGCTATGATACCCAATTAAGGAAGCACTCAACTCCCCAGATGAATTCAGGGTTGGCACTTCCATGACCCTGACAGTGAGTGCCAGAACTGCCTCGCTTGTCTCAATCTAGAGCTAGCACTGCCAGACAGCATTGCCCTATCAGTCTGGATTCCCAAGTGAGGACCTTATCAACATGAAGCCACCTTACCATCCTCATGAACATGTAGTGAATGAAATAGGTTGTGGTTAAATCGCTGAGATTCTGGGGGTTATTTGTTACTGCAGCATAATCTCCTGACATACACCCATCCTCCCAACATTGCAAATTAGAAACAAGTTAAATTTTAGTAGGAGGCAATTGCATTCTTATATAGCACAGAGGAAAGGACATGAGCTTTCCTTCTGTTAGAAAGACCTGGATCTGTATTCTGGGCCTAACACTTACTAAGTGACTTTACATAATTTATACTAACTCCTCAGTTTCTCAATGTTAAATATTACTAAATATACCCTTTCAGATTTTTTTCCCCAGAATTAAGTAAACTATCTAGGCAAAGCTCCTGGCATAATGGATGACTGCAAAACCAGGCAGTGGTCATTTTTATCATATAATGAGTTCACTAATTCCAATCTCCTTTGGAAGGACAATATGAGGGTTAATTCTATATAGTGCCTCAGGGCATCACCAGCAAATAGATCCCAGTTGTTCACAGGTTAACCATCCCAGAAATACACCCACCATTGGCATTTCTTCTTCATTTTCCTACTCTCCCAGCTTCCTCACTTTTATTGCTCAGAAGCATCTGCCTGAAGTCATTTTTTGAAAATCAAGACAGATTTATATATCTTGAAATCACAATTGCTTCTCTCATTGCTCCAAGATTTTCTTGGTACTTTGGCCCCATTATGAACATGTATTTAATCATGAAATCTAAATTGTTTTGGTAGTAATTTATTATTTTGTAATTCAGAGATGAACATCATTACCTCAAGGCCCTCTGTGTGTTATTAATAATGTCTTATACTTTTGTAACATCTTTCCTTGAGAAGCATAAAGTGCTACCTATATATCTCATGGCATCCCACGAGGTAGCATAAGGCCAAGGGATGCTATTACCCATCTCATCCTTTCTTTCCCCGTAGTGTTCACTCTCAGATGGAAAAGTTCAAAAGCAATTTAACAATTAAAGCTTCTTTACCAAAATCAACCATGAGAGATTTTCCAGATACTATTTAGAATGAAACTTCACAATGTACCATAATTATTCCAGGCCCTTCATGACAACACAGATTAAAGTAACAACAAAAATCAATAGAAATCTATAAATAAAATCAATATGCTCTGTAAGAGGGCTCCTGAAACAATGGAAACAATGCTATTTTATCTTCCTACGAGACTTAAAAGAGAATCATATACTATAGCTTAGTGCAGAAGTTGGCAAACTTTTTCTGCAAAAAACAGATAGTAAATATTTGAGGATTTTCTGAGCCATATGGTCATTGTTGCAATCACATATCAAAAGCAGCCACCACAAATAACACATACATGAATCAGTATGGATGGGTTCCAGTGAAACTTTACTTATGTGCACTGATGTGAATTGCATATAATTTTCAGATGTCATGAAATATTCTTTTGTTTTTTTTCCAGCCACTAAAAAAATGTAAAAACCATTCTCAGCTCACTTTTTGTGCAAGTGTACAAAAACGAACTGCAAGAGGTATTGGGCCTGCCGACTGTAGTTACCCATTCCTTAGCAGAGGCCAAAGTGGGGATTTTTGACTCTTAGAACACATGATCTCTGCATTTTCACTCACTCTGAAGTCTTTCTGCAAGTTCTTTCTTTGTCTTCATCTTGGGCAAAAATGCATGTAAAATGTATAAACATACATGAAAGCACTTCAAAAAATCCACTGTGGAAATCAACCTCCCCTCCAGCTAAAAATATAATGAATAGAAAGCCTGGATTTTATCATCAAGTCTGTCACTACATTTATATTTCAGGTGCCAGCTGATCCATCCTCAGAAAACACAGAAATAGGTGGCTTGTCTTCAAATCCAGTTAGCTCATCCCTGGTTGCTTATTTCACCTGCCCAGTGTCCCACTAGTCCTCCTATTCTCCAAGATGTTCCTCGGTACCTGTACCTGACTAATTCAATAAACACTCATTAAGGTCTTATTCTGTGTCAGGCTCTGTGCCAGGTAAAATAAAGTGTGACAAGTGTGACTACAGACATATGAACATAGAGGAAGGTAGCATGGTCAATTGTGGAACATAATACATGGGGGGCAAGGCTCCAAAGCAGAGGTTATGCTTAAACTGTGTTTTCTAAAAATACAGAAATGCTATAAGTGAATCAATTGCCTTTCTCCATGTTTCCTTATCAGGAAACTTCCCTGTGTTCTTTAAAACTGAGGTGCCCTATGACCCATTTTCTGGTGACCAGCTGCTATGGTCTGAATGTTTTGTCCCCTCAAAATTCATATGTTGAAATCCTAACCCCCAAGGTGATGGTATTTGAAAGTGAGGCTGCCTCTGAAGGTACCAAAATCACTAGGGTGGAGTTCTCAAGAAAGAGATTAGTACACCAGAAAAGACCCCAGAGAGCTTCCTAGTCCCTTCTGCCATGTCAGGACATAAGGAGAAGTCTGCAACCCTGAAGAGAGCCCTCATCCAACCATGCTTGCTCCCTGATCTGATTTCCAGCCTCCAGAACTGTGAGCAATAAATTTCTGTTGTTTACAAGCCACCTAGTTTGTGGTAGTTTGTTATAGCAGCTCAGACAGACTCAGACATTAGCTTTGTGGCTAAACATCCTGAAACTCCTTGTTCAGCTGTGGTAATGGAACATGACAGGGTTTGAGGATCAAACTGTCCTGGGTTTAAAGTCAGTCCCGTCACTTACTATCAGTGTGACCTTGAGCAAGTTACTCACCTTTCTGAGTGTCAGTTTATGATATGACACATACCTCAAACTGTTAGAAAAAATGAAATTACATGTATGGAATGCTAGAACATTCACTTTAGACATCTAATATACCATATTACATTCATAAATAACTGCATTTCAATAGATGTCTCTAGAGATTGACCAGCCTGAAATGTGGATCCTAACAGTGGACATCTGGACATTGTGTTAGTCCATGGGTAGATACATTTGGGCGGAAAATTTCTTCCCAGAAATGTAAAGCTGCTCATACATTCCCATGTGCAGGACTCAGCAACCTGAATAAGTCAAAGAATGCCTTAGATGTGTAAGTTTAATGATTCAATTTTTTGGAAAGGACCACATCAAATTATACTTAGTTTTTTAATATGTTCACTGAGCCATTAGGGATGAGAACATCTGCACCCCCAAAAGTTATTTTGTCTGAAATATGTTCTTAAAGGCTAAAATCATCTATATATGAAACCAGCATATGTGATGGTTAATAGTAACTTTAAATTTTTATTTTTAATTTATAAAAGTGATACAAATGAAGCCCAACAAAGGACCTCCCAAAGCTTTTTTCAGTTACCTGAAGTCCCACTTATGCCAATAAGCAGATCCTCCCTCAGTGACTTCAAATATTTAATGTTGCTTCTAAGCAAGCTGAAAATATTTCCAAGGGGAAATATCTGTATGGAGGGCATTAGCCATGCCATGTGTGGTTTCCAGTTCAGAAAGAAGCCTGACCCTCCCTGTGTGGCTTTGCGCATCAGCTCTGAACATAAGCCCTACGTAGCCTCTCCCAGGGAAGGTCCATCTCACTGCCCAGCTGCAGGGCACTGTCAGAGCCCATTTTCTTGGTGATCCATAACTCTAGTTGGGAATTCATCTATGTCTGTCAGTAGGCACAAATTTGAAAAACATTTTCTCTGAACTGTCACTGCTGTGAAAGGATCATTATGCTGACATCCACTGTAAGCCAAGTGAGAGCTCATGCTATACACAGAGGAAAGGTCCCACACATCACAGTTCCCAATAAAGAGCAAGTCTGAACAGCATTTATGGAGAAGAAAAGAGCCATGACAATAAAATATTCCCAGGAACTCACATACGGTAGCCAAGCTAAATCTCAGTTTTCTTTCTGACAGGCCAGAGATTCATGATCATCTTCCCAACAGGCACACTCAAAACAAATCTCCCTGCATTTGAAGATCTCCATTGCAGGCTCTGTGAAAGCCACCAGTCCTGTATTATCTTTATTACTCAGTATACTTTCAAATTGTCTAAGGAAGCCTGCCTGTGCCCTTATACTATAAGCTGAGGTTTCAGAACAGTAAGCTTGAACAATGTCCATCGAAGTGTATTTAAGAGCTGAGGCTGCCACTTGTCAAAGATCTGAATCCCCAAAGGTAAACACACTAAGCTGGCACTTTTAAGTTACACCCTGCCGACCCATAATGAGAGGTGTGTTCCAATGTTGAGCCTATAGGAGCCAGCTTTGCAGAGTACTGTTTAATGACACCTACATTTGATTATTTTTTATTATGGTAAAAATACACATAACATAAAATTTACCATTTTATAGTGTACAATGCAATGGCATTATTACATTCACAACGTTGTGCAGCCATCACTACTATTCAACCCCAGAACATTTACATCATCCCCAAGCAGAAACCCGTACTCATTAAGCAGTCACTCCCTAATCCCTTCTGTTCCCAGCTCATGGAAACCACAAATCTGTTTTCTGTTCCTGCGGATTTGTCTGTTCCAGACATTCATATATGTAAATAAATTCATTTAATATATGGCATTTTGTATCTTTGACTGAGTCCCCTCTGCCATTGCTGTAAGTTACCTGATCCCATTGTTAATATTTCCTGCCTTCATCCTAACATCAGGTCTGGTCTATAAGAGGTGTGATAGTTCATTTTACGCATCAACTTGGTTAGGCTATAAGCCCGTTATTCAGTCAAACACTAATCTAGGTGTTGCCACGCAGGTATTCTATGGATGTGATTAAAGTCCATAATTAGTTCAAAGGTGTTAAAAGGAAAATTGAGGCTTCCCTGAAGATGAAGAAGTGTCACCTATGATCAGCTGCTTCAGCTCATACCCAGGAGTTCCAACCTGCCCCTCCTGACAGCCTGACCCACAGATTTCAGAATTGCCCAGACAGTCCTCATATTGTGTAAGGCAATTTCTTGGAGTAACTCTCTTAACATATATCTCTTACTGGTTTAATTTCTCTGGGTGAATGCTGATAGATATAGGAAAGGGGGAAAAGTCTTAAATACATCATATTCTGCTTTTTTCTAGTCCACTGAAGTTGGCTACCTAAAAGTTAGGGGTTACAGAGCTTTAAAGATGTTCTATCTTAAATGGTAGTTTTTGATAGTCATTTTCCCAGATGCCCTAGCCAATAACTATTACTTACTTGCCATTAAGATGAAGAAAAAGGCCTGACTACATCTGTATCCTGGGTTCAGACTCATACGTGCTGATCAGGTATCTGGCCAATACTGCACATGACTTGTCAAGGAAGCAGTTGTCTCACAGCTCTGAGACTACTCTGCGTTATGTTCACGATGCTGTGAGACATGGAGAGCCCAGGCATAGAAGTCTTTACTACTTAGCTCTTTAAGTACAGCAGGCAAGGAATTCTGCCTGCATAATACCACCTGGGACTTCCTTCTGAAGGAACAGCCCAATACCACCTGGGACTTCCTTCTGAAGGAACAGCCTAACATGCTTCTCCAGTTTATCTTTTTCTGTGGAAATCCTACTCATCCTTTAATGTTCACCTCAAAGACTATCAACTTGATAGTTCATCCCAAGTCCCCAAACTAAAGTAAATGTGAAGACTTGCCTTTGAACCCCTAGAACACTTTGTGTCTCTCTTAGACCACTTAGCAAACTCTGCACTTGATTTTTGTTGTCTGTGTGCTTTTGCCATCCCGTCCCCAACAGATTGTGCAAGTGACGCATTACTCATCTTTGGGACCCTACAAAGACTAGCACAGTGTCTATTAGGAGACTGTTTGCTAAAGTGAATGAAGTTCCAAGAGTCTTGGGAGAAATGGGAGCCAGAGAGTCCATCTTTAACCCTTTTCAGTCAGAACTGGGCTTATCTTTTCTTCATTCTTTGTCTGCTCCTCTACGCCCCACCACCCACTCTCCCTGTTGCCCTGTTCTATGAAAATTTAAGAAAAACACTTGAAATTCATAGTGCCATGGTCCAAATGAAACTTTTCCTGAAATGATGGAATCTGGGAGAGTCCAGAAGGGTCAGGTAAGGATGATTCCAGACCCACATATTTTCCCATTCCCTTCATTATTTCTTTCCATCATTTATTTCTCAAACTGGTCCTCACCTAATTTAAAGGATAAAGGTATTACCACTGGTCAGGGGAAGTCTGTAGTCAACACTAAGGAGTAGGGAAAATAAGGAAGATTCTTTTAACAGCTATATTCTTGTCTTGAGTCTGGATTCTGTCCCTTTCTGGGCTGAGTAGTGACCACGTCTGAACATGGAACTGTACACTACAAGCAACCATATTTTTCATTCTTTGTTATAGCATGTTTTCCTTCTATTATAAAAACTATATCCTAATATGATCATTATACTGGTACTACATTTATCCTATAATCTTTCACTCTTTGTTATTAATGCCTACCACGTTGCATATCATTGTCTCTTAATCTGATACATCTATGTAATGAACTATATCAATAATGTCAAGATAAAAATTCACCTTTCTATATCGTATTTTTTGCATTTAAAATGAGCTTGTGTGCTGGCTTTGTCTTTTCAGTAACTAATCCTTATGTCAGATTAACAACAGATTCAAAGATTGTTCTGCTAACTAACTCATTCTGGATGGATGTTAGTGGAGGAAAAGGCTTTCCACTAATTTCAAGTTCAAGAAATTTCTCCAGTCACTTAAGACATGCTACAATTATTCTAAGGATGGGTCTTCAGAAGACTTTTTTTAGGGGGGTTTCAGTGGAGGAGAATTTACTATTTTATTTAAACAAATTTTATTTTTACAAGCTTGCTTCCCTTTGCTTAGAAATTTTTGTGAGGAAGAGGTTGCATCTGATTTATATTTTTATTGTTATAATAAACATACAGTGGGTGCTTGGGAAACATCAACAGATAAATTGACAGACAAGAGCAATGGTTAATCAAGTTTAAATGTGGTTGCTAAAAGCTAATTTAGTTTCAAGTTATTCTGATGGTGTCAGAGTGTCTGGATCAGAGAATGCTAGAGTTCTTATGGACACTGCCCCATTCATAGACTACATCTAAAGAACCATACAGCTTCTAGTGTCCCATCTTAGGAAAGATATGGACAACCGAGAATGCAATCAACCTAAGGGTGCAGAGTGTTTAGGTGAAGGAACTATGTAATGTGAAGTACAACTCAGGGAAATGGAGATGTTGAGGACCAAGAAGAGAAAACTCTTCAAGGAAAGAGAAATTCAAGAGCTATAACCAAATGCTTATCAGGGTGTCCTCTCAATGACAGATTATATATTTTATATGTGGTCATGGAAAGCAATATTATGATGAATGACTAGAAGTTAAAGAGAAGAAGGTTTCAGTTCAATATAAGAAGAGCTTTCTAATAACTGGAATTCATTTTCTGTGCTTGGTCAGGCTATTAACAATTAAACATTAAATTCATAAGACTTTTTTGAGTCTAGAAGTAAAATTTGAGACCATGATTTAGTTTGTTTTCATGTTAGTTTTCTTCTAAAAATAATTTTATCAGCCTGGCTTTACATATAGTAACTTCTGATCTGGTCAACTGGTCTCTGTTTACTGAGGGAAAGAGGCCATGAAAAGAAGAAAAACTTTTCAAATAAATATGATCTTATAATCTTATTAAGATAATCCCGGAGAGTGTTAAGATTTCTTTATGTTCCAAAGTCTGAAAACTACAAAATTAAGAATATTTGTAAGAGAAAATGCAATCAGCTCTAATGACTCAAATGAAGATATATAGGAACTGGGAAAGAAAGGGGACATCACACCACAGTTAAGAAAGGCTAAATGGATGAGATATGAAGACTGGAAAGGGAAGGAATTTCTGTGGATGCCTGAACACGTGAACTGAGCTCACAGATCTTTGCCTCAGGGCCTCTGCACTGCTGTTCCCACTGCCTGGCTTCTCCACTCACTTCTCTATGTGTCCTCCTTCTAGTAAGTCTCTTTTTAGATGATGTCTTACCAGAGAGACTTTTCATCAGCACTCCCAGTCATCATCCTTATCCTGCTGTGCTTTCTCCACAGCACTTATCACCACCTGATTTGTTTGTGTTTCCCTGCCCCAGCAGAATCTAAGTTCCGTGAGGTGAGAGGATCCATGGGGTTCACTGCTGTATCAACAGCATCTAGAACAGTACCTCTCACTCTGTAAGTGCTCAATAAAGATTTGTGGAATAAATGAATAAATGAACCTCCCATCCAGGCTGTAGCCTTTAGTCTTGCCCTTTACCTTTCAAGTTAACATCAACTCATAGACTCTTGATACCAGTCCTTCTATAGTTATTAGGGGAAAAATAAGACAGTTCAGTGTGGAAGTTATGAATATGGACCCAGGAACCACACCACCTCAGTCTATACCTGGCTGTAGTGCTTCCTCAGTAGCATTGTCCAATAGAACTTTCCACAGCAATAGGGATATTCTGTTCTGCACTGTCCAATACAGTTGCCACCAGCCCTGTGGACCTGTTGAGCACTTGAAGTGTGGCTAGTGTAACTGAGCAATTACATTTTTAACGTCATTTAACTTAAATTTAAGTCATTGCATGTGACTAGAGGTTATTGTATTGGACAGTATAGTTCTAGCTGTATGATCCTGGAAAGATTCCTTAAGCGATCTGTGCTTCTACTTCCTCATCAGTTAAATGGTAACAACAACAATAAGAAGAATAAATAGTGCCCCATTTTTATGAGTATTACATGAGGTATATGTAATTCACTAGAAGAGTACCTGGCACACAATGAGCTCTCAGTAAATGGTACTATTGAGGGCAAAAGAAGCTGGCTTTGCAATAACATTGAATGACTATTGTCAGATATAAAAACATTAATTTAATATGTAAATAAACATAAGGAAGTATAGGCATTTCCAAATATAAGATTATATCAAATATGTGATAAGTCAGAAAATAGAGTAAATATAAAGGAGATCTAAAATAGCATGCCAACAAGTTGATAATTTTTGTTGACTATAAATGTTACTCTTTAATAAGATAGCGGTCACCATAGCAGCCATACATCACAAAATTATTTCAAAATTAAAGACAAGGAACATCTTCTTAAGAAACCTTGTGAACAATGTAACTGAGCAACATCATGAAAGGTTTACGGGTATGTCTTGGATTTTACCATAGAGAATAATTCATTTCTCAACACTTTTCTCCAGCTTTTAATATCTACTTTTTAACTGCACCTGATATTCTACATATTTTCTATATCTGAGGGTTTATTTTTGTTTTTAAAAAACTCACAACAGTGAAAAAGGTAAAACAATTATTTTATAAGAAAAATGATTATGAAATATGTCTTATGACACTATTGTATTATTGCCCTGGAAAGCAGGAAACTGATGTTAGTTTATTTTGAAAGAGGCTTAAATTAATTTTTTTGTATTGTCTCTTTGTTAGCCTCCAAATACAAGTAAAATGTTCTTTCCCTACCTATATAGGTTTTTTCATTTATAAACTCCATTGTCTTTCTCCTTCCCAAAGAATTTGAATGTCAAGCCAAATTTGCAAAGAAATAGAAGGGCTGGGTGTGGAAGGGTGGATAAACAGGGTTTTCAGCTCCCTGATTAGACATTACCTGATCAGTTCTCCTCTTGCAACCATTATAGAAATGTCCATAAATGGAGCAGGGGTAGTGGAAATTGCACAAGATTACTGCTGCTGTATCACATGCCAGTCCCATCTGTTTAGCTTCTTGAGTTACACTGCTCTGTCTTTTTGTCTTTTCCTTTGTCCTCTAGATCTTCCTACCTTGCTCTACTCTTAGATTTTATGGTTGCTACTTTAAAGGCTGAAAACTAAAAGAACTTCTTTTGGAAAATAATCTGTTTGAAAATAAGGTTTATACTCAAATATGTGAGTGTTAACTTGGCTCTATAACATTTTCATTCTTTGTGTTAAGGTCAAAAATTACAAACCATAAAAACAAGACCTGCTTTCTTAAGTGCAACCTAAATCATACACAAATGATATGATATTCAGCTGACTCTGTGAGAAAATCACTATGTTGACCTCTTCTCTAAAAAGAGCAGAAAAATTGTATTTATACCAGTTCCTAGAATAGAGCTTTGAGTTGTGGTATCGGCTCAGTGCACTGGAAGATAAGGCAACCTTACAAGAACCCTCAGCACTACATGTACAATGGTGACTAAAACAGCCAAGATCCTTGTCCTCAAGAAGCTTCCAGTAAGAAGGTCACAAGGAGCTGCAATTGCTAATGACTGCACTTCCTATATGAGCCCTAATGATATCATTCTATAGATCCCAATCTCCAATCCAAAAAGAAGGCCCAAGGGGCACCCATTTCAGGAAGGTCAACAACTTCTTCTGTTCTCCTCTCTCTATCATCAATTCCCACACAAACCTAGAATGGAAAGAGCTTCACCCAACAAAACATGGAGTAGCAATGAGTTGATAGCTCCAATATGCACATGATTTCTTTTCTAGATTAAAAGAGAAATAAAATGATGAAGTCATGTGGAGTTTATATAGGACAACAACCTACTAGGTCCTTTACTTCTTTTTCTTCCTCGTTGGACAGCCTTTCTACAGTGATGATGATGGTGATGCCAATAATTAGGATATTGATGTCAATACCTAACTTTTATGAGTGTTTTCTGTGTACCAGACATGAGATAGGTACTGCTTTTATCTTTATTTTACAGATGAGGAAACTAAGATACAGATAGGCTAAAAAATGATCCCAAGGTCATTCAATGACCTTATACATGATGCAACCACCACACAAATTCAGATGTTTCAGAGCTTATGCACTTATCTAGTATAGTAAAACAGCCTTCACACTTTTTTTTTAGTAATACAAAATTCTTTCTAAACCTAACAAGAACACCAATCACAAAAAGATTCTAAATATCAGAAAGTGTTTTAGTCTTCCCGTCTTCTCTAATACACATTAACAGGGACACAATAAGGAAAGATAAACTAATGAACAAAAGAATAAAAGAAGGACTGAGAACCCAATAACAATGTTTCTGTGATTTCATTTGGTATTTTTATATTAAAACTAAGAGAAATCTACTACATTACATGCATTTGCCATTGGAAGTGGAGACATTCTTTCCTTTGCTTTTAATATATAGTTCATCTTAGAAAAATGATGCTAACTCACTGTGGGATATACATGAATTTTGAGTAGTAGGTTCAGAAATTATAATTACTTTGCATACATCAATCCACATTCCTCTGATCCTGTCTCTCTTTTAGCAATGACATAAATTGGTGACTTGGCACTTTGAAATTTGGAGTTTATGGGGCCATAGAATTAAGCAAAGTCAAGTGAATATTACCTGTGGGATTTACATTTTAGACAATAAGGCAAATCAGATGACCCAAAAGACCCTCTCAAATAGAACACCTCAAAATGCTGCATAAAAATCCAGAACATTTTTTTTTACCATGCATAGCTGAGCTGATAGCAAGCGAAATCCCTAGAGGTAAGGAAAAAGACAAAGCAAGAATCCAAAGAAGCAACTGAGCAGTAAAGCTGACACTGACCTTGGTGGCACCAACTGCGTGTTAGTGGTTTAGAGTTCATCTTTTTCATATGATACTCATTTAAAAAATTATATTATTACAAGAGCAATTGCTCGAATAAATGGGAGGGTATTTGGGAACATCTATATTTGAACTTTGCAAAAATATTTATTGTATGTATTTCATATAAGAAAACTAGAATATGAAATATACTGAATTTGTATAAACTATGCAACTATAATTTGTAAATATTTTAACAAGTAATGGGCCTTCTTTCATGAACATCTGTTTTGTTCCTTTTAAGTTATGCTTGAGATAATTACATGCAATTCTTGGTCAAAACTTTTAATGGTCATGTCTTTGAAAGTCTCAGTCTAGATAAAAAGTTTTTCATAAGTTTGTAGCATTAAAAATTACTGAGTTTGGTAACCAAATTAATAAGTTAGAAGAAAACAAGGGAATTAATACAAAGCAAATAGAAAAAATAAAATAAAAAATAAAGGTAAAAATTAATGCTATATAACAGAAGATAATAGAGAAGAACAATGAAGATAAAGTTGGCTCTTCTAAAGAAACTAATAAATCTGACAAACTTTTGGCAAAATCAACATCAATGAACAACTAATATAAGAGTATGGATAGTTATATGCCAATAAATAGGAAAATGTAGATGAAATGGACAAATTCTTAGAAAGGTGTATCTCTACAAACTGACTAAAGATGAAATAAAAATTTGAATGATTCTATAACCATTAAACAAATGAAATCAATAGTTTAAAATCTTCCTACAAAGAAATAGGAAGCCCAAACAGTTTTGTAAGATAATTCTATTAAACACTCATGGAACAGATTATTCCAATAGCACATAAATTCTTTCAAAACCTGAAAAAGAGAGACTTCTCAATTACTTTTAGGAATCTTACACAATCCTGATACCTAAACTAGAAACAGATAGTATGAAAATGGAAAAAAAAACTTATTCATGAAAATACTTTTTAAAATATTAAGTAAATTATTAGAGACTGAGACTCACAGTGCATATCAAAGTGATGTTTTTAAAATGTATGATTATTTCAACATTAGAAAATCTAGTATTATAATTCATCTCATCAATACCTATTAATTCAGAAAAGTCATTTCACCAGAGGCAGAAAATGCATTCCATAAAATTCAACATATATTCACAATCTGAAAACTTCTTATCAATGTAGGAATATAAGGAGAATTTCCCTGACCTAATAAATAGTACTTGAAAAAAGTCTACTCCACATGTAATACTAAATGGTGAAATATTAAAAACATTTCCTTTAAACACAGAAGGATAAAAAATAAAGAATGTGTTACTCAGGAACATGTACACTACTGTGCATTACATTATATATATATACATTACATGTATATGTACATTAGAATTATAAGGAATATAGACAAATGACACAAAACTCAGAAAAGTGGTTACCTTTGGGTGGATATAATCAGGAAAGTGGTTGGCAGATACAGAAATAGTCATTGTATTATTATTCTTTAAATCATATACACAAACACACAGGCATATATACCCAAATGCAAAATATGCTATTCATAAAATATAAAATGTTATTCATAATATGTTTGCAGATGAACTGAAACAATGATTCATTTTGCAAATATTAAATAAAACCAGAGAGACAGTTAGGCTAAATATATTATAACTACATAGAAATTTAAATGACCTCTTTCATTGTACAAGTTCAAGCTTGCCTTGATATAAGTCATATTTCTACACTAAACAGATAATACTTTGACACATTTGGGAATAAATTCTCATGTCCCCATGAAACTTGGATAGGGAGAATTATCTGTGAGGCTCATTTCATTAACTGAATAAATTTATCACAATGAAAACTTGAGTGTTTAAGGACTACCTCTCAATGATTAGATTGGTTTAAATTAATTCTTTAACAGTACACAAAGAAAGGGAACAGCCCTTGTCAAATGAACTCATATTGATTGTAGAATTTTTCCCATGTGTTCCATGCTCATTAAATCAGCTCCCAAATTCTAAGAGGTGCTAGGGTGCCATATTGAACTGCAGGATCAGGACAGTCTCAGAGTTTCTGCTTGGCTTGTTCAGGCACAGACACTTCAGCATGTGCTGGGGCCAGAGTGGGGCATCAGGGCTAATGAGGGGGAATTCTGATTGAAAAAGTGGCTTCAATTGAACAGTAAAGTGTGCTTTTTTGGAAATTTTCCTGTAACAAACTTTATACACTTCAGGTTCCCAAAGAGATAAAGTAGAAACCAGATTGAGCTCAGATCCCATTTTTATAAAAAGAAAGCAAAAGAATGGAATTTGTGTGTTTTTTGAGTGGCTTCTAGTGATAAAAGCTATGTGGCAATATACAGTTGCATCCAATTGCAATAGTGAGGGAGAAAGCAGCCCTTCATTCCTTCTTTTTGTTGTTGTTTTTAAGGAAATAGAGACTGGAAGACGGTAGGTAGGAGCTAGTAATGAAATTAGATGCACAGTTTTTTTATTCTGATCTTGTGAAGCATTATTTGCCTATGGCTGGGGTACATGTTTTGAGTTATTGTAAATATTATTTTTAAATTCTGAAGAATCCCTAAAGTTTCCCAAGAAATGGAATTTCCAGCTCTACTTTTTTCATTTACAAAATGCTTGGGCTGGTAACCATATGCATAATTTCTGAACACCAAGATCAAACAACTGTTTAGAATCCTGTGGTTCTGAATAACTCAACTTCTTTTGAATTCTCCAGTCACCTGCTAATTCTCCTGTGATGTTCAAGTTATTACAAAGTGTCCATTGCCAGACTAAGAAACAACAGTCAAAATGTTCCAATGAAAGACCATGCCAGTGAACCCTCTAAAAATGTAGGCCACTCAAGAGTCACAAAAGCATCTTAGAAGGTCAGATAAATTACATGAACTAATTTAAAAGAATTTATATCAAGCCATGACTGGTGTGACTCAGTTGGTTGGGTATCATTACATGAAGCAAAAGGTTACCGGTTTGATTCCCAGTTAGGGCCCATGCTTGGGTTGCAGGTTTGATCCCTGGTTGAGGCATGGACAAGAGGCAAACGATCAATGTTTCTATAACACTGATATTTCTCTGTCTCTCTCTTTCTCCATCCTTTCCCCTCTCTCTAAAAATGAGTAAATAAAATCTTTTTGAAAAATTGTATTAAGGCAATGCACTTCAGGAAAGTCCAGGAGGAGTTGGCTTTTTCCTTGCAGGTAAAAGGAACTTTCCTCTTACTGCATGTATTCTGGATGAATCCCTTTCCTCATTCTTTGTCAACCTTCATATTTTATTTTCTATCTTCTGTCCTCTAAAATGTTATCTTCCAAGCAGTGTCAGCTCGAAAGTGACTCTGGACCTGACCCTGAATGAGGCAGTTCTGAAAAGCACAAGATGACAGGGCTAGAGCTCCCTCTAGAGCCCATCCTGCAGTTAATGGAGGGGCCCTCAGTAAAGGGACCTAGTTCTGGCAGGTCCTGGGCAGATCCTGGCCCACTTCTGCATCCCTTATTCATCTTGCTGTAGAACCCTTTCCAGAAAACCAAAGGGTCCAGAAGAGCAGAACTGTTCACTTTGAAGATGCATGTGACAGACTGTCCAGCAGTGCTCACTAGCATTTCTTCACCTGCACCTCTCATGATACTTAGATAATAAGTTCTCTTGTCAACATCAACTCCGGATATCCACCATAAAAGGGACATTAATAGTAAATAGAGCAGAGAATATTCATTTGTTCATTTGTTCCATCCAGTGGTTTAGGTCATAGTCATAGTTGTAGCAATAACAAACTGATACTCTTATTTTATAAGTTGATGTTTTTAAACCTGAAATGAAAATATTAATAACAAGCAATGTTGGGGTTTGTTTTTAAAGCTTCTTCAGAAAAGCTGAAGAAATACAAGGAATTAACATGTTAATGAAAAACATCAATATAATCGCCATTTGAGCATAAATTGGAGAAATTTAAATCATTACTTTTTTTGCTTAGGAAGAAAAATAAAGATTCACAGATATAATATTGAGAAACAATTTTCAAAACATTACAGCTACATTTAAAATAGAAAAAATGCTGCTTCAGATTTGTTCCTGTTGTTACACGATGTTATTACATATTGAGAATATTCCATTTTGTTTTTGATAACTGTGAAGAAGAATAATTTGGTCATTTCTCTATCACTTGGAGGAATTTAAGAATGCCTAAGTGCTTAGGTCTTAACATAATCAAAAGACTGGCTCACAATGCCGTTAAAATATGGCCTTTTTTCAAGTCTGTTCAGTTGAAATTATTAAAGAGTTTAAAATATCAATAAAATACACTTAAAATATGAAATTAAATTAAATTATCTCCAAAATACATTCTTGTTACTTTGAGTCATTACTCTAGACACAAATAAAATCAAAGAGCTAGACCCTCTTAACACAAATTAAACCCTTAACTGAATATGGTACTTGTTAGTAATGTACGATGCCCACTACAGGAATCACAGTGACATTTATATAACATGGCACAGTTTCTAAAAGGATTTCACAGCCATTATCCTTCATGAACCTCAGAACAAGGTAGGTATGGCATATACAAGTTGTGAAACAAAACTGTTCTTTAAATTGTGCACTGTGAGTTTAATCTAAATTCTGTCTACTAAATTTTCTGAATACTAACCATGCTTCCAGCCCTGCTCTCCTTAATCATAGCGGCAGTAATATTAATAGTAATCACAGCTAAAACATATTGCGTGCTTACTATGTGTTAGATCCACTTTTAAGTGTTTTGCATAGATTGATTCAATAATCCTAAGAACACAGGGATAGTTATTTTTATTTAAGGTCATTATATAAAGGAAATCTAACTCTGGATACCTATCGGTTTGTCTAGGATTATACCCTATTTGCCTTCTCCTTTAATTTAAACTTATTGTTAATGATTTTCTTAATATTCGCTTTGTTGGTAAACACTCAGCAACACTTGGTTAGAATGCCAACTAGTCAGTACTGCAGTTGGCACAATTGATACAGATGATATATTTTTACTGTCCATAACTTACAATCTCTTTATATGTATCTGGAATGCAATTACATAAAACATGGAAAGATAACATTAAAAAGATGAAAACTCAAGAGTAGTTAGATAACTGGACCAAAACCATCCACACAATAAGTGGCAAAGTCAAAATGCAAATCATACAACCACTTCCCGACTCTGATGCCTCCAGAAGCTGCCAAATCCATCAGCACCCTCTCTGGGACTGTGTCTGTGCCTTGGCGATCCTATCCACCAGCACCACTTTCACCACCCCAATCAATTGGCAAATCTATTCAGAATATTTCTGCATTTGATTCAGGGCCACATGACACAGAGCCAGTAATGCCAACACGTGCCCTTGTCCTGTAGGAATCACAGAGAAAGAGTGGTAGCAATGAGATCAGAGAGAAAATCAAGGGGACAGTGTGAGCAAAGAACGACCCAGGCTCTAGGTTTGGGAAATGAAAAGGACAAGCTGAGGAGTACTTTGTCACACTTAAACATGCTTGAAGAGGGAAATCTGGTAAACATGTAGACAATTAATTATTTTTCCCTGTAAAAAGCAGTTCCTTCCCTTCATGTTGTTACAGAATTATGATATAAAAGTGTATATAGAAGACTTATACTAAAAAAATGAACATTAAGTTGGGAGGCAAAAGAAAGTGGTAGAAATAGCACTGCATTCAGAATCAGAGCGTTGGTCTCAATTTTTCCAAGTTGTAATTTTGGCAAGACTCCAAGGTTCTATACTACAGGGCAGTGGGAGAGTCTGATTTTAGCTCAAACCACTTACTGGCTCTGTGACTGTGAACAATTTTTAAGTCTTGGTTCCTTCGTCTGCAAAAATGGGTATTAAAATATTAAACCTGTAGGATTCCTCTGAAGGTTAAATATACTAAACTTTTTTGCAAATAGTAGTTGCTCAATAGTTAGTATTTACCATTACTATTTATAAATAAATTTTAATATCCATCCAACTTCTAAAAGTGTGTAAGTCTATATCCATTTGGCACTGATTAAGTATACTTGTGTAAATGTTTACTTAGCTAGATTGTTGCTCAGAGGTGGACCAAGACATTTTTATAGCATGAATGGCCAATGAAATCACATCTGAAAAAATATTTCTTATTTTCAATCAACCTGTAATCTCATTAGCGTACATTAGCAGTATAAGTCATTAATGGACGTAAGAAAATAAAAGCAAAAAAACAAGTCTCAAATTGCTTAGGTTAACTATATTTTACCTATCCTACCCTCTAATATAAAAGTACCTATGAACTGGTGCAAAACTTTCACAATTTTCCAGAAAATAGGAAATTATTTTTTCAAACTCATACTATATCATCATTTCCCTGGAATAGTGCCTTTCAAATGTTTTGACTTCAGCCCACAGCAAGTACTACATTGTACATTGAAATCTAGTCCAATATACACATATGGACGTATTTTAGGAAATAAAGGTTTTGTAAAACCCTTTGTATCTGTATTGCTTTCATATTTTCTCTTCTGTTTTAATCCAAGTTTTGATGCTGATCATTACATACTAAGTTGATATCCTGACCCATCTAAGTGTCACCAACCATATTTGTAAAACACTACAGTGCAGCATTCCTTTCCCTAGAAGGTTTTAAAAGAGTGTCAACTAGTTAGTACTACAGTTTGTCCACTTAACTGGTTAAAATGTGAATATTCAGTTAACTAATACTTGGTGTTACACAGATCCACAATATTGCTGGCTATTAATCACCTGAATCAAATTCAATTAATCTAGCTCATAATATACATGTTCTTAAAATGCTCTGTAAGTAAATTTACCCCAGATACTCACTGTAAGTTCCCTTTCCCCATTGGCTCTATAGAAATGAATTTAGCTTCACAATTTGTAACTGGATTTTTCTTTTTTTAAATTTATTTTTATTGTACTTTTTCCTTTTACCATTTATCTCCTTTATAACCTCTTCCACCTCCACCCCACCATCTGCCACAATCACCACACTGCTGACCATGTCCATGAGTCCTTTCACCTTTTTGTTCAACCCTCCACCCCCTAGCTACCCCACTCCCTTAGCTGTCACCCTGCTCTCTATCTAGGAGTCTTTCTCTATTGTTGCTTGTTAGTTCAGTTTGTTTATTAGATTCCACATATGAGTGAAATCACATGGTATTTGTCTTTTCTCTGACTGACTTATTTCACTTAGCATAATGTTCTCCAAGTCCACCCATACTGTCAGAAAGGGTAAAATTTTCTTCTGTTTTTATGGCCAAGTAGTATTCCGTTGTGTAAATGTCCCATAGTTGTTTCATCCACTCATTTACTGATGGGTGCTTGGGCTGCTTCCATATCCCGGCGATTGGAAATAATGCTGCAATAAACACAGGGGTATTTATATTCTTTCAAACTAGTGTTTTGGGTTTCTTCAGATAGATTCTCAGAATTGGATTCACTGGATCAAAAGGCAGATTCATTTTCAATCTTTTTAGGTATCTCCATACCGCTTTCCACATTTGGTGCACCAGTCTGCATTCCCACCAACAGTACAAAAGGGTTGCCCTTTCTCCACATCCTCATTAGCATTTGCTGTTTGTTGATTTATTGAGAAAAGCCATTCTGACAGGTGTGAGACAATATCTCAATGTGGTTTTAATTTGCATTTCTCTGATGATTAGTGACATTGAACATATTTTCATATGTCTATTGGCCATTTGTATGTCCTCTTAGGAGAAGTGTCTATTCAGGTACTTTGCACATTTTTTAACTGGTTTGTTTGTTTTTTTGGTGTTGAGTCTTGTAAATTCTTTATAGATTTTGGATATTAACCCTTTATCGGACGTATCAATGAATATGTTCCCCCATTCTGTGGGTTGTCTCTTTATTTTGTTGATGGTTTTCTTTGTGGTACAAAATCTGTTTAGTTTGATGTAGTCCCATTTGTTTATTTTTTCTTTTGTTTCTCATGCTTGGGAAGATATATCCAATAAAAACAGCTATGAGCAATGCCCAAGATTTTGCTGCTTACGGTTTTTTTCTTCTAAGATTTTTATGGTTTTGAGTGTAACATTTAAGTCTTTGATCCATTTTGAATTTATTCTTGTGTGTGGTGTAAGAAGGTGTTCTGCACATATCTGTCCAATTTTCCCAACATCATTTATTGAATAAACTACTTTTGCCCATTATATGTGCTTGCTTCTTCTGTCAAATATTAATGGACTATAAAAGCGTGGGTTTATTTCTGGGCTCTCTATTCTGTTCTATTGATCTATGTGTTTTTATGTCATTACTGTGCTGTTTTGATTACTATGGACTTATATTATAGTTTGATATTAGGTAGCATGATTCCTCCAACTCTATTCTTCTTTCTCAGGATTGCTGTTGCTATGTGGGGCTTTGTGTGGTTCCATATAAATTTTTGAAATATTTGTTCTCATTCTATGAAATACATCATTGGTATCTTGAGAGGAATTGTGTTGAATCTATAGATTGCTTTGGGTAGTATGGCCATTTTAATTATGTTAATTCTCCCTATCCATGAATTCAGTATTTGCTTCCACTTAATTTGTATCTTCTTCAGTTTCTTTCTTCAGTGTCTTATAATTTCCCAAATACAGGTCTTTTACATCCTTAGCTAAATTTATTGCTAGGTATTTTATTTTTTTTGAAGAAATTGTGAATGGGAGTTGTTTTAGATTTGTGAATTCTAAGGAATTGTGAGTTATGTTTTAGATTTTCAAACAGAAAAAATAGCATGCTTTTTATTGAGTTTTACAATAATCTTTTCTGTCTTAGGTTGGTTTATTTTAATCCTTCTCTGTATTCCTATATGCCATTCAAGAAGTTCAAACATCTTTCCCTCTTAATACCTTGATCTTAGAATCCATTGTAACTTTCTGTATTGGGGAGGGGGATGGAATCATAATTTTTCTTTCTTGGTAATAGGCATTTGCACACAGTTTTGCCCTGTAATGCATATTCTAGCTCTCTGCTGGTCCTCTGTAAATACATTTTTAAGTCATTGATTGTATCAAATTCAACAGGTTTTGATGTTATCAGATTCCATAGGCTTGAATTTCTTTGAGTCTTTTTTATTCATACTTCATTTATTTTGGTGTCACTCTTCTAATCCCTGTCATTCTTCACAACTGGATGTTTGCCTGTTTTTCAAATACTGAGCCTTTACACAATGATGATACACATTTCCCATTTTGACTTTGCAGCCTCACTCGTGATCTTCATTGAAACCGAAAAAGGGATGTTCATAGAGCACTCCCCTCACACACTATATCCACAAATAGTCTCCAGACACTTAAATAAATAGGCTTATGATGTATTCTGTACTAAAGTTAAAGCTGAGTTCTCTTTAAACTCTTATCTGCCACTGTTTTTTAATAGGGAAAAGAATATGGAGAATACTCTTGATTGGTTAAGTTCTACATGTCTGATTCTCAGCTAAGGCCTCTTTTCTGATGGACAATTATTTATCATTCATTTTACTACCTTTCATTATTCTTCCACCAGATCTTTAATTGATAAGCCATAATCTCAAATTTTCATGCAATTAGACTCACTTCACTCAGCTTATCATTTAGGATCTCTCCTCCTATGAAACACATACATACAGTCCCTACCCTGCCACAGTGCAGACCTGCTTTCACTAGGATGGAGGTGTCAGAATCCAGGTATGCAAGGCCCATTTGGAAATCCAGGCCAGTAACTATATTTCAGAAAGGTTTGCTTTCTTCTTTCATATTGTCCAATAGATGTTCAATAAGATTCATGTCTAGATTGTGGGAAAAATGATTTATCTTCCTCTTGCAAGCCACAAATTTTTCTGTTTTACTTTAGGAAAAGAGATGAGAAACATGCTCAAGATTATAGTTAGGACAGTTTAACTACGAATGGTACAACCACCCTATGTGGTAGGAGTGCCAGAGAATCATGGCCATAATTTAACAGCTGCATGATATTAGTTAGATGAACATTTAGGAATCTGGAAGAGGCTGTTTTTCTTTCTTTTTTTAAGTGCCTCAATGACTTTTCTTTTCTTTCTTTATTTTTTTAATGGGAACTTAACTCTTAATGAGCTTTTGCAATGTATCTGATTTTCCAAGCTTCCACTCAGATGTGCTTTCATGTTGATAGATGCTCAGTGAGTTATTTGAAGGAATTAATGGGTTTTTCAGAAAATGATAGGCCCCCCTCCCCACCAGCCTGGAGACTCAGATGCCTTCAAAACCCTGGAAGTCACCTCCCACCTCCATTCAGAACCTGGGTTTCCAAGCTGTTGGCATGGTGTCAGGGGTCCTTCCTGTGGCCGCTCTGGCTCTGGGTTAGTGTCCGCCTTCCAGGTTCAGGCCCCAGCAGCTCACTGAGTGCCCTGCAGGGGGTGCCCCAGCTCGCATGCAGGAAGTGGCATCATCTTTCTGGATCCAGGCATCTCTTAGGTGAGTGTGGCCCATGATGTAGCTTAGTCTCAGCTCTGCCTTTGGGGTACAGAGTCTGGTGGAGAAGGGTTGCACCCCCATGGTCTCAGAGAAAGGTGCACGTGGTTCTGGGAGCTGCTTCTTCACCAGCCTCTGCCTGGCTCACAGGGACAGAGTAAGTACTCCCTCGGGGTATAGTGGAAGAGTGTCACCTAACCTGCGCCACACAGTGTCCTAAATGCCCCAATCATTCATCATGCTGTTTATTTTGCTCTCCTGCTGTCTCCTTCCCAGGACTCAGCTCAAACATCACTTACTCTACCGGCCCCGCCCACATGGCAAGTGTCAGCATATACCCGTGTGCAGGTTGAGGACCAGTGAGGTCTGGGGACTTCCTTGTGCTACTCAGGGCTCTGTACTAGGAGGCATCTCAGAGCCTAGCAACTGGAAGACACTGGGCATGTGTTTGTTGACCAACTGCATGCAGTAAGACACACATACATTGTGTGTCTTGTGTGGCTTTGTGGCCTTCAGCCAACTTCATAGACCTCCGGAGAGATGTAAGGTTGAGCCAGAGGCTGGTCAAAATGAGGACTGGTTCCCTTTCCATCTGCCTTTCCTCTGTGGCCCTAGATACTCTATCACCCTCTTCCCTCCCCTTGCATCATCCAAATCTGCCTGTATGGTGAAATAACTGATGCTAATTCAGACTAAAGGGTCAATGACTGCTAAGACTTAAGGTACCTCCTTTTTCTTTATATCTTATAACAAAAGATTTTTTTTAAAAAAGAAAAAACTTGACTGTATAATGGTGGCCAGCTGGCAGGGAAGGCATGTCAGGGTCTGAGAACCCAGAGCTCAGAAATGGGATTTGCTCTATAGGTGATGGGCCATCTGTGCCTCCAGCAGTGGGTGAAGCCCCAACTGTTTCCTCCACCCTCCCACCTCCACCCTGCAAAGGGGAGTTGTCTTCATTCTGAAGCTGGAGAACACAACATCCTGCCACAACTGGGACATTCACTGAGAAATAAACTGTGTCTCTGCTATTGTCCTTGGTAAATAGAGGGAGGCAGCTGCCACAATTATCAGCTGCATAGGGAGAAAGGCTCATTTGAGCTGGAAGCTTGGAGAGAGCATCACCCTCATGAAGAGCTATTTATTTATTTGTATTTTAAATTTAATTCTTACTGATTATGGTATTACAGTTGTCCCAATTTTTCCCCCTTTGCCCACCTCCACCCAGAACCACCTGATCCCTCAGGCAATCCCCACATCATTGTTCATGTCCATGGGTCATGAGGATAAGTTCTTTGGCTTCTCCATTTCCTATACTGTTCTTTACATCCTCATAGAGATTCTGTAACTACCAGTTTATACTTCTTAATCTCCGCACCTCTTCACACATTCCCCCCTATATCCTCTACTTATCCAGCAATTATCAAAACTACTCTCCATATCTATGATTCTGTCTCTGTTCTTCTTGTTTGCTTAGTTTGCTTTTTAGATTTATTGCCATTTTATTGTTCATAGCTTTGATGTTCTTTTTCTTAAATAAGTCCCTTTAACATTTCATATAATAATGATATGGTGATGAACTCCTTCCATTTTTTCTTGTCTGGGAAGTTCATTATCTGCCCTTCGACTTTAAATGATTGCTTTGCTGGGTAGAGCAATCTTGGCTGTAGGTCCCTGCTTTTCATGACTTTGAAATTTCTTGCCAATACCTTCTAGCCTGCAAAGTTTCTTCTGAGAAATCAGCTGGCAGAATTATGGGAACTCCCCTGTAGGTAACTAACTTCTTCTCTCTTGCTGCTTTTAAGATTCTCTCTTTACCTTTAACCTTTGGCATTTTAATTATGTGTCTTAGAGTGGGCCTGTATGCATCTATCTTTTTAGGGACTCTGTGCTTCCTGGCTTTGCATGTCTATTTCCTTCCCCAAATTAGGGAGGTTTCCTTTCATTATTTTTTTCAAATACATTTCCAATTTCTTGCTCTTTCTCTTCTCCTTCTGTCACCTGTATGATGCCAATTTTGGTACATTTGAAGTTGTCCCAGAGGCTCCTTACACTACCATCTTTTTTTTGTATTTTTTTTCTTTTTGTTCTGATTGGTTGTTTTTTGCTTCCTTGTGTTCCAATATATTGATTTGATTGTTGGCTTCATTCACTCTACTCTTGATTCTCTGTAAGTTGTTCTTTATTTTAATTGGTGTATATTTCATTTCTGACTGGATCTTTTTTATGCTATTTAGATACTAAGTTATTTGAGCATCCTTATGACCAGTGTTTTGAACTCTGCATCTGATGGATTGCTTATTTCCATTTTCTTTAGTTCTTTTTATGGAATTTTGATCTGTTCTTTCCTTTGGGCCATGTTTCTTTGTCCCCTCATTTTGGCAGCCTCCCTATTTTTATTTCTATGTATTAGGTAGAGCTGCTATGACTCCCTGTCTTGGCAGCATGGCCTAATATAGTAGGTGTCCTGTAGAATCCAGTGGCACAGCCTCCCCTATTACACAAACTGGTACTCAATGTGTGCCCTCCATGTGGGCTGAGTACACCCTCCTCTTATAGTTGAGACTTCATTGCTGTTGGCAGGTCAATAAGAGGGATTTACCCAGGTTAGTTAGCTGCAAGGACAGGCTAGGACCACTAACCACCAACCTTTGCCCTATGTGGAGGATCAGCTGTGCTGGGGCAGGGTGGTGGTGCTCCAACATGGTGTATAGCTGTCCACTGAGTGTGCTGGCCCTGGGGTTTCCTGAGTGGGGCAGGCCAAGATCAGCCCCCACCTGCGCCTTGCCTGGGGCCACCCTGCCTGAGTTATAAGGCTGCCTGAGATGGCTGCTACTTGTGCTGGGCTTGGAGGTTTCCAGGTACAGCCAAGCTATGATCCAAGGCTGGCTGCTGCCAGTGCCAGGCCTGGGGCAACTTAGCAAATAGTACAGTAGCTGGAGGCTCGCTGAGACTGGCTGTTGCTTGTTTGCAGGATCTAGGAAGATATGAAACATTGGCTGAAAGAAACCATTCATATGGAAAATTCACTGTTATCCACTTGGGTGGGCCAAAGCATCAAGAATCACCAGGGTGGGGCAAACCATGTGAGCCAGGACGATTAATGGAGACTCAGATATGGCACCCACCTGCTAGGTCTGTGGCTCTGTTGGGTAGGAAAGCTCAGAAAAGGAACAATGGACTGTGCCCATCTTTTTGTCTAGGAGATAGTTGTCCCCCAGCTCTTACCTTGATGCCAGACACTTCAGTTCCTCCTCATAAGCCATTGGTGCCTTTCAAGCTGCTTCCCCAGTGCTGGGACTCAGAGGGAATGAGTCTGAGTAAGTCTGTGTGTGAGCCCATTAAAAGGATATGCCTGAGAATCCAGTAGTTTCTTATACCGACTCAACGCCCACTGGTTTTTACAGCCAGAAGTTTTGTGGGATTTATGTTCCTGGCACTGGAACCCTGGGTTGGGGGACCTAGTGTAGAGCTAGGATCCCTTGCTCCTGAGATATCCCTCCTGAATTTTTATCCACGACATGTGAATGTGGGACCAGCATGTTCTGTATCTCCAAGTCTCCACCCCTCTGCCCCTCTTACCAATCTGTCTGGATGTGGTAAGATTTTATTTATTTTATTTTTAGAGATGGGGAGAGGGGAGAAAGGGAGGGAGAGAAACATCAATACGTGGTTGTTTCTCAATCAATGCCACTGGGGACCTGGCCCGCAACCCAGGCATGTGCCCCAACTAGGAATCAAACCAGCAACCTCCTGGTTCACAGGCCAGCACTCAATCTGCTGAGCCATTCCTGCCAGGGCTGGATATGGTTTCTCTAGTTCCATAGTTGTACTTCCATTCAACTTGATTTCTGATGGATCTGAGTGATAGTTGTTCTATAGTTTAGTTGTAATTTTAGTATGGTTGTGCAAGGGGGTGAGCCATGTTTACATACACCTGCATCTTGCCCAGAAGTCTTAAATGACTTTTCATAACAAATTTATGTTTAAGTCATCAAATAATTTACCCACTACTATTTGCTAAAGAAACCAGGCTCTTATTTTCCATTGTGATTATGTTCTTGTTATTGTAAAGAATGAAGGTTTTTCCTTATATCCAATAAAAATTCCAGTTGACTCATAATAGGGAAAAAAATCACAATAATTAAAGCTAGTACTGACTCCCAAAGTTCAAATATATTATGGAAATTACACTTTAATACTCTCCTATTCTTGCTATTAAGACTGCAAATTAGAATTTTCCTGAAGTAATCTTTGCTTTACACCAGTGTGTTCTGAAGTTCTTTCTACTTCTCCCCATGTAGTTTATCTCTTCACACCACACCCAGTTGTGCACTGAGCCACATGTTGCAAATATATCTATATGCTTTGCCATTTCTTTTTCTAAAAAGTATCCAAATTGGAAAGGAAGTAGTAAAACTGTCTTCATTCCCAGATGGCATGATTCTGTACATACAGCACCCCAAAGATTTCACCAAGAACTTACTACAATTGATAAATGAATTCAGCAAAGCAGCAGGATACAAAATTAATATCCAGAAATCAGTTGCATTTTTATATGCCAATAAAGAACCAACAGAAAGGGAAATTAATAAAACAATCCCATTCACAGTTGCTTCAAAAGAATAAAATACCTAGGAGTAAATCTAACCAAGGATGTAAAAGACCTGTACTCAAAAAATTAAAAAACACTGAAGAAAGAAACTGAAGAAGATACAAATAAGTGGGAACACATACAGTGTTCATGGATAGGGAGAATTAACATCTTTAAAATGTTCATACTACCCAAAGCAATCTATAAGTTCAACACAATTCCTATCAAGATTACAATGACATATTTCACAGAACTAGAACAAATATTTCAAAAATTTATATGGAACCACTAAAGGCCTTGCATAGCAACAGGAATCCTGAGAAGGAAGAATAAAGTTGGAGGAATCATGCTACCTAATATTAAACTCTACTAGAAGGCCATGGTAATCAAAACAGCATGGCACAAGCATAAAAACAGACACATAGATCAATACAAAAGGACAGGGAGCCCAGAAATAAACCCACACCTTTATAATCAATTAATATTCAACAGAGGAAAACAGCACATACAATGTGCTAAGGAGTTTATTCAATAAATGGTGTTTAGAAAATTGGACAAATACATGCAGAAAAATGAAATTAGACCACCTTCTTATACCACACACATGAATAAATTCAAAGTGGATGAAAGACTTAAATGTTAGATCCAAAATCATAAAAATCCTATAAGGAAACATAGGCAGCAAAATCTTGGACACTGCTTGTAGCAATTTTTATCAGAATATCCCCAGGCAAGGGATTCAAAGTAAATAAATGGGACAACATCAAACTAAAATGTTTTTGCACAGCAAAGGAACCCACCAACAAAATAAAAAGACAACCCACAGAATGGGGGAACATATTCGTCAATACATCTGATAAGGGATTAATATCCAAAAATGCATAAAGAACTTACAAAACTCAACACCAAAAAAACAACAACCCAATTAAAAAATGGGCAAAGGACATGAAAAGACACTTCTCCAAAGAGGACATACAAATGGGAAATAGACATAAGAAAAGATACTCAACATTACTAATTATCAGAGAGATGCAAATTAAAACCACAATGAGACACCATCTCACACCTGTCAGAAAGGCTACCATCAATAAAATCAACAAGCAAGTGCTGGCCAGGATGTAGAGAAAGGGGAACCCTTTTGCACTGCTGGTGGGAATGCAGATGGGTGCAGCCACTGTAGAAAGCAGTATGGAGATACCTCAAAAAATTAAAAATGGATCTGGTTTTTGACCCAGAGATCCCACATATGGGAATATATCTGAAAGAACCCAAAATACTAATTTGAAAGAACATCCCATGTTCATTGCAGCATTATTTACAATCTCCAAGATATGGAAGCAGCCCAAGTGCCCATCAGTAGATGAGTGGATAAAACAACTATGTGACATTTACACAACGGAATACTACTTGGTCATACAAAAGAAGAAGCTTTTATCCTTTGCAACAGTATGGATGGACCTGGAGAACATTATGCTGAATGAAATAAGCCAGTCTGAGAAGGACAAACACCATATAGTTTCACTTATATGTGGAATCTAATGAACAAACTGAATTAACAAGGAACATGGGGACAGATTCATAGATTGAGGGCAGGATGACAGCTATTCGATGGTGAGGGTTAAGGGGTAGAGGGATTAAGCAAAAAGGAAAAAGGACTCATGGACACGGACAACAGTGTGGTGACTGCTGGTTGGAGGGGGATAAAAGGGGACTAAAATGTAATGTAAAAGAATATAATAAAGATTAAATTAAACAAATAAATAAAGAATAAATAAAATTAAAAAAAAAGAAAATGAAAATGAAAACCATCCTCACTGGGCTACACATTTTTTGCTCTGAATCTAGGGGAGAGTTTAAAATGCTCTGGCAGAGGAGAAACCCCTCTATGGTCATTGCATAACTGAACTTAGGGTGGATTAGAAACTCTCTGAGGCGAGATCTTGCTTCTTCATACTGCTCAGCACCAGCCATTGGTAAGAACTGGTGTTGGTCCTGAATGCCGAGTCTGCACTTGAGCAAATCCCAATCTTGTCCCCTCTTTGGAACACCTGCATCATAGCTTTGCACACAACAGGGCCACCCATCTGATCAGGCCTGGCAGGCTCCCTGGCAGGACAAAGAAGGGCACATCTGCACCATGCCCAGAAAGGAAAAATGGGAAATCTGGAAGACACATTCTCCTCTGTCTGGGTTGCTCCTGAAGGCATATAAGAAAAGCCAACCTGGAACAGGGTGCCTGCTCTTATTTAAAAAAAAAGGAAAAAAAGCCTGATCTTTTGTTTCTTACATAAAAGTTCAATTTTGAATAATGTGATTTTTTTCATGTGAAACTAAATGATAAGGGAAAATTTGCATCATTAAAAGCCTCCACTTAAGAATAAGCTCATCATGAATTAGGCTTTCAAGTCACAACCATTGCCACCAAAGAATTTTGGAAAAATTCATTTAGTGTGTTTACTGCTAATGCCACAAGCCACTGAGAAAGATGAGCACAATGGCTTTCAATTATATGGCATTCGCTTCTCACCATGGCATGTGGGAAATTTTTATTTCACTCCTTTCTCTTTTTATTCTTTTTCCCATTAATCATTCATTTTTAAAAAATTCATTAACTCAACATACTTACTATGTGCCAGCCATAGACATACTACTGTGCGCCAGAATACAGCAATGATAATAATAATACAAGAACAGTAACTAAACCTAACTCTCACATTCAAATATTCCTTGCTTACCATATGCTGGACAGTGTTCTCAGTATATACATTACCTCATTTAATTCTTTCTTTTATTGTTATTCTATTACAGTTGTCCCAATTTTTCCCTCTTTGCCCTCCTCTGCCCATCCCTGCTCCCACTCCCAGTCAATTCCCACACTGTTGTCCATGTCCATGGGACATTCATACATGTTCTTTGTCTAGTTTCTTCCTCTTCTTCCCACCATTATCTCCCTCCACCCTTCCCTCTGGTCACTGTCAGCCTGTTCCATGTTTCCATGCCTGTCTTGTACCAATCTCCTGAGCTAAGGACAACTATATGCCCACTTTGCAAATTAGCAACTGAAGTACAAGATATTAATTTCTCAAGTCACTGAGTCAGGAAATGTCAGAATCAGGGTTCTAACTTAACATCTTTTTACTCCATTGTCCATATCTTGACCTCTATGCTATATGAAGAAAATCAGACATGGCTTTATGGAACTATTAATGTACTGGAGAAGACAGACATTGAACAAACACACAAGCATATCTTATCTCAAACACTGATAAGACATATTAAAATACGCAAAGTGCTATGAAATAGAATTGTATAACATTACAAAGACTAGTTTTGCAAGCTAAGAAATGCAATGATTATCTCTGGTAATTATCTCACCTAAATGACAGTTATAAAATTTAAGATAGCAGGCTGGCTAAAAAGAACTGGGAAAACTAAGGCTGGGAGACCAGGGAAAGTGACTAGCAATTCGGCCTTTAACCCCTGCCATAGAGCCTTGCCATTTTGGTGGCCCTTCTTGTTGGTACACTCAGAATGACAAAATATAAGGTATCTGGCAAATGTAACCCCTTCTCCTAACTTTACCCCTTCTGAATAAGGAAATTCAACCTGGTTCAGGTGCCCCTTCTTCACACATAAAAGTGAGTAATCCTTAGCCTTCAAGCAAGAAGTACATGGTAAATGTCTTAAAAGGACAAACAAACAAACAAACAAAAAACCCTTAATTTCTGCTTAAATGCTTTAGTTTAGTTTTTTTAAAAAAAGATTGCTTTGGCTTATAATGGCTAACACTTGGGCTTCTGGAAACAATTCAAGATATGGCTTATAGTCAGTAAAACAAACAAAACACCTTTATGAGACTTGGAAACAGACTAAAAACACTATTTAAAGACCAAACCAGGAAAGCAGAAAATCAAGTTCCCAGAGGGACAAAATTTCTTTTCATCCTGAGTTTTTTTAAAATCTGGGCTTTATTCCCTACACAACCAATTAGAGATCTACCTCTTTTCTTTTAATGTTAGAGAAATCATATGGAAAGAAGAAAAGTCTCTTTTCTTCTCAAAAAGTTGTCTCTGTAGATTTGGAAATTTTGTATCTTTGATTTTTTAATTTATTTTATGTATTAATTTTATGTCTTCAGTCTTTATATCAGGCATGGCCCATAAGTATAGGATTATATCCAACAATAGTGTGACTATTAGCTCCTAATTCTATAGTTTCACTCCACTGAGGTTAATAATGATTTAGAGGTGAGAGTGCGAGGAAGAGGGCAGGTGTGCATAATAGCACCATTAACTACATGTGATTTATACATCTAGATAGAAGAGCAACATCATTTCCAGGCCCAATAAACTAAGTACTTTTTCCTAGTTTATTGTTCAGAATCATAAAAAGAATAATCCTTGATGTTATATTGCCACAAGAAAATCTCCTGCCTCATCACCTTATTGTATCGTTTCATATGGGATCTTATATTCTACCTGGCTTTAACTGATGATGTTACTATATTAAAATGCCTAGATAACTAAATATACAAGTTAATCATTTGACTTTCACTGAGGGTTAAACAGTCTCTAATAAGCAAATGGTACATTAAGTCTCATCTGTCATAGCATGTTACACTTGAGATTGGCCTTGGTGCAGCTATAAATATGAAAAATCTTCTGAACATTAAAAAGAAATAGTCTAAATGTTAGAATTAAACTTTGAAAGTAACTTACAATACAGCATGTTAAATATCTTGTGCATTGAGACTTAAAAACAAAACCCCCCAAACCACGTTAAATGTGAACATTCTTCAGAAGTATCTTCTATATCCCTTTCCTTAAAAAATCTGTGAATATAATTGACTCTAATTCTCAAATGCTCCATTATCATTACCCATTTTGAATTAATATACTTCATTAATAAAGTTATGTTTTTCTGTGGATTATCTAGAAATAAAATACTGAAAAAATTGCAAATAAAGTATGCCTAGAACTTAAGGATCTGTACCGCTCCAAAAATGAAGTAAATGCCCTTGTATATTCTTTGGTACAAAGGCTATCATCACATTTTACATTGACATATAGGAAACATGGTAGTATACTTATGCAAAATTTGTGAAAACAAGACATCATATTTTACTACCCCAGAATAAGTTATTTTTGTGTACTCTGTTCCAGGATGAGGAAGGAAAAAATATTTTAATAGTTGCAAACTGTATTATCTTCAAAGCTGGTAATTCTTTTATAAAGATGGTTTTCTTTCATTTTAAAAGAAAAAAACCTTTGGTTTAGAGTACAAAAATTTGATTAAGATAAAATATTTAAAACTATGTTTAGAAATATTTAGACCTTACAAATTACTGTCAGACCTTTGAAAAACAATCTAATTTGAATCACCAGTCTAAATAGGTCATTAAACTTAGAAAAATTAAAATGAGCTGTGCAGGGTCAACTCTTTTTCTAAAACATCTGCATTCTCAATATCCTATTGTCTTCAAAGTCAAACAGAATTAAGTGTCAAGAACAAACATAATACATTAATTTATTCCAAATCTCATAGTTAGCCTGCAGGTGAAATGACCATAAGTGTTTACATTATAGACAAAAACAGTGTGTGTGTGTGTGTGTGTGTGTGTGTGTGTGTGTGTGTGGCAGGGGGGTGCCTCAAGAAGTTGGGAGTGGAAGGACAGAAGGAAAAGCAAAGAACTCTTACATTTCAGTAGGATAATCATATGTGGGATGCGGGATCCTCTACTGGTGCTCTTTTCTTGACTGTCATATGGGGATGTTCACAGTTCATGGCAAATCAAAATCAGCTCAAACACAATATAAAGCAAAGACTTCCATTCTAGTTGAGTGTCCCACCAGCTTCTCATGTCAAACTATCAGTATTAAGATCATGAACCTTCTCTCTCCCACCCAGCACCTTTAAGGTCTTAATTATCCTAAAACCCTCTGGTAAACCTGGGGATCAAATCCCCATCCCTGGAAAACCTTCCAGAGAATAGGCATAACTACAAAATCTTGAAGGTAACATCTTTAAAATATGGAAAAAATCAAATAAAACAAAACACAAATGAGAAAAATTGGCCACCTGAGACATCTGTTCCTGCACACCAGAACATCCATAAAATCAAAAAGACTCCGACAATGCTGGAAAAAAGAGGGTGTCAAGTGCTGTAGAATGGAGTCTGACTTAGCAGGCAGGGCCCCCAAGGAGGCTGGCAGCTTCAGGGAATCAGCTTCAGGGCAGGGGGAGAAAGCAGTCAGTTTTGTTTCACGACTCCCCAAAGCCACCAGGAAATGCACCTCATCCTTTCTGGATTAAGAGTAACTTTGATGCTTAGAAAAAAATACTTTCATATTCTCCAGCCAGCAAAAATCTATCACCAACAGGCAAAGATCAAGCAGAGTTGCTAATGAAACAGGTTTTGCTCTCAGCCCATCTCCCTAAAGCCACTTCCCAAACATGAGACCTCGATTCCCTCAAGCCTTCTCTCTGTTTAAAGATGGAATGGAAGCACCTCTGCTCTGTCAAGGAAACAAACTGAAGACTTGATATCGGGGAATTGTTAAGGAACATTCTAAGCTACATTTTTCTTAAAAGGGTCAAACCCAAAACAATTAGGACGTATTCGTTTCCAGATGCATGATACAATTTTTATAACTGCCCGGTACAGAGAGAAACAATTCCTCTCCAGCCACTACCACCTCCTACAAGGACCAATGACAGAAACCGTCCCAGACAGGGACCGAGCTGGCTGACTCTCCTTCCAACACAACCTCTCCAAATCCGCTTTTCGCCTCCCTGTGTCAGTCCCTCCTTAGTCCTTCAGCACTCGCCCTGAAGCGGTAGCTTCTCCCCCTCTTTAGTTCTGAGTGGACTCGGCGCAGCAACCGCCCTGCACCCAGCGGGTCTCTGAGTGGCGTCCCTGCACTTGGGAGGTTCTCAAAGCCCTGGGACAAGAGGCTTGTGCCAGGTCTGGGAAACCCCGGGGTTTCCGGCCTCCCAGGGCTCCCGCCACCCACACCCCCAAGCCCAAGTGGATTAAGTTGCTCGGCGCCCCGCGGCGCGCCCAGCCCGGGTCCCTCCTACTCCTGCCCCTCCAGCTCGGACGCCCAGGGGACCCCCGCCTGCGCGGAGGTGAGCGCGCACTCACCAGAGGTGAGCTGCATCCAGGCACAGATCTTGTACACGGTCGCCGTGTTGCAGAAAAAGAAGAGGGTAAAGCATATGATGCAGGCGATGATGAGCATCATGGAGAGGCCGATGAAGAAGGAGGCGGCTTTGAAGGCGCCCGAGGGCAGCGTGGAGAAGTCCGTGAAGCTGCCCCTGCAGGTCAGCTCCCGGGAGAAGCCGTTGCCGATGCAGTAGTGGAAGAGCCCGAAATAACCGGCTTGCGGGGTGTCCACGCCGTCGCCAATCCAGTACGGCTGGATGAAGCACACCACGTTGACGATGGCAAAGCAAACGGTGAAGATGGCCCACAGCACGCCGATGGCCCGCGAGTTCCGCACATAGTTGGTGTGGTACAGCTTCGCAGCCTCCTGAGCCGGCAGCATCGCGGCGGCGGCTCCGGGCATTCTCCCCCTCCTTCTCCTTCTCCTCCTCCCGGTCCTCCGCCTCCCCCGCCTCTCCGCGCTCAGGAGACACACTCACGGAGCCTCGCGCTGCAACTCCCCTGCCTCCGCCTCAGCCCAGCAGCGCCAGTTTCAGAGTCTGCATCCTCGCTCCGGAAGGAGGGCGGGGGAGCGCAGAGCACCCCTCTGACTCTCCGGCACAGCCTGGCGGCTCCCCTCCGTCCCTCCGTCCCTCCCGCCCTCCGGGCCGGGGCTCCAGCCCTCCTCACCACCCCACCCCTCTTCCCGCTGCTGCAGCTGCTGCAGCTGAAGGCGACAAATCCCGCGCGGGGCAGTGTGGCGCCGGAGCTCCCGCACCCCGCACCCGGCTTCGCGCCTTCCGCTCCTCCCCCTTCGCGCTCGGTTCGCGCCAACGGCTGCCCGAGAGCGTGGAGGGCCTTGGGGACCCTAGGACGCCCGGCAAGTGGCGGGCAGCCCTGGAGCTGGTGAAGCGGAATCTAGGGAGGATACGGGAACACCCACAGGGATCCTAGGCGTGATCCCGGGATCCCGGTTGGTGTTAGGGGCCAGGAGCGCGAGGCGGAATCTGGGAGCATTTCAGCTCCGCACAGCAACGTGCTTCGACCTCTGCATCTTTGCAGAGGCACGTGGGTCAGAGCCGCAGGTGCTGGCCAGAGATGCCAAAGGAGAGCAGAAGTACTGCCCCAAGACACTTCCTTGTTACAACCACAAAACTACCCCTGGCTAACTCCTCGGTTGCCTCAGGTCGACAAGGCGGGGACGGGAGAAGTTGGGCAGGAGCTGGCGGACAATAATGTAAAAGACAGAATTCAAGGGTGGTCTCATATATGCTCAACTGAGCTGATTTCCTCTTCGCGGTTTTGCCCTTCTCTGCAGCCAGATGAACTGTAGCAGATCGATTCCCTACACATTCCTTTCAGTCAAGTCACTTTCCCAACAAATACTGCCATAGACAGGACTTCTGGGGCATGGAAATGACTGGGTCATTGAAACAGTTTGAAAATATGGGGTATAACCAGTGTTATATTTCTTAAACAAATATTCACTGTGCTGTGTGCTAAGATACAATAAGCAAGATAAGTGATAGTTTTGATTTTCCAGGTATTTCTCCCTGATCCACAACCCAAAGCTCCAGTAACCAGAATGGTTTTCAGAGTAATTTCCCCTGAATTATCCGTACATAATCCCTTACACTTGCATGTGGCATTGTTGTTTTATATCTGCACTTCGTGCTGTTTCCTTACCTTAATGTTTTCTCTTTCCAGTCTTTCTATTGCTCTGTTGATAGTTCCTGCCTTTCAAACTCCATTTTTAAAAAATTTCCATTAGTTACTTGCTTGGTCCTTTCTGATTCTGATATAAATAAATAAATAAATAAATAAATAAGTAAATAAATAAATAAAAGACAACAGAGACAAAAACATGTAATCCCCACTGAAAACAATGGAACCAAAATGCTTCATAGTAGCAGCAGATTTTTGGTAACAAACTCAGTTTGGACCATATGACCACTAAATTCTCTGAGCAGAAAGGAGAGAATTCTGTTAGAATTTGACTCCTAAGTCTACACATAGTTATAGTTTATTATAATGCAAAAACATATGTAAACTCCTTAACAGCATCTTGCCATGATGCCCAATCTGCCCACCCTCTTAGTAGAGAAGTGAGAGACATGAGATACCAGGTGAAATATGAAACTATCAGGAATGAGTAAGAAAGCCTAGAATGGTTTTGTTTGGGGGTTGGGGGAGGGGGTGTATTCAGCTACATAAATGTCTATTATATGGAAGAGGGGTCATACTCTAAGTGACAAGACCAGACCATCCAGGCCCCTCATCTGATAACCTGAAGATTTGAGATTGTATGGGGAGAGTAGAAAGAGGAATATTGGACACACACAAGTATGAAGGGGCTGAAACTCGGAAAGAATTTAAAGGGTAAGTGCTGGAATCTTGCATTCATCTTTTCCCATAGGTATGAAATGTAGGTAGTACAAGGTCCATTAGGCAGGACTTTGTAAAGAATTAAACAGTAACATGAGGTATGTAAGTTTAGGTAACTAAGAATTTCTTGCAAGTTGGTTGTAGAGACTCAGAAGGTCTTTAAAAAATCAAGGCATTTGGGGGAGGTGGGGAGGATGACCTAAATATGAGCTGGCCCAATATAACTCTCACAAGTCTCTAAAAATATAATTTGTGATGACGCATTATTAGTGCATTGGTGGAAGTGAAAGTTCAGAACTTCTTTAGATTTCATTTGACTTAACTCCTCTGAAGTTGCTGGTAAATCAGAAAATCAGAAGAGTTTTAACATGGAAGAAGGAAGAGGAAAGGTGAGAGTAATCAGACAGATGGGGCCATCTGGCAGGCCATGTGTCCCAGGCACAGAGGTAGCTTTACAGCACAAACTGACAGTAATTTCTAGGGACTCTCAAGTCTCAAACCTACTTGTATGGAGTGATCTTTCTTTAAAATCAATGCTTTAAAGAGATCTTACTGTTCCCATGCGGTGGCCAAGATGGAAGTGTGCTGAGAGGGGAAAGGTTGAGAATCAAAAAGCCTACTTTAGACCTCAGTGCTTAAATTGCCTTTATAGGACAAAGAAAAGACTGGCAGTGACTCAGATTCAAGTGTTGTGATTCAAAGAGCTTTGCTATTTGAGTCATGTCCAAGGAAACCCTTATTTTTAATCTAGGTTTGAAATTGTCTCTGGGTTTGTGCTCAGAATCACTATGCCAAGGGGCACACTCCAAGTATCCCCTCTTTTCAAGAGCAACTGTCTAAAGTGATCCCATGGATTTCCCCTTGAGGTGAGGAATCAGTCAGGGATAAAATGAACCCTGCTGACGGCCCTTCTTGCTACCTTTATCCTGCCCTGCACCACAACAGATTTCCATAATGAAGCAGGGTACTCCAAAACTTGGAATTAGGGATGAGGTAGAACACCTGTAAACTTTTCACTTGTCATCAGCGAAGGCAGATGTCCTACATCTTCCCAAATCCCTCCGCTGCCCATTTCTGAATTTGTCCTCAGCAACCAGAAACCCCCGAGGTAAAACTGTCCCTACCCTTAATCTAAAGCTTAGTCTGGCACCAGGAGTTCAGACAGCTAAGCATGTGGACAACTAATTACACTCATCAAATATGATGTGACCAGGAAAGCTGATTTGGGGAGGAGGAAATAATAAAACTAGCCTGATTCATGCTAAGAAGTTACTATTGATAGAAAACTATTTTGAAACAATAACATGATTCATATGTGCTAAATAACTGGTGGAAGTTACTGTCATTGACAGCATCAAACTACAGTGAATACTCAAATCTCAAACTTCACTGTTAAAAATGTTTTTCTCTTACTGCCACAGAATCAGTAGTGAGACACATTCTTTTCCCTAACTGTGTCTTAATAAATATCATGACTATAAAAGAGAAAACAACAGAAAGTTGGACTGTGTGATACTACTAATAAATTCTGAATTAGTTAAAGGAGTAAATATTTTCACCTCAAACTGATCTGTGATGGCTTGGGAGAGTGTGAAAGCCAGGGAGGGCAGGAGACGGGATCCAGACCCAGGACCATCTCTGCCTAACTGTGAGAGTCTACGAATCTTGGAGCATGATTTTCTCATCTCTAGAATTATGGTGAGGGAAAGAGCACACTGGATGAATTCTAAGGTCCCTTTCTGCAGTAAAATTCTATTCTCTTCTACAAAGATTATTTCAGAGTGACTTTGCAAAAAAAAAAAAATGACAAAACCCAGTACTTGAAAAAAAATGATGTAAGACCTAACAAGAGATATTAGACTCTGGTGATGCAGACATGTTATTTAAAATTGAAGATCCCTTCTGAAATCAAATTGTTATAGTATTTCAGGCCATGGGTACTTAGTGGTCTCAGGTGAGTCCTTGCTATGACCTTGGGAAATGGAGAAAGATGATTTCTAAAATCTGTTACTTAATTGATTTCTAGGGCTATCACCAAGGTAAGTATCAGATCCCACTTCAGAATATAAAAGTTCTAATAATGAAGCTCTTTTTACTCGCCAAGGGTTTTCTTCTTCCTCTCCCCACCTTAGTTTTTTTTAGGGCTTTTCAGAAATACCTCTTAGTTAATCAGTCACTAGATTAGCAGTGGCAATCAGACAGATCCAGCGTTTCAAGGGCCCCTGCAAATCAAGATCAAATAGATCACAAGGCTCTGATTTCATCGCACCTTAGTCTGTAACCATTTGCAAAGACATGTGGGCTCCTCACATGAAAAGAAAAGGGAAATAGGAATATCAGTCATTCCCCTTCTTTCCCCTTTTTCTCTGTTTTGAATTGGATTCTGTGTAAGTCACTCCCTTTATAGTCCTTTTCACTTTTCCAGAACCTAGCTAAAAGCGTAAGTTGTTTTCTCATAAGGCTGATCACCTCCATAGCATATGCTAGAAGAACCATCTCTCTGTTAACCTTGTAAGTCCTTGATGATTTCAAAACAATTCTCTCTGAAGGTAAATAGTGACCTCTATTGAATAAAAATACCATGGAAACATGATCATCACTTGAATATGGTTTTCTAAGTCTGTAATGGGGTGATATTATATTAAAGTTATAATTTCAGTATGTAGGTTCTGTTTTCATTCAATCTAGTACTTGATGACCTTTCTGATCTTAAAAAAATTTCTATCTGCTATTTATCTGAACCTGCTCTATGAAGATTCCCATTCAAGGTGCACCTTGACTGAAAATTAAAGGCTTCATTTGGAGCATCTACCCTAATACCTTCCTTTGGGGCTCTTATTTGAAACCACTGCCTGGATTGTATGCTAAAGGCATCTTTATCCACAAAGCTTGTCTTTCGTACAATCACTTGAGTGTGCCATACTTCAGCTTCAGCTTTTCTGATAATCTCCTCAAGCCACAGAGCATGTATTTTAAGTCTTATAACCCCAAACAACCATCTACATGTGAAGGAAACCCATCCAAATGCTTTCCTTTACTGGTATAGTAACACAAAAATATTAATCTTGATAGTTCAGTGCTTTTGTTGAGGAGGCACATTTTTATGCCTAAATTTATCAACATTTGCTGCAGAAGTAACACAAACTCTTAGCGGTTTATAACCAAACCACTTACTTCTAAACCATGCCACATTATGGTGCTGGTTGGCTGAGGTCCAACTCCATGCAGCAGACCTGACTGCGGGTCTGCTGGTATTCTCATTCCGAGGCCCACTTGGAAGGAGCAACCCTTATCTGGGAGATGCTGTTGGCATAGGACAGGAGTATAAGAGGCTGAGACAAATTGTAAAACTTTATTTAAAACTGCTCCAATGTAGCATGCAGCATATCATCTCATATTCCATGGGCCAAAACATATCATATGAAAAAGCCAAAAGTCAATGTTCTAGGGATATAAAACATCTTTACAGGAAACAAATGAGTGAAAAATCAAGAACTTCAATCAATCTGTTACATGCATTCTCTGACAAAATTTTAACACCAACTTACTTTTCAATTGTTTCCTGGAAATAACATTTGATTTTTGCTTAAAGACAATTCATCCTCACTCTTTTATTGAAGATTCTACCTCTCCTTGGTATTTTTATTCATGGAAAAATTTATAAACTGAAAACATGTCCCATAAGAAGCTAAATTCATAATGAATTTCTTTACTTAATACTATTCAGACATGATATATGATTCTGCCTAGCAAGGTGTGTTTGATCAGAAATGACATTTAGTTTCAAAGCAGAGAAAATTTATGTTACTTCATGAATTCTCACAAGCCTACACTATTTTCCAAACTTAAGTATACATCTTTTTAAAAACAAAAACACCTTATTGTACCTGCAGTAATGACTTATGAGATTATTATTGTAATGTTACCTAAAAGTACACAGTAAATATTAAAAGCATAAAACTTAATTTTATTGACTTTCAGTCATGATAGCATGAAGAAGTAAGTGAATCTGCTCCCCCAAAACAAATATAAAACTGAATGAAATTTTCAAAGCAGCCATTTTAAGACCCTGAAGGTTGACCAAAAGCAAACAACAAATTGGGAGTATTCATTCATGAAGAACTTCTGGTATTTGGGTAAGAAAAATGGGAATCTGTGGTTTTCTTGCTTGGGGTAGTTCCCTTCCTACTTACCCCCAGCTCAGTGAGCATATTGTTTTAGAGGCCAACTGGACGAGCAGTAACCATCACCCCTTCTGCCAGAAGGGGAAGACTTTATTTGGAGTAGAGGACAAAGTTCATGCCAAACAACACTATTGCTGAAATTAGCAAGCACAATAGAAAATGAGGGTGGAAAACCCATGACTCTTCTAGCCTGAGGCCCCACTTGGGACAAGCAGTGGGGAAGTCAGAAATTTAATGAAAATGAGAGAGCCATAGAAAGCTAGAGAACCCACTACACATTTCTGGCAAACTGAGGAATGATATGCATGCTCAGGGGAAGAGGAAAAAGAATTTCATGGAACATGAAACCTGAGGAAGACTTGAGAAACACCTGAATCCACTGTCAGAGGAAGGAAATGTTATAGATTTCATGCATTTCAACATAATCTCTGCCCAAATCATTGCCTGAGTGCTAAGCTATGCAGACTCAGAGGAAACCTTCAGGAAACCAGGCTAAAATATTGATATAAGAATAAGTTAAAAAGAAAATTTAAAAAAGAAAAAAACCCACTTAAATACAGATGTCAGCAGCCACACACCATGAGGGAGACAGATTCTGTAAGTACAGGCAAGTTACTGAAAAATGCCCCTTAGGGGGAGAAAATCAGGATCTATAATTGCTATAATTTATTATCTTAAAATCTTCACTTGACAAAAACATTACAAATTCAAGTAGGTCAATCTCTCTCAAGTAGAATAAATACAAAGAGATACACATCTAGATATATCATAGTTAAAGTACAAAAATACTGAAAACAACCAGAAAAAATTCATAGAACACTTGGAATGACAGTACAGTTTATGGCTCATTTCCCATTAGAAACAGCGGAGGCCAATGACATTGAGATGACACATTCAAAATGTTAACAGGAAAAATAACTGTAAACCGAGTGTTCTATATTCAGGAAAACTGTCCTTCAAAACTAAATATCAGCAGTTTTAAAAAAAGAACAAACTATTGATACATTCAATAACCTGGATGAATCTCCAGTGAATTATGCTGAGTGACAAAAAAGAAAGACAATCCCAGATTATATACAGTGTGCTTCTATTTATATAACATTGTTAAAATAACAATTATGGCACTGGTGAACAGATTAACAGATTAACCCTTAGCTGCAAAGGGTTAAGGAGGGAGTGAGTATAGCCATAAAAAGGCAACTGTGGGTGGGGAGGATCCTTCTACCGATGGAAATTACCTGGATCTTGACTGCATCAATGCCAATATTATAATTGTGCTATTGTACTACAGTTTTGTAAAAATTTACCAATTGGGAGAAACTGGGTAAAGAGTACACAAGAATCTCTCTGTATTATCTAATTATTGCATGTGAATCTACAATTATATCAAAATTAAAAAGTTTAATTTTAAAAGTTACATGTAAAAATAAACATATACATATTTTAAACTTAAAAAAACAATAGTGAATGGGCCAAACACTCCAATGAAAAGACGGTGATTGTCACATTGGCTAGAAAACAATCCATGAACTGGGAATGGATAAACAAATGCATTTTATCTATTCAACAGAACGTATTTAGCCACAGAAATGAAAAACTGATACATGCTACAAGATGGATCAACCTCAAAAACATTTTGCTGAGTAAAAGAAGCCAGACACAAAAGATTGCATTTATAAGAAATTTCAAAAAAAAGAAAAATCTCAGGAAACAGATTAGTGACTGCCTGAAGCTGGAAGTAAAAGCAGGGAGTGACTTCAAACAGGCACAAGAGAACTTTGGGCAGAATTTTAACTATTATAAAATTGGGTTGTGATGATTGTTGTACAACTGTAGAAATTTACTAAAAATTAATTGAACTACACATTTACAATGGTTGAATGTTACAGCATGTAAATTATGCTCCAGTAAAACTGTTCCCAAAATTAAATTTAAATTCCTAATACTTATATTTCTTTAAAACCTGCACATGCAATTATCAACCTCCCCAAAATTTACAAATTAAATATGACAAACCACCAAACCAATAAAATTCAAATTACCATCTTAGAATATACCTGAGAAATTTAAAGGCATCACCTAACAAAAATCTTTTTCTGAAATATTATTTATTCACTTATACTAATTAATTTTATGCAATTTTATATCCATAGAAACAAGATAAACTCAAATAAGTTCTCCCTCACTGTGAATTTGGCCATGGTTGATATGGTACAGGTGTTTTAGAGGCTGCAATGTCTAGATTACAATGTGCTCTGTGGCAACTCAGTTCTCACCACGTTTTTCCCTCCATATTATTTTATAACTTTCCTTTGTACAGTTGGACCATAATGTGCTTTGGCTTTATTTGGTGCTTAGATGTCATTCACTAGAACATAAGCTCTACAGGGCCAGAAACTTCTTTTGAATCACTGCTGTGACCCAAAAGCCTAGAACAGTACATGATATTTTGCAGATATCAAAAGAATGAATGAATTTACACCACATAAAGACCACTTCTATTATGTTATTTCTTCATAATATTATTCTGATGCACTCTATTATTTTTATTTTATTTTATTTTATTTTTAAAGGTTTATTTTATGCTCCTTTTAGAGAGAGGGGAAGGGAGACAGAGCGAGAAACACCAATTGGTTGACTCCTGGATGCACACCAAATGGGGATCAAACTCACAACCTAGACATGCGCCCTGACCAGGAATCCAATGGGCGACCTTTTTGGTTACCAGACAATGCTCCAGCCCGCTGAACCAGAACAGTCAGGGCCACTCTGTCATTTTTAAATGATGGTATCATAGTCACTAAATCTTATTCTATGAAATTGATTTTCAATTGCAAATTATCACTGCCAAAAAGAAGAGGTTTGTGTAAATTATAGTAGCTGTGGGATGAGTGTTAATATCTTGACATTAGGATACGTAGTGGAGCTGGACATGCTTACCAACACATTTAAAACTATTGTTTGGCCCTGGCTGGTGTGGATCAATGGATTGACTGCTGGCCTGCAAACCGAATGGTCACTGGTTCAAATCCCAGTCAGGGCACATGCCTGGGTTACAGGCCAGGTCCCCAGTTGGGGAGCTGCAACAGGCAACTGAACTCTCACATTGATGTTTCTCTCCCTCTTCCTCCCTCATTTCCCCTCTCTCTAAAAGTAAATAAATAAAAAAATTAAAACTACTGCTTGGTGGATTACTCAGCATCAATGCAATCAAATACAGAACCCACCCTACTCTAAAACTGCTCATCAGTATACTGTTTTTCAGGCTCTTTCCCCACCAGACAGTAAGTGTACAGATAGTTTGAAATATGCTTATATTAAATTTTAAATTAGCACCTAATTAAAAACTAAAGTTAAAATTCCCCTACAGAACTCACAAATGCTGAAGACTATGTCATGTGGATTTCAGTTTAAAAGGCACTGGCCTAAATCGTCATGCATTTTACCTGATAGTGTTTCCCAGTTTCATGAATATTTATATTTCATCAGTGCCCACACTAAAAGCATGAAATAGTCCTTCAACTAATTATTCTATTGGAAAGGGTATTCTACCTTTTAAATTTTTAATTGAAAACACCTGCTTTTGAATATTTTCCAGGCACAATTCATTCCTACTGTATTTTACGGTGGAGAATTCTAAAGTCTCAGTTGAGTATTTCATCAAATGCTAAGGCAGATATCTTGGCTGCACTCTGGGGAGAGAGGGAGAAAAATGAAGACAGCTCACCAGCAAACATCTGACCTACTCCCAGGTAGAGGCAATGAAAACTGTTTGGGAAAGAAGACTAGTTGAACTCCTAATTTCCCCCACAGAATGTCAGCTCTGACACCTTTGCATTTGGGGGTCTTACACTCGTAGAATTTGTTTCCATCATTCATTGATATAAACAAATACTAGCCTACTAGGTTGTACACTGTGCTAGTTGCTAGGGTTACAGATATGAACAAGACATAGTCTTTGCTTGAGGGAGCTCTTACTTAAGAGAGATACAGACTGAATATTGCTCCATAGTGCGGTTATTCTAACATCTGATATAGATGCCCTCTGAAGGTCCAGAGGGGAACCATCTAACTAGCCTGAGATTCAAGAAAGCTCTCTGGGTGAGGGTTAGACTGATGAGAGGATGAGAGGTAAGAACAAGCAGAGAGGATGTTATAAGAAAAGCGAGCAACAGGAATAACAGTGCTGAGGTACAAGAACTTGGAATTGAAGAGGATAGCTGTGTTTTCTTATTCAAATTTCTGTCCATTCATTCATCCATCCATCCATGGAAACAGACATTCACTCATTGTCTCTTAAATTCCAGATGCTGGGCTAAGTGGTGTGGATTCAAAGGTTATTAGAATTTGACCCCTATTACTCTAGAGGAACTGGAGTTCAGTAGTCCAGGAGAGGCCTAAGTAAATGTAGGACCTCCTATCTGTTTATTGCATCTGTTCCACTCTCTCCATTTCCACCACCGGCCTACTCTAAGTTATTAATTACCTTTTGCCTGAACTACTACAATAACCACATCATTTTCCTCCTTGCTTTCACCCTCTCCTATTGATCCTTCACACTGAGGGCAGCATACTTTTTGAAATGCAAATCTGATTATGCCATTGCCTCTGCTGGAAGCGCTTCAATGGCTTCTCACTGTTCTGAGACTAAAGGCAAAATGCCTTAACATGCTGCTGCCTAGACACTTCTATCAGCTTTTCTAGCCTCAACTTACTCTCTTCTCTCTCTCTCACTTGCTCCTACACTCTCACAAGCCTTCTTTGTGCCCTTATTCTCACCATGTTCTGTCCTTCTGCCACAAGACCTTTCACATGCTGTCCCCTGTGCATAAAATGCTCTCTGAGAAATTTACCTTTCCTCATCCTTAAAATCTAATTTAACTCATTTATTTTTCTGGAGAGAAGCCTTTGCTGACCTCTTAGACCTCCTCATCCTCCCTTACGATCTCTCATTTGCACTGTTTATCGCCATTATAATTATTTATTTATGTAACTATTTTAATAATGTATATTTCCCTCACCAGACAGTAAGCATATGTTTTTCTTCACAATTGAAAACATAACTTCTAATTTAGTGCTTATTAAGTATTTATTGACTGAATGAATGAACACATACGGTATGGCAGGTTACATTTTCCAAAAATGGTCACAACAATATCTTCCATCTCACATGCTCTTCTTAATGTATAGTTTTAATTCTTCTCTTGTTGAGAAATATGTTCCCTCCTCTTGAATCTAGGCTGACTTATGATTACAGCATAAGTGATGTTATGTGGCTTATGAGGCTAGGCCATAAAGGCAACAGTTTGAGGCTTTGTTCTTGGAAATCAGGCACCAAACCATGAGGAAATCCAAACAGCCCGTGGAGAAGAACTGAGACCCTCCATTCCACAGTCCTGGCTGAACCGCCAGCACCGTCTTGCAGCATTGTGTGTGAGCCATCTTGAAATGAATCCTTCAGCCTTTAGGTGATCTACCCCAGCCAGCACTGTGTGGAGTAGCCAGTGATAAGCCAGCTCTGTAAAGCATTGCACCCAAATAAATGATTGCTATTATTTTAAGCTATAAAGTTTTTTGGGGGGGTGTTATTACACAACAAGAGATAACTGGACTGGAGTAAATGAGATTTGTATTTAACTGAAAAAAATATCCAGATTAGGTTGTCAAGATCACTAAAGCAGATTGAATATTGGGTCACTCACAGGGTGCTTTTCATTCAACCATTTTAGTAATTGAATAGAGTAGAACAAATCATCAAAACAGCACATCAAAGAGTAACAAATCATATAAAGGATTTGTCTTTTCACATAGTCTATATCCCTACATTCCAATCATTCCAATCTAACTTCATTTCCATCCACCCCCTTATTCTTATTTAGTCTCTCCTCTCCTTTCTTTACTTCCTATTCTTATGATTTTGAAATCTAATACAGAGACTTATTCTAATATTTTGGGGGGGGGAGGGAAAGTATTTTATTCTTGTTTATTCTATTGCAGTTGTCCCAATTTTTCCCTCCTTGCTTCCTCCGCTCAGCCTACCACCCCCTCCCACAGTCAATCCCCATACCGCTGTCCATGCCCCTGGGCCTTTCATACATGTTCTTTGACTAGTCCCTTCCCCTTCTCATTCTAATCATTTTGATACAGAATTCAAACTGATGAAAATTATGTGATTATTAGAGAAGCAGCTTAAAACACCATTACAAGGATAACAGAAATACATGATCAAAGAAATTTTCAGTGTCATCTCTTCTGGATAAAAGCATCTTGGATGGTATAAGTTCTTGATTTTACTTGTTCATGCTTTGTGGCATGTGTCTTACTGGATATGTAGAAATCGAGGGACTTAATGGATTCACCATGACAAAGCTGATGATTAAACTGGTAAGATTATCATGGTTGTGGCAAGGGGTACATAACTATAATCTCTTTCTGGAGTACACTTTGAGAAGTGCTCAAGTCTGTCCACAAAAGTGAAATGTCTACTGACAAAATGCAAATAGAACATAGTATATTTTGAATAAAGATTGCCAGATATTGAGTCTGGCTAGCTGGCTTGAATTCTGGCTAATTATTTACTAATTTGTATGACTGTGGCCAAATTATTTATTCTTTCCAAGGCTCAGTTTCTTTAGTAGTGCAATGGGTAGAAGATGGTACCTCTTCTGGAGTGTTGTTGGGAAGGTTAAAAGCGATAATCCACATGAAGCATTGAAAAGTGTTTGCTATAGACATGCTCAGTAAACACCAAGTCTTACATTGTATCCATCATTACTCATTGTTTCCAGTTTCATTCTAGATAGTCGGGCTCTGCATGACCTTGAAAGATGTGTATGTGAAACAATATTGAAAGAAATGAGTTAGTTTACGATTTTTAAGACTACCTTCATGATATTAAGTCATCCCCCCCACCTCTGTTGTCTTCATGTTTGTTTCCATTTATTGCAAGTTTATGTGAACAACCCTAATTCTCAGTTTGCTCTAGTATCTTGGGGAACCAGAATATCATTTAAAAAATTAAGACCACAGTACACTGACTGATACCATAACATTTTCAACAAATTCCCAGAAATGCCTACATTATATCCAGGGAATTGTTTAATAAAGTTCCAGGTAAATCTAGGTAAGTATTTAACTGTGATCGAAAGAATGTTTTCTCAGCAATGTTAAAGGGAGAATAATAAAGTATGTTTTCTTTTTCAAACAAATATCTACATAGTAGAGTAGAATTTCATTATATTAAGGTATGACTGACAATTAAATATAAAATTGGATTACAATGACTGAAGACTCAGAATCATCTGTGCTGGCAAATCAAGTGCTTTCTAGTCATATATTCTAGACAGTGAGGAAATTCTTCTCCACTGCTGATCCAGGCCTGCAGTACAATATCAAACAGTGCCAGAAAATTATATTCCTATATTAAAGTTATTATGAACAAATTGATTGTGTTTACCCTGTGATATGAACTTTAAAGTTGTGGTTTCATCACATGGATATTTTAACATAGAAGTAAAATAATGACCATTACATTGATAATGATGTGGAGCATAATAATAACAATTTGCACACCTACCAGTCAGTATTCTAGGAGCTTCATACAAATGGTCCTATTTAATCTTCACAGTAGTACCATGAGGGAGATGAGATTACTACTCCTATTTTATAGATGAGAAAATTCAAGCTTAGAGAGGTAAAACAATTTGTCTAATCTCACAGGGTTAATAAGAGTCAGAACTGGGATTTTAACATATCAATCCAACTCTAGAGCTTACATTATTATTTTTATTTTTATATTATAATTTATTGAGTTTGCTATTACAGTTGTCCCAATTTTCCTCCATTGCTCCCCTCTGCCCAGCACCCCCCAGTCCTTCAGGCAACCCCACATCTTTGTTCACATCCATGGGTCATGCATATAAGTTCCATGGCTTCTCCATTTCTTATACTCTATTTTACATCCCTGTGACTATTTTGTAGCTACCAATTTGTGCTTCTTAATCCCCTCACCTTTTCACCTATCCCCCCAAAACCCTTCTCATCTGGCTGCCATCAAACTGTTTTCCATATCTATGATTTTGTTTCTGTTCTTTGTTTACTTAGTTTGTTTTTTAGCTTTAATCTTGATAGATATATATGTTTATTGCCATTTTATTGTGCATAGTTTTGATTTTCTTTTCATAAATAAGTTCCTTTAAAACTTCATTTAATAATGGTTTGGTGATGACGAACTCCTTTAGTTTTTTCTTGTCTGGGGAGCTCTTTATCTGCCCTTTGATTCTAAATGATAGCTTTGCTAGATAGATTACTCTTGGTTGAAGGCTCTTGCTTTTCATCACTTTGAATATTCCTTGACAATCTCTTCTAGCCTGCAAAATTTCTTTTGAGGAATCAGCTGACAGTGTTTTGGGAACTACCTTGTAGGTAACTACCTGCTTTTCTCTTGCTGCTTTTAAGATTCTCTCTTTATCTTTAAACTTTGGCATTTTGATTATGATGGATCTTGGCATGGACTTTTTTGCATCATCTTATTTGAGACTATCTGTGCTTCTTGGACTTGCAAGTCTCTTTCCTTCACCAAATTAGGGAATTTTCTCTTTCATTATTATTTCAAACAGATTTCCAATTTATTGCTCTCTCTCTTCTCTGTCTGGCACCCCTAAGAAGCAAATGTTGGAATGCTCAAACATGCCACAGGGCTCCTTACACTATCCTTGTTGGCTTTGGATGTTTTTCCCTTTGCTGTTCTGGTTGGTTGTTTTTTGCTTCCTTATGTTTCAAATCATTGGTTTTATTCTAGTCTTTGTCTACTTTACTATAGATTCCCTTTAAATTGTTCTTTATTTCAATTAGTGCATCCTTCATTTATGACTGGATCTTTTTTATGCTGTTGAGGTACTCACTGTTTGCTAAGCATCCTTATAACCAGTGTTTTGAACTCTGCATCTGAAAGATTGCTTCTTTTTGGGGAGTTTCGTTCTGTTCTTTCATTTGGGTCATGTTTCTTTGTCTCCTCATTTTGGCGGACTTCCTGTGTTTGTTTCTATGTATTAGGTAGAGCTGCTATGACTCCTTGTTACAGTAGCATGGCCTAATGTAGTTGGTATCCTGTGGGGTGCAGTGGCACAGCCTGCGCTATCACCCAGGCTGGGTACTCAATGTGCATGCTTCATGTAGAATGAGTACACTGTCTTCTTGTAGTTGAGACTTCATTGCTGTTGGCAGATCAATCAGCTGCAAGAACTGGCTGTGCTATTGATCACTAAACTCTGTTCTCTGTGGAAGATCAGCTGTGCAGGGGTCACTCCACAGATCAGGGCTTACTTCAGCAGGGTTCTGGTATCCCCTTGTGTTCTATCTGGGGCCACTTGGCATAAGATATAAAATGACCAGCAGCTGGCTGCTTCCTGTGCTGGGCTTGGAGGTGACCTATTGAGACCAGGCTGTGAACCAAAGCCAGATGCTGCTAGTGCCAGGCCTGGGGCCACTTAGCAAGGTACAGGGACTTGCTGAGACTAGCTGCTGTTGAGAGGATTTAGGAAGATCAGAAGCATGAGCCAAGACAAGTCATTTGTATGGAAAAACCATTGTTAACCACTTGGGTGTGCCAGTATGTTAGGTGGGGCAGAGTCTCAATTACCTGGGTGGGGCAAACTGTGAGCCAGGTTGATGTAGTCACAGGTATGATGCCCATTGTGCTTTATAGGGGGAGGGTTCAGAAGAGGAGCAATGGCCTCTGCCAGTAGTTTTGTCTTAGAGAAAGCTGTCCCCCACCTCTTGTCCTGATGCCAGACACTTCAGTTCCTCCCCTTAATGTCACTGGTGCCTTTCAAGCTGATTCTATGGTACTAGAGCTCAGTGGAAGTGAATCTGAGTAAGTCTCTGTGTGGGCCATTTAAGAAGAACAGCAAAGGGTCCAAGATGGCAGAGGAGTAAGTGGAGGCTATACAAACATCCCCTCAGAACCAATCTGGAATTACAATTAAATTGTAGAGAAATCATCCCAGATAGCCAACTGACTATTTTCTGGAGAGAAGTGTTATAACAAAGGACAGACAGAAGAAACCATTTCATTACAATATGACTAGCAGGGAATGCAGAGGAGGTGTGAGAGTGATGGCTGAGCTCCCAGATGTGGCAGCTTAAAATCTGGAGGAATATTTCATTGGCTTGGGGTTTCCCTGAGAAGTGTGGGGTCTAAACTCTAAGATGGGCTCCCCAGCCTACAGTACCAGAGCCAGAAAGGAACCCACATAACATCCAGCTGTGAAAGGCAGCAGGGTTTATTTCTGCCAGGGAGAGATGGCTGGAGATGCAGAGAACCTCTTAAAGGGCCAACACAAAAAAATTTGATTGCAGCTACTTTAGGCTCTAGCAGAGGAAGGGCAGAGTGGAGTAGAGATGATGGTGGAAAGTCTGGGGTTGATGACTCTGTGAAGAGAACTGAAGGAACAGCTACTAGGATCCTAGTGCTCAGCCATTCCCCATACTGCAGATGCTATCTTTCTCAGTCAGAGCACTCCTCTCCAAGTGGCATCAGCCTGAGGGGAAGCCCATAGGAGTTATCGTGCCCCACCCTGTGGAACTTAAGATGAATACAGATTGATTAGTTTAACAACTGATTAGTTTCACAGCTAAGGTGGAAAATACAAAGAAGCAGCCTAAATGGGAAGACAAAGAAATAGACCCTAAATGAAAGAACAAGAGAATTCTCCAGAAGAAGAGCTAATAAAATGAAGGCAAGCAATTTATCAGATAGAGAGTTTGAGTTTAGAGTAATGATTTTAAGAGTACTCGAAAGCATGAAAAAGACATAGAAACTATAAAAAGAACCAGTCAGATATAATGAATGCAATATCTGAAATAAATAATACACTGGAAGGAATAAAGAGTAAGTTAGATGAAGCAGAGGATTGCATCAGTGATTTGGAAGACAAGGTAGAAAAAACACCCAGGCAGAGCAGCAAAAAGAAAAAAAAGAATTTTAAAAAATGAGGAGAGCTTAAAAACATTTTGTACAACATGAAGCATAACAACATCCACATCATGGGAATACCAGAAGGAGAAGAGAGTAAGCAAGGTATCAAGAACCCATTTAAAGAAATAATGACCAAAATCTTCCTTAATCTAGTGAAGGAAAAAGACACACAAGTCCCAGAATCTCCAAGAGTCCCTAACAAGTTGGACTCAAAGAGGCCTACAACAAAATACATCATAATTAAAATGAAAAGGTTAAAGACAAGGAGAGAATCCTAAAAGCTGCAAGAGAAAAGCAGGTAGTTACCTACATGGGAGCAGCAATTAGAGCATCATCTGATTTCTCAACAAAAACATTTCTGGCCAGAAGGGAGTGGCATGAAATATTCAAGGTGGCATGAAAAGCCAGGACCTATAACCAAGGCTATTTTACCCAGCAAGGCTATCATTTAAAATTGAAGGAGAAATAAGGAGCTCTCAGACAAGAAAAAGCTGAAGGAGTTTGTTAATACCAAACCAGTACTACAACAAATGTTAAAGGGCTTGTTGAAGAAGAAGGAAAAGGAGAAGGAGGAGGAGGAGGAGAAAAATTAAAAAAAAAAAAACCCCACAGAGGATAACAGTCTAACAATAAAATGGCACTACATACGTATCTATCAATAATCACCTTAAATGTAAATGGCTTAAATGCATCAACCAAAAGATAGAGGGTAGCTGAATGGATAAGAAAACAAGGCCCATATATATACTGCCTCCAAGAAACCCATCTCAGCTTGAAAGATGCACACAGACTAAAAGTAAAGGGATGGAAAAACATATTTCATGCAAATGGAATAAAAAATAAAGCTGGCGTAGCAGTACTCATATCTGACAAAATAGACTTTAAAACTAAAGCAATAGTATGAGACAAAGAAGGACACTACGTAATGATAATGGGAACAACCCAACAAGAGGATATAACAGTAATAAACTTTTACGCACCTGACATAGGAGCACCTAAATATGTGAAGTAAATCTTGATGGACGTAAAGGGAGAGATTGACAGAAATGCAGTCATAGTTGAGAATTTTCACACACCATCTATTTAAATGGACAGATCTTCTGGGCAAAAAATCAACAAGGAGACAGTGGCCAAAAATAACACACTAGATCAAATGGATTTAATTGATATCTTCAGAGTATCTCACCAAAGAACCAGAATATACATACTTTTCAAGTGCACATGGAACATTTTCTAGGATAGACCACATGTTAAGACACAAAACAAGTCTCAATAAATTAAGGAAGATTGAAACCTTATCAAGCATCTTCCCTGACCACAATGCTATGAAACTAGAAAACAATCACAAGAAAAACACTGAAAAACACACAAAGACATGGAAACTAAATAACATGTTATTAAACAATGAATGGATTGAGAAGATCAAGAAAGAAATCAAAATATACCTTAAAACAAGTGAAAATGAAGACACAACAATCCAAAATCTGTGGGATGCCGGGAAAGCAACTCTGAGAGAGAAATTCATAGCATTATAGACCTATTTTAAAAAACAAGAAAAAGCTCAAATAAACAATCTAACTTCACATGTAAAGGAACTTGAAAAAGAAGGATAAACAAAGCACAAAGATATATGAGTATAAGGAAGGAAATAATAAAGATCAGAACAGAAATAAATGAAATAGAGTCTAAAAAAATGATATTAAAGATCAATGAATCCAAGAGCTTTTCTTTGAAACAATAAACAAGATTGACAAACCTTTAACTAGACTCATCAAGAAAAAAACAGGAAGGACCCAAATAAGTAAAATTAGAAATGAAAGAGGAGAAATAACAACTGACACCAAAGAAATACAAAGGGTTGTAAGAAAATATTATGAACATTTATATGCTAACAAACTGGACAACCTGGACAAAATGGATAAATTCCTAGAAACATACAATCTTCCAAAAATAAATCAGGAAGAGTATGAATAGACAAATCATACATAATGAAATTGAAGCAGTAATTAAAAAACTCCCAACAAACAAAAGCCCTGGACCAGATGGCTTCACAGGTGAATTTTACCATTCTGAGAAGAACTAACACCTCTCCTTCTCAAACTATTTCATAAAATTCAAGAGGACGGAAGGCTCCCAAATTCATCTTATGAGGCAAGTAATATCCTAATTCCAAAACCAGATAAAGACACTACAAAGAAAGAAAATTATAGGCCAATATCCCTGATGAATATGGATGCTAAAATCCTCAAGAAAATATTAGCAAACTAAATACATCCAAAAAATCATACAACATGATCAAGTGGAATTTATTCCAGGAATGCAAGTTTGGTACAACATTCACAAATCAATAAATGTGGTTCACCACATAAAAAAAATGAATGATAAAAACTACTTGATCCTAACAATAGATGAAGAAAAAGCATTGGATATAATTTATTACCCACTTATGATCAAAACTCTGAGCAAAGTGGGAATACAGGAAACATACCTAAACATAATAAAGGTCATGTATGACAAGCCAACTGCCAGTATTTTACTCAATGGGCAAAAACTGCAAGTGGTCCCCTTGAGATCAGGAGCAAGACAGCGACGTTCACTTTCACCTTTCTTATTCAACACAGTGCTGGAAGCCCTAACCACAGCAATCAGAGAAGAAGAAATAAAAGACATCCAAATTGGAAAAGAAGTGGTAAAACTACCTTTATTCACAGATGACATAATACTGTATATAGAGAACCCCAAAGATTTCACAAAGAAACTACTAGAACTGATAAATGAATTTAGCAAAGAAGTATGACAACGACCTGTACAAAGACCTGTACTTGGAAAATGATAAGACGCTGAAGAAAGAAACTGAAGAAGATACAAATAAGTGGAAGCACATACAATGTTCATGGATAAGAAGAATTAATATCTTCAAAATGTCCATACCACCCAAAGCAATCTATAGATTCAACACAATTCTTATCAAAATTACAATGACATATTTCACAGAACTAGAACAAATATTCCAAAAATTTATATGGAATTATAAAAGGCCTCACATAGCAACAGCAATCCTGAGAAAGAAGAACAAAGTTGGAGTAATCACGCTACCTAATGTCAAACTATACTATAAGGCCATAGTAATCAAAACAGCATGGTACTGGCATAAAAACAGACACATATATCAATGGAACAGAACAGGAAGCCTAGAAATAAATCTACACCTTTATAGTCAATTAATGTTTGACAGAGGAAGCAAGAACATACAATAGAACAATGATAATTTATTCAATAAATGGTGTTGGGAAAATTGGACAGATACATAAAGAAAAATGAAACTAGACCACCTTTGTACACCATACACAAGAGTAAATTCAAAATGGATGAAAGACTTAAATGTTAGACCTACAGCCATAAAAATCTTAGCAGAAAACATAGGCAGTAAAATCTCAGACATTGCTTGTAGAAATTTTTTATCAGATATATTTCCCCAGGCAAGGGAAACAAAAACAAAATAAAATAAAATAAACAAATGGAACTACATGAAACTGAGAAGATTTTGCACAGTAAAGGAAATCATCAACAAAATAAAAAGACAACCCAGAGAGTGGGATAACATATTTGCCGATACATCTGATAAGGGGTTAATAACCAAAATCTATAAAGAATTTACAGAACTCAACACCAAATAAAACCAAACAACCCAGTTAAAAAAAATGGGCAAAGAATCTGAATAGACACCTCTCCAAGGAGGACATACAGATGGCCAACATGAAAAGATGCTCAACATCACTAATCATCAGAGAAACGCAAATTAAAACACTTATAAGATAACATCTCACACCTGTCAGAATGGCCATAATCAATTAACAAACAAGAAGTGCTGGTGAGAATGTGGAGAAAGGGGAACCCTTTTGCATTGTTGGTGGGAATGCAGACTGGTGCTGCCACTGTGGAAAGCAGTGTGGAGATACCTCAAAAAATTAAAAATGGATCTGTCTTTGATCCAGCAATCCCACTTCTGGGAATATATCCAAAGGAAACCAAAACACTTAATTTGAAAGAACATAAGCACCCCTGTGTTCATTGCAGCATTATTTACAATCACCAAAATATGCAAGCAGCCCAAGTGTCCATCAGCAGATGAGTGGATAAAACAACTATGTGACATTTACACAGTAGAATACTACTTGACCATAAAAAAAGAAAAGAAAAGAAAATTTTACCTTTTTGACAGTAAGGATGGACCTGGAGAACATTATGCTAAGTACAATAAGACAGTCAGAGAAAGACAAATATCATATGGTTTCACTTATATGTGGAATCTAATGAACAAACTGAACTGACAAGCTGAACAGAGACAGTCTCATAGATAGAGAGCAGATGACAGATAATTATTGTGGGGGAAGGTTAAGTGGTGGAGGGATTGTGCAAAAAGGAAAAAGGACTCATCGAGATGGACAATGTGGTGGTTGCTAGAGAGGGTAAGGGTACTAAATGGTAATGGAAAAAATACAACAAAGATTAAACAGAAAAATAAAATAAAAAAGGAAACGTAGGAAACAATCCTATTCACAATTTATTCCAAATGAATAAAATACCTAAGAATAAAGTTAACTAAGGATTTAAAAGAACTGTACTCTGAAAATTATGACATTAATTTAAAAAATTGAAGGAGATGCAAATAACTGGAAGCACACACTGTGCTCAGGAATAGGAAGAATTAACATCATTTAAATGTCTGAACTACACAAAGATATCTATAGATTTAATGCAATCCCTATTGAAATACCAAAGACATATTTCACAGAATTAGAACAAATATTCCAAAAATTTATATGGAACCAGAAAAGACCCCAAGTAGCCACAGCAATCTTGAAAGAGAAGAACAGAGTTGGAGGAATCATGCAACCTTTTATAAAACTATACTACAAGAACATAGAAATCAAAACAATGTGTTACTGGTATAAAAATAGACACATAGATCAATGGAGCAGAACAGACAATCCAGAAATGAACCCATGCCTTTATAGTCAATTAATATTTGACAAAGGAGGCAAAACCATACAATGAGGTAAGATAGTCTATTCAGTAAATTGTGTTGGGGAAATTGGACAAATATACATGAAAAAATGAAACTAGACAATGTTATTATGCCATACACAAGAAAAAATTCAAAATGGATAAAAAACTTAAATGTTAGATGCAAAAACCATAAAATTCCTAGAAGAGACATAGGCAGTAAAATCTCAGACATTGCTCATAGCAATTTTATCTGATATATCTCCTTGGGCAAGGGAAGCAAAAGAAAAATAAACAAATGGGACTACAGCAAACTAAAAAGTTTTTGCACAGCAAAGGAAACCGTCAACAAAATGCAAAGTCACCCACTTGATGGGAGAACACATTGACCGATACATCTAATAAGGGCTTAATATCCAAAATTTGTAAGAACTTATAAGACTCAATACCAAGAGAAGAAACAATTCCATTAAGAAATGGACAAAGGACCTGAACAGACACTTCTCCAAAGAGGACATACAGATGGCCAATAGACATGCGAAAAGATGCTCAACATCACTAATTGCCAGAGAGATGCAAATTAAAACCACAATGAGATATTGCCTCACGCTTGTCAAAATAGTGGTCAACAAATAGCAAGTATTGATGAGGATATGAATTGAGAAAAGTCAACCCTTTTGCACTATTGGTGGAAATGTTGATTGGTGCAGTCACTGTGGAAACTAGCATAAAGTTACCTCAAAAAATTAAAACTAGAACTGCCTTATGATTTAGCAATTCCACTTTTGGGAATACACCTAAAGACACCGGAAACACTAATTTGAAAGAATACCTGCACCTCTATGTTCGTTGCAGTATAATTTCCAATAGCCAAGATTTGGAAGCAGCCCAAGTGCCCATCAGTAGATGAGTGGATAAAAAAGCTGTGGTACTTTTACACAATGGAATACTACTCAGCCATAAAAAGGAAGGAAATCTTATCTTTTGTAACAGCATGCACGGGCCTGAAGAGCATTATGCACACCACTCTCACAGCACCTCCATGTGTTCACCAACCCTAAACTCTTTTAAACCAGTCCTTTGGGGGGTTTATGAAAGCTTTTTACATAGTCATGATTGATTAAATCCTTGGCCATTGGCAATTGATTCAACCTCCAGCATTTCTCTTCGTCTACTCCATCAAGTTGGGAGTTTGGGACTGAAAGTTCCAACTCTCTAATCAGTAAAGTTGGTGCCCCTGACAATGAGCCTCATCCTTAGTTACCCCAGGGCTTTCCAAAAATCACTTCATTAACAAAAGACACTTCTATCATTTTCATCAATTAGAAAATCCCAAAGGTTTTAAGAGCTCTGTGCCAGAAGCAAGGTCAAAGACCAAATATGTATATTCTTATTATAAAGCACAGTTCCACAAAAATATTGTTGATGAAAATAAGCCAAACACAGAAGTATATACAAGGTCTCTCTAGAAAGTATCCAGCTATGTGATATGAAAAATAGACATTTGTTAAAGAAGATACAAGAAATATTGTACATAGGACAATGACACCTCAGTCCCCTTCAATGTAAATACCTTGGAACCTCACATAGTTCTCCCAATCGACATCAGCTGCCCATTGTATTTTCCTAAATTTCATCAACAGTCTGAAATCTGTTCCCTTTCAAAGGTGATTTTAGTTTGGGAAAAGCCAGAATTCACAAGGTGCCAAATCTGGGCTGAAGGGGGTGCTGAGTCACCTGGAGATTTGATGTTTCATAAAAGAACTCTGAGTAAGACGTGATGCATGAGCAGGTGTGCTGTTGTGGTGAAGCTGCCAATCACCAGTTGCCCATAGTTGTGGCCTTCTCAATCATCTGAATAGTTTCCACGGAGGGATGTTCAAGCTTAATGCAAAATTTAATGCAGATTCGTTGCTTTACTCACTAAGTCATTTTGAATGCGATAGCCACACAGTACATATGATCACTCAATGGCATCTACCACTCACACTGACTAGTACAGGAAAGTCATCATTGTTTTTGCATGTGCATTCCAGGCCACTCTCCTTGGCTGCCAGTTTACATCAATGTTGTGCAAACTGTTCTTGTTATGTTAACAATTGTTGGACTTTTTCTGGACAGACCTCGTACTATATCGTTGTTTAAAGATATTTAAACTGTTTACAAAGTTAAAATGTAGACCAAACTAATTGACAATAATAGGAGAGTGGTTACATTTGAAAGCAGTAATGACTGGGAAGGGGCCCAAGGAAGGCTTCCGTTGTGCTGATAATGTTCTTTTTAAAAAAAAATCTTTCTGGAAAGTAGGTACATTAGGCTGTACACAAACTGTCTATGCTTCTATATGTATATAATACTTCAATTAAAAAAAGAAAAAAGCAAGCAGCCTGGCTCAAGTCTATAGTCCTAACCCATAGCTCTTAGACAATTGGAAAGGTTTTATTTTTGGGTCAAGAAACTCACTCTTTGTTCTTCAAATCTGTCTCTGTTGTACTACCAGAAATACTTGGACCAAAATGAATGGGTCCTCAGTTGGCTGTTTATGAGCTTACTTTGCCTCTGGAACAAGTGGACACAATAAGCTTCATCATAATCCTCTTCTAGCCCTGGCTGGTGTAGCTCAGTGGATTGAGTACCAGCCTGCAAACCAAAGGGTTGCTGGTTCGATTCCCAATCAGGGCACATGCCTGGGTTGCAGGTCAGGTCCCTAGTAGGGGGTTCAAGAGAGGCAACCACACATTGATGTTTCTCTCCCTCTCTTTCTCCTGTCCTTTCCCTGTCTCTAAAAATCAATAAATAAAAAATCCTTAAAGAATAATAATCTTCTTCAATTTATTAGACCTTACTGAGTCTTTTCTGCACATTTTTGACTAATTCTTTTTTAAATTTATTTTTCAATTACAGATGACATACAATTAGTTTCAGGTGTACAACATAGTGATTAGACAGTTAAATACCTTACAAAGTGATCACCTGGATAAGTCTGGAACCCACATGACAGTACACACAGTTATTACAACATTATTAACTATATTCCCTATGCTGTACTTTATACTCCTGTGACTATTTTTATACCTGGGAATTTGTACTTCTTAATCCGTTTCACCTTTTTCACCCATACTCCCAACACCCCTCACAGATGGTAACCAACAATTTGTTGTCTGTATCTAGGGGTTTGTTTTTGTTTGTTCATTTATTTTGTTTTATAGATTACATACGTAAGTTAAATTATATGATATTTGTATTTCTCTGTCTGACATTTCACTTAGCATAATACTCTCTAGGTCTGCCCATGCTTTCACAAATGGCAAGATTTCATTCTTTTTATTGGTTGAGGAATATTCCATTGTATATATGTACCACTTCTTTATCCATTTGGACCCTTAGGTTGCTTCCATGTCTTGGCTACTGTAAATAATGCTGCAATAAACATAGGCATGCATATATCTTTTTGAGTAAGTGTTTTAATTCTTGCCATGGGATTGTCATCTCACTTTATTCTTATGGATACGAGCTTTTTGCTAGCTGTTGGCCAATCTTCTATTTTTTTATATATTCACAGACATGATATACTTATATCCTTTATTTATCTCACTAAACTATACATGAAAAGGAATTAAACTGAACCTTGTCTCTCAGAACTTGCCACTCTTTTTTTTTAATATATTTATTGATTATGCTATTACAGTTGTCCCATTCCCCCCCCAACTCCACTCCATCCTGCCCACCCCCTCCCTCCCACATTCCCCCCCTATAGTTCATGTCCATGGGTCATACTTATAAGTTCTTTGGCTTCTACATTTCCTACACTATTCTTACCCTCCCTCTGTCTATTTTCTACCTACCATTTATGCTACTTATTCTCTATACCTTTCCCCTCTCTCCCCCTCCCACTCCCCTACTGACAACCCTCCATGTGATCTCCATTTCTGTTGTTCTGTTTCTGTTCTAGTTGTTTGCTTAGTTTCCTTTTGTTTTGGTTTTAGGTGTGGTTGTTAATAACTGTGAGTTTGCTGTCATTCTTACTGTTAATATTTTTTATCTTTTTCTTAGGTAACTCCCTTTAACATTTCATATAATAAGGGCTTGGTGATGATGAACTTCTTTAGCTTGACCTTATCTGAGAAGCACTTCATCTTCCCTTCCATTCTAAATGATAGCTTTGCTGGATACAGTAATCTTGGATGTAGGTCCTTGCGTTTAATATTGGGCAATGTAATGATGATGTGCCTTGGTGTGTTCCTCCTTGGGTCCAGCTTCTTGGGGACTCTCTGAGCTTTCTGGTCTTCCTGGAAGTCTATTTCCTTTGCCAGATTAGGGAAGTTTTCCTTCATTATTTGTTCAAATAAGTTTTCAATTTTTTGTTCTTCCTCTTCTCCTGGCACCCCTATAATTCGGATGTTGGAACGTTTCAAGATGTCCTGGAGGTTCCTAAGCCTCTCCTCATTTTTCTGAATTCTTGTTTCTTCATTCTTTTCTGATTGGATGTTCCTTTCTTCCTTCTGGTCCACACCATTGATTTGAGTCCCAGTTTCCTTCGCATCACTATTGGTTCCCTGTACATTTTCCTTTGTTTCTCTTAGCATAGGCTTCATTTTTTCATCTACTTTTCGAACAGATTCAACCAATTCTGTGAGCATATTGATAACCAGTGCTTTGAACCGTGCATTCCGATAGGTTGGCTATCTCTTCCTCGCTTAGTTGTATTTTTTCTGGAGCTTTGAAGTGTTCTGTCATTTGGGCCATTTTTTTTTTCTTTTTTTGTCTTGGCACGTCTGTTACTTTAAGGGGCGGAGCCTTAGGTGTTCACGGGGGCGGGGTAACGCTGGTTGCTGTGCTGTGTGGCTGTATGTGGGGGAGGGGCCCAGAGGGAGCAATGGCGCCCGCTTCACTCTCCTCCGAATTTCAATCTTTCACTCCGATACCCACAATCAAACTGGGCCCCTCTGGTGCTGGTTCCTGAGTGGGTGGGCTTGTGTACACTCTAGGCCCCTGTGGGTCTCTCCAAGGACCTCTCCCGTGAGGCTGGGAGTCTCTCCTGCTGCTGCCCCAACCCCCACGGGCGTTTTCAATCAAAGGTTTGAGGCTTTATTTCCCGGAGCTGTAGCCCTGGGTTGCGTGGTCTGCTTCGCTCCCCGCCATTCCTCAGGTTTATCTATGTTCGAATGTGGGGCTGTGGTGTGCTACCCGCACTCTGCCTGCCCCCCTCTGTGCCACTCCGAGTCCGGCCCTCTCGGTTCATCTGCGCGAATGTGTGGCTGCAGGGTCTGCTAGTGCTTGGACTGCCTGCCCCGTTTGTCCCACACTCCGCCAGTCTTGGTCCTGCCACAGCCACGTGAGTCCTCTCCACCCCGGTGCCCGTCTCCGCCCCTCCTACTGGTCTAGATGAATGTTTATTTTTTATTTCCTTGGTGTCTGACCCCCTTGCCGTTAGATTCTCTGTCAGTTCTGGTTGTGCAAGTAGGCGCAGTGTGTCTACCTACGCCGCCATCTTGGTTCTTCAGAACTTGCCACTCTTAATTGTCATTAAGGTTGGGACCCAAGCAGAAGCAAAATAAAGCAGCAAGAGCTACAGAAGAAGGTTGGCCAAGTCATCTTTGAATAGTGCTTCCCAGGATTAAATGAGAAATAAAACACACCAAATCAGAAATAGAAACAGAAGTAAAGTGACTGAAAATTACAATTCTAAGAACTCTACTTTTTCTGTGATTATAAAAATTTCTTGGCCTCTGCATGAAGACTTGCTCATGCTCCCTGTCTGGCCGCCAGAGCATGGTCATCACGGAGCGCTGGTGGAAGGTGCCGCTGGCCGGGAAGGGACGGAAACCGCGCTTGCACAGGCAACACCCTGTCTACAAGCTGGTGGAGGACACGAAACACTGGCCCAAAGAGAACCTGGAGCTCATCATGCAGTTGGTAGAGGAGCTTGGAGTCCGGGGTGACCTGGTTTCAGTGAAGAAATCAGTGGGCCGTAATCAACTGCTTCCTCAAGCAGGATGTATATGCATCCCCTGAAAACAAGAAGTTATTTGAAGAGGGGAAATTGCAAAGACAAGAAGGAAAATTAGAAAAGATCCAGACCAAGGCAGGTGAGGCGACAGTGAAATTTCTGAGAAGCTGTCACCTGGAGGTGGGGATGAAGAACAATGTCAAATGGAAGCTAAACCCTGAGATAGTTGCCCACCACTTTCTCAAAAATCTGGGTGTTGTGGTAGCCCCACATGCATTAAAGTTACCAGAAGAGCCCATCACACGATGGGGTGAGTATTGGTGTGAGGTGACGGTAAATGGCCTTGACACTGTAAGGGTACCTATGTCTGTGCTGAACTTTGAGTGGCCCAAGACCAAAAGATATAAGCACTGGTTAGCTCAGCAAGCTGCCAACAGAATGGCCTCCACCAGCTCCCAGACGATCTGAACTTACCCACTCTCCCTCAAAAGCAGCGAAGCAGAATCTGAGGCACCATGGAACAAAGATGGGCCAGCTCTGACCAAATAATTGAATTTTAGAGAGCATATGGGGACATTGAACGAAACTGTATATTCATGTTGAATTCATCATCTTGCCATCTTCATCTTCTACTGTTATCACATCTAGCTCTGTCCGGGTAGTCCTGCTCAAGAAGTACCAAGCTATAGATTTGATAAGCTGAATATTAATAGACTAAAACAGTCCAGATCCTATTTCCTCTTCCTCCATTGGAATTCATTGGGACAAATGGAAGAGCTAGCTATTATCTTTAGTACTTGGCTCATCCTCATCATCCAAAGTGAATGAACATTTATGTCTCAAGAAAAAATAAAGAGGTTGTACTCTTTTTAGGTGTTTACTGTGCTTCAGTAGACTGGGGACAGGATATCCACATTGGATGTCCTCTTGAGCCACCAAGGTTTGCTACGAAAAAGGAAGAATAGGATACATTTGCAGGCTACAGTTGCTGTGGGCAAGTTACTCAATGAGCTGTAATGTCTCTGGCCTTAAAACTTGCTCTCATTAGGTATATTGATACAAGTCATCAACATAAATATGCACAATGGCCCTGGCTGGTGTGGCTCAGTGGATTGAGTGCCAGCCTGTGAACTAAAGGGTTTTTGGTTTGGTTTCCAGTCAGGGCACATGCTTGGGTTTTGGGCTGGGTCCCTAGTTGGCACATGACAGGCAACTAATTGATGTTTCTCTCACATATCAATGTTTCTTTCCCTCTCTCCCTCTCTTCCCCTCTCTCTAAAAATAAATAAATAATTTTAAAAATTTTCTTAAAATATCAATGACTATAGATAGGCCTTGAACCATATTTTATATATAATAATAATTAATACTCAGAGTGTTTAATATGTGCCAAGTTCTGAGCTAAGTGCTATTATGCACATTTTCTCATTTAACACTCACAACTACTTTATAAGAGGGATTATAATTATAATTACAGTTATCTCTATTTGACAGATGAGGAATTGAAATTTGGAAATATTAAGTGAGTCACCAAAGGTTGCCCAGCAAATGAATGGCAGTGTTGGAATCTGAACTTTGGTCTATCTAGTCCCAAACATCAGTATGTTAACCAACCTATTCTGCTAGCTAAGTGTTTGTGATTGGAGACAAAGGATATGAAGGCTGAAATGAGATATATTAAAGTAAAATGGCATAGAAATGGAGCAAAATTCAGAACTTGAAATGACACATTATGCTAATCAGCTCTGATACGAGGAGATTGTTAGTAAACCCAACCATATGGGACCTGGATGCATTGTACATTCATCAGAGATATCTCTACTCTCTCAACATTCATCAGCATATTATTTGCTTAGAAATTCAAGGTTATTGTACAAGTTAACTGAGACTACTTTATAAACATTATGGGTTTTACACATCATCTGGGACCATTCTTTACTATTTAGTGCCAGCACTACGGGAAAGAAAAGGAGACTTGGAAACTAGAGACTTACTTTCCGGTATCACTGTTGCCATGGCAACTCCTAGGCTCCTCTCTGATGAGCTGTTGCTATCATTCAAAAAAAAAAAAAAACCTAAGTTTTTGCATTATTGTTTTCTGTCTTTGACTTCTCCACTATGTGTTATTTCCTATTTCTTATGACTCATGACCAGACAAACTACAAGGCATGAATAATCATCTTAGTTGCTTTGGGACTACATTCATTGGTTTGTATAATTCAAATTTTTAAAAAGACATGAAAATAATTATTGTGCTTCAATTTAAATTTAAGAAGTGTCATGTTTGAAGTAATCATGATGCTAGTTTGGTTAGTTCTGGAAGAATATGGCAAAATCAATAGGCAGTAGCATAAATGACTAGGACCAGGCTTTCCAGTCTGGTGAGGTAGATTGTAGAGGAAGAGATTGCTGTGTGAGTAGCAGGGTAAACAGTTGGGTATATAATGTGGCCAAGGGGAGTATGAACCTCTTTACCTTACCCCAAAATATCTTTCCTGCTACTTGTGAGACACAGTGCTTAAAATGCAACCATGAGAGCTCCATTTCTGTGTGTCTTGCAAGTTTTCTTAAGAAATATTTTTGGTGTGAACCGTAAGATAAATATTTAGAAGTGGATAAACCATAAAGTATAACTATGACAGTAATTATTAAGTGAACACCTGAGCAACCACCACTTAAATCAAGAAATAAAACATTGACAGTACATAACATGTATCCCATCCAATTCAGTCCATTTCTTTCACAAAAAGAACAGTGCTCTTGTATTTACTTTACAGTAAAAATTTCTTTTCTTTATAGTTTCACCCACTATATACGCATTTCTAAAAAATATAACTACACTTTACCTGTTTTTTAAAAAAATATCAATGCAGTTGCACTATAGGTGTTCTTTAATTTCTCTCTTCTTTTGCTAATATTATGTGTAAGTTTCATTTATATTGTGGCACTTAGCTAGAGTTAACTCACTGCCATTTGCGTATAGTATTTCATTGAGCTCTAATAGTGTGTGTAATCTATATATTTTTTTGAGTCATGTCTATGATTTTTCTACTTCAGTCTTTTGTTGTGATGAATTACATCGATTGAGTTTAATGTTAAACCAATCTCACATGCCTGGGTTTCACAACTATTTCCATATGTTGAGATTAGCCTTAATTTTTCCTTTGGCATGCTAGTCGTATTGAGTTTTGGAATCAAGGATACACTAACTATATAAAACAAGTTGGGAAATAGTCCCTCTTTCTAGTCTCTGGAAGAGTTTTTTCAGAAAGACTTTATCACTGAACTATTTCATTATTGAATGTTTGGTAGAATTTTCTGGTGAAGAACTTGATTTCTGACACCCTACCCCTGAGGCTGCTGAATCAAAGCTCCAGTTTCCTGGTATCAATCCTAACAGTGGCCGATGCCTTCGGCAGCATTGCTGCTCAGTGACTTTCCTTACCTCTCTGGGATCTGGCTTTCTCTTAGAATTTGTCTGGCATTTCCCCACTATTTTAACTGTTTGGTGTTTAAAGGTACATTTTTTAATATTGTTATTTTTTGTTTGCTTTCAAATCTGCATTTTTATTTGTTTTTAAGTCTGAGAAAGTAGGTCCAGATAAATGTTTTAATTCCATATAAATGGAGTTATAAGATGCAAATGTGCTCTGAATACCTGATTGATTTGAGTTCATTGTTGTCCTGATATATTCTAGAACTGAGCTAGGTAGGTCCTGATGGGACAAAGGTGAAGCATATAAGGCTCTGGCCCTAGTAAGGAGGATAGACCATGGGAGTGACTCTTACATCCCATGCGATGCTAGCTCCAACTTCTACTGGAAGAGGTACATATTACTGTTCACTTGTGACCCACTTGCATCACCATTTCAGTTCTGACTCCAACATAACTAGTCTCTGATGCCACCTGCTGAGCCCACTTCTGGCCCCATGTCTGCTATGGTTTCATTACTACCAACAAGCTCTGTCCTTATCTATTCCATACCTTCAATATGTGGTGCATCACAGTTCATTAGTCTCTGGAAACCATGAGGACACCCTGCCTTTGAACCTAAAAGATTTCACTTCAGAAGAAGTAGGTCCTTAGAAAGATTCAGGTAACACCATTAGTTGGGGCAGACTCTGAAGGAAAATCCCAACTCTGAGGCTTTCCATGGAGTGATCTGAGGCCTCTCTTGCAGCTACATCATGGATCAATTTCTCCTTAGTCTAATTCTGCTTATTTCACTACCTAACAAGTGTTGTTCCATCATGCACTCCCTGATAAACCTCCTGCATGCAAATATCCCAGACTCTGTTTCATGGGGAACTTGAACCCAAGATAAGGCCTAAGGTAAAGTCTTCAATAATTAGGGGGAGTCAGTGGGTGATATCAACAGAGAGGTAGTGAGTGGCAAATTCTGATGACTCAAAATTCTAACTGGTATTTGGAGGAAGGAGGAAAAAGGAAGGATGCCCTGCAGGAGACAATGAGAAGTAAGGAAGAACCATCTCCACTCCCAGTTGTACAGAATGTAGGAGAAAAAACAGCCTTCATTTAAGAAGGCCAAAGTAGACACAGAGTGATTGCCACCTTTCAGGGAGGGCAAGAAAGAGAAGGAAACATTCCATGAAGATTGAGGAGATTTTCTAATGGTAGAACATGAGTTTCAAAGAACCGGTGGAGAGAGAAGGCTAAGATAAAATCTAAAAGGAGGACATACACAATTGCTTTGGGACTAGTGTGGGTGGAAGGAGAGATGACCTGGCATTGTGGACTCACATGAGATAAAGAAAATACAAAATTAGTGCTGGGGTTATCAAAACAGAGCAGGCAGGAGAGGCTTGTCCTGAGGCAGGTGAAGAGGACTGGTGAAGGTTGTTTCCAGGAATGCAGAATATTGGAGTATCATTTCCTTCCACCAGAGTTGATGTGAAGGCTGGGATGGAGTGGCTTATATTGAGCATCAATACTCTGAGCTTCTCTCTTCAATTCAGCACAGAGGAGAAGCAGTCTTTGCTTAATTTAAAACTTCTAGCACATTTATGAGATCAGGTGAATGAATTTATTCTCTTTCTCACAATTACAACAGTCAGAAGCTGTGAGACATACACTTCCCGTCACAAAAATGTTTCCTTCCTAATTGCTGGTATAGCATCAAATTAAAGATGTTTGCTTTTAATAAGAAGTTTCAGAAATTAAAGTAGTGAAGCAAAAATATCCATGTTAATCTCAGCTCCATTTAACATACATACACAAAGAAAAAAATAATCTGTCAAATGGAAAGAATAAAATCATCAAGAAGACTTCCAGTCAAGAGGGTGGCGTAGGCAGACATGGCTTGCTTCTTTGCACAACCACATCAAAATCACAACTAAAATATAGAACAACCATTACTCAGAACCATCAGAAATCAAGTTGAATGGAAGTCTGACAACTACAGAATTAAAAAAACCACCACAATGCAGACTGGTAAGATGGGCATAGACACAGATGGGCTGGCCCCTCACCCATGTGTGGTGGATAAAAATGGGGAGGGCTGTCTTGGGAGTGAGGAGTTCCAGCCCCCCACACCAGGCCCCACAGTCCAGGTATCCAGTGCAAGGAAGACAAGTCCCCACAACTTCTGGCTGCAAAACCCAGAAGGGATTGGGTTGGTAGAAGAAACTACTGGAGTCCTAAGCAGTTCCTCTTAAAGAACCTACACATGGACTCACTCCTTCTGAGCTCCAGCACCAGGGTAGCAGCTTGAAGGCACCAGTGGCTTAAAGGGAGGAACTGATGTGTCTGGCACCAAGGCAAGCACAAGTCTTGCCCCTTTTTTAAACCTTACCCCCAAAGAGCCAGCAAGCTGGTGCTATATCTGCAGCTCCATCAACCTTGCTAACACTCTTTGACCCACCTGGGAGATCCCCAGAGACTCAGCCCCACCCAATTTATGGGCCCACTCAAGCTGCTTTTCTATATGAAAGGTTAGACTTGGTTCATGTTTGCAACTTCCTAAATCCTCTTAAATGAGCAACAGCCAGCTCAGTAAGCCCCAGGCCTGGAACTAGCAGCAGCCAACCTAGATTTACAGCTACGCTGTGCCTGGCACTTTCTAAGCCTAGCGCAAGAAGCAGCCATCTCAGATTGCTTTATAGCCTGAGAAGTGTGGTCCTGGGGAAAACACAGGTAGGGGCTGACCTTGGCCAGCACCACTGGGAAATCCCAGGGGCCAACACAACCAGTGGATGGCTACAGACCACATCAGAGCACCACCACTACCCTGCACAGCTGATCCTCCATGGAGGTTGGAGGTTGGTGATAAGTGGTCACAGACAATCCTTGAAGCTAACTAGCCTTGGTAAAGCCCTCCTATTGGTCTTCAAGTAGCAACCAAGACTTAACTAGAAGAGGAAGGTATATTCAGCAGACACAAAGGGCACACCTCGAGTACCCAGCTTGGGTGTTAGGGAAGACTGGGTCACTTGACAAAGGATACATACTGCATTAGGCCATGCCACCAAGACAAGGAGTCATAGCAGCTCTACATAGAAACAAATACAGGTAGGATGCCAAAATGAGGAGACAAAGAAACATGGCCCAAATGAAAGAACAGATCAAAACTCCAGAAAAAGAACAAAACAAAAGGGAGATAAGCAATCTAGCAGATGCATATTTCAAGTCACTGATTATAAGGATGCTCAAGGAACTTAGTGAGGACATCAACAACATAAAAAATATCCAGTCAGAAATGATGGATAGACTAATTCAAATAAAGGACAATTTACAGTGTAACAACAGTAGAGTAGATGAAGCTGAGAATCAAATCAATGTTTTGGAACATAAGGAAGCAGAAAACAACCAATCAGAACAACAAGAATAAAAAGAATCAAAAAATGAGGACAGTATAAGCAGCCTCTGAGACAACTTTAAGTATTCCAACATTGGCACCATAGGGGTGACAGGAGAAGAGCAAGAGCAAGAAATTTGAAATATATTTGAAAAAATAATGAAAGAAAACTTCCCTAACTTGGTGAAGGAAATAGATATGCAAGTCCAGGAAGCACAAAGAGTCTTAAACAAGATGGATGCAAAGAGGCCTGCCCCAAGACACATCATAATTAAAATGCCAAAGGTTAAAGATAAAGACAGAATCTTAAAAACAGCAAGAGGAAAGCAGATATTTATCTGCAAGGAATTCTCATAAGCCTGTCAGCTGATTTCTCAAAAGAAACTTTGCAGGCTAGAAGGGACTGGCAAGAAATATTCAAAGTCATGAAAACAGGAACAAACAGCCAAGATTGTTCTACCCAGCAAAAATATCATTTAGAATTGAAAGGCAGATAAAGGTCTTCCCAGACAAGAAAAAAACTAAAGGAATTCATCATCACCAAACCATATCGTATGAAATGTTAAAGGGAATTATTTAAGAAAAAGATCGGGAAGATGGCGGCAACATAGGTGGGAGTGGAGTCCACTTCCCCTCAATGCCAGGGAAATACCTAGCTGATATGAGGAGCAGAGCGAACAGCCAACAGTATTCCAGCATATACGAAGATCAGAGACCAAAGATAGAGGACATTGAAAGATCTGACAGTAAGAAGAGTGCTTAAGGACAATAAGGTCCCCGGGACCCAGGACCCGCACAGTACAAGGGCGGCAGAAGTGCCAGCCCAGGCGCAGGGACTGCTGCAGGAGTCTTGGGAGAGGGCCAGGCTGAGCTGTGAGCAGCCAGGTGCTTGTTTGAACCAGGGGGGCTTGAATAGGAGGAATTTCTCAAAAACAAAAAGAAAACAGAGGCACTCAGGGGCTAGTTAGAGAACTCCCAGCAGCAGCTGCGGCCCCTGGCACCCCTCCCCCCTCCGCCCCTGGACTGCAAGCGCGGGATAAGCAGCCCTGGAGCCCCAGCGCTCCCCTGAGGCCCGGTTGCGCCACGCAGATTAGCGAACGGGGGGGGGGGGGGGGGGGGGGGGGCCCACACATGATACCCCGGAGGGGCGCCCACACCTGAAACCTCAGGTGGGAGAGCATCTGGAGCAGAGGCTAGCTGCTCCACCCACAGGCCCAAAACCTCGGACCCGAGTGTCTCGTGATTCAGTCCCAGGGCGGCCCTGCCAGCCTGAGAGACTCAAGCCCAGGGCGGCTGGATGGGCTCGCTGCACGCTTCCCAGGCACAAAGCTGCCTGCGCGCATCCGGAGCACAAAGCTGCTGGATTGGCTGATCAACGGCCTGATTGCCTGCCAGGGACCACACCTACAATGCCTACCTAACACCTGCGCACAGAGCCCTGCAGGGCCTACTAGCTCTCTAGGACAAAAGCAGAACACCCAGCAGAGGGGAGCTGCAGGGCTAGAGGAGACTGCAGGCTGAACAACAGTGAAGAGTGTGGCCTAGGAAGGGAGAAAAGTGAAACCAATCCTTCCAACCACCCCCTACCCTTGCACAGACAGGACACCAGCAGAACTAACCTGACCGGTTTAAAGCCAGCAGAAGATTTTTTTTTTCTTTTCCTTTCCTCCTTTCCCCCTGAATTCCTTCTTCCTTTCTTTTTTCTTTTTCATTCCTTCTTCCTCCCATCCTTTACCTTTTTTATGTCTTCTTCCTGCCTTCTTTTATCTACTTCTATGTTTTAATTTTTGTTAAAATTCCTTCTTATCTTGCCTCCGATCTTTCTTTATTCCTTCTTCCCTCCTTCCTTCCTTTCCTCCTTTTCTATTTCCTTTTTCCCTCCTTCCCTTCTTTTTTTTCTCTTTCTTCCCCCCTTTCTCTTTTTCCCACAGGTCAGACAACAAAACATGGAGTGCTGAAAAGACTAGAGTTAGATCGTGTTAAACCCATAAACATCAGCTCAAGACGAGTGAGCACAGGAGATTAAGGAGACAGCACCACCAAATCCCATTGGCATTCTACCATAGAAGTTCATACCATAAACCCAGGGAGTCAGAATAGAGCAATTTAAGAAGCAGAGGCCAACAAGAAGGGTCTCACAAAGAATGGGAAGACAAAGAAACAATTCCCAAATGAAAGGAAAGGAGGAAGTCTCAGAAAGAATGCTAACTGAAAAAGAGGCAAGTCAACTATCAGATACTGAGTTCAAAGCAATGGTTATCAGGAAACTCACTGAGCTCTCTGAGCTCGAAGAGAACTACCAGAAACTACAGGGAAACTACAATGAACTCACTGCAAACTATATCAACATGAAAAAGGAAATAGAAACTATCAACAAGAGCCAAGAAGAAATGAAGAATACAATTTCTGAATTGAAGAACACAGTAGAAGGAATGAAAAGCAGACTTGATGAAGCAGAAGATCGGATCAGCGAGCTGGAGGACAAAGTAGAAAAAAACACCCAGAAAGAGCAAGAAAAGGAAAAGAGGCTCAGAAAGAATGAAGAGGCAATAAGGGAAATGCAGGACAACATGAAACGTAACAATATCCGTATAATAGGAATACCAGAAGGAGAAGAAGAAGAGCAAGGGATAGAAAACCTGTTTGAAAAAGTAATGATGGAAAATTTCCCTAATCTGATGAGACAAAAAGTCACCCAAATCCAGGAAACACAGAGAGTCCCAAGCAAGAGGAACCCAAAGAGACCCACTGCAAGACACATCATAATTAAAATGGCAAATCTCCAAGATAAAGAGAGGCTCTTAAAAGCAGCAAGGGAGAAACAGGAAGTAACATACAAGGGAGCCCCAATAAGGTTAGCAACTGACTTCTCAATGGAAACACTCCAAGCCAGAAGAGAATGGCAAAAAATATTCCAAGTAATGAGAACCAGAGGCCTGCAACCAAGGCTACTTTACCCAGCAAGGCTCTCAATCAAGATAGAAGGCCAAATAACGAGTTTCCCAGAAAAAAGAAGTCTAAAAGAATACACTTCCACCAAACCATCTCTGCAAGAGATGCTAAAGGGACTGCTTTAAGGAAAGGAAGGAAAAGAGAAAGAGAGAGGAACACAGGCAGGAAAAAATGGCAATGAATAACTACCTATCGATAATAACCTTAAATGTAAATGGATTAAATGCTCCAATCAAAAGACACAGAATAGCTGAATGGATAAGAAAACATGACCCACACATATGCTGCCTACAAGAGACCCATCTCAGGACAAAAGACTTATACAGACGGAAAGTGAAGGGCTGGAAACAAATTTTCCAAGCAAACGGACAGGAAAAATAAAAGCAGGGGTAGCAATACTCATATCAGACAAAATAGACTTCCAAAGAAGGGCCATAAAGAGAGACCCAGAAGGTCGCTTCATAATACTCAAAGAAAGAATCCACCAAGAAGACATAAACATTGTAAATATATATGCAACCAACATAGGAGCACCCAAATACATTAAGAAAATCTTGGAGGACTTCAAGAAATATATTGACAGCAACACAATTATAGTAGGGGACTTTAACACCCCACTATCAAAAATGGACAGGTCTTCCAGACAAAATATCAACAAGGATATTGTGTCACTTAACAATACCCTAGAGGAAATGGACTTAACTGATATCTATAGAGCTTTTCATCCCAAAGAAGCAAAATACACATTCTTTTCAAGTGTCCATGGAACTTTCTCAAAGATAGACCACATGATAGGACACAAAGCAAGCCTCAACAAATTCAAGAAAATTGAAATCATATCAAGCATTTTCTCTGACCACAAGGGGCTGAAACTAGAAACCAACCCCAAAGGGCACAACCCAAAACACTCAAAATCATGGAGACTGAATAGCAAGTACCTAGGAATAAACCTAACCAAGGAGGTAAAAGACCTGTACTCGGAAAACTACACAACATTGAAGAAAGAAGTTAAGGAAGACACAAACAAATGGAAGCATGTACCATGCTCATGGATTTGGAAGAATTAACATCATCAAAATGGCCATACTACCCAAAGCAATTTATAGATTCAATGCAATCCCTATTAGAGTACCCATGACATATTTCACAGATATAGAACGAACATTTCAGAAATTTATATGGAACCATAAACGACCCCGAATAGCTGCAGCAATTTTGAGAAAGAAGAACAAAGCAGGAGGGATCACAATACCGGATATCAAACTGTTTTACAAGGCCACTGTAATCAAAACAGCCTGGTACTGGCATAAAAACAGGCACATAGACCAATGGAACAGAACAGAGAGCCCAGAAATAAACCCAAGTCTTTATAGTCAATTAATATTTGACAAAGGAGGCAGGAGCATAAAATGGAGCAAAACAGACTCTTCAACAGATGGTGTTGGGAGATCTGGACAGTTACATGCAAAAAAATGAAACTTGATCACCAACTTACGCCACACACAAAAGTAAACTCAAGATGGATAAAAGACTTAAATATAAGTTGTAACACCATAAAAGTCCTCAAGGAAAACATTGGCAGGAAAATCTCAGACATTCCACGCAGCAACATCCTCACAGACATGTCCTCTAAAGCAAGGGACATAAAGGAAAGAATAAACAAATGGGACCTCATCAAAATAAAAAGCTTCTGCAAGGCTATAAAGAAAATAGCACCAAATTACAAAGAGAACCAACAGTATGGGAAAACATATTTGCCAATGATACCTCAGACAAGGGCCTGATTTCCAAAATATATAAAGAACTCACACGACTCCACTCCAGGAAGACAAACAACCCAATTAAAAAATGGGCAAAGGACTTGAACAGACACTTCTCCAAGGAAGACATACAGAGGGCCCAGAGACATATGAAAACATGCTCAGCATCACTAGCCATCAGAGAGATGCAAATTAAAACCACAATGAGGTTCCAGCTCACACCAGTCAGAGTGGCCAACATAAACAAATCCACAAACAAATGTTGGGGAGGATGCGGAGAAAAGGGAACCCTAGTGCACTGTTGGTGGGAATGCAGACTGGTGAGGCCACTGTGGAAAACAGTATGGACTTTCCTCAGAAAACTAAAAATGGAACTGCCCTTTGACCCAGCAATTCTGCTGCTGGGATTATACCCTAAGAACCCTGAAACACCAATCCAAAAGAACCTATGCACCCCAATGTTCACAGCAGCACAATTTACAATAGCCAAGTATTGGAAGCAACCGAAGTGCCCATCAGCAAATGAGTGGATCCAAAAATTATGGTATATTTACACAATGGAATTCTACGCAGCAGAGAGAAAGAAGGAGCTTATACCCTTTGCAACAGCATGGATGAAACTGGAGAGCATTATGCTAAGTGAAATAAGCCAGGAAGTGAGGGACAAATACCATATGATCTCACCTTTAACTGGAACATAATCAACAAAAGAAAAAAGCAAACAAAATACCACCAGAGACATTGAGGGGGGGAACTGTCTAGCAGTGGCCAGAGGGGAGTGAGGTGGGGACAGTGGGAAGAGGGGATTGCAGGAACTATTATAAAGGACACATGGACAACATCGGGGGGGGATGGTGGGGGTGGGGGAGGGAGGTGGGTTCAGCCAGGGTGGGGTGGAGGGAAGGGGAGAAAAGGCATACAACTGTAATTGAATAAGAATAAAAAATAAATTTAAAAAAACAAGTAACGGAAAAAAAAAGATCGAAACTATGAAAAATAAAATGGCAATAAATCCATATCTATCAACAATAAATAGATATCAGAAATCCAAAATAAAAAGCAAACTAAGCAAACAAGAACAGAGACAGAATCATAGATATGAAGAGCATTTTGATGGTTGCCAAATGGGAGGAGGGTTTGGGAGTTGGATGAAGATGTGAGGGAATTAAGAAGCACAAATAGGTTGTTACAGAATAGCCATAGGATGTAAAGTACAGTGTAGAAAATGAAGTAGTTAAAGACCTTATATGTATGACCTATGGACAGGAACAATAGTAGGGGGATTGCCTGAAGGAGTGGGGGTACTGAGTGGAAGGGGGGAAAGGGGAAAATTGGAACAACTGTAACAGCATAATCAATAAAATATAATTTTAAAAAAGAAAACAGTTGTGTCTATTATGTGTCATAAATTATGGTAGGCTGTAAGAATACAAAAGTAAATAAGACTATACTTGCCCTCAAGATTTTTTGGTCCAGTGAAAGGAATTTGATAGTGCTATAGTGAAGGTGATCCTTGGATGCAAGTGGAGAAGAAAAGGAGTAGAGGTGGGATTCCACCTTTCTGTCCTGTCTTAGTTTCCTAGTACTGCTGTAACTCAATTACCACAAATTTAGTGTCTTAAACAACACACATGTATTTTATAAAGTTCTGAAGGTCAGAAATCCAAAATAAATCTCACTGGACTATGATCAATTTGTTGACAGGACTGTATTTCTTCTGGAGGCTCCAGAGGAAGATATTTTATCTTGTTTGGCTTCTAGAGGCTGCCCACACTCCTTGGCTCCCTTTTATCTTCAAGGAGAGCAGTCACATTACTCCAGCATCTACTTTTGTCTTCACATCTTTGACTATGCTTCTGCCTCTCCTGCTCTCCTCTGTCATTTGTAGGGACCCTTATTTTTCTATTGATCTGACATGATAATCCAGGAAAATCTTCCCATCTCAGGATCCTTAATTTAATAAGATCTGCAAAATCCCTTTTAACATGTAATGTGATATATGCACAGGTTCCAGGGATTTGTACATCAGGACCTTTATGAAACTATAATTCTGCCTACCACAGTTTCCAGGATACATATGCCTTCTCAGTATCCTGTATTTTGCTTGCCTCTTTGCCCCCTGACAATAGAGCCCAGTTTCTTCAGCAGGTAGGTGGGGTCCCTTGATCTTAGGTGGGAAGCTTGCTATCCAGCCCTAGGGCATGAATCACTGGTCCAAAACAGTCATATGGTCTCCTTAATTTTTAAGTATATTTTATTATGTTATTACAGTTGTCCCATTTTTTCTCCCCTTTATCACCCTCTGTCCTGTACTCCCCTTCACTCCCCGCCCCTAGTTCATGTCCATGGGTTGTACATATAAGTTCTTCGACTTCTCCATTTCCCATACTATTCTTAACCTCCCCCTGTCTATTTTGTACCTACAAATCATGCTTCTTATTCCCTGTACCTTTTTGCTCCATTCTCTTCCCTCACGCTTCCCACTGATAACCCTCCATGTGATCTCCATTTCTGTGATTCTATTCCTTTTCTAGTTGTTTGTTTTTAGGTTCAGTTGTTGATAGTTGTGAGTTTGCTGTTATTTTACTGTTCATAGTTTTTGATCTTCTTTTGCTTAGATAAATCCCTTTAACATTTCATATAATAAGGGCTTGGTGGTGATGAACTCTTTTAACTTTACCTTTTCTGAAAGCACTTTTACTGTCTTTTCCATTTTAAATGATAGCTTCACTGGATAGAGTCATCTTGGATGTAAGTCCTTGCCTTTCTTGAATTGGAATACTTATTTCCAGCCCCTTCTTTCCTGTAAGGTTTCTTTGGGAAATTAGCAGATAGTCTTACGGGAACTCCTTTGTAGGTAACAGTCTCCTTTTCTCTTGCTACTTTTAAGATTCTTTCATCTTTAATCTTGTGTGATTTAATTGTGATGTGTTTTGGTATGTTTCTTCTTGGATCCAACTTCTTTGGGACTCTCTGAGTATCCTGGACTTGCCTGTCTAGTTCCTTCACCAGATTGGGGAACTTTTTTATTTTTTCATTATTTTTTATTCCTTTATTATTTTTTAAAATAAGTTTTTCAATTCCTTGCTCTTCCTCTTCACCTTCTGGAAACCCTATGCATCAGATGTTGGAACACTTGAAGTTGTCCCAGAGGTTGCTCAGCCTCTCCTCATTTTTTTTTAATTCTTGTGTCTTCATTCTGTTCTGGTTGGATGTTTATTTCTTCCTTTTGTTCCAAACCATTGATTTGAGTCCTGGTTTCCTTCCCTTCACTGTTGGTTCCATGTATATTTTCCTTTATTTCACTTTGTATAGCCTTTATTTCTTCTGTCATTTTGTGACCATATACAATCACTTCTTTGAGCATCCTAATACCAGGGTTTTGAACTCTGCATTTGACAGCTTGGCTATCTTCTCATCGCTTAGTTCTTTTTCTGGAGCTTTGATCTGTTCTTTCACTTGTGCCGTATTTCTTTGTCTTGGCTCACCTGTTACATTGTAAGGGGCAGAGACTTAGGTATTGGCCAGGGAGGGGCAACCCACTTTGCTGCGTTGTGGTGCTATATGTGCAGGATTGGTCAGATAGGGAACAATGCCACTTGCTAGCTTGTTTGGCTTTCACCCCACTTTCTATCACTTCCCTTACTTCCCACAATCAGATTGTACCCTTTCAGGTGCTGCTTCCTGGTGGATGGGCCTGCATACATTCTAGAATCCCATGGGCCAATCCAATGGACTCTCCTGTGAGACTTGGAATTTCTCCTGCCATCTCAACCGCCACAGATTTTTACAGCCAGCGGTTTTGAGGCTTTATTTCCCTGTATTGGAAGCCTGGGTTGCATGGCTTGTCTTGCTCCCCAGTTGTTCTTCCCAGCTTATCCACAGGCAAATGTGGGACTGCCAGATCCACCAGCCACCACCTTGCCCACCCTGGTCCACTCACTGCAGCCTTGTAATGCAGCCTCTCTGCCCCAGCTTCCTGTCTCTGCCCCTCCTACCCATCTAGATGAATGTTTTTTCTTTAACTCCTTGGTTGTCAGACTTCCATACAGTTTGATTTTCTGGCAGTTCTGGTTGATTTTTGTTTTTAAATTGGTTGTTATCCTTCTTTTGGTTGTGCGAGGGAGCAAAGCATATCTACCTATGCCTCCGTCTTTGCCGGAACCTGATCTTCTTTTTAGGCAGTGATTCATCTAAGGGTAGGCATGTGACAGTTCTGGCTGATTAAATTGTCAATAATATAATGGCAAGATATATAAAGTGTACACAGGTGCTAATTTAAGATCTTTATGTAAGTCAAATAATTTAATCCATACAATAATCCTATGAAGTAAGTTGGTATAACCATTTCACAAATGAGAAAAGTGAGATACAGATTGGTTAGGTAACATGAACAAAGTCAAATAACTAATGAATGGTTGGGATGTGATTTCAGCCTTGTGAGTCTGGCTCCAAAACCCATACTGTTAACTGTGACACTTCCTTGTCTCCAGGGGAAAATCTGAGGAGAGCTTTCTTTCCCAAACACAAAAGGAAAGGTATGGGAGGAGAAAGTCTAATGCTTCCATCCCTTTCTTCTTGCCTTAAACATGACATGATATCTGAAGGTGCAGTAACCATCATGGATTAATGAGGTAGGAAAAGCATGATTTAAAGACTGAAAAAATTGCAATGATTCTGAACTTCCTATTGTGGATCACTAGACCAATAGTAATGATAATCGGCCTCTAGATTTCATATTATGTCAGAAAACTAAACTTCTATATGTGTAATCCACTGTGGTCAGATTTCTGTAACTTTCAGCTAAGCACCTTTCTAGTCAAAGCACTTGTGTACTACCCCATTACATCACTTTTCAAATTGCTGCAACTATTTCTACCCATGTTTCCCTCCCTTCCTAGACTGGGTGTTCCTTACTGGCAGTAGCTAGTACTGGTAATAGATGGCACCATGATCCCCACTTCTAGAGTCATGCCCTTGTGTTATCCCCTCTCTTTATATGTGGGCTAGAAACAGTGCTAAATTAAATGGGAGTGTTGCTTCTGAGATCAGGTTATAAAAGACTTCTAACTTTCATCTTGCTGGTCGCCCTGCCCCAACCCCTCATTTGTCTTCCCTGATGAAGTAGGCTGCCATGTTGTGATGTGACTCATGGAGAGGCAAGGAACTAAGGGCTACCTTAGACACACAGCCAGTAAGAAATTGAGGCCCTCAGTACAACAGCTGTCCAGGAACTCAATCCTGCTGTCATGACTAAGCTTGAAAGTTAATCCTTCACCAGTCAAAACTTAAGACAACTGCAGCACTAGATGTGGCCTTATTGAAGCCTGTGACAGAACTAGACTGAGCCAGAGAATGATCGAAGCTGTGCCCAAATTCCTGACCCACAGCAACTTTGTTTAATAAATGTTGTTTAGGCCACTAAATTTGGGGGTGACATTTTATGGAGTGATAGGTAATAATTAATTACCAATAAATAAATATTGCCAATAAATATTCATTGAATAAAAAAATGTTAAACTGGAAAATGCATAAAGGTTAAAAGAATGGAAAATATTAGGTAAGACTCAATAGAGAAGGTGATAAGTAATCTGAGGTTTGAAGGATGAACAAGAGGGGATAAAGGAATCAGCATGGAAAAGGCAGAAAGAATGTAAGGACTTGTAAGTTAGGAAACTCATTAGCTAAGAATGGGAGCAAAATATCTGTGGGTAGGAGCTGGAGACAAAGGTAGAAAGTTATAATAAAAGGAAAACCTTATCTAAGAGGCTTTGTCTGCCATTCAAAGGGTGTGAATTTTGTTCTTTAGACAATGGGGAGCCAGTGAAGGTTCTCCAGTAGAGAAGATGTATTAGAATGCAGCTATGAAGGGAGATGGAGTGGGGATGGTAGTGGGAATGACTGGGGGGAGAACAATAGGAAGACTACTGCAATAATCCAGATAAAAGAGGAGATGAGAGTTGTAGGTGAAAAATGAGAGAGTAATTGATTCAAGAGCTTTAGGGGCAATGGGACTTTATGTGGGAATGAGTTAGAAGAGAGAATCTAAAGTGACTTGTAGGCCCTGATAGTGTGTTTACCTTCACTGAGAGAAGGTCTGAGCTAGAGAAATAAAGTAAGGCATTATAAACAGACTTAGCAGGTGAACAAGAATAGACATTAACTGAGCACATACCATGAGGCAGATCTGAGGTGGTGTCTTTATTTATGATTTCATATTTATTTCTCAGAAGGACTTGCTGAGTTGTGATGAGCTCCATGTTACTGAGGACAAGGAAACTGAAGTTCAGAGAAGTCGAATAACTTGCTCAAGATCATATAGCTAATAAGTGTCTCAGAAGCTTATAGTACTTCCACTCTCCATGGTTCTCTGGGAGATTGACAAAGCAAGAAGACCAAGAATGGAATCCTGGGAAAGAATGATGCTGAAATGGTAGATGAAAGAAGATGTGTCTGTGAAGCAAGCTATGAATGAGCAATCTGAGAGGAAGGAAATTAGAAAATGTGTTATCACAGAAGTGTGATAAGGAGAGATTCAAGAAGATAGAGACTGTCAACAGGATCACTGCAGCCCTGAGAACGAGGACAGAAAGTGGTTGTCAGTGATCTTAGGGAAGCAATCTCAATAGTGTGGTGCTAAATTGCTGGTACCCAAGGAAAACTTAGATAAATAAGCAAAAGCAGTAAGTGCAGACAACTCCATTTCTGAGTCTGGCTGTGAAGGGAAGGAGAAAGATTGAGATATGCAGAAGGCACTCAGGGTTCAAATAAGATTTTGCTTATTTATATGATTAGTTTAGACATGAGGAAGTTGATCAAATTCTGTGCTGGGAAGGATTTGGTGGTCAAGGAGAGGCTTGGTAGATATAGAAGAGGAAGACCATTAATGGAATAAAGTTTACCAAGTGATAGGATAAATCTCAATCTGGAGAGAGAGAGCAGCCTTCACTTTAATCTCCAAATTTAGTCTCCCCTTTGTGACTAGGAATGATTCTGCTTCTGCTGTTTTGAAAGTCACCTACTTGGTTCCGTCACTTTTCATGAATACTCTTGAAAACAATTTCAAATTTCTAAGGCCTACTCCAAAAGTCTTCTGAGAAAAAGCACTAGACTAAAAAAGAAGTTCTAATATGATTCCTGGGTCTACTATAAATGCTCTGTATGAATTTGTTTCTTAGTTTTTGCTCCTTCTCATCTCCTTAGATTTCTGAGATATTGTAAGGATTCAGGAGATCATTGTGTTCATTTTTATGTCTCCTTAGTGCTCAGCACAGTTGTGTTCACAGTGGGTGTATAATAAACATATTGATTTGCTTCTGCTTGATCTTGACAAAATCAAGTCCATATAAACCTCCTAAGGAAGACTTCTACTTTTCTTACACAGGAGGAAAATATCTATCTCAGTATTTAATCTCTATAATCCATAGGCAAGAGATAAGGTCATATTTCTTTTTGGGTAAAATTATTATAACAACATCTAAAAGATCATGATTTAGAGGTAAAGAGTGCCTTTACCAGAAGCTGCTGGCTCCCCTCTCCTTCAGACAGTAGAGATGTCTGTCCCTCATATGCAGAGACAGCATAATTGTTCATTCCATATGTATCAGCAGGTTGTTTGCAGGTGGCCATTACCAAAATTAATGAATTATATAACATTGCAATGGCTAGTTGATGTAGAAATTTGACCCAGAGACAAATCCATTAATATGTTTCTGCTTGTTTCTAATTTTAGAATTCTATCAGATAGAGGCAAAACTGAGTCAAATTATCATTAGGTTCAACCTAAAGTGAAGTCAAGAGGCTGTTCTTTTTTATTTCTATCTGGAAACCTATTCTATCAAGCATTTTAATTAAATGCAATACAATAAGCATGTGGTTAGTACATATAGGATAATAAAGCTGGCTTATGGCTGCAGAACAAGTTTACATCTGGAAGAAAGGGAGACATATTCAAATCTCTACCCAGGCATTTTTCAGTATAGTGGTGACTTTTTAAAAATTGTTTAAAAATCTTCACCCAAGGGCATGTTCATTGATTTTAGAGAGAGGAAGGACAGAGAGAGAGAGAGACCAATCGGTTGCCTTCTGAACCCCCCAACTGGGGATGGACCCCACAATATGTTGGTGTATGGGATGATGCTCCAACCAACTAAGCCATTTGACCAGGGCCAGTGGTTGGCTTTTTTACTCTTTGTAAGGCTGTTTTGATATTAAGTAGTCACCCTCTTCAAATTACATCTCTATGTGTAGACAAAACCTTGACCCACCTCAGTAGCCCTTAGTCTTCAGTAGCAGTGAAAGTGAAAATCACAGAATAAAGTGGTCAGAACACTTTCCACTCCCTCCAGATTTAGGATTGAGTTGAATATGAGCAATATCCTCACTGCACTAGACAAAAAGAGACACTATAGCTGCATTTTTTACATTGTATTTTACTTGTTCAGTAGATAGTGTGGAGGTCAAGCCCTTTTCTGAGCCCTGTGATAGGAGAATAAGGAGTTAGGGGCTACCTTTTTAAGTCCTGAAGAGCATTCTCAGCATTGTAATGAATTTTCATCACTGGGGTATTTGGAGGCTATGTGCCTGGAGGGCTCTCCATCAGCAGAAACATAAAGCAGTGTTCTTGGCTGCATGTGATCAATAAATATCTCTTGGTCCTTCTGTGAATAACAGAAATGGTGACCTCAGTGTCACAGAAAATATCTAATTTGGATAATTACATTCTGCCTCTCTCTGTTGCTCCTGTAGCTTAAATAGAAAATGTAATTCCTCATTTTCATTTGTCAACTATTGCTTAAGTTGCACTGCTGTGAGGTGTCGCTGTGAGCTGTTAAACATCTGCTGTGCCCTACTTCGGAGGTGGCTGCATTTTAATTGAATTTTATTTTAATTGACTGGAACACACTATATAGGTAATAAATCTGTTTGCAAAATGCTTTTGAGTCTATTTAGATAGAAGGATTCACATAAATATTAAAACAATAATTAGCTTTATAAAAGATATTTTGGGGTTACATTTTTCTTAAAAGATATTTTGTGAAACAGTCTATTACTGGATGTTTTATGAATGTACAATGAAATGCACATGATTTTTATTTCATAAAGCTAAGAGTTTTCAATTAGCAAATCAGTTGATTGGTGGGTACACCTATTTAGTAAAGGGCTAGCCGGGCTCAGGCTCTTGTTAAGAGATGCTAACAGATTTAAGAATAAGTTGTTTCTACTATGGGTCAGATCTGTCCTACTAAGGCAATCATTGGTTGGGAATACCAAAATATAAGGAGGGGGGTGGGATGCCAATGTTCTACCTGACCCAAACCACCTTTCTTTCCGGTCTCCCACAAATACCAAAAATCCCAATATTAAAGTTGTGTGGAAAAATTCTTTGAAATGTGAATTTATGTCTTGAAAGGATGACCAAACTATCAAATATACTTACCAGTTTTTCTTCCAACATTTACAAGAGCCTTCTATGTACTAGAAACCTTGCCTACAGTATTCTTATCACTATTGGGCAGATGAAGGAATTCTGTGAGGGGTAGTAAATTGGCCATAATATAAATGGGATTAAACTCTTGGCAAGTTGTTGCTGTTTCAGCCTCCTCAGCTGGCTTCCTTGCTGATGAATTAGATATGGCCCTTGTCCCACAGGCTGAGGAGAAGGCAGACATGTACATATCTACAATAGTGTGATGAGAAACACAGTAAGGTGTACACTGTGGTACCAGAGCTCATAACTCTGCCTTGAGGATCAGAAAAAGGTTCATAGGGGAAGTGACATTTTAGACTGGATCTTGAAGGACAAAGAGAGGATGAGTTCCAGAGCACATTTAGTAAATAGTGTATTTGGGTTTTAGAAACAAGAAGACTAGAATTTGAATTCTAGGATATAGCTCTTAATCATTCTATTAATGTAAATAAGGTTTTAAAATTTTTCTGTGCACAATTTTTATCATTATAAAAATAGAAAAAAACAATTTCTAGGAGTATTGGAGGAAGACATGGATAGCACAATGCTTGGCACATACTGGACATGTAGTGATGATTGGCTACCTTTTTTTCCCTCAGGCAAAAAGACTTATATGTGCAAAGCTTGATTGATGGGAGTGCCAGACATTTGGTTTGGCTCCAGTAGAAGGGTACAGCATCTTGGTGGGAGATAAAGTTAACACAGATTCTATAATGCCTTAGGTGTGCCATAAGGAGTTTGGATTTTATCCTCTAAGAAGTTAGCCATTTTTAAGCAGAAGAATGCCATGATCAGATTTCTGTCCCAGAATACTCTGGTGACAGTGTGAAAAATGGATAATAGAGTGACAAAGAGGCCAGTTAGGAGGCTGTTGCAATGGGACAGTTGACAAGTTCTGAGACCCACAACCTAAGTATTGAAAGTAGTAATGGAAAAGGGACATTAGTGGGATTGATGGAAATATTTGATTGACATAAAAATGACTTAAGATTTTTAATTCATGGATCTATGTAAATGGTGCTGCTACAAACCAGTTTAGGAGAGTAAAAATGTTTTGAAAGGAAAGATTGTTAATCTTTTTATATAATAAATATAATTTGAGGAGCTGTGGGATATTCCAGTAAATATTTCCAATAAATAGTCGAAGTTTGACCTGATGCTCATGATAGTGATCTTAACATAAATGTTAATGTATATAGGTGGAAGTTGAAGTCATCAGATAGAGCAAAATTACCCTGAGAGAGCAGATAGAGAATTAAAAGAGGAGGTCCATGAGAGGAACTGTGGTAGAGCATAAACATGTCAAGAAGGAGCAGAGAATGTGAAGCTGAAAAAAAGCCTAAAGAACTCTCAGAGAATTTGGAGGAGAGTCACACAAATGAGGAAGCCAAGAAAACAAAAATTTCCTCCACTGCTGGGAAGTGGTTCCATAAGGGCAGGAATTTTTGTTATTTGTGTGTTTCACTGCTATTTATCCCAGCTTCTGTCACAGTGCCTGGCACATTGTAAGTGGTCAATAAATCTATTGATGAATAAATGGTAATTAACATGATAGGAGAAAGGAGTTGTAAGAAAAAAGTGGAAAACAGCATCAAATGCTCTGAAAAAATCAGGTAGAATGTGAAATGAAAAGATCAGTAATTGAAAAGTTGTCTGTGACCTTTCAGAATAGTGTTCATATTTCAAAGGGTTATATTCTAAAGGAAAACAGTATAAAAATTCCTCAAAAAACTTAAAACTATCATGTGATCAAGCAACTCCTCTTCTGGGTATATATTCAAAGGAAATTAAATCAGTACCTCAAAGAGATATCTACACTCTCATGTTCATTGAAGCATCATTCACAGTAACCAAGATGTGGAAACAGCCTAAGTGTCTGGTGACAGGAGAATGGATAAAGAAATTGTGGTCTGTATATACAGTGGAATATTATTCAGCCATTCTGCCCTTTGCAACAGCATGGATGAACCTGGAGAAAGGAAGAGCAAAACAACAAAAGGGCCCATGGCCCTTAGGAAGGTGGAGAGGGTGATAGGTGGGGAGTTCAAAGAGGAAATAGTACAGATGTTCTTGGAATAGTAGAACCTTGAGTTGAACAGGAATTTAGAGGCTGTCAAGTCTAAACTCTCATTTAGAGAAGTATGGTAACACTACAAGTTTGGTACTACATGAAACATTTATATGTGTAACCTAACAATGTTCTTAAATGAATGGTTTTCTCTTTTGCTTTCTCAGGTACTTAACCTTTACTCCACTGAGCCTGAATTTCTACATGTGGGCAAAAGAGAATATGTCTGAGAGGTTAGAAAATTTAAAGAAGGAATGAAGCATAAAAACATGGTAATGTTGTGAAATTCAGCTTCTGACATATAAAATAGAATTAAGCAACCAGGTTTGGTCTTGAAAGAGGATTTCCTAAATTCCCTCATCCTCCACATTGGCAAATTTACTATATTAAACTGGAAGACAAAGCTCCAGAGTGTTGTGCCACCTTTAAATTGATATATTGCATCCTCCAATAGGCCAGAAGGCAAGGTGGAGGATGTGGTGGAGATTCTGTTCTCAAAGAGTGAAAGAGAAGAGGAGATCATGTCAGTCAGACAGCCCGATTGAGTCCTGACCTAGTCCAAAGAGGCCTACTATGAATTACACATTGCACAGACAAAGCTTTTGTTTTTAAAAAATTTCTATTATGAGTGAGGTACTATGATATTTTCAGTTCAGTTCTACTCTAGTCTATATTATTTTATTTTTTAAAAACACTGGATACAACCTCTACCTTGGTTTCACAACCTACCAGTGGATTTTGATCCGTAGTTGGAAGAACACTGCTTTAGGATTTGTCATGAGGATTTACACATTTTTTGATTTTCAATACAATAGAAAAGTTTTACTATGTTCTAATACCATTGGAAAACATGTCAGAATGCCAAAGAGACTAATTAGTAGGAAAAAGAAGAAAAAGCAAACTTAAAAATGAATGAAAAACAATGTCTTTGGGTTAAGAACCTCATACCAGCCCTCTGTACACCAAGCCAGAGTCTAGGTGTTAAGGAAAGTGAACATGGAATAGAGCTGGAAGACTTTGAAGAACAAGAAAGTATAGGAGAAAATATGGGTAGAGAGAAAGTTTTGAAGGAGCACATTTGGCTCCTACCAAGGTAGCTTCCAGGATATCGCTGAAGGGAAATCTCCCAACAAACCCTGCCTGGTACACAATTTGCTAGAGAGAAATAAACAGGAACCACTCCTGAGAACAGTAGGATGTGCAGACTTTTCTGGCAGTCTGCCAGGTGCTTTATTTGAATTGCTGATGGTCCGTGATAAACATCTTTATTTGAATTGCTGATGAAGTAGGATCCCAATTCAGTATATCAGGGTTTCAGATGTATAAGGAAGTACTTCCAATCTTAAGGAAAAAAAGAGGATTTAACATCTAAAATACCAAATATTTGTTACTAAAATCCTTGTTTCTTTTCCTCTTCTTACACTCTTCTCTCCACTTAGTAGTCTGCAGATCACTCTTTAAGTGTCAGTTAGAGATTGTGAAGTGAGTAGAATAAATGGAAAGATTGGCTTGGGGATAGGTATTCCAGAAAGAAAGATTTTACAGGTTAAGAAACATAGCTCAACTGTTAGGGTTCCTCATTTGTAAGCAAGAGGAAAAAATAACTAAGTTAAGCAAAAGGGAGAAGGAGAAAGAATGTTGTTGGGGTGACTTGCAAATTCAAATTAGCAAGTATACAGTAAGGACAGGGCCCAGAGCAGCCTGGGGACCACAATAAAAAGTACCAATGGACAGTCTCTTCTAACCACCATCAATGGAATGGACCAGCTTCTTGTATCAGCCTCACTTCAAGAGTTGGATTCCCAGAAGAAAGTCTCTAATGGCCTTGCTTGGGTCATAGTCCTACCCCTTGACCAGAGGATGGCAGGATGTCTCGATTATTATGTCCATAAATTTTGCATCTAGTGAAGGAGGCAAGGATAATTTTCCAGAGCAAAACTGGGATGAAAATGACAGAAGAGAGACTGGATGGTAGGCAGGGGAACATCCCCGTGGCTACCACTACTGACTCCAGGGTACAATGCTGATAAAGAGGGCAGGCTCAGGAAACCTTATGGGACCCAAAGGGGACAGAGTAACTATGACCTGGGTTCTGGGAGGCTTGGGATCCTCACATGGCTCATGTCCAGAGCAAATGTACTTGACTGCCTGCAGTCCCTTCTAGGATTGAATTTGGAGTTCAGACCAAATGTTAATTGTATGGAAAAATATGACTTCACTGGGCTGTTTCAAACAGCACATCAAATGAGCTTTTTGCAAATGAATGGTCCTGTGTTACATAAATCATGAAAGACTGTAACTGTTCTTCAATGTGCAATGGATTGAGTTACAAGTAATGGCAAATGACAGTCTATTGCTAAATGTATTTTTTCCTTTTCCTTATATCCTTCAAGAGGTAAAAATGTTGATTTCCATGTCTTTGGGAGTTATGTATCAAACCAGTCTATTTTCCTCATCACCTGCCATATTTTAAGACTCTCCAAATGCAAACTTGGCTTTTTTTTTCCACGGAAAAGTGGGTCTTTACTGAAAGCACTAGATTATTTTTAAATTAATGGAGAACACAGATTACTGAAAAATAAAGTACTTCTTGGATGCCACTTCCTTAAATGAATAAGCTTCACCCACAACTTGAGATATATCTCATCCATAAATATAAGTTACACACCACATAGGCACCAGCATGCAAATCCACGTTCTTATTACTGCTGCTGCTACAGCTTCTGATAGTATAACCTCCTGAGTACATGAGCCCATGTGAAGCCAAAAATGTCCTTTGTGATCAGCTCTTCTTTCCCCACAGGGCAGAGGTATGCCTTGGGAAGGACTGCTATTTATAGAGTTTGAATCAAATAAAACACACATTGTTTGCCTCATGGTCTGCCTTCACTGAAAGCTTTCAGCAATATTCTCATTGTCATTCAATTTGTGGTCCCTGCTGTTGCTCTTTCCCAAAGTCATAGCTTTGGTGTAAAGACAATGCAAATTCTAAGCAAGATCAGCAGTATCTGATTTTAATGCAATGTTATAGAAGATGCCAAACATGAAACTACATACCCAGAAGTTCCCAAGAGTTTGAGGACCAAAGAACTTCCAGATTCCACTTCCTGCGCCACTTGCTTTTTCTGGTGCAGAGTTCTCTAATGTTGCATAAGACACTTGTGACTCTATTTGGTTAAATGTATTTACTCTTATAGGAATAGATAACCTGAAGACTGCTGATTTCTGACTAGTTTCTACAAGTCACATTAAAAAAAAGAGAGAGAAAAAGTGCAAAAGCTAACATCATAGCAACAGAAACAGATTAAGAAGGCCACTATCTTTTTCAGTCTATTGATATTAATCTTCGTTGGGAACAAGAAAGATGACCAAGAGATAGTGAGGAATCTGAGAAGGCCATCTGTTTCATGTAAGTGAAATTAGATATGTCAACAGGTCATTCATTCATTCACATTAGGTAGCTAGACAATTTCCTACCTTCTGACAGAATACCAATTTCACTGAAAACTGTACTTGCATATGTTTATAATGGATTTCATACCTTTCCCTGGTTTCAATTTCCTTGAAAATATACCAATATAAATGAATGAAGATAAATATATCTGTGTATGCAACTCCTCCCTTTCATTCTAGGGAGGGCCATTTTGAAAGATATTTGCTCAAAATGTCTAAGCAAAAAATTTTTGTGAGATCCACAGAAATGGCTGCATTATCTGAGCAACCTACTAATCTGCTTCCACTAATGTCAGCCTTGTTAATACATCACCTTTTCAATATGTTAAATGTTAAAAGCTCAAATTTAATTTTTTCAGATGAGGTACTACATTTTTATGATGAATTAATTTTAGAAATAGATGAATTTTTATAAAAAAGGTTACTTTCATACTTCCTCTGCTTTCTTTTTTCCTGATTAAGACTAGTCTTATGTGGGGAATCACCAATAGCTTGTCATTATATAAAGTGATACAAGAGAATCCCAAATTTAGTTGAAAGTATCATCTTTTTATTTCCAACATGGCTACATGTCAGAGGGACCGATATTTTTTTGTCTCAGTCAATCTTGCTAACAGCCATGAATGAATCATTTTCATGAAAAAATTACAATTGACCTCAAGTGGGACTTGTTCTTCTATCAGTCATATTTAAACAAAGGCAAAAGTAGGTTTACAGTTGTTCATATGAAAAATAACACAATAATTAATAAATATAATACAAGAATAAACAGTTTCACACACCTCACAACTGCAAACCTATGTAGAATCAACTTTAGTCACATGCTGCTCACCATGTTATTCAATAACTCATTATAAACCATGAGACTTGTGAAACAAAAATATAATGTCAATACAGGTATTGAGTTCTTACAGAATTAAATTACAGTCAAGAAAATTATGAAAGAGGTATCTGTTGTTTCATTTTCTTTTAGCTATCCCAGAGGTTAAGTGGTAATTTTAGCTTTCAGTCGACCCTAGCAATATTTTATACTTTGTTATGTTGGAATGCTCTGCAGATTAAGATAACTATCAGTCTAAGAATTATATAACTGGTCAAATTTATTGCTACATATTACCAAAGCTGGGGGGAGGGACTGTTTATTATTTTTCCCAAATTTTTTCCTTGTAGTTTTCTTGAAGTAGGTGATTTAAAGGACTGGCCCAGACTCTCCACTGCCCATTCTAACCAAAGTGCACTTTATGGCAGGAACACTAAATAAATGGCAAAAAAAAAAAAAAACCCAAACCCTTTACTGTCATAGCTAGCCTTAGACATAATCTGATTCAGGGACAAGAAGAAAATAACTCTTCCCACCAGGAGAAAAACTTTCATTTACCTGCTGACTGGCCTGAAATTGTATTCACAGGAATCAAAGTGTCTCCTTTCACAGCTAGAAATCAAGGGCAAACACCTGAAAAATTTAAACTTAATTGTAGATGAGATTTAATAGAACTGCAAGTGCTGTTCATGGCAGGGGGGGGGGGGGTCAGTTATATAAGCTTGGAAAGAGAAAAGTTAAAGCAGCAGCAATGAGGGTGTGAGGTTGTTAGTGATGAGCAAGAGACAGTAGAAGTTCGGGGGAAATGCAGCCTGATAGTACAGATGGTCAAGGCTAAGAGAGCAGCTAGGGTATTTTGCTCTGCTGGGGAAAGCTCTAATGACAACCAGATCAGGGGAAGTTAAGAAGAGGAAAAACTGAATAAATGAGGTATAAATGGTGATGCCATTTATACATGTGTATGTGCTTGATTAAGATGTTTCTCTGCAAAGCCATGAAAACATGAGAAACAGATTCCCAAGCATCAATTCTGAAGCAATATTTTAGAATGTGGAAGAATTTTGAGACTGAGCATTTCCACTGTAATCAAAGTGTTTAGAAGGTTTATAACTGAGTGTGAAACAAACCCATGATATAGCTAATCAGAATTTCCTGAAATATGTTTATGTTCATGTGTCTGGGATTAAAATGTTGAATGAAAATCTCATTCTGAATTTCCCTAACATACTTGGGAGATACTGATATGCTGGGGACAATAAAAGAATCATTTTTACTTTGGGGGGGAATTGTGTGACACAATGATAAAACACTTCAGAGGAGTTATCCATATTTCTCAGGTTATGGAGAGTTTCTCATCACTGTGACAAACCATGCTGCAGAAATGTGTCAACAAAATACTAGAGAACAATGAAGCAATTCCTAACAAAGGAATTCTCTCTGGCCAGTGACCTGGCCTAACTACTCAAGGCAAGTATAAAAATGAGAAAGGAATGGGAGAGGCAAATTAAAATTTGTCTGAAAATTAAAATAAAATTCAAGGCATATGATAAAACAGAGTATTCAATGAAAAATGTAGTACTCATTGGCTACAAAAACAAGTTGAGCAAGAGCTATCACACTAAATGAACATTTTCCTTTTTGGATAAGACTTATAGTTTGGTGGAACACAGATACATCATAGACATTTAACGTATCCTGATTTTAAATAAATGTTAGATGGAGATTTCCCCAACAGCCTTATGGATGGATTGTTGACATGAGAGCATTGTTGGTGTGTTATGGAAGCTTGCACAAAACACAGTTGGTGCTTATGAATGACACTGGGTGGATCAGCCCACTTCCAGAGCAAACCCTGAGTAAATCACACAGCACTGTCAGTGAGGCAGCATCTTTAATAAAGAGTTAGAGGTTCTTCCTGACTTCATCCTGTTCAACAATATTAGCAACTTGGAGAAAGTTCCAGAAAGCAAGATTATTCAAATTTCAAAATGTAAAATTAGAAATGATGATTTATTCAATGAAAACAAACTACACAATAGATTATATAATTACAATTTGGTTTTTTTTTTTTTTCTGTGAGCTAGAATACTGGATAAAAAATACATAGAGTGAAATTCAATAGAAATAAATGAAAATTTGTGTATTTTTCATTACAAAAAGAAAACCTTGAGTGTGCCTTGGATGGGTGGTTTGGAAACAAGTTGTTTTTCATGAAAACATCTTGTAAAAGATCATTCTATCTTAAAGTAAACAGCGTCCCTATTATGAGACAAATAGTTCCTTTACTTCTGGGGTATTGTGTTTGATTCTTTGTCATGGCACATTTCAAGAAAGAAATTGACAAATAATAAAGTATCTAGAGGTCATTGGAACAGCCTGGAAACCATAGCTAGTGAGGACAGTAGAAGGTAATAAGCTACTTAGTATTGATAAGAGAAAATTTAGAAAATCCATTATAGAGATTTAAAATATATATTGTAAGCATTTTCCTAAAAATGTGAGAGAATGAACTTGTTTTATATTGGCATGCACACACACAGAATAAATTTGTTTTATATATATACACACACACACAACACCAGATCAGTAAGGAGGGAGATTTTAATTCCATCTGAAACAATACTTGTTTCAGTAACTAGGACAGTGATACAGGTTGCCTGGCCAGGCAGGATGTGCATTATGGTCAGAGAGGTCCTAGACTGAGTTATAATAGCACAGATGCAGTGACTAAGAGGTGAAGTGAGGTATCTCCATACTGCTTTCCACAGTGGCTGCACCAGTCTGCATTCCCACCAACAGTGCAAAAGAGTTCCCTTTTCTCTACATCCTCATCAGCACTTGTCATTTGTTGACTTATTGATATCTATTCTGCCAATGATGATAACTCATTGTGGTTTTAATTTCCATTCCTCTGATGGTTATTGATGTTGAGCATCTTTTCATATATCTATTGGCCATCTGTATGTCCTCTTTGGAGAAGTGTCTATTCATTTTCTTTTCCCATTTTTTAATTGGATTGTTTGTTTTTTTGGTGTTGAGTTGTATAATTTCTTTATAAATTTTGGATATTAACCTTTTATCAGATGTATTGGCAAATAAGTTCTCCCATTCCATGGGTTGTCTTTTAATTTTGTTGATGGGTTCCTGTGCTGTGAAAAAACTTTTTAGTTTGATGCAGTCCATTTGTTTATTTTTTCTTTTGTTTCCCTTGCCTAGGGAGATATAGCAGATAAAATATTGCTACAAGCAATGTCTGAGACTTTACTGCCTATGTTTTCTTCTAGGATTTTTATGGTTTTGGGTCTAATATTTAAGCCTTTAATATGTTTTCAATTTATTCTTGTGTGTGGTGTAAGCAGGTGGCCTAGTTTCATTTTTCTGCACATATGTGTCCAATTTCCCAACACCATTTATTGAATAAACTGTCTTTAGCCCATTGTATATTCTTGCTCCCTCTGTCAAACATTAATTGACTATAAAGGTGTGGGTTTATTTCTGGGCTCTCTATTCTGTTCCATTAGTCTATGTGTCTGTTTTTATGCCAGTGCCATGCTGTTTTGATTACTATGGCCTTATAGTATAGTTTGATGTTAGGTAGTGTGATTCCTGATACCTAAAAAATTAAAAATGGGGCTGCCTTTTGACCCAGCAATCCCACTTCTGGGAATATATTCAAAGAAACCCAAAGCACTAATTTGGAAGAACATAAGCACCCTTATGATCATTGCAGTGTATTTACAATCACCAAGATATGGAAGCAACCCAAGTGTCCATCAGTAGATGAGTGGATAAAACAACTATGGGACATTTACACAGTAAAATACTACTCAGCCTTAAAAAAGAAGAGGATTTTACCGTTTGTGATAGCATGGATGGACCTGAAGAGCATTATGCTAAGTGAAATAAGCCAGTCAGAGAAAGACAAATATCATATAATTTTACTTATATATGGTATCTAGTGAACAAACTGAACTAAATAGAGACAGACTCACACATAGAGAGCAGGATGACAGCTATTGGGAATGGGGAGGTTAGGGTGGGGAGGGATTGAGCAAAAAAGAAAAAGGACTCATGGACATAGACAACAGTGTGGTGACTGCACAGGGGAGGGATGTATAGGGATTAAATTGTAATGGAAAAATACAAGAGAAAAATAAAAAATAAAATAAAATGTGCAACTCAGCGAAAAAAAAAAAAAAAGACCATAAGTGAGTAGAAGGAGCGGATATGGATTACATAAAGAACATCAGAGATAGAGCCCTAACATTGGGGTACCTGAGGAAGACAATCCAAAGGAGAAACTGTTGAACTAGGAAGAGTCAGAAACCAGCATCATGTCTTGGAAGGCAGAGGAAGAAGCCAAGAAGAAATAAAATGATCAACAGCACTGGACACTCAAGAAACATAAAATGAGAACTGAATACCAGTATTTGAACTTCAATATTAAGGTCACTGATAATCTTAATGATTTCAGTCATATTATGAGGATAGAAGACAAACTGTGGAGAGTTGAGGGGAAATGAGAAGTGAGGAGGAAGAGCTGCAAGTGAAAGTTATTTTTTCTAAAATGTTATTAGCAAATTTCCAGAGGAGGGATGATGGGACAATGTTATAAACTGAACGTTTGTGCCCCTCATCCCAATTCATATGTTGTGATGTGGGGTGCCATCACAAATACACCAATATGATGGTATTTGGAGATTGGGTTTTGGGGAGATAATTGAGGTTAAATTAGGTCGAGAGAATAGGAATTTCATGATGGGATTAGTGGATTTAAAAGAAGAGGAAGAAGGAGAGGGAGAGAGAGGTAGATCCCTCCTTCTCAGGACACAGTGAGAAGGTGGCTCTCTGCAAGCCCAGAAGGAAGCTTTCACAAGAACCCCATCATGCTGGCACCCTGATCTTGAACTTTCAGCCTGCAGAACTGTGAAAAAATTAATTTCTGTTATTAAGCCCCTCCTTCTATGGTATTTGATTTTGACAGCCTGTGCTAATACTATAGGCAATAACCAAAATAAGGTCTTAGATCAAGGGAAAGGCTTTTAATTTTATTTTTTTTAGGATGGAAAGATTGAGTATGTTTTCAGGCTAAGAGGAGGAAGCCTATGAAAAGGAAAGGTTGAGATGGAAGGTAGAATAGATAATTCACAGAGCAAATCTCCCAAGGAAGCAGTGGGAAGTGGGACCAAGGGCATGACCAGGGATTAATCTAAAATAGGAAAATCCCTTACTGGGTGTGTGTGAAGCAGAGTTTCCAGATCATTACTCAGTGTTGGTTGTTGAAATGTTTAATATTCTGCATTCAGGAAGTGCTGGAGGAGAATAAAGTGCCAGGTTGGAGAAGAGTGAATTCCACAAATGCTTAATCAGGAGCTATGTTGCTTTTCTACAGTCCTTCCTCCAATTATAGGAACCTCTACCTATTTTCAGGGTTAATTATTTTCAATGTAGCTCTATGGTGAAAGGCACTGTAACAAAAAACAAAAACAAAAAAAGCAAAGCTTAAATAACTGCTTATAGGTAAAGCTGGTAAAATCCAGGGACATATATTCTAAAATAGTGAATGAAAATAAATAGTACATTAATGATGCTAAATAAACTCAGCAAAAGCATTTTCTAAAGATTTTCAATGAAAATCTGAGAGTCAGAAATATTGTTCACTGGAGAATAATTTCCCCTCTCCTGGGGTTACTATATGCCTATTGTATAAGATGTAAGCCCCTGTGTAAGCATTGGGTTCTTTTAAAAACACATTTAATGTTATTTAGGCTCTCTTTGCATCTGTGGATAACCATTATTAGCACAATTTAAGTGTGACTTTTCCTGCTCCCATGGCTCAGGCAATTTCATGTACTCTCCAAGTAACACCTGGCACCTCTCAACTACACAAGTAATGTTTGCTAATTTAAGTTTCACTGTTTTTCAGCATTTGCACAGGAAGCAACAAATGTGAAAATCAAAGCATGACAGTTTTGTATAGACTCATCTATATATAATATAAATAGGCTGATTAAAGATAATCATCCAGTAGTCCTGAATTGCAAATGGAGGAAGTTTTAAAACACTGCCATCTACTGCAACAGCCACAAATTGCACTGGCATTTTATGAACTGAGAGTAGGCATGAGAAATGTTTTACCATGCCATACACAGTTATATCATTAAACTGTTGAAGATGATTTAAAATAATAATTAAATATTATACTGTAAAAGGCAAATTTATGTATACACTTCTACGACACTTTCTGGAATAGTTAAGCTTATTCAAAAGCAGGATTGGGGAGCACTTGTGGGTTCTGACATGGGAAACCTGGGGTGAAACTAGTGCATTTAGTGTACTACTTCTGTTAGTGGCCAAGAACATCCTGATGTGAGTCACTAAGTAATAATTACCTTGAACCTTGAATACAGATTGGCTTAAAGGGGAGATTTATAAACTCTTCAGTGAAACTAAACAGCTTTTTGTCTGGCTCTCAGAGACTTTGCAATTCTCAGTTCAAAAGAGGTCAAATAATTATATCATAATGCATAATATTAATTCATATTTTTCTGCAGATTTTTCTTATAAAAATGTTGCTTTCAATAGAACAATTCTCTGATTCTTTTTAATATCTCATCTGAGTGTATATATTTGGCAGATAAATTTTATGAGAATATTATCTCATAATATTCTTAGAGCCTCTATCACCCTAACATCATGAAAAAATAACCTTGACTGAATTACATAAAAAGGATATACTTTTATTGTTAAGTCTCCATTTGTCTAAGGGAAAATGTTCTCTAAATCTCAATCATTTTCATGTTCTCCTTTCACTGAAGTGTGTGACCTATTCTGTGATTTGAGGTTATTTTCTAGTAATAACACATTAAGGTGACATATCTTAGGATTTCCATTTGCAAAACAAATATAAATAAGCAAGACTGATAGCCTGATGACCCCATGGATCAGGACTTCGGAGTCTTGATATCTATCCATTATCTTTCAGAGGCTTCTATTTAGGTATGCGCCATGAATGCCAGGTTTCCCTGCTTGGAATACCTGAATAAAGCATATTGACCCAGAAAAAAGAATTAAGAGCAAGCGTGATAGACTGGCTCCCTCTTACTCTAACCATCAATCATTAGAACAAGCAATTGGAAAAGGTGTATAGTAGGAAATTCTGTAGCATTTAAAATCAACTGGAATTTTAAACTGGACTTAAGTTACATTGTCCTAGGCATTCGTTTTTTGGGTTACTTACAAAAAGACCAAAGAGAGTCATCTATAGAAATAATTCTTAATTTATAGTGCAGATTCTCAGTATTCTGATAAAAAGCTTTATTTATCTCCTGTGATGGTTAATTGTATGTGTCAATTTGACTGGACCACGGTGCCCAGGTATGTGGCTAAACATTACTCTGGATGTTTCTGTGAGAATGTTTTAGATAAGATACACAATTTTTTATTTTATTAAATTTATTAGGGTGACATTGGTTAATAGGGTTGTTTAGGTTTCAAGTGTACATTTCTATGATATGTGATCTATATGTTGAATTGTGTGCCCACCACCCAAAATCAAATCATCTTCCATCACTATGTATTTGGTCCACTTTATCACCTGCCTTTTCTTCCAGTAACCACCATATTGTTAATCTATGAGTTTCAGTTTTATATCCTACAAGTGAGTGAAGTCATATGGTTCTTAGCTTTTTCTTACTAACTTATTTTGCTTAGCATAATATTCTTAAGGTCTCTCCATGTCAAAAATGGCAGCATATCATCTTTTCTTATGGCTCAGTAGTATGCCATAGTATATATGTACCACACCTTCTTTATTGAATCCTCAATCACAAGAATCACAAGATGTTGGTTGCCTCCATGGCCCAGCTACCATAAATAATGGTACAATGAACATAGCAGTGCATATATCTTTGCAAATAAATGTTTTTGAGTTTTTCAGGTAGATACCCAGAAGAGAGGTTGCTGGATCATATAATAACTCTATTTTTAGTTTTTTGAGGAACCACCATACTGTCTTCCTTAGTGGTTGTACCAGTTTACATGCCCACCAACAGTGAATAGGGATCCTTTTTCTCCACAACCTCTCCAACACTTGTCATTACCTGTCTTATTGATAATAACCATTCTAACAGGTATGAGGTGGTATCTCATTGTTGTTTTGATTTGTGTTTCTCCAATAGCTATTGAAGTTGCACATCTTTTCAGATATCTGATAACTGTACGCATTCTTGGGAGAGGTGTCTGTTCAGATTCTCTGGCCATTTTTTAATTGGGTTGTTTGTTTGGTGTTGAGGTGTATGAGTTCTTTATATTTTTTTAATATTAACCCCTTTTCTGAGCTGCTGTTTGCAAATATCACCTCCCATGAGATAAACATTTAAATAGCTGAACTTTTGGTAAAGCAGAGTGGCTTCCATTGGGTGGGACTCATCCAATCAGTTGAAGATCAGAATAAAACAAAAGATTGACCTCTCCTGAGCAAGAGAGAATTCTTCAGCAGATAGGTTTCATTCTTAAACTGTGACATTGGTCTTTTTGGGTTCTCCAGCCTCTTGGCCCACTCTGCAGAGTGGACTCACCATCATTCATAATAGCATGAGTCAATTCCTTAAAATAAAAAATTTAAAATTAAATAACTTATATGTATATGTGTGTGCATATGTAATATATATATAAATCTATATCTGTATCGTTTGAGTGTATATATTTGGAGAACCCTAATACACCTTGTATTTAATTTTTAAAATTAAAGATATATGTTGTATCAGAGTCTTCAGTTTAAGCAACAGATTCTGACTCTGGTGAAGTTAGTTATGTTTTCCATTAGCCCACCAAGTAAGCAAGCCTTAGACATACAGAGGAGTTGTCTGACAGACTCTACCTATATCCTGGGAATCACTAAGAGGGACATTTGATAAGCATTCAGAGACACTACTGAGTCTGGGTTTCAGTCAACCAACTTAGCAAACAAAGTAAATAATATCTATGTAATATTAATCCAGTAACCCTACTAAGGGCACTCATATTTTTAACCCAATATAAAATTATTCTTTTTAAAATATATTTATTGATTATGCTGTTACAGTTGTCCCATTTCCACCCCCTCACTCCACTCCATCCTGCCCACCCCCTGCCTCCCACATTCCCCCCATAGTTCACATCCATGGGACATACTTATAAGTTCTTTGGCTTCTACATTTCCTACATTATTCTTACCCCCCCCTGTCTATTTTCTACCTATCATTTATGCTATTTATTCTCTGTACCTTCCCCCCCCCCCCCGCGTTGATAACCCTCCATGTGAACTCCATTTCTGTGGTTCCATTCCTGTTCTAATTGTTTGCTTAGTTTGCTTTTGTTTTTGTTTTAGGTGTGGTTGTTAATAACTGTGAGTTTGCTGTCATTTTGACTGTTCCTATTTTTGATCTTCTTTTTCTTAGATAAATCCCTTTAACATTTCATATAATAAGGGCTTGGTGATGATGAACTCCTTTAACTTGACCTTATCTGAGAAGCACTTTATCTGCCCTTCCATTCTAAATGATAACTTTGCTGGATAGAGCAATCTTGGATGTAGGTCCTTGCCTTTCATGACTTGGAATACTACTTTCCAGCCCCTTCTTGCCTGTAAGGTCTCTTTTGAGAAATCAGCTGACAGTCTTATGGGAACTCCTTTGTAGGTAACTGTGTTCTTTTCTCTTGCTGCTTCTAAGATTCTCTCTTTCTCTTTAATCTTGGCTAATGTAATTATGATGTGCCTTGGTGTGTTCCTCCTTGGGTCCAGCTTCTTTGGGACTCTCTGAGCTTCATGGACTTCCTGGAAGTCTATTTCCTTTGCCAGATTAGGGAAGTTTTCCTTCATTATTTGTTCAAATAAGTTTTCAATTTTTTGTTCTTCCTCTTCTCCTCCTGGCACCCCTATAATTCGGATGTTGGAACGTTTCAAGATGTCCTGGAGGTTCCTAAGCTTCTCCTCATTTTTTTGAATTCTTGTTTCTTCATTATTTTCTGGTTGGATGTTTCTTTCTTCCTTCTGGTCCACACCATTGATTTGAGTCCCAGTTTCCTTCGCCTCACTATTGGTTCCCTGTACATTTTCCTTTGTCTCTCTTAGCATAGCCTTCATTTTTTCATCTAGTTTTCTAGTTTTCGACCAAATTCAGCCATTTCTGTGAGCTTCTTGATTACCAGTGTTTTGAACTGTGCATCTGATAGGTTGGCTATCTGTTCGCTGCTTAGTTGAATTATTTCTGGAGCTTTTTTTAAAAAAATTTTTATTGTTATTCAATTACAGTTGTATGCCTTTTCTCCCCATCCCTTCACCCCACCCCAGCTGAACCCACCTTCCTCCCCTACCTCAACCCTCCCCCTTGATTTTGTCCTTGTGTCCTTTATAGTAGTTCCTGTAATCCCCTCTTCCCACTGTCCCCACCCCACTCCCCCCTGGCTATTGTTAGATTGTTCTTAACTTCAATGTCTCTTGTTATATTTTGTTTGCTTTTTTCTTCTATTGCTTATGTTCCAGTTAAAGGTGAGATCACATGGTATTTGTCCCTCACCGCCTGGCTTATTTCACTTAGCATAATGCTCTCCAGTTCCATCCATGCTGTTGCAAAGGGTATAAGCTCCTTCTTTCTCTCTGCTTTGAAGTGTTCTGTCATTTGGGCCATTTTTTTTTTTTTTGTCTTGGTGCTTCTGTTACTCACAGGGGCGGAGCTTTAGGTGTTCCCGGGGGTGGAGTAACACTGGTCTGGTCGCTGTGCTGTGACACTGCACTGTGACACTGAGCTGTGATGCTGTATGTGGGGGAGGGGCCGAGAGGGAGCAATGGCACACACTCCACTCTCTGCTGGATTTCCGTAACTCCCTCTGCTACCCACAATCAAATTGGGCCACTCTGGTGTTGATTTCCAAGTGGGTGGGCTTGTGCATGCCCTAGACCCCAGTGGGTCTCTCCAACGACCTCTCCTGTGAGGCTGGGAGTTTCTCCTACTGCCACCCCAACCCCCACAGGTGTTTTCAATCAGAGGTTTGAGGCTTTATTTCATTGCGCTGGAGCCCTGGGTTATGTGGTCTGCTTTGCTCCCCCGCCGTTCATCCCGGTTTATCTGTGCACAAATGTGGGGCCGCAGGGTCTGCTAGTGGTCAGATTGCCTGCCCCGTTTGTCCCACACTCCGCCAGTCTCAGTCCTGCCACAGCAACGTGAGTCCTCTCTGCCCAGGCTGCCGGTCTCCGCCCCTCCTACCGGTCTGGATGAATGTTTATTTTTTATCTCCTTGGTGTCGGACTTCCTCGCCGTTCGATTTTCCGTCAGTTCTGGTTGTGCGAGGAGGCGCAGTGTGCCTACCTATGCCACCATCTTGGTTCTCCCCAATATAAAATTATTTATTCTCCTCTTCATGTCTATCTCTTTTTAAAACATATTAGTACACATATTCTCTTTCTTCTTTCTCCTCTACCTTCTTTATTTCCTTCCATTCATCAACACAAATTAACAAAATCTTGCAGTTCTTTTGGAGTGTGAATCTTTGACTTTTGGGTGACCTCATATTTGCTGAATTTGGGCTTGTTGGGAACTAATTCCAGATAAACATCTGGAGAACATGGGAGATGGTACTAGTGGCATGAGGGGAACTGCCCTTCCCTTGCAGGGAAACTGAGGTGAGATAATCATAGCATCTTTGAACAGTCAGGAGGAACCCCCTTGGACAGAGGAGTGAGTGGGGCTTTTCCTGAAGAGAGGGCACAGGAGGATTTGTGAATCTGAAATAATCTGAGTCACTCAAATCTTTCCATAAGTCCCCATTCCAATTCTTGGGGTCCCATTTGTTCCCTTAATTTCATATAGAGAACAGGCACAGACAGCTGTGAATTCAACTGATATAATAAAGCAATCCAGAGAATCAAATTTTGAGTTTGTTTTCTGATGTATCATCCTACAAATACTTTTAATAAGAAATTCTATACCATAATCATAGATATTTCATGGTTTTCTGTGTGCTGAGAATTTAATAAATTGAGGATTTAATTTTCTTTTTTAAGCTATTCAGCACAATTAGAAGCAACCAGCTTATCCTACAGACCTTAAATTAAATTCCTCACCACTTTCATTCTTTTTTCTGTGGTAGCAGGAACTTGGTCATAAAAGTTTTGCCTTTAATGGGAACTTTACTCCACATAGTTGTAGGTATTAATTGTATTATTTAATTAGCCCTTTTGTTACTATGTGTGTGCCATGTAATACCAGAATCACACATTAGAACTGATCTGATAAAGAAACATCCACCATAGCCCTCACTTTGCTACAATACTTCAGTGCCAGGGACTCAACCTTACGACCACTGACTTCCCTCACAATTGAAAGCCTCTTGAATTCTCCTATAAGCAGACAACAAGCCAGAGTTACACATGCAAGGATTCTATTAGGGGAAATGCCCATGCGAGAGAAAATAGAGAGTACTATAATAGGAGAGAAGAGCCATCAGACCTCCAGCCAAGTGTGACCGCCAGTGAAGGAGAAAGAGAAGGAAGGTGATTACAGGTGTGCTAGACTGCTGCTGTCTAAGGAAGTTTCTGGAAGGTCCTTCAGGGAGTTCTCCAGCTGAAGTTGGTCATCAGAGAAAAGGAATGGGTCTTCCTGAGTATTCTTGCATCATTCATTGACCAGCTGTGTAGAAACTGTGGCCTCAGTACCAATGCTATAATGGTTCTCAGAGGGCAACAGCTGGGGTCTGTGGTCAATTATGCTCCTCATTGCTGGATGTCTGGCATGTATCCTCACCGTTGCCACACCTTTGCCACCTTGCCTTGCCAGCATGCAGACTCTTCCAAGTTACCTTCTTCCAGATCTTAAGTGTCATGTGGGTAAGTACCATTGGTGGAATCTAATGGAGTCATATGCTTGTGCTTTGGCTGCAAAGAATGCTAGGGAGAAGGCATTGAATTCATAAGCTGCAAACTACTCAAATATAATAAGGATATTAAAAAACAAATTGGGCAGCAAGAAAACATGACAGATGAAAATCACAATAATGAAAATAAAATGACATTAATGAAAGATCTGAATAGCTACTTTGTTAACATTTGGTAAATGGTTTAAAAAACAAGCTTTGTGAATATCTTTCAGAAATAGAAGTAGAAAGATTGAGAATAGTGACTAGGAAAAAGAAAATGAGAAAAAACAGAGGGCAAAGATGAAAGATAGAGAGAAGTAAGAGGAAGAAGGAAGAAGTTAAAGGACATGTTGATAGGAAAAAAAGCTAAAGAATGGTAGGAGATATTAAGGGAAGGGAGAAGCACTGGGAAGAAAGAAATGGAGAAAATTCAAGGCCAGGAGCTGGCTTCCAGAGGCCACACTTTTAAGAGTCACAGTCCAAAATTATACAACTAGTAACTGGCAGTTGGACTTGAACCCAAATCTCTTAACTTCTTGTTTTGAGAGTTCTTATTTTATCAAAATGTCCTCTGGACAATTCAAACATAGTAAAAGAACTTTTTGCAAATGATATTTTTATTTGATTTAGTGCACAGAAAATTATAAAATCACGAACAAATGAGGATGGTAACTCTTTACCTGAACCATGCATTTACTCCTTCCAGTCAACTCAAAAATAGTGATTAACTAGCTCCTTTGATTCTATAGTTTGCCTTGCTTTTTGGGACCTTGCTCCTGCATGTCTTCTATCCCAGAAAGTAGCCAAAGTCTTGTTTCTTGTTAACCAGATATCCCCACAGTAACTAACATTTTCATTTTCTTTCTTTTTTTTTTTCAGAATTCCTCCAACTTTAATTGGGGTGGGGGTAAGATGACACATTAGTTGGTGCTTCCATTTTCTTCCATTTTTACAATTCTGATAGGATTATGTGATGTACAATCTACATAGGAGGCATTTCAGTTAAGTCAAATACAAAATGTGAGTAAATGAATTAAATTTTTTTTCTGATACAAATTCTCATTTTATTTAGGTCAGTATAATTACAGTTTTATAACATGATTTCAGATAATAATGGAATTTCTGTGCTAATCCTGAGGAAGTCAATTGAATTTTATATACTAGCTATAACAATCAGTATTATTTTATAGGCACATGATGCTTCTATGAATATTAATTGCTACTATCAGCTATTCCTGCACTTCCACCATTTATTCTCTATTCCTTTGGCCTTATAATAAAGGCTCTATAGCAAAATCTATTTATTATTATCTGTTCAAAGCAATGTTTAAAAATGCCTTTTTACAAATCTTAAATTTCTCTAATTCTATCTTTCTATTTTTAATAAATGAATATTGTAGAAGCAGATTATTTTGGAGGGATGTCTTATTTTACCTTTCTATTACTCATACAATTTCAGCCAATCTCTGTCTATACACATAGGATATGTTATTTTCTAGCTGTTCTAAATGAAGAAAATTTAAAAAAAAAATTTTAGTGGATATGAGTTTAAACATGAAAGAAATGAAGCAGAAAAGTCTGCATAATCATGTAAATTTCAGAATAAAATAATTGTGTTTAAAATAAATAACTATATATGATCTACTTCAATATGACCTAGTCAACAATATTCAGTGAGAACTCTTTACTATATATCCCAAGTATGACTATACTTTTTGTTAAAAACTTTTGTAAAAAATATACTAAGAATTATTTTTTACAAGATTTTATTTATTTTTAGATAGGGGAAGGGAGGGGGAAAGAGAGGGAGAGAAATATCAATGTGTGGCTGCCCCCTGTATGCCCCCCACTGAGGATCCGGCCTGCAACCCAGGAATGCGCCACGACTGGGAATCAAACCAGTGACCCCTTGGTTCTCAGTCCAGTGCTCAATCCACTGAGCCACATCAGCCAGAGCAAAAATATACTAAGAATTCTTAATACTCAAGAGTAAGAAAAGTGATAACTCAATAAAAAATTAGGAAAGACATACAGACACTTTACCTAAGAATACATACACACTACACAGAAACATATAAAAAGATGCTAAACATCATTTGTCATTAGGAAAATGCACATTAAAACAACAACTTAAGTGCCCATCAGTAAATGAGTGGATCCAAAAACTATGGTACATTTACACAATGGAATACTATGCAGCAGAGAGAAAGAAGGAGCTCCTACCCTTTGTGCCAGCATGGATGGAACTGAAGAGCATTATGCTAAGTGAAATAAGCCAGGCAGTGAGGGACAAATACCATATGATCTCACCTTTAACTGGAACATAATCAACAAAAGAAAAAAGCAAACAAAATGTAACCAGAGACATTGAAATTAAGAACAATCTAACAATAACCAGAAGGGAGAGGGGTGGGTACAATGGGGGGAAAGGCTTCCAGGAACTACTATAAAGGACACATGGACAAAACCAAGGGGGAGGGTGGAAGCAAGGGAAGGAGGTGGGTTTGATTGGGGTGTGGGGAAGTGGTGAATGAAAAATGCAGACAACTGTAATTGAACAACAATAAATTTTTTTTTTTTAAAAAAAGCAGTTTCTCAGGTCGCTTCAGTCTTGTGGGCTGGTGCATGCAAGCTCTGTTGGTTTTCAAAGCTATGTGATTTGGGAGCGCCTCTCTCAAGTGTACGTCTTAAAAAATGGGGTGCCCTATGTAGGGCTCAAACCCTTTGCTCCCCGTCATGGGTCTCCACATCATAGTTGGGGTTTATGGCAAGATTGTGTCCCAGTCTCTCCTGCTTGGATGTGGTTTTCTTCGATTCACCAATGTGCAGTTTTTACTTAGCTAGCCTTTAGGTTTTCCTAAGAAACAATTGTTCCAGATGTAGCTTTAGATGGAGTGTTTATGGAGGAGGAGCTGAGTTCAGGATCTTCCTAAGTCACCATCTTGAAAATGCTTATTTTTTAGATGATCTCCCTGCACATATATCAGCATTCTCCAAACAAACATATGCCTGGATGTTACTTAATTGTGGAGCTATGAGCATTATGAAATTCAAGTTTACATATGTTTCCAAACAACATATTTTAAATAAAGTTATTTCCAACATTGAGAGGAAGCTTGTTTATTCCTTGTTTATTCATTGGACTAATATTTGTGCAGCATCTCCTCTGTACCAAGCACTGCAGAGGATGTGGCTGCCACGTGAAGGAGACAGTCCCTTTCCTCAGACACTATGTCTCCTAAAAACAATTTCAACAAAGTTTGAGATGATTTTTATTATGGTGCCCCTGTGGAGCAAACTTTTTAAAAAATCAATGTTTTGAGAAGGCATGGATATAGCTTTTCCACCACATAAAATATAAATCATCTCTAGATTTGCTTGCTTATCTTGCACACTTAAAAATGTTTCTTGGATGAATGCCTGACATTCAATCAGAAATTCAACTTTTTTATTGTATGGAATGTATTACAAGTCTCAGTGGGAGAAATATGGGCATGTTCTTAATTAGGCTGTAGTCTAATAGAAGAAATGAGACAGGCTAAAATAAGCGAGAAAACTCAGTCAGGTGCTGGCAAACATTATGTAAAGGGCTAGATACTGATATTTAATATTAGGTTTTGTGGCCTATCTGGTGTCTGTTGCAACTACTCAACTCAACCATTATAGCATGAAAGCAACCACAAACAATATGTAAAAGAATGAATAAGACTGTGTTCAAATACAGCCTTGTTTATAAAAACAGGTGGCAGGCTAGATTTGACCAACAGGCCCTAGTTTGCTGACGCCTGCTTCAAGTGAAGGCAATTTTGCTATATCTACCCTTCTATGGATGGTCAGCAGGATGGTATATGTAGGAATCCCCTTTCTTCCTCACTACAGGTGTGTGTCCTTCCCAAAGTGACAAGATCATCTGCTCAGATAGATATGCCATGCTTGGGGCAATGACTTTTTGAGTCAATGTCTTCCTGTGCCAGAATGTCCAAAAATCACAAATAAGTCTACATTTCAAAATTAAAAAGTTAAATTAAAATTACAAATAGTTGTTTAAGAAAAGTGGGGAGACCACTGCAAATGGAAAATAGTAAAGGTTCAGACTTAGGAGAGGGAGAGTGTGAGAGTATGAGAAAAGCCTAATGGAAGAAAGACCATATACATACATGAATGAATACAGCAGGAGGGTTCCATGGGAGATAAGGAATTGGAATTTTAATTTAATTTGGAAAGCAAGTGGGGACTAGGAAAGGGAGCAACAAACTTAATGTTGTAAGAGTTGAGGCAAGAAGAAGTCGCAGTCTGGAAGCCAAAAAGCATCTAGACCAATATCTAGGCTGTGGCATGGAGTGCTTAAAGTCTACTGTCCAGTGCAGTCTATGGCTTATAGTGAAGGAGATCAAAAGCTTTCGTGACCAGCATATGTGAGGTTGAAGGAAGAAGAAAGATTGAAGACTGATAAACCATGATCTGGCCACTTGCGCAGACAGGACTGGGTGATATAATCCCAACTTGGGCACTTTGCATACAGAAGAGAGGTGAGCTGAACACCATAATCTTCAGAGAGGCATCTGTGTAAGCAGCAGAGGCAGCTGACGTCATAACTCTGCATGTATCTGTCCAACATGCCCAGATATTGCTTGCCAATCAATGGCACTCAGAAACTTTGCTCTACTATTATAGGATAGACACAGTTCTCAGTTGTTTGTCTTTCCTGACCCTGAACCTGAACCTCATTTCCTGGAGTCTAAACTGCCCTGAATGTGTCCCTGTGTCAACTTGGTTCTCAGTACTTGTTGTTTTTTCCTCAGTACTCAGTATTTTTTCCTTTAAAGGGGTGAAGCCCAATTTCTACTTAACTGATTATTTCCACAGTTATTATACTTCTATTTTTTAAATCCTCACCTGAGGATATGTTTATTGATTTTTAAAGAGAGAGGAAGGGAGGGAGAGAGAGAGAGTGAGAGTGAGAGTGAGTGAGAGACATCAATGTGAGAGAGAAACATTGATCAGTTGTCTTCCACATGTGCTCTGACTGGGGATCAAATCTGCAAACTTTTGGTGTACAGGATGATGCTCCAACCAACTGAGGCACAAAGCCAGAGCTATACTTTTATTTTTTTTTTGCATTTTAATATCCTGCTTCTCCTTAACATCTACCCTATTACAATGACCCACTTTCCCTGCCATCTGGTTCAATTAGGCCTAAGAAGGAGTTAGTTATTGAGCATTTGCAATGCTCAGACACTGTCTTAGGCTTCAGAAATGTAATAATGGATAAGATACTGCATTTTTCTTTAGTGAGTTCACATCAAATGGTATGTATTTGCAGTTGATAAGAGACTAATCTATAGTTTATTAGACATTGTTAATGGCGTATGCACCATTGTAATCTTATGAGTTTCTTTTAAAGCATTGACAAACATTTGCATAAGCAAAATACAAGCTCAAAAGCCTTTAGAGTCAGGTCATTTATATATGTAGATTAATGAAGCCTACCAGGTGTTAAGCCTGGCAACTGTCATCCTTCTAATGGCACCCAAATTTGAAAAAAAAAATTTTTTTAAAACACATCATTGAGCTATGTGGCTGAGGTGATTGGATTACTGCTTTAGTTTTTATGAAGTGAACTTACATGTTTTCAGTTGACTTGAACAAGAAACAGTAATATAGCCTGAACAAGGATTGTTATGTTTCTTTTATGGACAAGAAAACAGAGGTTATAGCTCAATCCTATCTGCCTAAGAAGTTGCAATTAATACTCAAGTAAGATTATCTGAGATGTTTATCAGTATAGCATCTTGTCTCTCAGGAAGTCTCCTTGTGAAGTCTAGCCTTTTAGAGTAGTATGTGAGTATACTATACAATGCCGAATGTGAACTCACTTGTCTAAAGCCAGGATTCTGAGCCCTGACCTCCTTAATTAATGTGCTTAAATATAGGTCAGTGGAAATAGCATCTTGGGGCCACCATCCTTAAAGAGTTATTTGGCATAACAGGAGGACATCATATAATGATAAAGGGATCAATCCAAAAGTGGATATAACCCATGTAAACATTTATGTGCCAACACAGAAGCACCTATATAGATAAAGCAAATATAGATGGATTTAAGGGAGAGATCAACAATAATACAGTCAAAGTAGGGCACTTTAACACCCCATTGACAGCATTAGATAGATCTTCCAGACAGAAAATCAACAAGGAGATAGTGGCCTTGAATGACACACTAGACCAGATGGATATCATTGATATTTTTTAGAGCATTTCATCCCAAAGCAGCAGAATATACATTCTTTTCAAGTGCACATGGAACTTACATAGACCATATGCTAGGCCACATAAAAAAATTCTCAATAAATTTAAGAAGATTGAAATCATATCAAGCATCCTCTCTAACCACAATAGTATGAAACTAGAAATCAATTATAAGAAAACAATTGAAAAACACACAAAGACATGGAAGCTAGATAACTTTTACTAAATAATGAATGGGTTAACAGTAATATCAATAAAGAAATCAAGAGACTTCTGGTCAAAATTGTGGCATAAGCAGACATGTTTCGCCTCTTCGCACAACCACAATAAAACTCCAACTAAAATACAGAACAACCATTGCTCACAATGGACAGAAATCAAGTTTAATGGAAGTCTGACAACTATAAAATTAAAGAAACCATCCAGATTGGTAGGAGAGGCAAAGACTCAGAATGGGCTGGTCCCTCACCCACATGTGGTGGATAAACATTTGGGAGGGATATCTCAGGAGTGAGGGTCCCAGCCACACACCAGGCCCCCCAGCCCAGGGTTCCAATGCCAGGAAGATAAGCCCCCACAATGTCTGGCTGCAAAAACCAGCAGGGATTGACTTTGTGGAAGAAAATTCTGGAGCCCCAAGTAGTTCCTCTTAAAAAACCCACATGTGGACTCACCTACCCAGACTTACTCCCTCTGAGTTCTGATGCTGGGGTGGCAGCTTGTGGAGCACCAATGGCATGTAGGGGGAGGCTGAGATGTCTGGCATCAAGGTGAGGAAAGGCTATTGTCCCTTTTCTGGGCTCACACCCCTGAGATCAGGCCAACTGGTGCCATATCTTAGATTCCATCAACTATGCCTTGGAGATCCCCCAAGAGACTCCTCCACACCCAACTTAGAGACCCACCCAAGTTTCTTTTCCATATGAATGGTAGATATGGGCTCATGCTTCAAAACTTCCTAAATCCTCACAAACAAGCAGTAGCTGACTTCAGTGAGCCCCAGGCCCAGAACTAGCAACCTAGGTTCACAGCTTGGCTTTCCCTGGAAATCTCTAAGCCCAGCACAAGTAGCAGCCATCTCAGGCTGCCTTATGACTCAGGCAGGGTGGCCCCAGGCAAGGCACAGGTGGGGGGTGATCTTGGCCTGCCCCACTCAGAAGAACCCAGGGCCAGCACACTCAGTGGACAGCCACAGGCCATGTTGGAAGACCACCACCCTGCCCCTGCACAGATGATCCTCCACAAACAGTGGAGGTTGATGGTAAATGGTCACAGCCAATCCTTGCAGCTGAATGGCCTGGGTAAATCCCTCCCATTGATTGACCAAGAGAAACAAAGGCTCAACTACAACAAGAGGGTGTACTCAGCCCACATGAAGTGTGCACCTTGAGTACACAGCTTGAGTGATATGGGAGGCTTTGCCCTACAGTACTGGGCCCTACAGTATACCTACTACATTAGGCCACACTATCAAGACAGAGTCATAGCAGGTCTACCTAATACACATAAACGAATACAAGGAGGCTGGCAAAATGAGGAGACAAATGTGGCCCAAAGGAAAGAACAGATCAAAACTATAGAAAAAGAACAAAACAAAAGGGAGATAAGCAATCTAGCGGATGCATATTTCAAGTCACTGATTATAAGGATGCTCAAGGAACTTAGTGAGGACCTCAACAGCTTAAAAAAGATCCAGTCAGAAATGAAGGATACACTAATTCAAATAAAGAACAACTCACAGGGAAACAACAGTAGAGTGGATGAAGCTGAGAATCAAATTAATGACTTGGAACATAAGGAAGCAAAAAACAACCAATCAGAACAACAAGAAGAAAAGAGAATCCAAAGAAATGAGGATAGTGTAAGCAGCCTGTGGGACAACTTTAAGCAATCCAACATTCAGTTCATAGTGATGCCAGAAGGAGAAGAGAAAAAGCAAGAAATTGGAAATGTATTTGAAAAAATAATGAAAGAAAACTTCCCTAATTTGGTGAAGGAAATGGACACACAACCCCAGGAAGCACAGAGTCCAAAACAACATAAACGCAAGGAGGCCCACCTCAAGACACATCATAATTAAAATGCCAAAGGTTAAAAAGATAAAGAGATGGGGGGAGGGTTGTAGGAGAATGGGTGAGAGGTGAAGGGATTAATAAATACAAACAGATACTTACAGAATAGCCATGGGAATTTAAAGTACAGCATAGGAAAGGGAGTAGCCAAAGAACTTACACACATGACTCGTGGACATGAACAAGGGTGGGGAGATTGCCTGAGGGACTACGTAGTGCTGGAGGGAGAGAGCAAAGGAGGAAAATCAGGACAACTATAATAGCATAACCCATAAAATATACTTAAAAAAGAAATCAAAAAATACCTTGAGAAAAATGAAAATGAAAACACAACCCCAAATCTGTGGGACATGGTGACAGAAGTCCTAAGAGGAAAACTCATGGCAATATCTACTTCAAGGCCTACCTCAAGAAACAAGGAACATCTCAAATAAACCATCTAACCTTACACCTAAAGGAACTGGAAAAAAAAACCCCACCAAAAACCTAACAAAGCACAAAATGAGTAGAAGAAAGGAAATAATAAAGATCACAATGGAAATAAATGAAATAGAGTATTTAAAAAAACAATACAAAAGAGTGGAGTAGGTGAAAGCTGGGGTCACATCCTCCCAGGACCAAACTGGAGTATAACTAAATTAGAGAACAATTATCCTGAATAGCCAACTAAAGCTAGCTGAAAAGGAGTCTTATAACCAAGGATTTGCAGAGTAAGCCAACTCAAGGCTGCACCTGTACAAAGGTGCACCTGCACCTGCTCACATGTAGTGGTCAGAGTGGAGCCTCACAGTCAGCCAGCCTGAGGGTTGATCCCAAGCATGGATAGGCCAGCAAGAGTCAAGACTCAATTACAATAGAGGGCTCATATAACCCACACAGGGGATATTCCTGGAGCCCTCAGCTCAGGAGATCAGGAGACTGCACCACTGGATCCCACAGGACACCTACTACCTAAGCCCACCCCCTTCCCCCAAACTGGGAGTCATAGAAGATCTATCTAATACATAAAAACAAACACAAAGAGACAGCCAAAATGCAGAGACAAAAAAACAGGCCCTAAATAAAAGAACAGGAAATCTCTCAAAAAAAGAGCTAAATGAAATGGAAGCAAGCAATTTATCAGATAGAGAGTTCAAAGTAATGATTACAAAGATGCTCAAGGAACTTAGTGCAAACTACAACAGCACAAAAAAGGACATAAAAAGCATTAAAAAATAACCAGTGGGAAATGCAGAATACCATATTTCACATCAAGAATACACTGGGAAGATTTCTAGTCAAGATGGAGGCATAGGTAGACATGCTCACCTCCTTGCACAACCATAGAAAGAATTACAAATGGATCTCAAAACAAATAACACCCAGAACCATCAGAAAATCAAGCTGCATGGAAGTCTGACGACCAAGAATTTAAAGAAGATACATTTATCCAGACAGGTAGGAAATTGGAGTTGGGGAGATGGGTGGAGAGGTGGTGAGGCATGGAAGGGTGGCAGCAACAACTGTGGTGGAATGGATTGGAGGGATACCTTGGGAGCAAGTGATCCCAGCCCCAGGCCAAACCACACAGCCCAGGATTCCAGTACTGGGAAGATAGATCCCCATTACCTCCATCTGTAAAAACCAGTGGGGGTTGGGACAGCAGAAGAAACTGACAGATTTTCACCATTTAAAAGGCCAGCACAGTCCTAGAACACATGCAAACACTCCCACTTGGATTCACCAATAGGGCAGCAGCTGGAAGGGCACCATTGCACACAGGAAGGGGGTGAAATGATTAGAAATGGGGCGAGTGCTGGGCAAACTGCCAGAAGCTAGGTGACAACATTGTCCCTCTTAGAGCCCTCCCCATTTGGACACAAAGTATTGAAGTTGGTGGTCCCAACCTGGCAATTATCTCAGGCTTTACCCCACAAAATTTACAGGTGCCTTTTCTGCATAAGCCACACTACTCAGACAGGGAGTAAAGCAGCTCTACCTAATACACAGAAACAAACACAGAGAGGCTGCTGAATTGAGGAGACAAAGGAAAAACAGCCTAAGTGAAAGAACAGAACTAAACCTCCCAAAATAACTAAGCAAAATAGAGATAGCCAACCTATCAAATGCAGAGTTCAAAACACTGGTTATCAGGATACTCAGAGAACTCCTTGAATATGGCAAAAAAATAAAGGAAGAAATGAAGGTCACACTAGGTGAAATAGAGAATAATCTAATGGAAACCGACAGAGAAGGGAATGAAACTGAGATTCAAACCAATAATTTGGAACATGAGGAAGAGATAAACATTCAACCAGAATAAAAAGAAGAAGCAAGAATTCAGTAAAATGAGGAGAGGCTGAGGAACCTCTGAGAGACCTCCAAATATGCCACCACCTGAATCATAGGGATGGCAGAAAAAGAAGAGCAAGAAATTGGAAACATTTGAAAAAATAATGAAAGAAAACTTCCCTAATTTGGTGGAGGAAATAGACATACAAGTTCAGGAACCAGAGAGTCCTAAATAAGTTGGACCCAAAAAGGATCACACCAAGTCACATCATAATTAAAATGCCAAAGATTAGAGGTAAAGAGAGAATTTTAAAAGCAGCAAGAGAAAAGGAGACAGTTACCTACAAAGAAGTTCCCATAAGACTAACAGCAGATTTCTCAAAGGAAACTTTGCAGGCGAGAAGGGACTGACAAGTATTCAAAGCAATGGAAAGCAAGGATCTACAACCAAGATTACTCTATCCAGCAAAGCTATCACTTAGAATGGAAGGGCAGATAAAGTGCTTCCCAGACAAGGTAAAGCTAAAGGAGTTCCTCACCACCAAGGCATTATTACAGGAAATGTTACAGGGACTTATTTAAGAAAAAGAAGATCAAAACCATGAACATTAAAAAGGCAACAAACTCACAACTATCAACAACTGAATCTAAAAGGAAATAAAAAGTAAGCAAACAATAGAACAGAAATAGAATCATGGATATGGAGATCCTTTGGAGGGTTATCAGAGGGGAATGCAGGGATTCCCCTGCATTCAGGGGATTAAGAACCAGGGTAGTGAAGAGTAGCATAAGAAATAGAGAAGCTAAAGAACTTACACACATGACCCATGGACCTGAAATATGGGGGAAGGAATTGCTGGAGGGAAGTGGGGTACCAGGTAGAGGGGAGCAAAATGGGAAAAATTGAGACAACTGTAATGGCATAGTCAATAAAACATACTTTAAAAAAGAGTACACTGGAAGAAATAAAAAGTAGATTGAATGAAGCAAAGAATTGAATCAGTGATTTGGAAAACAAGGTAGAAAAAAACATCCAATTAGAGTAGAAAAAGAAAAAAGAATTTTAACAAATGAGGATAGTTCAAGGGGCATTTAAGACAATATGTTGTTCAGAATTATAAATTCCGTTCAATTCTTCATAGTCCGAAAATAAAATATAGAAGCAAAAAAAGTAATAATAAGAAGAACCATAACAACCTTCACATCATAGCAGTGCCAGAAAGAGAAGAGAGAGGGCAAGGGATTGAGAACCTATTTGAAGAAACAATGGCTGAAAACTTTCCTAACCCGGTAAAGGAAAAAGATACATAAGTCCAGGAAGCTCAGAGAGTCCCTGAAAAGATGAACCCTGAAAGGCCCTCACCAAGACACTTTATAATTAAAATGGAAAAGGTTAAAGACAAAGAAAGAACCTTAAAAGCAGCAAGAAAACGTAGTTAATTACCTGCAAGGGAGCTCCCATAAGACTGTCAGCTGATTTCTCAACAGAAACATTTCAGGCCAGATGGAATTGGCATGAAATATTCAAAGTGATAAAAATCAAGGACCTACAAGACTACTTTACTAGCAAGGCTATCTTTAAAATTGAAGGAGAAATAAAGAATTTCCCAGACCAGAAAAAGCTAAAAAAGTTTGTTATCACCAAACCAGTATTACAACAAATATTAAGGGGCATGCTTCAAGAACTAGAAGAAGAAAGAGAAGAAAAAAACACAGAAGATAGTAAAAAGAATGAAAATGGCTATAAATGCATACCTATTAATAATCACTTTATATATAAATGGAAAGATAGCGGCAAAATAGGTGGGAGTGGAGTCCACTTCCTCCTGCACACAGGTGAAACACCTAGCTGATCTACTGAGGAAAAAGTGAACAGCCAACAGCACCCCAACAGTTATGAAGATAGGAGACCAAAAGTACAGAGGACACTGAAAAAACATGGTAAGGGGACTGCTTCAGGGCAAAAAGGTCCCTGGGACCAGTGTGGGGAACTGGGCGACTGCTGCCCCAGGCCCATGCCCGCAGGGCCTGCGGCAAGACTCCTGGGAGAGAGCTGGGTTAACGGCTACCGCCCCTGCCAAAGGAGGCTCGAGCAGCACCGAGAGAGACCTGGTTGCTTGAGGTCGCAAGGAGGGGATAAGGACAAAGTGTGGTGAACACACAGAGTCCCTGGGCACCAGCCAGGGAGAGAAGAGAATTGGGCCGTGTGGGGCCCTGACCCGGCCAGTCCTGGTCTACCTGGAGAGGTGGGCTGTGGGAGAGGACAGGCCCTTCATTGTACGGAGGGAGCGGCAGGATTGAGCAGGAGGATTTTCTCAAAAAGAAAAAGACCCTTGGGGGCACTTTGGGGAATTCTACTGCAGCAACAGCTCCAGTCTCTTCTCCACCCGGACGCCCGGCACTCCCGGGAGAAGGGGGTTTGGGGGATGTCGAGCCCAAATCCTAAACACCAGGGGAAGAGTACCCACCCGAGACCACAGGCCAGGGAGAATACAACTCAGAGAGACGTGAGACCACAGGCACTGGGGAGAGTGCGAATCAAGGAAGGCCCAGTTTGTGCGTGCGCACACCCATACATAGCCTGGAGGAGGGTGAGTGCCTGAACCCTTGGGTCCGGGGGCCAGTGGAGAGCTGGGTGGGAGGCTGTCCGAGTGCTGGTTGGGATGGAGAAGAGCTGGGCTAGGATGCCTGAGTTGGCTACAGCCAAAAAAGACCAGCAAAACTGGCTTGGCCAGCAGGCTTGTTTTTTGTTGTTGTTGGGGTTTTTTTTTTTTAAGTAATTCTTTATTATTATTATTTTATTATTTTTCTTTCTTTTAACACCCTCTTCCTCTTTTTCCTTCTTTCTTGTCCTACTCCTTCTTTCTCTCCTTTTATATCTCTTCTTGCTTCTGTCTTTTTTTTTTTTTTTAATCCCCACAAGTGAGACAATAAATCCTGGAACTCTGAAAAGACCAAAGTTGGACCCAAAGAGGGGGCATCCCAACAGCTGAGACAGTGAAACAAATTTCACTTTGTTACTCCAGAGAACTTCCAAGATATTGTGTATTATTATTTTTGTTTCCATTATCCTTACATCACTCATTTTATTAATATTTTTGTATCTCTCTTCTTTCTGTTTAGTCTTCTTCACTTGACTGGTTAATTTGCATTGTTTGACTGGTTTCCCCTTGTTCTCTCTTTCACAGTGTACTGTTAATTAACTGTCTTTCACTTCACTTGGGTTCCATTAGCACACTACTCTAGGAACTATACTCCCTATTCTAGCTATCCAGATCACATAGAGTCTGTCATATGATTGTTGCTCCATTACTATTGTAAATAATAGCTGTTCCATACATCTGTAAATACTGCACAGAATTTCTCCCAGATCTCAGCACACTTCACTGTTTCTTAAACTTTATTACTGGTGTGGTTAAATCTATTCTCCACACATTACACCTATTTTCTACCCTTTACTCTCACTTTACCTCATAATCTGACCTCCCACAAGCTCACATCTTTCTAGATCCAACTCACAATCCTTCCCCCACACAACAAGAGTCTTATCTTCTTTCCGCTCTTTCTAAAAAGTGGCTAGGTGGGTGAAATATCATGGTTAACACTATATATATCCAAAGAAGGATCTCCTATCTCTTCTCTAAGGGCTAGTACTTTAAATATCACATAACACACTCCTGCTCTCTTAAACCACTTCACCTTACCCCTACAACCTATCATAATAAAGAGTAGGTAGAAGCCAAGAACACCAGAATACCTTCTGGAAGAGGAAACCCACCAACAAAGGAAACACCAACAGCTAAGAACAGGAGAAGGTGAAGGAAGGAGTAGAAGTCACACCAACTCAACCCAGGACCTATCTGGAAATACTACTAAAAAGTGAAGAAATTACTAAGAACAAACAACTGAATAAGAGCAAGAGAAAAGCCTCGAAACCTTGTACATACAGAAGAACCAGCTCCAACACAATCTGCCCACACCTGCACAACAGACAACAAGAGGTGAGGGACAGACTGATCCTCAGATAACCAGCTAGTGGGAAAGACCCACCAAAGAAAGACCCAACAAGAACCAAAACCAAAAGACATAAACAGAGCCAACATAAACCACAGCCCAAGATCAGTAAGATCTGGAGATCAAGGAGATTGTACCACTGATCTCACAGGTATTCTACCACAGAAGTTCACACCATAAACACAGGGGGGTAAGAACAGAGCAACTTAAGAAGCAGAGGCTAACAGGAAGAGTCTCACAAACAATTGGAAGGCAAAGAAACAATCCCCAAATGAAAGGAAGGGGACTTCTCTCAGAAACAATGCTAAATGAGAAAGAGGCAAGTCAACTATCAGATATTGAGCTCAAAAAATTGGTTATAAGGAAGATTAATGAGCTCACACAGAATTACCAAAAACTACAAGGAAACTACAATGAACTCACTGCAAACTATACCAACATGAAAAGGAAATAGAAACTATCAACAAGGGCCAAAAGGAAATGAAGAATACAATTTCTGAATTGAAGAACACAGTAGAAGGAATCAAAATCAGATTTGGTGAAGCAGAGGATCGGATCAGTGAGCTGGAGGACAAAGTAGAAAAAAACACCCAGAAAGAGCAAGAAAAGGAAAAGAGGCTCAGAAAGAATGAAGAGGCAATAAGGGAAATGCAGGACAACATGAAACGCAACAATATCCGTATAATAGGAATACCAGAAGGAGAAGAAGAAGAGCAAGGGATAGAAAACCTGTTTGAAAAAGTAATGATGGAAAATTTCCCTAATCTGAGGAGAGAAAAAGTCACCCAAATCCAGGAAACACAGAGAGTCCCAATCAAGAGGAACCCAAAGAGGCCCATTTCAAGACATATCATAATTAAAATGGCAAAATTCCAAGACAAAGAGAGGATCTTAAAGGCAGCAAGGGAGAAACTGGAAGTAACATACAAGGGAGCCCCAATAAGGTTAGCAACTGACTTCTCAATGGAAACACTCCAAGCCAGAAGAGAATGGCAAAAAATATTCCAAGTAATGAGAACCAGGGGCCTGCAACCAAGATTACTTTACCCAGCAAGGCTCTCAATCAAGATAGAAGGCCAAATAAAGAGTTTCCCAGACACAAGAAGTCTAAAAGAATACACGTCCACCAAACCAGCTCTGAAAGAGATGCTAAAGGGGCTGCTGTAAGGAAAGGAAGGAAAAAAGAAAGAGAGAGGAACATAGGTACAAAAAATAGGCAACGAATAAGTACCTATCAATAATAACCTTAAACATAAATGGATTAAATACTCCAATCAAAAGACATAGAATAGCTGAATGGATAAGAAAGCATGACCCACACATATGCTGACTACAAGAGACCCATCTCAGGACAAAAGACCTACCCAGACTGAAAGTGAAGGGCTTGAAACACATTTTCCAAGTAAACGGACAGGAAAAATAAGCAGCAGTAACAATACTCACATCAGACAAAATAGACTTCAAAAAAAAGGGCCATAAAGAGAGACCCAGAAGGTCACTTCATAATACTCAAAGGAAGAATCCAACAAGAACACATAACCATTCTAAGTATATATGCTCCCAATATAGGAGAACCCAAATACATAAAGAAAATCTTGGAGGACTTCAAGAAAGACATTGACAGCAACACAATTTTACTAGGTGATTTTTACACCCCACTGTCAAAGATGGGCAGATTTTCCAAACAAAATATCAACAAAGATATTGTAGCATTGTACAATGCCCTAGAGGAAATGGACTTAACTGATATATACAGAGACTTTCATCCCAAATAAGCAAAATACACATTTTTTCAAGTGTACATGGAACATTTTCAAAGATAGACCACATGATAGGACACAAAAGAAGCCTCAACAAGTTCAAGAAAATTGCAATCATATGAAGCATTTTCTCAAACCACAAGGGACTGAGACTAGAAACAAATCTCAAGGAAAAAACCCCAAAACACTCAAAAACATGGAAATTGAATAGCATGCTATTAAACAATGAATGTGTGAAGAATGAGATTCAGGAAGAGATCAAAAAGTTTCTGGAAACAAATGAAAATGAACTCATAACAATCCAAAACCTATGGGATACAGCAAAGGAAGTCTGGAGAGGGAAGTTCATAGCAATACAGGCCTATCTAAAAAGAACAGAAACATTTAAAATAAACAACCTAACCCTACATCTACAAGAACTCGAGGAACAACAACAAAGACAACCCAGAGCAAGTACAAGGAAGGAAATAACCAAGATCAGAGGAGAATTAAATGACATAGAGACTAAAAGCACCATTGTAAGGATCAATGAATCCAGGAGCTGGTTCTTTGAAAAGATACACAAAATCGATAAGCTCTTAAGTAGGCTCATCAAGAAAAAAAGAGAGAGGACCCAAATCAACACAATCAGAAATAAAAGAGGAGAGACTACAACTGATACCACTGAAATACAAAGGATTGTAAGAAATTACTATGAAGAAGAAATGTGAAAACCTAGATGAAATGGACAAATTTCTAGAAAAATATAACCTTCCAAAACTCAATGAAGAAGGAGCAGAAAGCCTGAACAGACCAATAACACCTGATGAAATTGAAACAGTAATCAAAAAGCTTCTGACACACAAAAGCCCTGGACCCAGATGGTTTGATGGGAGAATTCTACAGAGCATTTAAGGAAGAGCTAAAACCCCTATCCTTCACAGACTATTCCCAAAATTCCAAAATGATAGAAGACTCCCAAACTCTTTGTGAAGGAGCATCATCCTAATCCCAAAACCAGATAAAGACACAACGAAGAAAGAAAACTTCAGGCCAATATCGCTGATGAACATAGATGCTAAAATCCTCAAGAAAATATTGGCGAACCACATCCAGCAATACATTAAAAAGATCATCCACCATGACCAAGTGGGATTCATCCAGGGATGCAAGGATGGTACAATATTCACAAATCAATAAACATAATACATCACATCAACAACAGCAAAGACAAAAATCACATGATCAATCAATAGATGCGGAAAAAGCATTTGATAAGATACAGCACCCATTTCTGATAAAAACACTCAGCAAAGTGGGAATAGAGGGAGCATTCCTCAACGTAATAAAGGCCATATAGGAGAGACCTACAGCCAACATCATACTCAATGGACAAAAACTTAGAGCTTTCCCACTAAGATCAGGAACAAGACAAGGATGCCCTCTCTCACCACTCCTATTCAACATAGTATTGGAAGTTTTAGCCACAGCAGTCAGGCAAGGAAAAGAAATAAAAGGCAATCCAAATTGGAAAGGAGGAAATGAAACTGTCACTGTTTGCAGATGACATGATAGTGTACAAGGAAAATCTCATAGACTCCACCAAAAAATTACTTGACCTAATAAATGAATTTGGCAAAACAGCTGGATACAAAGTCAATACTCAGAAATCAAAGGCATTCCTGTACACCAACAATGAAACAGCAGAAACAGAAATCAGGAAAAAAATCCCATTTGATATAGCAACAAGAAAAATAAAGTACCTACGAATAAACCTCACCAAGGAGGTAAAAGACCTGTACTTGGAAAACTACACAACACTGAGGAAAGAACTTAAGGAAGACACAAACAAGTGGAAGCATGTACCATGCTTATAGTATGGAAGAATTAACATCATCAAAATGGCCATACTACCCAAAGCAATTTATAGATTCAATGCAATCCCTATTAAAGTACCCATGACATATTTTACAGATATAGAACAAACATTTCAGAAATTTATATGGAACCATAAACAACCCCAAATAGCTGCAGCAATCTTGAGAAAGAAGAACAAAGCAGGAGGGATCACAATACCTGATATCAAACTGTATTACAAGGCCACGGTAATCAAAACAGCCTGGTACTGGCATAAAAACAGGCACATAGACCAATGGAACAGAACAGAGAGCCCAGAAATAAACCCAAGTCTTTACGGTCAATTAATATTTGACAAAGGAGGCAGGAGCATAAAATGGAGCAAAAATAGCCTCTTCAACAAATGGTATTGGGAGATCTGGACAGCGACGTGCAAAAAAATGAAACTCGATCACCAACTTATGCCATACACAAAAATAAATTCAAGGTGGATAAAAGACTTAAATATAAGTCATAACATCCTAAAAGTCCTAGAGGAAAACATTGGCAGGAAATATTTTCATGTCTAAACTTAACACACAGGTATTTGTAAATTTCTTCTTGCCTAAATTTGGGGCTTCTTGATGGTAGAGACCATGTTTCGTTCATCTTTATATCCCCAGCACCTCTATCCTAGTGTCTTAATAAATACTTGAGGAATGAAAGAATATATGGACAAACATCTTCACTTTAGTCTAGTCAATTGAAATCTTAATGCTTTGGTTTTCTTTTTTAAACTTGACTTTTAAAATCATTCTTACATCAAGATTAAAGTATGATGTATTTAAAGATTGCATCTATTTGTGGCTGATGATAAAACTTTCCTAAACAAAAGTTCATTTTAGCCTAATTTTCACACATTCCTCAGATTTAGTTTCGAGAAAGTTCATGTCCTAAATATAAAATGCAAAGGAAAGGGGAGAGAAGAGAAAAGGAGGAGGAGAAGGAGGAAGGGAGAGTTTTGTTACCTGGCTTTATGGGAAATTTAAACTTTCTTTGACTTTTCTTATATTCTGAAAATCATTTTAAACATGTGACTACTGGTACATAAAAAGATAGATTTTTTTCTTAAGTGTCTTTTATTGGTGTGGTGAGAATAAGAGAGATATTTCTGAATTTAAAACAAAACAAAACCACACATGACAGGATTATCTATGCAATCAGTTATTCTGATTACGTGCCTTTATTACAATTTGAATGTCTACTTGGGCCCATAAATCTGAATCAGATGCCTGAAGGCAACTTCAGCCGACTGCTTCTTTTCTCTATGAAACAAATGTCAAAGATTATATCTCTCCAAGGAGCACCTCAATTCATACATATTTGTTTCCTACACACTTTCTTGGGTAGAGTATTCTTGTTTTTCCAAATTGTGAGGTAATTAAGATTTTGGTTCAATGCTTATTAAAACATTGACTACTTAGACAGTGAGCTGCCTCACTTAAACCATTTTGTTGGATTTTCACATGAGCAAAAATGGATTCCAACTGTATTATGAGTCTAAAAAAAAAAGAATCTTACCTCCTCCCCAACAAAACATTTTTATTCCATTAACATAAGAAAAAAATAAGTATAAAAATCTTACTAGTTGATGGAAAGGAATTTAGTAGGCTTTTCTTTTGTGTCCTCCCTTCAATTTTACTGCAGATTCTCGAGCCCATTTCTCATTCCAGACTGCTCTGTCCAGATTTTTTTTAAATAAGTCCATGCTTTAAGGATGACAGAATGTCCTCTCCTGTCATGGATGTTGTTATACTCTTCAGCTTCAACACCATCGTCTGACTGTTCTGACTTTATTAACCTTTTCTATGTGATGGCTGCTAAAATGGCTCTATTTGAGTTACCTCTAAAAGAGACATATTTTGTGTTTCTCTAATTACAGAACTATCTTGACAATGACAGTTACTGCCTATAATTACTCATTCTAGTTTCCTCCGAATCTGAAAAAAAAAATTGTCAAGTCTGACAGGCTACTTTAACATTTCAAAAACAGTTATTTCCTTAGGTGGAAAATTGTCTCGTATCTTGCCTCTCCCATTCTGCCCACTTGGTTGTCCCTATGCATCCTCTTCCTCCCTCCCAAAGGTCATCATCAATCATTCAAGAACAGACCTACACATATTTCTTCCCTCTGTGGCCACTGCCCCAGAGACCCCAAAACACTGAATTGAATATGTGTGTTTGAAGGCATTGTATACAACTCTGCAGCTATCCCATAATTCACTGCATTTTACACCAAAGGATGAGAATGAGAGGAGCATAACGAAAATTTACCAAGACATCAGTCTTTTAGACAAAGGATTTCAAGTCTGCTAGTCTTCTTAGCGTTCCTGTGAAAAACACTGAACACTGATGAATTATCTTAAAGCATACTAAAAAGGAATATAGACACAAATCTATAAGGGTAATAAGACTTATCTCTGTGGGTTTTTTTTAATTAATGAGAAAAGTATGCCTTTGCTATACAGAATGAAATCATTAGGCAAGAAAAAAAATTACTTAAAGAAGATCACTGAAGCTATCGTATTGTCATTTGTCTTAAATCTCTAATTTACACTTGTGCTCTGACACAGGAAAGAACTGAAATGTGACACTTCTGGATACTAGAAATATTTGTAATGACACACAGTAAACTTAATCATTTGACTTTCTTGCAGTTACTATTATTATTTTTTTCTTACTTTGATATTCCTCACCTCCTCAACTTCTCAGAAAAAAAAGAGGATTCATTATGATGGCAAACCACTCTGGGAGTGTCTGCACTAAGAAAAAGTGATTGATGCACTGGTGTTTCTTCTCTGTAAGGCTAATTAAGAATAGTGATAGCACAACTTAATTAGTAATTATTACCATTTACATTGCATTAATCATCTCAAGCCAGTCAACAAAAGTAGTATGAATTCAGATTCTGCATTTGTCACTATGTAAACTGCTGAAAATTCAATCAGACCAGATGATCTCCGAGGAATCACAGAGCATTAGGATAGAAAACACATTAGAGATGACCTAGTCCATCATTTACCCATGGTGACTATGCATCAGAATTACATAAGGTTATTTAAAAATTACAAATGCCAGGGCCACATTCTTACAGATTTTGATTCAGGAAATCTAGTATGCAGCTCTGGCATCTGTATGTTTTAAAACCCCAAAGGATACTCTGATGACCAATAAAGATCTTGAGTTACTACCTGATCTACTTCTCTTATTTCTGAGGAAGAGAAAACTGACACCTATACAGCTTTTCATATTTTACAAGAGTCATACATAGAGCATGTGACACTGTTATGCCTAAATCCAGGTTTCCCCACTCCTCGTTCCATGTTCTTTTATATTGGCCAGAATTCTTTTGGTTGAAAAACACAAAAAATCCAATTTAAACTACTTTAAGCCAAAAAGAAAGTCTATTGGCTCATGCACTGAAAAAGTTCAGTGGTAACATTGGGATAAGGGCAATGCCTTTCACCAAGTCTCTCCAATATTTCCACTGGTAGCCTTAAAATTCCTTCTACCGACCGCCGGCAAAGATGGAGGCATAGTTAGACACTCTGTGCCTCCTTGCACAACCAAAAGAAAGACAACAACAAATTTAAAGACAAAAAACAACCAGAACAGACAGAAAATTGAACAATATGGAAGTCTGACAACCAAGGACTTAAAGAAGAAACATTCATCCAGACTGGTAAGAGGGACAGAGATGGGCAGCTGGGTGGAGAGGACTCACAGCAAGGTGGTAGATGGCTGGAGGACTGAGGTGGGCAAGGTGGTAGCTGGCAGACCAGGAGAGGTGGAGCCTGGCAGCATGGATGGTCCCACATGCATGCAGATAAGCCAGGGGGAAAACTGGGGAGTGAGACAGACTGCACAACTGAGCATTCCAGAGTAGGAAAACAAAGCCTCAAAACCTCTGACTGAAAAAACCTGTGGGGGTTGAGGCAGCAGAAGAAACTCCCAGCCTCACAGGAGAGTTTGTTGTAAAGACCCACAGGGTTCTATAATGTACACAATACCACCACCCAGGAATCAGCACCAGAAGGGCCAAATTTGCTTGTGTGTAGCAGAGGAAGTGACTGGAGAACAGTTTAGAGCTCAACAACTGTCTTTGTTCCCTCTCTGCCCCCTCCCCCACATTCAGCACCAAAATGCAGCAATGTGGGTTACCCCGCTCTGGTGAATACCCAAGGCTCTGTACCTTACTGCATAACAGGCACACAGAGACAAGAAAGAAATGACCCAAATGAAAGAACAGATCAAAGCTCCAGAAAAAATACGACTAAGCGATTAAGGGATACCAACCTATCAGATGCACAGTTCAAAACACTGGTAATCACGATGCTCACAGAATTGGTTGAGTATGGTCACAAAATAGAGGAAAAGGTGAAGGCTATGAAAAGCGAATTAAAGGAAAATGTACAGGGAACCAACAGTGAAGGGAAGGAAATCAGAACTCAAATCAATGGTTTGGAGCAGAAGGAAGAAATAAACATTCAACCAGAACAGAATGAAGAAAAAGGAATTCAGAAAAATGAGGAGAGGCTGAGAAACCTCTGGGAAACTTTAAATGTTCCAACATCTGAATCATAGTGGTATCAGAAGGAGAAGAGCAAGAGCAAAAAATCGAAAACTTATTTGAAAACATAATGAAGGAGAATTTCCCTAATCTGGCAAAGGAAATAGATTTCCAGGAAGTCCAGGAAGCTCAGAGAGTCCCCCAAAAGTTGTACCCCAGGGAGCATACACCAAGGCACATCATATTTAAAGATATCTCCATAAAGCTAAGGAGAGAGAATCTTAATAGTAGCAAGAGAAAAAGAGGCAATTACCTACAAAGGGGTTCCCATAAGACTCTCAGCTGATTTCTCAAAAGAAAACTTGAAGGCAAGAAGGGGCTGGAAAGAAGTAGTCTAAGTCATGGGAGGCAAGGATCTACATCCAAGATTACTCTGTCCAGCAAAGCCCTCATTTAGCATGGAGGGGCAGATAAAGTACTTCCCAAATAAGGTCAAGTTAAAAGAGTTCATCATCACCAAGCCCTTATTATATGAAATGTTAAAGGAACTTATCTAAGAAAAAGAAGATTAAAACTATGAACAGTAAAATGACAACAAACTCACAACTATCAACAACCAAATATAAGAAAACAAAAACAGAAACAAAAACAAACTAAACAAACAACTAGAAAAGGGACAATTTCACAGAAACAGAGATCACATTGTGGGTTATCAGCAGGGAGGGGGAGGGGAGAGAATGGGGGAAAAGGTACAGGGAATAAGAAGCATAAATGGTAGGTACAAAATAGATAGGGTGAGGTTAAGAATAGTATGAAAAATGGAGAAGCCAAAGAACTTATATGTAGGACCCATAGACATGAACTAAAAGGGGTGGAATGCAGGTGGGAAGGGGTGTGCAGGGCAGAGGGGAATAAAGGGGGGTAATGGGACAACTGTAATAGCATAATTAATAAAATATATTTTTAAAAAGTTATATTCTACAAATTTGGCAACTTCAGTGGACAGAATGAGTTTTTCCTGATAGCTTAAGAAAAACAACCACAACCCAGGAAACACTTGATTAGCCTGGCTTGTGCCATTTGCTCTTTTTTTTTTTCACTTTATTTATTTGTGTGTGTATATGTTCTTTATTTCTGTTTTTAGTTTAATTTATTTTTTATTGCTATTGAAGTACAATTGTCTCCATTTTCACCTCACCATGCTCCCCACCTCACCTATCCCCACCTCCCACCCTTGAACCCACCCCCTCTAGCTTTGCCCATGTGTCCTTGATACGTGTTCCTTGACGCCCCCCCCCAATATCCCCTATTATCCCTCTCCCTCCTCCTCTTTGATTACTGTCAGATTGTTCTTTATTTCAATGTCTCTGGTTGTATTTTGCTTGCATTTGCTTCTGCCTCATTAGCAAAACACATGACCCAGGGATGGAGTTCTCTAAAGATAGGGCTGGGTGGGTGGGTCTGTCCAAGAAGCATGGAATGGAAGTGGTTCTGTTCTTAGAAATTCAGCTGGAAAAGGTGTCACACAAAAATAATGTCTAGTTCATCTATCTAACACACTCTGAAATCTCATGACTTTCAAATGTTTTTAACCATGACCTACAGTGAGAAAAAAAATAACTTGATCCCAGGACCCCAACTTTTATAAAACACAAGTTTCACAAAACAATACTCTATCTTGCAATGCAATTCTATTTTTCATTTCTTCACATTCTACTTCATTTTTTAAAAATCCTTTTCCTGATTTACCAAAGTCTTTTTATGACTACAGTAGATTGTAAAAACTAGTTTGATTGATATTTAATTTGACAAATATTCAATGAGCAATTAATATTGTCCAACTAAAAAGATAGGCATTATACAGAATTTAAATGACATATATGGCAGACTCTGGTCTCTAAATGTGTAAATAATCAAAAAGAGGATGGATAACAGTATGGCACAGAAGGAGGCTAATTAGAGGTAAAATAATACAGATCTCTCAGGAAGAAGCCTGAGGGAATAGGGATACTGAATCTAGCCAGACATGATGCTAGGTGAGAACCACACAAACAAGTAAAACGGATGACATCCCAAAGCCAGGAAGTAAAACACAAACCAAGGGTGAACAGAAGGTAATCCCAGGAGGCAGCCAAGAAAATGTGAGAAAACAGTCAAGAGCTGGGAGTGAAGACAATTGGCAAGACGCTGGAGGTAATGTCAAATGAGAACAAGCAGCTTGTGAAAGTAGGTCAGAGGCTCTTTCTACAGCTTGTGCTGGAAACCTGCCAGTGTACTCCCCAGTGAGACAGAGGGATCCAAGACCACCCTGCCACATCTACTGAGTAAATCAGCCTGTGGGGATTGCACCCCTCTGCTGCAACCTCTTCATGAGAAGGCGCATTATGGAGCAAACATTACTCTGATAAATGCAGTTAACAAGGATCTCTACAGGACAGACAAGTTGCCAAGTCTCAAATGATGATGAAAGATTCTAAACCAGTCAAACATATCCTATGGTGAGCTCTTTAAAGCTCAATGTAATAGTATTATGTAAGAAATACACTGAACATCTCCAAGATATTTTATATATGTTGTGGTGGATAACTTTATATTATACTCGTTTATTTATTTAAGTAAGCCTCTTTTGTTCAGTAAAGCATTTGAACTAGTTCATATGAATTTTTCTTATATAATGAAGTCTTCACATTGTGGTTGCTTTCTGTAATTGTGAAAATAACCCCCAGATGTCTTCTCACACTGTACAACAGCTACAAGGAGGCCTGCATATGTCACTACCTTATCTCTTGATTTTCTTTGACTCCTGTCTGCATCTTTACCTCTTAGAGAATTTCCTCTTTGTGTATTAGCTCTGATCTTCTCATGTAAAGAAATAAACCATTTCCTATTGAAATGACTTCCTATTTCCTTTCCTTTACTGCTTTCTTTTTCCAACCACATCTTTTTCATATAAATCTAAGATCTAATAAGCATGTGGTTGCTACATGGTAAAATATCTTGGTAAGCTGCAAGACCTGGATTTATGTTCCCCCAAATATCCCTTTCTGCTAATAAACTCCGGGCTGGGTAAGAGTGTTTGCCAACTCATCTCTCCTCTTACTCTGCACCTCCACCTCAAGGACATAGAACAGCTTCCCCTTTAGTCCCCAATGTGCAAATAAAGCCCAGGCAATAGGGAGAAATTACTACTATGCCAAATTTATTGCTTCCTTGACCAGCAGACTTACACACCACATAGAGAGCCAGGGAACCGCAGCCACATGCTACTTCTCTTCACATTTTATCGTTCCCTGTCTACCCTTAGGGGAGACCAGGCCTTCAGTGAGTCGATCTTGGGAGTGATCTACCATGATGTTATAGTTCCCTATAGTTAGAAATAAGTGATTTGAGAAGTCTATCCTGGAACAGTTCTATGTGTGATCCAGTAAGATTAAAGTGCACAAATTCCACAATCATTACCCTTTTGGAATTCAGAATTTTTCAAATTTTATAAAGAGGATATGGTGGATGGGCCACATAAATTATTTACTATCCCCAGCAAGGCTGAGACAAATCTCTATTATCAACATTAATATCTCCCTAGCAAAACATGACTATTCACACAAAATAAGGCAAGTAGTAACTATGAATAGCTTCAAGTCAGAACAATCCAAATATTACTTCCAAATAATTACCAAAAAACTTTCATTTTTCAGAACTTTCTACATTTTTGAACTGTAGACCTGTATGACAGACAGTAGCTAATAATGGGTTGGGTGCCAATTGTAGTGCTTGATTATTTATTCAGGAATGGCCAATCACCTGCTGAGGATGTTGCATTACAAGCACTGTGAATCAAGGGTCTTGGATCAGCCAATCATAACTTCCCTGTTCTTGAGTCTGGGAAGTGCAAGGACCCATTCCGGTGTGAGCTGTTTGTTTCTTAACCAACTACTGAGTCTGGCTGAAAAAATACAAGATTTGTTTGTTTGTTTGTTTGTTTTACTTTAATGTGAAAGGATAATTTGTTGAGATAATACTTTGTATTTTTTCTTAGTGTTTTCCCTAATCCCCTGGTTCCAAGAAAGTAGCTTGCTCCTTTTTTTTCCTTTGCCTCTGCATTGGCAACCTCCCTCCCTGCCATTTGTTTTCCAAAAGCCTGAAATCCCTGAGGAAATTGTACTAGGAAGAAAGGAAAAGTGGATGATTTCAAAAAGTGAGAGAAAAGGACAGAAAATGGATTTTTCCAAGACTTGGAAGAGTTTGGAGGTCAGCAGTCTCCCCAGAGAATGGGGACCTGAGGCTAGGTTGGGAAAGTTGTCAGAACTTGGATAGGAAGTTGGCTGCATGGTTAATGTTATGGATTGAATGTTTGTTCCCTTCCCCAGTTTTATATGTTGAAGCCCTAACCCCTAATATAATGGTATTTGGAGGTAGAGCTTTGGGGAGGTATTTAGTTTTAGAACAGTTCATGAAAGGGAAGCCCCATAATGAGATTAGTGTCCTTAGAAGAGGAGAGACCAGAGCTCTCTCTCTCTCTCTCTCTCTTTGCCATATGAGGACAAGCAAGAAATGTAGCCATCTGCAAGCCAGGAAGAAGGACCTCATTGGGAATCAGATCTTCTGTGCTTGATCTTGGACTTTACTGCCTCCAGAACTATGAGAAATAAATGCCTATTGTTTAAGACACCCACTCTATGGTATTTTGTTATAACAGCTCAAACATACTAAGATAGTCACCTAGCACTGGCAAAAATTCACATGCCCAAAGAAGTAGAAGATCCTCCAAAGGTCTAGCAAAAAAACAATGGAAATACTAGTGGCAACTAGGTTGGACTAGAGATGGGAAATATTTTTTCCCCATAATATTTTTGCTAGAATATTTTCTATATTTTGCTGTAATATTTTCCCCATAATATTTTTTACTCCATAATATTTTATAAGTTCCCTGGAATCCTAGGATTGGGGTGAGGGACAGGAGGTTCTAATATGACTGAGATTGTACTTTCTGTCAACCTAGTCATGGGGATTGGGACCAAAGTCATATTAAATTACACTTCAAGTGAGGTAATAATTATGTGCACCTAAGTGTGTGGATTCATATTTGCCATCATTAATTTTCCAACATCTTTATCTCGCCTTTCTTATCTCTTGGCTGCTTTTTTAGATTTACTGCTATCCACTTTTAACTACAGCTTGATTTATATTTTCATTCTCTCTATGTTACATTTTAAGCTTCTTCACATTTCTTCCTTACCACTCCATTTTCTTTTCTTTGCTTGATGGGGAAGAATCTCTTCTCAGATTTTGAGATGACCCAATAGGCAAGAATAGAGCATTTGGAAGCTTGAGTGTGACCTTCTATAACACAAACACCAAAACAAACAAACAGTTAAAATTACATTTGTTTCTACCTAAGACCCTTAACCCATCTGTGTCCTCTCTTAGATGTAGTCTGGGAAATGGGAGCAGAGACTGACAGTGGGAATGCTTTGAGCACTTAATAGATCTATCCTCTTTGCTGCTAGGCTGACAGAGAATATCAGTAGGCAAGTGTAAGTGTGCGTGAAGTGTCTTGAACAAAGTCCTCCATAACTGCAACAATACTCCATGACTGACCCCACTCAGCCTATGTTATGTTTATGAGAACAACAACAAAAAAAAGCGAAGGATGGATGAACTTTAGGAATTATATGTCAAAGATATTTAGGCACTAGGGAGGCATTCCCAAGATGTGGTAGCATATTGCTTATGAACAATCACTAGTGGACTCTTCAGATATCATACCATATCTTGAATGGGCCATAGTTGTCTGTTTGGGGGGTATTGTGAAAAAAGAGCAATATATGGTTGAGGGCAACTGGAGAAACATCCATCTTCTTATTAGGCCTCCTCAGCACCCTCCCTTCCCATCCCCCAGGGTCTTCCTGAAAGTGGTCCTGAAGATTTTGCCAGTGTTGGTGCCAAGTGACTGGAGGTGGGACCAAATAGCTCAAAGTTTTCACACCTCTGTATATTTTTAGAGTGATAAGCTCATCGTTTCTTTAAAGTCTTACTTATTTTTTTAGCTTTATTGCTAGGAACTTATTTTATTGTTATTATTGCTTTGATAAATAATTTTAATTAAATTTTCATACTGTCTACTATCATCATCATATTTTTGCAAGCAATTTTATAGATTTTTCTATGTGTAACACTTTTTCACTATTGCTTCTTGCATTGATATAACTTTCCTTCTTTTTCAAGTACAACTTCTACATGTAACTTAAGTATTGATCTGCTGGTGGCAAACTAAGTTTTATTTATCAAAATTTATTTATCTTATTTTCAGTCTTTTTTTTTATTGTTATTTAATTACAGTTGTATGCCTTTTCTCCCCATCCCTTCACCCCACCCCAGGTGAACCCACTTCCCTCCCCCCTCTCCACCCTCCCCCTTGGATTTGTTCATGTGTCCTTTATAGTAGTTCCTGTAATCCCCTCTACCCACTGTCCCCGCCCCCACCCCCCCACCCCCGCCCTTGCTATTGTTACATTGTTCTTAACTTCAATGTCTCTGGTTATATTTTGTTTGCTTTTTCCTTCTATTGCTTATGTTCCAGTTAAAGGTGAGATCATATGGTATTTGTCCCTCACTTCCTGGCTTATTTCACTTAGCATAATGCTCTCCAGTTTCATCCATGCTGTTGCAAAGGGTATAAGCTCCTTCTTTCTCTCTGCTGCGTAAAATTCCATTGTGTAAATATACCATAGTTTTTGGATCCACTCGTTTGCTGATGGGCACTTCGGTTGCTTCCAGTACTTGGCTATTGTAAATTGTGCTGCTATGAACATTGGGGTGCACAGATTCTTTTGGATTGGTGTTTCAGTGTTCTTAGGGTATAATCCCAGCAGCGGAATTACTGGGTCAAAGGGCAGTTCCATTTTTAGTTTTCTGAGGAAATTCCATACTGTTTTCCACAGTGGCCGCACCAGTCTGCATTCCCACCAACAGTGCACGAGGGTTCCCTTTTCTCCACATCCTCTCCAACATTTGTTTGTGGATTTGTTTATGTTGGCCATTCTGACTGGTGTGAGATGATACCTCATTGTGGTTTTAATTTGCATCTCTCTGATGGCTAGTGATGCTGAGCATCTTTTCATATGTCTCTGGGCCTTCTGTCTGTCTTCCTTGGAGAAGTGTCTGTTCAAGTCCTTTGCCCATTTTTTAATTGGGTTGTTTGTCTTCCTGGAGTGGAGTCGTGTGAGTTCTTTATATATTTTGGAGATCAGGCCCTTGTCTGAGGTATCATTGGCAAATATGTTTTCCCATATTGTTGGTTCTCTTTGTAATTTGGTGCTGTTTTCTTTAGCCATGCAGAAGCTTTTTATTTTGATGAGGTCCCATTTGTTTATTCTTTCCTTTATGTCCCTTGCTTTAGGGGATGTGTCTGTGAGGATGTTGCTGCGTGGAATGTCTGAGATTTTCCTGCCAATGTTTTCCTCAAGGACTTTTATGGTGTTATGGCTTATATTTAAGTCTTTTATCCATCTTGAGTTTATTTTCGTGTATGGCGTAAGTTGGTGATCGAGTTTCATTTTTTTGCACGTAGCTGTCCAGATCTCCCAACACCATCTGTTGAAGAGACTGTTTTTGCTCCATTTTATGCTCCTGCCTCCTTTGTCAAATATTAATTGATCGTATAGATTTGAGTTTATTTCTGGGCTCTCTATTCTGTTCCATTGGTCTATGTGCCTGTTTTTATGCCAGTACCAGGCTGTTTTGATTACCGTGGCCTTGTAATACAGTTTGATATCAGGTATTGTGATACCTCCTGCTTTGTCCTTCTTTCTCAAAATTGCTGCTGCTATTCGAGGTCGTTTATGGTTCCATATGAATTTCTGCAACGTTTGTTCTATATCTGTGAAATATGTCATGGGTACTCTAATAGGGATTGCATTGAATCTATAAATTGCTTTGGGTAGTATGGCCATTTTGATGATGTTAATTCTTCCAATCCATGAACATGGGACATGCTTCCATTTGTTTGTATCTTCCTTAATTTCTTTCTTCAGTGTTGTGTAGTTTTCTGAGTACAGGTCTTTTACCTCCTTGGTTAGGTTTATTCCTAGGTACTTTATTTTTCTTGTTGCTATATCGAATGGGATTTTTTTCCTGATTTGTGTTTCTGCAGTTTCGTTGCTGGTGTACAGGAATGCCTTTGATTTCTGGGTATTGACTCTGTATCCAGCTGTTTTGCCAAATTCATTTATTAGGTCGAGTAGTTTTTGAGTGGAGTCTATAGGGTTTTCCATGTACACTATCATGTCATCTGCAAACAGTGACAGTTTCATTTCCTCCTTTCCAATTTGGATGCCTTTTATTGCTTTTTCTTGTCTGATTGCTGTGGCTAGGACTTCCAATACTATGTTGAATAGGAGTGGTGAGAGAGGGCATCCTTGTCTTGTTCCTGATATTAGTGGGAAAGCTCTAAGTTTTTGTCCATTGAGTGTGATGTTGGCTGTAGGTCTCTCATATATGGCCTTAATTATGTTGAGGACTGCTCCCTTTATTCCCACTTTGCTGAGTGTTTTTATTAGAAATGGGTGCTGTATCTTATCGAACGCTTTTTCCGCATCTATTGATATGATCATGTGATTTTTGTCTTTGCTGTTGTTGATGTGATGTATTATGTTTATTGATTTGCAAATATTGTACCATCCTTGCATCCCTGGGATGAATCCCACTTGGTCATGGTGGATGATCTTTTTAATATATTGCTGGATGCGGTTTGCTAATATTTTGTTGAGAATTTTAGCGTCTATGTTCATCAGCGATATTGGCCTGAAGTTTTCTTTCTTCGTTGTGTCTTTATCTGGTTTTGGGATTAGGATGATGTTGGCTTCATAAAAAGAGTTTGGGAGTCTTCCATCAGATTGGATTTTTTCGAATAGTCTGTGAAGGATAGGGGTTAGTTCTTCCTTAAATGCTTTGTAGAAATCTCCTGTGAAACCATCTGGTCCAGGGCTTTTGTGTGATGGGAGTTTCTTGATGACTGCTTCAATTTCCTTTGCTGATATTGGTCTGTTCAGGTTTTCTGCTTCTTCTTCATTCAGTTTTGGAAGATTATATTTTTCTAGAAATGTGTCCATTTCATCTAGGTTTTCAAATTTCTTAGCATATAGGTCTTCATAGTAATTTCTTACAATCCTTTGTATTTCTGTGGTATCAGTTGTAATCTCTCCTCTTTCTAATTCTGTTTATTTGGATCCTCTCTCTTTTCTTCTTGATAAGCCTACTTAAAGGCTTGTCGATTTTGTTTATCTTTTCAAAGAACCAGCTTCTGGATTCATTGATCCTTACAATTGTGCTTTTAGTCTCTATGTCATTTAGTTCTGCTCTGATCTTGGTTATTTCCTTCCTTCTGCTTGCTCTGGGCTGTCTTTGTTGTTGTTCCTCCAGTTCTTGTAGGCATAGGGTTAGGTTGTTTGTGTGAACTGTTTCTAACTTCTTAAGGTAGGCCTGTATTGCTATGAACTTCCCTCTCAGGACTGCCTTTGCTGTGTCCCATAGGTTTTGGGTTGTTGTGAGTTCGTTTTCATTTGTTTCCAGGAAGTTTTTGATTTCTTCCCTAATCTCGTTCTTGACCCATTCATTGTTTAATAGCATGCTATTCAGTCTCCATGATTTTGAGTGTTTTGGGTTTTTTCCCTTGGGGTTGGTTTCTAGTTTCAGACCCTTGTGGTCAGAGAAAATGCTTGATATGCTTTCAATTTTCTTGAATTTGTTGAGGCTTGCTTTGTGTCCTATCATGTGGTCTATCTTTGAAAAAGTTCCATGGACACTTGAACAGAATGTGTATTTTGCTTCTTTGGGATGAAAAGCTCTGTATATATCAGTTAAGTCCATTTCCTCTAGGGTATTGTTAAGTGACACAATATCTTTGTTCATATTTTGTTTGGAAGACCTGTCCATTTTTGATAGTGGGGTGTTAAAGTCCCCTACTATAATTGTGTTGCTGTCAATATCTTTCTTGAAATCCTCCAAGATTTTCTTTATGTATTTGGGTGCTCCTATGTTTGGTGCATATATATTTACAATGTTTATGTCTTCTTGGTGGATTCTTCCTTTGAGTATTATGAAGTGACCTTCTGGGTCTCTCTTTATGGCCCTTCTTTGGAAGTCTATTTTGTCTGATATGAGAATTGCTACCCCTGCTTTTTTTTCCTGTCCGTTTGCTTGGAAAATTTGTTTCCAGCCCTTCACTTTCAGTCTGTGTAAGTCTTTTGTCCTGAGATGGGTCTCTTGTAGGCAGCATATGTGTGGGTCATGTTATCTTATCCATTCAGCTATTCTATGTCTTTTGATTGGAGCATTTAATCCATTTACGTTTAAGGTTATTATCAATAGGTAGTTATTCATTGCCATTATTTCCTACCTGTGTTCCTCTGTCTTTCTCTTTTCCTTCCTTTCCTTAAAGCAGTCCCTTTAGCATCTCTTGCAGAGCTGGTTTGGTGGAGCTGTATTCTTTTAGACTTCTTTTGTCTGGGAAGCTCTTTATTTGGTCTTCTATCTTGATTGAGAGCCTTGCTGGGTAAAGTAGTCTTGGTTGGAGGCCTCTGGTTCTCATTACTTGGAATATTTTTTGCCATTCTCTTCTGGCTTGGAGTGTTTCCATTGAGAAGTCAGTTGCTAACCTTATTGGGGCTCCCTTGTATGTTACTTCCTTTTTCTCCCTTGCTGCCTTTAAGATCCTCTCTTTGTCTTGGAAATTTGCCATTTTAATTATGATGTGTCTTGCAGTGGGTCTCTTTGGGTTCCTCTTGTTTGGGACTCTCTGTGATTCCTGGATTTGGGTGACTTTTTCTCTCCTCAGATTAGGGAAATTTTCCATCATTACTTTTTCAAACAGGTTTTCTATCCCTTGCTCTTCTTCTTCTCCTTCTGGTATTCCTATTATACGGATATTGTTACCTTTCATGTTGTCCTGCATTTCTCTTATTGCCTCTTCATTCTTTCTGAGCCTCTTTTCCTTTTCTTGCTCCTTCTGGGTGTTTTTTTCTACTTTATCCTCCAGCTCGCTGATCCGATCCTCTGCTTCATCAAGTCTGCTTTTAATTCCTTCTACTGTGTTCTTTAATTCAGAAATTGTATTCTTCATTTCCTCTTGGCTCTTGTTGATATTTTCTATTTCCTTTTTCATGTTGATATAGTTTTCAGTGAGTTCATTGTAGTTTCCTTGTAGTTTCTGGTAGTTCTCTTTGAGCTCAGAGAGCTCAGTGAGCTTCCTGATGACCATTGCTTTGAACTCAGTATCTGATAGTTGACTTGCCTCTTTTTCGGTTAGTATTCTTTCTGAGACTTCCTCCTTTCCTTTCATTTGGGAATTGTTTCTTTGTCTTCCCATTGTTAGTGAGGCTCTTCTTGTTGGCCTCTGCTTCTTAAATTGCTTTGTTCTGAATCCCTGGGTTTATGATATGAACTTCTATGGTAGAATGCCAATGGGATTCGGTGGTGCTGTCTCCTTACTCTCCTGTGCTCACTGGTCTTGAGCTGACGTTTATGTGTTTAACACGGTCTAACTCTAGTCTTTTCAGCACTCCAGGTTTTGTTGTCTCACCGTCAGATCTTTCAATGTCCTCTATCTTTGGTCTCTGATCTTCGTATATGCTGGAATACTGTTGGCTGTTCGCTCTGCTCCTCAGATCTGCTAGGTATTTCCCTGGCGTTGCGGGGAAGTGGATTCCGCTCCCACCTATGTTGCCGCCATCTTCCCTTATTTTCAGTCTTTAAAGAAGATTTCTAAAGAAGAAGTCTTCTTCTGGGAACATGATTTGAGATAGATATTTTCTCTCAGCTCTTGGTAGATATTTTTCCTTTCTTCATCTTCCTTGTTGAGTAGGAGGTCTACTGCCAGTCTGCTTGTGGTTTCTTGTTAAGTTTATGGCTTTCTTGGGCTGTTTTTATGATCTCCTGTTTGTTTTCACTTTTTTACAGTGTGGTAAGGCAGATAAAGGTAACTTCTGAATATCACATGGCATAAGTAAAATATAGACTTTGTCGGGGGACATTCACAAGCCAACGGCACCAAGCAAAGACCTGAGGGTCTCAATTCTTCCTCCACCTCATAGAGATCTATGCCACTATGAGCCACACAACCAAGTTGCTGTTGCCGTGGAGAGCCATCCCCCTCACTCCTCCCTTTTACTAAAGGAGCATGAGAATGATCTCGGTGGGGCAACCACTGAGATTCCCTAGTTTCCCAGAAATGATTACTCAGATATCAGCTGTTTACAAGGAGTTTTCTGGGAAACCCAACTGCCCAGCACCTTGGAGGTCTTGAAGATGACAAGAAGTTTCAGCCTAAGCTGTTGGGGTTAAGAGGTAACTTGAGTTCAAATTAGTTTATGGTGTAGGCAACAGATTTCCAGAGTCTCAGGCAATTCAATTGCTGTACCATTTTTCCAGCCTCTAACCTCCAGTCCCCTCATATATTTGACATAGGAGGAAAGAGAGCAGTTAATTTGCCCCTCACTTCCACTCTCACAGCCCTTCAGTTTTGGTGGTGTATGTATCTAAGATTAACCAGTTGGATTTGTCATTCCCCCTGAGGACAAGGTAGAATCAGAACACTTTTCTTGGAGCGCTGCAGGGATTCTCGCAGATCCAGGTGTTATTCTGACTCCAATAGCGACATCTAGGGGCAGAGAAGAATAGCTGCAGAGCTGCCTGAAGCCATCTGTATATAGTCCTTTCAGCCACCTGCTGAGGTCCTCTTTCCCCACTGACCAGGGCTCCTGCCAGGGTAGAGTGGCCATTACTGCACTTGCGATGTCTGGCTCCCTCCAGCCCATTTTGAACTGCATTCCGGTTAGACTTGGCTTGTCCTCCATACTAAAAATCATCAAAGGGAAGATGTGATAAGCATTCATGACCCAAAGACCCAAAACTAAATCTGGTAAGTGGAGTTCTCCTGGCTGTGAGCATCAGCGAACTTCATTGGATTTCATGTAACCCCCTATTCCTCCTATTTTTTAAAATTGTAATGTATAAAATAAGGTGCAAAATTGCCATTTTCCAGGACATATTCTGAACCCATTGAGCCTTTGCTTCCTATCAATAGTCATCAGTTTGGCTAAAAAAAAAAAAAAACCTCATAAAATCTCTTACAGATTTGGATGTTTCTTACATTGACAGGTGGTCACCCTCACATTCTGGGACTGAGAGGCTGGGGTTTGGAGGGCAAAGACTCGATCTCTAAAAGAAATTGAATTTCCCCATCTCCAGGGCTGTTTTTCCTTTTTCAAATGACCTTCCAGAAGTTTTTCTCCCCCTAAAACTGCTCTAGCTTTTTTCTTTCCCATTTACGCATCCACTGGGCATCTTGTGTGGATCCATTCAGGGTTTTTTTTTATCAGTACACTGGCTTTCTCTTTCTTCACCCTACAGCTGCCACTGCCCATAGACACCCAAAGAATTCTGCCCAGGACCACAAATACATCACTTTCCTTGACAAACCTACTGCTCAGTTGAGAGATTTTCCTAACTTGTCATGCTGTGTCCAGGTGGCACACTATCAGGCTCAGAGAACAGAATCCCATTCTGTTCAACTGTCCCTCCTCTTTGGTCAGTACAGCAATTTATCCTGCAAAGCAGGCCATGGGATTGGTAGATCTTAATCTATGGAGATCCTGTCCGTAAATGTTTTCCTCTATAGATGATGTTCATTTTTTTCTGTCCATAATCAGATGATATTATTGATGAGGGAACTCAAGAGTTGAAAAAATTTTAGTGTTAAGTTATAGTTAATAAGCTTAGTAATTAAAACATGTAAAAAGCTATTGCTGCAGGAACTGAAGGAATAACACAAACTGACTACAGGAAACCACAAGCAATTTAACTTTTGTGCCCCGGTAGGACTGCAGCAATCAAGATGGTGTCTGAGCCATTGTGCTCCAATGACAAATGTTCACCACCCAGGACACATAAGTAATCATCAGTCAACAGATGAAAGGATGCTAGGAAAACTAGTGAACTGCAACTTTTTTCTGATTAAACTTTTCCCTGAATTCCAAAACTCTTACCTACTTATTTTCCTGAACTCCAAACCCCTTTTACCTAAACTTTCTTGTACAAATGTTGGCTTGAGATGAAATGTAAGACACTCTCTCTTTTTTTTTTCAATTTTTTTCTTACATATAATTTTATTGATTTTGCGATTACAGTTGTCCCATTTTTTTCTCCGATTTATTCCCTTCTGCCCTGTACTCCTCCCCCGCGGCCCACTAGCATTTTCCTACCTTAGTTCATGTCCAGGGGTTACATATAAGTTCTGTGCCTTCTACATTTCTCATAGTATTCTTAACCTCACCCTATCTATTTTGTACCTACCATTTATGCTTCTTATTCCCTGTACCTTTTCCCCCATTCTCTCCCCTCCCCCTCCCTGCTGATAACCCACAATGTGATCTCTGTTTCTGTGAAATTGTCCCTTTTCTAGTTGTTTGTTTAGTTTGTTTTTGTTTCTGTTTTTGTTTTCTTATATTTGGTTGTTGATAGTTGTGAGTTTGTTGTCATTTTACTGTTCATAGTTTTAATCTTCTTTTTCTTAGATAAGTTCCTTTAACATTTCATATAATAAGGGCTTGGTGATGATGAACTCTTTTAACTTGACCTTATTTGGGAAGTACTTTATCTGCCCCTCCATGCTAAATGAGGGCTTTGCTGGACAGAGTAATCTTGGATGTAGATCCTTGCCTCCCATGACTTAGACTACTTCTTTCCAGCCCCTTCTTGCCTTCAAGTTTTCTTTTGAGAAATCAGCTGAGAGTCTTATGGGAACCCCTTTGTAGGTAATTGCCTCTTTTTCTCTTGCTACTATTAAGATTCTCTCTCCTTAGCTTTATGGAGATATCTTTAAATATGATGTGCCTTGGTGTATGCTCCCTGGGGTACAACTTTTGGGGGACTCTCTGAGCTTCCTGGACTTCCTGGAAATCTATTTCCTTTGCCAGATTAGGGAAGTTCTCCTTCATTATGTTTTCAAATAAGTTTTCGATTTTTTGCTCTTGCTCTTCTCCTTCTGATACCACTATGATTCAGATGTTGGAACATTTAAAGTTTCCCAGAGGTTCCTCAGCCTCTCCTCATTTTTCTGAATTCCTTTTTCTTCATTCTGTTCTGGTTGAATGTTTATTTCTTCCTTCTGCTCCAAACCATTGATTTTGAGTTCTGATTTCCTTCCCTTCACTGTTGGTTCCCTGTACATTTTCCTTTAATTCGCTTTTCATAGCCTTCACCTTTTCCTCTATTTTGTGACCATACTCAACCAATTCTGTGAGCATCGTGATTACCAGTGTTTTGAACTGTGCATCTGATAGGTTGGTATCCCTTAATCGCTTAGTCGTATTTTTTCTGGAGCTTTGATCTGTTCTTTCATTTGGGTCATTTCTTTCTTGTCTCTGTGTGCCTGTTATGCAGTAAGGTACAGAGCCTTGGGTATTCACCAGAGCGGGGTAACCCACATTGCTGCATTTTGGTGCTGAATGTGGGGGAGGGGGCAGAGAGGGAACAAAGACAGTTGTTGAGCTCTAAACTGTTCTCCAGTCACTTCCTCTGCTACACACAAGCAAATTTGGCCCTTCTGGTGCTGATTCCTGGGTGGTGGTATTGTGTACATTATAGAACCCTGTGGGTCTTTACAACAAACTCTCCTGTGAGGCTGAGAGTTTGTAAGATAGTCTTTCAAGGTACACAACCCTCATCTCCTCAAATCACTGGATATCTGAATAAAGTGCCCATAAAGATGCAATCCTTGTCTCCACTTATTGGTTCTGGTAGTGATAGGCAGCATGAGCACTGACTTTTCCAGTTTATTATTAGCTTGTGACCACCTACTCTTTTTAGTCTCTGGGGTTTAATGCAGATGTCCCAAGTTTAGATAATTAAAGCAAATTACTAGAATACAGTTTGGTAAGTATACCAAAAGTCTTCGAAATCTATAGACAATTTGACCTAACAATTCTGATACTAGGATTTTAAACTAAGGACATCTTTGAACACATGTCAAGATCTGAAAGGATGAAGTCAGTATCATTTGCTATCATGGCACCATCTATGATAACACATCCACAGGCAGGCATGGAGTAGAGTTCCCTGTCTGAGTGGAGTAATTCCATTTCCAGGGTATCTGACTGGTACCCTGGTTATTGGTAAGGCCACCCTAAGGGAATGGGGTAAACATCCACAGGTCAAATGGGCTTTCTCTCTCAAACATGCCTTCTTTCTTTCTGCCAGAGTGGCTGTCTCAAATGGGCTTTCTATTGAATCTCGTCTCTTTTGGGAAGCATTGATTCAAGCAGAAACCCAAATACCATTCTTTTTTTTAAAATATATTTATTGATTATGCTATTACAGTTGTCCCATTCCCCCCCCACACTCCACTCCATCCTGCCCACCCCCTCCCTCCCACATTCCCCCCCTATAGTTCATGTCCATGGGTCATACTTATAAGTTATTTGGCTTCTACATTTCCTACACTATTCTTACCCTCCCCCTGTCTATTTTCCACCTATCATTTATGCTATTTATTCTCTGTACCTTTCCCCCCTCTCTCCCCCTCCCAATCCCCTATTGATAACCCTCCATGTGATCTTCATTTCTGTGGTTCTGTTCCTGTTCTAGTTGTTGGCTTTTTGCTTTGGTTTTGGTTTTAGGTGTGGTTGTTAATAACTGTGAGTTTGCTGTCATTTTTACTGTTCGTATTTTTTATCTTCTTCTTTTTAGATAAGTCCCTTTAACATTTCATATAATAAGGGCTTGGTGATGAACTCCTTTAACTTGACCTTATCTGAGAAGCACTTTATCTTCCCTTCCATTCTAAGTGATAGCTTTGCTGGATACAGTAATCTTGAATGTAGGACCTTGCGTTTAATCTTGGATAATGTAATTATGATGTGCCTTGGTGTGTTCCTCCTTGGGTCCAGCTTCTTTGGGACTCTCTGAGCTTCCTGGACTTCCCGGAAGTCTATTTCCTTTGCCAGATTAGGGAAGTTCTCCTTCATTATTTGTTCAAATAAGTTTTCAATTTTTTGTTCTTCCTATTCTCCTTCTGGCACCCCTATAATTCGGATGTTGAAATGTTTCAAGGTGTAAACCAGCTCTGCAAGAGATGCTAAAGGGACTGCTTTAAGGAAAGGAAGGAAAAGAGAAAGACAGAGGAACACAGGTAGGAAATAATGGCAATGAATAACTACCTATTGATAATAACCTTAAACGTAAATGGATTAAATGCTCCAATCAAAAGACATAGAATAGCTGAATGGATAAGATAACATGACCCACACATATGCTGCCTACAAGAGACCCATCTCAGGACAAAAGACTTACACAGACTGAAAGTGAAGGGCTGGAAACAAATTTTCCAAGCAAACGGACAGGAAAAAAAAGCAGGGGTAGCAATTCTCATATCAGACAAAATAGACTTCCAAAGAAGGGCCATAAAGAGAGACCCAGAAGGTCACTTCATAATACTCAAAGGAAGAATCCACCAAGAAGACATAAACATTGTAAATATATATGCACCAAACATAGGAGCACCCAAATACATAAAGAAAATCTTGGAGGATTTCAAGAAAGATATTGACAGCAACACAATTATAGTAGGGGACTTTAACACCCCACTATCAAAAATGGACAGGTCTTCCAAACAAAATATGAACAAAGATATTGTGTCACTTAACAATACCCTAGAGGAAATGGACTTAACTGATATATACAGAGCTTTTCATCCCAAAGAAGCAAAATACACATTCTGTTCAAGTGTCCATGGAACTTTTTCAAAGATAGACCACATGATAGGACACAAAGCAAGCCTCAACAAATTCAAGAAAATTGAAAGCATATCAAGCATTTTCTCTGACCACAAGGGTCTGAAACTAGAAACCAACCCCAAGGGAAAAAACCCAAAACACTCAAAATCATGGAGACTGAATAGCATGCTATTAAACAATGAATGGGTCAAGAACGAGATTAGGGAAGAAATCAAAAACTTCCTGGAAACAAATGAAAACGAACTCACAACAACCCAAAACCTATGGGACACAGCAAAGGCAGTCCTGAGAGGGAAGTTCATAGCAATACAGGCCTACCTTAAGAAGTTAGAAACAGTTCACACAAACAACCTAACCCTATGCCTACAAGAACTGGAGGAACAACAACAAAGACAGCCCAGAGCAAGCAGAAGGAAGGAAATAACCAAGATCAGAGCAGAACTAAATGACATAGAGACTAAAAGCACAATTGTAAGGATCAATGAATCCAGAAGCTGGTTCTTTGAAAAGATAAACAAAATCGACAAGCCTTTAAGTAGGCTTATCAAGAAGAAAAGAGAGAGGATCCAAATAAACAGAATTAGAAAGAGGAGAGATTACAACTGATACCACAGAAATACAAAGGATTGTAAGAAATTACTATGAAGACCTATATGCTAAGAAATTTGAAAACCTAGATGAAATGGACACATTTCTAGAAAAATATAATCTTCCAAAACTGAATGAAGAAGAAGCAGAAAACCTGAACAGACCAATATCAGCAAAGGAAATTGAAGCAGTCATCAAGAAACTCCCATCACACAAAAGCCCTGGACCAGATGGTTTCACAGGAGATTTCTACAAAGCATTTAAGGAAGAACTAACCCCTATCCTTCACAGACTATTCGAAAAAATCCAATCTGATGGAAGACTCCCAAACTCTTTTTATGAAGCCAACATCATCCTAATCCCAAAACCAGATAAAGACACAACGAAGAAAGAAAACTTCAGGCCAATATCGCTGATGAACATAGACGCTAAAATTCTCAACAAAATATTAGCAAACCGCATCCAGCAATATATTAAAAAGATCATCCACCATGACCAAGTGGGATTCATCCCAGGGATGCAAGGATGGTACAATATTTGCAAATCAATAAACATAATACATCACATCAACAACAGCAAAGACAAAAATCACATGATCATATCAATAGATGCGGAAAAAGCATTCGATAAGATACAGCACCCATTTCTAATAAAAACACTCAGCAAAGTGGGAATAAAGGGAGCAGTCCTCAACATAATTAAGGCCATATATGAGAGACCTACAGCCAACATCACACTCAATGGACAAAAACTTAGAGCTTTCCCACTAATATCAGGAACAAGACAAGGATGCCCTCTCTCACCACTCCTATTCAACATAGTATTGGAAGTCCTAGCCACAGCAATCAGACAAGAAAAAGCAATAAAAGGCATCCAAATTGGAAAGGAGGAAATGAAACTGTCACTGTTTGCAGATGACATGATAGTGTACATGGAAAACCCTATAGACTCCACTCAAAAACTACTCGACCTAATAAATGAATTTGGCAAAACAGCTGGATACAGAGTCAATACCCAGAAATCAATGGCATTCCTGTACACCAGCAACGAAACTGCAGAAACAGAAATGAGGAAAAAAATCCCATTCGATATAGCAACAAGAAAAATAAAGTACCTAGGAATAAACCTAACCAAGGAGGTAAAAGACCTGTACTCAGAAAACTACACAACACTGAAGAAAGAAATTAAGGAAGATACAAACAAATGGAAGCATGTCCCATGTTCATGGATTGGAAGAATTAACATCATCAAAATGGCCATACTACCCAAAGCAGTTTATAGATTCAATGCAATCCCTATTAGAGTACCCATGACATATTTCACAGATATAGAACAAACGTTGCAGAAATTCATATGGAACCATAAACGACCTCGAATAGCTGCAGCAATTTTGAGAAAGAACAAAGCAGGAGGGATCACAATACCTGATATCAAACTGTATTACAAGGTCACTGTAATCAAAACAGCCTGGTACTGGCATAAAAACAGGCACATAGACTAATGGAACAGAACAGAGAGCCCAGAAATAAACCCAAGTCTTTACGGTCAATTAATATTTGACAAAGGAGGCAGGAGCATAAAATGGAGCAAAAACAGCCTCTTCAACAGATGGTGTTAGGAGATCTGGACAGCTACGTGCAAAAAAATGAAACTCGATCACCAACTTACGCCATACATGAAAATAAACTCAAGATGGATAAAAGACTTAAATATAAGCCGTAACACCATAAAAGTCCTTGAGGAAAACATTGGCAGGAAAATCTCAGACATTCCACGCAGCAACATCCTCACAGACACATCCCCTAAAGCAAGGGACATAAAGGAAAGAATAAACAAATGGGACCTCATCAAAATAAAAAGCTTCTACATGGCTAAAGAAAACAGCACCAAATTACAAAGAGAACCAACAATATGGGAAAACATATTTGCCAATGATACCTCAGACAAGGGCCTGATCTCCAAAATATATAAAGAACTCACACGACTCCACTCCAGGAAGACAAACAACCCAATTAAAAAATGGGCAAAGGACTTGAACAGACACTTCTCCAAGGAAGACATACAGAGGGCCCAGAGACATATGAAAACATGCTCAGCATCACTAGCCATCAGAGAGATGCAAATCAAAACCACAATGTGGTATCATCTCACACCAGTCAGAGTGGCCAACATAAACAAATCCACAAACAAATGTTGGAGAGGATGCGGAGAAAAGGGAACCCAAATACATTGTTGGTGGGAATGCAGACTGGTGCGGCCACTGTGGAAAACGGTATGGAATTTCCTCAGAAAACTAAAAATGGAACTGCCCTTTGACCCAGTAATTCCGCTGCTGGGATTATACCCTAAGAACACTGAAACACCAATCCAAAAAAATCTGTGAACCCCAATGTTCATAGGAGCACAATTTACAATAGCCAAGTACTGGAAGCAACCGAAGTACCCATCAGCAAACGAGTGGATCCAAAAACTATGGTATAGTTACACAATGGAATTCTACGCAGCAGAGAGAAAGAAGGAGCTTATACCCTTTGCAACAGCATGGAAGGAACTGGAGAGCATTATGCTAAGTGAAATAAGCCAGGAGGTGAGGGACAAATACCATATGATCTCACCTTTAAAATATAACCAGAGACATTGAAGTTAAGAACAATCTAACAATAGCCAGGGCGGGGGTGGGGGGTGGGGGTGGGGACAGTGGGTGGAGGGGATTACAGGAAGTAGTATAAAGGACACATGGACAAAACCAAGGGGGAGGGTTGAGGTTGGGGAGGAGGTGGGTTCACCTGGGGTGGGGTGGAGGGATGGGGAGAAAAGGCATACAACTGTAATTGAACAACAATAAAAAAAAAAAAAAGAAATGTTTCAAGGTGTCCTGGAGGTTCCTAAGCCTCTCCTCATTTTTCCAAGTTCTTGTTTCTTCATTCTTTTCTGGTTGGATGTTTCTTTCTTCCTTCTGGTCCACACCATTGATTTGAGTCCCAGTTTTCTTCTCATCACTATTGGTTCCCTGTACATTTTCCTTTGTTTCTCTTAGCATAGGCTTCATTTTTTCATCTGGTTTTCGAACAGATTCAACCAATTCTGTGAGCATCTTGATAACCAGTGCTTTGAACTGTGCATCCGATAGGTTGGCTATCTCTTCCTCACTTAGTTGTATTTTTTCTGGAGCTTTGAAGTGTTCTGTCCTTTGGGCCATTTTTTTTTTTTTTTTTTTTTAATGTCTTGGCGCATCTGTTACTTAAAGGGGCGAGCCTTAGGTGTTCACCGGGGCAGGGTAACGCTTGTCGCTGCGGTGTGATGCTGTATATGGGGGAGGGGCCGAGAGGGAGCAATGGCGCCCGCCTCACTCTCCTCCAGCTTTCAATCTTTCACTCCGATACCCACAATCAAACTGGGCCCCTCTGGTGCTGGTTCCCGAGTGGGCGGGCCTGTGCACACTCTAGGTTTCTGTGGGTCTCTCCAACAACCTCTCCTGTGAGGCTGGGAGTCTCTCCTGCTGCCATCCCAACGCCCAGGGGCGTTTTCAATCAGAGGTTTGAGGCTTTATTTCCCCCCATGCTGGAGCCCTGGGTTGCAAGGTCTGTTTCCCTCCCCAGCATTCGTCAGGTTTATCTGTGCGCAAATGTGTTGCCGCGGGGTGCTACCCGCCGCTCTGCCTGCCCCATTCTCCGCCACTCTGGGTTTATCTGTGAGAATGTGGGGCCGCAGGGTCTGCTAGTGCTTGGACTGCCTGCGCTGTTTGTCCCACACTCCACTAGTCTCAGTCCCGCCACAGCCACATGAGTCCTCTCCACCCCGGTGCCCGTCTCTGCCCCTCCTACTGGTCTGGATGAATGTTTATTTTCTATTTCCTTGGTGTCGGTCCCCCTTGCCGTTCGATTCTCTGTCAGTTCTGGTTGTGCGAGGAGGCGCAGTGTGTCTACCTATGCCGCCATCTTGGTTCTCCAAATAGCATTCTGATTGGAGATGAAAACTATTTATGAGAAAGTGAAGGGGAACCATTGCCTGAATAGAAGAAAGAAATTTCTAAGGTATTAACAAGCTAAGAAAGGAATTTCTATAGGTGCAGATAAGCTAGCACCGTGATGCTAATTCTAAAGAATGCCTTTTATTTTCAGTCCTGTACTTATGACATCTGCTTTCCTGTTGGCTTTGCCAACAGTGTTTTAGAATACAATGCTGCTTTAGGCCCAGTCCAAAAGTTATTTTTCCCACTGTTAAACATTCCAAGGGTTTGAGGAGTAAGATATGTAAGCCACCCCAGCTTGTGTGGTTCAGTGGATTGAGTGCCAGCCTGAGAACCAAAGGGTCACCAGTTCAAATCCCAGTCAGGGCCCATGACTAGGTTGTGGGCCAGGTCCCTGGTTGAGGGTGTGTGAGAGGCGACTACACATCGATGTTTCTCTCCTGCTCTTTCTCCCTCCCTTTCTCTAAAAATAAATAAAATCTTTTAAAAAAAGATATTCAAGGGCAGTTCCTCTAAGATAACAGCTCCAACTGAATTTTGAAATGGCTCTGTTGATATTAATTTTAATTGAATTTATTGTGGTAACATTAGTTAATAAAATTATATAGGTTTCAGAAATACAATTTTATAATCCATATATTTTGCATACATTATCCATATTATGCATACATTATAGATATTTTATTGTGTGTTCACCACCCCAAGTCAAGTTGTTTCCAATGAGTTTGTATATTTTTCTCCTGATATAAAAGAATTTAGACCAGGGACACTGATAAAATGAAAGGCAGATTTATCGAGGCTTTGCAGAGGGCAAGAACACTGAGAAAGCTCCAAGGTTAAGTGTCCCAAAAGTGGGGCTTAGGGGTTTTTATGGCTTGGGAATATGGAAGTTGCTGGGGTTAATCAATCAGAGAGTAAGTTGGCAGGATTTTCCTTTTTTGGAACACTAATGTCCAGGTATATGTGTCCAAATCAAAGCATTCGGGGATTATGCAGCATTTAAAGAATGCAGGACGGGGCTTCACCAACCAGGTATTGAATGGGTTTCTGTGATGGATGGCTTGGCTTTAGATCTGAAAAACAAACCTAAAAGAAGTCAGGGTACCCCTGACTAGTGTGGCTCAGTGGGCTGGGCATTGTCCCATGAACCAAAAGGTCACCAGGTCAATTCCCAGTCAGGGCCTATGCCTGGGTTGCTGGCCAGGTCCCTGGTTGAGGTGTGTTAGAGGCAACTGATCAATTTTTCTCTTGCACATTGATGCTTCTCTCCCTCTCTTTCTCCCTCCCTTCTCCTCTCTTTAAAAATAAATAAATAAAATCTTTAAAAAAAAAGAAATGAGTGTACTTCTTGGACCATTGTTTTATAACTAACTAACTACCTATTAATAACCACCATAGTTCTGGCAAAGCTTGACTCGATGGAGCAAATTTTGGGAACATTTATTCTACCTATTTCAAAGTCTCTTTCCATTGCCACTTATTTCTACTTTACCCTCTTAAAACTCCTCCCACTCCCTTTTCCCTCTGGTAATATTATTTTACAAAGTTAACAACCATTTAAATGTTAATGACTCTCAAATCTGAGTGTTTAGCTCAAATGGCTTTCCTAAACTCCAAAACCATTTAGCCAGCTGAGTGACATCCATGTGGATGTCTTCCAGGCCCTTCAAATTCTGCCTACCCCAAGCAGAACTCATCTTCCTCCACCTCCTAAAACCTCTCTACCCTCTATCCCTCACCTGAGTGATAGCCACTGTCTCTCTCTGCTTCATGAGTTCCATGAGTTTGGTTCCACATTGCTCTTGAGGTCAGTTTAAGATTTTTTATGTCTAAACTGTTGCTGCTCAAGCCTCTGGGACCAGTCTGATTCAGCTTGATCTGGTAGTCTGAGCACTGTGAGGCCTGTTGTTAGCACCAGAAAGACACTCAAGACTAGGAAAAATAACTATTAGGGTCTGGTTTCAGTGTTAGGACCCAGTTTTATTACTTTGTATTATTTTTAATAAATGATAAAAGAAGCCTATGCTGAATTGTCCTAAATAAGAAAGGAAAAGTTGTGCTGAGACATTCCAGCTGTCAATCATCTCAATTACAAAAGACAGAGGTGCTTAATTTGCACCTCCCCCCAGTCAGAGAAGAAGTGACCATGTCATTTCCACAGAGTTTATATAATTGTAAATAGGCATCATTTTATCAGCTATTCCTGTTGTAAGAGAGACATTCACTATTAGAATTATAAGATAGTTCCAAGAAAAAATCCTTCCCAGTAGTGAACTGAGAAACCAGTGTGTAGATGCAACTGCATAGAAACGTCATTTCTTTTTCTTTTTTTTTTTAATTTTTCTAATTTTTTTGGTGTTCAAGACAGTTCTCTGCCTTTTCCCCCCACCCCAGCCTAACCCCCAGCCCTCCCCACCTCCCTCCTGTTTCCACCCCCCCTATTATTGTCCATGTGTCCTTTATAATTGTTCCTACAAACCCTTCACCCTTTTCCCGTGAGATTTCCTCCCCTCTCCTCTCTGGTCACTGTCAGCCTGTTCTCAATTTCAATGTCTTTGGTTATATTTTGCTTGCTTGTTTCCTTTGTTGATTAGGTTCCTGTCAAAGGTGAGATCATATGGTATTTGTCTTTCACTGCCTGGCTTATTTTGCTTAGCATAATGCTCTCCAGTTCCATCCATGCTGTCGCAAAGAGTAGGAGCTCCTTCCTTCTTTCTCCTGCATAGAATTCCATTGTGTAAATGTTCCATAGTTATTTGATCCATTCATTTACTGATGGACACCTAGGTTGCTTCCAGCACTTGGCTATTGTAAATTGTGCTGCTATGAACATTGGAGTGCATAGGTTCTTTTTTGGATTGGTGTTTCAGGGTTCTTAGGATATAAAATCCTAGCAGTGGAATTGCCGGGTCAAAAGGCAGATCTATTTTTAGTTTTCTGAGGAAATTCCATACTGTTTTCCATAGTGGTGGCACCAGTCTACCATCCCACCAACTGTGCACCAGGGTTCCCTTTTCTCCACAACCTCTCCAACACTTGTTGTTTGTTGCTTTGTTTATGATGGCCACTCTGACTGGTGTGAGGTGGTATCTCATTGTGCTTTTAATTTGCATCTCTCAAATAGCTAGCCATACTGAGCATCTTTTCTTATGTCTCTGGGCCGTTTGTATCTCCTCCTTAGAGAAGTGTCTGTTCAAGTCCTTTGCCCATTTTTTAACTGGATTGTTTGTCTTCCTGGAGTGCAGTTGTGTGAGTTCTTCATATATTTTGGAGATCAGGCCCTTGTCTGAGGTATCATTGGCAAATATGTTTTCCCATATGGTTGGTTCTCTTTCTATTTTAAAACTGTTTAGCCATGCAGAAGCTTTTTATTTTGATGAGATACCATTTGTTTATTCTTTCCTTTATGTCCCTTGCTCTAGGGGACATATCAGTGAAAATACTGCTGTGTGAAATATCTGAGATTTTCCTGCCTATGTTCTCCTCTAGGACTTTAATGGTGTCGCGACTTATATTTAAGTCTTTTATCCACCTTGAATTTATTTTTCTATATGGTGTAAGTTGGTGCTCAAGTTTTTTTTTTTTTTGCATGTAGCTGTCCAGATCTCCCAACACCATTTGTTGAAGAAGCTATTTTTTACTACATTTTATGCTGCTGCCCTTTTTGTGGAACATTAATTGATCGTAAAGACTTAGGTAGTGAAAGTTGGTAGTGAAGCCTCAGAAGATGTGAGGGGAAGAAGGGAAATTTAAGATTTCTTAGCCAACTACTTGGCTGGGCCAGTGGTTCTTAACCACCCAGCACATACCATAATCACTTGTAGAGCCTTTTCATGTACAGAAGCCTGCTGCTCCCTACTCCACTGAAATTCTGATGAGGCTACTCTGCAGTGAGGGTAAGAGAAGACCATCAGTATTGTAACAAACATTTCACAGATGGTTCTCATGCACAGCTAAAAGGAACACCTACATGGTAGTTTCTGGGAAGTGGAGAAATACACATTCATTTTTTTTGCACATAGCTGTCCAGCTCTCCCAACACCATTTGTTGAAGAGGCTATTTTTGCTCCATTTTATGCTGCTGCCCCCTTTGTCTAATATTGATTGGCTGTAGAGACGGGTTTATTTCTGGGCTCTCTGTTCTGTTCCATTGGTCTGTCTGTTTTTATGCTAGTACCAGGCTGTTTTGATTACAGTGGCCTTGTAATACAGTTTGGTATCAGGTATTGTGATCCCTTCTACTTTGCTCTTCTTTCTCAAAATTGCTGCAGCTATTTACAGGGTCATTTATGGTTCCATATACATTTTTGAAGTGTTTGTTTTATATCTGTAAAATATGTCATGGGTACTTTAATAGGTATTGCATTGAATCTATAAATTGCTTTGGATAGTATGGACATTTTGATGATGTTAATTCTTCTAATCCATGAGCATGGAACATGCTTCCATTTGTTTGTGTCTTCCTTAAGTTCTTTCTTCAATGTTATGTAGTTTTCTGAGTACAGGTCTTTTACCTCCTTGGTTAAGCTTATTCCTAGGTATTTTATTTTTCTTGTTGCTATATCAAATGGGATTTTTCCCCCTTATTTCTGCTTCTGATGTTTCATTGTTGGTATTCAAAAATGCCTTTGATTTCTGGATATTGACTCTGTATCCAGCTGTTATGCCAAATTCATTTATTAGATCAAGCAGTTTTTTGGTGGAGTCTATAGGATTTTCTATGTACACTATCATGTCGTCTGCAAACAATGACAGTTTTGAAACTTCATTTCTTTAATATGACTTTTCCCTTATCAAACTAGCCTTGTCCTATCTAATAGCACCATGCCACACTTTATTCTTTTCAACCAGATTCTTCTAAAAATAGAAAAGGATCATGAGAACTAAACAAATAAAGCAAAGTGAAGCCATGTGAGACTCAGAGCCTGCTACATACCACCAAATTCAAAACATGGCTAATCAGTCATGAAATAAGATTACTCATACCATAAAAGAAAAACACACCACAAAATATACATAGTAAAGGTGAAAGTTAAACCTAATGGGTTTTTTCCTCTATTTCCCAATACCAGTAATTTTCTATAGAAACTACAAATAGATATAAGCTCACCTTCTAGGGGCAGTTGAGGTCTCTCTTCCTTCTCTTATGAGGAAAGAACACTACTCTATTTGTGGTATTTCTTGCTTGTCCTCTCTGTTCAATAAAACCTACTTTTCCATTTGCACCAACACTCATTATTGACTTTTTTCTTTCACAAGCCAAGAACCCTCTTGGCTCAGAGCTTGAGTCCCCACTAAAGACATGTACCTCAGGCATCACTTGCATGTCCCCTCTCTTCCAGAATCATTAAGTCCTTAGGACATCTGGTTCTGGTCAGCATCAAACTGTCTCAGTCTGTTGACCAGAGAAACAGAGTTTGGGTCAAATTAAATATAATATCTTGACCTCAGTTGTGTTTCAGCTCCAGGCCCATGAAAGCAGAATGACCCTACCTACCACACCTTCATGTTTCTAGACAGAATGACAGCCATGGCTGACATCAGGACCTGATACAGTGATCAACTATTCCTTGGCCCCAACCAGTCAGTAGAACCCATGACCTCAACTCCATTAGTCACCATGATTAATATTTTTTCTATATATAACCTATCTCTTAGCAGCCATTGGGGAATCTGGTCTTGGACACTAGCTTACCCATCTCACCTATTTCTCTGGGATTCATGCTATTTTCTTAAATAAACCTTTTATTTCTTTGCTGCACATTCCTGTTCAAGTTTTATTGGGCTTTGATGCATGCAGGCAAACAACCACTTTAATTTGGTAACATAGATAATCTCTGATTATTATTTAACAGAAAGTATTAAAGAGACATTAAAAAAAAAGACTTTGTTTAAAAACCATTAGAATTCTGTCACTTAATGTTCTGCAATTTACTCCATGACAATAAGGAGGAAGTTTTTCCTGATATTTGGCCAATAATTTTTCTAAAACACTAGGAATTTTAAAAAATTTAATTAAAAATTAGACAAAGAATGTTTGATGATCAAAAAAGATTATATTCAATATAAGAAAATAAGAACATAATTAAATTGACTTACAAATATTTTATGGTTTAATAAGTTTTTATTTGAAATTCACATTGGGAGAAACTTGAAAACATCATAATCTTGCAAGATATATGTCCTTAATCTGACCCAGCTTCTGCCATTCACTATTTGAATTCCTTAAAAATTCTAAACCAGTTTATTAAGTCAGAGATTTAAAAGGTCTCTTTGTTTTCATCTTCCTATTTCAATGCTCTCAATACTGCTGCCACTGTGACCTTTCCCAGATGCAAATATCCCAGTTTAAAATTCTTCAGTGGCTCCCTATAATCTTCAAGATCATATCTAAATTCCATATCATGGCATTCATGACCTTTAATGCCAAGGACTCCCTTACCTCTCCAATATTTTTGGACATTCTTCCCTAATCTTCTTTTATTTTCTTCTTTCTACCTTGTACCCAACACTTACTCTACTGAAACATCTGCAACTTTTCTCATGTGTTCATGCTTTTTCTAGCATTGGATCCTTACACATCTTCTTATTCATCTCGCAAACTCTTACTTACATTTCAGCATTTATATCAGACATTTCCTCAAAGAAGGCTATGATGTGCACTTTTGTTTCTGTGTCTCAGTATCAGCATTTTTGTGTGAGTTGCCCAAGCCCTAATTTCCACACGCAACACGACAAAAACCATGCAGTGAGTTTTGTTATAGGAGGAAACCCTGAGCTTGAAGAATTTGATTTTTTTTAGAATTAGCTATAGACATACCTGCTTTTTGCTTCTGAAAGAGATATTATATTTATTATACTGGACAGAAAATTTGTCTGCCCTTTTGCCCCAGGGAAAGACACTATCTCTACCTTCCAAAGCTGTGTGCTAGATAAACATACTGGAGAAGATACAGTAACTGCATAGAAAATTCATTTATTTAATATGATCTTTTCTTCTTTCTTTCCTTTGATTTAAACTAGCCATAGATACAACCCTGACTCAACCCTGCTCCTTCTCCCCTGCATGCCCACTCCCTTAATCATTAAGACCTCAAAATAATGAAGTTCTGGTAAGCATCAAATAACCTGAAGAACAAAGCCTTGGTCCTTGTTATGGGAAGCTTGGTTCTCACTGACACAGTGAAGAATTACAGATCAGTGAGATGAAAGTGAATGAGTAAGGGCTTTATTAGTATATTTTCAAGGGACAGAACAGGCCCACCAAAGATGGCTAGAAAAGGCTTAGCATAGAAGAAGCAACAGGAGAGCCTAGGCTAGGCTGCCTTAGCTCACTCTGGGAAGTACAGAAAAGAGGCCTTAGGGATTGGTTCAGGGGATAAGTCTGGGACAAGCTGCCAGCTGCCTATTGCCTTAGAGTTTAGGAGACTCATGCCTGTGAAGAAAGGAATTGGGAGGGGTGGGGGAGTGGCAGGAGAAAGGAAAGGGAATGGCTCCAGCTCCTCCCCACAGAGAGGGCACACACATGCTGGGGCTTTTGTCTTGAGGCTTTTATCTCTTTTTCACAGGTGGGAATCTTAGGGGAGATCTCAGGGGAGGATTTCAGTAGAATAGCCATCAGTTCTTCAGGTGTGCTCTTTCAGGGTCATGGTCTCCTCTGACTGGTTAGAGTCAGGACAGTCATTGCAGTTGGTTCTGCCATCACTTACCTGGGTTTGCTGCTTTTCTGGGCCTGCAGCTGAAACATAGCTGAGGCCTAGATGTCATCTATAGGGATGTGACCTTTGTATCTGGCTGTTAATTGCTTGGATATTGTGTTCAGTGATCTCAGTTTCCCTATTCCATTTGCTAAGGAATTTCCAGCTTCTTACTATCCTGTCTTAGTCCTGTTGACCACATAGACAGAGTTTCAGTCAATCTAAAGATAACATCTAGGCTTGAGTTGTATTTCAGCTCCAGAATGACCCCACCGACTATCTTGTGGAACTGGATAATGCAATGCCATCGTTTCCATCAGGACCAGATGCACTGATCAACTACCCCCTACCCTACCACTAACCAATTAATAGAGAACACAATGCTGACCATAACCCTAACTTCCCTAGTCACCATGATTAATGATTTTTCCCCTATATAACTCATTCCTAGAAGCCACCAGGGAGCCGGTTCTTTGAGCATAATCTCTCCTGTGAGTCTAGGTGTGTGCCACTGTTTCAAGTAATAAACCCTTTCTTTCTTTGCTGCAAGTTTCTGTTCGTGTCTTACTGGGCTTTAATGCATCCAGGCAAATGGACCCTTTAGCCTGGTAACAAATGGTTAGTCAGTACCTTGATCACAAAATGTGGAGAAACGTGAGAGACCCATGGGATATGTCTTACAACAACATCTTGAAGATAGAGCCAGGATTTATGATGGATTTTTGAGATATGAAGATAAAGAAAATATATATGACTCAAAATTGCTGGCCTAAGCAACTAAAAAAAAAAGTAGTGCCAATTTACTAAGATGGAATGACTATGGTAGCAGCAGGGCAAGAATTAGAAGTTTTGTTTGGGCAATATATATTTAATATAACCTTTTTCGATATATAAAATATTCTTTTTTCTATTTTTTCTTTTTTAAAAAGTTTTTTGATTCCTGGTGTTTTAGAAAAATTATTGGTCAAACATTAGGAAATATTTCAACACAATAATTGTAATCATAATGATATTTAGTGGGCATTTGCCTTGTGCTGAGCACTGTGTTAAACACATCACATACATTTATTTGAAAATATTAATTGAGCAACCCTATACCTGCTAGTCTCTATTGTGCGAGCTGGAGATACAGTATAAAACACTGCCAGCAAAATCTCTGCCTTCCACTGTGGTGCTTGCATGCTACAGTAGGGATGCTGAGCAAGTTCAATGTGGGTGGAGATAATCTCTCCTTGGAGATACAGAAAAGTTACTATTGTGAAGTAGGTATTATTTTTATTCCCCCTCACTTTACAGTTGAGGAAACCAAGGCTTAGAAAAAAGTAATATGCCTAATGTTATAGTTAATGAGTTTTGAAACCAAGATTCTAATTAAGCTTATTTAGCTCTAGAGACTATGCTTTATTATTTATCTTTTGAGTAAGAATGTATTCATGAATATTCACTAGTAAAAGTGACTATAATATCTTTTAAGTAGTGACAAATTAGCCTATCCAATAAATTTTCCTTAGAAATGCAATATTGAAAGTTTTAAAAGAATATAAAAATAATGGATTTGGCTATTGCTAGTGTGAAAGTTAACTGAATTGCTTTTTCAACTTAATATTGATTTAATTTCACTCTGATATTGGATTTTCTTATATTTTACTACATAAATTACTTTTGAATATAGTTGCATCACATGTCCCTATTTCTTTATTTTTCTTTTGTGGTATAATTTTAGAAATTATAAATTTGAGTTGAATTTCAAAATATTTGTCCTACTTAATGTAACATTTAAAAAGACTTTTAACATAAGTTAGTAGCTCTCAGGGAGAATGAAGCACTGAAACTGTGGTCCTATAATGAAAATCCAACACTTAAGAAAGAGACACTTTTTTGTCCTGGCTGGTGTGGCTCAGCAGATTGAGTGCCGACCTGCATATAGAAGGGTTGCTAGTTTGATTCCCAGTCAGGGCACATGCCTGGGTTGCTGGCCAGGCCCCCAGTTGCAGGTATGTTCAAGGCAACCAATGGATGTATGTCCTCACACATTGATGTTTCTCTCTGTTTCTTTTTCCCTCTCTCCCCACTCTCTCTAAAAAATAAATAAAATATTTTTTAAAAAGAAAGAGCTACTTTTTGATTATTTATGAAAGAAAATGTTTTGTGGAAAATATTTCCTGGAGGTATACACTGAAATTCTCAAATAATGTGACAGAGACCAGAAGAAACATATTTTAAGCTAAAAGTAATATAAAAAAGAGAGGGGGGAAATTGTGGAGAAGGGATTATTATTCACACATTTATTCAACCACACACCTATCTATTATATGTATTTATATTAATTATTATTATTTACTGAGACTTGGTATTTGTAGCACTCAATAAGCTTCTAATCACATCTTCATTTTCTTTCTTCTCCAGAAGATTGTAAGTTTTATGAGCATGAGTACAATGTCCCTCTTGGTCACACTGCATCCCTGGCAATCTAGCATGATAGGTCCTCAATAAAGTCTAGATTAACAAATGAAGTTAATGTCTCTGGGTGTTTTAATCCAGTTGGTGTTCAATAAACAACAATAAAAATATTCATAATACAAGGTCGAGAGTTTTAGGTGTTATAACAGATGTAAATAATAAATCTTATGAGACTTTAGACACTGGAAAATTTGTTGAGGAAATTGGGGTAGTTTCATAACATTAGAGCTTGGACTTAAGATAGGCGGATATCTTAGGTTTAGTTTCCCGAGTCAATGATGAAAGTGCTTTCAGATGGAAGGTTCAAATGAAGAACAGAAAGGATAAGTACAAAGGGAAATGAGATAAGAGAACATATATGATTTTGGTTCTAAAAAATAACTAGTCGAGTTCTACTATCTAGGTTATAAAAATCTGGAAAGAGCATTACTCCCACCCTGACAACAAGAAAAACTGGCGAAAAGGTGTTCCTGGACCCAGTGTTAATGTGTGTGTGGAGGCTTCCTCATACCACCAAGCACTGGATACCAGCAGGGTGCTGAGATTTCACAGGCAAAGAGCTCAGTTTCACAAATTCCCCTCCGCTTCTGACTGGTTGGCTATATATCAGAACTCCTCTAGTTTGATTCATTTGCTAGGATGGCTCCCAGAACTCAAAACCCATTTATTCACTCATTATATTACTGATTTATTAAAAATGATATTAAATGATATGAATCAATAGCCAGATGAAGAGACATATAGGGCGAGGTCCCAAATGAAGGGCACCCAGGGAGGCAAAAGGAGGCCTCAACCCAGGATCCAGGTTCTTATCACGGCCCAAGAAAAGATTTAAGAATGTGACAAAATGATTTAGCAAAGCACAGTAAATTTATTAAAGTGTTAGTACACACCTGAGAAGTGAGAGCCGGTGACCTCAGAGAACAAGGCACCCTGATGAAGGGGGTCTGGGTGAAGATTCTTATTAAACATGGACAAGAAGAGGATAGGGTGGTCCTTGGCTTCTAATACTGGTGGGGTGACTGCCAACATGGCTCATCTTTGTCCCTCCTCTCCAGATAGTGACTTTTTTGGGGGGGTCTTCTCACTACAGGAAATTGGGGAGGGAGGAGCAGTGAAGTAGGTGGTTAGTTAAGATTATGTCTGAAGTTTTCCATCCAAGATGGAAAAAGGGAAGTGTAGAGCTTGAAGCCTTTGTTCTGGAAGTGTTCTGGTTCCCCAAACTATCCAAAAAGGGATCTATGAGCTGTCCTTTTGGGTTTTTATGGTGGCTGCATGACATAGTCATAACTAACTAAGTCACTGGCCAAAGACAATTGATTCGACTTCTAGCCTTCTCACCACTCCTTGGAAATCAGGTGGATGGGAATGAATGTTCCAATCATCTAATCACATGTTTGGTTATCCTGGCAACCAGCCCCCATCCTTAAGTACAATCCAAAAGTCATCTTATTAACATAAAATAGAAACCTTTGTCACTCTCATCATGAAGGAAATTCCAAGAATTTTAGAGTGTTGTGCTAGATAAATCATAATATTGATACTGGTGACTGCCCAGGCCCCAGAGTGAGGAAAGGGTTGCAGGAAACACCAGAGGCTGCAGGATTGAAGCTGCAGTGTGGCACATGATAGATTTCCCTACCCCTGGGTATGGGTAAATTATCTAGCAAGACAGCAAGCATCACGTTACCCCAGCAACCGAGCTAGTCCAGGCCATGGCAGCAGAGGGAGACCTTGTATGGAGTTTGTGCAGACTGGTGAGGGTGATTGATGGAGGTAAAGGCCCTGCTATTCCCTTCCAGAACACGACAGCAGAAGAAAATGCAGACCTGCTGGTAAAATCTGGCAAAAGAACAAATTGGCTAGGGAAGTTGGATCCTTCCAGAGTGCATGGAATTTGGGGCCTGGATTTTTAAAAGGAGAGAGGGCAGAGACTTGCTCATCTCCTTCCCTCACTTGCCAAGTTGTGGGCCGGCTTGCACTAAGGCCCGGTCCCACATCCTGGGCCATGCCTTGGGGATGTATGCCCCTGCAGTGGCCCACGGGATACTGTGGCATCTTTAGCTACATGGATGGTCCTGGACCACCTTCTTGTCTTCCCCTGAGATCATTGTACAGATGCATGGGCCAGAGAGCTCACTGGCCCTGGGGGCTGGGGCATCCTTGGAGGCTGGGCCTCATGGGCAGAGCTCCTTCATGATAGGATGCAGTGGCTGGCAGTGGCCCCAGGTCCCCAGAGTGGTAATCAGCTATGGTGTGGCAGTGGCAGCACCAGCCCTACATGCGTGCACTCCAGAGAGGGAGCATGAAGCTGGGTCCGCGTAGCAGCCTCATGCTCCAAAAGGACAAATAGGAATGGAGTGGAATCTGTGGGCTTGATTTTGGGTTTCAGTCTTTTAGAGAACAAATGAATTTTTTCTGTGTTTTGCAGGAGAGAGCAGCCTGGAGCCATGGAGTCTTCTGCTCCCCCAAATTATGCAACATTTTAGCAAAGACCTTTTTCCTTCCCCACCAATCTTTGTTTTATGCCTGTGTTCAATGGTGTGCAGCCAAATCCCACTTTTTTTGGTAACAATATCACAGCTGGATAACTTAAAAATAAATTTCTTAACCCATCAGATAGCTAAGATGAGAGGGAAACCAAGTAACCTAAAATCAAAGAAAAGACAGGGAAAGGAAAATCAGAACAAATCAAGGGGTGGGGGTTGAGAGTACGTTGAGGGGACTACATGCAAACCAGCACAGTCTATTCTAATCATCAGGAAGCAGTTGTCAAACCTCAAATTTTCTTTCTCCACAATGATCATCACAATGGTCATAGTCCAGGTCATGTGGGACACAACGACAAAAGTTACTCTTTTTTCTTTATCTCAAACTAAGGTACAGGTGCCCTGGCCTGCTGCTACCTCTACTGTTGCTGTGGTCTCTGCTTGCAAATTGAACACCCAGAATGCCTGCTGTAAGGCTCAGGGACCATCATGGAAGAAAGAGATAGGAATGTGAGATTGTAAGTGCCGGATGAAAAAATACAATGGATGAACAAATCTGACTCCATCTTGAAGCTATCCACTCATTATCTGAGCCTGGACCCTTTTGCCCTATTTCTTTCAAGATAAAGGACTGAACAGCAAAAATGGGGGATTTATAACTGCAGAACTAGCTCAAACTGATTCTAACAAGATCTTAAGTTGCTTTTAAGAGACAACCAACTGAAACATCAGGTCATACAGCCAAACCATGCACAGAAGAGAGCAATTTGACCTCTAGTTGCAACTGGAACCAAAGTCTTGCCGACCTCCCCCACAATGGAACCAAAGGACCAGGACACGACTAGAACTTGAACAGAGAAACCCTTTCTGAAACAAAAAGTCCATTGTCCAGGAAGATCAGTACTGAAGCCACTTACCATATCTCATTATAAATGATGAAGTTCCAAAGCACTCCAAATCAAAACCTGCCCTGCCAGCACTTCTGAATAGTAGCCTATTCCTCCTAATCCTTTAAAACTCACCCTGAATCAGGGAGACACATTTGAGCCTTGCCTCCTGTTTTATTGCCAGTTGACTTCACAATAAAATTTCTTTCCTTTCTCAAAAGCCAGTACCATAGTATTAGCTTCTACGTACATTGGGCAGTGAGCCCAAAAGGTCTTAAGTCCTTGGCAGAAAGGCGGCAAACATTGTCACTTTCAAGCTACATGTGAAAAGCTGTGGAGCTGAAAGAAGGGTAAAAGAAAAAAACCCTCTACTCCTAGGAGCAGAGCAGGAAATACTCTCCCAGGCAAGATCTCTTGAAACTGGTCAAGCAATGGTCTGGTATGCATCCTCCTGGTTTTTGTTTCCACCATTTTTTGCCTTTTATATTTTGACGTAATTCTAATAGAGTTGTTCTCTTTGTTGATGCAATAAAAAAGTTATAAAACTTCAGGGTATATTGTATTATGATCCTGTTGAAGTCTATGAGAGAAATATCCTTTTTAATCACTTCAGTATCCCTGAATTTTTTCAAAACTAGATTATTATGAAAATTAATCAATATGAGCACTAATTAGTGGAGTATATATAAGTTTTTGTCCTAGCATCAAGATCAGAATGAATTCTAATGTAACAGGTGGTGTATTAGTTTTCCATTGCTGCTATTACAAATCCCCACACAGTTAGTGGCTTTAAACAACATAATTTTTTTCTTATATTAATAGTTATGGAGGTTAGAAGTCTAAAATAATTCTCACTGGGCTAAAATCAAGGTTTGACCAGGCTGCATCTCTTTCTAGAAGCTCTAAGGGACAATCCAGTCCCTTCCCCTTTCCAGCTTCTAGAGGCTGCCTTCATTCCTTGGCTCATGTCCCCATTCCTCCCAGTTCCAAGGCAAGAATGTCAGGGCAAACCATTCTCACACTGTCACTCTCTGGTTCTCCTCCTTCTGCCTCCCTCTTCCACTAATACTGACCTATGTGATCATACTGGGCCCACCTAGATAACACAGTTTCCTCTCCCCATCTCAAGGTCAGCTGATACCTTTCATTCCATTTGCAGCTTGAATTCCCCTTTGCCATGTTATCTAATATATTCACAGGTCCTGGAATTAGGTCATGGCTGTCTTTGGAAAGCAATCATTCTACTTACTACAGGGGGTAAATGGAGGGAGGGGGAAAGTTGGACATCACGCTCAGACTGAATTAAAGAGAGATTTATAATAATGTTAGAGAAGGTGCATGTAATAATACAGCAACTTGCCTAAGTATGACATGCTTTTAAATCTACTTCATGTTTTCTCCTAATATGTGAATATAGATTGTGGGGGAGCTTTGCTCTCAGAGCTCCCCATCTGCTGTGGATGAGAATAAGTCTACCAAGACATGATCTGCTTTGGGGAGGAAAGGTGGCCGATCTCTCAAAGGAGAAGGGCCAGGAGCCTTTTCTTCAATGGGCTTTTATTGGGTTCAATTTGCACAGGAATACAGGTAAAGCTCATCAATCATTGTCAGGCAGGAAGGATCAAACAATAGATAACATACAAAGAACTACAAGGGCTTATTCTGAGTCAGGGTCAGTTAGCTAAAGGGCTATAAGACTTTGGGAAACAAACTGATTTCAAGCTTGGACACTTATTAGAAAATTGAGGGCATTCTTAGCAAAGCAGGTTTCACAGGATTTTATGTATTAGTTCTTAGGCCTGATCACCCCTGGGAATCCGCCCTTTCCAGCACAGGGCTACACTGCCCTCTGTCATTGTTTCAGGCTTAAGTCAGGCAGGGGAAGTAAGGCAGCCTAGAGATTAGCAGACTTCTTGCAGACAGAATAAGGACTCAGGCTATGTCAAAGCCGAGGGGTAAGGGTCCATCACCCCCTTTTTCTATAGCCCCCAAGTCCTTCCCTGAGGGCCCCATTCACAGACATGCCTGTCTTAGGTCGTCCCTCCTTTGAGGAATCTTACCCATCATTGGCTAACTGGTCAGGCTCAGGGCCAAGCAGGGTGAAGTAAAAGGGGCAGAGGTGAAGAGAAGGGGGCAAAGCTTATCTCCTGCCAGGGAGATAAGCTTTGTCTCCTTAGTGGTTTATGGTCCCAAAGAGTCTCACTCAGCCTTAGCCATGGGGGTTTACAGCTTCTGAAACCAGGCAGGGTGGTTCCCCAAAGTAGATAATTGTTATTTATTAACTATTTATATGTTATTAAGTATATTTATTTTGGAAAAAATATTTGGTTTATTTTCAGATAATACCCTAAACAATGTCCTCATCTATCTAGGCGGAATTTCACAAATGTCTAATATGGTACTAAGGATGTATTACCCACTTTCTAAAGACTATGATGGTCCTTCACATTCAAATTTCCTTGTCAGTAGGTGGCCAAAGGACTTAAAGGTAATTTCATTTCAGAACAAACTATCTGAACTTTACCCCAATTGTATTAATTTATGTTTATTTTTTGCACAACAACCATCTTTTACTTTATTTTAGGTTCAGGGTAGTCCTCAAAGTGGCTATAAGTACAATAATCAGACTGCTGAGTAAGGATGGGATGCCATATTTAAAGACACAGAAAGCAATCATTTTTGCGACTAAAACTAGGACCTTTTTTTGTATTTAACTTTATCAGTAATTTTTCCCTAGTAGTCTATTTCAGTAAACAAATGTAGTTAAACACCTAGTCTGTGCCAGAACTCATGTCAGTCATTTGGGGTAAGTCATTAATTAATTCAATGAATATTTACTGCTGCCTGCTTTGTACCAGGAACTTTTCTAGGTTATTTAAGCTCCTAAGACAGCTTACATTTTAGTGTGGGAGACTGACAATAAACAAGGAAAATATAGAGATGATGATAAGTACTGTGGACCAAAACAAAGAAAAGACGGAATGGGTTGTAGCAGACTTGGTGGTCAAACAAAGCTTCTTTAACAAGATGACATTTGAGCAGACATCTGAAGGAGCTGAGAAGTGAGCCATAGGAGTAAGTTTGAGGAAAAGATTCCAGGAGGAACAGCAAGTGCAGATTCACAAAAAGCTGGAGCATACTCAGCATTTTCTAGATAAAGCAATACGGCCAGTGAGGCTGAAGGGTCATGACATGAAGGGAGAGGAGCAGATGAAGTAAGGGGTGAGGTGGGGAGCAGGTTCTATACCTTTTTTTTTTTGCATTGTTTTATTTTAGACAGAGAGGAAGGAAGGGAAGGAGAAAGAAATAGAAAGTAAAACACTGATGTGAGAAAGAGACATCAATTCGTTGGTTGCCTTCTGTATGCTCTCCCACCGACCACAGACCAAACCTGCAACCCAGGCATGTGCCCTGACCAGGAAACAAACTGGCAACCTTTCAGTTTGTGGGATAACACCCAACCTACTGAGCCACACTGGCCTGGGGTAACACTGTCTTACATATTGTGAGGATCTGGTGGGGAGGGGAGAAAAGAGGATTTGAGCAGAGGGGAACAATGGAATTACTTTCATAAATTATATTATTAATTTATTAACTTGCTAAAATAAAATCTTCTTGAAGTTTTCCATCTACTTTTGGGCTTATCTTTAGTTTCTATGACACCATTACTAAGATGCACAATTTTTTTAGATTTTCTTTCAGCTTGATTTTTTTCTTACCCACCCCCCACATTTTTAAATTAAATTTATTGAGATAACATTGGCTAATTAATAAACTTCAGGTGTACAACTTTATGACATTTGTATACCTTATTACGTTTTAAACAATTAATTTGTATTTTATTAGTCCTAGGATAACAACACATTATAATGTATATCAGACTTTCAAAATGGCATTAAAAAAATTACCCTGAAAGCACATTTTATCGCTCAATATTTTAGGAGTAAAGCTTCTGTTTGTTTTGTAAACAAATCAGTGAGTTAAAAACTAGAGGATAAGTAATCAAATATTTAAAAAGTACAAAGATATTATTGGTAGCATTAAAAGTATAGTAAAACTCAGTTTCACTTATTTCCTTTTCACTACTATACATCATTTGAGCTATGTTTTGAAAAATAAAATTTCCTGTTGTTTCATATTTATTTAATGTTTTAGATTTAAGAGATCAAAATTGGGGTTAAAGATCTTTTTAATTTATAAATACAATACTTATTTGCTCCATGTTTACATATTGATAGACTTGGCAATATTCAGGATCCTTTAGAACATCCTTACTGTATAACTATCGGCGATCCCTGGCTTGTGATGTGTTCACTTTTTCTTTTCTATAGGAAACCATTTCTACATTATTGTTCTTATATTCTTTAAACTAGGGTCATATGTATTGTCAGAATTTTGGGTATACAAAATTAAGTCTGGTAAGTAGAAAGCCTAGTGAAATAATATACTTATGACGGTAGGTGTTCCTGACTTTTCCTTTAACTAAAACTTGAATTTTAGTACAGTAGAGAAAAACAATAGCTATTCAATACACTGCAGAGGATTTCAGTGAGCTTCTTACTATTGGGTATTTCTTAAAAACAGATTCTTTCGATGGAAAATAATTTATAGTACTGGAACACCAAATGCTACTTCATCTACTACTATATTTTTTAAAGGATTATTTGAATAACAAACACATTCTCTGTGGGTAATCTAAACCAGCACTGGCTCAACTACCCATATAGTGATGACTTCTGTTAATGCCTTCTCTAGGCTACTCTTCGTAGCTCCAGATCTTATTTTTACTCAACCTCTCTACTTGGTTATACTGAAGACACTTCAAATTTAATATAACAAACTCACTTTGGTCATAAAGATAAAACTTAATTTAACCCATAAAGATAAAACTAAGTCAATAAATATTCTCATTCTTTATTTTTTATTTAATTACTGGCAAACATAAAATCACCTAAGTCAGACCTAAACGCTATTCTTAGTGACTCACCCCTCCATCTCATATAAGCAGCCACTGAGTCTATGAAATATATTTCTAAATTTCTCTAGATTGAGCCTTTTATCAGTATCATATAATGGAAAGGTTAAGGTCTTTGGCATCCACCAGACCTAAGTTCAAGTATACAGTAACTGTGAGACTTTGGATAAATTATTTAACCTTGGGTAGTTTGTCCATCTGGTGAACAACAACAATATCTCTATTATAACATTGTTGAAGCTTAAAAAGGATAATATACATATCACAGTGCTTGCCACATTATATTTAATAAACCTTCACTGTCATTCCCTCTCACCCCTATTCCTATTGCTTTAGTTTAAGCCATTATGATTTATAAATTAAACATTGCAATAGTCTTTTTAACAAGTCAAAGTGATTCCACTTTCCAAGCTGTAGCCAAAGGGATCTTTCTATGAGTCAAGTCTCATCTTTTGCCTCTCTGCTTAAAATTCATTGCCTCCCTGTGACTTCCTTAAGATACAATCTTTTAGCATAACATAAATTGTCCCCAATCTGACATCCTGCCATGCACTAGTTTTTTTCTAGTCCCTCGTATGGAATTGCCAATTTTCCACTTTTTGTCTTTTTCTTGTCTTTTTGTTCTTTTGCTTGCTTAGAATGCCTTTGGTGGTCTCACAGGTGAACACTTTTTCTTTCTTTATTTTATATATTTTATTTTTTTTCTTTCTATTGAATTTATTGAATAAATTAACAAAATTACATGGGTTTCAGGTGCAAAATTCTACAACACATGATCTGACTATATTGTGTGTTCACCATCCCAAGTCAAGTCTCTGTCCATCACCATTTATCCCCTCCATACCCCTCACAATCACCATACTGTTGTCCCTGTGAACCCTTCTTTAGATTCAGTTTCCGGGTTCCCTCCTATGGGAAACTTTGCTAAATCTATCCTGACAATGATCTCACCTATAAATGGAACCTAATCAACAAAGCAAACAAGCAAGCAAAATATAAACAGAGACATTGAAATAAAGAACAAACTGATAAGTAACCAGAGGGGAGAGAGAGGGGTATAACAGGAAAACGGGGTCAGCAAGGAATGTGTATAAAGGACCCATGGACAAAGAAAATGCAGGGGTGGGGTGGGTAGGATTGAGTGTGGAGGGTAGGGCTGGGTGGGGTGGGGGAGAGTGGTGGTGGGGAAATGGGGACAACTGTAGTTGGACAACAATGAAAAAATAAAAAAGCATTTCCTCTTAAGTCAACAATCATTTACTGACTTATTATGTATGCACCAGGCACTACAGTATATGCTGAAATGGAGCTGTGAAGGATACATGGTGTCCTGCTCTAATAAAGGATCTGGAGAGGGAGACCAACAGTTAGATAATTATTTAGTTATACTTTTGTTGAGTGCTGTAAAAATGTAGTTTATAAAAATGCCTAAGAGTCTTAAGAGGGTGGGGCTAGTTTCCCTTAGGAAGAGCTATTGAAAGAATGATGGTCCCATTTTACCCTTTATAATTCTCTCTTAAAGTACTTAGGCAACTGCATTGAAGTTATTGCCTTAAAAATATGATTTTGATTAGCTAGTAAGTCCTAGGAGCTTATGATTATCAAACGACCCTTTGGCCCATCACAAATGCAAAAATCTTATCATGATGTCCACAATTTAAATCTAGGTGTACCAGACACTAAGTATATAATCTTTTACTTCTGGCAATAACAGCTATTAATGTTATTATCATATTTTTAAAATCCTCTCCTGAGGATGTATTAATTGATTTTAGAGAAAGAAGAAGGGGGAGGGAGGGGAGAAGAGAGATAAAGATATTTATGTGTGAGAGAAAAAAACATCTATTGGCTCCCTTCAGCACCCCAATGGGGACCAACCCACCACCCAGGTATGTGCCCCCGCCGGAATCCAACCCACGATCTTTTTTATGGGAGGACCCTTCAACCACCCAAGCCTCACTGGCCAAAGTTTTAAACATGAAGCACTGCTTTAGCCCTCACTTGTGAAAACCACCACCTTTCTATCCATAGTTGACTTACGCCAACTACCTCACTGAAATGTGCGAACAGGGCTACAGGGCTATTCCTGTTTTACAGAGAATGAAGTTGAGATTCAAAATGAATGGTTCAGTGATTCTTCTAAGGCCTCTGTTCAGAAGTCATTGAGCAGCCCCAGTCCAGGGGTTTCAGGGCCCCAAGTCCTCTTTTCACCACACATTTCTGTCTAGTTCTTTATCTTTTTATTTCCAGAATCTTCTAGTGTGTGGTTTCTAGCAGGTGTCCCATGAATAAATGCACAAGGAGACCTTCTGCTGCCACGCCTTAACCAAAGTACACTAGAATTCCCTCCCTTTGGGTAGAGGAACTTCAAGGTCTGGTTTCAGGCTTGCAGGAGGGCTAGTAATTCCAAGTTGTTTGTTCAGCCAATTAAACACTTTTTTTTTTTGGACCGGGATGTCACTAATTTCCCACCCCCTTCTCAGGTTAACAAACGAAACCAAACCCTGAGTCTGCCTTCCCGACTTTCCTTAAGGAGGCGAAGTCCCTGAAGGGCAGCGGGCCTCGGCTCCACGACCACCTTCCATTCCTCCAGTGGAGCTCCTTGTCTAAAGCTCCCGGGTACTCAGTTTCTAAATTTGAGGCCTTAAGCAGGGAAAATCGAAGCCACGGTTTCGCGGACCATTGGGAGCCTACACAGCCTCCTTAGCGCTTTCCAGCCCCAACTCTGTACCCGTATCCCTGCGTCCTCCCCGCCTTTGAGTGGCAGAGGCCGCGCAGGCAGATGTCCACCCCACGGCAGCACCCTCAGCGAGAGTATTCCTCAGGGAAGAACACACAGATCCCTCTGTCCCTTGGAGACTAAGGCGGGGCAAAGGTATTCGTGCGCGTTGACGTCACGCAGACGCACGGCCACGCCGGTCCCACCCACAACCCGGCCGGGTTGGTTTCCGGCGAGAGCTGGTACCACTAAGTGGAGGTAAAGGTACGGCTAATTTGGTGAGACTAGCTGGCCGCGGGCTGCCCAGTGCCCTGGGAGCCGCCAGAATGCCGCACCTGGAAAACATGGTGCTTTGTCGCGAGTCGCAAGTGTCCACGTTGCAGTCCCTATTTGGAGAGGTATTATGGTCAAACTATTTTTTCTTTTCCAAATCCCGGGGGCAGACGTTTCTGTGGTCTTGCGATGTGTTTACTTATTTATTTATTTACTTCCATTGTGTGGATTGAGGGGCGGTAAATCATCTTTTGCGTTGAGATAGGGAGTGTTGTACGTCTACCCCACTCTTCCACCCAAAGTAACTTGTGTTAGTCTCTTTAAAAGAAAGCCACCGGAAGGACCGGCCTGCTCTACAGTATGTTGGCTCGGGGCATGTTCTTTTACACACGCCGCACTTTGTTAGCTCACAGTAGCCGATAGTAGTTGTTTCTTATCTTTCCCCAACGGAATACTATTTTATACAACAGGAGTGTTTGAAGAATGTTACTTATTCAAATGTTAGTTCGCACATTTCAATGAGTTAGTTGGCGTAAGTCAACTATGGATAGAAAGGTGATGGTTTTCACACGTGAGGCTAAAGCAGTGCTTTATGTTTAAAACTTCATCGGCGTTTCCAGAATTGTAAGAGCTCTGAAGAGATCTAGTCCACACTTCTAGACTAGTACCTCGGATGCTGTCCGAGAGAAGAGGTTAAGTATCTTCTCTGGATGGACACAGACACAGCTAGGGGAGTCTTATTCATAGGCAGGAGGTAGCATTCACGAATTCAAAACTTAATCTATTTTTTATTATATTCTCACCTGGGGGGGGCTTTTGATTTATGTGCATTATTTATTTATTTAAAAAATATTTTCAGTTGTTATATTATAGCTGTCCCAATTTTTCCGACTTTGCCCTCCTCTCTCCCCAGCAACCCCCTCCCCCAACCCCCACAACTGTCCATGATCGTGGGTCATTCCTACCTGTTCTTTGAATAGTCCCTTCCCCTTCTTTCACAATTATCCCCCTCCCCGCTCCTCTCTGGCCACTATCAGTCTGTTCCATGTTTCCATGCCTCTGGTTCTATTTTGCTCGTTAGTTTATTTTGTTCATTAGATTCCTTTTATAAGTGAGATCATATGGTATTTGTCACTGACTGGCTTATTCCACTTAGCATAATAGTCTCCAGTTCCATCCATGCTGTTGCAAAAGGTAGGAGTTCGTTCTTTTTCCTGTGTAGTATTCCACTGTGTAAATGTACCATAGTGTTTTTAATCCATTTATCTACTGATGGGAACTTAGGCTGTTTGCATCATTTGGCTATTGTAAATAGTGCTGCTGTGAACATTGGGGTGCTTAAGTTCTTTTGACTTGGTGATTCAAGAGTCTTAGGGTATAATCCCAGCAGTGGAATTGCTGGGTCAAAATGCAGTTCCATTTTTAATTTTTTGAGGAAATTCCATACTGTTTTCCACAATGGCTGCACCAGCCTGCATTCCCACTAGCAGTGCACTAGGGTTCCCTTTTCTCCACATCCTTGCCAGTACTTGTTGTTTGTTGATTTATTAATGATAGCCATTATGACAGGTGTGAGGTGATATCTCATTGTGGTTTTAATTTGCATCTCTCTGATGGCTAGTCATGCTGAGCATCTTTTCATATGTCTATGGGCCCTCTGTATGTCCTTTTTGGAGAAGTGTCTATATCACGTCCTTTGCCCATTTTCGAATTGGATTGTTCGTCTTCCTGGTGTTGAGTCGTATGAGTTCTTTATATATTTTGGAGATCAGGCCCTTGTCTGAGGTATCATTGGCAAATATGTTCTCCCATATGATTGGTTCCCTTTTCATTTTGAAGATGGTTTCTTTTGTTGTGTTTTTTAATTTGATATAGATCCATTTGTTTATTTTTCCCTTTATTTCCCTTGCCCTAGCCTTGTCAATAAATGGTGTGGGGAGAACTGGACTGGTACATGCAAAAAAATGAAACTAGACCACCAACTTATACCATATATATATTTTTTTGCTTTGTATTTCTTTTTTTAAAATTCATACCATCTTTATATATGCATTATTTAGACATGGAATTACTCAGACTTGGTTCTTATCTATAAGGAGAGAAAATGACAGTTTAGAGTTACTCTTACTATCTGTATCCCCCTCCCATCCCCCATTTTCAGTTTTGCCTTCTTAAATCCTTTAAGTATTTTCATCCCACTGGTAATGTTGGATGGCAGTCTGAGGTGGCCTATGAAGTATTAGGGGAAAAATACCACCCTTCTTAAGGGTCACATTAGGGAAGTAGGGGACAATGACTGCATCCTCAGTATTTTAGTCATAATGCTTTCAATTACAGTTAGCTATATTATCACTGAAATGTTTTCTTGGTTATTCTCTATGCATTCCTTCCCTGGAGTTGTTAAACCTAGATCACTCCAACCAGAAATGCTCCTCCTGAAGAGAATATTGGCAAATAGAGATGAACTGTATCAGCATGGTATGGACCACAGAAAGTGTTTTAAACTCTACTCTTACTGCAAATCATGTTTAACAGTGTTAATACCATTGTTCTGCAAGGTGCTGTGCATGTTGGACATACAAAAAAATAGTTCATACTTTTAAGCAAATTTATTTGTTCAACAACTAATACTCACTGAGTACCTTCTCTGTGTCAGGCACTGGGTCAGATCCTGGCTTATTGCAGTTTATGTTAGGGAGGTCTATAAGGTAAAAAGTTAAATAACAATGCTAGAGTTCAGTTTAATTCAAGGGAACAATAGGAAATGTGTTATGAGGTGAGATATTATTAAGCACCAAATAATGGATGCAGACAAGTGTGGCAGAATTCCAGAAAAGGAGAGTTTTAGTGTAGTTTGAAAAAATTGGCTAAAGGATATCTTGAGCTTTTCTTTAAAGGTGAAATATAGTATTTGTATAGCAGAGATGCTCAGAAAGCATGTGGTTAACACTTGGGGCAGAATTTTCGAGCCCCAAGAGTTAAAGGAAATATATAAAGGAAATATATATAGGTTATATAAAGGAAATATATAACATAGTGGCTAGAATGTAATAAATGTTTATAATTATTGTAGTGGTAGATGATGGTCATAGATACTCTACTTTCTCATGAAAATTGCATCCTCCAATTTTCTTGTAATTATTTTTAAAATGTGTGTCTTCTCACTAGACTATGAATTTCTCCAAAGTAGTTTTGGCTTTAATTGATATTTATATTGTTCAGTGCATCATTGTTTTCAGCATTTAATAGGTGTCTAATAAATGTTTGTTGTATGACTAAAACATTTATAATAATTGCTTTTTGCTAGTCAGCCAACTCTTAATGTTCTGCAGGAAAATCTTGGAAATCGGTCTTTTGAAATATATGCTTTGTAGATTTTACCATATTTTATTTGGTGAAATGACATGTAGGCTGAAGTAAATTTAATGTGCATACCTCAAAAGTATCCTGTAAGTTTTCCTAAGAACAAAGGACTTTTGAAATCCTTCTAGCCCTTTGATTACATGTATTTAGTTTCAGAGCTTTAAAATGTATAATGAAGTTGCAGTTTATGTGGGATTATATTCTTTACAAAAGAGTTAAGATAAAAGTGGAGTATGGTCAAAATTATTCCGGAAAAATTTCTTAAATCTCCTTTGAAAATATGAGTTTGTTTATATAAATTTGTACAATAATATAAAAAGTATGAAAATACAGTATATAATAAATAAACCAAATAAAATTTTTCAGAAATTTTAATTGCTTAACAGAAGAAGTGCTTAGACTTGAGTCAAGTAAATTTAAGATGCGGTGATGACTCCATTGTATGCTCACTGTTGAAATAATTTGGATTGAATATTTTACTTTACCACATAAAACTTTCTTGCAAGCCAATAAATGTTAATTTTCTGTTTTGTTCAATTTTCAGTTAGTTCAACTTTCCAGACTGATAACCTTCTCTCCTCCCCTAGAGACATCATTTCAGTTTTCCCTCAATTTTTATTTATGGACATACTGCCAGTGGAAAGACCTATGTCACACAAACCTTGTTGAAAACTTTAGAGGTAAGAGTAACCCCATACTCAGTGTTAATTGATTTGTACTCAGAGTCCTAGAAATGGAAGGGATCTGGGAGATTATTTAGTTCAGTTTACCTTTCTGTGAAGCAATATTGTATACATAAAACATTTCTGACCAACTTTTGTTTGAATATCTTCAAAGACTGTAAGCTTCAGAAAGGATTGTTAGATAACTTTAGCCTTGATATTAGAAAGTTATTTTTTATTTCTAATTTTAATTGGCTGATACTATTTGGGAAAAAATACACGATGATAAATTCTTCAAAAATATTAAAATCTGTTTTTTTTTCATTGTTGTATTTAGAACATTGATACTGATGATTCTGAATCTCCACATACGCAAAACTGAATATATCACCTTTACTCTGCCTTTCTTTTCATATTGTGTATCACAGTGTATGGTCTCAATATTCACATAGTTGTCAAAACTTACTATTTACTCCTTCCTCATCCTCTCTCTTTAAGTAAATCGACCCAGTAAATATGTTCTACTCATTCCACATTGTTAATGTGTTAACTTCATGTACCTTCAATCACAGCTATAACTAACTCAGTTTCAGTTACCATTGTTTCTTCCATGTATTTCTGTAACAGTCTCTGCAGTGCAGTCCATGCTTTGTGTGATATGTAAGACCCTTCATAAGCTGGATTCAGTTTATCTTTCATAATCACTAAGAATTTGGGCTATTTTATAGACTCATTCTGGCAAACTCATGTTCTTCTGGATTTACCACTTAGTGCTTTCCCCGCCTGAAAACTAGCGCTAATACTGACAACATTTGGAATTGTTGTAAGAATTAAATGAGTTAATACATGCAAAGTGCTTAGTACAGTACTTAGTATATAGTAAGCACTCAGTAAAGGTTAATTGCTACTATTAATGATTATTGCCACACCCTCTATCACGTTGTAAGCCAGGATAAGCAAACTTTTTCTTAAGGGCCAGATGATAAGTATTTTAGGCTTCTGGGCCATATAGTTTCTATCGCAGCTACTCAGCTCTGCCTTAGCACGAAAGCAGCTGTGTACATTATCTATCTGAATAGATGTGGCTATGTTGTAACACAATTTTATCAAAACATGATTGCCCCACAGACTGTAGTTTACTAGCCCCAGTCCTAAGCTCTAGCTCAGAAGGTGCGAGTTTATATGGCATACTGCACGACTGATAGTTCCTGATCTCTCTTACTTTCAGACCTTAGCACCTAGTGCTCCTTTTGCTTGGAGTAGCTTCCCTGTATTCACTCACTTGACCTCTACTACCCTGTTGCTTAGCAAATGCATATGTACTTCGCTAGGTGTTCTTCTGCTTATGCTTTGGGAAGCTGTTCTTGACTCCCTAAAGTGTGTTCGATTCTCCTCTGTTGTTCAACCTAAGTATTCGGTGCTTAATTCTGTCATAATATATAGTGCTTTTAGCTATTGTATTTGTGTTTTGCTGGCTCAAGACTGTGAATTTTTTGAGGTTATTCTCAACACCAAGTACAGTGCTTGGCATGTACCAACTTCTGAATTTTAGCCTTTGATACCTAAGAACACCTGTGCATTTTAACAATGTGGATACCTGGCATTCATACGAGACTCAGAATCTGAGTGTACAAGATCCTGGATCAGGCATTTGCATTTGAGAACCCCTTGTATGAAGTGTCCAAGTACAGATATTAAATAAAAGTATGAAAACTGAATAAGGAATTACATATTTAAGACATTTCACTTTTTATCACATAATTTTTGCTGCTACTTAATCATTTAATTAAATGATTATTGCTGTTTCTGGTACAGGTACACAAAGAGACACTTAGAATATGCTGCCATAAAAGGTCATGTGCAAGGACATAGTTGTAAGCAAGACACATTCATAATGGAGAGCTTGCAACTTCTAGTTCATAAAGGAATGAGGATAAAGGAGGTCAAACTCCTTGAGTAAATGTTGGTAAAACTGTGCCTAAGTAAATGTAATGTAACCTTAGTTATATCATTACTCAAAGAAAGAAAAGCCCCTTTATTGGGTGAGATTTATAGAATATTACTAAAAATAGTTTTAGGTTCCATTATTTGTGCCATATGTTGTAAGTTATCTTCCTCTGAATTGTCGGTACTGCTTTTGTGACTTCATCCTGATTACAGACTATTTGTGAGCAAAGCTTTTATTTCCTTGTTACTTCAGAAATTACCTCCATTTTGATAGTTCTCTAAATGAAGAGCTGGTTCTCAATCCTCATAGAGTTTTTAACTCTTAAGTTTTTTTTTGATCTAGGTTCATTCATCATTAAGGTTATTATCTTAAAATTATAAATATGAAATTTCTACTAAGGATTTTAACCTTCAGGTATACATGGGTTTCCTTATATAATTCTTTGAAGGAAGTACAGATTTGCTTTGAATCCCTGTAGGAAACAAATGGCAAACTCACATAATTGAAGTGAATTTAATGAAGGTACTATTTTACAAAGGTTGAATTAATGTTAAGGGAACCAATAAGGAGTAGTAAAGCAGTGATAGCCTTTATCTCTCCCAGACCTGAGTGAGCCACAGGAAGGAGTTGTTACTGGCCCCCAGTAAGACCTGTAGCCTTCCACTAAGGGCTCCCCGGCTGGACCTGTGTGGCCTTTAGTAGAAGGTCAAAGCCACTGTCAAACTGTGGGCCTCTGAGGGATGGGGCTGGGAATCAAAAGAATAAATACTCAGCTTTTTTCTCTTACTACCGTCCTTCAGTCCTCTGCTGGTTCTTTCCATTGGCTGAATCCAATCAGTGCAGGAAAGTAAGAGAGTCTGGGCAATTTAATGTGTAATGTTCAGACTCCTGGGACACAGCAGGTTGGAAGAGTGTGGGGTAAAGGCTAGAAGGGCCAGTGGGAAATATCCAGCAGAGTCATATTTGTGTGTGTGTATTTTCTGTTTACATTATTTTTTTGTATTTTGTTTTCAGCTCCCACATGTCTTTGTGAATTGTGTTGAATGCTTTACCTTGAGGCTGCTTTTGGAACAAATTTTAAACAGGCTGAATCATCTTAGTTCTTCAGAGGATGTATGTTCTACTCAAATAACCTGTGATACATTTAATGACTTTGTTCGCTTATTTAAACAAGTAACCAAAGCTGAAAATCTCAAGGACCAGACTGTATATATTGTAAGTATTTAATTTCATTATATCATCTCTTATTTGAAAATTGGTTTGTTTACTAGTTCAATTTCCATATATTTGCTTTGAGTCTCACTATGTGCAGTGCACCATGCAAGGTGCTTTTGGGATACAGAAATGTTTTAGTTGTATTTCTAACCTAAAGTGAGCTTCAGTTTAATAGAAGAGTTATGACACATTAACTGGCGTATGACTGTAGGCAGAATGTGATAAGTGATAACCACGAGATGCAAAATACTGACTTAGGCACATCTGGTACAGTTTCAAGAGGTAATATTTGAGAGAGACCTAAAAGAATGATTAGGGTGTTAATAGGACAAAACTGAAGAAGAGGAATTTCAGATGGAGGAATTATATAAGCAAATGCATACAGATGGGAGTGGAGGCCAGGGAATATCAAATAGGCTAGTTTCATTGGGTTATAAGTATGAAGGGATAAAAAGAAGACTAGAAAAGTAGGTGGTGGCAGATCTTGGAGTGTCTTGAGACTGTACTAAAGCACTTTATTTTGTTTTCTAGATGGTGAGAGGAGGTAGTGACGATTTTAGAGCAACAAATATGCTTTAGAAAGAGTACTCTGAAAGCCTGTTGAATAAGTGGATTGGAGGGGATGAAAGACTGCAGGCTAGAAAAGTTATTTTTGAGGCTTTTGTAGCTGTTTACATTAGAGAAAATTTGGGCCTGGACTAGAGTTGGGATAGGAGATACAGAAAGGAATAAATGGAAGAGATAGCAAAGGTCAAACTTATTAGTTCTCAAATGGGGTAGGTTTGTGGGGAAAGATGAATCAACTAATTTTAGGTTGGTTACATTTGAATTGTAGTTGTTATATCAGTGTGAAAATGACCAGCAGATAACTAAAAATGTAAAATGTATTTTACATCAGTGAATTTTTTTATAACACTCTAACGTTTAAAAAAAGATGATTCTCTCTTAATTATAATTGAATTGTATTATGGAGCTTGTCAAAACACTAAGTTTTTAACTAACTGAAGGGACCAAATCTTATTCATTCTTGTATAAAACAGTTTCTTCCAGATTTTAATTTCACTTATTTATTCAACAAATATTTATTGAGCACTTCCTGTGTGTTAGGCAGTGTTCTAGATACCAGAGACAGAACAGGGAACAAAATTTCTGCCCTCTTATAGCTTATAGTCTGGTTGAAGAAAATAGACAATAAGCAAGTTAACAATTAATATGTCTGATGATATATTAGTAGAGGAAGGGCAAATTCAGTGGATGGGGGAGAGTAGTTATTTTTTTCTAAATAGGGAAGACAGAGAAGATCTGAAAAAAGAATATTCCAAGCAGAGATTTAAATGAGAGTACAAAGATTGGAGCATGCCTTTTATATTCAAAGAATATTAGGGATTGAAATAGTTTAAATAAGGTGGAGGTTGAGAATCAACAGAAAGTTGCAAGGATATAAGCTTGTAGAGTAATGTTATGGATTGACTTGTTTCCTCCAGAAATTCATTCCTTGAAGTTCTAACCTCTGATACCTCAGACTATGTACCCTTTTTGGAAATAGGATTATTGCAGTTGTAAATAATTAAGATGATGTCATAATAGAATAGATTGGGCCCCTAGTTCACTATGACTGGTGTCTTTATAAAGAGGAAACATGGAGAAAGACATGCCCATAAGAGAGTGCCATGTAAAGATTGGATGTATGCTGCTACAGGCTGAGGGACTAGCAAAAACTAGGAGATGGGCCTGGAACAAACTTTTCTCTAGCACATCAGAGGAAGCATGGCCATGTCAACACCTAGATCTTGGGCTTCTAGCTTCCAGAATTGTGAGATAATATAATTTCTATTGTTTGAGCCATACTGTTTGTGGTGCTTTGTTATGGCAGCTTTAGGAAACTAATACAATTAGTTATGAGGTATTTTAATCCAGGCAAAAATCATGCTGGCTTAGAACAGGGTAGTAGCAACGGAGGTTGTAGAAGTGGTCTGGATGGATATATTTGAAGGTAAGGCTCACAGAATTTTATGGTAGGTCGAGTGTGGAGGAAGAGAGAATGAGAAAAGTTTGTACTGAAAGGATGGAGTTGTCAGTATTTGGTGAAAACTATAGCAGGTAGGGTCTTTCTGTGGGGAAAGGAGTGATAAGAAGTTTTGAGCATGTTAATTCTAAGCAGAGATGTTGAATTGGCACTTGGACACTTGAGTTTGAAGTCATGAGAGAGGTCCATTGTGGAGGTGCTATTTTGGAGTTGTGAGCCTATAGGGAGTAGTACTTTAAGCTATGAAACTGGGTTAAGTCACTTAGAGAGTGAATGAATTAGAAAAGAGGCATGTGCAGTGACTGAGCACTGTAGCACTCCAGTGCTAAGGGATGGGCAAATGATAACAAACAAGGAGACAGAAGAAATCAGTGATGTACAAAGAAAACTTGGAGAATGCAGTGTCCCAGAAGTCTTGCTGAGCGGCCCTTTCTTTGTCCTCTGGCTAGAGAGCAGACTTTTGTTGGGACTTTTTGGCTATGTTTGTTGGCCTTTCTGTGCTGCTGGCTTTTCAGCTCCACATCTTGGATACGTGAGACAGAAGAACACTCAGGCAGTTTACTCTTTGACATGAGTTGCCATTCCTCTGGTCTGAAGTTCCTAGCTGGTCTGTCTTCTTCTCTTCACCTTTCAGAACCCTGTTTGATTTATATATAATATTCAAGATTCTTAATTTCACTTAGGAGGAAGAATAGGAAAAAGTACATTTGCTCTATCTTTCCAGAAGCATAAGTCAGTTTTATGCAAGTGCATAGTGAAGAATACGGCAACTACTAGTAAAGTCTGGCATCATTACCACCTTGATTTATGCTAAAAAGACTCTCGTTTAACTTACTCTTGCTTTTTCACCACCAGTGCAAATGTCAACATAATGAAAAAGGAAAGTCATATTTTAATATTATTATGAAAATAGTTTTGACCTTGCCAACCTCTTGTAAAGGTTTCAAGGACATGCCTCTCCCCTTCCCCCTCCACTGCCAGGGGCCAAGATCACATTTCAAAAACAGATGGTCTTTCACTGAAGTAAGGTAGGGGACAATATCACTGGAGTTGTATTAGAGAAGTGATAGTCAGAAACCCCAGAATATATGATGGCTTCAACAAGTAGTTCAAAGCTGTGTGTCTTCAGGGAGGAGGGAAAATAAATCAATTTCTAGAAATAGCCGAGGAGTAATTCGGACCCTATTCATTTTTCAAACCAAGTGGATCAAAGTAGGTGTTCAGTATGTGTTAGTTGACTAAATGTTACGGATGGAAAAGTTTGTATATATTTAGTGTAGAACATCTGTTATAGTAAATATATAGACTGTTTAGCTATCTAATATATGAATTGGTAAACTTCAGTACTTAGGAAATAACACAGAAAGGTGGCTGAAAATGTATTCTAGTCAGTAAACCACTTTACAAATCAAGAGTTGATTAGAATGCCTTCATGTAAATTATTAAATAATTTGGATCTGAATTAAAATTTTTATTTCTCTATTATCTAGTAATTGCCTTATTTTTAAAAAACTTTATTTTTCCATTTCTAGGCAGAGAAGGAAGGGAGAAAGAGGCAGAGGAACATCATTATGTAGTTGCCTCTTGAGTGCCCCCCACTGGGGACCTGGCCTATAACCCAGGCACATGCCCTGACTGGGAATCGAACCAGTGACCCTTCAGTTTGCAGTATGGCACTCAGTCTGCTGAGCCACACCAGCCAGGGCTAATAATAATTGCTTTTGAAGAAGGATCATTTATTAGAATATTATAAAATTATTAATTATAGTGGGTTAATTATATCAAATCAGAATGAACTATAAATTTATGGTTCCAGCTTTGTGTTTTGTATTAAAATAGGGATAAAAATCGACCAATTTATTTGAATTAAACTGTGTCTTGCATTAGAGAGCTATTTAAATGGAGACTGATGGGAAAATTGAATAATGTGACGGTGCAGTGGGGAAACTTAATTTATATTTTTTAGCAATAAATAATTTTAGCTTTATTTCATCTAAATTAATTAAGGATGAAATATCTTAAGTTGATTACTCATATACTGTTTCAAACTTGTCTATTAATAAAACAAATATAAAACAGTGTGGACCATTTTGGGAAACAATATTATATTCCTTACATTTCAATTTATTTCTAATTTCAATAACTATAATTTGCAGTAAAATTTATTAATAAAGTATAAATGATTAAACAGCTTTCTTTAGAAAAAGAGTGATTTCAGTTCTGGGAAGAAAATGTACAAGAGAAACCTAGAACATGCTGCCATGGTAGAAAACTGGAAAACTATTAACTACTTCTAGGGTTACTTTAAAAAGACAAAGAATCTTGCCCTGGCTGGTGCAGTTCAGTGGACTGAGTGCAGACCTGTGAACCAGAGGGTTGCTGGTTCAATTCCCAGTAAGGGCATGTGCCTGGGTTGTGGGCCAGGTCCCCAGTGGGGGGCATGTGAGAGGCAACCACACATTGATGTTTCTTTCCCTCTCTTTCACCCTCCCTTCCCCTCTCTATAAAAATAAATAAATAAATATAAAAAAAAGACAAAGAATCTCATGGATCAAAAGAATTGATATTGTTAAAATGTCCTTACTACCCAAAGTGATCTGTAGATTCAGTGCCATCCCTATGAAAATTCCAGTGGAATTTTTCACAGAAATAGAAAAAAACTTAAAATTTGCATAGAATCACAAAAGACCCTGAATAGCCTAAGCAGTCCTAAGAAAGAAGAACAAATCCTGAGAAAGATGGAAGCATCATACTTTGTGGTTTTAAACTGTAGTATAAAGCTAAAACGGTATGGCACTGGCATAAAAGTTGGCACACAGGCCATTGAAACAGAGTAGAGAGCCCAGAAATAAACTCACATATATATACAGAGTCAATGAATTTGCAACAGAAGAACCAAGAATATACAGTGGGGAAAGGAGAGTCTTCAATAGTTGGTGCTGGCAAAACTGGCTAGCTACATGCAAAAGGATGAAACTAGATCAGTATCTTATACCATGCACAAAATCAACTTCAAATTGATTCATACTTGAACATAAGACCTGTAAAACTCCTTGGAGAGAGCATAGTAAAAAATGTCTTGTATATCACTCTTGGCATTGATCTTTTGGGTTTGACACCAAAAGGAAAGGCAGCAAAGCAAAAATAATCAAGTGAGACTGCATCCAATTAAAAAGCTTCTGCACAGCCCTAACCAGTGTGGCTTACTTGGTTGGGCATCGTCTAGCAAAGCAAAAGGTCACCTCTTAGATTCCTCATCAGGGCACATGCCTGGGTTGTAGGTTTGGTCCCCAGTTAGGGCATGTAATTATGAGAGACAACCGATCGATGTTTCTCATATTGATGTTTCTCTCCTTCTCGTTCTCCCTCCCCTTCCCTCTCTCTAAAAATAAATAAAAATCTTTTTTTTAAAAACTTTAAAAAGAAAAGCTTCTGTCCAGCAAAGGAAACCATGAACAAAATGAAAAAACAACCTGTAAATGGGAGAAAATAATTTGCAAATTATATATCTGATAAGGGGTTAATATCCAAAATATATAAGGAGCTAATACAAGTCAGTAGCAAAATAACCAGTTTGATTTAAGAAATGTCAGAGGAACTTAAGATATTTTTTCCAAATACAGTATATCCTGTGGCCATTAGGTCCATGAAAAGGCCTTTGACATCACTCATCATCAGGGAAAGGCAAATCAAAACCACAGTGAGATAGCACCTCATTCCTATTAGAATGGCAAGCATCAAAAGGATAAGATCTGAGTGTTGGCAAGGATGTGATAAAAGGGAACACTTGCACTATTGGTGGGAATGTAAATTGGTGCAGCTACTATGGAAAACAATATGGAAGTATCTCAGAAGTTAAAAATAGAATTACTGTATGATCCAGCAGTCTCATTTTTGAGTATACGAGGTCTGTGTGGAAAAAGTTTAGCCACTGTTAATATAACAAGAATGGTTTGTGGTACATCAATGTAACTTGGCAGGCAAGGAGAGTGGACTGGAGTGCACGTGCATGAACAATGACGACTTCACTGTACTAGTCAGTGGGGGTGGTAGACACTGTGAGTGAGCAATGTGTACTGTGTGGCCGTCACATTCAAAATGACTGAGCGAGTAGAGCAGTGAATCTGCATCAAATTTTGCATTAAGCTTGGATGTTCCTCTGTGGAAACTCTTCAGATGATTCAGAAGGCTATAGCTATGGGCAGCTGGTGATTGGCAGCTTAATCATGACAACATGCCTGCTCCTGTATCACATCTCTTGCAGAGTATTTTGGGGAAACTCAAATCACCAGGTGACTCAGCCCCACTACAACCCAGATTTGGCACCCTGTGACTTCTGGCTTTTCCCAAAACTAAAATCTCCTTTGAAAGGGAAGAGATTTTAGACTGTGGGTGGAGATTAAAGAAAATACGAGGCAGCTGATGGCAATTGGGAGAACTGTGTGAGTTCCCAAGATGCCTAATTTGAAGGGGACTGAGGCATCATTTTCTTATGTACAATGTTTCTTGTATCTTGTATCCTCTTCAAAAAATGTCTCTTTTTCCTATTACATGGCTGTATACCTTCTGGACAGGCCTTGTATATTCAAAGGAAATGAACTCAGAATCTTGAAGAGATATACACTTCCATGTTCATTACAGCATTATTCACAATAGCCAAGATATGGAAAAAACCTAAATGTTTGTCAGTGGATGAAGATGTGGTATATGGTGTTAACATAAAATTAAAAAGCTGAAATGAGAGGGAAGAAGCGTTTATTTGGGATCAAAGAATTACAGTTTGGGTAGTACAGATTTAGTCCCAGTTACAGGGTAAAAACAAGAGTTTTTTATAAGAAAAGGAAAAAAAATAATGACTTGAAAAGAAGAAGGAATTCCTATTGATGTTAACACGCTGAGCTACTCTTGGCTATATATGATTGGTTACTGATTCTGTTTTCAGATAGAGAATGCACAATCATCAGTCTTTGTGGTCAGGATGTCTGCTTTCCTGCTGGCTTTACAAACAATTGTTCGTAAAAGAATGTTGTTTTAACCCAGTGCAAAGGTCTGGCCCATCACAAAGATTCAAGGAACGAGAAATGCTAGATAGTTCCTCTGGAATTGCAACTCTGGCTCCATTTTGAAAAGGCTCAGTTTTTATTATTTTTTACAATGAAGTTCTATTCATCCATGAGAAAGAAGGAAATTCCGCCACTTGCAACAATATGGATGCATCTTGAGGGCATTATGCTAAGTGAAACAAGTCAGAGAAAGACAAATGCTATAGATCTCACTCATATGTGGAATTATAAAAAAGCTAAATTCATAGGAACAAAGTAGAATGGTGGTTAGCAGGAGTTAGGTGGTAAAAGGAAATGGGGAGATGTTGGTCAAAGGGTACAGACTTTAAGTTCTGAGGATTCTAATGTAGAAGATAGTGATTATAGTTAATAAAATTGTATTATATATACTTGAAAGTTACTAAGTAAGTAGAGTGCAGTTTACACATTCTGGCCACAAAAAAGAAATGGTAGGTAGGTGATAGAGGTGTTAGCTCATGTCATGGTGGTAATCATTCTGCAATACATAAGTGTATTAAATCAACACATACATTTTAAACTTACACAGTGCCATGTGTCAATTATATTTCAGTAAAGCTTGGGGTAAAAACAGTCAATTTGAAGGGGCTTCAGCTGGCTAAAGATAGGGCAATTTGACTATCAAAAAGAATAATGAATTCAGTAGATGCTAGCACATTAGTTATGTTAAAATTCATGAATTCATGATAATAACTATATAAAAAACACAAAACCCCAGCTCCTTGGTTACCCTGGGAGTTTACTAGGGCACTGCAGTAGGCTGAATAAGTGGCCCCTGAAGACATCAGATCCTAATCCCTGGAACTTGTAAATGTCACCTCATCTGGCAAATGAGTTTTTGCAGACTTGATTAAGTTAAAAATCTTGAGATAGGGAGATTTACCTGTATTTTTTGGGTAGGCCCAAAGTATAATCACAAGTGTCCAGAGAGGAGAGAGGTGAGGGCAATTTGATTATACCACATACACAGAGCAGTGGCCAGATAACAGAAACAGAGGCAAGCAAGGGTGAGAAACTTGAAGATGCTGGCCCTGAAGATTTGAACTATGCAGTCACCAAAGAGTGTTGGCAGTCACCAGAAGTTGGGAGAGGCAAGAAGTGGATTATATTCTAGAGTTGCTGGAGGGAGTATGGCCCTTCCAACACCTTGATTTTGGCCCAGTGAAACTGATTTCAGACTTTAGACTTTCAGAACTGTAAAAGAATAGATTTTTTGTCTGTTTTAAGTCACCAAATTTGTAGTAATGTGTTATAGGAACCACAGAGAGCTAACACAAGTACACATTCACTATTCTAAAAATTGGTACATAAAGGGAAAGATTCAAGCATTAATCCCTTTTGTCCTGTTTAAACTTTATTTCTGGATAGGCAAATAGGGAATGGGGGAAAATTCCTTCTAGAAGAATGTCCTTTAATATATGCAGAAAGAACCATAAAGATTAGAGTTTTGCATCCCTAATTAAATAATTTACATAGGCAATGATTATCAATTGATGCTGAAATCATTAGGTGAAACACTGCTGCGGGAACTTAATGGATGGATCAGGCTGACACCACCTGAACCTGTCAGTCAGTCTAAATTGACAAAAAAGAGAGATAACAGGTATTGTATGCTTCTAGTAAGAAATAGACAGCATTAATTGTGAAGTATTCTTGCCCAAAACTCAAAGCTGTATCTGATCAAAAGTCTGGATCTACCTATTATTTTACAGTAAATATAGGGTACATAGGAATACATTAAATGACACTGTAGAAATGAAATCAGGCAATCCAGAATGTGGAAAATTCTGCATGACAGATGACCTGGTTTCTCTAACAAATAGCAAGGAAAAAAGAAGGGTCAGTGGAAGTGTTATTATTTAAAACAGACTTAGATGACAAATAAGCCAAGTGACAAACATAATAAATACAATGTTTGGACCTTCTTGGATCCTGAATCAAATAAGCTTACTCTAAGAAGACATTCATGGGCCCTGGCTGGTGTGGATCAGTTGGTTGGAGCATTGTTGCCCCATAACAGAACGGTTGAGGATTCCATTCCTGGTCAGGACACATACTTAGAGGTTGTGAGTTCCATTCCTGGTCCGGGCATGAATGGGAGGCAGCCAATCGATATTTCTCTCTCACACTGATGTTTTTCTTTTTCTCTCCCTTCCTCTTTCTCTTTAAAAAAAAACAAGACAAAACAAAACAACAAAAAAAAATGTCCTGAGGTGTGGATAGAAAAAAAAAAAAAAGACATTCATGGATCAAGTGGGAAAATTTGAATACTGGTTATTAGATGATATTAAGGAATATTGTTCAAGTTTTTAGGCATAATGATACTGTAGTTATATTTTTTAAAAACTGACCAATTGTAGCTCTATACTGGCATATTTAGGGAAAATGGTGTGTCTGGGATTTGCTTTAAATTGTCAGCAGGATGGTAGAGGGAAAAGTGGGAAGTGAATAGAAGAAGCAAGATTGGTTATTGGTTGTTTGTTGGATGAAATATATGGGAATTCCTGGTGCTAATCTCCCTAACTTTGTGTATATTTTTTAGTTCCCATAACGAAGTAAAAAATGTTGGAGTGAAATTTTTTTTATTCTCACTCAAGGATATTTGTATTTTTTATTTCAGAGAGAGAGAGAGGGAGGGAGGAGGGATAGGGAGGGAGAAACATCATGTGAGAGAAACATCGATCACTTGCTTCTCATCCACGTCCAGTTGCCTCTTGCACGCACCCTGACTGGGGATAGAACCTGCAACCTGGGTATGTGCCTCAACTAGGGATTGAACCCACAACCTTGTGGTGTATGGGACAACACTTCAACCAGGGCTAGAATAAATTTTTTAATAGTGTTTTTAGGACTTTGATTTTTTTTATGGACTGATGGACTATAACATCTTCAACAGATTTTTTTTTTAATTTGAAGAACTTTTAAGGAAAATTTCAAAAATATAAAAAGAATAGTATAGTATACCAAAATGAACCCATTATCCAGCTTCAGTAATTACTAACATGTGGCCAGACTTTTGTGTCACCTGTACCTCATTCATTGTTTTCTGAATTACATCAGTCCATAAAAATATATGTATATATTGTATCTACGCTATATATCTACTATATATGTATATTGTATATATTCGATTCATAAATCTGTATACATGTACTCTACTCTATGTCTCTAATAGATAAGTACCTTTTTTTGAAAAGACAGTGCCAATAGCATTGTGCTAACACTGAAAATTTTATTTTTTTTTTTAGCATGATTCATTATCTAGTTAAACAGGGTTTAGCATGATGCTAAAATTCAGTCAAGAAAAATTTTACGTGATGAAATTCAGAATTTTCTGTGTGTCTCAGGTCAGAAGGAACTGTAGTTTTTAAATATATATATATTTTACTGAATATGCTATTATAGTTGTCCCAGTTTTTCTCCCCTTTATTCCCCTCTGCCTGTACCACCCCCTCCCAACCAGCATTCCCTCCCCTTAGTTCATGTCCTTGGGTCATACATATAAGTTCTTTGGCTTTGCCATTTCCCATACTGTTCTTAAACTCCCCCTGTCTATTTTGTACCTACCATTTATGCTTTGTATTCCCTGTACTTTTTCCCCCATTCTCTCCTCCCCCCCTCCCTGCTGATAACTGCTATGTGATCTCTATTTCTGAATCTATTCCTGTTCTAGTTGTTTGCATACTTCATTTTTGTTTTTGTTTTTGTTTTTTTAGGTTTGGTTGTTGATGGTTGTGAGTTTGTTGTCATTTTATTTTCGTATTTTTGGTCTTCTTTTTCTTAGCTAAGTCCCTTTAACATTTCATATAAGGGCTTGGTGGTGATGAACTCCTTTAACTTGACCTTATCTGGAAAGCACTGTATCTGCCTTTCCATTCTAAACGAGAGCTTTGCTGGATAGAGTAATCTTGGATGTAGGTCCTTGCCTTTCTGTGACTTAGAATACTTCTTTACAGACCCTTCTTACCTGTAAGGTCTCTTTTGAGAAATCAGCTGAGAGTCTTAGGGGAACTCCTTTGTAGGTAACTGTCTCCTTTCTTCTTGCAGCTTTTAAGATTTTCTCCTTATTTTTAATCTTGGGTAATGTAATTATGATGTGTCTTGGTGTGTGCTTCCTTGTGTCCAACTTTCTTGGGAGACTCTGAGTTTCCTGGACTTCCTGGAAGTCTATTTCCTTTGCCAGATTGGGGAAGTTCTCCTTCATTATTTGTTCAAATAAGTTTTCAATTTCTTGGTCTTCCTCTTCTCCTTCTGGCACCCCTATGATTTGGATGTCGGAACATTTAAAATTGTCCAGAGGTTCCTAAGCCTCTCCTCATTTTTTTGGAATTCTTGTTTCTTCATTCTGTTCTGGTTGAATATTTATTTCTTCCTTCTCCTGTAAATTGTGTATTTGAGTCCTGGTTTCCTTCCCTTCACTGTTGGTTCCCTGTACATTTTCCTTTATTTCACATTTCATAGCCTTCACGTTTTCCTCTCTTTTGCAACCATACTCAACCATTTCTGTGAGCATTCTGATTATCAGTGTTTTGAACTGTGCACCTGATAGGTTATAGGTTGGCTATCTCTTCATCACTTAGTTGTGTTTTTTCTGGAGTTTTCATCTGTTCTTTCATTTGGGCCTTTTTTTTTGTCTCTGTGTGCCTGTTATGTAGTAAGGGGCGGAACCTTAGGTATTATTCACAGAGGTGGGGCAATACACGTTGCTGCATTTTGGTGCTGTATGTGATGGAGGGGTTGGAGAGAAAACAATACTGCTTGCTCAGCTCTTGGAGACTTTCAGTCACATCCTCTGCTACCCACAAGCAAATTGGGCCATTCTGGTACTGATTACCGGGTGGGTAGGTTTGTGTACATTCTAGGACCCTGTGGGTCTCTCCAGTGTACTCTCCTGTGATGCTGAGAGTTTTTCCTCTTGCCTCAGCTGGCACAGGTTTTTTCAGTCAGAGGTTTTGAGGCTTTATTTCCCTGTGCTGGAAACCTGGGTTGTGTGGTCTGTCTTGCTCCCCAGTTGTTCCTCCTGGTTTATCCACACGCAAACATGGGACTACCTGGTCCATCGGCTGCCGCCTCACCCTGCCTGCCAGCGCCGCCTTGCCAGTGTTCTGTCTTCCCTGACTGCTCGTCACCACCCCTCCTACCAGTCTGGATGAATGTTTCTTCTTTAACTTCTTGTTTGTCGGACTTACATACAGTTTGATTTTCTGGCAATTCTGGTTATTTTTTGTTTTTAAATTTGTTATTGTCCTTCTTTTGGTCATGCAAAGAGGCAAAGTGTATCTACCTACACCTCCATCTTGGCCAGAAGTCAAAACTGTAATTTTCGATTCACGGTGTACATTTATCTTTTATCAAGGGGAATAAAAAATGTACATGGTTGTATTTCTTGGAAACCTAAGAAAATGTCCTTAGAGCATCTTAATATCTTTTTAATAGTAAACCTGTAAAGTAAACATTAATGTAGCTCAGAATGACTCATTTTCTATTTAGAAATTTCAGTTAAAACATGTTATAGTCCATTTTTTTAACTTATTTAAAATATCTTCTACAAATGTAAATAGCAATTAAAAATTACAATTTTTTAATATGGAAACTTTAATTCTTGAATTGTACATTAATATTTATAATATTTGTAACATAATTGTAAATGTTTTGTAAAGAGCTTTGCAGATTGATTTTGGTGCTGCATTTTTTTCTTGTAAGGTTCTTGATAAAGCAGAGTATCTCAGAGATATGGAAGCGAATATTTTGCCTGGGTTTCTTAGGTTACAAGAATTGGTAAGTAATTTATGAGAGTCTCTTTTCCCTATGGCCTACTCAATAGATTGTGTTGTCAACATTTTTCCTTTTGCCAGTCTGATAAATGAGAAATGATATCATGATACATTATTTGCATTTATCTGTTATGAGTGATACTAGCGTTCTTTTCAAAGTCATAGCAATTTGTGACTTGATAACACTTATTCTTCAACTTTAGCTTTTATTTCTAATTGTAAGTGACTAACACTGCTTTCTAGTAAAAGATTTTAGGTGTTTGCTAAACTAAATGGCAGTGGCTAGACTAATTAAACTTGCAAGAATTTTAATATTTTCTTTTCATTTTAGTAATTTAAAATGAGAATGGTATGTCTGTTCTGGGTTATCTTGAGTTCTATATCACATTTACTCAGCAATAGAACCAGCTTTATATTTCAATTTTCAGTTGTGTTGGCACTGAATAATATTATACTACTCTAATTGTTGTGGCCTGGCAAAAGAGCAGGCATCTTTTTTCATGTGAGTATGTGTCAGTTGAAAGCCAAATATTATTAGGGCAAAAAATGGGGTTTTACAGTAGTTTAAATAAAGAAAATTGGTGAGAGAACTCATTGTTCACCAATACCAGTTGGTATAGGTATGCTAAATTCAAAAGAACTATGGCCGTTTTTGTGTTAGAACCATGTTCACAAAGCGAGCAAAAGTTTAGTTTGAGCCAACAGTATTGTTTGTCTTAGTTAATGCCAATTTAAATTTTAGTGATATTCTGGTTTTGCATTAACTTACAAATTTATAATTTTGTAAGTTGCTTTGAGCATAAATAGTTTATATCTACTTAGTTTTATGTCTATATTATTTAAGTATTAAGTAACATTATAATACAAATTAAGTACATACTTGGGGAGATAATGCTTAGAGCATTTCCACCTTTGAAAAGTTAAACACACTCAAATTTGAGAAACTGCCAGAAGTTCAGATAGGCTTTCCAAGTGCCACTGAAATTATTGTATGCCTAAGGCCAACTCCTAAAATTCACTTTTAGTAATAGTTTTCTGGGGCCAATATGGAGAGGACAGGAAGAGATTAAGTGTATTACCATAAGTGTTGCTCCTGGTGGCCTATCCTGGAAGTTTCCTCAGACAGTCTATAGCCTTTTTCAGTTTTATTAACTCTGAGCATTTTACTACTGAGATTAGGGACTCCTCTCTTTTATTATTTTGTTGTGTTTGCATCCACATCCAGTATTTCCCATTGCTTTGGTCTCGGACTCCCTATCCTGGTATCCTGAGTGCATTCCTGCTATCTTCTTGCCCTTCCAGTATAGCTTACCCCGTTTTTCCCCTCCTGTGCAGTAATGCAGTAATGGTGACTTTGCGTCCCTTCATGGTAGTTAGGCCTTTCGCTTAGTTATATTTTAGTTATGGAAACTGAAGAAAATGAAAAGATGAACAGTAATCTTCACTCTAGCAGAAAAGAGAATTGTTGTTTTGACATTTTTGAAAACATGCTTGATTTTTTTAAAAAATGTATTTCATTTAAGAGAAATATAGCAAAAGTACCTCTCATTTTTTATATTATTTATCTGAGTGAAATGAAATACTTTCAGATGAACAGATGAGAACATTACCAACTTAAAGTCCTTTCATACTGAAAAATACATTTTTAAAAATCTCTCAGTATTTTAACTGATTTTATAAAATGCTTTTTGATAATCATCTTAATTTATTCTCTTTATTATTATATTTTTTCTATTACCATTTATCACCTTTGGAAATTACTTTAAAGCCAAAACAACTTAATGCTTTGAATTGAGATTGTGTTTAGAGTATACTTTTTTATCCCTATACAAGTAAATTCAAGGATTCTTAAAAATTAATGTTGTAAGACAGAGCATTTGAAAGTAAAATCTTTTATTTTATGAGATGCTAGGTTTTTGTGGAATTACTAATTTATTGAACTCAACTTGCCTTTGTTAGCCAAAATAGTATTTTCTAAATAATGAAAATTGAAATGTAAGATTACCCATAAGTTAGGAGTCAATTCATAGTAAATCACCATCAAAGTATAGTATAAATTATTTATGAAATAGGGCCCTAAGAATAGTTACAGAACAAAACAGTTTTCATTTTTTAGTTTTAATTATGGAAACTAAGAAAAACTAAAAGATGCACAGTAATCTCTACTCTACCAGAAAAGAAAATTGTTGTTGAAGCTGCTTGTCAGCTTGGGTGATTTAAAAGAATGTGGGAAAAACTAAAATTTATGTTGAGAATGCAGAGGTGTCTCGTGATAGATTCTAACTAGCATTTATAGGGTATTCGTGGTCACTCTGAAGAAGGATAACATACATGGGGTCTCTTCTCTTAGTTGTCTTTTTTTATACTAATTATAATTTCTAAATATACTTCAAAAGATGTCTGGTTACTTAACGCTGGTGTTTTAGATCATACTTGCTATATTTTTAATGTATATGTAAAGCCAGTTTTACTTACTAATTTGTGTGAAAATAACCTTTAAAAACTTTAAATTTTTCTAATAATAATATGGGTATGTGGTTATATAATATGGCTTATCTGTTTTTCTTCAACTCATATTTCTTTTTTTTCTGGGTTGCTGTTAACCATTTTAATGATGAGAGATGTTAAGTTTTATCTTTGATAATTTCTTCGAAAATTACCATAAAAAGGTTTTGTCTTAATTATTTAAGCAAATGTGTTGCTTAATTTTTATGAAATAAGTCCTAACATTCATGGTAACTGAAATGTTGATTAACCTAAAAGTTTTATGGAAATTCCAAGTAATTATGTATGAAAATTTGCAAGTGGATGAACTCCTTGATTAGGTTTCTAAATATGGCATATTAATATGCAAATAATTTGTTATATGTTGCAACTTTGCTGGATTTATTTGAAAAAAATTCAAATGGAATTACTGCTCTGATTAAGATTTTTAAATGTTTCAAAGTTACTTCTTTTTTCTTTTTCAGTGTGACAGAAATGTGACTGTAATCTTTCTCAGTGAAATTATTTGGGAAAAGTTTCGTCCTAATACTGGATGCTTTGAGCCATTTGTCTTGTATTTCCCTGATTATAGCATAGGTAAATTCTAAAACATTGTTTTGACAAGTGATAATTTAGTAAAGTAATCTTTGGAAGATCGAGCTAGCATGTTCAGATGGGAGTACTCTTAAGTCATTTTTTTCAATACTCTAATGTCTTAAATTTTTAAAGTTTATGTTTAGTCTCAAATAAAATGTTGCTTATGTTTCTGCATTTATATAGGTTTTATTTTGGAACTCTGAGGGGTAATTCTTGTGTAATAACTAAAATTTTTTGAATAAGCAGTTTCTCACATATTGTGCTAATGGTGTGTTTTTACATTTTTTAGCTAGTAATTTAGATGTGTATATTGCCATTGTAACACTCATACAAATAAGATCAGATCAGGTTGTCAAAGCACATAAAATTGTATTGAAATCTTTATTTACCATGAACTTGGTTTAAGAACTATGTTAGATGTATTTTTCTTTTTGTAAATTTCATTTTTTATTACTGTGACTCTTAGAGTACCAGTTGCTAGCCTTTGAGTTTCTTATTCCTTTTTGATGTGTCTTTAATCTTACATTTCCTAGATTCTGATGATTTTATCTTGGAGAAAACAGTAGCTTTTTGTGTCCCTGAATAGTTTTGTAGATTAATACTGTGACATCACTATACAAATATGGTACTTCTGATTCAAAGATTATAACTGTGAAGCACAAGGTGGTTAGCAGGCTCTGAAAAAAATAGTATTCCTTGACCTTTGCCTCATTAACACCAGCCTTTTGAACTAATCAGCTGTGAACATTCATTATTTAGATCAACACATTTTTGCCTATTTTCACAAGAACAGCAATCAAAAACACCTCCTGCCTTAACTAATTAACTTGAGATTAAAAAAAAAAGAACCCAAAATAGATGATAGGAGCCCTTATATTTAATAGCTTCTCTTTCATGAAAATCACAAAATAAGAAGAGAAATGGATAGGAAGAAAAGAATAAATCAAAGGATTTCATTAAAAAGTTTTCTTGCCCTGGCTGGTGTGGTTCAGTGGATTGAGTGCTGGCCTGCAAATCAAAGGGTCAGTTTGATTCCCAGTCAGGGCATATGCCTGGGTTGTGGGTCAGGTCCCCAGTTAGGGGTGTGCGAGAGGCAACCACATACCGATGTTTCTCTCCCTTTGTTTCTCCCTCCCTTCTTCTCTCTCTAAAAATAAATAAAATGTTTTTAAAAAATTTTCTTTATACCTATGTCATCACTGTTTGAAGATAAGTTTTTTCATGACCCATTTTAGGCTTTAGTATTGAAAAATTATTTAGAATACTTAAGATTATAAAAATACTGGTTTTCTACATCTTAGTGAAGTTAGTTAAAGTATGGTATAATGAATTATAGAATTTGATTAAAATTTTAAACAGTGAAAAAATACAAGGCAGCATAGATGGAGAAAATTTAAGGACATAATTAAATTACTAAAGTGATCTTGTCAATTTTAGAAATTTTGAGCTAATAGATTTTTGAAAAGTATATAATAATGAGGCTAATTTAGTCTAAGTATTAAATTCTAGTGCCTTTTACATTTTAAGTGTTTTTTAGAGCAAAAATACCAAGTCACATAAAAAGGCATTCAGAAAGGAAGCATTAATTGATAAGCCAAATTGGAGTCAGAATAAGTAAGCATGGAACCAGAGCAAGAAGATAATCTTAGTGGCTAAGCCACCTAATTATGTAATACTTTGATACATATGCCATCTTTAGGAATATGGTGTCTGATACTGAGGATACCCTCTCCCCTTAGAGGCTAGGGGCAAAATTTGGAATTCTTGTTTTTTGGTCTCTGCCACATGAAGATTGCTCATCTTTTAGAAATGCATTTTTCTTTTCTAAAGGTGAATGATAATGCAGTTGATCAGGTTTTTGGTTTAGTTATTGTATCACGATAAGTTATGCTCTAATAATAATATGAAAATCTCAATGACTTGTAATTATCTACCTCACCACCTTTGTGCTGTTGTTGCCCTACATTTTACTTATACATTTATTATAAATCCTATGATACTTTATTGTTTGGGCTTTAAAGAAATAAAAAAGGAAGAAAAAAATCTTGTTTATTCTGTTTGGGATTTGTTGAGCTTCTTAGATACATGCATGTAAAGTTCTGTAAGTTTTGGAAAATTTTCAGCTATTATTTCTTCAAAAATTTAAGTACCACTTCCCTTTTTCTGAGACTGCATTATATTGATATTGTCCCACTAAATCTCTTTATTTTTTAATTTTAAATACTTTTTTCTCTGTGTCTTATTTGGGATGGTTTTTGTTTCTAGTCTTTAAAAGTTCACTGATTTTTATCTAATCTGCAGTTAATCCCATCCAGTGGAATTTTTCATTTCAGATCTCATTATACTTTTGTTTTCCTTTATATCCTTGAGCGTATTTGTAATAGTTTTAATGGTCTTGTCTACTAATTCTATTACCTCTTTCATTTTGGGTATGTTTTTATTGACTAATTTTTCTCTGCTACGGTATCATTATGCTTTTTCATGTGGTTAGCAATTTTTGATTGTATGATAATTGTGTTTTTTGTTTTTGCATGTTGAACTTTTTTCTGGTAAGCATTTAAATTACTTGAAGCTGTATTTGACCCTTTCAGGGCTATTTTTTAAGGTTTTTTACAGACAGAACGTAGCCTTTATTCCATGGCTAATTTTAGCTCCACTTCCAGGACGTAGCCCTTCTGGGATCTCAGCTGAATGCCTCAAGTAGTCAGCAGTTTCTCCATTTTGACTGGTGGCAACATGAATGGTTCACATGTGTGAGCTCTGGGAACTGTTTGACTTACAGGTCTCCAATAATTGTTTTTCCTCGTAGTGGGTTTTACTCTGTGCATGTACACATTGGTATTCAACCAAGACTCAAGGGGAACTTCTGCAGATCTCTGGAGCTCTTTCTTACATAGCTCTGTTATGTTCTGTGCTCCGCAAATTCTAGCTACCTTAGCTCCCTGGACTCTCAGCTCTGTCTCTTTAACTCAATGAGATTAATAGACTTCTAAAATTACCTGTACTTAGAAAGCCTTTCTGATGGTGGGACTTGTCTCATTTGTTTCCCTTTTTTCACATATCACAGCCGCTTACTGCCTGTTGTTTGGGGTCTGAAAGTAGTTGTTTTCTGTATTTTGTCCAGTTATTACTTGTTTATTATAGGATAGTATTTCTGGGTCCTCTTCTGCCCTCATGACTGGAAACAGAAGTTCCTCTCCAAGTTAGAAACGGTAATTTGATAGCGAAATTTTAAGACACCAGAAGACCAGTCAAATGGGTTTTTTCCGTCCCGTTATTTACTGCTAGTTAGTGCACTGTTTTTAGTTTCCTGGTAGAGATGGGGTATTTTTTGAATAAGTTTGAATAGCCCTAGACTATTAGAGCTGACATGGTTTACGCAGAGTTGTACTCTCAGATTTTGTCTATGGCCTATAACTGAGCAGCTCATTACTTTTACAGCAACACAGTAAGATTTCTGATTCTTACAGGACTTTCATCAGGATTGAAATGGGCCAGTGGTAACATCTAATCAACTTTCACACATGGCACTGAGGGTCACCAGTAAGGAATAGCTAGATAGAGATGTTCAGGAGGAACTCAGGAGTGCAGTCTGTGCTGGAGACTTAACTCTTCTCCAAATTTCCTCATCCATGTATCCATAGACCATCTTTTTTGCCTGTGTATGTTCATCTGTTTGACCATTTATCCCTTCCTTCCTTCCATCTATCCAGTTATTTGGTGATTTTTATTAGAAAATATATTTCCAAGTTTTAAGGTATCTTTGGAAATTTTCTGTGTATCAAATATTTTCCTATGCATAGCTAGAAAAGCTTAGTGACATTAGATTTACATTTTGTTATTAGAATATAAAAATACATAGACTCCAAAGTCAAGCTTTGTCCTCTGTGTATTTTTTATAGTAGTTGTGACATAGAAATGTGAATCAAGTAAGTCTTTTTTAAAATCACTGCCTTGTTTAAAAGATACCCTGAATATAGCTTTTTCTCAATTTGTTTATGAAAAGCTATTGATAGTCCACATATATTGTTTGATCTTGCACCTATGTCTAACTCATTATAAAGAACAAGAGAATAAGAGAATGGTTAAAGTGAGGGGCTACTGGTAAATGGCATACTAACCATGGTAAAAATGCTCACTTGTTTGGAACATTAAACAAAAGGGAATTGACCTGATCAGAACATCCTGTAAGAGTTTTTACTTGGAAGTATTGCAAAAGTCTTGAACCCTGTGGAACTGTTTAAAGTATCAGTCAAATTCAAAGAGCTCTTAATTGAGAAATGTAAAGAAACCATTGCATTGGGTGGTAAACACATAGTGCAGTATACAGATGATGTATTGAAGGAATGTACACCTGAAACCTATATAATTGTATTAACCATTGTCACCCCAATAAATTTAATTTAAAAAAGACCATTGCACCAAGAAGTCAGAGGGGATTGCAATAAGGAATTGATTCATTACTGTAGCTGGGAAATTTTGAATAATAGGTGGTTGTTTCTTTTTAATTTTAACTGCACTTCTATAATATAATATTTCTAGCAGGATTAAATACAAGTTTGGCTTAGTTCATTGGAGCATCATCCCACCACCAAAGGGTTTCAGGTTCTATCCCCAGTCAGGGCACATACCTACATTGTAGATTCAATTCCTGGTCAGGGTGCTCTCTTACATTGATGTTTCTCTCCCCCACTCCCTTTCTCTCTAAAAGCAATAAATATTAAAAATAAATAAATACAAGTTTAGGACTCTAAATGTTTGATATTATATAAAGGCTTTAAGATAGAGGAGATACAGAGTTAAGATACCAAAGTTGTAGGAAGAAAACCGTTTGTTAAAAGGGGAATGACAAAGTAAGTATGATGATTGTCATTAAAATATTTATGAATTCTTTTAGTTTTACAAAAAAATGAGCATTTTCTAGTTTAGTGTTAGTACTCCTAGTTTAAGTAGTGCCCCTTCTTGTTTTCACAAGTTGCTATCCTTAATAGGCAGAAAAATAAAATTGAATGTATTATTTTTTGTCTCTGATACTGATTTTGCCAGTAATAAGGTTCTTGAAATTTTCTTTAGATATCATTGTTTAATACTTGTCTCAAGTAACATTTAATAATTTTTTTAGAACATGTTTTATGTCAGTTTCAGGATTTGCATTACTTGTTTATCACAGCAGTTTTATTACTCTTTAATTATTGCTATTTTAAACCTTTGTTATAAAATGCTGAAAGATGTAAATAGGGTGTTGTAATAATCATTCTATGTTTGTGTCCTGGGAACAGGGAACCTTCAAAAGATCCTGTCCCACGATCATCCTCCAGAGTATTCTGCTGATTTCTATGCTGCTTACATTAATATTCTTCTTGGAGTTTTCTACACTGTCTGTCGGGATTTGAAAGAGCTCAGTCATTTGGTGAGTGAGCATTTTGTTATAAAGAAAAGTATGCCTTTTAAGATTTTTACATGAAGAAATGGTGTATGACAGGTTGGAAATTAAAAATTTATTCTGGAAATTTCGATTTGGCCCTTTGAGACTAATACACCATAAAAAGAAAGAAATCTATAGGTTAGTACAAATTTCGACCTGATTAGAAAACTTCCATTTATCTTTAGTTAGGTCTTTTCACTTGTCCTTTGGAGTGTTTTTCCTCCGGCTTTCTCTTTTTTCCCTAGTTGCAGAAAATGTAGAACTCTGAAAATGAAAATAAAAAGTAACAGAAAGGTGTAAAAACTTAACAAGCAATTTTACATCTCTGTGATAATTTTTTGTAAGAAATAGCTTTCAGGTTTTATGTATCTTAGTGATAGCAGTCTGGAATCTAGATGAACTTGAAAATGTTCAGAAGCTTTAATTATAGGTCTTTCATTAGCCATTGACCTTGAGTTACTAATCTATAAAACATATTACTTTTATAATTTATAGAAAATGTTACGTAAGTATTTTTTTAAAGATTTTATTTATTTATTTTTAGACAGATAAGAAGGGAGGGAGAAAGAGAGGGAGAGAAACATCAATGTATGGTTGCCTCTTGCACGTCCCTCACTGGGGAACCCGGCCCACAACCCAGGCCTGTGCCCCGACTAGGGATCGAACCCATGACCCTTTGCTTTGCCGGCCCGCGCTCAATCCACTGAGCCACACCAGCCAGGGCAGTATTTTTAAACATTAGAAAAGCTGTTTAAATTTCATAGGCAGTTTAGAAAATATACAGGGTCTGGCAGAAGTAAGGCCTACTTGAGTGGGTTGGTAGAGTGATAACATGGGTGTAATAATTTTTAGTTTTAATTTGAATATTTTACCTAAAATGTTATATGGTGTGCTTGAGTGTGATATTGTTATGTTACAGAATTACATGCTTATGATTTTGTAATAAAAGATTTTGTAGTAAAAAGGGGCGTTATTTTTGCCAGACCGTGTATTTACTTTAATTTTTTTCTTTAACTTTTTAATTTTAATTGTGGCGATGAGAAAGAAAGGAGGCAAGAACGTCTGGCTTTCCTTTTAGAAACCTTCAATTAATACTTAAGATCTCTCCGTATAACAGAAAGTAGAAACATATTTAAGGCTGGAAAACAGTTACTTTTGTTTGTTTGTTTGTTCATTTATTTATTTATTCAAGTACAGTTGTCTGCCTTTTCCCCTCACCACTGCCCCCCACCCCAGCCATCCCTAACTCCCTCCCCTGATTCTATCCCTCCTTGGAAAACAGTTACTTTTTTTTTTAAACATTTAATATATTTATTGATTATGCTATTACAGTTGTCCCATTTCCGCCCCTTCACTCAACTCCATCCTGCCCACCCCCTCCCTCCCATATTTCCCCCCCTATAGTTCATGTTCATGGGTGATACATATAAGTTCTTTGGCTTCTACATTTCCTACACTATTCTTACCCTCCCCCTGTCTATTTTCCACCTATCATTTATGCTATTTATTCTCTGTACCTTTCCCCCCCTCTCTCCCCCTCCCAATCCCCTATTGATAACCCTCCATGTGATCTCCATTTCTGTGGTTCTGTTCCTGTTCTAGTTGTTGGCTTAGTTTGCTTTTGTTTTTGTTTTAGGTGTGGTTGTTATTAACTGTGAGTTTGCTCTCATTTTACTGTTCATATTTTTGATCTTCTTTTTCTTAGATAAATCCCTTTAACATTTCATAGAATAAGGGCTTGGTGATGATGAACTCCTTTAACTTGACCTTATCTGAGAAGCACTTTATCTGCCCTTCCATTCTAAATGATAGCTTTGCTGGATAGAGCAATCTTGGATGTAGGTCCTTGCCTTTCATGACTTTGAATACTTCTTGCCAGCCCCATCTTGCCTGTAAGGTCCCTTTGGAGAAATCAGCTGAGAGTCTTAGGGGAACTCCTTTGTAGGTAACTGTGTTCTTTTCTCTTGCTGCCTCTAGATTCTCTCCTTCTGTTTGATCTTGGGGAATGTAATTATGATGTGCCTTGGTGTGTTCCTCCTTGGGTCCAGCTTCTTTGGGACTCTCTGAGCTTCCTGGACTTCCTGGAAGTCTGTTTCCTTTGCCAGATTAGGGAAGTTCTCCTTGATTATTTGTTCAAATAAGTTATCAATTTTTTGTTCTTCCTCTTCTCCTTTTGGCACCCCTATAATTCGGATGTTGGAATGTTTCAAGATGTCCTGGAGGTTCCTAAGCCTCTCCTCATTTTTCTGAATTCTTGTTTCTTCATTCTTTTCTGGTTGGATGTTTCTTTCTTCCTTCTGGTCCACACCATTGATTTGAGTCCCAGTTTCCTTTGAATCACTGTTGGTTCCCTGTACATTTTCCTTTGTCTCTCTTAGCATAGGCTTCATTTTTTCATCTACTTTTCAAACAAATTCAACCAATTCTGTGAGCGTCTTAATAACCAGTGGGAAAACAGTTACTTTTAAAGTAACAAATTCTAATTGGCACATTTGCTTTGCTCTTTTTCTTTTTCCTTTGAAGTATTACTGGGAAGGATTTATTGTGTGTTTGAGACAGCATTAAGAGAAGATGACCAGCTAAAACTTGTGTTCACATTTAGTACCTTTCAGAAATTTCAGATTTTAGGCCTTTTCTGATTTAGATATAGATTCAAGCATCTTGTGGGTAAGGAACAAACAAATGACAAGTTGTAATTCAAGCCAATCACTAACATCTCTCCAGAATTTGAATGTCTTGGATCCCTGGTGCCCAAGGGAAATGACAGCAGAGGGTTTTACGGAGAGGAGAGAGCTCTCCTTGGGTGAGATGGAGTTGGGAGCAAATATTCATCCACTGTCTGTCCTGGGAAATAACTGGCAGTTTCCGCTCCTTAGCGCTGATGTCCTTGAAACCAGTGGGAATCTGTGATGGCAGCCATTTAAAACTAGATTATTTAAGAAGGAAGAATTATTTAGGGAAACTATTTCTAGAAAAAAAAATGTAAAAGGAAAAGGAAAAAAATATATATTTAAATATGGTATTTTATAAAGTCCTTTAGGTTTCACTGAGGAATGATTTCTTTTTAGGGATAAGGTTACAGCTTTTCTTGTTATTACATCATATTCATAAACTTGAAGCTTGAAGTATGGTCTAAGCCTTTATTACTATTAGTAATACTAGTAAATTTTTAAAAAATTATCTTTAACCATTGGAGGAAAAATAAGTGTTCTTATTTTCTCCGTATGTAGAACATAGGAGAATAAAGATATAATTTCCTTTTTTTCCTTCAAATGGATAGTGTTACTTCAAACTTTGCAAGTGGCATATTTCTTGAAAGTTTAATAAATCACCTGCAAAAGATTGTTTTTCAGTCATCTTTTCTGTGTGCTTTTAAATTTGCTTTAGGAATTGGCATTTCATTAAGGGTTATTTTTTGGATGCTAGTTCTGTAGGTAGCACAAGATAGGAAGAGTTAAAGTAGTACTCTGAGTATTCATTTAGGTTTGTCTTTTCTGACATTACATGTATTATTCCTAAGAAATAGTAAGTATAATTTTTCAAAAGCTTAATTGAAGAAGTTATTTTTATACTCATATAAATGCCATAGAATAATTTATTTTCTAAATTTTAGTTTTGCATATTTTTAAACATCTTTCATGCATTATATTTATTATATTTCAAACCTTTTACCCCCAATAAAATAATTTTCTTAGAAATTACTCAGTAAAATGAATTGCTTAGCTAGAGCTTAGCAGTCTTTTAGAGTGCAATTCCAAGTTTCTGATGCCTGTTTGTTGTCGTTGATTTCTTTGGCCTTGTGGCTGGTAGTAGTGGCTAGTGACATAGTGACTAATAAGAAAATGCCAAATAATTGAAGCGTATATATGGTAGAATGAGCGGAGGACTTAAATTGAAATACCTTAGCTCTCCTGCTTACCAGCTGTGTCATGTAGAGTATGATACTTAATTTTCCGTACTTTTGTTTTCTCATTTCTGAAGTGGGACTAAGAATATATACCTCACATGATTTTTATGAGTGTAAAATGAAATGCTCTACATTAAAGTGCTTATAAAGAATATATATAAAGATATTAGGTGATATTACTGATAATACTCTCATTTGAATAAATATTCATTCTCCTTTTAAAATACAAATAATTTCTATGAGGATCACTGATATTTGGTGAATTATTTTAATTAAATAATACAGTTGCTTTTTATAGCCAGGACCCAGCATTTCCTGGGGAATAGAAGTTTTGCATTCATTTTTTGAGCATGGGGGTAGATAGATGGGCTCCTGGATATTAGAAGAGTAGGTGCGGGCACTAGGCAGCAGAACAGCGAAGGAGCTGGCACAGAGAAGCTCCATAAAGTACAGAGAGACTTCTGATGTCTCACACATAACTTAGCTATCTCGCATGCACCTGACCAACCCAAGGTAATCTCTGGCTAGTTCAAATGATATCATGACATTCTCAGATCTCAAATTCTTTCATGTATTTTTTTAAACAATATTTTTGATGAGGCAAAGATTGTTCTGAAATGCTTGCAGATTTCTCCTTCAGCTATCAGTGGATTCATAAAAACAATATACACTAAAGTGCTTCTGTACATACCAGTTATTTTTGCTTATTTACCATGGTATTGGATGTAGGAGAAAATGCTTCCTGAGAACTGAAATGAAAAAGATTATAGAAGCTTGTGAATAAAGAAACATAGTGTCTGGCTCCATAGCATAAGTTCACAAGCATTATACTATACTGCCTCTTAAATAAGAGCCAGCCTTTACTGAGTACTCACTGTGTGCTGGGCACTGTTGTAAACTTTTTTACCTTTATTTGTTCAATCAATTCTTACAACAACCCCATGAAGGAAAGTACTATCATGAATCCTCATTTTACAGATGAAGAAACTTCTTCCTTTACCAGCTCTGTGATCTGGCCAAATTACCTAACCTTTTTGAAGGTGATTTTTCTCTTCTGTTAAGTAGATATATTGTGAAGTAAAAAGAAAGGAACACAGGTAAAATGCCTGGTAACCTGTTGGGGATCAGTTAATTTTAGTTTCCTTCCTTCTGCTGAGGTCATGGGCTTAAAAATAGGTTGAGATTTTACTAGCTGCAACAACATAAACTAGAGCCCAAGTATGGAGACTGATAATACCTGCTGAAGGTTTGTATCAGATATTAAAGTCATGTGAAGTTTGAGGGTGATCTGGAAGAAGAGATACCATCCCACCGATTGTCAGAGTTGGCCTGACAGATGGCTGGATAAATGGGTGTCTTTTAGCACCCTTTTATATACTGTACTGATTTCTTTATGCATGAGAATGACTTTTTCACAGAGAAGAGTTACTCTTTGGCTAAGGGTACTTCAGGGAGAGAGGGAGTCTTTAATTAGGAGAAATAAGCTTTGTTTTTCTATTCTTTTTTCTTAACTATTTGATTAAAGTATCCATACATAAAGAAGAGCACAGAAACCATAAGTATGTATCACAATGAATTATCACAAAGTAAAACCATTTGTGTAAATATAATCCAGGTCAAGCAGTAGTAAATTACCAACATCTCAGGAGCCTACTTCATGCTTCCAATTTCTGCCTCTTCTTTCCTCCCCAGAGGTAATCATAATTCTTACTTCAAAAATAAAAGATTAGTTTTGCTTGTTTTTGAAGCTCCCCAGAAGTAATTACTATTCTAATGATATCAAAGGTTAGTTTTGCTTGTTTTTGAACTATCTGCAAATATAAACATATAGCATACTTTTCTTTTATCTATCTACTTTTGCTCAACATTTTATTTGTGATATTCATCCATGTTGAATGTGCCTCTGGCATATCTGACAGGTCACATAGTCTTTAGACATGACATAAGCAGAAAGTGGTATTTAAGACAGCTTTCCTAGTTAGGCCTGCAGAGGGTGCCTTTATTTATGGCCTTGATAATTAAGAATTCTTTTGTATTATAACCACATTCATTGGTACTGACATATTAATAATTTGCTCTAGTTATTTTATTAGGTATGGTATTTTCAAAATAGTGAAAGTATTGGATGTTTTTAAAATTTATTTTAAAATTTTGGAAGTAATTTTAATATTTAAAAAAATGCAAATATAGTAAAAAGAACTTTTCCTCTTTTTTCCCCAAAACATTTCAAAGTTTGTGACCAATGCCCCATCACCCCTGAATCTTTAGCGTGCAATTTTCTGCAAAGACATTGCCTACGTAACTACAGTACAACCTTCACAATTAGAAAATTGGTTTATTGCTACAATCTGATACACCCTACTCAAGATTGTCCAGTTGTCCCAATAATATGAGGTCTGCCCAGAAAAAATCCAACCATTTTTAATATAATGAGAACGGTTTGCATGACACAGATGTAACCTGGCAGCTGAGGAGAGCCCACTGTAATACGCATGTGTGAACAATGACAACTTCACTGTACTAGTCAGTGGGCCCCTCCACACACACACCACCCTGGTAGATGCTGCTGAATGAGCATGTGTACTGTGTGGTCATCATATTCAAAATGACTAAGTGAGTAGAGCAATGAATCTGCATCAAATTTTGCATTAAGCTTGAGTATTTCTTTGTGGAAACTATTCGGATGATTCAGAAGGCTGCAGCTATAGGCAACTGGTGATTGGCTGCTTCATCATGACAATACACCCACTCATGCATCACATCTCATGCAGAATTTTTTGGTGAAACGTAAAACCACCAGGTGACTCAGCTCCCACTACAGCCCAGATTTGACAACCTGCGACTTTTGGCTTTTCCCAAAACTAAAATCACCTTTGAAAGGGAAGAGATTTCAGACTGCCGATGAGATTCTGGAAAAAATGACAGGGCAGCTGATGGCAATTGGAAGAACTATATGAGGTCCCAAGGTGCCTCCTTTGAAAAGGCATCATTTCCTATGTATAGTGTTGTATCTTGTACCTGCTTCAATAAATATCTCTTTTTGCTATTACATGGCTGGATACCTTCTGGACAGACCTGTATACATCAGATTCAGCAAAAGAATCCACTTCAGAATCATATTTTGCAATTAGTTGTCATGTCTCTTGAACTTTCATCTGGAACAGTTCCTCAGTCTTTGACTTTCATGATCTTAAAACCTTTGAAGGTTACAGGCTAGTTGTTTTGTATGTAGATGCTCCCTCAAGTTCAATTCGTCTGCTGTTTATTCCTGATTGGATTCAGGTTATGTATCTGACAGGAATATCTGACAGGAATATCATAGAAATGATGCAGTGTTCTCATTGCATCCTGGCAGGTGTTACAAGATTTGATTTTATCTCATTTTTGATAATGTACATTTTGATTATTTGATTAAGGTGGTATTTTGTGGGAAGGTACTTTGAAACCTTGTAAATATCTTATTCCTCATCTGAACTTCAACTTATTTATTTTTTTTATATCATTCTGGCTTCAGGATATCCTATTTTAAGACAGTGATATCAAGGTGGTTCTCACCTAATCACATGAGTCCTTTAAAAGGGGCTAGTTTTCTCTGGCTGATCAAAGAAGTGGAAGGCAGAGATTTGAAGCATAATTTAACTTCTCTGTAAAATGTGGATGATTAATAATGTCTACTTTATAGCATCATTTGGAGGATTAAATAAGTTAATGCATATAGAGCACTTAAAATAGGAAGACCTGGCACATTGTAAGGTCTCATTGCTTGATGAAAATTTCTAAAAATTAATGTTAATGTGAATGTTTTCACTTCTGATTTTTGTTCCTCTCATGTGTTTGAAATAAAATGTAGGTATTCTTAAAAAAGGCAAAACAGTTGAGAAATTACTTGTGCTTAGCCACGGAGTATGTTTTTATATTTCTACTTGATGTATGTATTAGTTTCCTATTTCTGCAAAATAAATTACCACAGATTTAGTAGCTTAAAACAACACTCATTTATTAGCTCACAGCTTTGCAGGTCAGAAATCCAAGCACTGTGTTGCTGGCTTCTCTGCTCAGGATATCACAAGGCTAAAAATAAAGTTTGGGCAGAACTAAATTCTCCCATTTTGAGAAAAACTTCTTCAAGTTCATTCAGAATGCTGACAGAATCCAGTTCCTCTTGGTGGTAAGAATGAGGTCCCAAGTTTCCTTGCTTGCTGTCAGCCAAGAGTCTCTCTCAGACCTAGAGACCACACACATTCTTGGCCACATGGTCTTCTGCATCTACCAACCAGCAAGAGCACATTGAATCCTCATACACTGAATCTCTGACGACTTCTGGGACCAGCCAGAGGAAACTTTGCTTTTCAAGGGCTCATGTGATTAGTTCTGATTTATCTGATTACCTCCTTATTTTAACTCTTCCATAAATAGCATTGTATAATCTCTGGGACCTTATATGTATCTACAAAATCCCTTCACAGCAGTGCCTAAATTAGTGTTTGATTGAGTAACAGAAGGTGTGTGTACACTAGGGGCCAGGAGTCTTGGGGTCTGTCTTACAATTTTGCTTATTACAATGTACATGTATCAGATTATTTTCTAACAAATAATTTCAAATACAATAATGAGGGCTTTCTGAAACTCTCACTGAGAAAGAGTTAGAAAAGCTTTTCAAATTGCCTGTCCTATCTTGTGGCAACCTACTCAGAACTCATCACAGATTGTTTTGCTTCTTAAAGTAATGCAGGCTTTTCTTCACAACATAAGGGAAATATAGCTATTCCTTGGAGATACTGCAGATTGGGTTGGAGATCACCACAATTAAGTATTGCAGTTTTGCAATAAAGCCAGTATTAACTTTTTGGCCGGTAGACAGTCTTGCCTATAATTTGTAATAAACAGAACATCTGTGAAGCACAATAAAACTAGAGATGTCTGTATTCTGTTTCACCTGAATCAGGCCTGATAACATGACATCTTACTGATTTTGAGGTAAATTCCCAGAACATCTCACAGATTCACAATCATAAATTCAGGCAATGGAATCTCTGTGTGCCTATAGGCAAATTTTTGCTTCTATCTCCTCAGCTGACAAATGGGCATAATGGAAGTTTAGTTGTCAGTAATGAGAACAAGTGGCCATAATTAACTTGATAATTATGCTCCTTCTGTTACTGTTATGAGTACTAAAATGCCTTGAGCACTTGGTCATTTCTTAGTAAACTTATATCTCTCCTACCCCCCTTTACATTAATGAGACTAGTTAAGAGTAAATTATATACTTAAATGGTAAGGAATAATGGGAAGTTATATGGGAGAATGTATAGTGGTTTTAAAAATTCATAATATAAAAAAGTCATAAAAATTATTTCTGTTTAGTGTTTGGATATTTTTGTGATTTTGTTAATATCCTATATATTTTCATTCTCTGAGTATTTGAGAGGGCAGTTTAAAATACCAGTGTTCTGGTACTTTGGGTCGTTGTAAATAACCTTAATATAAGGAAGTGGGGATTTGCCTATGTATAAGGATTGGTATAGGAGAAATGGGCATAATGTTGGAGAGCACATTTAAGTGTCAGTAACCAACGTTGTGAAAAGTATTTTGTATTTAACAAATATTTTGTTTTTAAAATTCTGCTTGTTAGTAAGGGCTAGGTTTTATAGGTATACCTAAATATAGAGACTGTGTTTGGACAACTCATGTAATCAATTTTTAAACTACCTTTCAGTAGAATTCAGTGTTGATTTATGGAAAACTACTAATTATGATTAATTAGTGCTTCTTAGACTTTAGAATACATAGAATTCCTAGTGAGATTGTTAAAACATAGATTCCTGGGCCTCATCCCCAGGATTCTGATGGTGTTAAGAATTTGAATTTATATCAGTCTTTGGCAGTGCTGCCAGTCAAAATAGTTTGAGTTATACAAAACTAGATGACGTTTAATTTGTGAGAATGAAGAGACCTTGGCAAATAACAGGTTAATTCTTTGGGCTAGGGGTATTTCATTTGTGTTTTATGGTCCTTTGTAACATAATTATGATCCAGAATGGCAAATTATGCTTTGTTGTATTGTTTTATATCTAGGGGCCAATAGATTAGTCAGGATTTAGCCAATTAAATATTTTACATAATATTTTAGTACCATTATTGGTATTTGCTGTTTTATTATTGCAGTAGTAATCTATAATAACATTTTACTTGAACAATTATATCAAAATAAAGTAGCCTGAATTGTAAAAAAATTTTACTTGAAAAATAGTTCTTAATTGTGGTAGATAACTACTTTTTTGTTGTTGTTATTTACAGGCAGTACTTAATTTTCCTAAATATTGTGAACCTGTGGTTAAAGGAGAAGGTAACTATATAATTTTATTTACTAACTTTGTTGAAAAAAATATTGTAAGCTCTAAAGTACTGAAATTTTCTTCCCTTTGTGGTAGCAAGTGAACGTGATACTCGCAAACTCTGGAGAAATATTGAACCTCATTTGAAGAAAGCCATGCAGACTGTTTATCTCAGGGAAATATCAAGGTAATTTTCTATTTAGTAGGTATATTATTTCCATATATTTATTTGGGATGTTTACTATAGTATACAACTTTTCTTTTACCTTGTTCACATTGGGAAAAAACTCTAGAGGTTTAAATTATTTCTTGTTGTTTAGGGAAGGACATAATTTGACATGAGGTGTATGAGGTCTGTCCAGCAGGTATCCAGCCATGTAATAGGAAAAATACAGGCATTTATTGAAGAAGATACAAGATACCAGAAACACTGCACATAGGATAATGAAGCCTCTTCAAAGTAGGCACCTTGGGACCTCATACAGTTCTCCCAGTCACCATCAGCTGCCCCATTGTATTTTTCTGAATCTCATCAGCAGCCTGAAATCTCTTCCCTTTCAGAGGTGATTTTAATTTTGGGAAAAGCCAGAAGTCACAGGTTGCCAAATCTAGGCTGTAGGGGCGCTAAGTCACCTGGGTGATTTGATATTTCGCCAAAAAACTGCATGAGATGTGATGCATGAGTGGGTGTATTGTCATGATGAAGCAGCCAATCACCAGTTGCCCATAGCTGCAGCCTTCTGAATCATCCAAATAGTTTCTATGGAGGAATGTTCAAGCTTAATGAAAAATTTGATGCAGTGTCATTGCTGTACTCCTGTAGTCATTTTGAATGCAGTCACCACACAGTACACATGCTCACTCAGCAGCATGTACTGCCCCCACTGACTAGTACAGTGAAGTTCTCATTGTTCTCACATGTGTATTCCAGTCCACTCTTCTTGGCTGCTAGGTTACATTGATGTCACTCATAACATTCTTGTTTATATTAACAGTAGTTGGACTTTTTCTTGACAGAGCTTGTATATCTAGCTATTGTAAAATTAAAAAAATCTGGATAGCTGCAGAAAAATCAGTTACAGCTTTGTTCTTTATATTTGTGTGAGATATTTGAGTGGTATCATGAAAATGTGATCATTAAAGAAATGTGTAAATCAAGTTATAAATCTGTATTTGTCTTTGATTAGAATTTCACTGCAATGAAAATGCTCAAGAGACATGGTGGCACATAGTGCTGTAGGAAGAACATGATTTTGATTTCCAGCTCAGTCATTTTTTGCCTTATGGGGGTCTGAGCAAGTCACCTAAAAATGCCAGTTCTCAGCTTCCTCCTATAACAGTCTTTAGAAGATTTAAATAATAAATGTAAAAATGAGTTTTGAAATATAAAGTACCTTATAGGTGTTAAATGAAGCCTAGGTTATTTAAGGAAATAAATTTCCTAGGTTACATAGGAAATTTAAAAACATTAATGCTATCTGTTCTCACTTTCTAGTCTGTTTTATTATTTTTCTCTCATAAATGCCTTATTTTCAAAGCTTGTTTACTAACTCTGTTTTCAGTTTAATTAGCTAATGAAAATTTAATAGTTAATATTTAAGGTTAAAATTTAATAGTTTCTAAATAAATATGAACATTACAAAGATACTATTCTTTTTTTAATACATTTTATTGATTTTGTTATTACAGTTCCACTTTTTCCCACTTTGCCCCTCTCTACCCTGTACCTCCATTCCTTCCAGCAATCTCTTCCCTTAGTTCATGTCCGTGGGTCATGCATATGAGTTCTTTGGCTACTCCATTTCCTATACTATTCTTAACCTCCCCCTGCATATTTTTGTACCTACCAATTTGCACTCCTTAATATCTGCACCTTTTCTCCTATTCTCTCCTTTCCCCTCCTAGCTAATAACAATCCAGATTATCTTCATATATATGATTCTGCTCCTGCTCTGGTTGTTTGCTTAATTTGTTTTTTAGATTCAGTTATTGATAGTTGTACATTTGTTGCCATTTTAATATTATAGTTTTGATCTTTTTCTTATATAGTTCCCTTTAACATTTCATATAATAATGGCTTGGTGATGATGGACTGTGTTAGTTTTACCTTGTCTGGGAAACAATTTATCTGCCCTTCAATTCTAAATGATAACTTTGCTGGATAGAGTAATCTAGGTTGTAGGTCCTTTCTTTTCATCCCTTTGAATACTTCTTCCCAGTTCCCTCTAGCCTGCAAAGTATCTTTTGAGAATTCAGCTGACAGTCTTATGGGAACTCCTTTGTAGGTAACTCTCTGCTTTTCTCTTGCTGGTTTTAAAATTGTCTCTTTATCTTTAACCTTTGGCATTTTAATTATGATGTGTCCTGTTGTGGTGCTCTTTGGGTCCAACTTGTTTGGGACTCTCTGTACTTCCTGGGTTTGTAATGTCTACTTCCTTCACTTAGGGAAATTTTCTTGCATTATTTTTTCAAATAAGTTTTCAGTTTCTTCTTTTTCTTTTTCAAGTATTTTTTATTGATGATGCTATTACAGTGCTCCCAATTTTCTCCTCTTTTATCCCCCCTCCACCCTGCCCCCCCAACCCTCCAGCATTCCCTCCCCTGCCTTATTTCATGTCCATGGGTTATACATATAAGTTCTTTGAGTAGTCTGTTTCCTATACCATTTTTTATCTCTCCCCATCTATTTTATGCCTACTAATTATGCTTCTTCTCTGTACCTTTTCCCCTCTATTCCTCTCTTCCCTCTCCCCACTGAAATTCCTCCATGTGATGTCCATTTCTCTGATTCTGTTCCTGTTCTGGTTGTTTGCTTAGTTTTTGTTTTCATTGTTTTTCTTTTATTTTAGGTTCATTTGTTGATAGTTGTGAGTTTGTTGTCATTTTACTGTTCATATTTTTTATCTTCTTTTTCTTAGATAAGTCCCTTTAACATTTCATATAATAATGGCTTGGTGATGATGACCTCCTTTAACTTGATCTTATCTGGGAAGCACTTTATCTGCCCTTCCATTCTAAATGATAACTTTGCTGGATAGAGCAATCTTGGATGTAGGTCCTTGCCTTTCATGACTTCTAATATTTCTTTCCAGCCCCTTCTTGCCTGAAAGGTTTCTTTTGAGAAATCACCTGATAGCCTTGTAGGCACTCCTTTGTAGGTAACTCTCTCCTTTCCTCTTGCTTCTTTTAAGATTCTCTCTTTATATTTAATCTTGGGTAACTTAATGATCATGTGTCTTGGTGTGTTCCTCTTTGGGTCCAACTTCTTTGGGACTCTCTGGGTTTCCTGGACTTCCTGGAAGTCTATTTCCTTCACCAGATTGGGAAGTTTTCCTTCGTTATTGGCTCAAGTAAGTTTTCAATTTCTTGGTCTTCCTCTGCTCCTTCTGGCACCCCTGTAATTTGGATATCTCAATGTTTCAGGTTGTCCCAGAGGTTTGTAAGAGTCTCTTCACTGTTTTGAATTCTTGTTTCTTCATTTTGTGTCAGTTGGATGTTTATTTTTTCCTTTTGTTCCAAATCATTGCTTTGAGTCCTGGTTTCCTTCCTGTCACTGTTGGTTCCCTGAATATTTTGTTTTATTTCATTTTGGATATCCTTCCTTTGTTTTTTTTCATTTTTCGACCAAGCTCAATCAGATCTGTGAGCATTTTGATTACTAGGGCTTTAAATTCCCCATCAGATAAGTTGGCAGTCTCCTCATTGCTTAGTTCTGAGGTTTTGCTCTGTTCTTTCATTTGGGCCGTATTTCTTCATCTTGGTGCAGCTGATTACGTTGTAAGGGTGTGGGGCCTTAGGTATTCACCTGAGCAGGGTTACCTTCTTTGCTGCTGCTGCTGTCACTGCCTGTGGGGAAGGGGCCAGAGAGAGAACAGTGCAGCTCACCTGTCTGCTTGTCTCTACTGCACTTTCAGAGTGACTCTCGTGTGAGACTAGTTGTCAGAGTTCCATGCAGTTTGATTTTCTTGTGCTTTTGGTGGTTTATTGATTTTAGATTGGTTGTTATCTTCCTTTTGGTTGTGCAAGGAAGTGAAAGGTTTCTACCTATGCCTCCATCTTGGCTGGAGCTCAGTCTTCAGTTTCTTGCTCTTTCTCTTCTTCTTCTGGCACCCTTATGATTTAGGTATTGGTACATTTGGAAATGTCCCAGAGGCTCCTTATTCTATTCTTGGTTTTTTGAATACTTTTTTCTTATTGCTGTTTTGATTGAATGTTTTTTCCTCCCTTGTGTTCCAAATCATTGATTTGATTCTTGGCTTCATTCCCTCCACTATTAGTTCCCTGTGGATTTTTCTTTATTTCACTTAATGCAACCTTCATTTCTGCCTGGGTCTTTCATATATAGTTGCAGTATACAGTGGTTTCTTTGAGCATCTTAATAACTAGCATTTTGAACTCTGCATCTGATAGGTTGCTTATCTCCATTTCATTTAGTTCTCTCCCTGGAGTTTTGTTCTGCTCTTTGATTTGGGCCATATTTCTTTGTCTCCTCAATTTGACAGCCTCTCTGTGTTTGTGTCTGTGTATTAGGTAGAGCTGCTTTGACTTCCTTCATAGCATAGCCTATGTAGAAAAGGCACCCATCTGGATGAAAGTGGTTTCTTCAAATCCTTGGTTGTCGGATTACACAGAGCTCAATTTTCTGACAAATCTGGGTGATGTTTGTTTTGTAATTTAGTTGTAATTTTTGTTGTAGTTGTTCATGGAGGTAAACAGTGTTTACCTACGCCTCCATCTTGGCTGGAAATCTCTTAATAAGCCCATGGCCAGCCGGCTGGTCCAGTTGTTCTTCTCCAGTTGTTATTCTTCTTTTCAGTTATAAAAAGTTACTCATGAGAGGTTTTAGAAGTCGTGGGATAGAAAACCCTGTGGTCTTTTAAAGGTGGAAAAAAAATGGCTGCTTGTTATAATAATTCTTACAAAACAATGAAAGAAAGGACTGTAGTTTTCCATAGGATAGTGATGGCCACCTAATCCAGTTCTCTCCAACAGATCGATAATAAGAGCAAAGAACACCACTTTCCTGCAAGGGTATCCCTTTCCTGCAGCATACTAGGAGTCTGTAGAGTTGACTGAAAACTTCAACTTATATGCGGATAGTGAAGTAACTGAAGTCTGCAGAGCCAGCTTTGGAGCTCATGCTGAAGTGAAAAGCTAAAGACTGTATGGAAAAGAGGAGAGGATAGTGCAGGCCTTGGATAGGGTTATCTAGTAGTGCTGAAATACAGGTGAAATCACCTCTAGAAAGAGAGTCTATCCCTGATTGGTAAATGTTGAGAACAGGTCTGGACCCTATGCATAGAGTGCTGGCTATTAGAGAATCCAAAGGAAGGACGTGTCTTAAGACTATTTAGGACAAGAATTAGCATGGCAGTCTTGGGAAAGTATTGTTTCTCAGGGGAAACTAAGAGATGATTTGGAAGGACATGCCATCCGCTGGAGGCTTGGTAGTGAAGAAAGAAGCAAGGGGTAGAAATTAAGGCTAACACCCTCACCAGTCCTTATCCCCACCTCTGTCAAACAAAAAGATAATTTAAAAAATCAGAAGATAAGCCAATCTCTCCCAGTTAAAATGGCATTATACCGGTATTAAAGAAACTGTACTTCATTATTCTTAAAGAAAAAAAGTACTTTAGAATTAAGAAATCTACTAAGTCATCCAAAACCTTCACACCTGCATTTATAGAACCATCTGTTTGCTGATCCAAGCAAACTTTGGGCATTTCGAAGTGAAGAGAAAACAAAATAGAAAAGCCATGAAAAGGTTATTATAAGAAGGAACAGAATATGTGAATAAAAACATTTTAGCTGATGAAATTGCCCCTTCGCACCCAAAATAAAGTAGAGGAAGATGTAACACAGTATTCCAACTTGATATAAAAATTTTAAACCAGCATTTTCAGATGTGGAAAAATACTTTAAATTTAGAAATTTAACAACTCAGAAAAAATGGCCAACGAAGAGGTTGGGAAACAAAAACTAACCAAACTCATGAATGTAATTCAAGCAAAATTAATCGTCTCAGAAATGAAAATGAAATTTTAAGATTTCCAAGGGAAAATGGTCAAACCTTGGTTCTTGACATCTCCCATCTCGAACCAAGTTGTTTACAGAAAAATTGTCTTGGTTGTTGAACAAAATTTTGGTTCTTGACACAACAACCCTTTTGTGCTGATACCTGTACTATTAGTCACATGTCTCTCAGGTGACTTACGAAGGAGAGGATGCATGAGTATGTGTATGATTCAGTTTTCAAACAAATCACTTCTTGAACAGTCTTCCAGAATAAGTTAAGTTCAAGAACAGAGGTTCCACTACATAATAAAGGATATTGAGGAGGGAAATGAAAACCAGGAGGGCAAACCTAAAGACATAAAAATAATCAAGTAGAATGTCATAAATATTATAGGCAAAGAAGATTCAATATATGTATCATTGGACTTCTTGAAAAAATAAAATAAAACAATGGATATGAATTAAGATCTAAAACTATACTCCAAGAATACTTTTCCAGGAGTTAAAAGACAACTCTATATATTAAGGGGTTCATCTCTCCATTTGACCGACAATAGTCAATTCTGAGACTGTCCTACTTCATTACTCTGTAACAAATTACCACAAATCAGTAGCTTAAAACAAGGCACATTTATTGTCTTATATTTCTGCATGTCACAAGTCTAAAATGGGTGCATAGGATTGCATCCATTCTGAAGTATTTAGGGACATCTGGTTCTCTGCTTTTTCCACCATCTGGAGGCTATCTGCATTCCTTGGCTTGTGCTCCCTCCTCTGCTTTCCAAGCTAGCAATGTATCATTTTCTCTTCTCTCTGACCTGCTATCTTTGTTTTAAAAGAATCCTGTCATTGCATTGGGTTACCATCCCCATCCCAAGACTCTCAGAAGTCCCTTTTACCATGTAAGGTAACATTCCCAGGATCCAGGGCTTGTAACATGGACATCTTTAGGGACTATTACTCAGCCTACTGATGAGATCTTTTTATATTTTTCACTTTAAAAATAAATATTAAAGAAAAAAAGGAAGTCTCTGAGCTTCCAGGCAGAAAAGTAAGTTCACTTACCAAGGAAAGTGAATCTGTGATAAAGACAAGTGGAACGACGTTTTCAAGAAACTCAAGGAGAGAGGAGTTCGTTCAGGCAAGGAATTTTATATCCAGCCAATCTGTTGGTTCAAGTATCAGGGCTGTAGAAAAACAGATTTAAAAATGTAAGAACTCAAAGAACACTATGCTCACAAACCCCTTAAGAATAGTCTTCTACTGACTCTGTTGGTACAACAGAGATGACTGGGGAAAACTACCAGAAGGATTTATGGTGAGCACTATTTAATTAACTTTAGCTCAAAAGTAAAAGATGAATTGAAGAAAGAAATTAAGCAACACACAAACAAATTGAAGCATGTACCATGCTCATGGATTGGAAGAATTCACATCATCAAAATGGCCATACTACCCAAAGCAATTTATAGATTCAATGCAATCCCTATTAAAGTACCCATGACATATTTCACAGATATAGAACAAACATTTCAGAAATTTATAGGGAACCATAAACGACCCTGAATAGCTGCAGCAATTTTGAGAAGGAAGAACAAAGCAGGAGGGATCACAATACCTGATACCAAACTGTACTACAAGGCCACTCTAATCAAAACAGCCTGGTACTGGCATAAAAACAGGCACACAGACCAATGGAACAGAACAGAGAGCCCAGAAATAAACCCAAGTCTTTACAGTCAATTAATATTTGACAAAGGAGGCAGGAGCATAAAATGGAGCAAAAATAGCCTCTTCAACAAATGGTGTTGGGAGATCTGGACAGCTACTTGCAAAAAAATGAAACTTGATCACCAACTTATGCCATACAGAAAAATAAATTCAAGATGGATAAAAGACTTAAATATAAGTGGTAACACCATAAAAGTCCTAGAGGAAAACATCGGCAGGAAAATCTCAGACATTCCACGCAGCAATATTTTCACCAATATGTCCTGTACAGCAAGGGACATAAAAAGGTAAGAGTAAACAAATGGGACCTCATCAAAATAAAAATCTTCTGCATGGCTAAAGAAAACAGCATTAACATACAAACAGAACCAACCGTATGGGAAAACATATTTGCCAGTGATACCTCAGACAAGGGCCTGATCTCCAAAATATATAAAGAACTCACAGGACTGCACTCCAGGAAGACAAACAACCCAAGTAAAAAATGGGCAAAGGACTTGAACAGACACTTCCCCAAGGAAGACATACAGAGGGCCCAGAGACTTATGAAAAGATGCTCAGCATCACTAGCCATCAGAGAGATGCAAATTAAAACCACAATGAGTTACCACCTCACACCAGTCAGAGTGGCCAACATAAACAAATCAACAAACAAATGTTGGAGAGGAGGCAGGGAAAAGGGAACCCTAGTGCACTGTTGGTGGGAATGCAGACTGGTGAGGCCACTGTGGAAAACAGTATGGAATTTCCTCAGAAAACTAAAAATGGAACTGCCCTTTGACCCAGCAATTCCGCTGCTGGGATTATACCCTAAGAACCCTGAAATACCAATCCAAAAGAACCTATGCACCCCAATGTTCATAGCAGCACAATTATCAATAGCCAAGTACTGGAAGCAACCTAAGTGCCCATCAGCAAACGAGTGGATCCAAAAACTATGGTATATTTACACAATGGAATTGTATGCAGCAGAGAGAAAGAAGGAGCTTATACCCTTTGCAACAGCATGGATGGAACTGGAGAGCATTATGCTAAGTGAAATAAGCCAGGAGGTGAGGGACAAATACTATATGATCTCCCCTTTAACTGGAACATAATAAACAGAAGAAAAAAGCAAACAAAATATAACCAGAGAAATTGAAGTTAAGAACAATCTAACAATGGGCAGGGGGGAGTAGGGAGGGTACAGTGAGGAGAGGGAATTACAGGAACTATTATAAAGGACACATGGACAAAATCAAGGGGGAGGATGGAGGTCGGGGAGGGAGAGGGGTTCAGCTGGGGTGGGGTGGAGGGATGGGGAGAAAAGGCATACAACTGTAATTGAATAACAATAAAAATTAAAAGAAAACCTAAAAGATGGGAACAAAGGTTGAAAGAATACTATATATATATTACATGTTCTAACAGGATAGGAATAACACAATTTCAAAGTTAAAAAATGCAAAGAAGAGGGAGAAAGAAAGGACAAAAGAAAACAAACTCATTGATTATTGGAAAAGGAAGAGAAGGGTACCAAAAAAAAAATCAGAAGTTAAAACTCAAGAAGCCACATATCTGTCTGTATCCCTTTCACTCTTTCCTACTAACCACGTAGATTTTCAGGCCTATTCTCTATCTTTTTTCAAAAGAGCTCATATATGTACGTATATACCTTTATGTGTGCACAAGCATCTTCCCTTTGCAATTTGTAATAATATGTAATCTGCAATATGCTTTTTTCACAAAAAGGTATAAAGCACAGAAATAAACATTGCTGATCTGACCTGTCTCACTGAAGCATTCTTAAAACCTTTAATGGGTGAATTATACTCATTTGTATTTATTGATATGAAGTATATATGTTTTGTAACTTTGTCATGTTAATTTGCTGAATTTCTTTATGTGGTTATTTCCTTTGTCTTTTTTTTAAAAAAAAGTTTTGGTAGTTAGGACAGTTTTCATTTTGATTCCAGCTGGTTACCTTTCTACTCATACTATACATAATGCCCGTAGTCCCCTTATTTTCTCACACTGTGGCATAAAGAACCAGTGAGACATTCCATCTAAGATTGTTGATATCTACTTATCTATTTGAAAGTGTTTAAATTGCTTCAAGTTAAATGATTCGCCCATTCCCTCCCGCAATATCCCTGACCTCCTTTACTCATGTAAAATAAATTTTATTAAATTAAAAAATAATAACCACGTATTTTATATTTTCTAATTAATATTAAATACTTGGAATAAGCAGAAGAAAAAGAATAGTCATAGAAGGCTAGATTCTGACTCAACAAGCTGTTGATGGAATATATATTGATTTTATATAACTTTTATAAGCAGTTTGGACAATTATGATTTCTAGCCTACTGTTTCTTTTTATTTAATTTGTATTTATTGATTTTTAGAAAGAGTGATAGATCGATTTTTGTTGTTCCACTTATTTATGCATTCTCTTGTTGGTTCCTGTATGTGCCCCTACCAGGGATCGAACCCTCAACCTTGGCATATTGTGATGATGCTCTAACCAACTGAGCTACCCAGTCGGGGCTTTGAATTTAGCCTATTCCATCTCAATTAATAAAGTTGTACTCTGTCACTCTGATTCGCCTCTGGAAATTGATAGTTCATATTTATTTAGAACGTTGATGGACTTCTTAGTCAAATCTTAATTGAAAGCTGGTTGCACCACATAGTACCTTTGCAACCTTTGTCAAATTTGTTAACCCCTTTGACTCTCAGTTTTGCCATTTGTAAAAAAAACTAAAGAAGAAGAAATGATAGTCTATCTCATAAGGTTATGAAGATTAAATAGGACATGTTAAGAGCTGGGTTAATAGTAGACATTTAATAAATGTTTTAATCTCCTCTCTTCCCATTGTACTTTGAGAGATTAAATAACAACCTCAAATGGGTAATTATTTTATAAGAAAATCATATTAATTTAAACTGTCTCAAAGCTTGAGTTATAATATTGTAACTGGTAAAATTTATTTTTATTTCCATTCATAAGAAGTAAGAAAGGTGGAAATGCCTTCTAATCTGTGATGCGTTATCAAGTAACTGTGAGATAGAAAAAATGATCTGTTTTTTTAAAATTTTTATTTATTTATTTTTAGAGAGAGGGGAAGAGAGGGAGAAAGAGTGGGAGAGAAACTTTGGTCGGTTGCCTCTTGAACGCACCCTTAACTGGGGACCAAATCCTCAACCCAGTTATGCGTCCCAACCAGAAATCAAACAGCCAGGATGCAACTTGGAACTCCTTGCCTTGCAGGACAATGCCCAACCAACTGAACCACACTGGTCAGGGCTAGAAATGATCTATTTTGAAAGTCAGCTTGTTAGACTAGGTTCGCTCTTCACATAGGTTACTAGAAGCCAATCAAAATTTCCCTTTTTCTGTATTCCTAGAGTTTTCAGCTGTGCTTATAGATTTGAAAAACTCCTTAGTTTGTTTTAGTATATTTAATTGTTCTGGCATTTCCTTTTCACTTAGCATTTTAAGAGCTTTATTAGAGGGTTTTAAAGTCAGAGGAAGTCCTTACAGATCAATGCATCTAATTGCCTTAATTTTTGATGTGAAGGTTATTGATTTATTCAGTGTCATACAACTAAGTCTTTGGTCTCCCAGGGCAGTCTTTTCACTATACTATGGTATATTTCCTTATGAACTGGATTTGACATGTTAATCACTTCATAGTCCTAATAATATTTGGGGCTGTTTACTAATTTTAATTATGCCCTGCTGATGTGGCTCAGTGGATTGAGTGCCACCGGCCTGTGAACCAATGGGTTGCCAGTTTGATTCCAAGTCAGGACATATTCCTGGGTTGCAGGCCAGATCCCCAGTAGGGGGCATATGAGAGGCAACCACACTTGATGTTTCTCTTCCTCTCTTCCTCCCTTCTACTCTCTCTAAAAGTAAATAAATGAAATCTTTAAAAAAAATAAATAGTTTTAATTGCAAGTAAGATCAGAATGGGGCAGTGGAAGTAGCATGAACTTTGCAGACACGTACAGGGATTCAGTTCTAGCATCCTAACTTGCAGGCCTCAGTGTCCTGATAGAATTATGCTTATTTTAAGAATTGTTATTGAATTAGACATAGTGTATAACAATCGTTATTTAATATAGTAACTGGAACATTGGGCATTTTACTGAATGACAGGTAGTATTATTTATTTGTTGATACTTTTTGATAGCTTTACACTTATGACCAAAGAAAAAGTTCTTAAAATAATTAGTATGTGGGTATTGTTATATAAGTTTATGTTCTAATATACTCTATATGATTTTGTAGAGGTACAAATATGTATATTGTATGAATGTGTTTTGTTTATAGGGAAATTGAATATTTTGTACATAAATTTTAGTTTTTCTAGGACTCTGTTTTAAGTATGGTATATTGATTTTGTGTATTTTCAACCCATTATTGCTTTTCTGTTTTCTTTCAGTTCACAGTGGGAAAAGCTACAGAAAGATGATGTAGATCCAGGACAACTGGAAGGTATTAAGAAAATATTAAGACTGTTTTATTACTAATAAGCAAGATACTGAAGTTAATACAGATAACACCAGTCAGAAGTGTTATAAAAGTAAATTTACTTTGTAAGCTATAATGATATTTTATTTATATTTTATTATTTTGAAAAATTTTTATTGTTGTTTAGTTACAGTTGTCTGCATTTTCTCCCCATCCCTCCACTCCAACCCAGCCTACCACACCTCCCTCCCCTGCCTCTACCTTCCCCCTTGATTTTGTCCATCTGTCCTTTATAGTAGTCCTGAAAACCCCTCTCCCCACTAGCCCCTCCCCACTCCCCCCTGCCCATTGTTAGATTGTTCTTAACTTCAATTTCTCTGGTTATATTTTGTTTGCTTTTTTCTTCTGTTTATTATGTTCCAGTTAAAGGGGAGATCATATGGTATTTGTCCCTCACCTCCTGGCTTATTTCACTTAGCATAATGCTCTCCAGTTCCATCCATGCTGTTGCAAAGGGTATAAGCTCCTCCTTTCTCTCTGCTGCATAGAATTCCATTGTGTAAATATACCATAGTTTTTGGATCCACTCGTTTGCTGATGGGCACTTAGGTTGCTTCCAGTACTTGGCTATTGATAATTGTGCTGCTATGAACATTGGGGTGCATAGGTTCTTTTGGATTGGTGTTTCAGGGTTCTTAGGGTATAATCCCAGCAGCGGAATTGCTGGATCAAAGGGCAGTTCCATTTTTAGTTTTCTGAGGAAATTCCATACTGTTTTCCACAGTGGCCTCACCAGTCTGCATTCCCACCAACAGTGCACTAGGGTTCCCTTTTCCCTGCCTCCTCTCCAACATTTGTTTGTTGATTTGTTTATGTTGGCCACTCTGACTGGTGTGAGGTGGTAACTCATTGTGGTTTTAATTTGCATCTCTCTGATGGCTAGTGATGCTGAGCATCTTTTCATAAGTCTCTGGGCCCTCTGTATGTCTTCCTTGGAGAAGTGTCTGTTCAAGTCCTTTGCCCATTTTTTACTTGGGTTGTTTGTCTTCCTGGAGTGCAGTCCTGTGAGTTCTTTATATATTTTGGAGATCAGGCCCTTGTCTGAGGTATCACTGGCAAATATGTTTTCCCATACGGTTGGTTCTGTTTGTATGTTAATGCTGTTTTCTTTAGCCATGCAGAAGATTTTTATTTTGATGAGGTCCCATTTGTTTACTCTTACCTTTTTATGTCCCTTGCTGTACAGGACATATTGGTGAAAATATTGCTGCGTGGAATGTCTGAGATTTTCCTGCCGATGTTTTCCTCTAGGACTTTTATGGTGTTACCACTTATATTTAAGTCTTTTATCCATCTTGAATTTATTTTTCTGTATGGCGTAAGTTGGTGATCAAGTTTCATTTTTTTGCAAGTAGCTGTCCAGATCTCCCAATACCATTTGTTGAAGAGGCTATTTTTGCTCCATTTTATGCTCCTGGCTCCTTTGTCAAACATTAATTGACTGTAAAGACTTGGGTTTATTTCTGGGCTCTCTGTTCTGTTCCATTGGTCTATGTGCCTGTTTTTATGCCAGTACCAGGCTGTTTTGATTAGAGTGGCCTTGTAGTACAGTTTGGTATCAGGTATTGTGATCCCTCCTGCTTTGTTCTTCCTTCTCAAAATTGCTTCAGCTATTCAGGGTCGTTTTTGGTTCCCTATAAATTTCTGAAATGTTTGTTCTATATCTGTAAAATATGTCATGGGTACTTTAATAGGGATTGCATTGAATCTTTAAATCGCTTTGGGTAGTATGGCCATTTTGATTATGTGAATTCTTCCAATCCATGAGCATGGTACATGCTACCATTTGTTTGTGTCTTCCTTAAGTTCTTTCTTCAATGTTGTGTAGTTTTCTGAGTACAGGTCTTTTACCTCCTTGGTTAGGTTGATTCTTAGGTACTTTATTTTTCTTGTTGCTATAGCAAATGGGATTTTTTCCCTGATTTCTGTTTCTGTAGTTTCGTTGTTGGTGTACAGGAATGCCTTTGATTTCTGAGTATTGACTTTGTATCCAGCTGTTTTGCCAAATTCATTTATTAAGTCGAGTATTTTTTTGGTAGAGTCTATAGGATTTTCCATGTACACTATCATGTCATCTGCAAACAGTGACAGTTTCATTTCCTCCTTTCCAATTTGGATGCTTTTTATTTCTTTTCCTTGTCTGATTGCTGAGGCTAGGACTTCCAGTACTATGTCGAATAGGAGTGGTGAGAGAGGGCATCCTTATCTTATTCCTGATCTTAGTGGGAAAGCTCTAAGTTTTTGTCCATTGAGTATGATGTTGGCTGTAGGTCTCTCATATATGGCCTTTATTACGTTGAGGAATGCTCCCTTTATTCCCACTTTGCTGAGTGTTTTTATCAGAAATGGGTGCTGTACCTTCCCAAATGCTTTTTCCACATCTATTGATATGATCATATGGTTTTTGTCTTTGCTTTTGTTTATGTGGTGTATTATGTTTATTGATTTGTGAATATTGTACCATCCTTGCATCCCTGGGATGAATCCCACTTGATCATGGTGTATAATCTTTTCAATTTATTGCTGGATGCCAGTATTTTGGCAATCCTTCAATACATTTTTGCCAATATTTTGTTGAGGATTTTAGCATCCATGGTCATCAGCAATGTTGGCCTGAAGTTTTCTTTCTTTGTTATGTCGTTATCATGTTTTGGGATTTGGATGATGTTGGCTTCATAAAAAGAGTTTGGGAGTCTTCCATCTTCTTGAATATTTTGAAATAATCTGTGGAGAATGGGGGTTAGCGCTCCCTTAAATGCTCTGTAGATTCTCCCGTCCAACCCTCTGGTCCAGGGCTTTTGTGTGTCAGAAGCTTTTTGATTACTGTTTCAATTTCATCAGGTGTTATTGGTCTGTTCAGGCTTTCTGCTTCTTCTTCACTGAGTTTTGGAAGATTATATTTTTCTAGAAATGTGTCCATTTCATCTAGGTTTTCACATTTCTTGGCATATAGTTCTTCGTAGTAATTTCTTGAAATCCTTTGTATTTCGGTGGTATCCATTGTAGTCTCTCCTCTTTCACTTCTCATTGTGTTGATTTGGGTCCTCTCTCTTTTTTTCATGATGAGCCTGCTTAAGGGCTTGTCGATTTTGTTTATCTTTTCAAAGAACCAACTCCTGGATTTGTTGATTTTTACAATTGTGCTTTTAGTCTCTACGTCATTTAATTCTGCTCTGATCTTGATTATTTCCTTCTTTGTACTTGCTCTGGGTTGTCTTTGTTGTTGTTCCTCGAGTTCTTGTAGGCGTAGGGTTAGGTTGTTTATTTGAGATGTTTCTATTTTTTTTTTAGTTAGGCCTGTATCACTATGAACTTCCCTCTCAGGACTGCCTTTGCTGTGTCCCATAGGTTTTGGATTGTTGTGAGTTCATTTTCATTTGTTTCCAGAAACTTTTTGATTTCTTCCCCACTGTCACTGTCAAAGATGGAGAGATCTTCTAAACAAAATATCAACAAAGATATTGTGGCATTGAACAATGCTGTGGATGAAATGGACTTAATTGATATAGATAGAGCCTTTCATCCCAAAGAAGCAAAATACACATTCTTTTCAAATGCACATGGAACATTTTCAAAGATAGACCACATGATAGGACACACAACAATCCTCCACAAGTTCAAGAAAATTGAAATCATATCAAGCATTTTCTCTGACCATAAGGGACTCAAACTGGAAACAAATCTCAAGGAAAAATCCCCAAAACACTCAAAAAGATGGAGATTGAATAGCATGCTATTAAACAATGAATGGGTGAAGAATGAGATTAGGGAAAAAATATGATGATATTTTAAGTGAAGCTCCAATTTAATAGGAGGAGGTAAAGTTAGTGTACTAGTTTTCTGTTTTCTGAATGTTGGAATTTTGTCATGCAAAAATCAGGTTTCTATTTTGTTAAATGCTTTTGTTAAAACAGTTACATGACAATTTCATCTTGGTATGTATGTATTTCATTAGTTCCATGGAATAAAGTTCAATTTAATCCCTGTTTGTGGGATACATTTCAGTTGGTTATGTTTTAAAAGCTTTGTGCTTTTGTTTTCTTTAAAGAAACTGTTACTTTGGTTTTATCCTGGTAGAACAGCGTTAGTTTTAAAAAAAATAAGCGAATATCTAAAATATTCTTATTTAAAAAATAGACCAGTGGCTAGTGGGGAAACTGATTTGGAATGAAGTAGTACTAAGATTGCATTTTGTCTGATTTGGTTTCTCACTGCTCTAGATATTATACAAGTGATTTTTAGGTGTGTGTTTTAATGGAAAGAAATAGATAATGGACTTAGAACATCTGCAATAATTGGTCTGCACTACTCCCTAATTGTGTGATTTTGAGCCTAACTCAGTCAGTGTCTTCATCTAAAACGGGAAAAATATCTAGCTTTAAGTTACTGAAAAGATTCAGATATACTTAGCTCGATGTGTGACACCTACTGTATTTTCAATAAATATCAGATTCCTTCTTTTCTGTAAAAATCAGTGCTGCTTGAGTGACCCAGTTGTTTTATTTATCCATTCATTCATCATTTCCTTTGTGAAAGGCACTGTAAGGGTACAAAAAAAAATATTAGACATGGCTCCTTCAGTGAATAGTACAGTTTGGTAAGAAATATAATTTCAGTATAGTTAACTTTTAATAATACAGGTATAAGTTTACGTGGGCCCTAAGTGAAAAACACAAAGTAGGAGTTCATAGTAGAGACAGATATTTCCATTTTTGGTATGTTAGGGGAGCATCAGGGAAGGTTACATGGAGGGTGCGGCTTAGAAGAGTAGGTTGGATAGGATTTAGACTTCAGAATAGCAAGCAGGAGCCAAACAAGAATAATTGAATGAGCAAAGCATATCAGTAATAATCACTACTACCACCATCATTATCATGGTGCTTTAAGCCCAAGAAGAAGGTCATTTTGATGAGATAATGCCATGTGGAAGTCAAAAGATAAGTGAGAAAAGATGAGATACTTAAAATCTAATGGTAGCCTGTTAAATACCTTCATAAAAGTTTTTTGTTGTGTAGGTATCTCAACATACACTCATGTGGAACTTCCATATTACTCTAAGTTCATTCTAATTGCTGCATACCTCGCTTCATATAATCCAGCAAGAACTGACAAGAGGTTCTTCCTTAAGGTAATAATTACTTCTTTTTTATTTTGTTAGATCCCTTGAATAGTTTGAAATTTTTCAATATCTGTAAGTTTCTAAGGGGCAGAGATTATAATAAGAAACTACTAAATATGTAAATAGGACTCATCCTCTAAAGGCTTTAAATTACGATCACAACCTAAATGGGAAAAATAGTATCACAGAAGAGTTCAAGTATACTTAAGGTAATAATTCTAGATTTTAAAAATATGTAAGATTTTGTTTGAAGTATGAGAGATGGGAATAATTTTAAGGATGGTAACTTCTTTATTGTAGCACAACTGCTACAATGTTGTACACTCCATACATTATTATCTACAAAATTAGGAGCTCCTTCTGCATATATATATTAGCTGAAGAAATCCCATTTTAGAATTCTTTTCATTTTGAAAAAATTATATGCAATTTTATATATTATTAAATATATTTGTAATAAACTTTTTTTTTTTTGCCCATCTCCGTCACATCTTTCATTTCATGAGGACAAGGACAACATCTATTTTTTTTTTTTTGCTATTATTTAATCCCAAGTGCTTAATTAAATGTTCTCAATTAAGTATTTTTTTTTAATGAATTAACAGCCTACCTTAAGGGATGAGTAAAAACCCATTTATCTTTAGAATTTTTGTTTCTATAAAAATAAATATACTATAATAAACTAATATAATAAGTTCTTTTAGGAAGTATCACTATTTTAAGAGCTTTTTCCTTACATATAAAAGTAATCTATACAATCAAAATCTCAGTCACCTCAGGCTAAAATATATTGATATTTTAAGGTGATATCTGAGGTCATAAGCAGAATAAAATAAAAAAGTTCAAGATGCATAAATTAGTGTTATCCATGCCATGTTTTAAACAAATTGTGTTTCTGGTTTTGTGGAATACTATCTTTTTTTAATCTTAAAATTATTTTTCTTAATTTCAGCATCATGGGAAAATCAAGAAAACCAATTTTCTAAAGAAACATGAAAAGGTATTTACATTTTAATTTCTCTAAGAAAAACTCATGAATTTAGGATACTATGGGAAGTGGATAATGCATCCTTTTATCTGTCAGTTGGACATAGTATACAGTACCATTATTAATACAGTACTAGTATTTTGCTATGTTGAATACAGTGATTGAAGGTACATTCAAGGGAGCTGTTACTAGAGATAAAAGTTGACAACTTTTTGTAGTGAATTAATAGATGAAAAAGATCACCCTGGAGTTTTTAATTAAACACAGCAGATTTTCTTCTTTTCTTCTTTGAGACATCCACAAAAGTGGCATTGAAGAAATAAAAAGGTAAATACATAAGAGATAAGCAGATGAGAGACCCACAAAATTTGGACTTGCATAGTACATAGATATGCAGGTGACTAAGCAGACCAGAGAGGCTGAATGAAACCTAAACCCCAGTGCAAGGGGGTTTGACCTGAGGAATCTGGAAATGCATAGGAATTAAAGGCGCTGAGTACTACCTTTGAGGGTGGAGGTGTGGGGCAGTTTAAAGGAGCATTTTTGTTCCACTTTGTATATCTAAACCACTGCTGCCTCTGTTGGCAGAAGATTGAGAAGTTTGAACTATAAACTTGGCACTATAGAAGCTCTGACTTTTGTTTCTCACTCTTATTCTTAAAAACTCAGGATATACTTCTAAATTGATAGTGTTTTCTTAGGACTTTGAAGACATTGTTTTACTGTCTTCTGAATTTGGTGTTCCTGCTTTAAAAAGTCTGTTTGTTTGTTTTTTCCATTTCTTTATCTGTGTTTTCTCTAGCTGCTTTTAAGTTCTTTTCTCCTTTTCCTTTAGTGTTTTTATAGCTTCACTGTGGTGTGTCTGGATTGAAGTTTTCTTTACCTGGAATTAGTTTTGCTTCCTGAATTTGAATAATGATGCCTTTATTTAGTTCTCATAAATTCTCTGTCATTAACTTTTCAAATATTGCTTCTCCATTCTAACATGTCTTTATGATGTACTGATTAGATATATTGGTAAGTCTTCTCAGTCTGCCCAACTTTTTTAAGTCCTCATTCTTCATTCCCTTTGGTCTCTGTATACTATATTCTGAGTAATTTTTTCAGTTCTGTGTTGAGATGTTTCTTTTTGGTTTTCTCTGTTCTTTGTCTATTTATATTAACTTTGTAGTTTCAGTAATCTTATTTCTAATTTTTAGAAGTTTTATTGGATCAAGTTTTTTCACTTTTATACTTTTTCTAGTAATATTTTTTAACATGAAAACACCTATTTTATATTCTGTATCTTACCCAGTATTAGATCCTTGGTGATCTAATTCTACATTTTCCATTTTTTCTGACTTAGGCATCTATGCCTTGTTTATTGAACATTTGTTATGTTTAGATGTTTGCTCAACTTAATCTTTAGAATTTTTGAGACCTGAGGTGTGCTCATTTAAAAAGGTTTTACATATACTTCTGCGCGGGCACTCAGGAACACCAGTAACCTAGTATCATTGGAAATTCAGTTCTCACCTGGTGATTTTCAGACCACAAGGAGTGTGAATTCTGCCCCCACATCATTTTAAGCCCTAGTTTCTAGTTAAAATTCTCAGGGAAGACTTTTTTCCTCCCTTTACAACGTGCCAGAGTCTAGAAGGGAATTTTTATTAATAAATCCATTTGCTTAGGATGGAAAGATTTTCCTAGTATGCCATTCAACTGAGACATCTTTAATTAGGCTTTCCACCATAGGCAGATTATTGATTTTGTACCCTTTTTTATACATTTGTGACTGCTTTGGATCATAAATGATTGGTAAGAGAATACTTAATAGCTAGAATGGTCAGGGAATGATTTGTGATTGGGCTTGCATTTGGGTGCTCAGGAATGGTGAGGATTGGATATGTAGTGATGGGAGAGGAAGACATTTCAATTGGCGAAATGAGTTAAGCCAAGAAGCAGATGTGAGGAAGTGTAGGGTATATAAAATAAATAATGAAATATAATTGGCTGTCATATATGGTAAGTTTCAGGGAAAGGTCAACTGAAGTCAAATTGTGGAGGAATATCCTCAACTGACCAGTTTCTTAAGAGAAGGAAGCCCATCTATTCACCTCTGTGTCTTATAGCACTTGGTGATATTTATTGAAAAAAAAAATAAATTTAATGAATGAATGAAGAAAATTAAAGAATGAATATAAAACTAAGAATTTTATCTTTCAGACAGAGAATCATTTAAGAAATTTGATAAGGGAGATACAGAGTGATGATGAGTGAGGACTGTGAAAGAGCTGGCACTTTAGACCATCTGTGTAGAATGGGTAAATTTGTACAAAACTAGGAAAAAGACAGTGTTGACCGAGGGAGCTGTCTGAGCAAAGACATAATGAAGAAACATGTCTCTAGTTCTAGATGAATTCTAGTTCTTCTGATGTTATTCTTAAATATGACTTTTATAGTAGTGGCCTCTTTTTGTCTTTGGTTCATGTTTTAAAATCTGAACTTAACTGAAAGCTCCCTGTATGCAATTACAAGTTTCTTTATATTTTTGTTCTCTTTGTTCCTGAAATTTCGATTGAATGCTTACTTTATCCCAAGCACTCTGCTAGATGCCACAGATACAGTGGAGAACAAAATAGTCATTCTCTCTACCCTGATGAAGCTCTAAATTTAATCAGGCATCAAGCATTAAAAAGCAAACCACATGTTTGCTTTTTAAATCTGTTATCTATCTTCAATTATATAATTCTTTTTCACTGTGTATCCTCAGTGAACTTTGATTTTTTTTAATATTTTACTTTTTAATTCAATAAATGCATGTATATTGTACCAGATTACTTGCTAGTTAATTTATATGGAAAAGCAATGGTCTTTTTCCTCTCCTCATCCTTAGTCCCTTTCCCCACAGACAAGTTCTTTTAACTGTTTCTAGTTTTAGTTTTTCTGACATAAATATTCATAACTTAAGTTTATGTTGCTGTCACTATTTTTTCCTTTTTTTTTTAAGATTTTTTATTATTTATTTTTAGAGAGAGGGAAAAGGAGAGAAAAAGAGAGGGAGAGAAATATCAATGTGTGATTGCCTCTTATTTGGCCCCCACTGGGGACCTGGCCCACAACCCAGGCATGCGTCCTGACCGGGGATTGAACCAGCAACCCTTTGGTCCTCAGCCCTGACCTACACCAGCCAAGGCTATTTTTCTTTATTTGACACCAATTTTCATTCCATATTCTGCTTTCTCAAAAATTGTTTTATTTGGTTTCATTTTTTGATTGTATCTTCCATTTTTATGGGCGTCTAGTCTCCAATGACCTATAGTGGAACTAGAGAAGTATTTCTCAGACTGCCTTCCTCTCTAGGTGGGAGGTCAGTTTGCATTTATAGCACATACAGTTCAGTGATGAAAATAAGTATCATATGTCCTGATGCCACTAAAACACTTTATTTTTAACTTGGAAATGTGTTTTCTAATCATAAAATAAAAACAAAAGTGAAAATAAAAACTCTGTCAATAGCTTTTACAATGTCATTCTTTTTACTTTTATTTAATCTTTATTGTATTTTTTCCATTACCATTTAATCCCCTTTTACCCCCTCCACCCAGAATTTACCACACCATGAGTCATTTTTCCTTTTTACTCAATCCCTCCACTCAATAACCTCCCCCACCCACTAGATGTCAACTGCTCTCCATCTGGCAACTGTCAGAATGTTCTCTGTATCTGGTTTTTACAGCCAGAAGTTATGGGGACTTCTCTTCCTGGCACTGGAAACCCTGGGCTGGAGGGCCTGGTATGGGGCTGGGACCCTTTGCTCCTCAGGGGGGATCTCTGCAGCTGAGACAGTCCTCCCAGTTTTTATTCACCACACATGGTCAAGGAACCAGCTCATTTGTGTGTCTGCTCCTTTTACAAGTCTTGATGTGGCCTCTTCTTTAATCCCTGTTGTGGGACTTCCATTCAGCTAGATTTCAGTCAGTTCTGAATGATGGTTGTTCTGTAGTTGTACTGTAATTTTGATGTGATTGTGGGAGGAGGCCATATCCCATTTGTTTACCTACCCCACTATCTTGATGGGAAATTCAATGCTGTATATTGTTTGTGGACACATATATAGTATAAAAACTGTCATGGTAGTTGATAAAAACACCAAATTGGGGTAGTGGTTTCTTTTATGGAGGGAAAGAGAGAATTGGATGTGAGAGGAGTGAAAGGGAGCTTCAGCTTATCTGTAATGTGACCTAATTTTTTATTTCTTTGCACGTATTGCATGTTAGGGTTTGATAAAATTTGAGGTTTCGTTGGTACTAATTGTTTTATCGTTACCTTCTAAATGTTTGAAGTAATTATTGACGAAAGCATATAAAGTTTAAAACTTGCAAAATATTTTCTGAACTATATTTTAAATATAAATTGCTGAGGTAAATACATCTTCATTTTGTAATTCTAAATAAATGTTTTCCTCTACAGTCATTCTTTAAAGAAATAGTTATTTTTGTGCATGTAAATGTAGCTTCTCATTTTTTTTGCTATTGCTAATATAAAGTACTTAAGCACTTAACATTGCAGCTTTCTAATGACAAGTAGTTGTATCACATGATTGTGTATACCAGAATGAACCTTTTATAGTCTTTAAACTTTTTATGACTTTTGCATTGTTTTAAGCCAACAGCTTATTCACAAATTATGAAACATTTTATTAGTTTTCTGATGTAGTATGTGCTATAACTGATGTTTTTTGAACTATTAATGTTGAATGAGTACATTTTCCAGTCTGTTACACAAAGCCGAATGGTGAGAAGAAAGTAGTAAGTTCTAGGCTAGGAGTTAGGACCTCGACCCTGCTTTTTGTTATGTACTGTCTTTACTAATGATGTGTCTAAGTCACTTAACATCTGGTTACAACAGCAAAATAGAGGAGATGTTTAGGTCTAGTCTGGATGACTTGTGAGTTCTTTAATTAATATTTGTTGATGCTAAGTCAGATAATCTTGAAGAAAGTGCTCAGGGATTAATCATGATTATATCAGGTAAAGTTTTTAAGTACGGACTGCAAGTTAGATTTAGTAGCATCTTTGGGAAACTATAGGACATAAATATTTTGTTACTGGGAATTTATAATACAGAAAGTGAGTCCTCTGCTATAAGAAGAAAATCCATATTCTTTTTTCTTACAGACAAGCAATCATCTCCTTGGACCAAAAATGTTTCCACTAGATAGATTATTAGCAATATTATATAGTATTGTGGACAGCAGAGTTGCTCCAACAGCAAATGTCTTTTCCCAGGTAAGCTTTGTGATAGGTTATTATCTATCATCTTTATTTTTATGGAATTTTTCAGGTAGTAGAGTTGGTAGACTTCTAGGCATACAGAGTTTTGCTCAGTAGGTGTTACTCTTTTAACTATGTAATGAAAATTTGTTCTTGGTAAGTAATTAAAAATTCCAAATCTTTAGGGTACCACTGAATTTCCTTATAAGTATAATTAGATGATAAAAACAGCTCAGTGTTACTGGATTTTTTTCCTATTTTTAATAAAGGAATTTTTAAATTATGATAATGATCTTGATTAAACAAACAAGTGGCTTCATGATTATTGATGAATTATAATATAGAAATATAATTTAATGAAAATAAAATTTTAAAACTTTTTTTTGCAAGGAAGTAATATTCTTCACATATATTCCTTTCAGGTTGATAGCATGCATTTTTTTTTTTTAAGTGCTCCTATTTCTAGAATGATTAAGTTCTCAAAATTTTCACTAGATGGCAGCAGTAGTATTAAAAATAGGAACCATGACATATTTAATAAAGTTGATTTTTGGTTGCTATTTTTAGAAAAACCTCTTTATTAGAAATATAGTTGTAGTATTTCTTAAATGATCTAGAAAAACAGAAGAAAAGGCAAATGACATGACTAGTATTTATTGAAGAGCAAATATGTTGCAATGAGGATTTTGTTTTATGTTTAAATTTTTAGGTTGAAGAATATATAAATAATAGCATTTGCATTTTAATTCACTGCAAATAAATTTTATTCCTGAATGGGTGTTAGCCATTATAATCTAGTGTGTGGTAGTAACTTTTAATTCTTCCTTTAACTCAACATTTAAGTTACATAATTTTTATGTCAGTATTTATTAAAAAATTTCATCTACCTTTACTATGTTCTTGAAAGGAGGTAAAGTAATCATTTATTAGGTTATGCATATAACTAATAGGTAGATAGATTGGTAGCCTTAATGCCAATAATTAAAAAACTCCAATTCAGATTTAATCTGTTCTAGAGATTTTTTCTATATATTTTTTACATGTTTTTCAAATTTTACATTATCCTTAGATTTCTTCATTCGATACCTAAATTTTTTGTTTGTTTTTGCTGTTACAACAACTGTAAAATAGGAATTACAGTTTTTACCGTAAAGAATTGAGCCTGGGAGAGGTTAAATAATGCTGCCAATCAATGTGACTCATGTCAATCTTTGAGAACTAAAGCCTAAGGAAGTGAGGTACTCTTAAAGTACATGTGATTGTACTTATCAGGTACCCCAAAATTACCTTTGTGGGAGATACAAAGAAGGATAATAAATGGTTTTCCCTTTTAGAGAGCTTTTAATGTATTCTTGAGGGATAAAACAGTTATATAAAAATAATGTTTTATGGCTAGAAATGAATCCTAGTTAGTACTTCTGAAAGATTTAGAACAGAGAGATCACTTCTGGATTGGGCAGGGTGCAAGAAAGATGACTTCACAGAAAAGCTGAAAAATGGAGCTGAGTTGAGGAGAATGAGTGGGATTTTTTTCTTTAACACTTCTGATTTATATAGTGATTCACTCTCATTATACAGAAATGAGAGAATGGGTAAATACAAAGTAAAAATGATACATAAAATTAGCTAACACCTTATTTCCAGTAGATAGACTTTTGTAGACTAGAGATTTATGAGGGGTGGATAATATGACCAAAGGGATAGGATTAGGAAGAAACAAGACACATTTGTGAACTCTCAAGCTGGTTTGATTGAAAAGTATATTATGTTGTGGTAGTGGTAGCAGTCATTATTGCAATCTAGTAAATGGTAATAGTGCTACCACCACCCATCATACCTTGCTTGTTGGTACCTTACAATTGGTAGGGCATTTTGCATTTTATAGTCTTGTCACATAATAAGTTAATCTTTAAAGAAAAGAAACTGAAACTCATAATGCCTAAGAGATTTGTACAAGGCTATGTAGCAAATTTCTGGTAGCATCCAGATTTGAAGATTTTTCAAGCAGCAGGCTTTGATTATAATTGAACAATGTCATCTGTCTGCTTTCTTTATCTCCTTTTTACTTTTATTTCCCATACTTAAATTATTTTTTTCAATTACAGTTGACCTGCATTATATTAGTTATAGATGTATACCCGTGATTAGACATTACATAACTTACTAAGTGATCATCCCAATAAATTTCATACCCATCTGACACTGTACATAGTAATTAAAATATTATTGACTATATTCTCTATGCTGTACTTTACATTCCATGAGCATTCTGTAACTGCCAGTTTGTACTTCTTAATCCCTTTACCTTTTTCATCCTTCCCTTCCAACCGCTTCCCATCTGGCAACTGTCAGAATGTTCTCTGTATCTGAAAGTTTGTTTCTGTTCTCTTTGTTCTCTCATTTTGTTTTTAGGTTCAGTTGTTGATAGAAATGTATATACTAAAGCGTTCTATCATTCAAATTTCTGATCTTTTTTTTCCACTTTTTCTTTTAAAAGACCCTTTAACATTTCATATAATACCGGTTTGGTGGTGATGAACTCCTTCAGCTTGTTCTTGTCTGGGAAGTTCTTTATATGTCCAATTCTAAATTGATGGGTAGAGGAATCTTGGTTGTAGGTCCCCACTTTTCATGACTTTGAATATTTTTTGCTAATCCCTTCTGGCCTGCACAGTTTCTGTTGAGAAATCAGCTGACGGTCTTATGGGAGAGCTCCCTTGAAGGTAACTAATGGTTTTTCTCTTGCCGCTTTTAAGATTCTCTCTTTGTCTTTAGCCTTTTGCATTTTAATTATGATGTGTCTGGTGTGGGCCTCTTTGCATTTATCTTGTTTAGGACTCTCTGTGCTTCCTTGCATATCTATTTCCTTCACCAGGTTAGGGAAGCTTTCTGTCATTAATATTTTAAATAGGTTTTCAATTTCTTGCTCTCTTCTCTTTCTGATACTCCCATGCTGGGAATGTTGTTATGCTTGAGGTTGTTCCAGAGGCTCCTTACACTATTTTAATTTGGGGGGGGGGGGGGGTTCTGTTTACTTTTTGCTGTTCTGATTTTGTGTTTTTTGCTCCCTTATGTTCCAAATCTCTGCTTTGAGTCTCAGCTCCATCTACACTACTGCTACCATTGATTCCTTGTAAATTATTTTTTCAGTTAGTGTGTCCTTCATTTCTGACTGGTCCTTTTTTATGCTTTTGATGTTCTCACTAAATTTATTGAGCATAATTTTAACCAGTGTTTTAAAGTCTGCATCTAGTAGATCACTTGTCTTCATTTTGTTTAGTTCTTTTCCTGGAGTTTTGTTCTGTTCTTTCATTTGGGACATGTTTCTTTGTTTCCTCATTTTGGCAGCCTCCCTGTATTTGTTTCTATGTATTAGTCAGAGCTGCTATGTCTTCCAGGCTTGGTAAACTAGTAGGTATTCTATAGTATCCAGTGGCACAGCCTACCTGATCACCCAAGCAGGACACTTGAGGTGCATCCTTGGGTGGGCTATGTACACCCTCTTCTTGTAGTTGATTGCTGTTGGCATGTCAATGGGAGGGATTCACCCACTGGCCCCTGAACCCCAGCCGACCAGCTGCAAGTGACTGCTGGCAGTGACCACTGACCACCATGGAGCATCAGCTGTTGCAGGGGCACACCCCATAGAGCAGGACTTACTTTAGTGGGGCTCTGGTGCCCACTGAGTTTGCCTCTAGAGTGTGATATTTGTGGAGGTGGTTGGATTTACTTTTCTTTGTTTTCAACAATGCTTTTAATGTTATAATTAAGAAGCAGTTTGGCCCAAAATGTCTTTCTATTTTTTAACCAAGTTAAATTGTTTTCCACCTTAACAATAGTGATATTCTATTTGACTCTAACAACCTAAAATAAGTTTTTACTTTTTTATCTCTTTTGATTAGTAGTAATCAAAATTATAAACTTTGTATAGAATTTGGCTTTATGAATTGAGATTCATTTGTTGACAAATTACTTAGGACTTGATCTCACCTGATTGCCATTTGCCATACAAAGGGTGAGGGGGCTACAAAGGGATGATGCAGCTAACAGTAAGGTGTTGTCCTTTGCTTTTGTTTGGTCAATAAAATATACAAGACAATCAAGTCACATACATACCATGTTTAGGAACAAAATGTGGACCTTAGCTGTGTTTATCAAGTAGAACAACATATCTTTCTCTCTCTCCTCCCCCTTTCTCTCTCTCTAAAATCAATAAATAAAAAATTAATAAAAGAACCAAGTGTGTCAGAAACCGCATATATATAGGAAGGGTGTTTCTCCCATATGCCTTACTTTCCTTTTCTTTCCATTGATTCCCAGTGACCTTTTCTGTTTTTCTCCTTTTATTCATCTGTCAAAACTATACTCTTGTCAATAGAAATGGCAGTTTGTATTTAACCTGGGCGCACTTAATTTTAAGTGTGACATATGTATTGGAAGTGCTCATTTGATATGAACACTAGATGGCAATACTGTTACATTTAGCTTTAAGACGAGGTCGGAAACAACTTGTTAATATTGTTTTTGATATTTAGAAAAGCTGTTTGCTAATTTAATACATTGGTTTATTTGAATAAAACAAAATTAACTGGAGATATTTAATGATAATATATGTGGGTGCTGTGCACACTTTCATGAAAATGTAAATAAAATTGGTAAGGTATTGTGTTTACATAAGCATTTTTCACCTAGAAGTAAATTTCTTTTTATTGGCTATACTGTGTTTGTATGTGATAATCCTTACTTTTCCTGTTTGTTTATTTTATATCAACTGTTTTAAGGCTCTATTGTTTAGCAATATGTTATTGGATAGCTTGATTTACCAGTTACATAATTATTTATAATTTTTAAAATATAATCAATTTATCAAATGTGGTATATTCAATATCTCGTGAAGCATAAGTTTATTTCCATTTCATTTCATCTAAATCTATTCTGTAATAAGCTTATAAAAATAGTAGTATAAGGGATATTTAAATTTATTAAAATTGCAATTAAGAATAATATTCAGATTCATAGCAGTACTAGTAATAGTAGCACTATATTATAGTTGATATTCTTCAGAATTTCTTTATTCTTAATTCAATTTTGAATAAAATTATCATTAACTTTTTAGTCTCAGAAGTACAAGGATGTTAGTACATTTAAATTTTACGTTATAATAATTCTCTTTTACTGAATTGAAATGTGGTTCTTAAATTTTTTTAGGCTTGTAAGATAGTTTTTGCTTTTTGCAATTTACTGCAGTTTTACAGTCATGACCATGGATCATTTTAAAGCTTTTCATTCAAATAAAATAAATGTAGTCCCATATATACTTGGACTTGTGAATGACAAAGCTTTATTTCTGGTGTTTTCATTTTTTTCCTTCTCAGCATGGATAGAATGTATAAACTATGCTATTTACATGCAGGAAATGGTAAAGATTATTACTTTCAAAACACTTTGATCATATATATTATCGAAGAGCTTTTATCATCTTTAAAAGAAATATTATTATTGAGTTGTCTTTTCCCCCCCCAGAGGTATGTTAAAACCAGGTTATACCTTTTTTCTTGAAGAAAAATGACAATTTATTTTTTCCAGAGGTATATTAGAACAGGTTATGCCTTTTTACTTTTTTCTTGAAGAATAGTTATAATTTATTTGCAGATTTTTAATATATTTTATTTGTGTGATTTCTGTATTCTCTCTTAATTATTGTTGCCCACCCTGTCCAGAGTCTGGTAGTTAGCTGAAGGCAGTAGTGTACACACAGTACTTCACGACTGTCATCAGGTATTTCACTTGTTTAAAATATTAAGCCATAATGCTTTATTTTCTTCCAGATGATAGAATTGTTGGCGTTTATTTCTAAGATTATTGCTACAGCTTTCTAAAGTGACTTTTAGAAGGAGAGTTATCTTTTAAAAATTTAGGGACATGTATTATATCACATATTATTATTGAACTTATTTAATCAGTTAATGTTTTGAAAAATTAATTTTGAAGGCATTCACTGTAATTCTATAATTTAGAAGTTTTAAAATAATGTTATTACTATACTATAAGAAACAGTGTACTCTGAATTAATATTAAAAAATAGCTAAAAGAAAAGGAGCATAGTGCCTTAAAAAATAGTTCTTTGTACATTATTGACAAGTTACTTTTTTTAATGATTAATATCTAGTTTCAGAATGGCTTCATATTTAGTCTTACATAATTTAATAAGAAAAAATTAAATTTAAATGTCCTTGTAAAGATACTTTCTTTTTTAAAAGTATAAAGTGCATTTTGGAGTAACGTATAATGTACAAATATATTGTTTCAAAAATATACATTTCCATTTATAATTTCTCTGCTCTTGAACTTAAATCATGATATTGGAATACCTTTTGGACTAATTTTATTACATCATTTTAATTATTAGTTATGAATCAACTTGATCTTTTCTTACAAAGATAACATTAACTGTAGTAGCATTTAGATAACCTTATGCTTTCTGCTCATTTGGGTGTTGGTTTATGAGCCATGCAGAATATATTTAAACTAATTATTTTTATACTTTCCAAATGAATTTGTCATTAATCAGAAAGCAAAATGATTAGTTATTTCATCTAGGAGAGTTTTTCAAAGGAAATGCTTTATCTCTACCATAGCTGTAGGAAGAGGTTTTTGCTGTGCTTATTAGGGCAGCCAACATTTTATTCAATCATAAACAGATTTTTGGATTTTCCCTTCAAATATAGGTTGATGTATAGTAAATTTATACAGTTTTCAATTTAAAGTAGAGGATTTTGTGAATATTATTTAATTCAAAAATATTTTAATATAAAATATTTTAATCTAATTCAAGCTTCAAATTCAAAGTCAGCTTTTACTTTTTTTCCTAGATGAAATTAAATTTTTCTTTCTGTACTTAACATTCCATTTAACAGATATTTATTGAAGGCCTACTGTGTGCCAGGTACTGTGTTAAGTAAAGAGAATACATAAGTTAGGAAAATGGAGTTCCTGCCCTCAAGGATCTTACAGTCAGTCTGTGGCTTCCACTGCCCTTCTTTTGTACTTGGTGTGGTTGCCAGATCATAGCTTGTATGAGAGGTAGTGGTGTGTATATGTATTTACTGAGAGGACGTACATGCTGAAGTAGCTGCTTTGAATACTTAAGTGAAAGCTAACACTTAAATACTTAAAGTAACTGAGTAAAAGTAGGATTTTTCACATTGGTAGTCCCTGTTATTTGATAATATATGTATTTAAGTGTCTTCTTCTGAGTAAAATAATAAATCTTTTTTTGTTGAATGTTTCCTTCTGACATGCCTTGAACTTAGTGTTGTGTAGCATAATTGTTTGATACCTATGTCGTAACTAAATTTTGCTGCTTATCAATTAAATTTATTTATGACTAGTTAGTTATGTTTATTGGTATATTAAGACTTGAAACTTAAGGTATGGACAAATAATTAGTGTATTGTGTGTGACCTACTACAAACTAATTGGCTCTTAAAAAGTTACATGACTATATTTCAAATACTTTATGATTAAATATTATATCACTTTTATATATAGTATTTCAAATTACTTTTATAGATTTTTAACCAAAAGTACTTCAGCCAAATAACGGATTTTATAGACTTGTTTATGATTTTCTCTGCCCTAAAAAAATTATTTTGATATGTTATATAACATGCCTGATTTATATTTTATTTAAAAAAACATTTATTAAATGCTAGTTATATAACATCAGAGATCATAGTTAATGAAATACTATCGAATGCATATGAGGTCTGTCCAGAAAGTATCCACCAGTTAATATGAAAAATAGAGACATTTATTGAAGAAGATACAAGAAACATTGTACATAGGACAATGATGCCTTTTCAAAGTAGGCACCTTGGGACCTCACACAGTTCTCCTAATTGCCATCAGTGGCCTCATCGTATTTTCCTGAATCTCATCAACAGTCAGAAATCTCTTCTCTTTCAAAGGTGATTTTAGTTTGGGGAAAAGACAGAAGTCGCAGGGTACCAACTCTGGACTGTAGGGGGGCTGAGTCACCTGGTGATTTGATGTTTCATCAAAAAACTCTGCACAAGATGTGATACATGACTGGGTACATTATCGTGACGAAGCTGCCAATCACCAGTTGCCCACATAACTAATCATCAGAATAGTTTCCACAGAGGAATGTTCAAGCTTAATGCAAAATTTGATGCAGATTCATTGCTCTACTTTCTCAGTCATTTTGAATGCAATGGCCACACAGTACACATGCTCACTCAGTAGCATCTACTGCCCCCACTGACTAGTACAGTGAAGTTGTCACTGTTCACCTATGTGCATTCCAGTCCACTCTCCTTGGCTGCCAGGTTACATCGATGTCGTGCAAACCATTCTTATTATATTAACAATGACTGGACTTCTCCAGACAGACCTTATATGTTGGTCAGATAAGAATTTGAATCTGTTAAACACAAAGTGTAACATCCTAAAATCTAGCTATAATATATTCATATAAAGTGATTCGGGTATGAGAATTATCTTATAGGTATTAAAGTTGGCAAACAAATGGGACAGTTTTCCTGAGAACAAATTCCTTGGACGCTAGTATATTTGCAAAGGTGAAACACTCTTTATTCTTTTTCAATTTCTCTGTGTGTCATTTGGCTTGTGCTAGTATTCCACTGTCTCAATAATATCCAACTTAAATACTTTATGCTATTAAGGTAAATTATGTAAATCACAGGAGGTATCTTGAATGCTGACATTTTCTAATAATCATATTACGGTTTTTTTTTTTCTCTTTACCACTAGTGAGATTGTGAGTCATTCCATTCCAAAGATGGTAAAGAAGCCTTCCTTAATACCTACTCGGCAGATGAATAGGTCAGCAAGGGTGTTGTTTGAGAGAGGCAGGCCCTTCTCTCGCAGCAAAGTGCTCTTATGCTCAGTGTCCACTGGGGCAGTAGATTTGTAACCTCCTATCCCTGGTGTGGATGCATCACTGTTCTGCTATCACATCACTGTGCCATAGGTGCCTGTTTCAGGAGAATTTTTAAAACTGTTTTGGGATGCTTCATATTGGAAAAGGATAAAGTTGATCTATGATTTTTCCCTTGCAGCACTTCTGTTGTAAGGGATACTAATACTAATCATTACCAAAAAAAAAGAAAAAAGAGGGTATATTTTACTCTCTTGTCTAATAGTAAAAAGTTGTCTGTCTTGTTTTCATTTTTAAAAGAACAGCGTTTTTTCCTACTCTCCACTAAATCTGGTGTTAAATTTCTTCAGTGTGTCCACTTTGCCTTTTGTGAATCTATCAGTCCAGCAATAGGCATTTTTCATTGAACTCTGGAAAAATAGAACCTTTGCTTAAGGTTGACATGTAAAATACTGCTTAAGGCATTAAAGAAATGCATAAATTAGGCTTTCAACTTTTGAATAAATAATACATTGATAACTTAATTTCGTAGACAATATTTTATAACTGTCTTTCTCAAAGTTTGTTTCTAATAAATATACCAAATGTATCCCTTTTATTCACATTTTTGAGGAAATGTTTTTAACATCAATAAGTTTCATTTGACTTGGCAAATTTTTTGCTGAAAACACACAAAAAAAATTCGTGTGAATGTGAGCTTGCACATGCCTACTTAGGAAAATATGTACTGTCAGTATAGTGACTGTATAGGCAAACACAAACCTCGGAGCTTTATGCCTAGAAAAGGAGTTTTAACAAAATGAGTTAGATAAATGATTTGGAAAATTCTACATTATGGAAGTGTGCTACATTTTTAAATATTCTTATAAAAAGATAATTAAAAGAGCCCTGGCTGGCATGGCTCAGTGGATTGAGCTCTGACCTGCAAACCAAAGGGTCACTGGTTCGATTCCCAGTCAGGGCACATGCCTGGGTTGCGGGCCAGGTCCCCAGTAGGGGGCATGCTAGAGACGTCCACATATTGATGTTTCTGTCTTCCTCTTTCTCCCTGCCTTCCCCCTCTCTAAAAATAAATAAATAAAATCTTTTAAAAAAAAGATAATTAAAAGAAGTGTTGGTGCTTAAGGAAATGGTTTCCAATGAAAACTTATCTTCATTCCTTGTCAGGTCACAACTAATTGGAGTTCTTTGGGGGAGACTGGCCTCACCTGTGTATACATAGACATATTTCAGTAGTTGGTATTGCAGAAAAGTCCTTGTCATTTTCCCTAGGTGAGAAATTAGGGTCCTCAGTCCTAAGTCTCTATAGAACCTAGTTGCTCCCTCACCTTGGGTACTGTGAATGGTGACAGAGAGTTGAATTCTTAGAATAGAAAGTAATCATGTCCCTATAGCTAAGAATAAGAAAAGTAACTAGGCTTATCCGGATCTGCCTTACCTACTCCCCTGGCTACACATGATAAGTGTACACTGATATCTTCTGTATTTTGTATTTCTAGCCCATATCCTCTTGCTCTGGACCCAAATTGCCACATGAACAATAATACCTAACTGTGCCAAAACAAATTATTCTGGAAACATTTTCCTGTTTTTTTCAGATTTCAAACCTAGTCATTATTACTCGTTCTTTACTAAGTGCATACTTTGTGGCATGTAGTTAGGTGCTAGAAAAACAAATACCTGGTTTTTAGTTTTTAGTTTAGTTAAATGGGGAAATTATCTCTGAACCCTCTCTTTTGTTTTCACTCCATTTAGTTGGTCGACAAGTCCAATCTATTTTTCCTCCTAAATACAAATGTCTCTTAAACTTATTCCTTTCTTCCCAACCCCACCGCCACTTCTTAAATCCATAGCATCATTATTTCTTAGACTTGCACTGCATCCTATCTGATCTGCCTGTCAACAGACACTTTTGAATTCATCTTCCATACATTCATCAGTAAATTTTTTAAAAAATTGGTCTCATTTTTTTACTTTACTTCTTAAATGACACATTATCTATAAAATCAAGTGTACATTCCATAGCATTTGTTGTAATATTCTTCATAGACCGGCCCCATTTTCTGCCACTTCTTTCATTCACCCTAGATACCATTCACAATAAGCTGATTCTTCCCCAAAGCTCACAAGTTTTTCTTTTGTATTGTTACACGTGTTGTTTCTCTACCACTGTTGAGCTCTCTTATGCTTCAATGAGTTCATCCCCCAAATGTCATTTCTCAATGAATTTACATTTGCCTCCCTCCCTCTTAGTCATTTTCTTCTCTATAATCACATAATTGCATTTATACATATCTCTAGCATAACTCTCACATAGTTATTGCCATTTATTATATGCCTTGTTTTCCCAGTACCTTGAACTCTTTGAGGGCAAAGACCTTGTCTTTTAATTTTTGTGACTCTGGCACAGTGCCTGAACACTAGATTCACTCACTCAGTGACTTTCTATTCTGTTAAGCCTGTCGTTATGGTCTTTCTGGGTACTAGAGGTTTACAGCCATTTGTATGCTAACAGGTTCCAGAGATGAGAGGTGTTATATTTAATTTACCTCTGTATAATGTATATTTCACTTTTTGTCTTCTATCTGAGCATGTTTGTAGACTAACAGTCTACTTCCTGCCTTTTTGAGGGGGGGGGGGACTAGAAATTGAAAAAATGAATTTCCAGAGGTGATGACTATAAGTTGGATAGCTTTAACAGCATTTGCCTATCTCTTCCATTGCTGCACTCCTCACCTCTACCTTGTAAGTGTAAAAATGTCATTTGAACTTGCTTGTTATATGCCACATACTCATGAACTATCACATCGCCTGAAATCAGATCAAATGTAGTGCTTGTTGGGTTGACCTTCATACACTGACATATCACACATTAAGGGTTTTTTTAATTCAAATAATTTAATATGTTTCAGATTGTCAAGCTCCTTCAGGACAAGCAGGATAGACTGTTTCACAAATCAATTGACATATATACCAACCTATGCAAGTATAAAAATAATGAGAATGTTCAAAATTAATTACAGTTGTAAATTGATTTTCTTTTTTGGCAGAATGAACATAGTTTATTAGCCTGGGAACAGGTTCACACTGTTTTAACATCAAGCACTTACTTCCAGCTGAAGCTTGTTAGTGACTGCCTCTCAGATTAAGAAAAAAAATCCTCACTGTGGTACATGAACTCCTATTGTTAAGACTAATCAGCTCATCCCCTACACGGATGAGAACAAAGAACATAATAGTACACAGAATAAAGATTAATGAAGCAAATATTGCACAACCCCATTTAAGGTCTAAATTTAAAAATATCCTATGTATAAGGAAGTTTTCATTTTTTTCTTTTTCTTTGTGAATGCATCAGTCATGCCATAGGAGCTGGTCAGAGGGAAATACTTTGGCTTTGAATTAGATTGATTTTTAAAGCTAAAGTATAATAAAATCTTTTAATTAGTGTCAGTATGCTGCTAATAATCAACAGTGTGGTGATTGCTGGGGGGAAGAGGGTATAAGGGGATTAAATGGTAATTGAAAAAAATACCATAATGATTTTTTTTTAAAAATATAGGGAAATACCATTCTTTCCGATAGCAAGATGCTTAAGATCTTGGGGAGTTTTGTTTATTTTTAAACCAAGAACTCTAAACCAGAATTTATGTTTTGAGGAAAACCATCAATGGAAATATATGACTAAAACTTAGAGGTGAAGTCACTGACTTTCAGTACAGCTTTAAAAAAAAAAAGCTTTATTTGGTATTTCCTAGCACAAATTCTAAATCCTCACTTTGAAAAAGAAAATCTACTGCCTAGGCTACTTTCTTATTTACTTGAATTTCATTAATTTGAATTTGAACTTGATACAATAGATAAGAAAGCAGCTGTGGAAAACAGTATATAAACCCTAAAGCCCTAATGATTGGCAAAAGATTATATCTTCATAGGTAACAGAAACCAAGAAAGGCTGTAATAATTTCCCCACAAGTTTTTAAATTTATTTAAGTAATTAAAATAATTAAAATTATACCAGTATTTCAGAAAAGACCTTTTTATTGCCTTTGCTTCTTTAAATGTTAATATTTATACTAACCTAATTTATTTAATCATTAGTATACTTTGTGTGATATATAGTCACAAGTTTTTTTGTAAATGATCTTTAATCCAAAAACGTGTAAGAAATTTTGCATTGGGAGAACATTTTCAGTGTTGTCTAATAATTTCAGATTTTAAGAAATTGTGCTTTCATTCCCCTCCTTGATTTATTTATCCTTTAAAAGTTAAACCTTAAAAACAATAATTTTGTGTCTAATATAATATGCAATCTGATTTATGAAAAGTGAAATCTTTAAGTGAATACATTTCACATTAGTATTTTATTTTGTGTGTGTGTGCAACTTGTTTTTTTTTGCTTTTATTTTTTTTCAACTTTCTAAAATTGTTATTCAAGTACAGTAGTCTCCATTTTCCTCCCACCACTCCCCCGACCCCAGCTGTCCCCAATTCCCACCCTTAATCCTACCCCTCTTAGGTTTTGTTCATGTGTCCTTTATACATGTTCCTGAAAACCCTCCCCCCTTTTCCCCCGTTATCCCCTCCCACCTTCACCCTGGTTACTGTCAGTTTGTTCTTAATTTCAATGTCTCTGGTTATATTTTGTTTGCTTTTTTCTTCTGTTGATTATGTTCCAGTTAAAGGTGAGATCATATGGTATTTGTCCCTGACCGCCTGGCTTATTTCACTTAGCATAATGCTCTCCAGTTCCACCCATGCTGGTGCAAAGGGTAGGAGCTCATTCTTTCTTTCTGCTGCTTCATAGTATTCCATTGTGTAAATGTACCATAATTTTTTGATCCATTCATTTGCTGATGAGCACTTAGGTTACTTCCAGCACTTGGCTATTGTAAGTTGTGCTGCTATGAACATTGGAGTGCACAGGTTCTTTTGGATTGGTGTTTCAGGGTTCTTAGGGTATAATCCCAGCAGTGGAATTGCTGAGTCAAAAGGCAGTTCCATTTTTAGTTTTCTGAGGAAATTCCATCCTGTTTTCCATAGTGGTTGCACCAGTCTGCAATCCCACCAACAATGTACTAGGGTTCCCTTTTCTCCACAACCTCTCCAACAGTTGTTGTTTGTTGATTTGTTTATGATGGCCTTTCTGACCAGTGTGAGGTGATAATCTCATTGTGTTTTTAACTTGCATATATCTGATGGCTAGTGATGCTGAGCATCTTTTCATATGTCTCTGGGCCCTCTGTATGTCCTCCATGAACAGTCACATTAGTATTTTACTTTGGTGACATCAGATCCCTCACATCTGATTATTTTGTTCACAGGATTGTCCCTGCGCATGATATTTGCCTATATTGAGATATTTTCTTATCCTCTTTCCTACACTTTTATTTAAGTTTTTTTTTTCCTACACTGTCTGTGTTGCTGGATTTCTAACCTCCCGCATATTCATAGTAACCCCTTTCTTTCAGTGTGGAATGCTTCCAGAGCTGTCATTTTACTCATCTGTTCCATAAAGCTTTTCTTAGTCTCTCCCAACAAAGTTACCTCTTGCCTGGGTTCTGCAGCTCTCTATTTGGGGTGGTGTGAGGAATATGGTCTTTGAATTCAGTTGGTATTCAAATCCAGAGCTGTTGTTACCTCAGTGACCCTGAGCATTTACTAACCTTTCTGAAGTTGTTTACCCATCTGGAAAAATAGGTTTATTTTTAGTACCTAACTCATGGCAGAGTTGTTGTGAGGAGTGAAGAAATTACAGATGACACTTAAACAATGCAGGGGTTAGGAGCATGGATTCTCACCCCTCCCCACCGTCAAAACACATGTAAGTTGTCTCCCCAAAACTTAGTTACTAATAGCCTGCTGTGACTGGATGTCTTACTGATACCATAAACCGTTGATTAATGCATATTTTGTGTGTTATATGTATTATACTGTATTATTACAATAAAGTAAGCTAGAGAAAAGAAAATCATGAAGGAAAATACATTTATGGTACTGTACATATTTACTGAAAACAATTTGCATATAAATGTACCTGCTCAGTTCAAACCCATGTTCTAGGGTCAACTGTAACGTGCCTAGCACAATGTCTGTCTGTAATCTAGGGATGGAGATCTATCAGTGTCTGTAGTGACTTGCTCTGTAGTGCCTGGATAAATTCTAATCGCTATACTGCTAATTACCAATGGTCCTGATATTAACTAGTTCTCCTCGCTTTTTTTACCCCCTCTCTCAAATTTTGTCCATGTCCTCTGCTAGATCCTGAGGGAAGGAGTGGATACAAGACTACATATGTGTTTGAAGGGCAATAGAATAAAAAAGCACTGACTGCAGTCTTTAGTCCAGTAGTTAATAGTCTTGGCAGACCATCTTTAATACTCATCAACACCCAAAATGAGGCGTTACGTGTTTTAATATGTTAAACATTCTTAAGATTCAGTGCTTAATTTAAAGTTGTTATTTTCTAGCATGGTAAATGTACTATATTTTTTTCATTGGGGCTTTTGGATTAAATAATTTTGAAGCATCTGTTTAAGTGCCTCAACCTATTTGTTTGGGGTGACTGAATAGGGACTGGTAATGTCATTTATCCTTTTATGATGTGTGTTTTTTCATCCGTAAAACGAGTCATTGATTTTTAGCTAGTCCTGATAGGCTAGCTCTGAATTTTATTTTGTAATAATTTTTATATTGGAACTTTTCAGTTTTTAATAAATTTGAAATGTAGTTGATTTTTATAGCCCACAAAAAAAACCTTATGCTATTTTAAAAGAAAAAAGGAAAAGAAATAGTAGAATTTGGGAAAATAGAGTAACACTCAGGTTTGAATTTATATAATAGTTTTGCCATAATCCTATTCTATAGAGATAAGTTGTACAAGCCACATGTTTGTAGCGGCCTTATGGGCTCACAGTATGAAACCAGCAGTTACAAACCCCTCTTGCGGCTGAACCACAAGTCATAAGTAATCATTTGACTTTTCAATAAGAAAATCCATAAAAATCTATAAACTTTTAAAACCCATATCGCCTCACCCCAGTAACATATCAATATGAAATAATGAACCTTCTCATTTGCCCACATTGAGCAATATTTTATCAAGTAGTTTCTTTAAAATCCCTGTAAATTAGGGTCAAAAAATGTTTTATTTCTATAAGTAAATTATTGTAACTTCATAGATATATAAACATTTTGAGTAGAATTTATTCTGGCACATTGTAAGGTCTTTCTAAAAGCCCTCTGTATTTTGTATATTTTATCAGTTTGTTTATGTTTTTATTGAGGTAATAATTGACATAACATTGTTAGTTTCAAGTGTATATATAATGATTCTGTATTTGTATATATTGTGAAATGATCATTACACTAAGTCTAGTTAACATGCATCACCATGTAAGTTAAAAATTTTTTTCTTCTGTATTTTTTAATTAAATAGTTTTGGAAGTAATTGTAAATTCACATGCAGTTGTAAGAAATAATATAGGCTCTCTCTTCCTGTGTCCCCTTTTCTCAGTTTCCCCCAATGGTAACATCTTACAAAACTATAATATCACAACCAGAAAATTGGCATTGATGCATTCCACTGATCTTATTCAAATTTCCTACTTTTACATGTATTTACTTTTGTATATGTGTGTACATATTTGGTTATGTGAAATTTTACTTCATGTGTAAGATTGCTTATCTGCCACCCCAGTCAAGGTACAGGCCAGGGCTCTCCCTGTCAAGGACCCTCCTCTGATAACCACACCCCCTTTCCTCCTGCCCCTGCCCTCAATCCCTGGTGGCTATTAATCACCACCTCTAAAATTTTTGTCAATTCAAGAATTTATATAAACAGAATTATATAGTAAGTAAATTGTGAGGTTGTTTTTTTTCCTCAGTATAATTAAGTTCCTTGATATTCATCTAGATTATTGTGTATATTAATAGTTTATTCTTTTTTTATTACTGAGTAAATATTCCATGATATGAATGTACCACAGTTTGCTTAACCCATCAAAGGACATCTGAGTTCTTTCCAGTTTCTTGGCTATTACAAATAAAGTTACTATGAACATTCATGTACAGGTTGTTGTGTGAACATGCACTTCTTTGGAATAAATACCCAAGGGTGCAATTGCTGGGCAATATGGTAATTGCATATTTAGTTTTATAAGTGGTATCAATGTTTTTCCACTTCCAGTGAAGTATGGTACCCTCACTTCCATTTAGATTTCTTTACGTCTCCACTTTTTAAGAGTATCAGGTAGTGGTTTACTTTTTAATCAAATATGATGTAGAAAACTTAGGAGGAGATAGTCTATTTGATTAATCCGTATTTCTACTCTTCTACCAACCTGCCTTTCTTAATGCGTAAGGTTCTTTCTTTTATCATTTCCTTTTGTTTGAAGAACTTTCTTTATGTAGGTCTACTAGTGGCAGATTCTTTAGTTTTTTCTCGTGAGAACTTTTTTTCTCTACTTTATTGAAGATGGATAGTTTTTTCAGATATAGAATTCACAAGTTCCATTTCTTTTTGGCAGGATTCCTGTTCAGTCCAGGGGAAGAATGAACTTAACCTGGGTAGCTTTCTCTTCTGAATTGGGGATTGAAGGATACTGGGCTTGGGTCACCTTATGCTGTTGGATGGGGAGTCACAAGATTCCTTCCCTCTACATTTTTCCTCCAGTTTTAGGTCCCTATGCAGTCTACCTTCCTCTTTCTACCTTACAGAGCCCTCCTTTGGTTGTCTCTTAACGTCAGTTGTAGGGTGTGTAGTTGTGCTTAGCAGGGAAGAATCTGTGCCATCCTGTCTGGAGAAAAAGACTTCCTGTATTTTTCTCCTCTTTCTAACCCTTCAGTTTAGGTTCTTTAGTTTAGTTATTAGTTTGGTTGGGTTTAGTTTAGTATTTAGGTTTAGTATTTGTGAAATATATTCCAGTGTAATTCAAAGCTTAATTGCATGAGAAGCCTTTTATAACTAGGTGCTAAAAAACAATTCAGCATATTCAAATATGTTTTACCATGTTGTTTTTTTTAAAGATTTTATTTATTTATTTTTAGAGAGAGGAGAAGGGAAGGAGAAAGAGAGGGAGAGAAACATCAGTTTGTGGTAGCCTCCTGTGTCCCCCCTACTGGGGACCTGGCCTGCAACCCAGACATGTGCCTTGACTGGGAATAGAACCAGCAACCCTTTGGTTTGCAGGCCGGCGCTCAGTCCACTGAGGCACGTCGGCCAGGGCTGTTTTACCGTCAGAGAGCTTTTCTCCACCAAAGACTGTCATTCTAAAGCATTAATTTTATTGGCTATAAAATATTCCAAATTATTCTTTACTGGGACTAGAGCCTTACTCTAAATCATCTCTCTGCATTTGAGGCCCTAACAACAGGAATGGTTACTGCAGCAGATGGGAAAGACTCTGGTCCCACCTCCACATTCTGCATTCACATGCACACATACAAAACCAAGACACCACTAAGAATCTGGCCCTGAATACCTTCACTAACTAAAGACTTCTACCATGTGCCTACAGACCATACCAAGCTGTTTAGGTATTAATGCCAGTATGGAGATATGACTTCATCACATTGTCATGAACATTTAAATTTGGGCAAGGAAATAAATCAATATTTTTTGTGATCTGTTTATCTTTGAATGCATAGTACCTAGAGCAAGTCCTCAAGAGTTAATATGCAAATGCAAAAAAAATTAAATAATTTTAAGGATTAGATAATTGAGAGGAAGGTGAATATTCTTGTACTTATGCACATATAGAAATAATTTTCCCAAAGTTGTATATATTTTTTCCAGAACTTTTTATATAGGTATAAATTAATTTTTGAGTTTCAAAATGTTGGCCCCATAAGTTAATCTTTGTACTTTTAAAAAAAATTTTACTCTAGCAATATTTTAATAAACTGGCAAAGTAGTTTTACATTGTTGATACATTTGTACAGTGTTTCCATGTAATGTTCTCCTCAACTCTGTATTTGCATGTTGTTTTTGTTCATATGAGAAGACCAAGGAATAACAAATCTCTGAAATTGATGTTTTTTAATGTGAAAAACCACATCCTAATTTAATTGCTTCATTTTGGTTTAAATTTTTTGTGTATTAGCTTTTCCTAAATCAGACCCTTCCCCCACAGAACTTGAGCATTTATCCTAGTACTTTGGAAATGCCTTTTGACCTCTACATCTTGAAATGATACTGTATTCTTTGCACAGTTTACATGATTAATTTATCCATGGAATTCTGGTAGAGCTGAGTGAGTTCAAGGGACTGTCTAGTTCAACTTACTGTCTTTGGAAATTTGTTGTAACTAATATGGTAAAAGTAATAAAACTATGTGATATCTGAAAATACTCTTGAAATTTTAACTTAATTAAGGGCAGATTTTGAGTTTTTGAAAAAACATGGAAGAGTAACCCAGTACATTATTTGAGTTAAATAATTGATTAAATATATGAGGGTATTTGAATCACAGGAAAGTAGAAATCATAAGAATAATATACAGAAATGCCACTGGCAAAATAAAAGGTAATCAATGGTTTCTTTTATATTAATAGAGAAAGAACTACTAAAGAAACCTGCCTTTAATAATAAAGGGAGATTAATGCGTGAGTTTCAAATGACTATTATTAACCTACTTTAGCACATGAATCCCTTATAGAAAAATGGGAAGGATTGAAGTTAATGAATATATTTTGCCATAGGAGAGATTGTATTAATGCTTTTCTCTGTCTCCCATTTGTTAAAATTTCAGGCCTGCTTTCATCATGGTTCCTACCTGTTTCTAAACTGGGAATGATAGAAGTTTGTCTTGACTTTTCAGCAATACTTACTCTCCCCCAAAGATTCCCTTATTCCTTGGCTTCCCATCCTTTTCTGTCTCATTCCTTCATAGTAAAGACCTCAGACAACTCATATTGTAAGAGATATGAGCTCAAGGCTTGTATTTTATCATTGTTAAGTGAACCTTTCTTTAAATCTCTTAAATCGGTTTTGTCTGTGTTAATATACCTTCATTTTTCTTTTTGTTAGTGTTTGCCATCAAATACTAACAATCAGGATACTAACAAAAGGATCTTATTCTGTCCTTTGACTTTTAATCTTCCTATATCCTGTTCTAGATGTATCTCTTTAAGGATTATATAGTTGGATTTAGTTTTTCAATCAGTTGATATTTGTCTTTTACTTATAGCATTTAGTTAGTTTACTTATAATTACTGTTGTAATTTTGTTTATATCTATTACCTTCTTTTATATTTCATATTTAAAATTTTTTATTTTATTGATTATGGCTATTATAATTGTTCCAATTTTTTGCCAATTGCCCCCCACTACCCAGCATTCCCTACTCCCTCAAGCAATCCCCACACACTTGTTCATGACCATGGGTCATGCATATAATTTCCTTGGCTACTCCATTTCCTACACTGTACTTTACATCCCCATGGCTATTCTACAACTACCTATTTATACTAATTAATCCTCTCACCTCTTCACCCATTCCCCCATACACCCTTCCCATCTGGCAGGCATCAAATGTTGTTTGTATCCATAATTCTGTCTCTGTTCTTCTTCTTTGCTTAGTTTGTGTTTTATAATTGTTGATAGATATGTATTTATTGCCATTTTATTGTTCATAGTCTTGATCTTTTTCTTAAATAAGTCCCTTTAACATTTCATATAATAATGGTTTGGTGATGATAAACCCCCTTAGATTTTTCTTGCCTTGGAAACTACATTCAATTCTAAATGATATCTTCGTTGGGTGGAGCAGTCATGGCTGTAGATCCTTGCTTTTCATGACTTTGAATGTTTCTTGCCAGTCCCTTCTAACCTGCAAACTTTCTTTTGAGAAATCAAGCTTGCAGTCTTTTTTTTAAGTATATTTTATTGACTGTGCTATTGCAGTTGTCTTAATTTTTCCCCTTTGGCCCTCCGCCACTCTGTACCCCCATTCCCTCCAGCATTCCCCCCACCTTAGTTCATGTCCATGGGTCATACATATAAATTCTTTGGCTTCTCCATTTTCTATACTATTCTTAATCTCCCCTTGTCTATTTGGCGGCACCTACCAGTTATGCTTCTTATTCCCTGTACCTTTTTCCCCATTTTCCTCCTGCCCCCTCTCCACTGGTAACTCTCCATGTGATCTCCATTTCTGTGATTCTGTTTCTGTTCTAATTATTTGCTTAGTTGTTGTTTTTTTTTTAGGTTCAGTTGTTGATATGTGAATTTGTTGTTAGTTAACTCTTCATAGTTATGATCTTCTTTTTCATAGATAAGCCCCTTTAACATTTCATATAGTAAAGGCTTTGTGATGATAAACTCCTTTAACTTTATCCAGTCTGCCAGCTGCTGCCTCACATGCCCAGTCTCACATACCCACTGCCTTGCCCTGCAGCGTTCCGCCCCAGCTGCCCATCTCTGCCCCTCTTACTAGTCTGGATGAATGTTTCTTCTTTAACTCCTTGATTGTCAGACTTCCATACAGTTCGATTTTCGGGTAGTTCTGGTTGGTTTTTGTTTTTGAATTGGTTTTTTTCCTTCTTTTGGTCATGTGAGGAAGCAAAGCATATCTACCTACACCCCCATCTTGGTCGGAAGTTCCTCAGCTGACAGTCTTAGGGGAATTTTCTTATAGATAAATAACTGCTTTTTTCTTGCTGCTTTTAAGATTCTCTCTTTACTTTTAACCTTTGGCATTTTAATTATGATGTGTCTTGGAGTGGGCCTCTTTGCATCCATCTTGTTTGGTACTCTGTGCTTCCTGGACTTGTGTTTCTCTTTCCTTCACCAGGTTAGGGAAGTTTTCTTTCTTATTTTTTTCAAATAGATTTCCAATTCTTGCTCTTTCTCTTCTCTTTCTGGCACCACTATGAAGCGAATGTTGGATTGCTTAAAGTTGTCCTACAGGCTGCTTACACTATCCTCGTTTCTTTGGATTCTCTTTCCTTCTTCTTGTTCTGATTGCTTCTTTATGTTCCAAATCATTGATTTCTCAGCTTCATCCACTCTACTGTTGTTTTCCTGTAAATTGCTCTTTATTTCAATTAGTGTATCCTTCATGTCTGACTGGATCTTTTTAATGCTGTTGAGGTCCTCCTCACTAAGTTCCTTGAGCATCCTTATAACCAGTGTTCTGAACTTTTCATCTGGTAGATTGCTTATCTCCATTTTGTTTAGCTCTTTTCATAGAGTTTTGATCTGTTCTTTCATTGGGCCCTGTTTCTTTGTCTCCTCATTTTGGCAGCCTGTGTGTTTGTTTCTATGTATTAAGTAGAGCTGCCATAACTCCCTATTTTGGTAGTGTGGCCTAATGTTGTAAGTGTCCTGTAGGGTCCAGTGGCACAGACTCCCCTATCACCCAAGCTGGGTACTTAAAGTGTGCCCTTTGTGTGAGCTGAGTATACCCTCCTCTTGTAGTTGAGCCTTGATTGCTATAGGCAGGTCAGCTGCAAGGACAGGCCATGACTGCTGACCACCAAACTCTGCCCTCTGTGGAGGCAGCAGGGTGGTGGTGCTCCGATGTGGTCTGTAGCTGTCCACTGGGTACACAGGCTCTGGAGTTTTGCAGGTTGTGCAGATCAAAGTCAGCCTCCATCTGTTTTTTGCCCTGGGCTACCCTGCCTGAGGTACATAGCATCTAAGATGGCTGCTACTTGTGCTGGGCTTGGAGATTCCCAGGTGAAGCCAAGCTGTGAGGATTTAGGAAGTTGGGAATCATGAGCCAAGACCAGCCATTCATATGGAAAGCCACTGTAAACAGTTTGGGTGGGCCTGTAAGTTGGGTGAGATGGTGCCTCTGGGGATCTCTTGGGTGGGGCTAACAGTGTTAGTGTGGTTGATGGAGTCTCAGATATGGTACCCACCTGCCGGCTCTGTGGTTCTTTGTAGGGAGGGGTCAGAAAAGGAACAATGGCCTCCTCTCACCTTTCTGTCTGGAGAATGCTGTCCCCTGGCTCTCACCTGGATGCCAGACACTTCAGTTCCTCCCTGTATGCCAGGGGTTCCTTTCAAGATGATATGCCAGAGCTCTGGGGGAGTGACTAAGTCCTTGTATTGGTTCTTTAAGAGGAACTCCCTGGGACTCCAGAAATTTCTTCCATAGACTCAATTCCCACTGGTTTTTGCAGCCAGAAGTTGTGGACACTTATATTCCTGGCACTGGAACCCTAGGCTTGGGGGGTGGTGAGGGGCTGGGACTTATTGCTTCCAAGATATCCCTCCCGAATTTTTGTCTACCGTGTGTGGATGTAGTTCCAGCCCATTCCACATCTCTGCCCCCTTTACCAGTCTGATGGATGTGGTTTCTTTAATTCAGTAGTTCTCAGACTTCCACTCAACTCAATTTCTGATGATTCTGAGTGATGGTTGTTCCACAGTTTTATTGCAATTTTGATGTGGTTGTTCAAGGAGGCAAGCCTTATTTATTTACCTATGCCACCATCTTGACTGGAAGTCTTATATTTCATATTTGTCCAACCTGTTTTTGTTTCTTTTTATGGGGGGGGGATTATTTTTATAATTCAGTTTTTCCCCCTCTACTAATTAAGAAGCACACACTCTTGTTTTATTCTCTTAGTTGTTATTTTAAAAAGTATAATGTAAGTACATATTCGTACTTAAATTACTAAAGTTGAAATTTTTAATGAGTACTTTTAATTTTCTCTCAGATGCCACAGGACCTTAGAACATTTAAACTATTTTCTCCAGTGGTAATTTATATATTACTGGTATTGAGTATCTTATCTTTAAACACATAATACATTATTGTTACAATCTATACAGGCAAATTCATTTAGATTTACCATCATATTTACCAGTTTCTTCATTCTTCATTCCTTATATATCAGACCTTCTAACTGGGATCACATTCACCTGGAGGTGCAGTTCAGGCATTTCCTTGAGTAGGGATCTTGCAATAACAAACCTTTGGTGGTTTTTAGTTTGGATTAATCTTCTGGTGTTTTCCTGACTACCTAATTAGTGAACAGTTTTTAAAGCAAGACTAAGCCAAGGTCTGAAGAATGTATTACTTTTTGTTCATGTAACCGGCTACCTAACTTTGTAAAAGGCCCACATTTACACTTTTGCTGCTTGATTCTCAAGGGAGTATATAGATTTGATATTCTGAGATGTTTAGATAGGAACTCCATAAAATCCTTATGTAGAGAGAAGGAATGTGCTTTACTTGTAGTTTTTAAAGGGTAGCAGTAGTGTATGAGTCATTAATGAAACAAAGCTGTCTCCTCTGAAATCCTTAAAGACTGTTTGATTAACTAGGACTTGAAGCATATCTACAAATTTGTGTATACATTTTTCAAAGTAGTAACATTCTTTGCAGATATTCTTGTGAATTTAGTTATGTGTCTTTATCAAAGGAACTATAAAATGTTTTAGAAAAAGGACATCGTGTAATCTCATTGCAACATTTTCTCATAAAAATGCTTTCTTATGTTTAGATCACCTCTCTAGTGACCCTGCAGCTGTTGACCCTGGTCGGCCATGACGACCAGCTTGATGGACCAAAATACAAATGCACAGTGTCTCTGGACTTCATCAGAGCTATTGCAAGGTAATCATAGAATGGTGATGACCATAAAATGTCTTGAATTGTGTAAATTATATACTAAATATAAAAATTAATGTTCTTCCAAATGCAGTTAGTCATTTAAGCAAGAAAAGATCATTGAAGTGCCAAAAATGAACAAGTTTCACTGTAGAATGAATCTTCTCATCAAATTTACAAATGACATAAAACTGGGAGAATTAGCTAATATGTTAGATGGCAAAAATCAAGATTCTGAACGACCTTAACAGAATGGAATAATGGTCCCATAATAGCAAGGTAGGATTTAACAGACAGTTTACTACAAAAAACTCATATGTACTCAAACAGGGTGGGGGAGGCTTGGCTGAAGTTAATATTTGAGCTGACTATAAGGTTTTTAAAATGCTGGTGTCTCATTTAAGGGATATAATAGGTCTGTCTACTGTGTGTTGCCCTAGGCAGGTCAAATCTGGTGTGCTGCGCTGGGCTTGGAGTTTTAGGAGGGGCATTGACAAAGAGGTACATGCTGAGGAGGCATGAGGACAGTGTTAGAATGAGGAACCATGTCACATCCCTGACTGAGGGATGCGGTGTGAGAAAAACGCCTTAGGAAGGATATGGTAACTGTCTCAAGTATTTCAGGATTGTCTTGTGCAAAATGGATGAAACTAATTCTGAGTAATTGTAGAGTGTTAGAAGTTCTAGGAAAGAACTGGCAAAATGAGACCTGTCTAAAAATGTAATGAGTTTCTTCACAAAGAGGTGTATTTACTGTTATGGGAAATGTTCTAGCCATTTATATGAATAAATAACTCCATCTCATGGTTGCAGCTGGATAACAACCTGTTAGGATTTGTGGTAGAAGAGGTGATTGTGTATGTAGCCTGGTGTGTGCAATAAGACAACCCATAAGACAGCGCTTCCCAGCCTTTTTGAATATGAATTTATTTTAATATCCTTTTTAAATGAATCATGAAAATAATTTACATTTATTTAAAAATTAAAAATTAATAACATATAGGCATGACACATTATTTATTCAATGCACACAGTTTGACATATGGATTTGCAGATCTTTAATTTGAAGTTCTGATGTGTACAGTTTGGCAGCCTGTACCCTGAAAGCCTCTTGTGAATCAAAAGTGATAATATGATGCAGGAATTTGAAATATTTTGATGGTGCATAGACTCTAAAAACATAAAATGAAGATTTTGAAATGTGTTGTTATGATAAAACTGAGCAAATTTTTACACAGAAGAAATTGAGCAAAATATTTTTTTGAATGTATTCAATATGACCATAAGGCAGTAACTTTCTTTTTCCAAACTACAATATTAATAACTCTATATCTAAGAGACTCTATCAAAGTCTCTTAGACATAACCGTTGAATGAAATACCTTCATTTCAGGGATTTTGTAATTACTGTGAATATGTGGGGCCGTGCCCCAACATAATCATGAACAGGACACAGGTTTGTCAATGCCCGATATGGTGAATATACAGTGAACCAAAGTGACTTGGGCATTACTTAATCCACAGCATCAGTGATATTAGACACATCCAGAGAAATGCACGTCTTTATTTTGAATGCACTTCAAAAGGGAGCAGGAATTGTACACCTGGAATTTTGCTGTAGAACTTGGCAACTCTGTAACCTACTTCGTTACCTTTGTTTGCTGACTCTTCTCAGTTTCCATGGACAGTGTCCAAAGAGTAACTACCTCTGTCGTCCCACATTGCCCCCTTCCACTTCTTTTTTGCTGATTTAACTTTCTGTTCTTTCCCTTTCTCCCATATTCTTCTGTCTTTTCCTAACATTCTGCCTTAATGAAAACCTGATTCTTATCTGGGGGTATTAGTTCTCCCTGGAGTTCTCTGTAGTGGTAGCTACTTATTTCTCAAACCCCAGTCAGGGTTGCAGGCACTTTGAGTGCCATCCTGTTTTCTTGTTGCCACTTACAGATTGTTACTAACCCCCAAATCTTGAGACTCATGCAATGGCTCTATTTCCCTATTCTCCTGTGATTATCTTCCATCAGCCTCGCAACCATTCTACTTCATGTATTGAAGGACTGCAGCATGTGCTTCACAGACTTCAACCTAGATTCTTGACTCTATTCAAACTACAAATCCTAACATCTGTATTCACTCTGTTCAGCATTCACTCTGTTTCACAGATCAAATTAAAACCAAGCAGTTGAGTATTCCTTCAGTTGTGTGCATTGGTATCCATCTCTTCTTTCCTATTTCACTAGGGACGTGCCTCTTTCTACCTAGGGTGGATTCTTCCACCTCTGCTTTGAGTTCCATTTTCTCCATTTCCCTAGAACAATTTTTATTCCTCAGGCTATTTGTCCACTCTGTGGCACCTAAGGCTGTTGACCGCTCTGTCTTTCTTAAAACTCTCTTCTGTTAAAGCCCATGGTTCCAATCTCTTGTTTTCTTCTTTATTCTTTGGCTGCTTTTTCTAAGACACATTTGCTAGCTTATCTTCTCTACCTAACCTTTAAGTGTAGCTGGTCCTTGAGGCTTCCTGTTTTTTCCTAGTCAGTTTTAGCTATACCCATGACTTCAACAACACCTATATATTAATAAACCCTCGTTGTAAAGGCAAGATTTTTCTTCTGTATTCCTTACCTTTATTGGATGTTTCCCAGCTACATCAATATATTTTCAAAGCCGAACTCAGGAATTCTTCTACTTCCACCTGCCATCAAAAATGGAATGATTCAACTTTCCTCCAGTGTTTATTTTAGCAATTAGCACTGTATTCTGCCATGTTGCACAGGCCTGAAACCCAAGATTCCTGACATTGCTCTCTCTCACACTCCCAACATCCAAGCATTAGTCCTGTGGAGCCTACAGTTCCCACCTATAGATCACAAAATCATTCACTTTTGTCACTTTACTGTTATCCCTATAGACCAAGCCACCATCATCTTCTCTAATAGCCTCCTCATTGATCTTCTATCTACTTTTATCATCCCCTTGTAATTTGTTTTCCACACCATAGCCAAAATGATCATGTAAAAATTTAATGTCACCCTCCTACTTAAGCCTCGAAAAGTTTTTCCTAACTCTAAATTGGGATAACAACAGAATCTTTGAAATAGCTGAGAAGGCCCCAGTGACCTGGCCCCTGCCTTCATGCCCTGCCACATCTGGCACACACTTCTCTCCTAGGTATTTGTACTTCAGCCTGTCTGGCTTTTTCAGTTCTTGGTATTCACTGTTGTGATTGCCATCTTTGCATATATATAGCACTTTCAACTCCTTCTCTCCTTTGTCTAGCTTACTGCTCAAGAAGCCTCAAATATACCCTGACAACCATCATATTATGCCCCCCCACACACATGCATATACAGTCATTCAGGTTCCATTGACGTGTTCTGATACTTATCATAGTTTTAATTAATTTAACAATGAGAATTCATCTTTCTTTCTCCATAAGTCCATAAAGCTCAAAACAGAGATGGTATTTGTGTCAGTCTCTACTTTACTTCAAACCTACCACAATGCTTTAAACTTAGTATATGCCAAATATATAAATATCACATATTTTCCTATAGTGAGAAAAAGTAAAAGCTCAGATGAAAGGGCTTGTCTTTTGGGCAGCAAGAAGAAGGAAGCTAAAGAGACAAAGTCTCCTTCCAAATCTAGGCCTAGTGGAGAGAGGAGATTCCAAGGATGGTTATCCCAAGGATAGTTACCAAGGGAGAGGTAGGTAGGCCTAGTTCCAGATGTCTGTGGCAGAGAACCAACAATTAGATGACAGAACACAACCTAAATGTCCAATAAGGGAATGGGTTAGTAACTTATTGTAAATTCTTATTTAAAAACCACTGTATAGTTATTAAAAATCATACTATTGAAGGATAACCACATGAGGTCAAATGGATAATTATGAGCTTAAATAGATAAAGGAGTTATTTATAAAGTTGTATATACAAGAAAACCTAAGGGATTAATGGTCAAAATTGTCAATTGCTACCAAGAAATAAAGCAGAGTCCACCCAACTTAATGATAAAGCAGTCATTTGTATCTCTATCAGGAATACTTTCAGGAGTACAGTGGGGTAGAAGTCAGATTATAGTGTGTTTAAACAATATTTCTAAGAAAGTTGAAGCAGCAGATAGAAAGAATGGCTTCATTCATTTAACATTTATTGTGTTGCCCATTATAATCACTATGCTAGGCTTTGGCAACATCGTAACAAACATAATAGATCTATGTGCTATGCTCATGACCCTATATTTTAGATTGTTTTGCCATAAAGAGAGAGGATTATTACCTACGAAAGGTGTTGTGAGAGGGTCATTATTTTTTAAAGATTTCAGCATGTTTAAATGCTGACAGGAAAGGACTGCTAGAGAGGGGGAATTAATGATACAAAAGAGATTAACTTAAAGCATGAGGACCTTGAAATGGCATATAGCATGGAATTTAGAAATAAATAGCCTTGGATGAGGAGGGGAATCCTTTTGTATTAAAACAAGAGGAAAGGGTGCAGATAGAGTTGAGTGTTGAGCTTTGGTAGCAGGAAGTTGAGGAAATTCTGATCTGATGACTACGAGTTTACCTGTAAAGGAGGGGGCAAAATTGAGACTAATGACAGAAGTGGTAGCAGTTGGAGGGGAATATAGATGTTTGAAATAGCTGCTGTGGGGAATGGAAGAAAGTACTGACAAAGGAAAGCAACTTGCTGGGAGTGTTGAGGGTCTAGTTGAAGTTCCTGACCTTGAATTTACAGTGACACGAATCTGAAATTTGTGGTCTTCTCCAACAGCATTCTGGAAGTATGCTAGGTTCTGGGGCAGCAAAAGGATATAATTGAAATCACATCAGATTGGGGTTTTGCCAGGTGAATTCAGTGAATGCTAACAAATGAAAGCTTGAAGGGACAAACTGGAGTTTAAGCTAGGAAGGGCAGGAAAAACGTAAAGTCAGTAGATGGCTAACAGTTCAGTGCCTGGTACATGGATACTTAGTAAGTATTTGATCAGGAGAAAATGAAGGGGTTTATGAACTGGTTATTTCAAGTTGTTCCAGGCAGCTTAAAGGAAGAGATGGGGGTGAGAGGGTGAAATGTACACATTTATGTTTTTGGAGGTAGGACATTTCTGAGTTTGATTGTGGATCATGAGAGAGTTGGAAAGGCCATTGAAGGTTAAAAAGATAAGTGTGCAGAGAAGTCACTAAGGCTCATGTAGATCTTGGGATGGAAAGGTAGACTAAACTGGTGCTACATTATTCAGTGAGTAAGAAATGGTGATAAAGGGAATAAGGATGGTGAATGGAATGGTCTGAGTCTCAGAGGAGGAAGCTTTTTGGGGTGAGGACACCAACCCCACCTGACAGGACTACCTGAGTACAGGAGTGAATCTAACTGTGTTGGTCAGAGCTGAAGGGGAGGGTTGGTCCTTATGAGGAGCCATTGTTCAGTTAGCCCAGAAGAAAAAAACAAGTTCCTTGAAGAGATAGAGGTCATAGAGAACAGTGGAAAGATTTGTTCAAAGAAGCAGTAGGAGACTTGTTGTAGAAAGGGCGCACAGAATATACAGGTAGAATATGGGAAAAGACAGATGACTGAGAAGCTTACTTAATATTGCCCTTGGACTGTTTTTGTGTGAAAGGTAGCTCTAAGTTTCCAATTTGTTTTTTCTCCTTAGTCAGCAGGAAGACACAACAAGATAACTTAAGGTTACAGCTTGAAGTTGTACAGTTGCAAATTGTCAGGAGAACAAACAAAAAAAATTCAAACTCAAATTGCCCACTAAAGTAAAAGGAAATAAACATATCCCATAGGAAAGAAGTATTTTGGTGTCATAAAAGAATCAACAAACTGAAATAAAAGGATGAAGACAAATTATTTCCTTAGCTATATATGTAATTAACTCATATTAAAATATTCTAAATTCTGATTTAAAAATTACTCCTAGACAAATTGCCACCAACACTGTTTGTGCTTATCCTATTTCTTTCTAGATGCTTACTGTAGAAAATAATTCATTTTGGTTCTGTGGGAGAAAATCTTGTAGTATATGAAAACTATCCAAAATCTTAAAAATATATTCCTATAAACCTAATATGCATCTGAAGCCATGAAAAACTAGAGAAAGCACTTGCAAAGTACATGAGTCCCTTTGTAAGTTAAAACTTTCTTTAAAGTAAATTGTTTGTTTCCAGGTCCTTAAAGCAAAAAAGTTTTCTTTGGACTATATTACATAATTTTTGATGTTGCCCTTGTGGTTATTCTGCCATGTCTTAGAATAATACATGTGGGGATCCATTGGCAGGTCACCTGTTTATGTTGGGGGATGGAGGGATGATAGAAAAAGGTAGTCATACTTGTTGAGGAGGAAATGTTTTTTTTAAATAGTGATCTTATATATTCAGTTCCTGAATAATTTAGTTTTTAATAAAAAGTCCAGAAATTTTAACTGTATGATTCAGTATTCTTGAGTATTTCGCAGTGGCAAAGCAGAGAAGTAGAATGTAGTGAAGCTTTTATAAATGAATACATTTAAATTGCTTAGTTTTTGAATCAGTTCGGTCATTCCATTAAAGGAAATTTTATTGCACCAACTATGCTATAGTTACACAAATAGATTATGGAATAAAGTAAAGGAGTCCTGCCAATAACATCATAGTATTTTCATTTGTTTATATTCTCTTCTAGTTTTAATTCATTATACAAACATTTCTTCTTAGTTGTTACAACATAGGTGCAATTCTCTGTTCTCATTTCCCCTCGTAATATTGTAGGTATCTCTTCATATTGATCATTTTCTATGGCTATGTAATATTCTATCAAATAATGTCTTCTAATCCCATAGTATTGGAATTTTAATTATTTTAGTCTTAGCTTCTTCTAAACTATTTTTTTCACCCAATGCCAAGAAATAACATTGAAAGTTAACAGTAAGTTCACTTTACATTGTCACTTTAGGTTTATAACCTTAAAACCCAAAGTCATTATAGGGAAATGTGCCTGGAGAGATGTACAAATTTCACTGCCCTTTTTGTTTGTGGTTAAAAATAGCCTACTATGTTTGTTTTCTTCTAAGATCTTCTTAAAAAGATTTTTTTTCAACCAATATCATGATTGTTTTTTAAAGTGATTTGTTAGTGGTACCTTTTTGATGGATTTGTCAGGGGTGTGGGAGTGTCCCAGAGTTCAATGAAGAAAGACACATAAAAATAAAATAGCTTTTATGATATATAACTATACCTTTTATGTTTTTATGTCTGAGATAAGATTTTTTTTTTAATTTTAGTGCCTATTTTTAGTTGTTTTATTACTTCTGGTGATAATAGGATTGTTTTGGCAGTGTTGTGTGCATCTGGAAAGGGTGCATGTTCGTCAGAGAGGCACAGTTGTAAAGAAGCAATTAAGGTATTTTTCAGTCCTCTGTTAGGTACCACAATAGCTATAGCATCTCATTTCAGTTATTTTTAAATGTGTTTTCATAAGCAGTATCTATAATTACACATTCCAAATTTTTTAAATATTTGAGATGTCAGTCATTTGCTTAGAAACGTTTTTAGAAAGTATATTACAAAATGATAGACAAAAACATTAATTGATGATGGTTTAATAAATAAGAGCATGCAATTAGTGAATCTTTAAAAGGCTGTTCTCACATGGATGATTATTTTTGCAGAATTGAATACTTTAAGGCTTTAATTTTATACTTATTGCTAGATCATTATATCTAATTATTTTGACCATTTATTCAAATAATAAACCTCCAAGTCTGAATATTTATAGTGAAAAATGAGTTTGGAGAAAAGAAAATAATTATATGTCTTTCTCTCCCTGCTATTTTATTCTGCCTGCTGTCAGAGTACAAAAATATACATTCACATCAGTCTGTTGTATCGTATTCTTGGATCACACAGATTTAGTTACAATACATACACAGGTCAGCCAGTGTTAAAAGACTGAAAAGAATGAAAACTTCAAATGAGGACAGATGAGCTATGCATTCTGTAATGATAAAACAGGTGTTTTGGAAGATAAACAGTGTTCAAAAGCAAAGATTTAAATACTTTTGCATCTCTAATTACTTTATTCTGGTTACTAGACAAAAAGCAAATAGCTTTCAGATGAAGTCTAAACTTTCTGTAGTATAATTGAAATACACAATGTTGAATAGTTCTAACTTTGTCCTTTTCAGAGAAACAAACTTTGAATGGAAAATAAACTTTTTAAAGAAACTTTTCTTGGTTACATTTTGAAAAATTAATGTCAGTCTTATCATGGTGCTTTTGACAGCACTATAGAATTATTTACCATCAGCTGTGAATTATTTTGCATATGCTTCACAGAGTCATACATACAAAGCTGAGCAGTCTGGGGGGTGAGGATGCTAACCTATTATCTGTTTTTGTTTATAGGACGGTGAACTTTGACATAATAAAATACTTGTATGATTTCTTGTGAAAACAAGCTTCAAAGCCATATGGACATTGTGACAATGACTAAGCCAAGCTGTGTTCATCCAACTACTTAGCTGGCCAGGGAGAGGAGTTCTTTGGCTCTATTGGATTTGTCCAGACAGGTGCTGTCCCAGCATGGAATCTGATGAAAATACTCTGATTGGTCTGGGTGGATGTGAGCAGAAGACTATTTACCAGAGACCCTGGAGTATTTGGAAGCAACGTGTTAATTATAAACAGCAGGGTTTGAGCACAATCTGTTCTACTCTTAATGATGTTATCTTAACACTGAAATTGCCTGAAACCCATTTACTTAGGACTACATTTCGCTGTGAACTATCCCCTGTGCTTTGAAGGTGCCAGCAGCCCTTGTATATAAGCCCAGTCTTTTCACTTCCTCTCAACAGGAGCCTTTGCAGTTGCTTGCCAAAGCAGATTTTCCTAAGGCCCCTGTTTTAAAAGATCATAGTTGCAAAAAATAATAAATAGAAGCCTTTTTTTTAAATCCAAGCTTGTATATGCTTATTTTTCACTCTGCTTTTCTCAAAAGACAAGGTAGTTTGATTAAAAATAGGCCAACTTTCCACCCTCAAGCCTGCTTGATAGCTAGTGTATGAGGTTCATCTGGTCATTCTTGCAATTAAACCACCCAACCTAGTTTTGTAATCCACATGATTCTTTTCTTTTTTTAACCATTGACCTTTATAGTTCCACAATAAAAATTTTTTCTGTTATATCAGTGTAACCTTGAGTCTGATTTTCTTGTCTGTTTATATTTTTAAGGAAGATTTCTGTTAGTATTTGAATAATTGAAAATTGTTTTGAGCAGATTTAAAGTACTCAATTATAGAAACTAGTTTAAATTTCAGTGGCATCTTAAAGAAAAATTCTCACACTGGGCACTCCCAGATAGGAAGGCTTTTAAAAACGTGATTATATAACACTCTCTGGGTCAAAGAAAACAAGTAGTTGTCTCCTTGCATTTATTTAGAGGTAATGAGTAGGGGGAGAAGACTGGAATTCCTTTTGTCTCCCTACATATGACAGCGAGGGAAGACTTTCTTGCCCAAAGGATGGCATCCACAAAGGATGATAGAGCTCCCTTACCCTGAGTCTCTTGTCCCACAGAAGGTGGTAAAATTTTGTGTTTACAGAAGTCACCATCCAGAGAAAGCCATGTGCATTGCAAATTCAAGCTTAGGTTTCTTGCACATAGAAATTCATGTATCATTACAGTAGTGAGGAAAGAGTAAAGAAAAAAAATGGAGTCGGTATAGTCAAGCTGATAAATTACTAAAATAAAGTAGGTTGAGGCTGAGGAAATAATCGTATCCTTGCTTTAACTGGCCTGGGAATGTAACCTTTTTGAACTTTTCGGTTGTACATCAATGCCTATATATATATATATCCTATAGATAATCCTCTGAAGAACTTAGGAAAGAATGTTCATGTGTCCAGACCACCTGACTTGTGTTATCCAGACCACCTGACATGCATTATCCAGATAACCATACAAAGATTACCATCAGACCAATCCAGAAGCTAAGAATGCAGGGCTGATCTTTTTCTCAAGAACGTACTTTTTACTATTAAGAACTCTTTAATTTTTCTCTTTTCTTTGGAACACTCTGGGTGTTACCTGATTTGCAAATCCTTAGATCATTGAATAAAACTGCCAAATGAATCTGACTTTTCAGCAAAATCAGATTCATTTACACTTGATTGACAGTTTGGGTAGCTGATTTCAGGAAGAACAATGCCACTTAGGGAAGTTTCAGCCCTCATAGTTTGCTATAAAGTGGTGGGTCTGCTGTGCAGTCTTGTTGGGTAGGCTGGGACCAGTCTGCATTTTAAGGAGAGAACTCTAGAGTATCAGAGAGGGAAGATAATGTCAAATAGGGAACAAGGGAGAAGGACAGAAAGGAGGCAGTTTGTTGTGACTCTCCATGGCTTCACCTGATTGTTGGCCAACTGTCCACCGCCTAGCACGATGCCTATCCTGTATGCCCCACACTGAGCTGTGCTGCAAAATACCTTGTAACCAGATTTCCTCTGCCTCTGACGGAGCCATCAATCAGAAATTTCTTGTTTTGTAATTTACTTTCTAATGACTTGCTAAATGACTCACTAATTTGATTAATTTTGTAAATGAAGACTAACCAAGCTTAATATGGATATTAGGGCCGTAGAGTAAGACTATCTTGGATCAAATACCGACTATATCTCTACAAGCTGTATGACTTTAGGCAAGTTATTGAATCTCTGTGCCTGTTTGCCCACCTGTACAGTGGAGAATAGAATCTTTAAGGAATTTAGAGCACAGGTGGCAAACAAATCCCGCAGGCAGAATCCAGCCCTCCACCTTGTTTTATCCGGCCTGGCCCCTTGTTTCTACCCAGTGGCAGTGCCAAGCTCCTTGCCCATAGTCAAGGAGTAGTTACATTTATACAGTCCTAAAATGACATTCAGCCCTTTGAAGGCAACCGCGAGGCTGATGTGGCCCCTAATAATAATGAATTTGACTCTCCTGGTTTAGAGGATTAATTAATTATACATTTAAGGCAATAGTTCTCAGGGGCAGTTTTGCCCTTCAAGGAATGATTACAATTTCTGGAGAAATTTGTGTCACAACTAAGGGAGGGTAGAGGCCTGGGATGCTGCTAACCATACTAGATCAATATCCCACAACAATGACCAGGTCCAAAGTGTCAATACTGCCGAGGTTGAGAAACTGAATTAAGTAAGGTACCTGTCACATATAAGTGCTTAATAAATATTAGGTATTGCTATTATCACAAAATATTTATCGATATTTGTGGCCTGGAAAAAAGCTAAGTGAGAGAATGTGGTAACTTTATAACTAAAAAAAGATGAGGTACTCTGACCAAACTGTACCTATGAAAATTATTTCTTGTTTAAAATTTTGGAATTATTCAAATGGATACAGTACCTTGTATTTTTATTTTTATTAAAGATTTTTAAAATTTATGTATCTTAGAGGGGCAGAGAGGGAGAAAGGGAGAGAAACATCAGTTGTCTCTAGCACACCTGCAACCTAGGCATGTGCCCTGACTAGGAATTGAACCTGCGATCTCTCATTTGTGGGACAATGCCCACAATGCCAAGTCCACTGAGCCACCAGTCGGGGCTGTATTTTTATTATTAGAATGGAAGGATTATCTACTGGGTTCTAATCCACATTCAGATTTCATTACTTATTGTTCAGAATCTTGTTGAACAGTCAGTTCAAAAGCATCAGCTGCGAATGATTGACTCAAAGAACAGGTGACTGAGAAATTACATTGTTTGCCCTCAAGGTATGATGACTAGACAGTGGTGCACCTCCAGTGGATTTATTATAGTTAACCAACAACTGTTTAATGAAATTAAGGTAGTCTGGGGCATGAAATCTCGGTAAGAAGAAGTTTCCTTAATCCCTCCAAAGTCTGCCCCACTCTGCTTGTACTACACAAAGAAAAGTAGTTGGGCCATGTTAGAGGCATAGGTAGATAAGCTTTGCTTCCTCACACAACCAAAAGAAAGATAACAACCAATTCAAAAACAAAAAACAAGATTGGCCAGAAAATTGAACTATATGAAAGTCCGACAATCAAGTTAAAGAAACATTCGCCCAGATAGATAAAAGGGGTGGGGCCAGGAAGCTGGGGCAGCGCGGACCCATGACAAGGCAGCAGCTGGCAGACCAGGATGTCCCACATTCGTGTGCAGATGAACAGGGAAGAACAAATGGGGGGAGAGACCATGCAATCCAGGGTCCAGTACAGGAAACTAAAGCCTCAAAACCTCTGGCTGTAAAAATCTGTGGGGGTTATGGTGGCAGGAGAAACTCCCAGTCTCAGAGGAGAGTGTGTTGGAGGGGCCCACAGGATCCTAGAACATGCACAGGCCCACCCACCTGGGTATCAGCACCGGAAAGAGCATAATCTGCTTGTGGGAAGCGAGGAAAGTTCCCTCCCCACATATAACACCACAACATAGCAAAGTGCGTTGCCATCCCCCACCCCTGTGAACACCTAAGGCTCTGCCCCTTACAACCTAACAGGTGCACCCAGACAAAGGAATGTGGCCCAAATAAAAGAACAGATCAAAGTTCCAGGAAAAAAACTAAGCAATGAAGAGATAGCCAACCTATCAAATGCAGAGTTCAAAACACTGGTAATCAAGATGCTCACAGACATGGCTGAGTATGGTTGCAAAATAGAGGAAAAAGTGAAGGCTATGAAAATTGAAATAAAGCAAAATATACAGGGAACCAACAGTGAAGGGAAGGAAACTGGGACTAAAATCAGTGATTTGGAACAAAAGGAAGAAATAATCATTCAATTGGAACAGAATGAAGAAAGAAGACTTCAAAAAAATGAGGAGAGGCTTAGGAATCTCTGGGGCAACTTTAAATGTTCCAACATCTGAATCATAGAGGTGCCAGAAGGAAAAGAAGAAGAGCAAGAAATTGAAAACTTATTCGAAAAAATAATGAAGGAAAACTTCCCCAATCTGGCAAACGAAATAGGCTTCCAGGAAGTCCAGGAAACTCAAGAGTCTCCAAAAAGTTGGACCTAAGGAAGCACACACCAAGGCACATCATAATTACATTACCTAAGCTTAAAGGTAAGGAGAGAATCTTAAAAGCAAGAGAAAAGGACACAGTTACCTACAAAGGAGTACCCATAAGACTGTCAGCTGATTTCTCAAAAGAAACCTTACCGGCAAGAAGGAGGCTGGAAAGAAATACTCAAAGTCATGACAAGCAAGGACCTACAACCTAGACTACTCTATCCAGCAAAGCTATCATTTAGAATGGAAGAGCAGATAAAGTTCTTCCCAGATAAGGTCAAGTTAAAGGTGTTCATCATCACCAAGCCCTTATTATATGAAATGTTAAAGGGACTTATCTAAGAAAAATAAGATCAAAACTATGAACAGTAAAATGACAACAAACTTAGAACTATCAATAACTGAACATAAAAAAACAAAAACAAACTAAGCCAATAACTAGAAGAGGAACAGAATCATAGAAATGGAGATCACATGGAGGGTTATCAGCCGGAATGGGGAGGGGGAAGAGTGCGGTAAAAGGTACAGGGAATAAGAAGCCTTAATTGGTGTGTAAGAATAGAGGGAGAGGGTAAGAATAGTATAGAAAATGGAGAAGCCAAATAATTCTTATATATGATCCATGGTTGTGAACTAAGCGGAGGTGCGGAGAATGCTGGAGGGAGGCGGGGTGCCTGGCAGAGGGGTTTAAAGGGGAGAAAAAAATGGGGCAACTGTAATAGCATAATCAATAAAGTATACTTAAAAATGTAATCCTAGAAAGCAATAACGATATCCATATGCAAAATAATACCCTAGAATACAATAATTGGTTTTGTTTCTAAATATAAATAAATAAAAAATTGAAGTAAAAAAGGTAAAATAATGGACTAAATCTAGAAATAATGCATCCTTTATCACATACTTAGCAGGTCTCTAAAATAGTAGATAAAATGCAGCAACTGCCCTGTATGCTCAGGGCTATGATGGTGTCCTCTCTTGTTACCTGATGCCTCACACTACTGTGTACTGTAATTGTTTGCATTTCATGCCTTTAGCCATGAACAGAGACGTGGAGGTATTTAGACCAGAAGTTGATATTATTCAGCTTCGTTTCCTACATTTTGAAAGCTTCATCTGCTACAAAGTGTGACTGCCTATTATATGTGAATAGTTTAGATAATTTTGCATGTAATTTTAGTCTGCTGAAAAAAATTGCTTTCAAAAATGCTTCGTAGAGCTCAGAGAAATCTTTCCTATCAAGATATCAACTTTTCACTCAAATTTGCCATTAAATGCCCTGAATACACAGTGTTCATTTTCCAACAGTGACACATTCATGAGGCACAGTATGAGAACTAGAAATTTGGTAGAGCAGAGAAAATTATAATCAATCCATTCATTTAACTGCATGTTGATGCACAGTAATGATGGGAATTTTAGAAGGCATTCAGCTGTTGGAGTAAATACTGGTAGCTTTGGCATGATAGAAAGAGCCTGGATTTTTAGAGTCAGTAAAGATCTGCCTGGATGTTAGATAAACCATCATTCATTTCTTGGTCTATAAAGGAGTTGAGAGTCTGATTTAACAGCAGTTTCCATAAAAGTATTCAATAAACATTCAGCAAATACTAAGTACCAGCTATGAGGCAGGCATTGTGTTGGATATAGGAGATACAGATTTCTGACCTGGGCAATAGGTACTGTCAGCATTGGCAGAGCCATTCCTTGAGGTAGGAAATCCTGGAGGAGGAGTTAGGTCTGTGGAGTGAGGAAGGTCATGAGTTCAATTTTAGACCTGTTGTCCTTGATGTGCTTTAAGAAATTTAAGGAGCAATGTAAAGTAAGTAGCTGGATTTAGGTTAGGGATCAGAGTTACTGCCAAGAATAAATGTGGGAGTCATCAGAATACAGGTGACTATTTAATGAGTTAGAAGTCTTAGTTCTTAAAGTAGTTCCATGGCTTGGTGAAGGAGAAGCCATCTTGAAATGAGAAATGAATTAAAGAAAATACATAGAAGGTAGTTATAACTATTGTTCTTCCAATGTTCATAGCAATGTTATTTACAATAGCCAAGTGAAGGAAACAGCCTAAGTGCCCATCAGGAAATGAGTGGATCAAAAAACTGTGGTACATTTACACAATGGAATACTACGCAGCAGAAAGAAAGAAGGAGCTCCTACCCTTCTCAACAGCATGGATGGAACTGGGAAGTATTATGGTAAGTGAAGCCAGGTGGTGAAAGACAAATACCATATGATCTCACCTATAAATGGAACCTAATCAACAAAACAAATGAATGAGCAAAATAGAACCAGAGACTTGAAAATAAAGAACAAACTGACAGTGACCAGAGGGGATGGGGGAAAGGGATAATGGGGAAATAAGGGAAGGGGACAAGCCAAGGAACACAAAACACTCATGGGAACAGACAATAGAGGGGGGATTGACTGTGGGAGTGGGGGGGGCCAAGGGAGACCAATGGGGAAAAAGGCAGGAGAATTGTAACTGAACAACAATAAAATATATATATATAGAAGGTGGTTATAACCATTGCTCTTCAACTGAAAGTTAAATTTTTTTAAGTAACAATTTTCCACTATTCATGTAACCTCATTTCCTTCAGTATGTGAAGCCGCAGTAAGAGACCTGGGCTAAATTCCATGTGGTATATGGCCCCAAAAGGAAAAACCAAGCCCAGTTAGAGTTTTAGCTCTGTGGAGAATGTTAGATCCAAACACAACTTCATCACTTTGGGGTGGCTTTCACAATACAGTTGACCCTTGAACAAAATGGGTTTGAATTGTGCAAGTCCATTTATATGTTGCTGTTTTTTTCAATATATTGGAAAATATTTTTGAGATTTGCAACAACTTGAAAAAACTGGCAAACTGCGTAACCTACAAATACTGAGAAAATTAAGAAAAAGATATGTCAGAAATGCATAAAATATGTGTGCATTTTTTCTTATGATTTTCTTAATATTTTCTTTTCTCTAGCTTACTTTATTCTAAGAATACAGTATGTAGTACATATGTACAAAATATGTGTTTATCTATTGTTTATGTTATTGGCAAGGCTTCCCGTCAACAGTAGTTAAGTTTTTGAGGAGTCAGAAGTTATACATGGATTTTCGACCACATGGGGTGGAGTTCGGGGTTGCTGGCCCCTAACCTCTGCTTTGTTCAAGGGTCAACTGTAATAGAGGTATTTCTCTGGCTCAGGTGTTTGTGGACTTTTTAAATCCCTCTTTAGATTCACATCATAAGACTCATTCACTTGGAAATGAAGAGAGCCTCAGAGGAAATAAGATGCACTAACCCATAAACATCCACAAGAAAAGATGCTGAAACAGAAACTCCTGATGTTTTATGCATCAGTCTTGCTTTATTTAATTGAAAATGGTTACTGTTAGCACAAGTTTTGGTATATTTACTTCTAATTACTATATTGTTCTTATAATTTAACAGAAAGTATTATTGTGTTTTATATTGAGAAAGAAAAGACAGGTCAGGTGGACCAAAGGCAATCAGCAGCCTGTGAAATATGATTGGTAGGAGAATTAAGATTGAAGTTTCACCAATAATGTTTGAAGTTCCACCAAAAATGTTTACAGTGACAAGTTTTTTTTTTTTAATGTAATCTTTATTGTAGTTTTTCCATTACAATTTAGTCCCCTTAGAGCTTCTTCTGCCAGAGTGACAACAGTTTTTTTTAATCATTTATATACAAGTAGAAATGTTAATCTACATAATAAAAATATCAAAAACAAACTCTCAAATATGTGTGGCCAATATGTCTCTTAGTAGAATTGCTTATTGAAAATGCTTATCATGATATTAAATGGGAGGAAGAACAAAACAGAAAAGTAAGGAAAGAGTAAAAAAAAATGAAGTATAGAAGGAGGAAGGCAATGAAATAGATGATAACTTACAGAAATTTTAATCAAAATGGCACAGAAACAGGATGTTCCAGTTCTCTATTGCTGGAAACAAACCACTCCATACTTAATGGCCTAAAGACAATTTTGATCATGAAACTGTAGTTTGGGCTGGTCTTGGCTCCAAACAGCAGCTTGAGACTCAAGTTGGGATTCCATGAAGGCTTGCCTCAGGTCTGGGGGCTGGTGCCAGCTGGTGCCTCTTACCTGGAACACCTGTGTGTGATCTCCGTGTGCTCTCTGCTCTTCCTCAGGACATGATGACTAGGTTCAGAAAGCCAGCATCCCAGGAGAAATCATTAGGTGCTTCATGGCCTTGTTTAATCCAGCATCAGAAGTCATACTGCATCACTTTTGCAGCATTGAGTTTGAGGCAGTGATTATAGCCTACTTATATTTAAAGGGAAGGGAATTAAACCCTCTTCTTGATAGAAGGAGAGTCAAAGAATTTGCAAACATGCTTTATTTTATGTCATTTCAAAATTTGAGTGGGTGTGGCAGTGACTGCTGATTGTCCCTCCACCCTCAACAGGTGTCTCTCCTTCCCTCTTCTAAAGCATAGGAGCTGTGGCTACAAGGAGGCCAATGTGGTTGGAGCACAGGAAGCAAAAGCAACTGTGGTGAAGATGGGATCAAAGAAGTCATGCGGCTAGGTCATGTGTGACCTTGTGGGACACTGGAGAACCTTGGTTTTTTGTTGGTTTTAAATTGAATTTATTGGTGTGACATTGGTTAACAAAATTATATAGCTTTTAAGTGTACAATTCGATAAAACATCATCTTGTATTGGGGATTTATCACCCCAAGTCCAGTCTCCTTCCATCACCATTTATGCCCTCTCTACCCTCTTCTACTCCACCCCCACTGCTCTTTCTCTCTGGAAATCACCATACTGTTGTCTGTGTCTAAAAGGTTTTTTTGTTTTTGCTTAATTCCTTCTTTTTCAACCAGACCTACAACCCCCTTCCCCTCTGACAGCTGTCTGAGTCTGTTTCTATTTTGTTAGTTTATTTGGTTCATTAGATTCCACACATGAGTGACATTATATGGCATTAGTCTTCCTCTGAATAGCTTATTTCACTTAGCATAATGCTTTCCCGGCCCATCCATACTGTTGCAAAGGGTCTAAGTGGAGATGTCAAGGAGGCAGTTAGACGAGACTGATGTTCAGGGCAGAAGCCCAGGCTGGGGTAATCAGGTAGGGTTGTCACTATTTAAATGGAAATATGTAATGGAACAGTGTATATAAAGGAACAGTGGTTGACTCTTCTGGGTTAGAAAATTTGTCCTATTTGCTGGCTGAACTCCGCCTGGCAGCATTCAGAGCACCTCTAGAAGGGGACTTTCCTCCTGGGGAGTTGCTGCTAAACTGTGAGGAACCTTGGTCAGTTTTTCTGTGGGAAGATAGGATTCACTTAAAGACTAAAATTTAAAATACTAAATTTTAATACAAGACTTTTAACTGGTCTTTGAATATTAAAAGAAAAAAGAAAAGGAGTGAGTACCTCATTTAGATATAATAATATATTTTATGCCCAGTCTGCACAAAATGGCCTCTAAATCCTGAGTTCACAGATAAAATGTGCTATTTAAATGTCAAAAGCCCATTGTTTTAGAGCTGTTCTTATTACTATATATTTATTTTCTCTCCATTTTAGAAATAATGAATTTCTCCATTATAAAGAAAAATTTCTTCTAAATAGATCTAAGTGTGGATTATTTGTTAATTAGTATCTAACTTTTTTCCAGAAAATATCCATCTGTCTTTTGTCGTATTTTTACCATAATCATGACACATCAACCATTGAATCGCACTCAGTAGAGGGCATGCTTGCAGTTATGGTTCCAGATGTTGGATTGGTTTGCACTGATTTTCTCTTAATTTCCATCGTGAACAATGGCGGTCATTAGCAAGGCAATTATAGGAGGCAGAACAGAGTGAAACTGGCAGGCCTGTATAATGATTAAAACTGTCAAGATGTTTCCATCATTATCATACAATAACTAACAGCTACCTGAGTAAGGGAGATGGGGGCAAGAGTCATATTACTGGGTACACATTGTCCATTAGATGGAAATTGATTTTTCTTTTCCTCATACTTTTCACTGTTAAAACTATATGATAGTAATAATGATAACCACTACTTGCACATCTATGTGCCTGGTACTGTAATGGACAATTCACATACATTATGTGTAATGCTCATATTATATAGTTTGAATAAAAAAAATGTATTCACTCAGTTGACAGCAGAATACCTTTTAGGGAAGAAAATACCTTGTTGGATAGTTAGAAACAGAAGTTGAGAAAGAAGATACAGAAAGGGCAAGAAGATGAGACTTGAATTCTTCCTTGGAAAAAGTAAGGCAGCATAAAGATGGCTGAACTCTTCTGCATAAAAAAAAAATTTTTGTTTTTGATTCTGAGGATCAAGACAAGGGCACCAAACAAGAGCTTCTATGGGTGGGTGATATAACCAAGGAGAAATTTTGACTTATTGCTTTACATTTCAAGATGTGACCATTTTTTAGAACCCATAAGTTTTCTGTAATAGTCTGTCACATGCAATAGCCATGCTTTGGGAAAGACGATTTGTAGGAAAGAGGCTATCTCTTACAAATGGGTTAACACTAGAGTAAGTTGCTTTTAAAGTCTACAAAATACCAAGTGGAAACCACAAACTTAGTTGAAGTAAGAAATGGATTAGAAGTGACCATGAGAATGTAAACCTCAAGCTCCTCCCTTTACACAAGGAATTCAGGTACATCTTGGATGTGACCAGTCCAAACAAAAAGTATCATGTTTTATTTTTTATAAATGAATTAGCTTTTGAGCCCCCAGTTCTGTTGGCGGTAGAAATTAACAGGCCAATTCAAGATTAACTCAGACTTTTGTAGTTTGAACTTGATCTCCCAGGATTCTTTTCCTTTCCCTCCACCCATGTTGTTAGGCCCATGCACAGCTGCACTCTGTATTCATGAGACTATTGTGCAGGCAATGGAATGGCTGAGGACAAAGGCCAGCTGACATTGTCTGACCCAGTATTTCTTTTCACTTGGTGAGTTAGTGCATCCTCTGAAGTGGATACAGAAGTTTCCCACAGGCTGTGCCCATTCTCATAAGGCTGTCCACACGACTGTTCTGCAGACTTCCTTGTCCCTGATTTCCCAATCTTGTTCCTTGTAGGCTCCTGACCAACCTGACAAGCCATTCACAACTGCCCCTGAGTCTGACTGTAACCTTACTTGGGTTTAATTCTCTCTCTACTCAAAACTGCCCACTGAGAGGATTTCCACTCACCACCGTCTTTCACTTCTGCTAGTAGGGCCCTACTGCAGCAACAGTCCATTTTCAGCTTGCACGAACATACAGAGCTTACCCATCCTTGAAGCAAAACCAGCCTTTTTTGTCTTGCGTGAGTTGATTATGGGGAAACCCACAATGAAGCCATAGGACTGACCTGAGGGACAGGCACTGGTGCAACAGTGGATCTGGGCCACCTGTTCTTGTGCTTTCTTGTTTTCTGGACATATTTGAGATTGATCTATGATGTATCACTTCCATTTGAAAATGGATGTAAGCTGGTAAATTGGTGGGTCTGAGAGTACCCAGTTCATCATAACGGATAATTTTGGCCATGTGACCCTTGATGTTCATTGTTCAATGCTTACTCTTACCAAGACACTATAGCATACCAAGAACTATTTGCTTCGGCCTAAAGGGGGACTTTGCTACCCCTCTGCACATTGGGATTTTCCAGAGGATCCACACAGCATCCTTCTCTCTGACAGGTCTCTATTACCATGGGAACTACTGGGTTATACAGCCCACAAGAGAGGGTTACTTGTATTACAGCCTATATCCATGACAGACCTCTTTCCTGCTCTGCTCCCCACCCAGAAATAGCAGTCCTGTACATCACTTGTAAATGGAAAGGAGTAGTATATGGTGCCTCTAGAATCTGAAGAAGCCTATGAAGCACTCTTCCTTTGTTAGCAATAGGACATACACATGCAGTAACTTACCTTTACTTTGGAAAGGATGTCACATCCTGTCCCAGACCACCAACCCCTAAAACTTCACATATGTGGAAGGCTTCTGAATCATCCTGAGGTTTATTTCCCATCCACATGCATTGTCATACCATACATGCATCCAGATTCCTTGTAGGTTCTTGCTTAATAGACCCACTAATACCATGTCATCGACAGTGGACCAACATGATGTTTTATGTAATATCCAGATGGCTCAGGTGCCTTTGGGTATATTGTAACAGAGCAGGAGAATTAGCATAACCCTGGAATAAGATCATGAATATATATAACTGTCTGTTGTATGTAAATAAGAAATGCATGTGATTCTGCTTCCTGATGGGCATTGGAAAATGTATTTGCTAGATCAAAAGCTGTGTGTGAAATAAGTCAGAAACCATTTCAACCCTACAGCAAGGAAAAGATAATTCTACAAAAAATGACTTCTCTTAGCCCATCAGAAAGCTGAGGTGGCAGAGCAACCAACTTGCTAGAGATTTAAGAAAAGATAGGTAACTGGAAATCAAAGAAAACCAAGAAACGAACATTTGCTTACCCTGGACCAGATGCCAGGTATCATATAAGCTGGAAAAAATAATACAGCTAAAGTTTTTAACAAGTTGCTAAAGACTGAATGTGAGCCATTATGAGAATATAGAATTCCTGGGAGATGCAGACAAAAAGTGAATTTGCATGTATTCACAGTCTTTTTTCCGATGTCCCCAAGAAAAATGGAAGGCAGGGCAAAAGACTGAAGAAATTCTCCTTCATTGTGCAGACTTGGGTGAGGGCAGAAACAGCTGCTGGAGAAAGGCATGAAGATCCACTCAAATGTCTTTTCCCAACCTCCTTACAGGTGAAAAAAAGCCATAAACCACTGGCAGAAAGGAAACAAATCTAATAATCATTGGGGACACATTGCAGCCAGAGGAAAGGAACAGAGAAATAAATCTGTCTACTACTGGGGAAGATCAACAAAATTGATAAACCAAGAAAAAAGAAGACACAAATAACTGTAAAATAGAAAGGATATAACCACTGATCTCACAGACATTGTAAGGAAAAATACGAGGTCTGTCCAGAAGGTATCCAGCCATGTACTATGAAAAATGGAGGCATTTATTGAAGAAGTTGTAAGATACAAGAAACACTGTACATAGGACAATAATGCCTCAGTCCCCATCAAAGTACAGTTCTCCCAATCACCATCAGCTGCCCCATCATATTTTCCTGAATCTCATTGATGCTCTGAAATCTCTTCTGTTTCAAAGGTGATTTTAGTTTTGGGAAAAGCCAGAAGTCGCAGGGTGCCAACTCTGGCTTGTAGGGGGGCTGAGTCACCTGGGTGATTTGATGTTTCTCCAAAAAGCTCTGCACAAGACCTGATGCATGAGCTGGTGCATTTTCATGATGAAGCTGCCAATCACCAGTTGCCCATAGGTGCGGCCTTCTGAATCATCCAAATAGTTTCTGCTTCCACAGAAGAATGTTCAAGCTTAACGCAAAATTTGATGCAGATTTGTTATTGTTCATGCATGTGCATTCCAGTCCACTCTCCTTGGCTGCTAGATTTCATTAGCGTGGCGAAAACCATTCTTGTTATATTAGCAATAGCTGGGCTTTTTTCTGGACAGGCCTTATAAAATATTATGAATAGTTTTATGCCCATAAATTTTATTATTTAGATGAAATGAACCAAATCCTTGTAACACACATACTACCAAAACTTACTCAAGAAGTAATAACCTAAGGAGCTGTGTACATCACTGGAGAATTCTAACATTTATTGAAGGGAGAAATAATAACTACTGTATGCAAGTTCGTTCAGAAAATAAGAAGAAGTGGGAACATTTCTCATCTCATTTTACAAGGCCAGCATTAGTCTGATACCAAAACCAGAGACATAATAAGAAAACTTGCAGACCGATATCCCTCATTAAGATAGATACAGAAATCCACAGCAAAATAATGAATCAAAGACCGTGAATATATAAAAAAATAATACATCATAACCAAGTGAGGTTTTCTCAAGAAAGCAAGACTGATTTAATACACACAAAGTCAATCAATATCATTCACCAGTCAACAGACTAAAGAAAACCACATGGTTAATAGGTAAAGAAAATCAGTTGACAAAATCCAACACCCATTTATGATTTTAAAAAACCAACCTCCATGCAAATGACAAATTAAAAGAACTTTCTCTACTTGGTAAAGGGCAGCTGTGAAAAACCTGCAGCTAACATCACAGCTAATGTTGAAAGATCTAGTGCTTTCCCTCCAACATCAGGAATAAGGCAAAGATGTCTACTCTCACTACTTCTATGAAATATACTCTCACCATTCCTATTAATACTCTAATAAATAAATATCCTGGAGATTCTAGCCCATGCAATAACAGAGAAAAAGGAAATAAAATCATGCAGGCTGGAATACACGAAATAAAAATGTCACTAAATGCAGAGACCTAATTTACTATGCAGGAAATTCCAAGTTGTCTGTAAAACAAACTTCTAAAAGTCATAAGTGACTTTAGCAAGGCTACAGAATACAAGGACAATATACAAAAATCAATTGTATTTCTTTATACTAGAAATTAACAATCAGAAATTGAAATAAGCCCTGTCTGGTGTGACTCAGTGAATTGAGTGCTGGCCTGTGAACCAAAGGGTTGCTGGTTTGATTCCTGGTTGGGGCACATGCCTGGGTTGCAGGCCAGGTCCCCAGTAGGGGGTATGTGAGAGGCAACCACACACTGATGCTTCTCTCCCTCTCTTTCTCTCACCCTTCCCCTCTGTCTAAAAATAAATAAATAAATAAAATCTTTTAAAAAAAGAAACAAATAAAAAATGCAGTAGTACCAAAAAGCAGGAGATACTTAGATAAACAAATGTACAAGGTTTGTATGTTGAAAACTACAAAATAACAATGATGAGAGGACCTAAGTAAATGGAGATATACTCTGTGTTCATGAACTGAATGATTCTACATTAAGTTACTTCTCCCCAAATTTACATATAAATTTAATGTAATAATATTTAAAATCCTAGCAGGATTTTGGGGGGAAACAAATTGATAAAGCTGATTATAAAGTTTATATGGAAATGCAAAGGAAGTAGAATAGCCAAAACAATTTTTCAAAAATAGGAAAAAAAAATTGGAGGATTTACACTAACAGATTTGAATACCAAATATAAAGCTACAGTGATTAAGATAGTGAGGTATTGTTGAAAGTACATACACAAAGACCAGGGGAACATAATACAGACTCCAGAATTATACATATATTCTTATATATGGTATATATTATATATACCCACTAAACTATCTTAGCACCTGTGTTCAATCAGTTGATCATAGGTACGTAGGTGATAGATGGATTGATAGATAAATCAATTGATGTTTGACAAAGATGCCAAGATAATTCAGTGGAGAAAGGATAGTTGTTTTAACTAATGATGCTGGAACAATTGGACATCCATAAGCATAACAAAAACCTTGACGCATAACTTGGATAATATATAAAAAGTAACTTAAAATGTATTATAAATTTAAATTTAAAACCTAAAACTATAAAAATCCCAAAGGAAAAAAGAAAAAATCTTTGTTATCTTGGATGAGGCAAAGATTTATTAGGACACAAAAATTGCAAACAATATAAGGAAAAAGTGATAAGTAATTTTTCATCAAAATTTTAAAATATTTTTCTTCAGTTAAGAAAATGAAAACACAAGGCACAGACTGAGTGACTGGTATAACACAGGGCTGGTATTATGTAAAGAACTCACACAACTCAATAATAAAATAACCCGTTAAAAATTTGACAAATGATGTCAACAGACACCTTATCAAACATATATATGAAGATGGCAGAAAACACATGGAAGACACTCAATATCATTAATAAGTAGGAAGATGCCACCAGTATACAGGGAGATACCAGTACACACATATTAGATTAACTGAAGATAGCAAACAAACAGCAACAAACTGAAAATACCAAGTGCTGACAAGGATGCAGAGCAATCAGAACTGTCTCATGTTGATGTTGCTGGTAATGCCAAATGGTACAGCCACTTAGGAAAAGAGTTTACCAGTTTCTTTAAAAGTTTCACATGCATTAACCACACACCCCAGCAATTCTCCTAAGGTTTTATTCAGGAGGAATAAAAACCACTATCCACCAAAACAACAATAAAAACAAACAAAAACACAGCTGTACTTGGATGTTTTTAGTGGTTTTAATAATAATAAAACAAAGAAAAGGCAAAAAAGAAAAATGAGGGGGAAAGCATATCCTAGGTTTAAATTTTCAATTTTTACAAATTCTACTACATTTTCAACAACTCTGTAAGAGGGACATTATTCTTCTTTTTATCAATGAAGAAACCACAGTTTTTTTGGGGGGGTGAAGGGTTTGCAGGTATATCTAAAGCACATTGAAGCAAGATACAGAGCCAAGTTTTGAACTCAAGCCATTATATCATACCTACAATTTTGGTGATGTAGGTCGATCAGTATTGTTTCAATAATGTTGTTCTCTACAAACTGTGTCTGTCACAGATTGAGTGCTTGACAATTCTAGTTAATGGGAATATAGGTACCACAAATATCAATTTCAGGGTCTGTTAGTTTACCTTTGCCAAGTACTGAGTCAGCATCTTTGCACTGCATTGTATTCCAAGGAGCCCCAGAATATTTGTGGTGAGGAGCTGGTCTGTTTTTCCTTTGAAGCCTTGCCCTCGATTAGCTCAGAGAGGGAGTACAATCAAGAAGAATCACGTGTGGGGAGGGGTGGGCATTGCTGACAGGTTTAAGCCAGTCATGTCTCCTTGTCCCTGGAAATGCTCTTGGTCATGGTGAGGGGTGCCGCTGAAGATTGTGACCCCACAATCCTCTCAGCTGGGTTTGCAGTCTTCCAGTAAGTCAGAAGCAGCCAGTGGGGACCCTGTGGGGTTCAGCTGTCATGGGAATCTATTTGAAATGCTAACAGTGAGAAGAATATGCACTGAGCATAACATGCTACTTTAAAAATCTATGACTTGTGATGCTGAGACAATATAATGAACTTATTAAGAACAAAGCCAGGGTTTGAAAATTATTTACTGAACATTCTAGCCTTGTATCTGTAGATTCTCAAACTTAATGAATAAGAAGAATCATTAGATGTCTATATTAAAATAAAATCTTCTGGGAAAAGGCCTTTTTCAAACTAGTTCTTATAAACTAATATATCTGAAAGTATACTGATTAAAATAGAAGGTCAATCATTACCGATATACTAATGGATGGGGAGTGCTCAGTGGAGGCTGTGAAGTAGGTTTGTGAACATGTTCTATGGAACAGATGGTACATTAACAACATTTGATAATTATTGTGATTGTAAATCAGTGTCACCAGCAGTCAAATTAAATTAAGCAATACAAAGGTAGAAAATAAGCAATACAAACAATAACAACCACATTTAAAATACAACAAAAAAAGGGGTACCCACCACAGTGTTTCTCTATCTGACAGTCACATACTCTGAGGATCATCCAGCCATGTCCTTGGAGAATTCAAAGATGTCCCTTGTAGACAGTGTCTTTATAACCAAATTCTACTGAGTATTTATTTGTTGAAAGCAAGAAGCCCCCCCCCAAAAATAATAATACCAAAATACTGTATTACCAAAATACATGCTGTATGATGGCAAACAGGTAATTGACCTTACTGTCACCTAGTGGCACAATGTCATTCATGAAGGTTATACTTGGGACGGGGGCATAAAGCTTGGTATTGAGGACATGTAATTACAGCAGTCCCTCCTTATCTGTGGGGGATACATTCCAAGACCCCCAGTTGATGCCTGAAGCCATGGATAGTAGTGAACCCTCATATACTATGTTTCTTACTATATATACATACCTGTGATAAAGTTTAATTTACAGACTATGCATGGTAAGAGAGTAACAATAACTAATAATAAAACAATTATAACAATATACTGTAATAAAAGTTATATGAATTGCTTTGGGGCCATGATTATATGAAATAAATGTTACTTAAAAACAAGCTCTGTGATACTTTGGCAGTTGATCTGAAAACAGAGGTGACTGAGGGGCGGGAAGCCCTTTGGAGTCAATAACATGGTGAAAGTGTTACAGAACAGACCTGTGGGGGGAGGGGGTGGTGAACAATATACTAGTACCAAATATACTAGTACCAAAAGGATGCCCGCTTTCTCTCTGGGCACCCCCCCTCCCGCACCTACTAGGTTCGCCTTGCGGGCCGCCAGAGGAAAGATGTCTCTCAATGCCACAGACTGGTGAAAAGGAAAGGAATTATTTATTTAAAAGTTACACAGACTTACAATGTCTTCATTAAGATATTAAAGTCCTTTAGAATACCCACAGGTGCACACAGTCCTTCCTTCTCCCTCTGCCCACTCTGGGGTACCGTATCTCAGGAAAAGAAGTAGAAGTCCGTGATTCAGGCTCCTGGCACCATCAGTTGTGTCACCACCACGGGGGTCCCCACTCTGCCAAAGCAACGTGGTTCTCTCCCCCTACTCCAACAAAGCTGCGTGGTCCTCTCCCGGGTATGGCTGCTGCTCCTGGGTTTAAATCCCAATGCCAGTCTTCCTCTGCAGCCCCATTTTCGACTCCTCCTACAATCAGTTACACCTGCCAGCATTCCCATATTCTCCCAGCTTTACTGGGCTGCCATAGTAAGTCCGGGCAGTTGTGGCCCCATGGCGAAGAGCCAATCTTCTCCAAGCTCTCACGCAGGTGCTGTAACCAGGGGTGGGGGTTACTTCCCAGTTACATCTTGGGTGGAAGCCACTCCCATCTCTCTGGCTCAAAGCATAGCCACAGCTATTTAACATATCCATGAAACCAGTTAAAGGTTATAGATATGTTAAATGACCATGCCAGAGGTTAGCTGCACAGCTGTTGCTACCCAAAACAGCTCTGAATGGCCCTGCTCCATTTGTCCCTTTCCCCAGCTCAGGTTTGTGGGGGTGAGGACATCCTATATATATTTTTCTAATATTTCCTGGACACCTTGAATTCTGGATCCCATTACAAATCCCTATTTGGGGCCCCCCTCTTGGCTGCACCCTGTTACAAGGGCACACAATGTGGGAATTTTTCTGGGTTTATCAATGTATAGAGTAAAAACTGTTCATTCTCAAATGGGGCTTTCCTTAAATTCTGGCTTCTAACTTTGAGCAAACTCTAATATCAATGGTGGTGGTAGGGTGGGGAGGTGGGGAGGATGTGGCCTCTGTTCCTGTGGAGACATTTAAAAGGACCTGGAAGGTAATGCAATGGGCATGCCTTGATGCTGAAGAGGCAAGTTCAAGGCAGTGTTCCTGGAGACAGCCCTGGGGCTCACATGCCCCAGAGGGAGAGGCCTCTGCCAGCTGAAGAGCAATGGAATGCATTAGTTTCCTATTGTAATAAATAACCTCAAGTTAAGGGCCTTAAAACAAATATATTACATTTCTGGAGGTAAAAAGTCTGAAATGGGTTTCACTGGGCTAAAATCTACCTGTCAGAAGGCCTGAGTTCCTACTGGAGACTCTAGGAGAGACCTGTTTCTTTGCCTTTTCCAGATGGTTCCAGATGGTTTCAGATACTTCCTTCATCCCTTGCTTTGACCCTTCCTCATTTACAAAGCCAGCAGCAGAGCATCTTAAAATCTCTCTGACTCTGGCTTGTCCTTCCCTTCTATCATCACATCTCTGCTTCTTCTGCCACCCTGTCTCCCTTATAAGCACCCTTAGCATTGCATTGGGCCCACCCAGATAATACAGAGTAACCTCTCCATCTCAAGATTCCTTACTCAATCCTACCTTCAAGGTCCCTTTTGCCATGTAAGGCAATATATTCACAGTGAATAAGATGTGGACACCTTTGGGGAGCTATTATTATGCCTGCCACTATCATAAGGTATTATGAGGACTCTTCTTTGTTGAGGAGAAAAGTAGCTATATTACCATACACAGGTATTCATCAAACACCCACTTCTTTATCCAGGCACTGTGCAGGGCATACACAGATGAGCAGGACCCCATCATGCCCGCATGGAGCTTCATCTAGTAAGGATGATGGAACCAGGGTGCAAACAGCATGTTATGTCATGACCAAGGGAAGTGCTAAGGGTCTCAGAGAAGGAAAGGTCACATCCACTTGGGGGTCAAGGGAGGCCTCGTTTCTCCTGGTTGGGGTAAGTGCTGTGATAGACCACACAGAGTGGAGGAGTAGGAAGGCAATTCATTCAGCTGGACAAAATAGAGACAGTTCATTGTGTAGGAACAGCATACAAGGGATACAGTGGCATGTGGCCTGGGCACTGAAGAACCAATAAGATGTTAAGGGAATGTTAATGCTGAAGATGTTAATGCCTTCTTCCAGAAGAGAGAGAGAGGTGTCTGGTTGGCAGAAGAGCCTCACGTAACTGTGATCACACCACTCAGCTCACAGCTCCTATAGTGAGATAAACTTGCCCCCCACTCCATTTTTAAATTGATTTTAGAGAGAGAGAGAAAGGAATGTGGCAGGGCGGGGGGAGAGAAACACTGATTTTTGTAGCTCCACTCATTTATTCATTCATTGGTTGATTCTTGTATGTGCCGTGACTGAGATCAAACCCGCAACCTAGGCAAATGGGGACGATGCTCTAACCAACTGAGCTATACTGGCCAGGTCTTAGGATTTTTTTTAAGGTGGAAATCTATTTTCTAGACATTTGAAATTCATCAAAAATTGCAAGTTCTACCAGTATCAGCTTTCTTCTTTGTTAGACCAAACAACCTAATTTTGCAAGTGCTTGCTCTCCTTAGAATTTATCTCCAGTTATGCTGCAAAGTTAGCTTCAGGTTTTGATATGTTGGATCCCAGGAGCAGTTTGACAGTTTCCTTACTGCTTATAACCTGCAGTTCCCTGCAGAGGCCTCCTCCCCACTGCAGTCTCTGCCAAGAGGTTGTCACGGCATTATTTAAACTGGAAGAATAAAGGCATTGCATGTCATTTTCCATACTGGATGCCTTCATGTTATAGACGTATCTCCATGGAGAAATCCTGTACGTAACCTGAAAACAAATGCCTGGTAACTAAAAGCTCAGTCAGGGTATTGTTAAGAGGAGAAAGCTCAGCACACTGAAATGTGAACTCAGCTTCATATGTCATATTTTTTAAATGTCTAGAGAAATATGAGTTCACTGCCTTTTTTTTTCAAAATTATATTTCAACTTCCTTTCCCAAAATATATTGGGCAGTTTAAATGGTCACATCTTTTTTATGGATACAATTCTTATTATTACTGGCCCAGACAACAGTCTATTAAATGCTCTGTAATAAGAGAAATATATTGTTCACTACATTCACACATATGGATATAATTTTAGATTTATTTTTAGATGATCCCAGGTACCACATATACAAACCATATTAACCATGTTCATTTTAAGAAATTTTATTAACAGTGAGCATAATAAGATGTAAAATAAACTTTAAAAAGTGGCCTTGCCATGCCCCAACAGAAGAATAAACAGCCCAGGCTCGTGCGGCTCAGTGGACTTGAGTGCTTACCTGCAAACCAAGAGGTTGCCAGTTTGATTCCCAGTCAGGGCATATGCCTGGGTTGCAGGCCAAGTCCCCCAATAGGGAGCACTCCAGAGGCAACCACACATTGATGTTTCTCCCCATCTTTGTTCCTCCCTTCCCCTCTCTCTAAAAATAAATAAATAAAATCTTTAAAAAAAAAGAAGAAACCACTTTAAAAAGATAAGGCTTTGCTCCACATTCCAAGGTTCAATTCACTAGGCTTCTGTTAAACTAGAATTTTGAAGGATTCCGTAGCAGGCCTCCGGAGGCCTTCCCCAGAAAAAATTGTGGTCAGAGTTAGCAAAACACATTGGTCAACCTCATGAACCTGAGGGCATGAAGGGGGAGAACATGCTGAAAGCCTGGGAGGGGCAGGAGAGAAGAGCGAACCTTGAAGCAGAATCTACACTGGTCCTCATCAAAGTCTATCTCTCTAACTGTTGTTATGTCCCCACCCTGACATAAGGATAAAAATTAAGGCTAAATGTAGAATATTTTTTATAGGATTTTCACAGAGTACTTATGTTTCTATTGAATCTTGTAATATTGCATTATACCTTACTAATTTATTATTACTATTGTTATACATCTATTAAACAATTTGTTTCTAGAATTAATTAATTTAATTAATTTTTATTGTAATATATAAAAGTATTGATCCATTGCAATTTGCAACTTTTTTAAGGGTCCTTCACCGCGGATAATTTTAGAAGCATTGGTTGAAATCAAACTGGACTCTGTAAATGAATCCATTGCTCAGGAGTGCAGTCTTAGCAGAACTGAATCAAGAGCGTAGAAGTACAGACTGTCCTCAGTTTGTGATTAGAGGCATCCTGAGAAATTGGAGGTATCAGATAGAAGAGGCCAGATTACTTCTAAGGTATAGAAGTAATCTATACCTTACCCTGATTGTGTGATTAATTCATCCATTTAACAAATATGTGGTTAAGGGTTCCAAGTATTTAAAATACACTAGTGAAAAAGATAGTAAAAATGGAGTTTACATTCTAGTGGAAGGAGAAGAAGAATAAACAATAAACAAAATAAGTGGGCAAATTGCACAAATGTAGAGCAGTAAGTAGATGATAGAAATGCAAGTTAGGTGTATCAGAGTGCTAGAGTTGTTTTTGTTGTGTGTGTGTGATAGAAAGACAGAGAGACTGACAGACTGGGAGACAGGGAGAGAGGGACATGATTTAAAATACTGTGATAAAGACAAGCCTCATTGAGAAGGTGACATTTGAATAAAAGTTTGAAGAACATGAGGGATTAGTCATATGGCTTTATGGGAAAGAATGGTCCCAGCTGAGGGAAGAGTTTCACAAAGACCCTGGGCAAGGTAGCTGGGATGATGGATGAGGGAGCAGCAAGGTGTAGGAGAGCAGAGAGGTCAAGGGGAGGTGATAGGAGATGAGGTCAGAGAGGGAATGGGATCCTAGATCTATGAGGGCCACTGTGAGGACTTTGTCTTTTCCTCTGAGTGAAGTAAGAAACATAGAGCATAGAGCCTTGAGTACAGGGGTGGTCTGCTGTGTTTAGAACCATGTGATGGGAGAGCAGTTAGGAGCTTATTCCAAGTGAGAGAGGATGAGGATGGCTTGGTCGAGGTGATAGAGGAGAGGAGGTGGGAAGTGGTAGATTCTAGTTATATTTTTATGGATTTCCTGACCTACAGGGATGTAGTGTATAAGAGAAAGAGAGATATCAATTGTTTGGTCTCATTTTTTCCCCTACCATTATAAATTCTTCATAGGAACATCCGTAAATTCAAACATGGGACTGTGGCAGCCTTTGGGAGAGAGGCTGCTTTTTCCCATATCTAACTCCAGCATAAGACATGATTCCAGGTACAGGCTCTAAATAAATGTTTTATAGCATAAAAAAGATGTTATATTTTTATTTATACACATGATACATGCATGTAATTCTCCCATACATCCTTTGAGAAAATAACCAGCAAATAACCCCAGCACTCTATTATTACTTACTATCTTGTAAGTACCTACATCAGTATCCATATGATATTTATTCTAATACAATGAGTTTTACCTCCCAGTGGAAGTGTAAGCAGCTTAAGCAGTTATATTGGCTAAGTTATTATCTCTGATTTTTATTAAGTTTCCACCTCAAAGAAGCATACGGAGATGCTTCTCTAGAAGCACTTCTCAATCATTCAAGGTCTGGGTCTTAGTATCAGCTCAGTGAGACTGGAAGAACTTTACCCTCTATCTGTTGTAGAGGTGATGGGACCTCTGGCCTTCTATATGATCTGTTCATCAGACATCCAAACCAGAGAGCTACAACCATGCCCCTCTGAAATCTAACCTCCAATGGGACCTGAAATCTGGCCTGTTCAAAAATCTGCCTTTCATCAGCAAGCTTCTGCATGTAGTACCAGAGCATCCTCTGGTTTAAAAACAGAATCCCATCCAGAAGAGATAAAGACATAATTAGCTGTATCAGACCATGCACCAAGTCCTTCCCATACAGGATCACACTTATTCCAGCCCAGCACCTGTGAGGCCTGCTGTACCAGCCCAAGTGAAAGACTGGTAAACAGCCTTCAAGTTTAGGCTACTTGCCTAGGGTCACCCAGCTAGTTGATGGAGCCAGGATTTAAACTCAGATGGTTTGATCCAAAGCCCTTTAATGTTTACCATCTCAGTACTTTGCCGCTTAACATAACCTAACACTTGCCAAATGATAGTCACATTCTGTCCTCTGAAATTCCAACATCCCCTGAAGGAAAATCCTGTGAAAAGGCTATCTTTTCCAATTTTTATAGTTTACCAATCCTGGGCATTCATCTTGACTGGATTGAACTTCAGCCAGTTCATTTTCAGCCCAGTCTCCAATTTAGGCAACCAGCAAGTAAAACACAAAAACCACCCTGTCAGAATCAGAAAAAAAATACAGGCTGGGGATTTTTGCCATAATATGAGGTGGAAGTCCAGGTCCTTTGCTGGTATTTTAAATGGTCTCTTATTGACACTGAACATAGAGCTTCCCTCTGGCAGGAGACCCAAGTGCAGCATCCCTTCAGTGGACCAGCAATCACCACAAACCACCTTTTCGGTTTTCAGAGAGAAGGATGGATTTATAGGAGCCAAAACAAAACAAAACTCTATTGTCAACACCCAAAATTGAATAGTGTTTGGCGATGGTACAAGAAGAACAATAAATCTTAAATCAGCTAAACCCAATTCAATTGACCACAAGACTCAAAGTGGGAAACAAAATAGAATTGATTAAAATGGGTTTGCTTGTCTCTTCTGTTCATTCTCCACCTACATCTATCCTTCCCTTTATCTATCCTTTCCACCTGCTCAGGCTTCAGCCACCAGGAATGCTCTGAGCCCACTAAACCCAAGGAAAACACAGGGGAAGGTGAGTGGGTAGAAAATGCAGGCCATCACGAGCACAGAGGCTTTAAGCTTTTGTCTCCTCTCATCCTGGAAGCAAGTGTCAGTCAGGAGAGAAGGATCTAGAGCAGATGTGGAGCAAGAACCTATAGATTCTTATGGGAGGAAGGCCAAGAAAGTGGAGAGAGGGAGAAGGGCAATTCAGAGGGAGGAAGTTTAGGGAAGGACAGGGGTGGAAAAACTAAAAAAAGGAAAAGGAAGAACTCCAGCAACAACCCGGAAAGTCTCCCCAGGATAATTTGTCCAAATGACACTCCTATGCCCTCCTATTCTTTATTTAAGTCCTTAAAGAATTTAAAAATTCATAATAGGTATCAAGATAGACATGTGGGAAGTCTTTTTAACTCACCTTCTGAGCCCTAATGGGATAGAGCCCCACTGTTTTCTTTCACGGAACCACTAAAAGATAACTACTCCCAAGCTGTGTACACCTCTGTGCCCACCCTTCCACTCCCCACCCCACCAGAGTGAAAAACTCTGGGACAGGTACTATCAGGGACAGGTACTATCTCTCATAAGTTTTTATAGCCATGGCCCTTCATATAATTCCTGCCTCATGGCATGTCCTTAATTCAAAACCTAAGTACCATTGAAGTCAAATCATTGGGTAGATACAAGAATGCAGCCTGTGTGACTGCCTTTATAGAAATGTCCAAAACAGGCAGACTGATCTGGGGACAGGAGTCAGGACTACTTTTGAGTACAGGTGATAATGGGAGGTGGTGTGATGGGGCTGCTGAGGAGGGGTGATGTTCTTGTGCTTGATCTCAGTGGTACTTTTTTTGTTTCCGTTGTGAAATTGTTTGAGCTATACATTTATGATTTGCATACTTTTCTGTATGTATTTATGTATGCTTCAGTGAAAAGCTTACTAAAAAGAAAAATCAAATAATTACTCTAGTCAGAAAACCTATCAAAAGAGATGAGGTGGATGAGAGATTCTAATTATATGAGAAGCTGCTTCTCCCTTTCTTTCTTTTGCTGAGTATACATTAAAATAACTTGCAAATTATATGACAAGTCTCACCAGCACTTCCTAAACATAATTACTCAGTACCATATCTTATTTCACTGCTGATCAATCATTGATCCTTAACAGTCAACAAAAAGAAGTGCATCCATATGTGTGTACAAATTACAATTTAATTAAAGACCTCTACAGTAGCATGTTCTATATTATTGATTCCCCAAAATGTTGTTATACTGGAAGTAAACAAAAAGACTTTTCTACATCAGTAAGCTTTCAGGATGTCAGACACTGAAAAGTGAATTGTGTCTCTGATTAATTGACTTTAATAATAATAATTTTATTTATGTAGAGACCTTGCTAAGGCATTCAGGGAGCTGTAAAGTAACTCATAATCCATGATTAAAGCATTACACAAGCAATATATAACAATCCTCCCTCCTAAAGTAAAACAAAGGGAGGAGATGGATGGGCTGAGATATGAAGGTGCAGGAGAGGGAACGGGCTGGAGATTCAGTGTGGAGAGGGTGATGAATGCTTCATTAGGGAAAGAGAGGAGTTTCCTGGGATTGGTGAGGGAGTGTAATTTAACAGAGTTGAATTGAAATAGTGGCCCGTGGGGAGTCAGTTCTAGCCCTGCAGAGATGAGTGCACTTCCTCCTCCCGGAGCCTAATGGAGGAACACAGATAATAATCACATATTCCTGCCAGCAACGTCCTACCTACGAGCAGGGCTTTTCATAGTGATCCAACCAGCAGAAGTTAAGGAAATACTTTTGAATTATTCTTCACTACTTGACATTGACAAAAGGTCTAGGTAATCTTTTTATCAGCTCTTATTAGTAAAGTTCTGGAAAGCATAAACATGTGCAAGTGACCGTGGAAGTGCCTAAGTGTGAAAGTTCTGAGAGAACAGCAGGAGGAATTGGAAACTGGTGTGATTAGTTGAAATGCCCTTCCCTGCAGACCCTTCCCCAGTCCCACCTGCACTTTCTCCCCATGCCTACTCACCCTACCTGCCACTACTGTCCCCTGATGCCATACGACCTGGGACTTCTCATTACCAGGGACCCCAGGTTAGTCTTTTTAGTGTTTTATTTTCTCTTTTTGTGAGTTGCAACCAATGCATGGACATTGTTTAAAAATGTGGAGAGCAGAGAAAGATATAAAGGAGTAGGAAAAAATTATCGCTAATCCAACCACCCAAAGCCAAATGCTTTGAGATTTTTTACAATATCGTACTTCTGTATGTGCATGTGTGATATATATATGAGAAAAGCATCTCCATGGATATATGCCAAAGTGCTGTCAGTGGTTATTTCTAGGTGGTGGAATGATGGTTGATATTTACTTTTATCTATATACCTTTATGTAATATTGGAAAAATTATATGTGGATATCTGTTAGTTAAAATCAGAGAAAAAGCAATAAAGTAAAAAGTCAACTGAGTTATTTTTTTTAGCTTTGAACCTGGTACTAAATATTATCCAGATCATCTCTTTTTAGATGGAATAATAGCAAAATATGACTTCCAAAAAGATGATATGGTAGATGCTAAAACATTTTTGAACAGCTACTCTACTCTAGGTTACAAGTTTAATTTGTATTTAGTTTGTCCATCTAAGCACCAAGAAAAGAAAAATTCATTGTAGAAAAAGTTAAAGTAATTAACAGAACCCACAACTGATGAGAAGGAAGGTGAAAAATGACATGGCCTCACTAGTAAGGTGATATTTTGAGTTAAACAGAAAGGCTGAGACTGCTAATGGGAATTTTCTTCTAGCCACAGCTGGAGCAGGCAACTCCCTATGAGTCAATTAATTCACCTGATCCCTGGGTAAATCAAATAAAACTTTATCTTACACTGGGTAGATACAAGGACTAATATCTACCCAATAGACTACAAGGTTGTCTGCAATGAAATAATTTTTTCGACCCCTCTTTTGTATTATTCTTATCTAGGTTGACCATGTAATCATGTGCCTTTTTTTGATGAAAGCTAAAAAGACGTTCTGGCAAGGGAGACAGGGGAGCCAGAGTTTACTGGGAATCCTTGGGCAGTGAGTGATTGATTAGTGGGTGAGGAGTCAAGTGAGAGTTAGTGCCTTGGATGGAAGAAAAGAGCTTCCATTATTCAGAGAGTGCAAGAGAAGGATGGGGAGAGACTGCATGGAAGGCTGCCATAAGTCTAACAGAAAAGCAACTTTCTGGGAAAGAAGCAGACATTAGGGCACAGAAGTCAACTGTATTCTACTTACCGAGCAAAAAATTGACATTAGGAAGGACAGAGGATAAAAAATGAGTTGAGAGAAAGGCAGATTGTAGAGCAGTAACACTGTGTGTTTTACTTTTGTGGGACTATTTCTTCTTTGGTATGTGCTCCTCTCTGGATTGCAGATTACATAATCACCAATTTTATAGACTGTCATGTTTAAGATGAGGGTTTTTTTATTTGAATATTTTATTGTTTATGCTATTACAGTTGTCCCAGTTCCTCCCCTTTGCCCCTTTCCACCCAGACCACCCCCCATTCCCAGTCAATCCTCACACCGTTGTCCATGACCATGGGTCATTCATAGATGTTCTTTGGATAGTCCCTTCCCCTTCTTTCATCCAGTGCTCTCCTCCCCACTCCCTTCTTATAAACGTCAGTCTGTTCCATGTTTCTATGCCTCTGTCTCTATTTTGCTGATTAGTTTATTTTATTCATTAGATTCCACTTATAGGTGAGATCATATGGTATTTGCCAAGATGAAGGTTTGTTTTGTTTTTTTTAATCCTGTGACTGATGCTACAAGATTATTAAGTCTTATCTCTGTGCATGTTTGTATTTACCTGCAGTACATGGTAGCAGCTGAGTCAAAGCTGGGGTTATCAGGCCACAAACTCAGGTCCAGTTCTTGGATTATTCTAAGACTATCCTTGAGCAGTGTTTACCAAACTGCAGTTCGGAAACCATCACTAAGTTGTGAAATCAGTGGGGTGGGTTGACTTGCAATATACATTTTTTATGTGGGTCAGAAAAGAAGTTTCAATGCTACTGTCATAGAGTACTTTCTTGAATAATAGCAAGTTACAACTTAAAAATGAAAGCAATTCTCTGGTAAAGCATGCTTTGTTATAATAATTTTCCACAGAATTTTGTGATAGGAAGAGCCCAGGCTTGAATTGTTTCAAACCAGACCAAACAAAGATGTTCTAAGAAACTGCACATATCTGACAGGTTACACTTTTCAGTAAAACCAGTGAGGGTGAATGTATCTGTTTGTGAGTGAGTATTTAACTTAACACATGTTAACTTTTGAAGCCCAGATACATTAAATTTACATATGTTCATCTTTTGATGATTTAGGAAAATACATGGGAGGTTTGTAGATGATTGAATTCAAAATACTAGACAAAAATATCACTTGTATTCATTTTGGAATGTGGTACTTGAGCTTTCCTTCTATATATACTTCACTATTTATATTTTCTATATAGTTGTATTAAAATGAACTTTCTTCTCTGCACATAGAATCTCTGACAGTAGAGGAAGGTGGGTCACAGAAGCAAACTGAGTGAAAGTTGCCACTTTGAGGTAAAAATTTGCCTCATATAATCAATGAAGGAGCTATTTTTAAGAGTTTTTGCAAATGGCAAAATTTACATTTATGACACATATCTTTGACTATTATTTTCTTCTATTACATAATATTTTCAGTAGAGAAAAATTTAATTTTTCTAATGTTGAACCCTATTTAAGATGAATTTGCTTTAGAAGTACCAAGCTTTTTTTATTAGGAAATTTTACATGTAGAGTCAGTGTAGGGTAAATAACATCATGTCTTGGTGTTCGTGTGCACGCTCCCCTGACTTGATCCATACACTCTCCAGCCAGATTCCTGCCACTTTTCAGGATGTAACCCAAGATTTTGATGTAGAATGTGCCAACGATGACCTGGATTTAAGAAAATCAATTATTTAAGTTATAACATATCATAACTTTATTTAATATACTTTAAAAAATTTAGACATGAAGTTCCCCAAATAAGGAAGCACTCAGTGAAGAGGATGTGGGTGAGTGATGAGAACAATTGAGGAAGAGAAGAAGCAGTGATCAAAATCATCTGCAAGGGTCTGGCATGCAAACCCATAGGGGAAGCATTTAAAAATCTTTTTCTATGACAGTATCACTAAATGAAATCCCAGGCAATCAGGCTTCTAGAAAATAACATTTAAGAGCTTACACCAACAGATTGAAGTATGGTTGCTGCTTTTTGAATTTTCATTTGCTGAAAATTCATCTTTCAGTCTGTTCCTCATTTGTTGGAGCTATGTAGTACTCTCTTTAATAATTAGCAATCAGATTTCTTCAAAAGAAAAAAAATCCCTTGCAAAATTATCTTTTTTTTAAAAGTTGCTGATTAAAGAGCACCAGTTCTTGGTAAGAGTGCTGTAGATTACTTAGTAACACACATCTTTATTCATGAACACCCTTTGAAATTCAGTTTTGCATCTATTCAGTATAGTTTTTTTCAAAATGAATGAAGGTATTTAAAAATGGGAATAAATATCTCACATTTAGTCCTTTTAAACAATTACCATAGTTAAAAGTGATTGTCCTATTTGCTGAGAAAAGCTTATTGGCTATCACCTAAAAGTCACTCAATGTAATTTTTTAGAATATTAAACACAATCGCTATTAAAACTCTACCTGTCTTTTTTTTGTAGAAACTGACAAGTTGATATTAATATTCATATGGTTATAAAGGGGACCCAGAATAGCCAAAACAATCTTGGAAAAGACGAGTAGAGTTGGAGAACATGTACTTACCAATTTCAAAACTTATTGCAAATCTACAGTCATCAAGACTGGCAAAAAAATTAGCATATGTTTAGGCATATAGGTCAATGGAATAGAATTGACAGTCCAGAAACAAACCCATGCATTTATGAGCAACTGATTTTTGACAAGGGTGTCAAGAGAATTCAATAGGGAAAGAATAGTCTTTTCAATAACTGGATATCCATGTGCAATAAAATGAAATTGAATCCCTACTTCATGCCATATACAAAAATTAATCCAAAATTAGACTTAAATGTAAAAGCAAAAACTATGAAACTCTTAGAAGAAAACACAGAGGTAAATCTTTGTGACCTTGGGCAAGGCAATTTTTTCTTAGATATGATACCAAAAGAACAGATAACAAAAGAACAAATTGAGTAAACATCACCAAGAATGAAAACTTTTGTACTTCATAGGATAACATCAACAAAGTGAAAATACAACTCACAGAATGGGAGAAAATATTTAATGATCATACATCTGATAGGAGTTTGATGTCCAGAATAGTTAAGGAGTGCTTACAGCTCAACAATAAAAGGCCAATAACCTACTATAATGAGCAAGGGATTTGAATAGATGGTTCCCCAAAGGAGTAAATAAAAAGATTCTCAGTATCATTGTCATTAGATAAGTGCACATCAAAACCACAGTAAGACACTACTTCCTATGCATTAAGGTGGCTATGATCAAAAGATGAACAATTACAGGTATTGGTGAAGGTATGGAGAAACTGGGACCCTCATTCACGGCTCATGGGAATATAAAATGGTTCAGCTGCTTTGGAAAACAGTTTGGAAGTTCTTTAAAACATTAAACATACAGTTGTAATACATCCAAGCAATTATACTCCTAGGTATAGACTCAAGGAAGTTGAAAACGTGTTCACACAAAAATTTGTACCTGAATGTTTATAGCAATATTATTCATAATAGCCAAAAAGTAGAATCAATCCAAATTTCTATCAACTGATTAATGGATAGATGCAATTCAACTATGAAAAGAAATGGAGTGCTGACACATTCTGCATCATGGATGAACCTTGAGACCATTGTGATAAATGAAAGAAGCTAGACTAAAGGCCACATACTTTATGATTCCTTTTATATAAAATCTCCAGAACAGCAAATCCACAGAGACAAAACTATATTAATGGTTGGCAGGGGCTGGAGGAAGGAGGGAATGAAGAGTGACTACTAATGGGTAAGGGATTTCCTTAAGGGGATGGAAATGTTCTGGAATTAGACAATCATGATATTGTACACTAATAACACTAAGTTGTACACTTTGAAAAGATAAATTTTATAGTGTGTGATTATATGTCAATAAAAATGACCTTTTAGGGGACAATTGAGAAAATTTAGACATGGCCTAAATATTAAACAATATTAGGGAATAATTTCTAATTTTTGTAGTCTGAAAATAGCTATAAAAGAAAAATGTCATCATTTTTAATTAACAAATTCTGAAATGTCCAGGGGTGAAGCTTATGATGTTTGCAACTTGTTTCCAAGTGGTTCAGCAAAAGACAAATATTTTATATATGTATAAATGAAACATTAACAAAATATTTTTTCTTTAAAAAAATTTTTTTTGTTGCTCAATTACAATTGTCCTCATTCCCCCCCCCTCAATTAATCTCCCCTGCCTTACACACTTCCCACATTCAACTTTCAATCCTCCCCCTATAGTCTTTGTTCATGGGTCCAAAATTAACAAAAATATTAACAATAGTTCAATCTAAGTGGTGGGTACCTGAGTATCCACTATACTTTCCTTTTAACTTTATTTGAAATTTTTCATATAATGAGGTGGGGTAAAAAAAATAGTTCCCTAAAATTTCATCATTTGTCACATAGTAAGTACCATTCTTTTCTCCTTTATGGGTTGGTTGTGAGAATCAAAAGGTAATTTGTTTAATGCTATACAGATTCTAATGATTTCTATTTTAAAACTGCATTTTTAGAGATTGGAGTGTCTCTTACCAGTAAATTGTGACAAATCAAAGCTATTATTTCATAAGTCAGTTTTCTACCCTGACTCATTTATTTTCTAAGTTTAAGACATGCTTTATAAAATTCAGGGCCAATTTAGGGTTAGGTGATGAGTAGTTAGCACCAATTATTTTGATGACTAACTTTATCTTTTGAGCTGCTGGGGGGTAAAATGCATCCGGGTGGGCTTCAGAGAGTTAGAACAGAAACATTGGAGTAGCTAGAAACTCACATCATAGGATTCTTTGGAGGAACAGCACATAAGCGAGTTTTAGGCATCTCGTAAATAGGATTGGTGAGCTGACTGAATCAAGAACTGGTAAGAAGAGAGAGAGCTTAGACAAAATAGTGTATACATAAACCTCTTCTAGGCTTATGAAACAGCTCTCTCGGTGGTGAAGCCCTCGGGCCTTGTTATCCTGGGCTCTGTCTCCCTGCCAGCCCATCTACTCTCGACAGCATCTTTCTGACCCATTCAACCATAAACACTTCTGCCATAGAGAGGAGGAAGCTTTGCACCTTTATGGACACCTTTATTGGTAAGACAAAGACATTTTCAACTAAAGGGTTTTTACATCTTTCAAGAAGTATGAAAGGGAAACACATTATTGGATTGGGGGAAGATGGTGGCAAGATAGGTGGGAGCGGAGTCCACTTCCCCTTGGCACCAGTGAAACACCTAGCTGATCTGAGGAAGAGTGAACAGCCAACGGTACTCCAGCATATATGAAGATCGGAGACCAAAGATAGAGGACATTGAAAGATCTGATGGTAAGAAGAGTGCTTAAGGACAATAAGGTCCCTGGGACCAGTCGGGGACCAGGACGACTGAAGCCCCGGCCCAGGTGCAGGGTCTGCTGCAGGATTCTTGGGAGAGAGCCAGGCTGGGCTGTGTGAGCAGCCAGGTGCTTGTTTGGACCAGGGAGGCTTGAATAGGAAGAATTTCTCAAAAAGAAGAAGAAAATACGGGCACTCAGCGGCTACTTAGAGAACTCTCCGCAGCAACCTCGGCCTCTGGCACCCCTCCCCCCTCAGCCCCTGAACTGTGAACTTGGGATAACCAGCCCCGGTGCTCACCTGAAGCCTGGTTGTGTGCACCCAGATTAGCAGACTGGGGGAACACACCTGAAACCTCGGGTGGGTGCGCACGGGGAGCAGAGGCTAGCTACCCCACGCACAGGCCCAAAGCGGCAGATCGGCTGATCAAAGGCCTGGCTGCCTGCAAGTGACCACACCTAAAAGCACGCTTCTCAACAACTCCTACTAACCCCTGAGCACAGAGCCCTGCAGGGCCTACTGGCTCTCTAGGACTAAGGCAGAACACCCAGAAGACTGGAGCTGCAGGGCTAGGGAAGACTGCATTCCCCAGACAGACTCGACCCAGTAGGGGGCTGAACTACCCCATAGCAGCACCGAGAGCCCCTAGCATCTAAGACAGCAAAGAGCAAGAAGGGGGAGTGTGAGTTGCCTCTAATTGGTGCAACTCAAGGACAGCACAACTGGTGAACTAAAGGCCTGCTGGGGAGCAGAAGGACCCTGAGGAACTGGACTGAAGGCTGAACAACAGCAAAGAGTGTGGCTCAGGAAGGGAAAAAAGTGAAACCAATCCTTACAACCACCCCCTCCTGTTCCACAGACAGGAAGACCAGCAGAACTAACCTGACCTGTTTAAAGCCAGCAGAAGACCTTTTTTTTTTTTCTTTCCTCCTTTCCCCTTGAATTCCTTCTTCCTTTCTGTCCTTCTTTCTTTTTTTATTCCTTCTTCCTTCCATCCTTTACCTTTTTTATTCCTTCTTCCTACCTTCTTTTATTTATTCTTTTGTTTTAATTTTTCTCAAAATTCCTTTTTATCTTGCCTCTGATCTTTCTTTATTCCTTCTTCCTTCCTTCCTTTCCTTTTCTATTCCCTTTTTCCCTCCTTCCCTTCTTCTCCCCCCTCCTTTTTCTCTTTTTCCCACAGGTGAGACAATAAAACCTGGAGTGCTGAAAAGATCAGAGTTAGACCATCAGCTCAAAACCAGTGAGCACAGGAGATTAAGGAGACAGCACCACTGAATCCCATTGGCATTCTACCATAGAAGTCCATACCATAAACCCAGGGAGTCAGAATAGATCAATTTAAGAAGCAGAGGCTAACAAGAAGAGTCTCACAAACAATGGGAAGACAAAGAAACAATTCCCAAATGAAAGGAAAAGAGGAAGCCTCAGAAAGAATGCTAACTGAAAAAGAGGCAAGTCAACTATCAGATACTGAGTTCAAAGCAATGGTTATCAGGAAGCTCACTGAGCTCAAAGAGAACTACCAGAAACTACAGAGAAACTACAATGAACTCACTGCAAACTATATCAACATGAAAAGGGAAATAGAAACTATCAACAAGGGCCAAGAGGAAATGAAGAATACAATTTCTGAATTGAAGAACACAGTAGAAGGAATGAAAAGCAGACTTGATGAAGCAGAAGATCGGATCAGCGAGCTGGAGGACAAAGTAGAAAAAAACACCCAGAAAGAGCAAGAAAAGGAAAAGAGGCTCAGAAAGAATGAAGAGGTAATAAGGGAAATGCAGGAAAACATGAAACATAACAATATCCGTATAATAGGAATACCAGAAGGAGAAGAAGAAGAGCAAGGGATAGAAAACCTGTTTGACAAAGTAATGGTGGAAAATTTCCCTAAACTGATGAGAGAAAAAGTCACCCAAATCCAGGAAATACAGAGAGTCCCAAACAAGAGGAACCCAAAGAGACCCACTGCAAGACACATCATAATTAAAATGGCAAATTTCCAAGACAAAGAGAGGATATTAAAAGCAGCAAGAGAGACACAGGAAGTAACATACAAGGGAGCCCCAATAAGGTTAGCAACTGACTTCTCAGTGGAAACGCTCCAAGCCAGAAGAGATTGGCAAGAAATACTCCAAGTAATTAGAACCAGAGGCCTGCAACCAAGATTACTTTACCCAGCAAGGCTCTCAATCAAGATAGAAGGCCAAATAAAGAGTTTCCCAGACAAACGAAGTCTAAAAGAATACGCTTCACCAAACCAGCTCTGTAAGAGATGCTAAAGGGACTGCTTTAAGGAAAGGAAGGAAAAGAGAAAGAGAGAAACACAGGTAGGAAAAAATGGCAATGAATAACCACCTATCGATAATAACCTTAAATGTAAATGGAGTAAATGCTCCAATCAAAAGACATAGAATAGCTGAATGGATAAGAAAACATGACCCACACATATGCTGGCTATAAGAGACCCATCTCAGGACAAAAGACCTACACAGACTGAAAGTGAAGGGCTAGAAACAAATTTTCCAAGCAAATGGACAGGAAAAATAAGCAGGGGTAGCAATACTTATATCAGACAAAATAGAATTGCAAAGAAGGGCCATAAAGAGAGACCCAGAAGGTCACTTCATAATACTCAAAGGAAGAATCCAACAAGAAGACAAAACCATTCTAAGTATATATGCACCCAACATAGGAGTACCCAAATACATTAAGAAAATCTTGGAGGACTTCAAGAAAGACATTGACAGCAACACAATTATAGTAGGGGACTTTAACACCCCACTATCAAAAATGGACAGGTCTTCCAGACAAAATATCAACAAGGATATTGTGTCACTTAACAATACCCTAGAGGAAATGGACTTAACTGATATATAGAGAGCTTTCCATCCCAAAGAAGCAAAATACACATTCTTTTCAAGTGTACATGGAACATTTTCAAAGATAGACCACATGATAGGACACAAAGCAAGCCTCAACAATTCAAGAAAATTGAAATCATATCAAGCATTTTCTCTGACCACAAGGGACTGAAACTAGAAACCAACCCCAAAGGAAAAAACCCCAAACACTCAAAACCATGGAGACTGAATAGCTTGCTAGTAAACAATGAATGGGTCAAGAACGAGATTAGGGAAGAAATCAAAAACTTTCTGGAAACAAATGAAAATGAACTCACAACAACCCAAAACCTATGGGACACAGCAAAGGCAGTCCTGAGAGGGAAGTTCATAGCAATACAGGCCTACCTTAACAAGATAGAAACATTTCAAACAAACAACCTAACCCTACGCCTATAAGAACTCGAGGAACAACCACAAAGACAGCCCAGAGCAAGCAGAAGAAAGGAAATAATCAAGATCAGAGCAGAGTTAAATGACATTGAGACTAAGCACAATTCTAAGGATCAATGAATCCAGGAGCTGGTTCTTTGAAAAGATAAACAAAATCGACAAGCCTTTAAGTAGGCTCATCAAGAAAAAAAGAGAGAGGATCCAAATAAACACAATTAGAAGTGAAAGAGGAGAGATTACAACTGACACCACAGAAATACAAACGATTTTAAGAAATTACTACGAAGAACTGTATGCCAAGAAATTTGAAAACCTAGGTGAAATGGACACATTTCTAGAAAAATATAATCTTCCAAAACTGAATGAAGAAGAAGCAGAAAACCTGAACAGACCAATAACAGCAGAGGAAATTGAAGCAGTCATCAAAAAACTCCCAACACACAAAAGCCCTGGACCAGATGGTTTCACAGGAGAATTCTACAAAGCATTTAAGGAAGAGCTAACCCCTATCCTCCACAGACTCTTCGAAAAAATCCAAACTGATGGAAGACTCCCAAACTCTTTTTATGAGGCCAGCATCATCCTAATCCCAAAACCAGATAAAGACACAAGGAAGAAAGAAAACTTCAGGCCAATATTGCTGATGAACATAGATGCTAAAATTCTCAACAAAATATTGGCAAACCGCATCCAGCAATACATTAAAAAGATCATCCACCATGACCAAGTGGGATTCATCCCAGGGATGCAAGGATGGTACAATATTCGCAAATCAATAAACATAATACATCACATCAACAACAGCAAAGACAAAAATCACATGATCATATCAATAGATGCAGAAAAAGCATTTGATAAGGACCAGCACCCATTTCTGATAAAAACACTCAGCAAAGTGGGAATAGAGGGAGCATTCCTCAACATAATAAAGGTCATATATGAGAGACCTACAGCCAACATCATACTCAATGGACAAAACCTTAGAGCTTTCCCACTAAGATCAGAAACAAGACAAGGATGCCCTCTCTCACCACTCCTATTCAACATAGTATTGGAAGTCCTAGACACAGCAATCAGACAAGAAAAAGCAATAAAAGGCATCCAAATTGGAAAGGAGGAAATGAAACTGTCACTGTTTGCAGATGACATGATAGTGTACATGGAAAATCCTATAGACTCTACCAAAAAACTACTCGACCTAATAAATGAATTTAGCAAAACAGCTGGATACAAAGTCAATACTCAGAAATCAAAGGCATTCCTGTACACCAACAATGAAACTGCAGAAACAGAAATCAGGAAAAAAATCCCATTTGATATCGCAACAAGAAAAATAAAGTACCTAGGAATCAACCTAACCAAGGAGGTAAAAGACCTGTACTCAGAAAACTACACAACATTGAAGAAAGAAATTAAGGAAGACACAAACAAATGGAAGCATGTACCATGCTCATGGATTGGAAGAATTAACATCATCAAAGTGGCCATACTACTCAAAGCAATTCAGAGATTCAATGCAATCCCTATTAGAGTACCCATGACATATTTCACAGATATAGAACGAACAATTCAAAAATTTATATGGGACCATAAATGACCCCCAATAGCTGCAGCAATTTTGAGAAGGAAGAACAAAACAGGAGGGATCACAATACCTGACATCAAACTGTATTACAAGGCCACTGTAATCAAAACAGCCTGGTACTGGCATAAGAACAGGCGCATAGACCAATGGAAGAGAACAGAGAGCTCAGAAATAAACTCAAGTCTTTACGGTCAATTAATATTTGACAAAGGAGGCAGGAGCATATAATGGAGCAAAAACAGCCTCTTCAACAGATGGTGTTGGGAAATCTGGACAGCTACATGCAAAAGAATGAAACTTGATCACCAACTTACGCCATACACAAAAATAAACTCAAGATGGATAAAAGACTTAAATATAAGTCGTAACACCATAAAAGTCCTTGAGGAAAACATCGGCAGGAAAATCTCAGACATTCCACTCAGCAACATACTCACAGACACGTCCCCTAAAGCAAGGGACATAAAGGAAAGACTAAACAAATGGGACCTCATCAAAATAAAAAGCTTCTGCAGGGCGAAAGAAAACAGCATTAAAATTAAAAGACAACCAACAGTATGGGAAAACGTATTTTTCAATGATAACTCAGACAAGGGCCTGATCTCCAAAATATATAAAGTACTCACACGACTGCACTCCTGGAAGACAAACAACCCAATTAAAAAATGGGCAAAGGACTTGAACAGACACTTCTCCAAGGAAGACATACAGAGGGCCCAGAGACATATGAAAAGATGCTCAGCATCACTAGCCATCAGAGAGATGCAAATTAAAACCACAATGAGGTACCACCTCACACAGGTCAGAGTGGCCAACATAAAACAAATCCACAAACAAATGTTAGAGAGGATGCGGAGAAAAGGGAACCCTAGTGCACCATTGGTGGGAATGCAGACTGGTGAGGCCACTGTGGAAAACAATATGGAATTTCCTCAGAAAAGCAAAAATGGAACTGCCCTTTGACCCAGCAATTCCGCTGCTGGGATTATACCCTAAGAACCCTGAGACACCAATCCAAAAGAACCTGTGCACCCCAATGTTCATAGTAGCACAATTTACAATAGCCAAGTACTGGAAGCAACCTAAGTGGCCATCAGCAAATGAGTGGATCCAAAAACTATGGTATATTTACACAATGGAATTCCACGCAGCAGAGAGAAAGAAGGAGCTTATACCCTTTGCAACAGCATGGATGGAACTGGAGAGCATTATGCTAAGTGAAATAAGCCAGGCGGTGAGGGACAAATACCATATGATCTCACCTTTAACTGGAACTTAATCAATAGAAGAAAAAAGCAAGCAAAATATAACCAGAGATATTGAAGTTAATAACAATCTAACAATGGACAGGGGTGAGTGGGGAGGCGACAGTGAGGAGAGGGGATTAGAGGAACTACTATAAAGGACACATGGACAAAATCTAGGGGGAGCGTGGAGATGGAGGAGGGAGGGGGGTTCAGCTGGGTTGGGGTGGAGGGATGGGGAGAAAAGGCACACAACTGTAATTGAATAACAATAAAAAATTAAAATTATAAAAAAAAAGAAGTATGAAAGGCTGGGGTTGGGGGGGAGGTGGGTGGATGGGGAGAAAAGGCAGACAAGTGTAATTGAATAGGAATAAAAATTTTTAAAAAAAGAAATATGAAAGGCCTTATGGACCTTGTAGTGTCCTCTCAACATCTATTTTACCTGAATACACAACAGCCATCCATTCACTCCTTTATGCAGTTACCCACTCACTGGCAGGCATTGCATAGAAGCACTATGAGAGCAAGAATCCCATTGATCTTGTTCAGTGCTCTATGCCATCTGGCATGCAGTAGGTACTCAATTAATATTGATTGAATGAATGAGTACTACTGACTGCCAACTATGTAGTATATCCTATGTAGGTACTATTGTTATAGGATGAATAAGACATGATCCTGGCCCTTGAGAACTTTCCACATCTTGGGAAAAACAGCCATAATGGATTATTATAATATTGGAAGTAGAATGGAAGGGATGTTATTGGGTATCTTGAGATTACAGAAGGTAGGTTGACTTAAAAATAAAACAAAACTTCCCAAAGCTGCAATCTATAGTTATAATAGTACTTTTAGTGACAGCAAGAGTGGTTTCCTTCATTGAACAATTGCCTCTATTCTAATAGTGTAATAGAAATGCAGAGGCCCAGCTGACCAGTGTCTTTACTCATTTGTACATTGTTCGACAGCTCTTAAAAAACAAGAACAAAAATATCTAGGAATGGCCTCTTTCCTGATGACTTGTGCCTGATATTATCTTTTGGTGAGGCTCGTATTTCTTTTGCAGAAAGTGTTCTCTGATCAATCCTGCTTAGATTCAACTCTCCCTTACATACTCTCCTTGTTTTACTAATTTGTACTAACGGACATGCTGCTTTGAATTGCAGTTACTTGTTTTGTGTGGGTCTATGTGATTTTTCTTACTGGGTTTTCAAAGGATGAGGGCACTTAGTTCTTCCATTTGTGTTTCATTTCATTCTCCTTCATTCACTAACTTTAAGAAAAATTTTGCCCAGAGCCCTTACTCCACTATGCTTGATCAAACATGTTGACTTATGACCTAAACAATTAGCAAACACAACACCATGTCACCAGGGTCTCCCTTTTCCTTTCCTCTTGCCTTGAGGTCTACTGTGATTTCCTCATTATGAAAGAATTCTTCCCAGTTCCTCGTGTGGAATGGCCAAGACTTCTGATTCCCTTTTGGTTCAGTGACTAAGGGACCCAGTGAGACACTGACCAGTCAGAGATGGTAGGACTTAGACAACATTGGGTTTGTTCTAAGCTCCTGGCCCTCTCTCTCCTTTCTGAGGTATGTTCTTATTCCTTCTTTCCATTCCTAAAACATACCCACAGTGTAGGATCTAAAACTCAATCACAATAAGATACAAAAAAATGATAAAATTTAAAATGTCTCCTTACCTTAGATTAATTGCAATTCAATAACCCAGTGAAGTCTTAAACTGAGGATTGAAATTCAAACTACAGAATTTCAGATACTTCCTCTTACAAGAGGATAAAGTATTTTCTGGCCAGTTTGTTTCCTCACCCATTTCAGCACCCTTCTTAACTTACATCTAAAGTCAGCATGCTCCCAGGGGGTCACCAGTTCATCTCAGAAGTTGGCACTTGTTGTTGCCTTCTTGGTGACAAGTTGATATTTATGTGAAATGAAGTGGTAATTTCATTTCCTATTCCTTGGACAAAGATTCCCAATGCACAAACTCCTTCTAACAGGTTTCCACCAATAATTAGCACTCTGTAGGAAATCAGACATAGGGGACTGAGTAGCCTGGAGGAAAAAGCCTCTGTCCCTTGAGTACTTCCTTTAACAAAACATGGACACACGATTTAGTAAGAAAGCCTGAGGAAAAGGATAGTTAAAGTTTAATGTACAACTTTCCAACTCTGCTGGGGATAAATTAGGTAAATATTAGGATTCAGAATTTGATTTTCTGATCATCTCGAGAAAGCAGCTTGTAAGTTTAATATGAATGTACAGATGTTCCTACCAGGAGAACCAAACAACACATGTGTGGTCTTTCTGATTGACAGCTGCAATAGCAGACCATGCACATTTCAGATGATGTGGTCGAATTCTATGGCTCTAGTGTGAACTCTGTGTAGATCACTTAATGACTCTTTTGATAATAAAAACAGAATATGAACATTTCTTTCTTTGGGAACATAATAGAGAGGCAGACTCTGAGGCAGCTGTGTGGCTCTATAAACCAAAATGCTGTTATCAATTACCCATAATAACGGGGCCACTATAAAAGTTAGTTTGGATGCAAGTAATAGAAGTATTTAAAGTCAAAAAACTGAGAACATGGGTTAGAAGTATCAAATGTCATGAATAGTTCTTGAAAGTTTCTAGACGAGAAGCTGCTTTCTAAAAGAAACCCACATCTGCGAATAGTTATTTAATCACAATAACATGGAAACTTGCTATGTTAATTTCTTCTGAATAACAGGAAAGTGTTACATACACATAGTGTTTTACTCTATATAAGGTCACATAGTGCAATGATTAAGAATACTGACGTTGATAACTACTACCTGTGTGACCTTGAGTAAGATTTTTAGCCTTTTCTGTGCCTTGGTTTCCTTATCTGTAAATCAGAATAAGACTACCACCTGCCTCCTAAGAATCTTGTGAGGACTGAGTTTGTTAAGACACTTGAAGCCCTTAAAATGGTGCCTGACACAGAGGAAGGTCTCCATAAATGTTAACTCTTAGTACTATTTTCTTTTTCATAACTACATTCATTTGTTATTCACAATAAGGTTTGTAGTGTTAAGATATATTGATTTGATATCCAGTGATAGAATTAGCTCAGGCAGAGAGACAACTTACTAATTCATGGAACCCAAGGAAGTTGGACACCCAAAACTATGGGAAGGTCCCAGCTGTATCTGGTGTCTAGGACCTCTGGAATCAGGACTTGGATGTCTCCAGGACATGTTCTTTGTTTTTCATTTCTGCCTCTTTCTGTTCAGAGATCAGCTAAATTTGCCTCTCACTGTGGAATAACTTTCTTGGCATAGTATGTAACAACTTCAGATTTCAACTTATGTTTCACATGTTTAACTGTAATCACTTCTCACACTGATGAAGAATTGACTGCTTATTTGTCATTCCCAAGTTTCAAATCCTGTAGAAAGATTCTAATTAATATAGATTTATAAGGACCAATAGATGGAGGCCAGGAAGTAGGGTTTTATAAAAACATGATTATCTTATTAGATATCCCATGATGATGGTGGTGGAGGATGGGAGGTGGAAAGTGTGGTGAGTTCAAGAACAACAGGGTCATGGAGAGTGAGAAGTTGATATATATGCATTATATCAGGAAAGATTTAAAAACTTTGTCATAGTTATATTTCATATACCATGAATTAAGGTGTACAATTCAGTGGGTTTTAGTACATTAACAAGGTTGTGCAACTATCACTGCTATCTAATTCCATAACATTTTCTCGCCCCCTCCACCCAAAGAAACCTTTGTCCATTTACAGTCACTCCTCATTCTCCCCTCTCCTAGCCCCTATCAATCACTAACCCACTTCTTATTTCTATGGATTTGTCTGTTCTGGACATTTCATACCAATGGAATCATACAATATGTGGCCTTGAATGTCAGGCTTATTTCTTTTAGCATAATATTTTCAAGTTTCATCCAAGTTGTAGCATGAATTAGTACCTTATTCCTTTTTATAGCTCAATAATATTCCACTAACTGGATATACTACATTTTGTTTTTCATTCATCAGTTGTTGGACATTTGGGTTGATTCTACTTTGGGGCTGTTATGAATAATGTTGCTATGAACATTCATATACAAATTTTTGTGTGGACATATGTTTTCAACTCTCTTGAGTCTATACCTAGGATTTTAATTACTAGGGTATATGTTAACTCTAGGTTTAATATTTTGAGGAACTTCCCAATTGTTTTCCAAAGCAGCTGTACCATTTTACATTTCCACCAGGAATATATGGGTTTTTAGTTTCTCCACATCTTCAACACTTGTAATTGTCTGTCTTTCTCATTATAGCTATACTAATATGTGAAATAATATACATTGTGGTTTTGATGTCTATTTCCCTAATGATTAGTAAGTTTGACTATATTCTCATGTGCTTATAGGACATTTGTGTATATGCTCTGGAGAAACGTATGTTTAAATTCTTTGCTCATTTTTAAATCAGATTATTTGCCTTTTTGTTGTTGAGTTATAAGAGTTCTTTACAAACTCTGGATACTATGTGTTTATTAGACATATGATTTGCAAATATTTTCTCCCATTTTTTTCACTTTCCAGATAGTATCCTTTGAAATGAAGAGGTTTTAATTTTGAGGACATTCAATATTTTCTTTTGGTGTCATATCTGAGAAACACTTGTCTGACCTATGGGTGCAAAGACTTACCCCTATGTTTTCTTTTAAGAGTTTCATAGTTTCAACTCTTACATTTTGGTCTATGGTCAATTTTGAGTTAATTTTTGTATATGGCATAAAGTAGGGGTCAAACTTCATTTTTTTTTTGTATGTGAATGCCCTGTTGTCCAAGCATCATTTATTGAAAAAACTAATTATTTTTTCTTCCATTGAACTATCTTGGCATCCCTGTCAAAACTCAATTGAAGCTCTTCCGGGAACGGCCTTGTTAGGTATTCACAATAGTCCAGCGTTTGACATACCGTCGCAGGCTGTCCTACAATACAGCCTCTAACAAAACTAGACTGTCCCGAACCCCTGGCAATAGAATTGTTTACCTTTATACCAAAAAGAGAAAGCACCAAAATCTGCATGTGGTGTGTGCCCAGGCCGACTTCGTGGAGTTTGTGCTGTGAGACCTAAAGTTCTAATGAGGTTGTCTAAAACTAAAAAACATGTCAGCAGGGCCTATGGTGGATCCGTGTGTGCTAAATGTGTCTGTGACAGGATCAAGTGTGCTTTCCTTATTGAGGAGCAGAAAATTGTTGTGAAAGTATTGAAGGCACAAGCACAGAGTCAGAAAGCTAAATAAAAAAATGAAGCTTTTTTGAGTAATAAAAATAATTAAAATGCTAAAAAAACCCCTCAATTGAACATAAATATATGGGTTTATTTCTGGGTCTCAATTTTATTCCATTGAGCTATATGTCTATACTTTTGCCAGTACCACACTCTTGATTACTGTAAATTTGTAGTAATGTTTGACATGGGAAGTGTGCATCCTCTACTTTGCTCTTATTTTTAAAATTTTTTTGAAAGTCAAGTGACCAGAAGAACCAAGATGGCGGCGTAGGTGGACACACTGCCCCTCCTCGCACAACCAGAACTGACGGAAAATCGAACGGCAAGGAAGACCGACACCAAGGAAATAAAAAATAAACATTCATCCAGACTGGTAGGAGGGGCAGAGATGGGCAGCCAGGGCGGAGAGGACTCGAGTTGCCTGGCGGGACCCAGACTGGCAGAGTGTGGGACAAACGGGGCAGGCAGTCTGACCACTAGCAGACCCTGCGGCCCCACATTCACGCATATAAACCGAGAGGGCCGGACTCAGAGTGGCGGAGAACGGGACAGGCAGAGCGCAGGTAGCACACTGGGGCCCCACATTCCCGCACGGATAAACGGGGACAAACGGAGGGGAGCAAAGCAGTCCATGTAACCCAGGGCTCCAGCACGGGGAAATAAAGCCTCAAACCTCTGATTGAAAATGCCTGTGGGGGTTGGGGCGGCAGCAGGAGAGACTCCCAGCCTCACAGGAGAGGTCGTTGGAGAGACCCACAGAGGCCTAGAGTGTGCACAAGCCCACCCACTCGGGAACTAGCACCAGAGGGGCCCAATTTGATTGTGGGAAGCAGAGGGAGTGGCTGAAACCCAGTGGAGAGTGGAGCGGATGCCATTGCTCCCTCTCAGCCCCTCCCCCACATACAGCATCACAGTTCAGCCACCAGCGTTACCCCACCCCAGCGAACACCTAAGGCTCTGCCCCTTAAAGTAACAGACATGCCAAGACCAAAAAAAAAAAAAAAAAAAAAAAAGGCCCAAATGAGAGAACACTTCAAAGCTCCAGAAAAAATACAACTAAGCGAGGAAGAGATAGCCAACCTATTGGATGCACAGTGCAAAACACTGGTTATTAAGACGCTCACAGAATTGGTTGAATTTGTTCGAAAACTAGATGAAAAAATGAAGCCTATGCCAAGAGAAACAAAGGAAAATGTACAGGGAACCAATAGTGAGGCGAAGGAAACTGGGACTCAAACCAATGGTGTGGACCAGAAAGAAGAAAGAAACATCCAACCAGAAAAGAATGAAGAAACAAGAATTCGGAAAAATGAGGAGAGGCTTAGGAACCTCCAGGACATCTTGAAATGTTCCAACATCTGAATTATAGGGGTGCCAGAAGGAGAAGAGGAAGAACAAAAAATTGAAAACTTACTTGAACAAATAATGAAGGAGAACTTCCCCAGTCTGGCAAAGGAAATAGACTTCCGGGAAGTCCAGGAAGCTCAGAGAGTCCCAAAGAAGCTGGACCCAAGGAGGAACACACCAAGGCACATCATAATGACATTACCCAAGATTAAAAATAAGGAGAGAATCTTAGAAGCAGCAAGAGAAAAGGACACAGTTATCTACAAAGGGGTTCCCATAAGACTGTCAACTTATTTCTCAAAAGAGACCTTACAGGCAAGAAGGGGCTGGCAAGAAGTATTCCAAATCATTAAAGGTAAGGGTCTACATCCAAGATTACTGTATCCAGCAAAGCTATCATTTAGAATGGAGGGGAAGATAAAGTGATTCTCAGATAAGGTCAAGTTAAAGGAGTGCATCATCACCAAGCCATTATTATATGAAATGTTAAAGGGACTTACCTAAGAAAAAGAGGATAAAAAATATGAACAGTAAAAATGACAGCAAACTCACAGTTATAAACAACCACACCTAAAACAAAAACAAAAGAAAACTAAGCAAACAACTAGAACAGAAACAGAACCACAGAAATGGAGATCACATGGAGGGTTATCAACAGGGGAGTGGGAGGGGGAGAGAGGGGCGAAAGTTACAGAGAAAAAATAACATAAATGATAGGTGGAAAATAGACAGAGGGAGGGTAAGAATAGTGTAGGAAATGTAGAAGCCAAAGAACTTACAAGTATGACCCATGGACATGAACTATAGGGGGGAAATGTGGGAGGGAGGGAGTGGGCAGGATGGAGGTGAGTGAAGGGGTGGAAAAGGGACAACTGTAATAGCATAATCAATAAATATATCAAAAAAAGTCATGTGAGATTTTGATAAGGATTGCATTGAAGCTGTAGGTCAATTAAATCTGTAGGAGAGATATTGAAACATTTAATATCTTAACAATATTAAGTGTTTCAATGCATGAACGTGGGATGCCTCTCTCTTTACTTAGCTTTTCTTTAATTTCTTTGAACAATATTTTTTAGCTTACAGTGTACAAGTTGTGCTCCTCAGTTAAACTTATTTTTAAGTGTTTTATTCTTTCCAATGCTATTGTAAATGGAATTATTTTCTTAATTCTATTTCAGGTTATTGATTTCTGGTGTATAGAAACAAAACTGATTTTTGTATATTGATCTTGTATTCTGCAACCTTGATGAATTCATTTATTAGCTCTAATTGTTTTTGTTAATATGTGTGGATTTCTTACAATTTTCTGTACATAATATTATGTCATCTATGTGATCTAAAATAGAAATAGTTTCACTTTTTTCTTTCCAATTTGGATGCCTTTTATATCTTTTCTTGCCTAGTTTCCATGGTAAGATATATTATTGACCACATTTTATAAATTAAAAAACTGAGATTCAGGTAAGTCACATAGCTTCTTAAGGTTTCCGTGTACTTAGACAGCTTGAGTTTTAATCCTGATTCTGATACTGACTTGCTGAATGCCCAGTTATTTCTCTGGACTTCGGTTTACCACCTGTAAACTTTAGGCATTGAATAAAGTAGCTCAATAAATATAATTACAGATAGTGATAAGTGGTGTGAAGGATATGAATAGGGTATTATGATAGAAGACAATGCCAGTGTGTGTTGAGGGGGAGGGCCTAGACAAAGTTGTTAGGACAGGCCCTCTAACATTTCAGCTACATCCTAAAGTGTGAGAAGGAGACTTGAATTTAAACACAAGAAGAAACATCCTTGTAGGCAGAAGAAACATCGTTTGTGAAGGCTCAAAGGGAGGAAAGAATTTGACTATCTCTGCCACCAGACTGAAACTTAGTGAAGTCAAGAGACCTATCTGTTTTGATTTATCGGTGTGTCACTAGAGTCAAACACTATGACTGGAACGTGGTAGGTGTTCATGAAATATTTGTTGAATGAATTGATAACCAAATGGATTTACAAGCCAGGTAATACGTAAGGTTTCTTTAAGCTCTGACAATCTACCTTTTTCAGTGGTTAGAGTCAAATTTCTGACTGCAAATTTACTGTGCCTAATAAGTTCATTCTAGTTCATTTTCTTCCACTCAACATCTCATACTCAGGTTGAGGGTTTTGATCTAGCCTCTACATTATCTCTGAATTCCAGTTACTGATAGACCTTATGGTCACTTGAGGACTTCCCTTTGTCGGTTTTTGGAAACAATTTTGGCCTTCCCTATTTGGAATGGAGTTGGTGAAAGCTAATAGAGTGGGTAGTATGGTGTTTCGGGGTAAAGAGACAAAAGGAAGTACATGGAAGATACTCTGGCCTTGGTGACAAGACAGAGATACTCTGGTCCAGCTCTCTCTTTGCTTGTAACCCCAGTCTGTCATCAGCCAGAGTCCTAGCCTAACAATAAATCTCTGCACATCTATTACCAGTCTCAGCAATTGACCCATGGCTTACTGACATTCACCAATGTCCCACTATGTGTGTGAATGAGGAAATCAGTGTTCCCAGAGCCTCCTTCTTGGGAATACCTTATCTTTGCCAATGGGCATCTTTTCTTTACCACTCATAGAGGGATTCTTCTGGCTAACGCTGTGGCTCTGGTTACCTGAATTATAAAGGGGATTGATTGATATGCCCTCTACTTTTCATTTCATTATAATACACTCTAATTTTTCTCTTCCTTCTTTTTCATTATTTTTCGTTTGGAATTTCCTTCCTCCCTTGGTGGTGTGGTGGGTGGGATATGGACTCAGAAGTACAGAATTGAGTTGATTATACTCTTCAGTTCATTGCATCCTAACATTAGTCTATTCAAGGCCATCACTTGCTTTCTTTTATGTGATCATTTTTCTGCCTTCATCCTCTCTATTTATACCCATTCATCTATTTAAATATCCTTACTGTGTATATATATGAGGTATGCCTGGAAAAAATTCAACCATTGTTAATACAATGAGAATATGAGAATATATATTATATCTCATAATATAATGAGAATGATTTGCATGACATTGATATAACTTGGCAACCAAGGAGAGTGGACTGGAATGCACATGCCTGAACAATGACAACTTCACTGTACTAGTCAGTGGGGGTGATAGATGCCATTGAGTGAGCATGTGTACTGTGTGGCCATTGCATTCAAAGTAACCAAGCGAGTAGAGCAACAAATCTGCATCAAATTTTGCATTAAGCTTGAACATTCCTCTGCAGAAACTATTTGGATAATTCAGAAGGCTTAGCTATGGGCAACTTGTGATTGGCAGCTTCATCATGACAATCTGCCTGCGCATGCATCACATCTTGTGCAGTTTTATGGACAAATATCAAGTTACCCAGGTAATTCAGCCTCCTTACAGCCAAGATTTGGCACCCTGTGACTTCTGGCTTTTCCCAAATCTAAAATCACCTTTGAAAGGGAAGAAATTTCAGACTGTCAATGCGATTCAGGAAAAAACGATGGGACAGCTGATGGTGATTGGGGAACTGTGTGAGATCCCAAGGTGCTTACTTTGAAGGGGTCTGAGGTGTCATTGTCCTATGTACAATGTTTCTTGTATCCTATATCTTCTTCAATAAATGTCTCTATTTTTCATATTACATGGCTGGACACTTTATAGACAGATCTTGTATATGTATACTCTTCCAAACTATTCTTATTTTATTTAGGTACATGTGCTTCATTGAAAAAAATCTAAAGATTTGCAGCATGTGTTTTTAAATACCACAGTAAGTGGTATTGTGCACTGTTAGTTTGCTAGGCTGACATAAACAAAATACCATAGATGGGGTGCTTAAAAAGCAAACAGATTTTCTCACATCTGGAGGCTAGAAGGCCAAGATGAAAGTGTCAGTTTTGGTTTCTTTTGAGGCCTCTCTCCTTGGCTTGCAGATGTCTGCCTTGTTGCTGTGGTCTTTACATGGCTCTTTCTCTGTCCATGTACACACATCCCTGGTTATCTTTTTGTCTGTCTTAATTTCCTCTCTTTATAAGGAGTCAGATTGGATTAAGGCCCTGTCCTAATGCCCTTGTTTTAATTTACTCACCTTTTAAAGACCTTACCTTCAAATATGGATACATTTTGTGGTACTGGAAATTGGGACTTCAATATATGAATTTGAGGGGAACAGAATTCAACCCATAACATATTCTATAGCTCATTATTTTTTCTTTCTCTTTCAACATTCTAAGATCTATGTTATGATATGTAATCTAGTTTGTGATTTATGGCAGTTTATTATATGAAATATGCCATATTATCCATTCCCCAAGAGATGGACCCCCTAGTTTGTCTGAAACTCTTCACACTCATGAACAATGATGCTCACACATAGTTCCTTGTGGGCCTGTGCAAGACATTCTCTGGATTATGTAGCAGAAATGGGCTTGCTAGGATGCAGAGTATACACATGTTAACTATAAGTTCCTCCAGACTGCTTCAGAATCATTGCAGCTGGTGGATGAGGATTCCTTTTTCCTAACATCATCATCAGTACTTAATACCACTTTCTAGTATTTTCCAGTGTAATGGGCAAAAAATTATCCTGTGTTTTGTTTTGCCTATTTCTGACTACTAGTAAAGTTGAAGATCTTCTATATATTTAATAACCAGTTAGGTTTGCGCATCTGTTAATGCCTATGTAAATACTTTACCTATTGTCCTATTTTGCTTGATAATGTGTGTTCTTTGTATATTCTAGACATTAATCCTTGTTGCTTTCTTGGAAATATCATTTTCCAGTCTGTCACCTCTCCCACAGAAAACTTGATCTATAGTGCTCCTCATAAAAGCAAGAATGTGTACTTTTGCTGTAGCATAATTCGTCCATTTCCTAATATGGTTTTGTTTCTCTTGTTCAGTTTCTGAAATTCACCCTCTTCCCACCAACCCCCGATATCACAAAGATATTCTTTCACATTTTATCTTCTTAAGTTTATATTATTTCATTGGCTGTTTATATTATTTATTTGGTTCTATATCTCTCAAATTTATGTCTTTAACCGATTTAGAAATTGTTTCTTTTTTAATAGTCATTATTGGATAGTTACTTCTCAATATTCATTCTCCTCTTGCTCCTTAGGCATGTAATCTCAGATTTTAGAGAGGCATATTGTTACCCATAAAAACATGACATTTCACAGCCTTCCTTATAGTTAAGTGAGGCCACATGTCTTAGTTCTCAGTAATTAGATATACACAAAATTATGTGGGAGGCTGCTAGAAACACTCTTTTTTTTTTTATCGTTCTTTAAGTACAGTTGTCTCCATTTTCCCACCACCAATTTCCCCTGTCCCCCACCCCCCAATCTTTCCCCCTTTGGCTTTTTCTGTGGGTCTGGAGACACTCTTTAAGAGGAAAGAGGCAAGTTCCTCCTCTTCTTCCTTTGATTCCTTCTGCCACCAGCCTGGACTGCTGAAATGATGGCTGGCATATCAGCAATGTGTTGTGCTATGAATGTACCTTGGGGATGGATGCCATATGCTGAGTATGGCAGAGCAGATAGCTGGGAATGCGTTGATGATACTATGGAGTTGCAGGAGCAGCCCTGCATAATACCTCTGAATTTTCTGTTATGAGAGAGGGAAATAACTTTCTACCTTATTTAACCATTGCCACTCTGTTTTTTTTAATTTTTACTTCTTGTTTATGTATGTATAGCTAAAACTCATGTTAACCAACATAGCATAAAGTAAAGAGCCAACCTTATTTTTCTCCCTCTACTGAGCCTGTCTTTCCAAACCCATCTACTTAATGATTTGTCCTTTTTCTACTAGTTATGATGTTACCTCTATCATGTACTAATTTCTTATAGACACAAATGTATCTATTGCTAGGATCCCCACACTGTTTTATTTGTCTGCTCCTGCACTAGAAAATAGATGTAAATTTTACCAAGTACCTTTTCTGCATTTATTAACATGATTTTTTCTCATTTACCTACATCTGTGAGGTCAATTTAAGTTTATAACTGTTGTAAACAATTTATTAGTGGAGACTACCTCAATATTTAATGTAAAACTCTGCAGATTATTCAGTGAGTTTGTTCCATTTTTATTGATTTCTCTTATTTACATAAATGCTTCTTTTCTGATATTTGTTTCCTACCTTCCATTGAATAGATTAAAACTGAATATTAACCATCTATTACTATTTTTACAACAGTTTGTCCTAATTTATTAAATCCTCACTTATGTTTATTTTTCTCCATCACTATCTAGAGAAATTATGAATAAACAAGAAACAAAGCAAACAGGAACTTTAGCATACTATCATTTCCTTCTCCTTGACAGCCCCTCCACCACTACCCACACACACTACCCTTCCCCAACCAGCCAATTTTAGTTCTGGATTATTATAAATATACTTTTTCTTGTTTGTCTTGGCCAAGGCTTAACTAAAGAACAATAAATCTAACTATGTTCCTTATTCACCCTTTCTTCTCATATCTTATTTTTTCCACCTGTGTTAATGTCCATTTTTGATGGAGTACATACTCCAAGAGTTCACTGAAGTGAGTGTTAGTGTGGTAAACTTTCTGAGACATGTAATACCTAACAGTATTTTTATTCTATTATTACATTTAAATGATAAAGTTCAAGGTTGAAAGTTATTTTCCTTCAATGCTTTAAATAGATTGTATATCTGTCTTCTACACAGTTTTGCTGTTAAGAAATCTGCTTTTCTTTTTCTTTGATGTTTTCGAATTTCACTGTAGTTGATTTTTCCTTCTGTGCCCTATTCAACAGTTTAAATCCTGGAGTTTTGGTTGTCTTTTTCAATTCTGGGAGACTCTTGGCCATTACTTCCTTAAGTATGTTCTTGTTTCATTTAATTCTTATCTGCATCTGGGGCACCCACCAGATGAATGCTGAGGGGGGTTTTTTCCATGTTTTTAACTTCTCTTGCATTATCTTCATCTCTTTATCCCTTCCTAATACTTTTTGGAAGAGTTTCTTGACCTGATCTTCCAACCCACTAATTTGTTCTTTGACTATAATCATTCTGCTATTAAATCTATTTCATGTCTTATTCTCCATCACAATACATTCTATTGCCTATTTTTCATAACTGCTTCCTCTGCTTTATGTTTCTAATATCTCTCCTTATACCTCTGAGTATTATTTACTTATTTTAAATTTCTATTTATTATGTTGTCTGCTTTTTGGGAGGCAAGATTTTCATTATTTGTTTTAATCTTATATTGAAAATTTATTGATCCACTTTTCACCTTCCTTACCCTGCTCAGTGTCCCTGAATGCTGAACTATACCAATGACGTCAACAGACTCCTTTGTCATCTGGCTCCCATTAGGTTCAGCCACCAGGGAAACCAAGCAGAAGAATGGTGGGAAGGAGGAACGTGAGGTCAAGGGTATTTACCCTCTCAGTTTACTCCCTAGGGTGTTGGCTGTGTCCTTGAATAAAGATCAGAACTCCTATCAAGAAAACCCTCTCCAAATGACTTTCTCCCTGTGATTCTGATACCTCCTAACACCCCTACCCCTTTCAGGCCTGTTATCAGCACTTTAATACTGTTATGCTGCCCACAAAACTATATAAATGTCTTATTGTGGAGGTTTCCACAAATTAGTTTGATTATGCCACCATTTCCTGTTAGAACCCTGACTAGGATATTCAGCTTGTGATATCTACCTAGAGAGAGGGGCAAAAGCTTATTAGGACCTGAACAGTGTTTCTCCAAGTGGTTGAAGATGTATGAATCAGTATACCAAGTGATTTGGGGGAATGCCCCATGCAGAGAGGCCCTTGTGTTGAAATCTAGGATTAAGCCACCTTTGCACCATTCTCTACACCCTGAGAGTTCAGTCCCTCTTCCCAGGAACTGCTTTTATCCAAAATTTTTCAATTGCTCAAACTATGATAGTGGTTTGAAGAGGAGCAAGGTGCTTAGGTGCTTGCCAGCTCATCCGCACCTATGCTGTCTATTCTTTACCTCTGTAGCTTGCGCAGGTCCTAGGATATTGTCTTATTGTCCCTGTGCTTGTAACAGAGAAGACAATGATCTGCTCAGAACAACCTGGGCAGAGAAAAGAGCTTTATCCGAGAATGCCTTACCAGCTTATCCCCACTTGGGGCTTTAAAGCATACCTCATATCATCTACCCACTCCACAACCACATTATATTTCTCAAAGAGTCATTACTTTTGATGTGTTTTGTTTTTCAAGTTGTGTAGCCAGCTCTGATCTCTTCTTTAGCTTCTTTTAGGTTTACTTTGGGGATGGGAATCATTAGTGGAATTCCTTGGACCTATAATTTAATGTGGTTGCTCAAAAAGATACCTATGTTTTGTTATTGACATTCTGATTGGCTAGGAAAATAATTGCTTGCCTAAGGAAGCCTCTCAACTCTTACTGGCTTATGGGTTGATAATAGACAAGGTCATCCTTCAGAGGTCATCCAGTCTATCCCCCTAGGAAAATTTGCACCTAACACTATTACCGAGGGACAGATAGGACACATGTGCCCAAGCACGAGATCTGGCTCTGCCTTCCATTGTTATACCTACCCCTATCTTGAATGTTTTAGTGAATGTTCTGATGGACCATCCATGTCCCTTTTCAGGAACAAAGGATTAAATACCCTGGATATTGGGAGTGCTACCAGCAGACAGTCTTCATATGTCAGCTTTCTTCAGAGATTGCCTAAGCTGAAGAGATAAGAAGAGTTATGATGATAATGATGATGATATAAGAGGAGATACAATGTTGATGACGGTGACATAATAGGAGATTTGATGATGATGATGATCTTGATGACAACAATGCTCTTACTGCTAAATGTAAAGGTGGAATCAAAGAACTATAAAAGTTCCCAGCTTTGAGTAGTTCTCATTTTTGTTAGGAAGACAATTCATAAGCAAAAAGTATAATTATAAACACAAGACTATATGATAAACCACAGTGATTTGGGAATTTGGAGGAATATGCGTGATGACTTTGGGTCAAGGCTCCTTATGGAAGCTTCTGTATGTAGGGGTGACTTGTAAAAGGTCTTGAGACTGAATGAAATTAGCTAGAGTATATTATGAATATGGTTGACTTAGAGATTTCTTAACTCTATCAGATATTGTCTGTCTTATTTAAAATAAGAGTATATATATTTGGAGAATTCATTCTTGCAATGACCATGGGAGCAGTCAAAGAAAGCTGAATTTTACCATTAAAAAGAACCTACTCATCCTCACAACAACCGTGTTGGATAGGTACTCTTGTTATTCTCACCTTTCAGATAAGGGAGTGAGGCACAGGGTGGGTAAGTGACTTGCCCAAGATTACACAGCTAGCAGGTGGTTGTGTTGGGATGCAAATCCATTGTAGTTTGAGATAGAGCATATGTTTTCCTACCCTTTTCCAAGGCAGGTAATGCTTTCCTTTGAGACAGCAAAAGATAAGAATTGGCTTGAATCTGTTTATGAAGTAATAGTTATGAATAAGCTATTATACCTCTGGGAGGAGGAATTGTTTATCATTTCTCATCTTATCTGCAAAAGTGATTTTTGCAGCAGCTCGAGTTATATCACAAGTAAATGAAGCAGGTGCTCATTAGACCTCCAGGCTGGTATAACTCCCACTTTGCAATTACTCTAAGAGGTGGAGAAGATGAACAACCCTAATGTTCATTATGGAAACCTGGACATCATTTCTATTCATGTGGAGTTCATTAACCCAAGTTTCTTTAACCTGAGTTTTATGAAACAGGCAAATGTTTCTGATGTGGAAGGGCAAAGGAGAAGAAGATGGCGTATCTTTAAAAAAAAGAACAAGTAATTGAAAAATATCCCCTGCTCTTTCCTTTTATGGAAATTTCTTAAGCACATATGCACAGACCACTTTAGTGTTTTTAGTGAAAGTTAATAAGACATTTATTTTAGTTATGGGACAATACCTTACCTGATGCCTGAACTATCTTGAGTTCAGCCTTTCTGGCTTTTCTGAGCAGGGAATGTGTTGTATTGTAAGATGTCTGAACAGAACCCATCTACTTTGCACAGAGACAAAAGGACTTCTATAAACCAGAAGGAAATCCTTTCCTTCTTAGGGAAGCAATGGATTGATTCAAGGGATTCCTGAAGTCATGATTCGTTTTAAGGACTCTTCTTTAGTGAAGTGTCTGCTGCCATTCACCTGTGAGTAAACATGGGATCAAAGTTCTGATCTCCCCAAGATTAATCATTTTCTTTTTTATCTACATCAAAGTTCTTTGATATGGCAAAACTTCCCTTTTCAGTTGAATTTACTGTATGTTTGGGCTTCAATCAATAACAGTAAATATTGATTTGAAAGGTCATTGTTTACTTGTAGGAAAAAGGTTATCACTAGAAAAATTCCAATTTGTCAATTTTTTATTCTACTTCTTCCTACAAAAGAGGTTTATTTCAAAAATGTTAATAATCTAAGAATTTGGCCTAAATTTCTTCACTGTTTCACTTCCTATTCTCAAAATATTTGAGGGAATTTTTCTAATTCTGCATGGATTTTGCAGCATAGTTATTAGAAGCATTGAGTTTGGAGTCACAAACATGAGCTGATTGTAGTTCTACAACTTGTCATTGCCTAGCACTGGGCACAATAATACCCTCCATAAAAAGTGATAATGACAAGACCTACTTTTTATGGTGATTTTTACTTTCAAACTATATAATTAATATAAAGCATTTAGTTCAGTGTCTGGCACTTAAATGCTCAATAAATGTCAGCTATTAATGTTATTATATTATTTAAAAATGTGTGCAAATTGTGGTGTGTATACATTTACATAATCTAAATACTGCTACGCATTACAGAATCTGGATATAAGTTGGCTAAGCAATTTCTTAAAAGGTCAATAAATCATGAAAATCATTGAACAGAGTTGTCTTTTGTGTAGGGACATCTAACATGATATTTAAAAATTAGTCAGCTTGATTTTGTACTTTAAAATAGTAAATATATCTTTATTTTAGAATTCAAATTTATAGGCTCATAATGTTCAGTATAGTTAAAATAATGTTTATAAATACTAATTGAAATGATGATTATGCTAATTGAATATGTACACTGTGTATGTTTATGCATGTTAATGTGACCATCAGTATTCCAAATAGGGAACCATAGACTTGTCAATAATGGCAATGGCTTCTTTTTCATCATAGACAACTGGGGAATTGTAGAAGAATCATTTTTACATATTTTTTCAAAATGCAGATGTCTGGGCCTCATCTTGGACTTAGTGAATCACAATTTCCAAGAATAGAATCCAAATACTTGCACTTTTAATACTGCAGTCCTGTCACAAACGACTATAAAAGTGGAAAAGATATAAAGTATGGATTATAGACATTGGATAATTGTGCAAGACTGGGATCCATGGAAGAAAGCAAATGATGAGGTGAGCCCTTCAATTGCTCCAGCGTCCTTCCTGGAGGATGTCCCAGGCTTCAGCTCAGGAAGGGGGAACTCAAACAGAGCCTGAGGGTCTTAGCATGGGATTCTGGGAGGCTAAGGTAGCTAGGATTTATGGGCCAGAGTATTATAGAGGAAGAAGTTGTACAAAGAAAGTTCTGGAGATTAGCAGAGGGTTCCCTGAATCTGGCTGAGTAAGTGACCTGTGTATACATATGTGTGTTGAAACTCCATGAGCCTGGGGAAAGACCAATCCTCCAATCTCTACTTCTTCAAATAACCCCTCAAGATTATTTTTGCCTATTTTGGAACTTTTTAAAAAGTTGAGTCATATTATATGTAGTTTGGGGGGTTGGCTTATTTTGTTTGACCTTATGTTTTTGAGATTGATTCCGGTTGTGTCAGAGTAGTACATTTGTTGTCATTGCTACATGTTCTTTTATTATACACAGTATTTATCATTTGGTAATGGAATTTTGGTTTTTATCATTTTCTGTTTTTAGCTATTACAAATAATTGTGCTATGAATATTTTCATACATGTCTTCTGGTTCATATATGTAAGCATTTTTGTTTAATATAAACCTTGTAGAGGACTAGTTCAGGTTAAGATATGTGTACAACTAATGTAAATTTTTCCAGAGTGTCTGCACTAATTTCAGTCCCACCAGCAAAGCAGGAATATTCTAGTTCTTCTATATTCTAGCCTACACTTGATACAGTTAGTCTTTTAATTTTAGCCATTCTCCTGGAGGTGTAGTGGTATCTCTTTGATTTCAGTTTGCATATATCCCTAATTTGTAATAATATTGAGAATCTTCTCATATGTTTATTGGCCATTTGAATATCTCTCTATAGGATTGTCAATATTTTTCTTATAGACTTATGGAAATTGTTTTATATCTTCTGGATACAAGCCCTTTGTTATGTTTTTCAAATTTCAAATATATTTTAAAAACCTCTCTGTTGTTTGCCTTTCACTATCTTATTACTGTATTTTCCCTTAGGAATAGGAGTTCCTAAATTTAATTTATTCTAATTTATTAATCTCATTTATGGTTAATGCTTCTTGTGTCCATTTAAGAAATCTTTGCTAACCTCACTTTATGAAGATTTTTTCTACATTTTCTTTTAGGATGCTTTTCTACCATGACTGTGGGAACAGTAAAATAATAGCTGAATTTTATATTATTAGTTTTTTAAGAATATGGATATCTAATTGGCCCAACACTATTTGCAAGACCATCTTCCCCCTTCTCTGATGTGCCACCTTTCACATAAATCAATTGCCCATATGTGGGTCTTTTGCTAGATTCTCTTTTGTTTCATCTCTTAATTTATTCTTGTGCCAATACTACAGTCTCAATTATAGTAGCTTTATAACAAATCTTGATAGTCAGTAGTGTGGCTTCTCCAACTCTGTTCTTTTTCTTCAAGATTATTTCAGCTATTTTTAGTCCTTTCTATTTCCATATAAATTTTACAATCAGTTGACTAATTTCTACCTTTTGGTGTCAACTGTAGAAATTATGTTCTAGAAATATTTTCATTTTACTTAATTTCTTATCTCTCCTCATAATTCTAATATCTTCATATTATCTTTCCTCTTTTCCTATTACCATGAAGAGGATTTATGGTAATAGTCCTTTTACATTTTTATTATTAGTTATTCATGCCTTCTTTCTTTTTCTCATTGATCATTTATGCCAAGGTGTTATCAATTTTCATAGTTTTTCCAAAGAGTAAGTCTTTGGCTTTGTTTTAGGCATTTCTTTTATTTCTTAAAAAATATATTTATTGATTATGCTATTACAGTTGTCCCATTCCCCCCCCCACTCCACTCCATCCTGCCCACCCCCTCCCTCCCACATTCCCCCCCTATAGTTCATGTCCATGGGCCATACTTATAAGTTCTTTGGCTTCTACATTTCCTACACTAGTCTTACCCTCCCCCTGTCTATTTTCTACCTGTCATCTATGCTACTTATTCTCTGTACCTTTACCCCCCTCTCCCCCTCCCACTCCCCTATTGACAACCCTCCATGTGATCTCCATCTCTATGGTTCTGTTCCTGTTCTAGTTGTTTGCCTAGTTTGCTCTTGTTTTTGTTTTAGGTGTGGTCGTTAAAAACTGTGAGTTTGCTGTCATTTTGACTGTTCCTATTTTTGATCTTGTCTTTCTTAGGTAACTCCCTTTAACATTTCATATAATAAGGGCTTGGTGATGATGAACTTCTTTAACTTGACCTTATCTGAGAAGCACTTTATCTTCCCTTCCATTCTAAATGATAGCTTTGCTGGATACAGTAATCTTGGATGTAGGTCCTTGTGTTTAATCTTGGGTAATGTCATTATTATGTGCCTTGGTGTGTTCCTCCTTGGGTCCAGCTTCTTTGGGACTCACTGAGCTTCCTGGACTTCCCGGAAGTCTATTTCCTTTGCCAGACTGGGGAAGTTCTCCTTCATTATTTGTTCAAATAAGTTTTCAATTCTTTGTTCTTCCTCTTCTCCTTCTGGCACCCCTATAATTCAGATGTTGGAATGTTTCAAGATGTCCTGGAGGTTCCTAAGCCTCTCCTCATTTTTCTGAGTTCTTGTTTCTTCTTTCTTTTCTGGTTGGATGTTTGTTTCTTCCTTCTGGTCCACAACATTGATTTGAGTCCCAGTTTCCTTCGCATCACTATTGGTTCCCTGTACATTTTCCTTTGTTTCTCTTAGCATAGGCTTCATTTTTTCATCTAGTTTTCGAACAAATTCAACCAATTCTGTGAGCGTCTTAATAACCAGTGTTTTGAACTGTGCATCTGATAGGTTGGCTATCTCTTCCTCGCTTAGTTGTATTTTTTTCTGGAGCTTTGAAGTGTTCTGTCATTTGGGCCATTTTTTGTTTGTTTTTTCTCTTGGCACATCTGTTACTTTAAGGGGCGGAGCCTTAGGTATTCACCTAGGTGGGGTACCGCTGGTCGCTGCGCCCTGACGTTGTATGTACGTGGGGGAGGGGCCGAGAGGGAGCAATGGCGCCTGCTCCACTCTCCTCTGGTTTTCAATCTTTCACTCCAATAACCACAATCAAACTGGGCCCTCCTAGTGCTGGGTCCCGAGTGGGTGGGCCTGTGCACACTCTAGGCCCCTGTGGGTCTCTCCAATGACCTCTCCCGTGAGGCTGGGAGTCTCTCCTGCTGCCGCCCCAACCCCCATGGGCATGTTCAATCAGAGGTTTGAGGCTTTATTTCCCTGAGCTGGAGCCCGGGGTTGCGCAGTCTGCTTCGCTTGTCCGGTTTATCTATGTGCGAATGTGGGGTCGCGGGGTGCTACCCACTGCTCTGCCTGCCCTGTTCTCCGCCACTCTGAGTCCTGCCCTCTCGGTTTATCTGCGTGAATGTGGGGCCGCAGGGTCTGCTAGTGGCCGGACTGCCTGCGCCGTTTGTCCCACACTCCGCCAGTCTCGGTCCCGCCACAGCCATGCGAGTCCTCTCCACCCCGGTGCCCCTCCTACTGGTCTGGATGAATGTTTATTTTTTATTTCCTTGGTGTCGGACCCCCTTGCCGTTCGATTCTCTGTCAGTTCTGGTTGTGCAAGGAGGCACAGTGTGTCTACCTATGCCACCATCTTGGTTCTCTCATATGCATTTCTTTTAAAATAATTTCTGCTTTTGTAGTTATAATTGCCCTGCCTCTACTTACTTTGGGTTTCATTTGGTTTTATTTTTGTAGCTTCTTGAGATGGATATTTAAATCATGTATTTTAAGCCCCTTGGCTTTTCTAATATATATTTGACTTTCATATCTTTCCCTCTAAGCATTGCTTTAGTTGCATCACACAAATTTAATAATGTCTCATACATTACTTAGGTCAAACACTTCCAATTTATGATTTCTTCTGGGTTACATGGGTTTAGAATTATATTGTTTAAGTTCTAAACTTATGGGAGTTTTCTAGTTCTTTTTTGTGGTGGTATTGCTATTGATATCTAACTTATTTCCACTATGGTCAAAGAATATATTTTCCGATTATTTTTTTCAATTTTTTTTTATTGTTGTTCAAGTACAGTTTTCTGCCTTTTCCCCCACCCCTCCCCATTACCCCATCACTCCTCACCTCCCTCCCCTCTTTCCACACCCCTTGTTATTGTCCATATGTCCTTTATAATTGTTCCTGTAAACCATTCACCATTATCCCCCATTATCCCCTCCCCTCTCCCTTCTGATCACTGTCAGACTATTCTCAATTTCAATGTCTTTGGCTACACTTGGCTTGCTTGTTCATTTTGTTGATTAGGTTCCTGTTAATGGTGAGATCATATGGTATTTGTCTTTCATCACCTGGCTTATTTCACTTAGCATAATGCTCTCCAGATCCATCCATTCTGTTGCAAAGGGTAGGAGCTCCTTCTTTCTTTCTGCTGTGTAGAATTCCATTGTGTAAATGTACCATAGTTTTTTGATCCATTTGTTTACTGATGGGCACTTGGGTTGTTTCTAGCACTTGCCTATTGTAAGTTGTGCTGCTATGAACATTGGGGTGCACAGGTTCTTTTGGATTGGTGTTTCAGGCTTCTTAGGGTATAATCCCAGCAGCGGAATTGCTGGGTCAAAAAGCAGTTCCATTTTTAGTTTTCTGAGGAAATTCCATACTGTTTTCCATAGTGGTTGCACCAGTCGCCATGCCCACCAACAGTGCACTAGGGTTCCCTTTTCTCCACACCTTCTCCAACATTTGTTGCTTGTTGCTTTGTTTATGATGGTCATTCTGACCAGTGTGAAGTGGTATCTCACTATGGTTTTAATTTGCATCTCTCTGATAGCTAGCCATACTGAGCATCTTTTCATATGTCTCTGGACCCTCTGTATGTCCTCCTTGGAGAAGTGTCTGTTTAAGTCCTTTGACCATTTTTTAATTGGGTTGCTTCTCTTCTTAGAGTGGAGTCATATGAGTTCTTTATATATTTTGGAGATGAAACCCTCATCTGAGGTATCATTGGGAAATATGTTTTCCCATAGGGTTGGTTCTGTTTTCATTTTAATGCTGTTTTCTTTAGCTGTGCAGAAGCTTTTTATTTTGATGAGATCCCATTTGTTTACTCTTTCCTTTATGTCCCTTGCTCTAGGTGACATATCAGTGAAAATATTGTTGCATGGAATATCTGAGATTTTCCTGCCTGTGTTTTCCTCTAGGACTTTAATGTTGTCATGACTTATGTTTAAATATTTTATCCACCTTGAATTTATTTTTGTGTATGGTGTAAGTTGGTGATTGAGTTTCATTTTTTTGCTTGTAGCTGTCCAGCTCTCCCAACATTTGTTGAAGAGGCTATCTTTGCTCCATTTTATGCTGCTGCCCACTTTGACAAATATTAATGGACTATAGAGAATTGGGTTTATTTCTGGGCTCTCTACTCTGATCCATTGGTCCTTGTGTATGTTCTTATGCCAATACCAGGTGGTTTTGATTACAGTGGCCTTGTAATACAGTTTGATATCACGTATTGTGATTCCTCCTACTTTGCTCTTCTTTCTCAAAATTGCTATAGCTACTTGGGATTGTATATGGTTCCATATAAATTTTTGAATTGATTGTTCTATATCTGTGAAGTATGCCTTTGGTACTTTAATAGGTATTGCATTGAATCTATAAGTTGCTTTGGATAGTATGGCCATTTTGATGATGTTAATTCTTCCAATCCACGAACACAGTATCTTTCCATTTGTTTGTGTCTTCCTTAATTTCTTTCTTCAGTGTTGTATAGTTTTCTGAGTACAGGTCTTTTACCTCCTCGGTTAGGTTTATTCCTAGGTATTTTTTTTCTTATTGCTACATCAAATGGGATTTTTTTCCTGATTTCTGTTTCTGCAGTTTCGTTGTTGGTATACGGGAATCCCTTTGATTTCTGAGTATTGACTTTGTATCCAGCTGTTTTGCCAAATTCATTTATTAGGTCGAGTAGTTTTTTGGTGGAGTCTATAGGATTTTCCATGTACACTATCATGTCATCTGGAAACAGTGACAGTTTCATTTCCTCCTTTCCAATTTGGATTCCTTTTATTTCTTTTTCTTGTCTGATTGCTGTGGCTAGGAATTCCAATACTATGTTGAATAGAAGTGGTGAAAGTGAACAATCTTGTCTTGTTCCTGATCTTAGTGGGAAAGTTTTTAGTTTTTGCCCACTGAGTATGATGTTGACTGTAGGTCTCTCATATATGGCCTTTATTATATTGAGGAATGCCTCTATCTATTCCCACTTTGCTGAGTGTTTTTATAATAAATGGGTGCTGTATCTTATAAAATGCTCTTTCCCCATCTATTGATATGATCATGCAATTTTGGTCTTTCCTTTTGTTTATATGATGTATTACATTTATTGATTAGCTAATATTGTACCATCCTTGTATCTCTGGGATGAATCCCACTTGGTCATGGTGTATGATCTTTTTAACGTATTGCTGGATGCAGTTTGCCAATATTTTCTTGAGGACTTTGGATGTATGTTTATCAGTGATATTGACCTGAAGTTTTCTTTCTTTGTGGTGTCTTTATCTGGTTTTGAGGTTAGGATGATTCTGGCTTCATAAAACAAGTTTGGGAGTCTTCCATCTTCTTGGATTTTTTGGAATAGTCTGTGAAGGATAGGGGTTAGCTCTTCCTTAAATGCTTTGTAGAATTCTCCTGTGAAACCATTTGATCCAGGGCTTTTGTGTGTCTAGTTTTTTATTACAACTTCAATTTCATCAGCTGTTATTGGTCTGTTCAGGCTTGTTGCTGTTTCTTCATAGACTTTTGGAAGATTATATTTTTTCTATAAATTTGTCCATTTCACCTAGGTTTTCAGATTTCTTGGCATATAGTTGTTCATAGTAATTTCTTACAATCCTTTGTATTCTGTGGTAACAGTTGTAATCTCTCCTCTTTCACTTCTGATTGTGTTTATTTGGGTCCTTTCTCTTTTTTTCTTGATGAGCCTGCCTAAAGACTTGTCTATTTTGTTTATCCTTTCAAAGAACAAGCTCCTGGATTCATTGATCTTTAGAATTTTTCTTTTAGTATCTATGTCATTTAATTCTGCTCTGATGTTGGTTATGTCCTTCCTTCTACTTGTTCTGGGTTGTCTTTGTTGTTGTTCTTTGAGTTCTTGTAGGTGTAGGGTTAGTTTGTTTATTTGAAGTGTTTCTACTTTTTTTAGATAGGCCTGTAGAGCTATGAACATCCCTCTCAGGACTGCTTTTGCTGTGTTCCATAAGTTTTGAATTACTGTGAGTTCATTTTCATTTGTTTCCCGAAACTTTTTGATTTCTTCCTTGATCTCCTTCTTGACCCATTCATTGTTTAATAGCATGTTATTCAATCTCCAGGAGTTTGAGCGTTTTTGAGTTTTTTTTCTTAAGGTTGGTTTCTAGTTTCAGTCCCTTGTGGTCAGAGAAAATGCTTGTTTTGATTTCAATTTTTGAATTTGTTGAGGCTTGTTTTGTGACCTATCATGTGGTCTATTTTTGTAAATGTTCAGTGTGCATTTGAGAAGAATGTGTATTTTGTTTCTTATTTTGTTTCTTTGGGATGAGAGGCTCTATATATATCAGTTAAGTTCATTTGATCTAGGACATTGTTCAATGCCACAATATCTTTGTTGATATTTTGTTTGGAAGATCTGTCTTTTTTTTGACAGTGGGTTGTTGAAATCTCCTACTATAATTGTGTTGCTGTTGATGTCTTTCTTAAAGTCCTTCAAGATTTTCTTTATGTATTTGGATGCTCCTATGTTGGGTGCATAAACAAATTTTATGTCTTCTTGGTGGAATCTTCCCTTGAGTATTATGAAGTGACCTTCTGGGTCTCTCTTTATGGCCCTTGTTTTGAAGTCTGTTTTGTCTGATATGAGTATTGGTACCCCAGCTTTTTTTTTTCCTGTTCATTTGCATGGAATATTTGTTTCCAGCCCTTCACTTTCAGTCTGTGTGGGTCTTTTGTTCTGAGTAGGGTCTCTTTTAGGTAGCATATGTGTGGGTCATTCTTTCTTATCCATTCAGCTACTCTATGTCTTTTGACTGGAGCATTTAATCCATTTACATTTAAGGTTATTATTGATAGGTACTTATTCATTGCCAATTTTTTCGTACCTGTGTTCCTCCCTCTGTCACTCTTTCCCTTCTTTTTCTTAAAGCAGTCCCTTTAGCATCTCTTGCAGAGCTGGCTTGGTGGAGGTGTATTCTTTTAGACTTCTTTTGTCTGGGAAGCTCCTTATTTGGCCTCCTGTCTTGATTGAGAGCCTTGCTGGGTGGAGTAATCTTGGTTGCAGGCCTCTGGCTTTCATTACTTCGAGTATTTCTTGCCATTCTCTTCTGCCTTGGAGTGTTTCCACTGAGAAATCAGCTGCTAGCCTTATTGGGTCTCCCTTGTATATTACTTCCTGTTTCTCCCTTGCTGCCTTTAACATTCTCTCTTTGTCTTAGAATTTTGCCATTTTAATTATAATGTATCTTGAAGTGGGCCTCCTTGGTTTCCTCTTGATTGGGACTCTCTGTGTTTCCTGGATTTGTGTGACTTTTTCTCTCATCACATTAGAGAAGTTTTCCATTATCACTTTTTCAAACAGGTTTTCTATCCCTTGCTCTTCTTCTTCTCCTTCTGGTATTCCTATTATACGGATATTGTCATGCTTCATGTTGGCTTGTAGTTCCCTTACCACCTGTTCGTTCTTTCTGAGTCTCTTTTTCTTTTTCTTGCTCTGTCTGGGAGTTTTTGTCTATCTTGTCCTCTAACTCTCTGATTCGATCCTCTGCTTCATCCAGCCTGCTTGTAATTCCTACTAATATGTTTTTTATTTCTGAGATTTTATTGTTCATTTCTTCCTGGTTTTTGCTTATAGTTCCTATTTCCTTTTTCATGCTGATGTAGTTCTCACTCAGTTCCTTGTAGTTGTCTGTGAGCTCCTTGTGTATCTTTATAACCATTAATTTGAATTCTATATCTGATAGTTTGGTTACCTCCTTTTCATTTAGCTCTTTTAGTGGGGAGTCTTCCATTCCCTTTGATTGCATTTTCTTTTTTTGTCTCCCCATTTTAGTTGACTCTTTTTGTTTGTTTCTGTGCTTCCTGATGTTTTGCTTTGTTAGCTGTCTTTGTAAGGTGAACTTGTATGTTAGGAATTCTGTGAGGTTCAGTGGTGTGGTCTCTGATCTCCCTGACAGGACACTCTAGGCTTGCCCTTTCTTCTGTTTGTGTGGGCTCTCTTGTTGTACTTGGGTTTGTACCTTTTGGTGGTTTCTTTATTGGTTGTTTTTCTCCTCCAGCAGGTATACTGGTGTTCACAGCTCCCATCTATTCTTGAATGTGATCAGTGGCAGGAGGTAGGCAAAATGGATTAAGAGAGCAGGGGAGTATTTTATGGGATTTAATGTACCAGCAAGTAGAGAAGAGATAGGTGAGTCTTTGGATAAGTATGGCATTAACTGTGATATTTCACCCAATTAGCCACTTTTTATAAAAGGTGAAAGAATCAACAATATGACAAGAAATATATGATTTGGATAACCAGAATAGAAAGTACCTGATCAACAGTTGTGTGTTATTGGAACACGGGTGAAGTGAAAGAAGGAAAATTAAAACATGATCCAGAGAGAATAAGGAAAACTAGTCAAGCAATGCAATTAAACACAGAAATAAAATGGGTAAAACTAAACATAAGGAAGAGAAATAAAAAATACTAATAAAATAAAAGTGACAAAAAATAATTGCAAGATAATAATAATACACATATACAATAAAAATGCCAGCTCTGTGCGATAGCAAAGTGACATTTGTCTCAGTTTCTCAGTTTTGGGGGTTAGCCTTGTGCTGCCCATTTCGATATGTCTCTGGGCCCTTTGTAACTCTGCATCTTATCATCTCACTTGGAAGAAGAAAAAAAAGGAAAAAAAGGAGGGGCAGGAAGAGAGATGATCCAAAAGAAAACGGTGTGGGGGGGATAGATAATAAGAAGCCTCCTGCTGACTTTAAACCTGTTCAGTGAGTTCTGCTTGTCTTCCTAGATGCCACAGGAAGAGGGGGCTGGGCTTCGCTTTTCTCCCTTCCTTTGATTCTGAGAGGATGGGGACCAGGTTTGGGTCACACTATTCACAGTTTCCCGGCTTCTGGCCCAGGTCTTCCGTGAGCTGCCAAACTCAAATCAGCCACTCAGCTGCAACTTGGCCCAACTCCTCCCTTCTCCAGGTATCGCCTGGCACCCCAGTTTCTCTGGTGCCAGCGTCCACAGTCCCAGCTGACATGTACTGCTTCTGTGTGTCTCCCAGTTCATCTTTACTTCCCCCAGTGACTTCCAGCACCCAGGTCCTTCCTAGTGCTGGGCTGCCCTCCCTGCTGTGGTAGAGGAGAGAGCTGATGCTCTAACTCTCCTCCCTGTCTCCTGTAGCAGGCATCAGGCTGGGGGCTGCAGCAGCCTTGGTCCCCGTGCAGATCCCAGGGACCTTACCATCCCAGTGCACTCTCCTCATTGTCTGTTTTTCAATGTCCTCTGCAATTTTTTGCCTCAAAACTTCATATGGGATTCTGTTGGTTGTTCACTCTGTTCCTCAGAAGATTGGCTAGGTGTTCCAGCTGGGCACAAGGAGAACTGTGCTCCACTCCCACTTACCTTGCTGCCATCTTCCCCTGAGACCTACTTTCTGATTTTAATCTTATAAAATTTGTTAGAGTCACTGATGAACTAGCATTATTCGATTCTGATAAATGATTCTACACTTGCTGGGTGCATTGTTCTACTTATGGAAGTTACGTCATGTGTATTAATCATCAAGTTCTTAATATCTGTTATTATTAATGTTAAGATTTACCAGCTAGAGTATCCATTTTCTTCTTTTTCATTTCTCCTGAAAATCTCTATTTTGTTCTTTTAGTTCCTTTTAGATATTATTTTGAAGTTCATGGCTGATGACAGCATCAGACAAAATAATAAACATCTAACATATGTTTTTTATTTGGCTTTTAGTTAAGTTCCATCTTCTCAAGTACCCAGGCATTTTTGATTGGGTACCAGACACTGTACATAAAAAATGGAGAGGAAATTCAATCTCTGGATAGTGTTACCTTCCTTCAGAGAAATTTTTCTTTTATTTCTGGAAGTTGACCTTGAGCGAGGGCCTCCATGTGACCTTATGATCAGAAGTTGAATGATTTGAAGTTTAATGTCAGTGTCTGCCAGAGCTGGTCTATTTCTAGTATACTCCTACTGTAACTGTATATCCCTTTGAGGTCCCAACTCGCCTCTATAAATAGATTTCTTTTCTTTGACAACTCTTGAAATTCAGTTTTTGCCTCCTAGGCCTGTGTCTGCTAAAAGCTCTGCTCAACTTCTCATCTACTGCTTGTGAGAAGCCATCTCTCTTGAAAAAATAGTGGCACCAAATGCCAGACTCACTTTTGGTCTTCCTTCTTCTCCCTCAGATATTTTCCCTACATGTCATCATTGTTGTGGTGTGTGTGTGTGTGTGTGTGTGTGTGTGTCTTCCAGCTTTTCTAGTTCTCAGTGGGGAGTTTGGTCCAAATAACTAACTATTGATAGCTAAAGATTAGAACTTTTAGACCAGAGAATTTTAATCTAACATAGTAATCTCATCTCATTTTATGTGTTAATTGCTTCAGTAAACACAAACCTATGTCTGGAATTCTCCTGGCAGATTTATGAACTAAAAAAACAATTGTTTTTGTTTTGAGTTACTAAGTTTCAGAGGGGCTTACTATAGTGCTGTAGATAATGATGCAGATTTTGGTACTTGTGCTTGATTTGGGTACTTCTGCCATAAGTAAAACACAAAACATGTGATTACTTTGGCACCACGTGGTCGGTGGAAGCTGGAAGGGACACCAGGAAAACGTTACTGAAAACTTAAAGAGCCTTGAGAAGAGTGTTTGCAGAAATCTAAAAGGACCTCAAGGAAGATGTCAGTAGGACCTAAAGGAGAAAGAGAAAAATCTTATTGAAAGCTGGAGAAACAGCAGCCCTTATTATGTAGTAACAGAATATGAAAATAGAAAATATGATAATAAATTTGATGACCTAGCTAAGGAAGTTTCCAAGAAGGGTGTTGATGGTTCTGCTTATGATTTTTTAGCTACTTATAATAAAATGGGAGAAGAGATGAACCAGAAAGGACCTGTAGCAGGCAGAATTCTAAGATAGCCCCATGATTCCACCTTCTGGTGCTGCACTCATAATTAGGTGACATTATCCAGCAGTGAGAATTTCTCAGATATAATTAGTGTCCCAAATCAGTTACCTATAAGGTAATCAAAAGAAGATTATGCTAGGTGGGCTTGACCTAATCAGTTGAGCCCTTAAAAGAGAATTGTTCCTCTTTGTGAAGAGATTTGCAGTGTGAGAGGTCCATGGGAAGTCCATGTGGTCAGAACCTGATGGTGTCAACAGCTGAAAGCAGCAAGAAATGGGGACCTCAGCAATACAGTCCAAGGAAATGAATTCTGCTATCATCCAAGGGAGAATGGAAGCAGATCTTCTCCAGCTGAGCCTGAAGTTGAGAAGACCTGGCTGACACCTTGATTTTATCCTGTGAGACCCTGAGCAAAGGATCCAGAGAATATATGCTGGACTCCTGATGCACAGAAACTGTGAGATAATAAATTTGTGTTGCTTTAAGCTATTAAATTTGTGAAAATTAATACAGCAATTGTTTAATTTTTAAGCAAAATTTGAAGAAATATAAAGAGCCAGGACTTTTTAGATTTGAAAATAAAAGTATATATTTTCTTAATTTCTTAAAATGGCAAACTTTCTCAAATTAATGGCTTCCAAGCTAAAAGTAAAAAGTTAGCTTCTTTGTTAATACATATTTGAGGCAGTATAGTGTAGTGGTTAACTTGCTTGGGTTGAATTCTGGCCCTGACATTTACTATCTGTGTGATCTTGAATAAGTTACTTAAAACACTCTGCCTTTTATTTTCTAAACCTGTAAAATGGGATTATTTATCTCATTATGTTCTTTTAAAATATATTTTATTGATTGTGCTATTACAGTTGTCTCATTTCCCACCTTTAATGCCGCTCCACCCTGCACCCACCCTCCCTCCCATTCCTGCCACCCCCTTAGTTCATGTCCATGGATCATGTATATAAGTTCTTTGGCTTCTACATTTCCTATAGTATTTTTAACCTCCCCCTATCTATTTTATACCTACTGTTTATGTTTCTTATTCCCTGTACCTTTTCCTCCATTATCCCCCCATCCTCTCCCCACTGATAACCCTCCATGTGATCTCCATTTCTGAGATTCTGTTCCTGTCCTAGTTGTTTGTTTTGGGGTGTTTTTTTTTTAGATTCTATTGTTGATAGTTATGAGTTTGTTGTGATTTTACTGTTCATAGTTTTTGATCTTCTTTTTCATAGATAAATCCCTTTAACATTACATATAATAAGGGCTTGCTGATGATGAAGTCCTTTAACTTGACCTTATCTGAGAAGCATTTTATCTGCTCTTCCATTCTAAATGATAGCTTTGCTGGATGGAGTAATCTTGGATGGAGGTCCTTGCCTTTCATGACTTTGAATACTTCTTTCCAGCCCCTTCTTGCCTGTAAAGTTTTTTTTAAGAAATCAGCTGAGAGTCTCATGGGAACTCCTTTGTAGGTAACTGTCTCCTTTTCTCTTGCTGCTTTTAAGATTCTCTCTTTCTCTTTAACCTTGGGTAATGTAATTGTGATGTGCTTTGGTGTGTGCTTCCTTGGATCCAACTTCTTTGGGACTCTCTGGGCTTCCTGGACTTCCTGGAAGTCTTTTTCCTTTGCCAGATTAGGGAAGTTTTCCTTCATTAGTTTTTCAACTAAGTTTTCCATTTCTTGTTCTTCCTCTTCTCTTTCTGGCCCCCTTATGATTCATATGTTGGAATGTTTAAAGTTGCCCTGTAGGTTCCTAAACCTCTCCTCATTTTTTTGAATTCTTTTTTCTTAATTCTGTTCTGGTTAGATGTTTATTTCTTCCTTCTGCTCCAAACCGTTGATTTGAGTCCTGGTTTCCTTCCTGTCACTGTTGGTTCCCTGTACATTTTCCTTTAATTCACTTTTCATAGCCTGCTCTTTTCTCTATTTTGCAACCATACTCAGCCATTTCTGTAAGCATCTTGATTACCAGTGTTTTGAACTGTGCATCTGATGGGTTGGCTATCTCTTCATCACTCAGTTGTATTTTTTCTGGAACTTTGATCTGTCCTTTCATTTGGGCCATATTTTTTGTCTTGGCACACCTGTTATGTAGTAAGGAGTAGAGCCTTAGGTATTCACCAGGGTGGGGCAACTCAAGTCGCTGTGTTGTGGTGCTGTATGTGGGTGAGGAGTCTGAGAAGGAACAGTGACACTTGTTCAGCTCTCTGCTGGTTTTCAATCACTTCTGTCACTACCCACAAGCAAATTGGGCTCTTCTGGTGGTAATTCCTGGGTGGGTAGGTTTGTGTATGTTCTAGGACCCGTGGATATCTCCAATGAACTCTCCTGTGAGGCTGGGAGTTTCTCCCACCCCCTGAACCCCCACAAATTTTTTCAGTCAGAGGTTTTGAGGCTTTATTTCCCCTCACTGGAATCCTGGGTTTGTGTGGTCTGTCTTGCTCCCCAGTTGTTCATCCCAGTTTATCCTCATGGAAACGTGGTACTGCCTGGTCCACCAGCCACCATCTTGCCTTGTCTGTGAGCTGACACCTAGCTTCGAGTCTTCTCTGCCCCTCTTACCAGTCTAGATGAGTGTTTCTTCTCTAACGCCTTGGTTGGGGGACTTCCATACAGTTCATTTTTCTGGCAGTTCTGGTTGTTTTTCTTTTTTGAATTTGCTGTTGCCCTTCTTTTGGCTGTATGAGGAGGCACAGTGTATCACCTACACCTCCATCTTGGCTGGAAGTGTATCTCATTATGCTCTTTTTCTGATTAAATGAGTCAATACAATATAAATAAAACAGGAGTTTTTACATAGCAAATGCTGAGTAAGTAATTATTGATTATTACTAGCACTAGCTTTGTCTTATTTTTTTACTTTTGTCTCATTTCTTATAGGGCACTAAAGCCTAGGTGTAGTTTGAGGAGGGTAGGAAATATAGAGGAAGGAAAACAAAAAAGGGAGAATTGATGAAGAGAGTCAGGTACACAGTTAAATTATTACAGCCTGTTACTTTTGTGTTGCTTTTTTGGAGAAAAATAATGTTATGTTCTCAGCATGAATTGAAAGAAAGAAAGAATGAAGAAAGGAAGAAAGAGTCCCTGGCTGGTGTAGCTCAGTGAATTGAGCATGGGCCTGCAAACCAAAGGGTCTCTGGTTTGATTCCTAGTCAGTGCACCTGCCTGGGTTGCAGGCCAGGTCCCCAGTAGGGGGCATGTAAGAGGCAACCACATACTGATGTTTCTCTCCCTTTCTCCCTCCCTTCCTGTCAGTCTATAAAAATAAATAAAATCTTAAAATAAAAAGAAAGGGAGGGAGGGAGGAAGGAAGGAAGGAAGGAAGGAAGGAAGGGAAAATGGCTTCCAGGCAAAGATCAAATCTAGGATGGGCTTTTGAGATTCCTTTTTAAAGCCTCAGAATGATTTAAGATGCCACCTCACAGACTCTTTTAAACACACAAAAGTCCTAAAACTCAGGTGTGCCTCACAGACTCTCTGTTAAACAGTGGGGCTTCTTAGAATCTTAAGGGATTGTCACACAGCAGCTTCATAAGGACTGCAGGATAGGAGAGAGTTTCTCTTAAAGAGATTTGAAAGCATGGCTTTCTTAAAAAGATTGAAACTTAATATGATTGATGGATAATCCCAGAATATTTAAGAGACTCGTGCTTGGGAAGCACTGTCAGCTTGAACTGACAGTCGAGAGCTAAGGAAGAGTCCTGGGTATTCATCAAGAAAGTAACCTGTGCCTGAATGTTCTCCAGCATTACTACAGACTAATGAGCTACTTGCCTCCCTTTGTGCTTCTCCCCTTTTCCAGTTTCAATCTTTCAATCAGCTTCCTGTCTTCTAGTCTTCTCTCTCCCCCATGACGGTCAGAAGCAAAACAAAGCCAAATCACCTTCTGGCTTGCATTGATTGATGCCCATGGTCACTGAGGTATCTATGCTGCTGTGGAAATAAGCTATAGACACAAACTATTGTATTTTAAATCAGTTGTCTGGCTCCGATGCTCTTGGGCTGCCATAGACATCTCCAAACCAAAGGAGAGCAAGTTTGTGGAGGACAGGGATGCCCAGCTGGCCCCTCCTTTTTTTGCCTTCAGCATTCCCCATCTTTCTCATCATTAAATACATATATGTGAACATGAATATGTGAACAAGCATGTGTGAGTATGTGTATGTGTGTGTTTGGGTGTCTTTCTAAGAGGACTTTCAAGCAAATCTCTAACATCTCCTTCCCAAACTGCTATGTGTCCTTTTCTTCAATGGAAGAACTTCTTTTGCCCATTTGTATCCAAATCCATTTCCCTGATTTAAAATAAAAGAAAAAAATAAAGCTCTTTTGTTAAACACAAGGCATATATGAAAAGGAGTGCTCATATCAGACAATGCATAAGGCCATACTAATTATTACCTCAGCATGGAATCTCCATGGGCCAGACACTTAGTAACCACCCTCAGACATCCCTAAAGTGGTCCCTGAATTTCCAGGATGTCCTCATTAGTGCAGGCCCAGCCTCTGCACAAATAACAGAGCAAAAGCAAGAAAACAATTCATCAATCAGGAACATTTCTCTCACAGACAGTTCATAAAGGAAAATGTGGGCTGGCTGAATTGCATAATCCTCTTTCCAACCATCCCACCAGAAAGTACATGCATTCTTAAAGTGAATGTGCCTAAGAAGAGAGTTGTCTAAAATGTGCTGCATGTGTTTTTTCCTTTCCTGAGGTAAAACCTGTTTAACTTTGGGTTTCACCACTCATAAATTATCACGTTATTCGCACTTATAGCATAAATATCAGTCTGGTTGGTATATGCACCCACACATCAGCTGAGACAGAAGAGAGCTAAATTTACAAAACATTAAATCAATAAGCATGTGTGAATGGATAAACAGCGTGAGATCCTTAACTTAATAAGGCCACAGAACTACTGTTAATCATCTGTTTTGCAACTTCTGAAGTTTTTTTTCTCCTGATTTTATAGTGCTGCTAGAAGCCTAGGTGAGTGAAGGTCCTAAGGATCAAAGGGAACTATGTATCTCAAAATAGGGAATAAGAAATATTCCCAGGAAAATGAAGCCACAGTAATATCTCAAGTGCTACAACCATTGCAAGATGCTGCATTTATTAAGGAAGAAATAATATCTGCAGTGCATTTTCCTTGTTATTTCAAATAATGAGAAACCTTGGAATTGATGGGGCTGCTAGATGTCTCAGGAAAACATCAATCTTCCAGATGGGGAATGGAGAAAACTGTAGGAACAAATTAACAAAAATAGCATTTCTTCTCCCTCATTTGTTCTAGGGTTCCCCACAAGACATGCCTCCAAACCCACAAAAACAGATTGACAATCTCTTCTCATTGAAAAGTATTCTGCTGTAGAGAAGTACCCGCCCCTGCCATGAGCCATCTTTTACATTACTAAACAAATGTCATCACAGGCTAGTATGGAGTATTTGAACTATATTATTTACCAATTCCTAGAACTTTTCCCAAGGACAATGTACTGGAGGGGCCTACTAACAGATGAGAAATTTTATCTGGTAGATGATATTAACAACTACTACAAATCAGAGGGATTTGTACTAGTTGTTAATATCATCTGTCTTGTAGACAAATTCCCCTAGTTTGAGTGGTAGGTTTCTGGCTTGGGTTGATGCACTTCCTCCCCCCCCCCCCCCCCCCCCGACCCCGCCATACCAAGTTCTGAACCAGGAGATAAAGGAGTCAGGCAATTGAAGATAAAGGTATTAGGCCTGTTGCTGGTTACTGTTGAATCAGAGGACATACAATAACTTAGATGTGTGATGAGAGAGAATTTCCTAATGCTGAACCCCAGAATTTTACCAACTTATCTACCCATCATAGGTAGCACTGGAAAACTGTGACTTCCCTGTGCAGTGGCAAAGCCTTTACCACTAAGTTTACCTTGTGGCACATTTTCTCTGCAACCAAACACATTCTAAATAGAAAAGAGGGGAGAAGGAACTAAGCTAGGTAGTCACAGTCCTTGTTCCTAAAGTCACTCAGCAGATAGGAAATTCCTCCTTTCGTGGGAATGAAGAAGGGGTGAGAGAGTCAGGAGTATTATGCAATAGAGTTCCTCCATAAAGACAGAAGCCTACAGAAGGAGTAATACTTGCTCCTATGTAGTCCCACAAGCCTGGTAAAGTTGCTGATTCCTTATTAATTACTCTGTCTTTCTAATACATAGAGGCAGGGATCCCGTTTTGTCTGCTCTAATGAAGCAATAGGCTGCCATTATGGAAATAAGTGGGCATACAAAAAGTCAGTGAATAATGGGAAAACATTTTTGGACATCTCTTAAAATGGAGATTTCTATGGAGAATCTCTTTGTGACTTTGCAGGAAAAAGATGATTTTTAAAACAGAATACACATGAAGAGCAACCCATTAAATAAAAGTCTTATAAATTTGCCCACATAATTAAAATATTCTATGCCAAAAAAGGATAGAATAAACAAAAACAAAAGACTGAGGAATATACTCAAACATTAAGATAAAATTTTGAAATTCAGAATATAAACAGTTCCTACGAATCTGTAAGAAAAAACTGACCTAATACAAACTGGACAAATGATCTCATGAGGCCATTTATAGAAGATGAACATAGGATGACAATATGTGAAAATGTTGAGCAGAAGGATGCATTCTAAATTACAATGATGGTTGCTTCTGTGTAGACAATGTTAAATATCTGGTAAGGAAGAAGAGTATGAGAAACCAAGAAGAGTTCACTTGTTATATAGCACCTACTCTAAAAAAAATAGAGATCTCTTCATCTAGAATATGTATAGAAAGTTGACATATATAAACTTCTCATGAAAACGTCTTAGTCACATGTCACAGATGATTGCCTTTGATGATTTACAGGCAATATTCTTACACACGCCACAGTCTTTTACAACCCTTACAAAACTGTAATTAATTCTGAGTCACCAAATGCAACTTATGGCCAAGGACTTCTTACAAACAATTGCTTCATTGTGTTTCATCTATTGTGGCTAAAACAATGTGACAGCTGTCTTCTGCAGTAACAATGAAATTTCTCCATAAAAGTCATTCTTCTAGGACAGATAGGTCATGACAGCAGCTTGTTAAAAGCTTGGGGTCTTCTGCCCTTCTCTCCTGGCCACCCAGTCCATACTTCATTTCAGTCCAGGCAGTTAATATGATGTGCCTAACCTAAAAAGATGAATCAAGGAAGTATTGACATTAAAGGTCTTGCAGGGGAAGTGGCCTACCTCAGTTTAGAAGCCACTGGGACAGGTAGCCCTAGGTACTGAAATTAGGTGTTCTTCCAGCCTGCAAATAAGACTAAAATAACAATAACTAGGCAGAGATCTTTATTTTGAACACCTCTCAACATAATTAAGGTGTAGGCTGATCTTTAGAAAGGTGTAGGCCAGAGAACATTGTGATCAGCATACTTTTTAAAGGTAATAGCATAGAACTAGAATGGCTACAGAACTTACTCCTTTGATAAAAGAAAAACTTTTTTGTAGATTTATGCCCAAGTTGATAATGAAAATAAGACTCATTCTTAGTGGTGAGAAATCTCAATGCCATCTGATATTGGTGGCTGTATTATTCAGAGTAATTAATTGCAACAGACAGGCTTGAAATCTCAAGGGTTTAACACATAAATGTTTGTTTCTCACTTTTATCACAGCTCAATGTTGGCCAAGCAATCCTCCATTTTCTCTGACATCTGTGCACACTCTCCAAGGTTGCCTCCACTGGGAAAGAGAGTGGTAGAGAAAAGATACCAGCTCCTACATGCCTTGGCCTGGAAGGGACACATTCAGAGCCCATTGGTCCATTTAGTCATATGGCCCCAACCAAACTGCAGGGGGATTGGAAAATACAGTATGCAGGTGTAGGCTTATCTTTAGGAAAAAGTACCCAAATAATGTTATACCCAGCGTCATTTTTAAAGGCACTATCATGGAGAGAGCACGTGGGTATTTGGTAAGCATTGTCTCTGTCACTGTAGCTAAACATAGTTCTCAGGCCATCTTTTAAATTGGCAGTCACTTATTTTTAGTAAGGCAGTACTACTGTGTTTAGAATTTACATTTCACACCCTTAAATCTGCGAGTATAGTAGTTATTGGCATGTCTAATTTAATCTTCATATATTGTGAGCATACATTTTTTCCCCTTTGCTAAATCTGTTAGTAAAAGCCAGTGTGACTCTGGCTAGTGCTTTCATGTCAATTTTGCTTTTGTCAAAATGGGTTGAAGGGACATTGATAATGCTTCTTATAAGATGATCCTGCAACATTATCTAAGAATCTTTAAGATTTTTGGGTGGAGACAGATGGTTCAGCCTAGAAGTAAAATAATCAGTGTGGAACAAACTGTCGATCCTATCTGTAGAACATAAATCTCTAGACAATAACTGATGATGTTTGATTCTCCCACAAGTTCATCACATACGTTTGTCATAGTGCAGCCAGAGAACCAAGTGCCCCTATTATGGTAATGTGAATTACACAGGCAATGGAAGCACAATACACATATGAAAACAGTGCCTTCTTTGCTCTAGGTGGAATTGAGCATCTCAGCATAAGAATCCCAAGAAGTGGTCTGATGTCAGATTGTTCCCTTTGTTTCAGCCCTCAAGTGTGCATTTGTATTCACTTGTTTACCAATAGTATCTGAAGGTGGACATGTACTGAGTGTTGTTCTCCAATATTTTGGAGAAAGCATCTCCCCTCTGTTGTTACAAAAACTTTGAATTTGTTAAAAATAAAGACAAAAACAGATAAGCAGGCCTTCAGCAAGACTGTTCTTAATTGTTCTAGAAATACACTAGCCACCCCATCTTTGTTTTTTAAGAAACTCAAATTGACAAAAAAGGTTACCAGTAAATCACTTTTATATATATATCTGTATCTGTAGATACAAAGATACACATATAAATCTATAGATATATATCTATAAATATACAGATATATAAATCTATACATATATAAATATGAATATATATATTCACTATATATAGTGAAAATAAGATTCATTCTAAGTGGTGAGAAAAAGTCCAGAAAAAGTCCAGCCATTATTAATGTAATGAACACTGTTTGCATGACATTGATGTAACCTGGCAGCCAAGGAGAGTGGATTGGAATGCACATGCATGAACAATGATGACTTCACTGTAGTGGTCAGTTGGAAGCTGTAGCCACCATTGACTGAGCATGTGTACTGTGTGGCTGTCACATTCAAAATGAGCTGGTAGAGCCATGAATCTGCATCAAATTTTGCATTAAGCTTGAACATTACTCTGCGGAAATTATTTGGATGATTCAGAAGGCCTCTAGGAACTGTGCAATGAGTGCAATGGAAATAAAAGTGTGGCACAAATGCTTCAAAGATGGTCAAGAACCTGTTGAAAGTGATACACACTTTGGAGGCCTGCAATAAGCAGAACACCTGAGAATGTTGACTATGTATGGACTGCAATCAATGGAGATCGGCAAATGACAGTGTGAGAACTAGAAGCTTATCTGGGGACTGATCTGGCTTTTCCCAGAACTAAAAATCACCTTTGAAAGGGAAGAGATTTCAGACCATTGATGAGATTCAGGAAAATATGATGGGACAGCAGATGGCAATCCCAACAAAGGATTTTGCAGTTTTGAACAGTGGAAGAGATGCTGGAAGAACTGTGTGAGGTCTCAAGGTGCCTATTTGAAGGGGACTGAGGGGTCATTATCTACTGTTCAATGTTTCTTGTATCTTGTATCTTCTTCAATAAATATCTCTATTTTTAATATTACATGGCTTGGGCAGAACTTGTGTGTATGTGTGTGTGTGTGTTTCAGAAACACATAGCTGGAGTGATTTTATTCCATTTTTAGATGTTATGGATAATTAAATATAGTATTTTGAATCTCCTTATTATGTTTTAATGGAGAAAATCTGATGATTCCATACTGTCATAGCTGAAGATGGTTAGGATATTATTAAATTCACATAGATTGTCTGCAGGTCTAGGAATTGCTAATGTGTTTGAGCTTTGTCCATTACTTTCACCATTATCCTAGTTCATCTCAATGTCTAGCATATCATGTCTTCTTAGGAAGTCCGTGAGTATTCTTCTTTTGAGGATGGGTACAAGGATAAGGACATATGGCTGTTTAGGAAGAAGTGGTTTAGATAGAAATGGCTGTTTCACTTGTTGTACCTTTCCCACCCCTTGAATTCTCTTAGTTGACTAATTTATAGCTTTATAGACATGAACTTAATTTTTGTAAATTACATATGCAAATTTCTTCATTAATGAGTGTAACTTGAGGAAAGTGAGATTAGCTACATGTAACTGACAAAGTAAATACTTTTTACCTATGTAATCTGTTACTTATAAGGTTGGTAGGATAATACAGTGGTAAAACATATGGGCTTGGATTCAAATTTCCTGTGTTCAAATTCCATCTCTATGTGACTTTATATCTCAGAGCCTCAGTTTCTCCATCTATAAGGAGGAGAAAATATCTATCTTACAGTGTCATTATAGATAATGTGATTATGTTCATAAAATGTTTAGCATAATTTAGTCATTAAAGTTAATTTTTTTGCATGTGCTAACATGAGTTTAACCAGCTGCTGTCCGAGGTCCTGAGGTAAACTCTGAATCAGTCCATTATGACACATTATGAGCAATGCAAATGGCTTATCTAGAGCTGTACGGTATGTACAATCTATCAAGTAGATAACCTTCCACTCAGCCAGGTTAATCTAGGTAGGGCCATCTTTGTTATTAACTTGAAGTTGGACCACTGACAAACTACTTAAGTGCCACCAAAATAACTAGCCACTTAAGAAGATAGATGCATTGATCTGATTTGTCCTTCCACTCAATTGTTTTAATTTACCAATTAGTATCTTTATGAGCACACCATAATTTTAAAAATAAAATGCATATGTAAATTATTTTCAGTTTTGTGATTTTGATGTATGAAAGAAAATTCATTATAAGAATCTGTTTAACCAAATAGTCATCTTATCAGAATGTTATATTAACTTATAATATGATTTACTAACTTATAATTATAATATAATGCCCAATGGGTTGATAAGCTGTAATTTATTAAACTGTACTCAATAATCAAAAGCCTTCCTGACATTATATTATGTATCATATGACTTTTATTTTTACTTTTTGCCTGCCTTTCTTGTGAGAGAATATATGTTCCAGAAGGGCAAAGGATTGTCTCTTTTGCTGACCCCTATCCTAGAGCATGGAACTGTGCATAAGATGTAGCACATCCAAACAAATTAGATAACCTCAATGAAATGGACAAATTTCTAAAAAGACAGAAACTATTAGAATTGGCTCAAGAAGAAATAGAAAAGCTGAAGAGACATATAAATAAGTAAAGAGATTAAATTAGTCATTTTAAAACTTCCCATCTGGAAAATCCCACACCCAGATGGCTTCACTGATCAATTCTTTGAAATGTTTATAAAAGAATTAACACTAATTCTTCACAAACTTCCAACAAGTAGAAGAGGAAGCACACTTCCTAACTTACCCTATGAGTCCAGTATTATCCTGATAGCTAACCCAGACAAATATCATAAGAAAGCTACAGACCAGTCTGTCTTAGGAAAATAGCTATAAAAAAATTCTCAATAAAATACTAGCAAACTGAATCTGTATGAAAAGATTATACATTAAATAAATTTTTTTAAATGTGGGGGGAACAAAGGTTATACATGACCAAGTGGTATTTATCCCAGGAATGCAAACTGATTCAACATACAAAACTCTAATAATATAATATACTATATTATAGAATAAAGGACAAAAACAACATAATCATTTCAACAGATACAGTAAAATCATTTGAAAAATTTCAACACTTTCACAATACACACAACACATGGAATAGAAGGGAACTTTCTCAATCTGACAAAGGGGGTCTACAAAAAACCTACAGATAATACCAGATTTAATACTGCAAGATTGAAAGGTTTCCACAATCCACAGAATGGGAAAAAATATTTGCAAATCATATATTTGATTAGAGACTTGTATCCAGGATATAGAAGACAAATAATCCAATTAAAAAGTGGGCTAAGGATATAAATAAACATTTCTCCTAAGAAAACATATAAATGTCCAACAAGTACATAAAATGATGTTCAACATCATTAGACATAGTGTGCAGGGAAATGCACACCAAAACCACAATAAAATACCATGTAACACCCATTAGGATGTCTATAGTCTAAATCAGGGGTGTCAAACTCATTTTCATTGGGGGTTACATCAGCCTCACGGTTGCCTTCAAAGAGCCAAATGTAATTTCAGCTCCTCAACAGTTAAGGAGTAGTTACATTTATACAGGCTTAAAATTATTTTGGCCCTTTGAAGGCAATGGCAAGGCTGATGTGGTCCCTGGTGAAAATGAGTTTAACACCCCTGGTCTAAATAATGTATCATAATAATTTTTGGCAAAATGTGGTAAAGTGGAAACCCTCACATATTGTTGATTAGAATGAAAAATACTGTAAGAGTTCACAGTTTCTCAAAACATTAAACATAAAGTAAACATATGACCCAGCATTTTTGCTCCTAGGTATAAACCCAAGAGAACTGAAAACACATCATGTACATGATGTTCATGGTAGCAGCATTCATATAGCCCCAAAATAAAAACAAATGCCCATCACTGGATGAATGGGTAAACAAAAGGTGGTACATTAGTCAATGAATATTTATTCAGTCATAAAAAAGAATGAAGTATTGATCCATGCTACTGCATGGATGAACCTTGAAATTATTATAAGAAGGGAAAAAAGCCAGTAACAAAAAACCATGTATTACACAATTCCATTATATAAAATGTCAAGAATAGGCAAATCCACAAAAACAGAAAGTATATTATGGTTGCAAGACCTAGGGGAGGAAAAAATGAGTAGTATTAGTAGTTATGGGGTTTCTTTTTGGGTGGTGAAAATATTCTAAAATTTAATGATAGCAGGGTTGCACGACTGTGAGTATGCTCAAAGCCACTGAATTGTACAATTTAAAATGGTGAAAGGCATCACAGGTGTTATATTTCATAAAGCTCTTTTTAACATAATAAGGATAGAGGGGAAGATATCAGCCAAGTAGGTGAGAGCTGAGTCCACCTGCTCTAGACCCCAACTCAGAATCTCAGCTGATCTTCTGAGAAATAACCTGAGTAATCAACAGAATCTTAGCTGATATGAACTTTAGAGGCAAGAAGTACAGAAGATGTTTCACAATGGGTGGTAAGATGATTTTATAAGTTGAAGGGGAAATACCTCATGTTAGTGCCTGTAGATGTGGAAAGACTGATAAGGAATTGAAGCTTTGTGGCTCCCTCTCTTCCCAGGGAAGGGGGCCCAGTTCTGAGTGGGGAGCCCACAGACTGAGGCCAGGAGTGACTTGGAAGGATGTGAGAGGTCAGGGAGATCCAGGCTACACACACACAGCCAAGCAGCTCATCATCCATAGCTGCAGCACCAAATGCTAACCAGAAGAGTGCCAGAGAGAGGGGTGGGGGACTCTATCTGCATCTGGGTTGGGCAGAGGTAAGCTACAGCTAGCCATGTCCATAAGAGACTTCTGGCTTTTTGGAGAGGTGGTGTGGGCAGAAAGCCCAACAGTGAGTTGGTGCTATAGTGGGTGTGCCACAGAAAGACTTTTTGAAAGGGAGCTGAAGCATGCTGGGCAAGGACTCCATGCACAGCTGCCTTGCCAACAAAGGGACAAGATTGAAAATGCAGTTTTCTCCCACTGAATACAGCTGGGCAGAGAGATCAGAAAATCGAACAGCAAAGATATTTCTGTCCCCAGCCCAGTGTGGCTAACAAGTCCAGAGACTATGCAAAATGGGGAGTCCGGACTGTGTCTACTACAAGGGCAGTGGGTTGGAAATTAGATGGGCAAGAGTTGAGTGCCTGAGTGCCTTTACAGTCAGGCAGAATCCCCATCCCCAGCAGAAATCAAACCTATGCGAAAGGAAGGACTACCCAGCCCTCACTCCCTGCAGGATTAGCAGAACAGGCAGGACAGGCTCAAGAACTCCCTGCAGAATGCATTTCCACAGGAGAAAGGCAGGAAAAGAATCTCCGAAAGGACCCATTTTGAACGTCTTTCAGGGAGACAAAATACACTGGTTCCTAGAGCCTTATTTCACTGAGGCTAGCAGGGCAGAGAGATCAGAAATCAGTGAGGCAAGGGGCAATCAGGACCCCGCTGAGCCTGGGTTTTCACACAGAGCTGCCAACAGAACCAACCAGGAAAGATCTGACCCTCTTACACAGATTGGCCCCTCCCTTGAAACAGACAGCTAGTTCACCAGAAACTATACATTATTGGAAATAAGCTGGGACAGACCAAGACTGGTGGTATAGGAGCAGGGGAACATGACCACAATTTTCCCAGAAGACTGAACAGTGCTTCCCAAGGGAGTCTCAGGGGTCCCACCCTCCCACTCACCATAGAAACCCCCTCTAGAGGCAGGTAAAAGTGGTACATGCAGTGCTGCTAGAAGTTGGATGATCCACCCCTGGACCTTGAGCTGATAAAAGCCAGAGGTGGATTCAAAAGGAGAAGAGAGAAAGAAGGAAAGCACCAAACTCTGCCGAGACAAATTTCACCTCATTCTTCTTCAGAATTTGCATTATATTTTTTCTCTCTCATAGCCCTTTAACATTTCTTTGTTTTCTTCAAGTGTATTCCAACTAATACACTATTTTTGTCTTTTATTTTTCACTTTTTGTTTAGATTTTATGTATTTTATTTTATTTTACTTTTATTTCAAATCTCATATAGCACCCTTCCTTTGTCTGACTCTATTTTCCCTTCTTCCTGCTCTTATTTTCATTGTGAATTATATCCCCCCATGCCTTGTTCATATTCTGTACTCTTACTACTTTTTCTCCCTCTATCCTCTCAAAATCATTCTTCCTGCCTTTTGTCAGTTGACAGTCTTTTTTCCTGTTCTTATAATATTCTTATATTTTTTCCACCTTTATTAATTGTGGCTTCTTTGGTGTGAATATTGTAGTTATTGTTGTGTTTCTTCCATTTTATTCCTATTTATTCATTTTTTTTCAAATGTCAGAGGTTACTCTCCCCCTCTCTTACTCCATTTTGCCTTCTTCCAGCTCTTGCTTATTTGAGTTTAGAATTTTATTTTTTCCCCTTCTTAGCCTGGATTCTATTTCTTACTCTCATTATTTCTCACCCCTCTATCCTCTCAAAATCATTTTTTCTTTACTGTAGGCACCTCATACTCTCTTTTCTCTTTTTTATAATATTCTTATTCACTTTCTACCTTTATTAACCTTTTCTCATCTTTTGTTGTTATTGACCCAGTTATTGCTTTTCTTCACTTTTGTTTCTATTGGTTGACTATTTTTTAAAATTTAATTTCAAATATCAGATTATACTCTTCTTTTTTCTTATTCAATTTTGCCATCACCCTTCTCTTTTTTTACTTATGTTTTAACTGTTATAGTCTCCCTTCTTTTGCCTTGTTTCTATTCCCTACTCTTATTATTTCTCCTCCCTCTTCTCTCTCAAAGTAATTTTTCTTTCCTTTAGTCATCTCATATTCTTTTTTACTATTTTATAATATTCTTAATCTCTTTCCAACTTTATTAGTCTTTGCTCATTTGTTGTTGATATTGCTGATGTGGTGGGGGGATTTTTTTTGCTGGTGTGGGTTTGGTTTTCTGGGTAATATTGCTTTGTTAACCAGTACCTGTACAACATCATAAAAGGCATGGTGGGGGTTATGACTCCAAGTCAGCCAGAGGGAGGGGAGAGCCCACCAGCAAGTGAGCCATCAATAATCAAAGCCAAAGTACAATGAGAGAGCCCACATAAACTGAATAAAGGGCATCCCTAGAGCATCCAGATCAAGAGACCAAAGAGACTGCACCACTGAGTCCCACAGAACTCCTACCACAGAAGTCTACCCCACAGAGATAGGAAGTCAAAGCAGAACAATCTGAGACACAGAATCAAACAAAAGGAGTCACCTAAAATAAGCAGACAAAGAAATAACCACCAATTGAAAAGGAAGGAGTAATCCTTAAAAAAAGACCTAAATGGAATTGAGGCAAGCAATCTATCAGTCATAGAATTCAAAATAATGGTTATAAGGATGATCAAGGAACTCCGTGAGAACTATAAGGAAATTTGTAGGAGCTACAAGGAACTTAGTGGGAACTACAGCAGCATGAATAACTAGAAGAACTAGAAATTTGAGTAAGAACCAGGAAGAAATGAAGACTACAATATCTGAAATGGAGAGTACACTAGAAAGAATCAAAAGCAGGCCAGATGAAGCAGACAACCAAATTAGTGAGCTGGAAGACAAGGTAGAAAAAATACCCAGTCAGAGCAACAAAATGAAAAAAGACTCAAAAAGAACAAAAATATTTTAAGGGAGCTTCAGGACAACATGAAACAAAACAACATTTGCATCATATGAATATCAGAAGGAGAAGAAAAGAAACAAGGGAACAGAAAATCTGTTTGAAAAAATAATGATAGAAAACTTCCCTAACATGGTGAGAAGAAAATGTCCCACAAGTTCAGGAAGCATGAAGGGTTCAAATAAAGATGAATCCAAAGAGGACCGTGCCAAGCCATCATAATTAAAATGGAAAAATTTAAAGACAAAGAGAGAATGTTAAAGGCAGCAAGGGAGAAACAGCTATCAACATACAAGGGAGCACCAATAAGGTTATCAGCTGATTTCTCAACAGAAACACTACAAGCCCAAACGGATTTGCAAGAAATAATCCAAATAAGGAAAGGCAAGGATCTACAACCAAGCCTACTCTATCCACCAAGTCTCTTGCTTAAAATGGAAGGCAAAATAAAGAGCTTCCCAGGCAAAAGAAGGCCAAAAAAGTACATCTCCACCAAGGCAGCACAGCAAGAGATGCTAAAGGGGCTGCTATAAGAAGGAGGAGAGAGACAGAGACAGAGAGAGACAGAGAGAGAAAGGTATAGAATATATAGCAATGAATAAGTAACTATCAATAATAACCTTAAATATAAATGGATTAAATGTTCCAATCAAAAGATATAGGGTAGCTGAATGGATAAGAAAACATGACCCACATATATATGTTGTCTATAAGGGACCCACCTTATAAGAAAAAATCTATATAGGCTGAAAGTGAAGGGATGAAAAAAATATTACAAGCAAAAAGGCATGAAAAAAAAGCAGGGGTAGCAATACATATATCAGATAAAATAGACATCAAAACAAAGGCCATAACAAGAGATAAAGAACGTCATTATATAATACTTAAGGGAATAGTCCATCAAGAGGATATAACCCTTATAAACATATATGTACCCAACATAGGAGCACCTAACTATATAAGGAAAATCTTGGAGGGCTTCAAGAAAGATATCAACAGAAACACAGTTATCATAGGGAATTTAACACCCCACTGTCAACATTGGATAGATCTTCCAAACAAAGAATCAACAAGGCTATTGTAGCATTGAAAGACACCCCAGATCAAATGGACTTAATTGATATATATAAAGAAATTTTCACCCCAAAGAAGCAAAATATACATTCTTTTCACACACATATGGAACATTTTCAAAGATAGGCCATATGGGAGGACACAAAACAAGCCTCATCAAATTCAAAAAATTTGAAATCATATCTAGCATGTGCTTGATCACAGTGGCTTGAAACTAGAAACCAAACCCAAGTAAAAAACTCAAAACATTCAAATACATGGAGACTGAAAACATGTTATTAAATAATGAATGGGTTAACAGTGAGATCAAAGAAGAAATCAAGACATACCTGGAGACAAATGAGAATGAACACATAACAGCCCAAAACCTATGGGACACAGTGAAGGCAGTCCTGAGAGGGAAGTTTGTAGCAATACAGGCCTAGTAAAGAATATAGAAGGATCTCATATAAACAACCTAATTGTACATCTTAAAGAACTAGAAGAACAATAACAAACAAAGCCCAGAGTGAGCAGAAGGAAGGAAATAATCAAGATCAGAGCAGAATTAAATGAGATAGAGGTTAAAACAACAATTCATGGGATCAATAAATCCAGGATCTAGTTGACAAAACTTTAACAAGACTCATCTTGAAAAAAATAAAGAGGATCTGGATAAGTTAAATCAGAAATGAAAGATGAGAATTTAAAACTGATACCACAGAAACATAAAGGATTGTAAGAAATAACTATGAACAATAATATGCCAAGAAATTGGACAACCTGGTGAAATGGACAAATTTCTAGTAACATATAATCTTCCAAAACTGAATCAAGAAGAATCAGAAAGCCTGAATAGACCAATAATAACTAGTGAAATTGAAGCAGTAATCAAAAAAATCCCACACAAAAAGCCTTGGACTAGATAGCTTCATGGGTGAAACTTACCGAACTTTTAAAGAAGAACTAACTCCTATCCTCAATCTATTCCAAGAAATTCAAGAAGTAGGAAGATTCCCAATAGTGTCTTTTTACAAGGACACTATCATCCTAATTCCAAAACCAGGTAAAGATATAAAAAGAAAGAAAACTACAGGCCAGTATCTCTGATGAACATAGATGCTAAAATCCTCAACAAAATATTGGCAATCTGGATTCAGCAATACATTAAAAAGATGATACACCATGATCAAATGGGATTCATCCCAGCGATGCAAGGATACTACAATATTCACAAATCAATAAACATAACTACCACATAAACAAAATGAAGTACAAAAATCACATGATCTTATTAATAGATGCTAAAAAGTATTTAATAAAATCCCACATCCATTTATGATAAAAAAAAACACTCAGGAAAGTGCCAATATAGTGAACATACTCCACATAATAAAGGCCATATATGAAAAACCTACAGCCAACGTTATATGCAGTGAGCATACTCAGTGGGAAAAAAAATCAAAGTTTCCCTCTTAAGATCAGGAACAAGATAAGGGTGTCCAGTTTCACCACTCTTATTCAACATAGTACTGAAAGTTCTAGCCACACTGATCAGACAAGAAAAAGAAGTAAAAGGCATACAAATTAGAAAAGAGGAAGTAAAACTGTCATTATTTGCAGATGACATGATAGTGTACATAGAAAACCCTATGGTCTCCATGAAAAACTAAACCTAATAAGCGAATTGAGCAAAGTAGCAGGATACAAAGTCAGTATTCAGAAATAGATGGCATTTCTGTACACCAACAATGAACTATCAGAAAGAGAAACTAGGGGGAAAAAATCCTATTTAGTATTGTAACAAGAAAAACAAAGTACCTACAAGTAAATTTAACCAAAAAAGTAAAAGACCTGTACTCAGAGAACTGTAGAGCACTGAAGAAAGAAATTAAGGAAGATAGAAATAAATGGAAGCATGTACTATGTTCATGGATTAGAAGAATTCACATCATTAAAGTGTCCATACTACCCGAAGCAACTATAGATTCAATACAATACCTATTAAAATACCAATAGAATAATTCACAGATGTAGAACAAATACTTCAAAAAATTTATATGGAACCAAAAAGATCCTGAAGAGCCTTAGCAATCTTGAGAAAGAAGAACAAAGTAGGAGGGATCACAATATCTGATATCAAACTATACTACAAGGCCATTGTAACTAAACAGTATGGTACTGGCATAAAAACAGACACATAGATCAATGGAATAGAATAGAGAGGCCAGAAATAAATCTATGTCCCTTTATGGTCATTAATATTTGACAAAAGAGGCAGGAGCATACAATGGAGTAAAAATATCCTTTTAAATAAATGGTGTTGAGAGAACTGGATTTGTGCACACAAAAAGAAAAATGAAACTCGACCACCAACTTACACTATACACCAGAATAAACTCAAAATGGATTAAAGATCTAAACCTAAGTCATGATACCATAAAATGTCCTACAGGAAAACATAGGCAGTAAAATTTCAGATATCCCACTTAACAATACTTTTGATGATATATCTTCTAAGATAAGGGGAATAAAGGAAAAAATAAACAGATGGATCTACATCAAATTAAAAAGCTTCTGCACGACTAAAGAAACAATCATCAAAGTGAATAAGGAATTGACTATATGGGAGAACATATTTGCCAATGATACATCGGACAAGGCTTTGATCTCCCAAATATATAAAGAACTCATATGACTCAACACCAGGAAGACAAACAATCCAATTCAAAAATGGGCAAAGGACCTGGATAGACACTTCTCCAAGGAGGACATACAGATGGAGCATAGACATATGAAAAGATGCTTAACATCACTAGCCATCAGAAAGATACAAATTAAAACCACAATGAGATATCACCTCACACATGTCAGAATGGCCATCATTAATAAACAGACCAACAACAAGTGCTGGTGAGGATGTGGAGAAAAGGTGAACTGTTGGAAATACAGATTCATACAGCCACTGTGGAAAACAGTATGGAATTTCCTCAAAAAATTTAAAATGGAAATACCATTTGACCCAGTGATTTTGCTTCTGGGCATATACCCTAAGAATCCCAAATCACCAATTCAAAAGTGCTTACACTATACACCAGAATAAACTAAAAATGGATTAAAGATCTAAACCTAAGTCATGATAACATAAAATGTCCTAGAGGAAAACAGGCAGTAAAATTTCAGGTATCCCACTTAATAATATCCCACTTAACAACCCCTATGTTCATAGCAGCACTATTTGAAATAGCCAAATGCTGGAAATGGCCTAAGTGCCCATAAGTAGATGAGTGGATCGAAAAGCTGTGGTACATTTACATAATGGAATACCATGCAGCAGAAAGAAAGAAGGCTCTCCTATCTTTTGTGACAGCATGGATAGAACTGGAGAGTATTATGTTAAGTGAAAAAAGTCAGGCAGTAAAAGAAAAATACCATATGATCTCACTTATAAAAGGAATTTAATGAACAAAATAGGACCACAGTCATGGAACACATGGAACAGAATGACAGTGGCCAAGGGATAGGAGGAGGTGGATAATGGTAGAAAGAAGGGGAAGGGACTAGTTAAATAGCATGTATGAATCACCCATGGACATGGACAACAGTGTGGCAATTGACTGTGGGAGTGGGGGTGGGCTGGGAGGAATAGGACTAAGGGGGGAAAATGGAGACAACTGTAATAGAATAACAATAAAAAACCTTTAAAAAATAAAATGAAATATGAATGATGATCTGGTCAGGTGACTCATTTTGTTGGAGCATTGTTTTGTACATCAGAAATGTTGTGGGTTTGATTTCTAGTCAGGGCTAGTGCCTGGGTGGTGGCAAATCTTGGGTTGGGGGTTTGTGAGAGGCAACCAATTGATGTTTCTCTCTCACATGGATGCTTCTTAGAATCTAGGAGTAAGGCACTGTGACTAAGACTGGAAATCAGAGACAACCCAAATAGATGAAGAAAGTCAGTTGCAAATCATTGACACCTCAAGGCCCCTGGATGGATTGGAAAACTATATTTCTTAATTCTGGTGTAATAACAGAAAACAGTCGATGAGATTTTGTACCTGTATTTAATTGGTTGAAGAATTGGATGAGTCACTCTTACCATTACTCCCACAATACCAGGAAGCTCTTTGATTTTTCATATTAAGGGAAGGAGGTGAAGAGAGCCATGAGTAGGACCAATCAACCTCCCCTTCCTTGGTAAAAGATCTTCTTTCTTGTTTATAATAATATAAATTCAATTAAGAGATGAAAGTTAAACATTTTTTTAAAAATTTATATTATCCATATCACAGTCACACACACACACACACACACACACACTTACACATGGTTTCCACATATATGGGGATCAGTTTTTCAGTCTCCTTTATGAGGTGGTCCTTGATTACATTAGTAAACAAATACATTTTGATTTAACACATTGATTTCAGATTAGGAGAAAAGAAACGAATTTAATTTAGAGTTAATATTTTATCTAATACAAAAAATAAAAATATTCAGTAATGTTATAAAATGACCAAATGCCAATTCTCCGTGATAAATATCCCAGGGAGTCCTACAAAAAGTAGGGGTCCATGAACCTGGCATCCACTCTTCCTAGTAGAATAAATCTTCAAAGATTTGCTGCAGCCATCTAGTGGGAATTGTTTGCTAGTAAGACCCACAATGAAATAGATATAAATTCCTGTCCAGATGGATGGATGTTTGAATGGATGGATGGATGCATTAATAGACAAATAAAACCACTGCCCACACATCTCAGAATTTGCAAAACTTCTCATTCTCAAACTATTCAGGCACACCAATGACTTAATGTATGTAAGAAACAAACACACCTATTTTTATGAGGTAAAGCAAAATGACTCCTGTGCCAAAATAATTCAGCATTGGCAAGGGCTGGGTTTCTTTCATTGTTATTGTTTTAATGCCCTGAAAAATGCTTTGTTTGAAGCATATTCCAGGACAAATACATCTTTCAAGTGTCAGATTTCATATGCCTGCATCTTTTCTCAGTCCCTTACCTGTCATTATATGAAACTTTTATGACTACTGGCAGACAAAGGCCAGAAAGACAAAGGGAAGAAAAAAAGAATAGTTCAGTAAATAACAGATCAGCAATTTAAGCTCAGCTACAGAATTCAGCTCCTAGGTACCAGACTGCTGAAGAGGCTAAATTCAGATGTAGTTGATACTGGTGAGTCAGATATATGAGCTGTAAGTGCCGTTGGCTCCTAATGTTAGTGGTACTAACCCTGCTTCAACCAGTAAACAGATTACAGAATCTTACATCAATTGCTTAATTTGCTTGCCTTTATTTCTTTTTCTGCAAAGTGAAACTACTAACATTGTATACTCCTTTGATATACAATATTGATAGAAAATATTGCTAATAAAAATAGTTAGAAAAGAAAATAACAGCTATAAGTAAGTATAAATGAAATAACTAAAAATAGTGCATTGCAGGCATAAAGACAACTTTGATTTCTCTATAATAACAGCTTACACTTATGGAAGGCTTTACTATGTGCCAGGAATTATTCTAAATACTTTACTTAGTTACCCACTTATTTGATCATTTGAGAAACCCTTTGAGTCCAGTATTTCATGTATAACATGCAGAGAATAATAATTCTGCATCACAAAATTGTTGGAACAATCTCAGACATAGAGGGAGCACTCAATAGATGTAGGCTGTTACTCAGTTCACAATCTACTTTTTCACTTCTTCAAAATTCAGGCATTTGATTTTCTCTGGTTTTAGGGCACTTTTTTCTTCTCCATGACATCACAAAAGCCACAAACACAGATTATTTTCATGTTTTCGGGTAAAATTTTTAAAGTTTGATAGATTGAATGCACTTAAAATTAATGAAGTTCACACTTATTTGGTATCTTCCCTCCTATTTCCTTTTTCTGAAGTTTAGGCTATGCTTCCTTGAAAATAGTCCTCATGTATGACTAGTGCATTTACATTTACAAAGTAGCACTGGCTGGTATGGCTCAGTGGATTGAGCACTGGACTGCGAAGCAAAGGGTGGACTGTTCAATTCCCAGTCAGGGCACATGCCTGGGTTGCAGGCCAGGTCTCCAGTGGGGGGCATGTGAGGGGTAACCAAACACTGATGTTTCTCTCTCTTTCTCTCTTCCTTCCCCTCTCTCTAAAAAAAAATAAATTAAATATTAAAAAAATAAATATACAAAGTAATTTTAAATGTATTCTCTCCACATAACAGACAGGTCTTTAGAAGGATCTTTAGTCTTGTGTTTGGCTCAGCATCTACTGGTTGTATAATTTGAAGTGATTCAACAACCTCAGTCTGTTTCCTCAGGTGGAACATGAAATTATTACAACTATATACCTTCTGAATTTATTTTAAATGACATAATATGTGCAAAGAGTTTAGCCTAGTCCCTAGTACAATAGAAAATACATATAGTAAGTGTTAGCGAAGATTATTATTTGTTGGAATAGTAGTGGTTGGCTTCCAAATATCTCTTACAAAACAGAGTTGATCTGAGCTCATCATGGACATACAATTACCCTTACTGCGACCAACTATATCCTTACCAATAGAAAAATGAAAATAGATTCAATAGCTTTATTAAAAGGCCTAAATGCCGACTTTACTTGGTAAACATCCCAGGGAAACCTAGAAAGCTAGAAGGTCCATGAATCTGGAAAGTTACACTCCTCTTCATAAAATAAATACCCAAATATGCAGAATTCTTTTGGTGGGAACTGTGTCAGTAAGACAACAACTGACATGTCACCCAATTCTGGACAGTAAGATAAGAGCAAAAGGCTGTTGGGTAGTTTCTGGGAAAGATTTCTTTGCTGCTGAAAAAGAGCTGCAAGAAAGAGCTTGTCCTTCTTTTTCTTTTGGACATTTTCATGCTGGGATGTGAGGATGGGAACAGCTGGGGCCATTTGCTGCCTGCCTGTGAATGAACAAATACAAGAGGAAGGTGGGAAGCGCGAGCCGTGTGGTGCTGAGCTTGAAGCTGCCCTACCTCTGAGCTCCTACTCACATTTTCCTACTGCTTCAGCTGCCTGGGTTGGGGTTTTCTCTCACTTGCAGCCAAAAACATTCTCTGATACAAACTGTTGACAACAATAAATCAGCAACAACATATCAGAAAGACTGATGACCTTTTATGTTTCTCTATAACAAACTTTCAAAGAGGTTCTGCAAGTGAATTATTTAATCCAAGTATCACAACAGAGACAATCCCTGCCATACAACACACATTCTAAGCTTATGTGTGACAAATTGGTTTTCAGAATTTATTGGGCTTTATATTTCATCTGTATATGCTAGAGGATGAGATGTGGCTACATCTACTCTTCCCACCTTATGATAAAACTGGGGTTTTCCAGCTATAGAACTTTTGTAGAATAATGATCAACTGATGGCTTTCAATCACACCCTGGTCTTCTTTTACTACCATTGTTTTCAAATATTCTTATACACATTTAGTTGTAGATTTTCAAATAACCAACACATTTTGAGGCAAAGAATCTGTATTTGTTCTGAGAACACTTTTTTCAACATGATCAGTGTTTGATCTTATGTTTAAATTGATTTTTTTCTGATAACCCAATAGCCAACATTCCTTAGATCAGACAATCCTTTTACTCTTTGCAACCAGTACTGAGGGTGAACAAACTTTAGGGTGAACAGAATCTCCAGCAAGGCTAGTTAAAACAGATTACTAGCAAACTTTGGGTTTGGAGTGAGGCCTGACAAGTTGCATTTCTATAGGTTTCTTGTCTAGAGACCACTGTTACAATACCACCTTCTAATTTTTAACACATTGAATACTTAGAAGTGAATAATGCCTGCCATGGTAGGACATATTCTCAGGTCTTTTTTCCTTTCAACAAATAAGTATGAAATTTATACTAATGTAGTGAGTCATTGATTGTTGGTTAGATGCCATTTTTAATCTACATCTAAGAAAAGACCTTGGACTTTTAATGTGGTTTTTCTTCAAGGCTCTTCTTTGGCCCTTTTCTTCTCTTACTTGATAATCTCACCAATGTTCACTGATTCAACAATGGTTACTGCATAGCTATCTCTGATATCCATATCTCCATCCTTGATTTTCCTCCCAACATTCAGGCCTCTTTCTCCATGAGCAAGCAAAGCAGGAAGCCTCAAACTTGGGATGTCAAAATACAATCTTCTCTTCCTGTTAAGATGGAGGAATAGGTAAACATGGTTTTCCTCATCACACAAAAACATCAAAATTACAACTAAACTATAAAACAACCATCACTCGGATCTGTGAGAAATCAAGTTGAATGGAAGTCCGACAACTACAGAATTAAAGAAATCATATTAGCCCTGTCTGGCATAGCTCAGTGGATTAAGTGCCAGACTGTGAGCCAAAGGGTTGCCAGTTTGATTCTCAGTCAGGGCACATGCCTGGGTTGTGGGCCAGGTCCCCAGTGGGGGACAGTTGAGAGGCAAATACACACTGATTTTTCTCTCCCTCTCTTTCTCCCTCCCTTCCCTTCTCTAAAAATAAATAAGTAAAATCTTTTTTTTTTAAGAAAGAAAGAAAGAAACCACATCCAACCACATCCATCCAGACTGGTAGGAGGGGTAGAGACACAGATATGGAATGGTCTCACACCCATGTGTAGTGGATAAAAAATTGGGAGGGATATTTCAGGAATGAGGGGTCCCAGGCCCATACCAGGTCCCCCAGCCCAAGGTTCCAGTGCCAGGAAGATAAGTCCCCATAATTTATGGCTGTAAAAACCAGTGGGGATTGAGTCAGTGGAAGAAACTGCTGGATTCCTAAGCATTCCTAATAAAGACATGCACACAGATTTACTCAGACTCACTCCCTCTGATCTCTATCACTAGGGTAGCAACCTGAAAGGCATCAGTGGCATACGAGAAGAAACTGAAATGTCTGGCATCAGGGTGAGAGCCGGAGGACAGTTTTGTCCCAAACAAATGGCACTCAAAGGCCATTGTTCCTTTTCTGAACCCTCCCCTACAGTGCCACAGAGCTGGCAGACAAGAGCCATATCTGAGACTTCATCCACCAGGCTCCACTGTTTTCCCTGAGGTTCCATCCCATCCAATCTACAGGCCCACCCAAGCTGTTAATAGTGACTTTTCCATATGAATGGCTAGTCTTGGCTCATCCTTCACATCTTCCTAAATCCTCTTAAACAAGTAACAGTCAGCTTCAGTGAGCTCCCAGCCCCGAAACCTCTTGCTAAGTGGCCCTAGGCCTGGAACTAGAAGCACCCAGCCTAGATTCACAGCTTGGCTTCACTTGGGAACCTCCAAGCCCAGCATAAGTAGCAGCCACCTCAGATTGCTTTGTAGATCATGTTGGGTGGCCTCAGGAAGAACATGGGTGTTGGCTAACCTTGGACAGCACCACATGGGAAACCCCAGAGCCTGAACATCCAATGGACAGCTACAGACCACATCAAAGCACCACCACTCTGCCCCTGCACAGTGGGTCCTCTATGGAAGGAGGATGTTGGTGGTCGGTTGTCATAGCCTGTCTTTGCAACTCACTGGCCTGAGTAAATCCCTCCCACTGACCTGCCAACAGTAATCAAGCCTCAGCCACAAGAGGAGGGCATACTCAGCACACACAAAGGGCACACCTTGAGTAGCCAGCTTGGGTGATAGGGAAGGCTGTACCATGTGACCCTATAGGACACCTACAACATCAGGCCACACTACCAAGACAGGGAGTCATGGTAGCTCTACCTAATACATAGAAACAAACACAGGGAGGTTGGAAAAATGAGAAGACAAAGAAACATGGCCCAAATGAAAGAATAGATCAAAGCTCCAGAAAAAGAACTAAACAAAATGGAAATAAGCAATTCATCAGATGCAGAGTTCAAAACACTGGTTATAAGGATGCTCAAGGAACTTAGTGAGAACCTCAACAGCATAAAAAGATCAAATCAGAAATGAAGGATACACTAATTGAAATGAAGAACAATTTACAAGGATCAACAGTAGAGTGGATGAAGCTGAGAATCAGATAAATAACAAGCTGAGAATCAAAATGACAAGAAAAAATAAGAATTAAAAAAAAATGAGGATAGCGTAAGGAGCCTCCAGGACAACTTTAAGCATTCCAACAGTTGCATTACAGGGGTGCCAGAGGAGAAGAGAAAGAGCAAGAAATTGGAAGTCTATATGAAAAAATAATGAAAGAAAACTTCCCTAAATTGGTGAAGGAAATAGACATGCAAGTACAGAAAGCACAAAGAGTCTTAAACAAGATGGATGCAAAGAGGCCCACTCCAAGACATATCACAATTAAAATGCCAACAGTTAAAAATAAAAAGAGAATCTCAAAAGCAGCAAGAGAAAAGCAGTTAGTTACTTACAGGGGAATTCCCATAAGACTGTCAGCTGATTTCTCAAAAGAAACCTTGCAGGCTAGAAGGGGTTGGCAAGAAATATTAAAAGTCATGAAAAGTAGGGACCTACAGTCAAGATCACTCTACCCAGAAAAGATATCTTTTAGAATCAAAGGGCAAATAAAGAGCTTCTCAGACAGGAAAAAAACTAAAGGAGTTCATCATCACCGAATCATTATTATATAAAATGTTAAAGGGACTTATTAAGAAAAAGACCAAAATATGAACAATAAAATGGCAATAAATACATATCCACCAACAAATGAATCTAAAAAACAAACTAAGCAAACAAGAAGAACAGAAACAGAATCATGGATATAGAGAGTGTTTTCATGGTTGCCAGATGCGAGGAGCATCTGGAGGGATGGGAGAAGAGATGAGGGCCTTCAGAAGTACAAATAGGTAGTTACAGAATAGCCATGGGGATGTAAAGTACAGTGTAGGAAAAGGAGTAACCAAAGAACTTAAACACATGACCCTTGGACATGAACAAAGGTATGGACCTTGCCTGAAGGAGTGGGGCCGGGGGGGGGGTGTTGCTGCATGGATGGGGACTAAGGGGGAAAATTGGGCAACTCTAATAGCACAATTAATAAAATATTTTTAAAAATACAGTTTTTTTCTACCAATTGTTTTGGCCTGCTTTTTATTTCACAAATTCCTCTGCACCCTCATATTTTTTGTCCTTCATTCAATTTACTCTCTCTGCCCTGTGAGCTCCTTGTTATAGATTCCCCTCACTTCAAAGGTCCAGACCAAGTCTCTCTTCCCAGTAACCTTTTCAATTCTCCTTGGAGGAAGGCATTTTCTTCTTTTCCATTCCTCTCTCTCTAAATGGGCTCACTGATGAGATCGGGGCCACCTAGAGACTTCTGGCCAAGATGGAGGTATATGTAGATACACTTTGCCTCCTCACACAACCAAAAGAAGAACAACAAATTTAAAAATGAAAAGTAACCAGGACTGCCAGAATATCAAACTGTATGGACATCCAAGGAGTTAAAGAAGAAACATTCATCCAGACTGGTAGGAGGGGTGGAGAAGGGCAGCCAGGGCAGAGAGGACTTATGGCAAGGTAGTGGCTAGAAGACAGGGGCAGGTGAGGCAAAGCTGTCAGACTGGGCTAGGTGGTAGCTGGTGGAGCAGGTGGTCCCCCAAATGCATGCAGATAAACCAGAAGGAACAACATGGAACAAGACACACAACACAACCAAGGGTTCCAGCATGGGGAAAATATAGCCACAAAACTTCGGACTGAAAAAACCTGCAGGGATTGTGGCACGAGGGAGAAACTTGCAGTCTCCCAGTAGAGTTTGTTGGAGAGACCCACAGGGCCCTAGAATGTACACAAACACACCCACCCAGGAATCACCACCAGAAGGGCCCAATTTGCTTGTCACTAGTGCAGGAAGTGACTGAAAGCCGTCTGAGAGCTGAGCAAGCAACATTGTTCCCTCTCAGACCTCTCTTCCATATATACAGCCACAACGCAGTAATGTGGGTTGCCCTGCCCTGGTGAATGCCTAAGACTCCGCTCCTTACTACGTAACAGGCTCACCAAGACAAAAAAAATATATGGCCCAAATGAAAGAACAGATCAAAACTCCAGGAAAAAATTACAACTAAGCAATGAAGTGAGAGTCAACCTATCAGATGCAGAGTTCAAAACACTGGTAATCAAGATGCTCACAGAAATGGTTAAGTGTGGTCGAAAAAGAGGAAAAAGTGAGAGCTATGAATAGTGAAATAAAAGAAAATGTACAGGGAACCAACAATGACAGGAAGGAAAATGGGACTCAAGTCAATGACTTGGAACAACAGAAAGAAATAAATATTCAACCAGAATGGAATGAAGAAACAAGAATTCAAAAAAAAATGAGGAGAGGCTGAGGAACCTCTGGGAAACTTTAAATGTTCCAACATCTGAATCATAGGGGTTCTAGAAGGAGAAGAACAACAGCAAGAAATTGAAGACTTATTTGAAAAATTAATGGAGAACTTCCCCAATCTGGCAAAGGAAATAGACTTCCAGGAAGTCCAGGAAGCTCAGAGAGTCCCAAAGAAGTTGGATCCAAGGAAACACACACCAAGACACATCACAATTACATTACCCAAGATTAAAGATAAGGAGAGAATCTTAAAAGCAGCAAGAGAAAAGGAGACAGTTACCTACGAAGGAGTTCCCATAAGACTCTCAGCTGATTTCTGTAAAGAAACCTTGCAAACAAGAAGGGGCTGGAAAAAATATTCAAAGTCAAGAAAGGCAAGGACCTCCACCCAAGATTACTCTATCCAGCAAAGCTCTCATTTAGAATGCAAGGGCAGATAAAGTGCTTCCCAGATAAGGTCAAGTTAAGTGAATTCATCATCACCAAGCCTATATTATATATGAAATGTTAAAAGGACTCATCTAAGAAAAAGAAGAAGATCAAAAATGCGAACAGTAAAATGACAACAAACTCACAACTATCAACAACTGGACCTAAAAAAACAAAGTAAGCAAACAACTAGAACAGGAACAGAATCACAGGAGTGGAGATCATATGGAGGGTTATCAGTGGGGAGGGGGAGGGGTGAGAATGGGGGAAAAGGTACATGGAATAAGAATGTAAGTACAAAATAAACAGGGGGTAGTTAAGAATAGTATAGGAAATGGAGAAGCCAAAGAACTTATATGTATAACCCATGGACATGAACTAAGGGGGTGGAATGCTGGTGGGAGGGGGTGCAGGGTGGAGGAGAATAAAGGGGAGAAAAAAATGGGACAACTGTAATAGCATAATCAATAAAATATATATTAAAAAAATAAAGATCAGGCTCATCTAAAATAATATCCCTTTTTTATTAACTAAAAAGTCAACTGATTAGGGACTTTAATTATATTGGTAAAATCCCTTTATTTTTACCTTCTGACATAGTATAATTACAGGAGTGAAATCCTATTATATACCAATCCCACCAATATTCACAGGGATATCCTATACGGTATGCACATAAGGCGGTGGGAATCCTCTGGAGCCCCACAAAGATGTAGTGAAACTACATCTGAAACTCTGGAGATTCAGCAAGATGGCAGAGGAGTAAGTGGAAGCCACACTAACCTTCTTCCATGACCAATCTGGAATTACAACTAAACTGTGGAGAAATTACCCAGAACAAATAACTGAACAGTAGTGAGACAGAAGCCTTATAATCTCGGACAGACAGAATAATCACCTTCAGCACAACCTATCTGCTAAGGAGTGTGGTGGAGACTCGACAGGGCTGGCTGGGCACCCACAGGCAGCAATGCCAGAGGGATAATTAAGTGGCAGTATGGATCCCCCTGAGAAGAATGGAGTCTAAACCCTAAGCTAGGATCCCCAGCCTAGAACACCAGAGCCCAAAAAGTACACAGATAACAACTGGAGGTGAAAAGTGGAAGGATTGCTCTCTGCCAGAGACAGATAGCTGGAGATGCAAAGAGCCATTTAAAAGGCCAATGCACACATTTTTATTTGTTGTCACTTATGTGGGATTCCGGCAAAGATGGGTGCAGAGTGGGATGGAGACACCTGAGGAGAGATTGGGGATGGAAGCTTCTGGGAGAGTGGGGAGAGAGTAGCCACAGGAATCCCATTGCTGAGTCTTCCCCCAAATAGTTCCAGCCATCAGTGCTCAGGCAGACCACTCCCTCTGAGTGGCAGCAGTCAGGGGGGAAACAACAGCCCTGCCCCCAAGAGAGACTCTGCCTGGGCTCTGTAGTGCTTAAGCTTGACTGCTGAGTGCAGAGTGACCAGATTAACAACTGAAGGAGTCAGCCACAGACATAGATCCCGGGCAATGGGGTGCAGAGTAGACTAGAGATACTTGAGGAGAGATTGGGGACAAAGGCTTGAGGGGGGAAATCTGAGAGAGTGGCTGCTGGGATATGGTGCTGATTCATCACCCATACTGCAGGAGCCATCTTGCTCAAGCAGACCACTGCCCTCTGAGCAGCAGCAGACTGAAGGGAAACAATATCCCCAACCCCAAGAGGAATTCCACCCCACCTTATGAGGCTTAAGCCTGACTGATGAGTGCAAAGTGACTACATTAACAACTGAAGGAGACAGCCATAGATAGAGGTTCTCTGGCAGTCACAGAGCAGGTTACCTAAGGTCACACGAGGTCAACTAATATCACCAGAGGTGGATCCAGAAAGAAAAAATAGTGGTAAATACTAGAGGCTACCAAGATAAAATCCACTGTGGTCTTCTCCATGATTAGCAATATTTTCTTTCCTGTACAGTTTTTTAAGATTCATTTCTTGTCCAGCAAGTTTGTGCATATTAAGTCACTACAATTTATACTATAGTTTACTTTTTCTCTCCGTTCTTATAACAGTCTTAATCTTTTAAAACCCTTATCAATACTGGTTCATTTGCTGTTGATACTGAGATTGCAGGGTGGGGGAAGGTATTATTGTGGATGTGGGTTTCCTGGGCTTTGTGTTTTCCTTCTGGCAGCACCTGCACAACAGCATACAATATGTGGCATGTGGAGTGACTCTCAGTCAAACAGCTGGAGGGAAGGACCCACCAAAGAGTGACCCAGCAACAATCAAAACCCAATTACATCCAGAGACCCAACATAAATGGCATATCAAGAGCAGCAAGTTCAGGAGATAAAGGAGACTGCACCACTGAATCTCACAGGTCTCCTACCATAGAAGTTCACACCACAAACTCAGGGAGTCAGAACAGATCAATTTAAGAAGCAGAGGCTAACAAGAAGTCTCACAAACAATGGGAAGACAAAAAAAAAAAAAAAATCCCCAAATGAAAGGAAAGGAGGAAGCCTTAGAAAGAATACTAAATGAAATAGAGGCTAGTCAATGATCAGATATTGAGTTCAAAACAATGGTTATAAGGAAGCTCAATGAGCTCACTGTGAATTACCAAAAACTATAGGAAAACTATGAGGAAATTACTGCAAACTATATCAACATGAAAGAGGAAATGGGAACTATCAACAAGAGCCATGAGGAAATGAAGAATATAATTTCTGAAATAAAGAACACGGTACAAGGAATCAAAAGCAGGCTAGAGGAAGCAGAGGATCAAATCAACGAGCTGGAGGACAAGGTAGAAAAAAACACCCAGAAAGAGTAAGAAAAGAAAAAAAGACGCAAAAAGAAAGAAGAGGTGTTAAGAGAACTGCAAGGCAACATGAAATGTAATAATATCCATATAATAGGGATAGCAGAAGGAGAACAGCAAGGGACAGAAAGCCTGTTTGAAAAAGTAATAATGGAAAACTTCCCTAATTTGATGACAGAGAAAGTCACATAAATCCAGAAAGAAAAAGGGTCCCAATCAAGAGGAACCCAAAGGGACCCACTCCAAGACACATCATAATTAAAATGGCAAGATTCCAAGACAAAGAGAGAATCTTAAAGGCAGGAAGGGAGAAACAGGAAGTAACATACAAGGGATCCCCGATAAGGCTAGCAGCTGACTTCTCAATGGAAACACTACAAGCTAGAAAGGAATGGCAAGAAATATTCCAACTAATAAAGATCAAAGGCCTGCAACTGCAACTACTCTATCCAGCAGATGCTCAATTAAAATGGAAGGTGAAATACGGAGTTTCCAGACAGAAGGCTTAAAAAATACACCTCCATCAAAACAACACTGCAGGATATGCTAAAGGGACTGCTTTAAGAAAAGGAAGGAAAAGAGTGAGAGAGAAAGGAACACAGGTAAGAAGGAAGTAAAATAGCAATAAATAAGTACCTATCATTAATAACCATAAATGTAAGTGGATTAAATGCTCCAATCAAAAGACGTAGAGTAGCTGAATGGGTAAGATCATCATGACCCACACGTGTGCTGCCTAAAAGAGATCCACCTCAGAACAAAAGACCTACAGAGACTGAAAGTGAAGGGCTGGAAAAAAAATATTCCAAGCAAATGGACAGGAAAAAAAAGCTGGGGTAGCAATTCTCATATCGGACAAAACACACTTCAAAACAAGGGCCACAAAAAGAGACCCAGAAGGACACTTCATAATACTCAAGGGAAGAATCCATCAGGAAGACATAAACATTTCAAACATATGTGCACCCAACATAGGAGCACTCAGATATATAAAGAAAATCTTGGAGGACTTCAAGAAAGATATTGACAGCAACACACTTATAGTAGGGGATTTCAACACCCCACTGTCAAAAATGGACAGATCTTCCAAACAAAATATCAACAAAGATATTGCAGAGTTGAACAATGTCCTAGATCAAATGTACTTAACTGATATATATAGAACCTTTCATCCAAAAGAAGTAAAATACACATTCTCTTCAAATGCACATGGAAAATCTTCAAAGATAGACCACATAATAGGACACAAATTCAAGAAAATTGAAATCGTATCAGGTATTTTCTCCAACCACGAGGGAATGAAACTAGAAACCAACCTCAAAGAAAAAACTCAAAAACACTCAAACTCCTGGATATTGAATAGCATGCTATTAAACAATTAATGGGTTAAGAATGAGATCAAGGAAGAAATCAAAAAGTTATGGGAAACAAATGAAAATGAACTCACAACAATCCAAAACTTATTGGACACTGCAAGGACACTGCAAAAAGGAAGTTTATGGTGATAGAGGCTTTCCTAAAAAAGATAGAAAGATTTCAAATAAATAACCGAACTCTACATCTACAAGAACTGGAGGAAGAACAACAAAGACAGCCCAGGGCAATTAGAAGGAAGGAAATAACCAAGATCAGAACAGAATTAAATAACATAGGGACTAAAAGAAAAATTCTAAGGATCAATAAATCCAGAAGCTGGTTCTTTGAAAAGATAAACAAAATCAACAAGCCTTGAAGCAGACTCATCAAGAAAAAAAGAGAGAGGACCCAAATAAACACAATCAGAAGTGAAAGAGGAGAGATTACAACTGTTACACAGAAATACAAAGGATTGTAAGAAATTACTGTGAACGACTACATGCCAAGAAATCTGAAAACCTAGGTGAAATGGACAAATTTATAGAAAAATATAATCTTCCAAAACTGAATGAAGAAGAAGCAGCAAGCCTGAACAGACCAATAACAGCTGATGAAATTGAAGTTGTAATCAAAAAACTAGACACACAAAAGCCCTGGATCAGATGGTTTCACAGGAGAATTCTACAAAGCATTTAAGGAAGAGCTAACCTCTATCCTTCACAGACTATTCCAAAAAATCCAAGAAGATGGAAGACTCCCAAACTCGTTTTATGAAGCCAACATCATTCTAATCCCAAAACCAGATAAAGACACCACAAAGAAAGAAAACTTCAGGTCGATATTGCTGATAAACATAGACGCTAAAATCCTCAAGAAAATATTGGCAAACTGCATCCAGCAATACATAAAAAAGATTATACACCATGACCAAGTGGGATTCATCCCAGGGACGCAAGGATGGTACAATATTCGCAAGTCAATAAATGTAATACATCACATAAACAAAAGGAAAGAACAAAATCACATGATCATATCAATAGATGCAGAAAAAGCATTTGAGAAGGTACAACACCCATTTATGATAAAAACATTCAGCAAAGTGGGAACAGAGGGAGCATTCCTCAATATAATAAAGGCCATATATGAGAGACCTACAGCCAACATCATACTCAATGGACAAAAACTTAGAGCTTTCCCACTAAGATCAGGAACAAGACAAGGATGCCCTCTCTCACTACTCCTATTCAACATAGTATTGGAAGTCCTAGCCACAGCAAACACACAAGAAAAAGAAACAAAAGGCATCCAAATTGGAAAGGTGGAAGCAAAACTGTCCTTGTTTGTAGATGACATGATAGTGTACATAGAAAATCCTATAGACTCCACCAAAAAACTACTTGACCTAATAAGTGATTTTGGCAAAACAGTGGGATACAAAATCAATATTCAGAAATCAAAGGCATTTTCGTACACCAATAATGAAATATCAGAAACAGAAATCAGGAAAAACTATCGTATTTGACATAGCAACAAGAAAAATGAAGTATTTAAGAATAAATACTTCATTTAACCTAACCAAGGAGGTAAAAGACCTGTACTCAGAAAACTACAAAACACTGAAGAAAGAAATTAAGGAAGACACAAACAAATGACAGCATGTGCCATGCTCATGGATTGGAAGAATTAACACCATCGAAATGGCCATACCTCCTGAAGCAACTTATATATTCAACGAAATCCCTATTAAAGTACCAATGGCATACTTCAGAGATATAGGACAAACACTTCAAAAATTTATATGGAACCACAGATGACCCTGAATAGCTGCAGCAATTTTGAAAAAGAAGAATGAAGTAGGATGGATCACAATACTTGATATGAAACTATATTACAAGGTCATACTAATCAAAACAGCCTGGTACTGGCATAAGAGCAGACACATAGACCTATGAAACAGAATAGAGAGCCCAGAAATAAACCCAAACTTCTATGGTCAACTTTTATTCTACAAAGGAGGCAGGAGCATGAAATGGAGTAAAAATAGCCTCTTCAGCAAATGGTGTTGGGAGATCTGGACAGTTACATGCAAAAAAAAATGAAACTTGATCACCAAATTACACCATATACAAAAATAAATTCAAGGTGAATAAAAGATTTAAATATAAGTCATGGCACCATTAAAATCCTAGAGGAGAATATAGGCAGGAAAATCTCAGATATTCCATGCAGCAATATTTTCACCAATATGTCCCCTAGAGCAAGAGACATAAAAGAAAGTATAAACAAATGGGATCTAATCAAAATAAAAAGCTTCTGCACAGCTAAAGAAAACAGCATTAAAAGTAAAATAGAACCAACCGTATGGGAAAACATATTTGCCAATGATACCTCAGACAAGGGTCTGATCTCCAAAATATATAAACAACTCACATGACTCCACTCTAAGAAGAGAAGCAACCCAATTTAAAAATGAGCAAAGGACTTGAACAGACAATTCTCCAAGAAAGACATACAGAGGGCCCAGAGACATGAAAAGATGCTCAGCATCATTAGTCATCAGAGAGATGCAAATTAAAACCACAATGAGATACCTTTCACACCAGTGATAATAGCCATCATAAACAAATCAACAAACAACATGTGTTGAAAAGGATGTTGAGAAAAGGGAACCATAGTGCACTGTTGGGAATGTAGACTGGTGCGGCCACTGTGGAAAACTACGGAATTTCCTCAGAAAACTAAAAATGGAACTGCCCTTTGACCCAGCAATTCCGCTGCTGGGATTATACCCTGAGGACACTGAAATACCAATCCAAAAGAACCTATGCACCCCAATGTTCAGAGCAGCACAAATAACAATAGCCAAGTGTTGGAAGTAACCTAAGTGCCCATCGGTAAATGAATTGATCAAAAAACTATGGTAATCCTTGGTGTATACTCATGATGGGTTCATATTTTTCAACATTTTATTAGGGTGTCTTTTATTTACCAGTTTGGTTGTATAGGGTGAACTACCTGTTATGGTTGTAAGAAAAAGTTTTAAGTACCACCAAGTTCAAAGTTCAACTTTTAACCCATCAAAAAACCCCACAAAAAACAAAAACCAAACTATGGTACATTTACAGAATGGAATTCTATGCAGCAGAAAGAAAGAAGGAGCTCCTACCCTTTGCAACAGCATGGATGAATCTGGAGGTCATTATGCTAAGTGAAATAAGGCAAGCAGTGAAAAACAAATACCACATGATCTCACCTATAAGTGGAACCTAATCAACAAAATCAACAAGCAAGCAAAATATACCGAGACATTGAAGTTAAGAACAAACTGACATAATGGGGTGGGTGGAGGGGATAATGGGGGGGAAAGGGAGAAGGGTTTTCAGGAACATGGATAAAGGACACTTGGACAAAACCAAAGGGGGGTAGGATAAAGGGTGAGAAGTGGGGATGTCCGTGGTGGGAGGCAGTGGTGTGGGGAAGTGGAGACAACTATATTTGAACAATTAAAAAATGTGGAAAAAAAAAAGAAAACGACTGATAGCAAACATTCAAAGCAAATTTATATTCTGGCCTTTGAGGTTTATTCACATGCTTAAAAAGAAAAAGAAACTCTGGGAGTGGGGAGTAGTAGTGGGGAGTAGTAACAAGTCCTCCAGGTGATTCTAATGGGAGTGAACATTTGAGAACTACTGCTTTACACTATTAAGTGTACCAGGAGTGTAAACACCACCAATCTAATCATCCTACTGTGTAATCATGGGAAATCAAATAACCTCTCTGGGCCTCAGTGTATTAATTTGTACAGTGGAGTTGGGATTCATCTCTTTGGTTTTATGATTTGGCTATAACTGTAGCTGTGGTTGTATTGGTTGCTTTGGAGTCTGGCCCTGCTCATAGTTTCCATTAACACTGGGAGTCAGGGAACTTCCAGGCTTGTGTCAACCTGCTTTTACTGGCTGGAAGAGCTGAATACTAAATATTCAGGGCTTTTGCACACTGGTTATAAATCTTAGTAGCTTGAAATTGGCAATGATGGGAGTATTTACTCCACAAATTTGGCAGATGCTACAAATTAGGGCTCTCCCCTGTGCCCTATATTCAGTATATCACTGTCCCTGTGCATTGAGTAATGTCCACCCTGTTCTTCAGCCATGCTAAGAAAATATTCTGTACTAATACAGAAAATACTTGTCCTTCCTATGTTCTTTCAAAATGTTAAGAGGCACACCACAATTTCTTAGTTGCGGGAAAAGGAGAGTAATAATGGCTTGGAAGGTGTATATGGGAATGTGAAACATGGACTTTAGCTTCCCAGGGTTTGTCTCTGAGTAGACTATTGAAATAAATATATCCACTATATGGAGGATGAATAGTGGTCAAAGTTATGTGATCACTTGTTCTTTCTTTCTCTTTCTCTCTGAACCATTTATCAGCTGCCACCTTTTCCTTCCTTCCTTCCTTCCTTCCTTCCTTCCTTCCTTCCTTCCTTCCTTCCTTCCTTCCTTCCTTCCTTCCTTCCTTTTTTCCTTTATTTCCCTTTCCTGCTTTGAGATCTTAGATCTGGGAACTGAATTGCACAGGCTGTAGGAGCACTCATTTCCTCCCTGAGCTGGGAGGGCACTGTGGCACCATGTGACAACATGGCCTTTGTTCAAGTACTGGTTTTGCCTCTTTTTAGCTGCCTAATCTTAAAACTATTTACTTACCTTTGTGCTCCTTTGATTCCTTATAAGTAAGGTGCAGATACAGTCAGTTCTGCTGTAAGGACTGTTAAGAACAGAGCAATTTGTTCAAGTAGTTAAGCACAACACCCTGGTTGGTATACAAGGAACACTAGATGCATGCAGAATACTACACCCAGCTTCAGCAGACTATACAAATGTGCACACACCTGGCTCAGACAAGAAGGCACGCCCATCCACATCTGGTGTTAGAGCTTCCCCTTCAATTTCTGATAACCTTTCTCCCACCACTTCACAATAATAAGCAGAGTCTTATTGTGGGCCACACAATCAGACACCCTTCCCTCTCTTAATTTTCCTGCTTTCTTTTCAGGCTATTTTGTATTTTTTTCTCTCCACTCTGTTTTCTCTATCTTTTCTCTTACTCTTTTCCTGTGTTCCTTTTGTTATCTTCGTACAGGGTGGCAAACAGAGCAGGAGGGCAGGTCATGGCACTGTAGGTGCCTACCCCCCACAAGCAAGCTGCAGGTCTTTTTCAAGGTAAAGTACAGTATTTATTGTAGTAATTATGTATTAACTATTTCACATCTATAAAAATGTGCTACCATTTTTATTATGTGCACCTTTTTAAAAGTGTGCCATTGAAAATTTTTTGAGTATTATACCCTAAACTCACTCTACTGTAAGTCCTGTGTTTCATTGCCTGATTTGCACAGAGTGGTGATTTTTAGGAACACAAAGATCATGGTTATAGTAGCACTGACTATAATATCAGCAACCATCTCCATCATAAGGTTAATTATTGAGTTAATATACATAAAACACTTAAAAATAACACTTGGCTATAGTAAGTGGTAAATTAGCAATGGCTGTTTTTGATCCAAAAAGAGGGGATTGAAGTAGATAGTATTCTCCAAAGATCTTCCAATTCCAGGATTTTGTGCATTCTAGAGCCCAGGCCCCCTCATTATATGAACATATGAGATGGGAGACTTGAGGCTTGCACAAGGTCATACAACTAGTTAGTGAGGACATGGGAAAGCAATGGCTCTTACCTTCTCTCCAAACCATTGACCCACAGGCTAAAGACAATTACTGAAAACTGACTACAAAGTCATTAAATTTATTCTCAGTTTCTAAAATACACATTAAATGTTAGCAGTTGTGGTAAAATGTGTCAGATGGAAGTAACTCTAAAGTCGTTAGCAGTTTTGGCTGTGTCAAAAGTTATAGCTATAACTGTATAGCTAGAAGGCAGATGTCTGGCCTATTTAAATTTTACTCTGAGTTTGAAGCACTTTTCCATATTTGTGCCTAAAGGGAGAAAGGCATACAAGGGTAACATCCAGTCATTGGCAGATGAATGCCTTAGGGGCAAAGAGAAATTTATTTTTCTCTCTCCCTTCACACTATTATCTTTTCAATAGCAATTCCCTCAACCATTCCCTTTACACATTCAGGACACTTATGCCCATGGATGAAGGTATTTTAGGTATTGCTTATGGTATACAATGCATGCCTAGCTAAGGAATATATTTTCCTTTGTGATGAAATAGTCTCAAGAGCCACTGTACTCTCACTTATATATTAATTTCTTTATTTTTTATAATTTATTTTTCTTTATTTTCTTTAATTTTTAAAATCATTGTTCAAGTACAGTTGTCTCCACACTCCCTCCCCTCGCCCCACCCACCCCCCACCTCCCACCATCAACCCTTCCCCTCTTTGGCTTTGTCCATGGGTCCTTTACACGTGTTCCTTGACGACCCTTCTCCTTTCCCTCCTTATTTCCCTCCCCTCTCCCCTCTGGTTGCTGTCAATTTGTTCTCTTTTTCAATGTCTCTGGTTACAATTTGGAGATCAAACCCTTATCTGAGATATTGGGAAATATATTTTCCCACATGGTTAGTTCCCTTTTCATTTTACTGATATTTTCTTTAGCCATGCAGAAGCTTTTTATTTTGATGAAGTTTCATTTGTTTATTCTTTCCTTATATCCCTTGCTGTAGGGGAGGTATCAGTGAAAATATTGCTGTGTGGAATATCTGAGATTTTCATTCCTTTGTTTTCCTTTAGGACTTTATGGTGTCACCACTTATATTTAAGTCTTTTATCCACCTTGAATTATTTTTGTGTATGGTGTAAGTTGGTGGTCGAGTTTCATTTTTTTGATTGTAGCTGTCCAGATCTCCCAACACCATTACAGTTGGCGTGCAATATTATATTACTTTCAGCTATACAACATAGTGATTAGACATGTGTATACTTTACAAAGTGATTATCCTGATGAGTTTAGTACCTGACACCATAAATAGTTATATTATTCACTATATTCCATATGCTGTACTTCACATTCTCTTGGCTATTTTGTAACTGCAACTATTTACTTCTTAATCTGTTTCATCTTTTTCACCCATTTCTCCCAATTCCCCTCCCATCTAGTAACCATCAATGTGTTCTCTGTATATATTGTTCCTATTTTGTTTTTTTATTTATTTTGTTTTATATTCCACGTATGAATAAAATCATATGCCATTTGTGTTCTATTTTTGACTTTTTTAAGTACATTTTATTGATTATGCTTTTACAGTTGTCCCATTCTTTTCTCTCCTTTATTCCCTTCTGCCCTGCACTTCCCCTCCCTCCAGCATTCCACCCCCTTAGTTCACATCCATGGGTCATACATAAAGTTCTTTGGCTTCTTCATTTCTCGTACTAATCTTAACCTCCTGCTGTCTATTTTGTATCTACCATTTATGGGTTTTATTCTCTGTACCTTTTCCCCCATTCTCTCCACTCCACCTCCCTCCTGATAACCCTCCATGTGATCTCCACTCCTGTGATTCTGTTCCTGTTGTAGTTGTTTGCTTACTTTGCTTTTTTAGGTCCAGTTGTTGATAGTTGTGAGTTTGTTGTCATTTTACTGTTCACATTTTTGATCTTCTTCTTTTTCTTAGATGAGTCCTTTTAACACTTCATATAATATAGGCTTGGTGATGATGAATTCACTTAACTTGACCTTATCTGGGAAGCACTTTATCTGCCCTTGCATTCTAAATGAGAGCTTTGCTGGATAGAGTAATCTTGGGTGGAGGTCCTTGCCTTTCAGGACTTTGAATACTTCTTTCCATCCCCTTCTTGTTTGCAAGGTTTCTTTTCAGAAATCAGCTGACAGTCTCATGGGAACTCCTTCTTAGGTTACTGTCTCCTTTTCTCTTGCTGCTTCTAAGATTCTCTCTTTCTCTTTAATCTGAGGTAATGTAATTATGATGTGCCTTGGTGTGTGTTTCCTTGGATCCAACTTCTTTGGGACTCTCTGAGGTTCCTGGACTTCCTGGAAGTCTATTTCCTTTGCCAGATGAGGGAAGTTCTCCTTCATTATTTGTTCAACTAAGTTTTCAATTTTTTGTTCTTCCTCTTCTCCTTCTGGCACCCCTATGACTTGGATGTTGGAATGTTTCAAGATGTCCTGGAGGTTCCTAAGCCTCTCCTCATTTTTCGGAATTCTTGTTTCTTCATTCTTTTCTGGTTGGATGTTTCTTTCTTCCTTCTGGTCCACACCGTTGATTTGAGTCCCAGTTTCCTTCCCATCACTATTGGTTCCCTGTACATTTTCCTTTGTTTCTCTTAGCATAGCCTTCATTTCTTCCTCTAATTTGTGACCAAATTCAACCAATTCTGTGAGCATCCTAATTACCAGTGTTTTGTGGGTTTGGGGGTTTTTTTTGGAATTTTTCCTTAATTTTATTTTTCATCCAATGCTATATATATATTTTTTAATTTTTATTGTTATTTGATTACAGTTGTATGCCTTTTCTCCCCCAATGCTATATATATATATATTTTAAATTTTTATTGTTATTCAATTACAGTTGATTACCAGTGTTTTGAACTGTGCATCTGATAGGTTGGCTATCTCTTCGCTGCTTAGTTGAATTCTTTCTGGAGCTTTGATCTGTTCTTTCATTTGTGCCATTTTTTTTTTTTTTTTTGTCTTGGCGTGCCTGTTACATAAAGGGGCGGAGCCTTAGGTGTTCATCAGGGCGGGGTAACTCTGGTCACTGTACTGTGACGCTTTATGTGGGGGAGGGGCTGAGAGGGAGCAATGGCGCCTGCTCCATTCTCTGCAGGATTTTAGTCACTCCCTCTGCTACCCACAATCAAACTGGGCCCCTCTAGTGCTGATTCCCGAGTAGGTGGGCTTGTGCACGCTCTAGGCCCCTGTGGGTCTCTCCAATGACCTGTCCTGTGAGGCTGGGAGTCTCTCCTTCTGCTGCCTCAACCCCACCCCCCCCAGGTATTTTCAATGAGAAGTTTGAGGCTTTATTTCCCTGAGCTGGAGCCCTGGGTTGCGCAGTCTGGTTTGATCCCCTGCTGTTCCTCCCAGTTTATCTAAGTGCGAATGTGGGGCTGGGGGTTCTGTTAGGGGTCGCACTGCCTGCCCCATTCGTTCCACAATCTGCCCCAACTCTCTGGGTCAGGCCGCATTGCAGTGAGTCCTCTCCACCCGGCTGCCCATCTCCGCCCCTCCTACCGGTCTGGATGAATGTTTCTTCTTTATTTCCTTGGTTGTCAGACTTCCGTGCGGTTAGATCTTCTGTCAGTTCTGGTTGTTTTTTGTTTTTAAATTGTCGTTGTCCTTCTTTTGGTTGTGCGAGGAGGCACAGTATGTCTACCTATGCCTCCATCTTGACGGGAAGCCCCTCTCCCCTTCTTAACACAATTATCGCCCACCCCCTTCCTCTCTAGCCACTGTCAGTCTGTTCCATGGTTTCATGCTTGTGGCTCTATTTTGTTCATTAGTTTATTTTGTTCATTAGATTTCTTTTATAAGTGAGATCATATGGTATTTGTCTATCACCGACTGGCTTATTTTATTTCGCAAAATATTTTCCAGTTCCATCCATGCTGTTGCAAAAGGTAGCAGTTCCTTCTTTCTTTCTGCTGCATAGTATTCCTTTGTGTAAATGTACCACAGTTTTTAAATCTACTCATCTACTGATGAACATTTAGGCTGTTTCCAGTACTTGGCTATTTTATTTTTTTTAATTTAATTTTTTATTGTTATTCAATTACAGTTGTGTGTCTTTTCTCCCCATCCCTCCACTCCAACCCAGCCCAAACCCCTCCCTCCCCCACCTCCACCCTCCCCCTTGATTTTGTCCATCTGTCCTTTATAGTAGTTCCTGTAATCCCCTCTCCTCACTGTCCCCTCCCCATTCACCCCTGTCCATTGTTTGATTGTTCTCAACTTCAATGTCTCTGGTTATATTTTGTTTCCTTTTTTTTTCTATTTATTATGTTCCAGTTAAAGGTGAGATCATATGGTATTTGTTCCACACCGTCTGGCTTATTTCACTTAACATAATGCTCTCCAGTTCCGTCCATGCTGTTGCAAAGGGTATAAACTCCTTCTTTCTCTCTGCTGCGTAGAATTCCATTGTGTAGATATACCATAGTTTTTGGATCCACTCGTTTGCTGATGGCCACTTAGGTTGCTTCCAGTACTTGGCTATTGTAAATTGTGCTGCTATGAACATTGGGGTGCACAGGTTCTTTTTTGGATTTGTGTTTCAGGGTTCTTAGGGTATAATCCCAGCAGAGGAATTGCTGGGTCAAAGGGCAGTTCCACTTTTAGTTTTCTGAGGAAATTCCATACTGTTTTCCACAGTGGCCTCACCAGTCTGCATTCCCACCAACAGTGCACTAGGGTTCCCTTTTCTCTGCATCCTCTCCAACATTTGTTTATGTTGGCCACTCTGACTGGTGTGAGATGGTACCTCATTGTGGTTTTAATTTGCATCTCTCTGATGACTAGTGATGCTGAGCATCTTTTCATATGTCTCTGGGAGTACTTGGCTATTTTAAATAGTGGTGCTATGAATGTAAAGGTGCATAAGTACTCTTGAATTGGTGATTTGGAATTCTTAGGGCATATTCCCTGCAGTGAAATCACTGGGTAAAATGGCGGTTCTATTTTAAGTTTTTTTGAGGAAATTCCATACTGTTTTCCATAGTGGCTGCACAAGTCTGCATTTCTAACAACACTGTACCAGGGTTCCTTTTTCTCCACATTCTCACCAGCACTTGTTGTTTGCTGATTTATTAATGATGGCCATTCTGAAAGGAGTGAGGTGATATCTTGTTGTTGTTTTCATTTGCATTATCTCTGATGGCTAGTGATGTTGAGCATCTTTTCATATGTCTATGGGCCATCTGTATGTCCTCCTTGGAGAAGTGTTTAGTCAGATCCTTTGCCCAATTTTTAATTGGATTGTTTGTTTTCCTGGTGTTGAATCATATGAGTTGTTTATATATTTTGGAGATCAAACCCTTGTCTGATGTATCATTGGCAAATATGTTTTCCCATACAGTTGGTTCCCTTTTCATTTTGATGATGGTTTCTTTAGCTGTGCAGAAGTTTTTAATTTGATGTAGTTCCATCTGTTTATTTTTCCTTTATTTCTCTTACCTTAGGAGATATATCATAAAAAATATTGCTATTTGGGGTACATGAAATTTTATTTCCTGTGTTTTCCACTAGGACTTTTATGGTAGCATGACATACATTTAAGTCTTTAATCCATTTTGAATTTACTCTGGTTTATGGTGTAAGTTGGTGGTCTAGCTTTGTTTTTTTCCAGTTCTCAGAACACAAGTTATTTATTTTTTTGATTTTTTTATAATGTTATTACTTGAGTTTGTTTTTTAAAAGATTTTATTTATTTATTTATTTTTAGAGAGAGGGGGAGGGAGGGATAAAGAAAGGGAGAGAAACATCAGTGTGTGGTTGCCTCTCACCTCACATGGCCCCCACTGGGGACCCGGCCTGTAACCCAGGCATGTGCCCTGACTGGGAATTGAACTGGCAACCCTTTGATTTGCAGCCCATGCTCAATCCCCTGAGTAACACCAGCCAAGGCCTCACAACACAATTTATTGAAGAGACTATTTTTACTACATTGTATGCTCATGCCCCTTTGTCAAATATGAATTGACTATAGAGACATGGGTTTATTTCTGGGCTGTATATTCTGTTCCATTGATCTATGTGTCTGTTTGTATGCCAGTACCAAGCTGTTTCAATTACAGTGGCCTGCAGTATAGTTTTATATAGAGACCTGTTCCACATGGTATGGGGAATGTAGCCCAGCCCCTGACTCAGAAAATCCAGTGGGGAGCAGGTCAGCACACAGGTCCCATGCCCATGGATAGGTTTTCCCATGGGGAATCAGGCCTGCATTGTACTTAGGCTGCTATGAGGCTTGCTTTTGCTAAAACTCCCTCACCCTGAATTGAGGCAGCAAATGCTTATTGTATATCTTTAAAGTAACTTTCTAAAAGCTGAGCTAAACCTCCCAAGTATGGAGTATAATCAGTTCAACCACTTTTCCCTTTGCAATTGCAAATATCATTTTTTTTCTGATGTAGTTAGCAACATCCTCTCCTTTGTTTTCTTTAAAAGGTAACCACCTAAAGCGAACCTGTGCATAGTAAATGAGGACCATCCTCGATGTAATGTACCCAGAAAAACAATAAAAGCCTGTCCAGGCAGGGGTTGGGTCCCTCTCTCTCACTTAGAGAGCAGCCATGCTATCCCTTTTTCTCCACAGGACTTCTGTAGTCTGTGTGAATTTGTTCATCACAGCCACAACATACAGACCCTGCAGGTCAGGGTCTGCATCAGTGCTATATCAGGTATTGTGATCCCTCCAATTTTATTTTGCATTCTCAAGATTGCTGAGGCTATTCAGGGTTTTTTCAGTTCTATATCAATTTTTGAAGTATGTGTTCTAAATCAGTGAAATATGCCATTGGTATTTTAATAGGGATTGCATTGAATCTATAGATTATTTTGGGTTGTATGGACATTTTAATGGTGTTAATTCTTCTGATCCATGAACATGGTATATGCTTCCATTTATTTGTATCTTCCTCAATTTCTTTCTTCAGCGTTTTATAGTTTTCTAAGTATAAGTCTTTTACCACATTGGTTAAATTTATTCCTAGGTACTTTATTTTTCTTGTTGCTATAGTAAATGGGATTTCCCCCCCTAGTTTTTCTTTCTGATAGTTCATTGTTGGTATATAGAAATGCCATATATTTCTGAATATTGACTTTGTATCCTGCTACTTTGCCAAATTCTTGTATTCTTTTGTGTGGTTCCTAATCTTAGGGAAAAGCTTTTATTTTTTGCCCATTGAGTATGATGTTGGCAGTAGGTTTCTAAGATATAGCCTTTTCTACCTCTATTCTCACTTTGATGAGTGTTTTTTTATCATAAATGGGTGCTGGACTTTATCAAATACTTTTTCAGCATCTGTTGATATGATCGTGCAGTTTTTGTCCTTCATTTTGTTTATGTGGTATATTATGTTTATTGATTTGCAAATATTTTACCATCCTTACATCCCTGGGAAAATCCCACTTCATTATGGTGTTTTCAATGTATTGCTGGATCTGGTTTGCCAGTGTTTTGTTTTGTTTCTTTCCAGGATTTTAGCATCTATGTTCATCAGAGGTATTGGCCTGAAATTTTCTTTCTATGTTGTGTCTTTATCTGCTTTTGTAATTAGGGTAATATTGGTCTCATAAAAAGAGTTTGGGAGCTTTGCATCTTCTTGAATCTTGGAATAGTTTGAAAAAAATAGGAGTTAGTTCTTCTTTGAATGTTTGGTAATATTTACCTATGAAGCCATTTGGTTCAGGGCTTTTATGTATTGGGGGTTTTTTGATTATTGCTTCAATTTGGTAGTTGTTATTGTTCTATTCAGGCTTTCTGCTGCTTCTTGATTCAATTTTGGAAGATTGTATGTGCCTAGAAATTTATCCATTTTGCACAAGTTGTTCAATGTCTTGGCATATAGTTGCTCATAGTAATTTCTTACAGTCCTTTGTATTTCTGTGGTATTCGTTGTATGTCTCCTCTTTTGTTTCTGATTTTAGTTATTTTGGTCCTCTCTCTTTTTCTCTTGATAAGTCTGGTTAAAGGCTTGCCAACTTTGTTTACCTTTTCAAGGAACCAGCTCCTGGATTTATTGATCCTTTGAATTATTTTTTTAGTCTCTATGTCATTTAATTCTGCTTTACTTGATTATTTCCTTCCTTCTTCTCACTCCGGGCTTTGCTTGTTCTTGTTACTCTAGTTCTTTTAGATGTAGGGTTGTTTATTTGAGATTTTCTATATCCTTTAGGTTGGCCTGTATTGCTATGAACTTCCCTCTCAAGACTGCCTTCCTTGTGTCCCATAGGTTTAAGGTTGTTGTGTGTTCATTTTCATTTGTTTCCAGGTATGTCTTGATTTCTTCCTTGATCTCACTCTTAACCCATTCATTATTTAATAATATGTTATTCAATCTTCTTGTATTTGAATGTTTTTAAGTTTCTTTGATGTTGGTTTCTAGTTTCAAGCTATTGTGACCCAAGAAAACGCTTGGTATGATTTCAATTTTCTTGAATTTGTTGAGGCTTGTTTTGTGTCCTCCCATGTAGTCTATCTTGGAAAATGTTCCATGTGCATTTTAAAAGAATGTATATTTTGCTTATTTGCAGTGCAAGGTTCTATATATATCAGTTAAATCCATTTGATCTAGTGTGTCGTTCAATGTTACAATATTCTTGTTGATTCTTTGGAAAATCTATTCATTGTTGACTGTGGGCTGTTAAAATCCCCTATGATGACTGTATTGCTGTTGATCTCCTTCTTAAATTCCTTCTTATATATTTAGGTGCTCTTATGTTGGATGAACAAGGGCTATATCCCATTATTGGACAACTCCCTTAAATATTATGTTGTAACCATCTTTGCCTCTTGTTAAGGCCTTTGTTTTGAAGTCTATTTTGTCTGACATAAGTATTGCTATTCCAGCTTTTTTTTCATGCCCATGTGTGGAATATATTTTCCATTCATTCACTTTCAGTCTGTGTAGATCTTTTGTTCTGAGGTGGGGACTCCAGAGAGCCACATATATGCAGATCATATGCAGATCATTTATCCATTCAGCTATCCTATGCCTTTTCATTGGAGCATTTAATTCATTTACATTTAAGGTTATTATTGATAGGTATTTATTCATTACCCTTTTGCCTTTGTGCCTGTATTCCTCCCCACACCCCTCTCTCTCAATTCATCTTCTTAAAGTAGTCCCTCTATCATCTCTTGCAATGCTGGTTTGGTGGAGATGTACAATTTTAAACTTTTTTTTTTGTATGGGAAGCTTCTTATTTCACCTTCCATTCTAAATGAGTGCCTTGCTGGGTAGAGTAGTCTTGGTTGCAATCTTTGCTTTTCATTACTTGGAATATTTCATGCCATTCCCTTCTTACTTGTAGTTTTTCTGTTGAGAAATCAGCTGATAGTTATATCAGGGCTCCCTTGTATTTTATTAGCTATTTCTCCCTTGCTACCTTTCAGATTCTCTCATTGTCTTTAAATTTTGCCATTTTAATTGTGATGTGTCTTGGAGTGGGCTTCTTGGAGTTCATCTTGACTGAGGTCCTCTGTGCTTCCTGAACTTGTGTGATTTCTTCCCTCACCAAGTTAGGGAAGTTTTCTGTCATTAATTTTTCAAACAGATTTTCTGTCCCTCACTCCTTTTCTTCTCCTTCTGGAATCCCTATGATGTGAATATTGTCATGCTTCATGTTGTTCTTCAGTTCCCTTAAACTATCTTCATTTGCATTTTATTGTTCTGACTGTGTTTTGCTCTACTTTGTCTGCCAACTTACTGATTCAATCATCTGCTTCATCTAGCCTGGTTTTAATTCCTTCCAGTGTACTCTTCATTTCAGATATTGTATTCCTCATTTTATCCTGGTTCTTCTTCATAGTTTCTATGTCCTTTTTCATGTGGATGTAGTTCCCACTAAGTTTCTTGTAGTCCTCACTGAGTTTCTTAGCATCCTTATAACCACTACTTTGAACTGTATGTTTGATAAATTGCTTGCCTCACCTCCATTTAGCAATCTTTGTGGGGATTTCTCATTGCATTTCAATTGGGGATTGTTTCTTTACCTCCCCATTTTAGGTGTCCCATTTTTTTTTCTGTGTATTAGATTAATCTGCTTTGACCCCTTATCTTCATGGGTTGGCCTTCTATGGTAGGAGTCCTTGAGACTCAATGTGCAGTCCCCCTGCACTCCTGAGATGGTTACTCTAGCAATGCCCTTTACAAAATTTTATGTGGGTTCTTATAACTGGGTTTTGTTGTTGTTGGCTTGTTCATTGGTGGGTTCTCCCTTCTGGCTGGCTGACTAAGATTAACAACTCCTACCATGTCTTGAATTTGCTGTACAGAAGCTCCCAGAACAAAACTAAATAACCCAGCAAACAAAACCCACACCAGCAAATATACCCCAAACCACTACCACAATATCAACAACAAATTAGCTATAATTTATAAAGGTGGAATGAGAATAAGAATATTATATGAAAGGAAAATGAATGTGAGGTAACTAATGGAAAAAATGATTTCGAAAGGATACAGGGAGGAGAAATAATAAGAATAGGGAATTGAAACAAGGCAAAGAAAAGGAGAAGACAAAATTTACCATGTGAATAAAATAGGGATGGAATAGAGCAAACTGTGGTAAGACAAGGGAAGAGTACAATATGAGGTTTTGGAGAAAAGAATAGTGAAAAAATAGGAACCAAATTGAAGAAAAACAAACACTACCATGATATCCATGACAAAGGAGCAAAGATTGATAAAGATGGAAAGAAAATAGTCATATTGAGATAAAGAAAAGTAAAAAAGACTGTGAGATGTCTAAAGGAAAGAAAACTGATTTTGAGAAGATAGAGTGGGGAGAAATAATAAGTGGAAAGTTTAGAAAGTAAGCTAAAATAGGGAGAAAATAATGTTTAAAATGAAAATAAGACATGGGAAGAGGAAGGAAAAATGGAGTAGGACAGGGGAACAGTAAAAGATGAGATTTAAAATAAAAAATAGTAAACACCTAGGAATAGAATTGAAGAAATGCAACAACAACCCCAATATCAGTGATACCCAAGCAAATGTTAATAAAGGTGGAATGCCATTATGGATATTATAAGGGAAAAAGAATGTAAGATGACTAATGGAAGGAAATATGACCTTGAGAGGATAGGAGGAGGAAAATAGTAAATATGAGGAATAGAAACAAGGTATAGAAAGGGAAAAAATAAAATTTAATACAAAAATAAGAAAGAGTAGGATGAAGGCAAAGTGGAGTAAGAGAAGGGAAGAGTAAAATATGAGATTGGAATTAAAGCTAAAATGAAAATTTAAAATGGTAAAAATAAGAAATATCTATAAATATAAAATTAAAAATTAAATGATGAAATAACAAGAACAAAACTGAAGACAAAGAAACAAATGTTAAAACACTTAAGCAGGAGAAAAATCCAGATAATGAAAAAGAATGAGGTTGATTTCATCTTAGCAGAGTCTTGTATTTGTTGACCTAGTGACTTCTTCAGGATCCATTCCTGAGGTCAACTGGTGTCCCAGTCTAGCTTTAGGCAGCCTGTTCGCCACTACAAATGATCCACAGTCTCTGACTGTCTCCTTCAGGTTGTTCCCCGCCGTTCTCCTGCTGGTTTTTTATCAGCACAAGGGCCAAGATTGGTTCATCTAATGTCTTACAGCACTACATGTACCACCTCCACCTGCCTCTAGAGGGGACCTCTGGTATGGCCAGGGGTTTGGGGTCCCTGGATCACCCCCTAGGAGGCGCTGTTCAGCCTTCAGGGAAGATGGTAGGTGGGTTCCTTACCCTGCACCCCAAATCTTCATCTGTTCTAGATTATTTTCACTAATGTATCGTTTCTGATGAATTAAGTGTCTATTTTATGTGAGGGACCAATCTGTGTAAAAGCGTCAGCTTTTTCCCTCTTGGTGCTGATGGCAGCTCTGTGTGAGAGGTGAGGCTGGACAGGGCCACCTCTCCAGCCTTCCTAATACCCCTTGCTGTGCCAATTTCTAATCTCTCTGCTCCGCTGTTCAGTGGAATGGGGCAGGGGGGTGGGGGGAGCTAGCACAGCATCTGATAAAAGTTTATAAAGGGTTCCTTCAGGGATTCTCTTTCATTCCCCTGCATAATGCGCCCAGCAGGGGGTTCTTCAGCCTGACCTTGAGGAGTTTGCAATCCTGTAGGTGGGGGATGGGCATGCCTTCCCCTTCCCAGAGGATTGTATTCTGTGGTTTCCCTGACCATTCCTGGCTGCAAAGAATCGCAGGCACTCAGTTCTAGCCCATCCAGTTCCTGGCTCACTGCAGGCTTAGTCCCAAAACCTCTCTTCTGCGTGCAGCTCCCACACATGGCAGCCACATTGGATGGGACCCTGCAAACCATTCACTGTGCAGCCTTATACCCTTCCTGGCCAGCTGTGTTCAGTGGGCATGAACTATACTTTGAATCTGGCCTCTTTGCTAGCAGGGCAGCTGCATGTGCACACAGGTTCCCTGCTCAGCCCTGCCTTCACTCCCCTCTTTAAAAAAGACCCTCTGTGGCACCCACACTGACACTCTGAGCTACTCCCTGGATCTCCATGCACTCCACTTCCCCAAAATACAAAAAGTTTTTCTCAGTAAGGGCTGGCCACAGCCTGCAGGTAACTCCAACAGTCTTATGAGCCAGAATTTCTCTCCTGGACTCTCCCAGACACCCAGTAGGTTGTCTTTTTATTTTGTGACAGTTTTCTTTGCTGTGCAAAACCTTTTGTGTTTGATGTGGTCCCATTTGTTGATTTAATTCTTTTGTTTACCTTGTCTGAGTAGACGTATTCAAAATATTATTGCTAAAAAGAGATATTGAAGACTTTATTGCCTATGTTTTCTTCTAGGAATTTTATGGTTTCAGGTCTTACATTTAAGTTTTAATCCATTTTTGAGTTTATTTTTATATATGGTGTCAGAAAGTAGTCTAGTTTCATTTTTGTGCATATCTAGGTCACAATTATTTTAGATGGTTTAATGGGAATGGTAGGTCAATTAACTGTATTCCTTGTGCCACTTCTTTTGGGGAAGATGAACCAATAAAAATAAAGATAGCCTTCTAAATTTGTGTTTTTATTTTTTCAACCTGGATTATACCAAAATACTAGCAAACTTTTTTTTTTTGGCATTGGTTCTCAAAGTGTAGTCCACAGACCCTGGGAGTCCTGGATACCTTTGTCAAAGGTCTGCAAGGTCAAACTAGTTTCATAAAGACACTAAGATATTATTTCCTTTTTTCCAGGGTTGATATTTGTCTTGATATTGCAAAACCAGGCTGTGGCACCTTGGCCCAAATCAGAGCAATGATACCAAATTGCACTAGTAGATATTGCACACTTTCAGTTCAACAAACAAGCAAAATCTAGTTTTAATTAAGAATGTCCCTGATGAAACAATAAAAATTAACAACTCAGTCTTTGAGAACATTTCTTTTTAATCTAGTATGGCAAAATGGGAAGTAATCACAGTGCACCAAAGTCCAGTTATTGTCTCAAAGTAAAGCAATAGTACAATTGTTTGACTTACGAGCTGAACTAGCCACTTTTTCATGGAAAACTATTTTAATTTGAATAAAGAACTGACATATAAAATACAGCATTTTAGACTTTGCATAAATAGACCAAGTACTTCTTCATTCTAACTTTAGACATTTGTTGGCAGTGATGAAATTTAAGCTTTAAAGTGAGTATTAGGATTTTGGAAAGTTCATGTTTGCCACTATACGCTGCACAGCTTCTCAATACTTCTCATTTATGACAATATTGGTGGTGATATTAATGAGTGTGATTTTAAGATAATGTATAGTGAAATATGTCAAAATGTGGAAGATATGTATGACTCAGTGAAACAATATTTTCCAAATGACTAATATGAAATTTTATAAAATCAGGAATGGGTAAAAACAGTATTCAAAATATAAGTGAGACCAGTGGATTTTAACATGACTGAGTATGAAAAATTCATTGGCATGGTTTCAGATTTCATATTGCAACCAGCTTTTAAGAAGCTTCTACCTGTTGGCTTCCAGGAAAAATGGCAGAGGAAGTAAATGGGATTTGCATCTTCCCACAACCACGTCAAAATTACGATGAAACTAAAGAACAAACATAATTGAGAACTGCCTGAAGTACAGTTGAACAGAAGTCTTATAACAAAAGATCTACAGAAGAAGACAGGTGGAGACTAGTAGGAGGGGTGGAGATGAGAAATGGGCAGGTCTTACAGCCATGCGTGGTGCTTAAAAAATTGGTAGGGATATCTCTGCTCTGGTAGTCCCCTTTGAAGATCGAGAGCGGTGGGTCCCAGCCCTACACCAGGCTCCCTAGTCCAGGTTTCCAGTGCCAGGAAGATAAGTCTCCATAACTTCTGGCCATGAAAACCAGTGGGGATGGTAACTGAATGAGACAGAGGGCCTCTAGAGTCCCAGGGTTTCTTCTTAAAGGGCCCATGCACACATTGACTCAGAGTCACTCACTCTAAGCTCCAGTGCTGCGGTGGCAGCTTAAAAGTTGCCAGGTGTCATCTCTCAGTGTTCATCAACCTGGCTAACACCATTCTCCATGCCCTGGTAATTAAACTCAAAGAATAGAAAAGAAACTTCTACTTGTTGAGTTTTGCTGTAGTAATAGAGAAGAATTTCCACAATTACATAAAAAGATTAATGAAATAGTTCTTTTCCAATTATCTGTGTGAAGCCAGATTTTCTTCATATACTTACACCCAAAGCAGCATGTTGCAACAGAATGAATGCAGAAACAAATATGAGAATCCAGCTGTTTTCTAATTAAGCCAGTCATTAAAAAGATTTGCGTAAATGTAAAACTATGCCACTCTTTCTGTTCAATATTTTTTGTCTTGGAAAATATAGTAATTTTTCGTAACCAATGTGTGCTTATGTTAACATGTTACTAGATTTGTTATTTTTAAATAAATTTATAAGTAAATACTTTTAAATGTATCCATTTAAATTTCTAGTGTAATACATATTAATGGATATGACCTACAAAAACAAAAGCTTTTGGGGATTCTTAATGTTTTTTAAAAGTTTAAATGGATCCTGAATCCAAAAATTCTCTCACTGTCTTAGAGCTCTGAACTGGATTTAAAGATATAGTTTTTGAAATGTGGTCCATGAACCACCAGTCCAATAACCGCCTCAGGGTTATTAAAAATAACATATAGAAGGATATAACATATAATAATATATAAAATAATATATGGAACTATAAAAATAAATATTCTTGAGCCCTCTCCCACATTCTCGAAATGGACTCTCCCAGCATGGGGATGGGAAAACTTTCATGTCGGAAAAGATTTTTCTGTCATTCTGGTGAGCATGCAGGACCCTGCCCTGGTCAAGGGCCCTGGACAACATTTCTAGATTGACTACAATTTATTACATGGTCTTGAGTAATTCTATTACCTTCTTGGAATCTCTGTTTTCAACATAATAAATTGAACCCATGGACTTACTTCAATAAAAGCTTATTCAGAGGGCTTCAGATAAAAAGCTTTAAGAATACCCCACATGTTGCCATTTCTTAAATCACATATGTGAAAATAAATGACTAAAGTACACGTTGCAAATCTATATCTTTTTTTTTTATTGTTATTCAATTACAGTTGTATGCCTTTTCTCCCCTTCCCTCCCCCCACCCCGGCTGAACCCACCTCCCTCCCCTACCCCCACTATCCCCCCCGATTTTGTCCATGTGTCCTTTATAATAGTTCCTGCAATCCCCTCTTCCCACTGTCCCCACCTCACCCCCCCTGGCCATTGCTAGACAGTTCCTCCCCTCAATGTCTCTGGTGGTATTTTGTTTGCTTTTTTCTTTTGTTGATTATGTTCCAGTTAAAGGTGAGATCATATGGTATTTGTCCCTCACTTCCTGGCTTATTTCACTTAGCATAATGCTCTCCAGTTTCATCCATGCTGTTGCAAAGGGTATAAGCTCCTTCTTTCTCTCTGCTGCGTAGAATTCCATTGTGTAAATATACCATAGTTTTTGGATCCACTCGTTTGCTGATGGCCACTTAGGTTGCTTCCAGTACTTGGCTATTGTAAATTGTGCTGCTATGAACATTGGGGTACACAGGTTCTTTTGGATTGGTGTTTCAGGGTTCTTAGGGTATAATCCCAGCAGCAGAATTACTGGGTCAAAGGGCAGTTCCATTTTTAGTTTTCTGAGGAAATTCCATATTGTTTTCCACAGTGGCCGCACCAGTCTGCATTCCCACCAACAGTGCACTAGGGTTCCCTTTTCTCCGCATCCTCTCCAACATTTGTTTGTGGATTTGTTTATGCTGGCCACTCTGACTGGTGTGAGATGGTACCTCATTGTGGTTTTAATTTGCATCTCTCTGATGGCTAGTGATGCTGAGCATCTTTTCATATTTCACTGGGCCCTCTGTATGTCTTCCTTGGAGAAGTGTCTGTTCAAGTCCTTTGCCCATTTTTTAATTGGGTTGTTTGTCTTCCTGGAGTGGAGTCATGTGAGTTCTTTATATATTTTGGAGATCAGGCCCTTGTCTGAGGTATCATTGGCAAATATGTTTTCCCATACTGTTGGTTCTCTTTGTAATTTGGTGCTATTTTCTTTAGCCTTGCAGAAGCATTTTATTTTGATGAGGTCCCATTTGTTTATTCTTTCCTTTATGTCCCTTGCTTTAGGGGATGTGTCTGTGAGGATGTTGCTGTGTGGAATGTCTGAGATTTTCCTGCCATTGTTTTCCTCTAGGACTTTTATGGTGTTACAACTTATATTTAAGTCTTTTATCCATCTTCAGTTTAGTTTTGTGTGTGGCGTAAGTTGGTGATCAAGTTTCATTTTTTGGCATGTAGCTGTCCAGATCTCCCAACACCATCTGTTGAAGAGGCTGTTTTTGCTCCATTTTATGCTCCTGCCTCCTTTGTCAAATATTAATTGACAGTAAAGCCTTGAGTTTATTTCTGGGCTCTCTGTTCTGTTCCATTGGTCTATGTGCCTGTTTTTGTGCCAGTACCAGGCTGTTTTGATTACAATGGCCTTGTAATACAGTTTGATATCAGGTATTGTGATCCCTCCTGCTTTGTTCTTCTCTCTCAAAATTGCTGCAGCTATTTGGGGTCGTTTATGGTTCCCTATAAATTTCTGAAATGTTTGTTCTATATCTGTGAAATATGTCATGGGTACTCTAATAGGGATTGCATTGAATCTATAAATCACTTTGGGTAGTATGGCCATTTTGATGATGTTAATTCTTCCAGTCCATGAGCATGGTACATGCTTCCATTTGTTTGTGTCTTCCTTAAGTTCTTTCTTCAGTGTTGTGTAGTTTTCTGAGTACAGGTCTTTTACCTCCTTGGTCAGGTTGATTCCTAGGTACTTTATTTTTCTTGTTGCTATATCAAATGGGATTTTTTTCCTGATTTCTGTTTCTGCAGTTTTGTTGGTGGTGTACAGGAATGCCTTTGATTTCTTAGTATTGACTTTGTATCCAGCTGTTTTGCCAAATTCATTTATTAGGTCGAGTAGTTTTTTGGTGGAGTCTATAGGATTTTCCATGTACACTATCATGTCATCTGGAAACAGTGACAGTTTCATTTCCTCCTTTCCAATTTGGATGCCTTTTATTGCTTTTTCTTGTCTGATTGCTGTGTCTGGGACTTCCAATACTATGTTGAATAGGAGTGGTGAGAGAGGGCATCCTTGTCTTGTTCCTGATCTTAGTGGGAAAGCTCTAAGTTTTTGTCCATTGAGTATGATGTTGGCTGTAGGTCTCTCATATATGGCATTTATTATGTTGAGGAATGCTCCCTCTATTCCCACTTTGCTGAGTGTTTTTATCAGAAATGGGTGCTGTACCTTATCAAATGCTTTTTCTGCATCTATTGATATGATCATGTGATTTTTGTCTTTGCTGTTGTTGATGTGATGTATTATGTTTATTGATTTGCGAATATTGTACCATCCTTGCATCCCTGGGATGAATCCCACTTGGTCATGGTGGATGATCTTTTTAATGTATTGCTGGATGCGGTTTGCCAATATTTTGTTGAGAATTTTAGCATCTATATTCATCAGAGATATTGGCCTGAAGTTTTCTTTCTTCGTTATGTCTTTCTCTGGTTTTGGGATTAGGATGATGCTGGCCTCATAAAAAGAGTTTGGGAGTCTTCCATCAGTTTGGATTTTTTCGAAGAGTCTGTGGAGGATAGGGGTTAGCTCTTCCTTAAATGCTTTGTAGAATTCTCCTGTAAAACCATCTGGTCCAGGGCTTTTGTGTGTTGGGAGTTTTTTGATGACTGCTTCAATTTCCTCTGCTGTTATTGGTCTGTTCAGGTTTTTTGCTAATTCTTCATTCAGTTTTGGAAGATTATATTTTTCTATAAATGTGTCCATTTCACCTAGGTTTTCAAATTTCTTGGCATACAGTTCTTCGTAGTAATTTCTTAAAATCGTTTGTATTTCTGTGGTATCAGTTGTAATCTCTCCTCTTTCATTTTTAATTGTGTTTATTTGGATCCTCTCTCTTTTCTTCTTCATGAGCCTACTTAAAGGCTTGTCAATTTTGTTTATCTTTCAAAGAACCAGCTCCTGGATTCATTGATCCTTAGCATTGTGCTTTTAGTCTGTGTGTCATTTAGTTCTGCTCTGATCTTGGTTATTTCCTTCCTTCTGCTTGCTCTGGGCTGTCTTTGTTGTTGTCCCTCGAGTTCTTTTAGGCATAGGGTTAGGTTGTTTGTTTGAAATGTTTCTATCTTCTTAAGGTAGGCCTGTATTGCTATGAACTTCCCTCTCAGGACTGCCCTTGCTGTGTCCCATAGGTTTTGGGTTGTTGTGAGTTCGTTTTCATTTGTTTCCAGAAAGTTTTTAATTTCTTCCCTAATCTTGTTCTTGACCCATTCATTGTTTAATAGCATGCTATTCAGTCTCCATGATTTTGAGTGCTTTGGGTTTTGTCCATTGGGGTTGGTTTCTAGTTTCAGCCCCTTGTGGTCAGAGAAAATGCTTGATATGATTTCAATTTTCTTGAATTTGTTGAGGCTTGCTTTGTGTCCTATCATGTGGTCTATCTTTGAGAAAGTTCCATGGACACTTGAAAAGAATGTGTATTTTGCTTCTTTGGGATGAAAAGCTTTATATATATCAGTTAAGTCCATTTCCTCTAGGGTATTGTTAAGTGACACAATATCCTTGTTGATATTTTGTCTGGAAGACCTGTCCATTTTTGATAGTGGGGTGTTAAAGTCCCCTACTATAATTGTGTTGCTGTCAATATCTTTCTTGAAATCCTCCAAGATTTTCTTTATGTATTTGGGTGCTCCTATGTTGGGTGCATATATATTTACAATGTTTATGTCTTCTTGGTGGATTCTTCCTTTGAGTATTATGAAGTGACCTTCTGGGTCTCCCTTTATGGCCCTTCTTTGGAAGTCTATTTTGTCTGATATGAGTATTGCTACCCCTGCTCTTTTTTCCTGTCTGTTTGCTTGGAAAATTTGTTTCCAGCCCTTCACTTTCAGTCTGTGTAGGTCTTATGTTCTGAGGTGGGTCTCTTGTAGGAAGCATATATGTGGGTCATGTTTTCTTATCCATTCAGCTATTCTATGTCTTTTGATTGGAGCATTTAATCCATTTACGTTTAAGGTTATTATCGATAGGTAGTTATTCATTGCCATTTTTTCCTACCTGTGTTCCTCTGTCTTTCTCTTTTCCTTCCTTTCCTTAAAGCAGTCCCTTTAGCATCTCTTGCAGAGGTGGTTTGGTGGAAGTGTATTCTTTTAGACTTCTTTTGTCTGAGAAACTCTTTATTTGGCCTTCTATCTTGATTGAGAGCCTTGCTGGGTAAAGTAGCCTTGGTTGCAGGCCTCTGGTTCTCATTACTTGGAATATTTGTTGCCATTCTCTTCTGGCTTGGAGCGTTTCCATTGAGAAGTCAGTTGCTAACCTTATTGGGGCTCCCTTGTATGTTACTTCCTTTTTCTCCCTTGCTGCCTTTAAGATCCTCTCTTTGTCTTGGAAATTTGCCATTTTAATTATGATGTGTCTTGCAGTGGGTCTCTTTGGGTTCCTCTTGCTTGGGACTCTCTGTGTTTCCTGGATTTGGGTGACTTTTTCTCTCCTCAGATTAGGGAAGTTTTCCATCATTACTTTTTCAAACAGGTTTTCTATCCCTTGCTCTTCTTCTTCTCCTTCTGGTATTCCTATTATATGGATATTGTTACGTTTCATGTTGTCCTGCATTTCCCTTATTGCCTCTTCATTCTTTCTGAGCCTCTTTTCCTTTTCTTGCTCTTTCTGGGTGTTTTTTTCTACTTTGTCCTCCAGCTCGCTGATCCAATCTTCTGCTTCATCAAGTCTGCTTTTCATTCCTTCTACTGTGTTCTTCAATTCAGAAATTGTATTCTTCATTTCCTCTTGGCTCTTGTTGATAGTTTCTATTTCCTTTTTCATGTTGATATAGTTTGCAGTGAGTTCATTGTAGTTTCCCTGTAGTTTCTGGTAGTTCTCTTTGAGCTCAGAGAGCTCAGTGAGCTTCCTGATGACCATTGCTTTGAACTCAGTATCTGATAGTTGACTTGCCTCTTTTTCAGTTAGCATTCTTTCTGAGACTTCCTCCTTTCCTTTCATTTGGAAATTGTTTCTTTGTCTTCCCATTGTTTGTGAGACTTTTCTTGTTGGCTTCTGCTTCTTAAATTGCTCTATTCTGACTCCCTGGGTTTATGGTATGAACTTCTAGGGTAGAATGCCAATGGGATTCGGTGGTGCTGTCTCCTTAATCTCCTCTCCTCACTGGTCTTGAGCTGACGTTTATGGGTGTAACACGGTCTAACTCTGGTCTTTCAGCACTCCAGGTTTTGTTGTCTCACCTGTGGGAAAAAGAGAAAGGGGGGAAGAAAGAGAAAAAAAAAGGGAAGGAGGGAAAAAGGAAATAGAAAAGGAGGAAAGGAAGGAAGGAGGGAAGAAGGAATAAAGAAAGATCGGAGGCAAGATAAGAAGGAATTTTAACAAAAATTAAAACATAGAAACAGATAAAAGAAAGCAGGAAGAAGACATACAAAAGTTAAAGGATGGGAGGAAGAAGGAATGAAAAAAAAAAGAGAGAGGAAGAAGGAATTCAGGGGGAAAGGAGGAAAGGAAAAAAAAAAAATCTTCTGCTGGCTTTAAACCGGTCAGGTTAGTTCTGCTGGTCGTCCTGTCTGTGCAACGGGAGGGGGTGGTTGGAAGGATTGGTTTCACTTTTCTCCCTTCCTGTGCCACACTCTTCACTGTTGTTCAGCCTGCAGTCTCCCCCAGCCCTGCAGCTCCCCTCTGCTGGGTGTTCTGCCTTTGTCCTAGAGAACTAGTAGGCCCTGTAGGGCTCTGTGTGCAGGTGTTAGGTAGGCGTTGTAGGTGTGGTCCCTGGCAGGCAATCAGGCCGTTGGTCAGCCAATCCAGCCACTTTGTGCTTGGGGGGCCCTTCCAGCTGCCCTGGGCTTGAGTCTCTTGGGCGGGCGGGGTCGCCCTGGGACTGAATCACGTGGCACTCGGGTCCCAGGTTTTGGGCCTGTGGGTGGAGCAGCTAGCCTCTGCTCCAAATGCTCTCCCACCCGAGGTTTCAGGTGTGGGCCCCCAGTTTGCTAATCTGCATGTGCGCAACCGGGCCTCAGGTGAGCACCGGGGCTCCGGGGCTGCTTATCCAGCGCTGGCAGTCCAGGGGCGAAGGCGGGAGGGGCGCCAGGGGCCGCAGCTGCTGGCGAGAGTTCTCTAACTAGCCCCTGAGTGCCTCTATTTTCTTTTTCTTTTTGAGAAATTCCTCCTATTCAAGCCCCCCTGGTCCAAACAAGCACCTGGCTGCTCACAGCTCAGCCTGGCCCTCTCCCAAGACTCCTGCAGCAGCCCCTGCGCCTGGGCTGGCTCTTCTGCCCCCGTTGTACCACTCGGGTCCCGGGTCCCGAGGACCTTATTGTCCTTAAGCACTCTTCTTACCGTCAGATCTTTCAATGTCCTCTATCTTTGGTCTCTGATCTTCATATATGCTGGAATACTGTTGGCTGTTCGCTCTGCTCCTCAGATCAGCTAGGTATTTCCCTGGCGTTGAGGGGAAGTGGACTCCGCTCCCACCTATGTTGCCGCCATCTTAATCCACCCCTCAGCTTTTTCGCAAATCTATATCTTTAACTTAATTTTTCTTCTGTTTTATTGAATTTATTATGGTGGCACTGGTTAACAAAATTATACAGGTTTCAGAGGCACAATTCTACACTCTACACTGTATTGTGTGTTCATCACCCCAAGTCAGGCCTCCACCTATCACCATTTATTCCTCCTATACCCTTCTTCACCTCTCCTCACTTGAATGAACACACTGTTGTCTGTGTCCATTAGTTCTCTTTTTTAAAAAATAGTTTGGGGAGAAAATGCAGACAACTATAATTGAACAACAATAAAATAAATAAATAAATAAATACTTTTTAAAGTCGTGTTTAAAAAAAATTTAAATTGCTGATCTATTATCCATCAATTTCAAAAATTCACAGCAGTTGTTCTTGTCAATAGTGCATATTAGCTGGGCTTCAACGTGAAAAGTATTGTCAAAAAACAATACCTGAAAAGAGAGAGCAAGAAGAAAGTATAAAAAAGATAAATGCAAACCACCCCAAAATTAACAAATAACAGCTATAAAACTTTTAAAAAAGGTATAAAATTAATCTGCAGTGCCAAGGGGCCCTGAAAAATGAAAGCTTTTTAAAATGAGAGATGATCCTCTCTGTCTGGGAGCTGCATAAGGAAAGAGATGTATAATCCCTTTAATATCTGGCTAAGTCCCAAAGTCCAGAGCTCCATTCCCTCAAACATCCTGAAGGAAAGGGCTGGCCCAAAGTTTGCAAAGCTTATGTGAAAGCAGTCCTTCAAGAGCTTTAAAAGTTAAAAGCAAAAATTTTAAGCTTACTGTGCTGCTCACAGAAATGTACATTCAAGGAAGTGCAACTACGGGCAGGATGCATTCTCTCTGCCCTTCTTGGGAATGGTGGAGCTGTCACTTCTGGGGTTCTTTTCCAATAACTGATCCAACCAATCCAGGAATTCCTGATAGAGTCTCACCATACATCTTCCCTTTGTGCTCCACATGCTGGTGCACCATTTCAAGGCAAGGCACATTTTCCTAACTGAACAGCCCCTTGATTTCCTACGCTGTGAATAGGGAATATGTTTAATATTAAAGGGTCACATTTATTGAATCGTTTTCATGTCAGGTACTGAGCTCAGGAACACTCCCAACAATTCTATGAGGCAGGTACTGTTATTTTATCTCTTTTCATATGAGGAAACTGAGGCGTAGAGACTGGGTAACTCCCTAAACACTACCTTGTTAATAAGTAGTCGCATTGGATTTAGTCCTACAATTGTATAACTCCAGTCCTTGAGTTCTGAACAGCTACCCTACTGTATTTTCTTACCCAAAGAACTGAGAGACAGAATAACCACCCTCAGGGTGATGGGAAGAGAGGGAATAGAGCCCCTTGGTAAAGCCTTTAACGCCCAATAATGTCTTCAGAAAAGTCTCATCTGCATTAAACTCGATTATTTTAATATCTAGTTTAATTTGTAGCCCCCTTAATTTGTGAATGGTAGAAAACCTGCAATTTCAGGACCATCGCAGCCAAAGGTTTCTGACTCTTCCTCTTCCCTTTTTTCTTTTTTGCTATGTCCGTTGGTCCAGATTCAGGGCAAGGTCACGAGTAGGGATTTTGTAGTATTGCTTAAGCCTATATGCAAAAGATGTTCATCTTTGATCTAATTCTGTTTATTCTTTGTTTCCTAGCACCACAGTAGCTCCTATAGACAATGTCTAAACAATACTTTCTTGCATTGCACCTGAGAACAATGGAGGTTTGAAGCAGCATTTGTGTCTGAGGGAATCACTTTTTAGAATTCATTGAAGGGACTGTTGCTATATGTTCTAGAATTAATAGCATTTCTGATTTTTTTTTCTGTTCCCTTACCCTCCAAACCTCCAAGTTGAGCCTGAAACCACAGATTTAGCTATCCCCATCATTCTTTCTTTGTGACCTTTGGTTCTTCCCCCAGTAGAGTCCTTCTTTATATATTATACTCTTAACATTGACATTTGTTTTTAGTCCAAAACTTACTTAAGTCATTTGGGAGTTATATGATCATTGACTTGAGTTGTAGAGTGGATGCACTGCAAACATCTAAAGAAATAGCTTCTTTGCTCAAGGGAATGTCAATAGACAAGGCAAAAAGTGGGGGGAAATCTCTGATATTCTAGAAAACATGTATCAGTTTCTCAGGTCTTTTTTGTGTGTTTGTTTTTTAGTATTATTAAACTTCATTTTAGTGGAAAGAAGGAATATTTTGAGTGTTACCAGTATGAATTTATAGAACAGATTATAGAATATGTTGGGAGAGAAGGTCTTTTACTTACTATCAAACCCTCAGAGTAAATTATCAAGGTTTGCCTTGTTGACATGCTAAGGTACTAAACAGCATGCTGTCTAAAATATTCACACAGTTGTAACTTATTTATTTCAAAATGTGAATAATATTTGTATGGTGGTTTTGCATATATTGCTATGTTTGTCTTCACAGCAATGCAGTTCAGTAGGTATCACTGATAATGCATAGAATGTTAAAGAACTTGTTTGAAGTCAAGCAGCAAAAAAGCAGAGGAGTCAGGAGCTCTTTCTTTTCCACCATTACTAATACAAAATATTAAATTTATCTTAAACGAACATGGTGTCATTCAACAAGCATTACCTTGTACTTCTTAAATTAAATCAGTAAATAAGTTTTATTCAAAGGTGAGTAAAAACAGACTCTCTGCCCTGAAATTCCCTATTGAGAAAAACAGACCTGCAAATGAACCTCATCTGTAACATGGAATCAAAAAAAAAAAAAAAAAAGGATAGGACTTTAGCATGTGAGCTGAATATGAATTTAAAGTTGATAAGAACTTTTTCATGGAGCATTATCATGAATTGTATTATAATGTGAATATTCAGCCTGTAGTTAGTTTTGTCAATTAACCTTGAACAATACACTGTTTATTTAGATGCTAATCTTTAAACTAAGATAATTTGGATTTTTAGATATCTTTCTTATATCATTAATCTACAAAAGAGAAAGGGAAACTTAATTTAATCCTTTTCCAAATTACAACAAATTGCAAGTGTGTTGGGTACTAAGCTCACTTTAAGAAAATTTGAAATTTAACTGTGTTCCTAAGCGAGTATTCCGTGGAATATTGCCCATGGGGATACATATAAAAACATCTTCCAAATGTTACTTGACTCAATCATTATTCTTGATATCAATAACAATCAATACCTGACTTCTGTATTTTGGTTGCAAACAGCCTCATTAGACCAATTAACCAAGCACAGAACCTGGTGATACTTTAGAATCTTTTGCCTCATATATGTAACTGGTTGTGAGTAATCTCATCTAAATCTCTATAATCAGACATTTCGTGCAAGCTCTGTCTGATAGCCACCATGCCCGCTTTTAGGTTATTGGGGTACTTTTCTCAGGTCTTTCTCCAACAGCCTGTGGTCAATCCTGAATGCTAAGATTATTGGTATATCATTATCTCCTCCAACAGGAGATGACATTAGGCAATGGGAGCAGTTTGGGATTAGGAGTAAACAGATTTGGATTAAAATTCTTCTGCAAATTACCAGCTGTGTGATCTTGGACAATTTACTTAACATCTTTGATCCTCAGTTTTCCTCACCCATGAAAAGACAGTAATCATGATAAAACTTACTTTGCTAGGTTCTTGTGAAGATTATACATCCAACATAGTGTCTGGCACATTTTAGACAAGCAACAAATGATGTTAGTTTTATTCCTGTTTCTTTCATTAGTTTTCTTATTACCCAGTAATTCAGAATCCCACTCAAGTTATCAGTGAACTAGTTCCATAGTTCTTCCTTCCATCCTCCATCCACTACTATCTTCCTGATAGCATCCTGCTTAGCTTTTTTTTTCTTTGTTCCCTGGAGCCTGATTATCTTCCCTCTCTGTCTTAGCCTTTTACACGTCTCCAGTTCAGAGTCTAACTCATTCAAGAGGCCTTCCTGATTAAATCAGAAGTTGGAATGTTTATTAGCTAAGTTTTTAACATTTTTAGCATTGAGTTTAATGTTAACCATGCTGCTGTATATAGAATAAATACATAGAAGTATCTTTTGCCTGTTTACCCATCCTATAGCATACAGCAGGCAAATTGTTGGTAGGGAAAAAAGATCAAATGCATAAACCATTCTTGCTAACTCTAATCATTCTGTGAGTTAAGTCAAAGGTACAGAAAGTAAGTCATTATTTCTATGAGTTCAACTCCAAGTAGCTGTGATTTTAATTGATGAAAATATCAGTTATGATTTACTGACAGCAAATGCTATATGACTCTTAAAGGAAAACACATCTCAAGAGAAGTGTCCCTCACTATAGCACAGAGTAAAATTCACTGAGTACTGAGCCACTTCTGCCTCCTATAGTCCATACAGTATATATCAGGGAGCATACAAAATATTTTGCCTCAACATTCTCAGGTTTTATTGCCAGAAGGTCTGTTGATTGTCTACCCAGCATCCTATCCCCACCTCCCCCTTCACAGTGGAACTCTGATCTTATGCAAGCATCCACAAAATGCAACCCATGTGATTTAGGGAAAGGTGATCCCAGCACCTGGATGGGCTATAACTAACCTAAAGCAATCGTGGTGTCTATTACCTGGGTTGGTTTTAGCAACCTGGCTTAAGCAATCAGCTCATGGCACTCTCTTAGTAGTGGAACCTATGTTGGGCCAATCAGCTTGAAAGTAAGGAATCTTATTGTGTAATTGCCGAATAACTCTGTTTTTTTCTGGTGTACATAAATGAGGAATTATGTACCCTTTTTACTTCTGATAACCATTCTCCAATCACTGGGGAAAACTGTTGTAGGAGGAAGTCCACATTGTGGAAGGCAAATGACTGAGATGAAAATAACATGGGGCCTGGACTTCTTTGAGCTGTTAAATCAGCCAACCCTAACATGCTACCTACATTAGACTTTTTATTATATGAGAAAATAAATTTTATAACTATTTAAGTCTGTTTGAAAAATTTTGTTAACAGTACTGAAAATGGAAGCAAAGGAAGTTATTGTGAATCTTTAAAGCCTTGTTGATTTCTAAGCTTAAGGACATTATATAGGTATACCTTCTTGGATGGGACAGTTCCATGGAATATTGTCTCAGCCCATTTGTGACTAGAAACAGAATGGATCTATTCAGGTTCAGTTTCTTTTTGGGCTCTTTAGCTTTCTAAACAAGAGCTTCTTGATGTTAAAGCCTGTGGGATCTGTCAGTATTCAAGCAACAACATGGGTCTGTCTATATTCAAGCACCTATAAAGTGATCTGCTGTCAGTAGTTGCCTGGACTGGCCTTGGAAATGCTTGGGAATTGTGCCGTGAACCAAGGCTGGCTGCTACTAGTGCGGGGCCACTTAGCAGAAGGTACAGGGCATGCTGAAGTTAACTGCTGCTTGTTTGGGGTTGTGGGTTTAGGTATTTTGACATGTCTGAGTTCATTGCCACAAACTATTCCCAAAGCTTGGCTTACTTCTACTTAAAAATATATCCTCAAATCAGACCAGGTCATTATAGTTATTTGTGTGATGTCATCACTGCATTTTCTTCTTCTTTTTCATTTATTAAACATTTGTTGAGTATCAACTATAAGCCAGACAGTATATAAAGCATAAACAAATGAGGAAAGCCTCTGCTCTTATTTCTAGATTTTACAAGCAGTGTCATGAAAATTATTTGCAATATATAAAAACAACATTTTACCCATATGCTTGGTGTTTGCTTCTTTTTCCAAAGTGTGAAATAGTCATTGATTTACAAGTATAATATAATCCTTCTTTAAGCCAATATTTACCCACTTGCAAAGTGGACCTAATAACCTTGTTCTGTTTATCTTTTAAAATTTTTCAATTATAGTTGACATTTGATATTATATTAATTTCAGGTATACAGCATAGTGGTTAAACATTTGTGTAATTTATAAAGTGATTCCCCAATAAATTTTGTATACACCTAGCACTATATCTAGCTATGACAATATTATTGATTACATTCCTTAAGCTATACTTTACATCCCCATGACTGTTTTGTAACTGCGAATTTGTATTTCTTAATCTTTTCACATTTTTCACCAAGTCCACTCCCTCACCCAACAACAAACACCATCTGGCAACCATCAGCTTGTTCTGTCTTTATGAATTTGTTTCTGTTTTGTTTGTTCATCTATTTCTTTTGTTCTTTAGATTCCACATATAGGTGAAATCATACGCTACTTCTCTTGTCTGACACATTTCACTTAGCATAATACCCTGTAGGTCCATCCATGTTGTTGCAAATGGTAAGATTTCATTCTTTATTTTATGTCTGAATAATATTCCATTGTATATATGTATCACTTCTTTATCTATTTGTCTTTTTATTGGAATATTTAATCAATTTACATTTAAAGTAATTATTAATAGGTATATACTTATTGACATTTCATTAATTGTTTTCTGATTGTTTTTATAGTTTTTCTCTGTTCCTTTCTTATTCTCTTGCTCTCTTATCTTTTATGGTGATGACTTTCTGTAGTGTTGTGTTTGGATACATTTCTTTTTATTTCTTGTATATCTGTTGTCGAATTTTTGTTTGTGGTTATCATGTACTTCCTATATACCACACTATGTTTAAAGATGTTTAAGTTGATTGTCACTTAAGTTTGAGCATATTCTAAACTCATTACTGAGTCCAGCCAAGATGGAGGCATAAGTAGAAACCCTTCTCTTCCTTGCATAACCAAAAGGAGGATAACAACCAAGCTAAAATCAGTAAACAACCAGAAGTGCAAGAAAATCAAACTGCATGGGACTCCGACAACCACGGAATTAAAGAAACAGTCAAACAGAACAACCAGACCAGTAAGGCGACGGACAGAGAGAACCCGAGGTGAAGCTGCAGACCATAGGGGCGGGGCTGACTTAAGGGGAAACTGAGACACAGAACTGTCTGTGGACTGTGGTGGTTGCCACAGTGGGAGAAACTCCCAGTCTCACACAAGAGTCCGTTGAAAAGTGGGCTAGAGGCAAGCAGGGGAGCTGCATTGTTCCATCTCTGGCCCCTCCCCCACAGATAGTGCTGCAGTGAATACCTAAGACCCCACCCATTTACAACTTAACAGGGGCCCTGAAAAATGAAATAGGACCAAAATGAAAGAACAGAGCAAAACTTCAGAAAAAGAGCTAAATGATGAGGAGATAGCCAACCTATTTGATGGAGAATTTAAAGCCCTGGTAATCAAAATACTCAGAACTGAATGAGTTTGGTCAAAAAATGAAAGAACAAATGAAAGAAACCCAAAATGAAATAAATCAAAATATTCAGGGAACCAACAGTGACAGGAAGGAAACCAGGACTGAAATCAATGATTTGGAACAAAAATAAATAAACATCCAACCAAAACAGAATGAAGAAACAAGAACTCAAAAAAAAATGAAGAGAGACTTTTGAACCTCTGGGACAACTTGAAACATTCCAATATCCAAATTATAGGGGTGCCAGAAGGAGAAGAACAACAGCAAGAAATTTAAAACTTATTTGAACAAAATAATGAAGGAAAACTTCCTCAGTCTGGCAAAGGAAATAGACTTCCAGGAAGTCCAGGAAGCTCAGAGAGTCCCAAAGAAGTTGGACCCAAATAGGAACACACCAAGACACATCATCATTAAGTTACCCAAGATTAAAGAGAAAGAGAGAATCTTAAAAGCAGTAATAGGAAAGGAAAGAGTTACCTACAAAGGAATTCCCATAAGGCTATCAGCTGATTTCTGAAAAGAAACCTTACAGGCAAGAAGGGGATGGAAAGAAGTATTAGAAGTCATGAAAGGCAAGGACCTACATCCAAGATTACTCTATCCAGCAAAGCTATCATTTAGAATGGAAGAGCAGATAAAGTGCTTCCCAGATAAGGTCAAGTTAAAGGAGTTCATCATCACCAAGCCATTATTATGTGAAATGTTAAAAGGACTTAACTAAGAAAAAGAAGATAAAAAATATGAACAGTAAAATGACAACAAACTCACAACTATCAACAAATGAACCTAAAAAAATAAAAGAGAAAAACAATGAAAACAAAAATGAAGCAAACAACTGTTACAGAACAGACCCAGGGAGTGCTGAATGATATAAACCCCCCCCTTTTTCTCCAGGGGTTCCTCCCCAGTACTAGGTAGGCTTTGCCTGCCACCAGAGGAAAGACGTCTCTCAATGCCAGAGATTGATGAAGAGGAAAGGATTTATTATTTATTTGAAATAATACAGACTAAAGTTCTTTAGAATATCCACAAATTCACACTGTCCTTCCTTCTCTGCCCAGTCTGGGGTACTGTATCTCAGGAAAGTACAATTCCCTGGGGTTCAGGCTCCCGGCACCATCAGCTGTGTCGCCAACACGATCTCCAGTGAATTCAAAACCATGCGGCACCTTCTCATGGCCCACCATCAAGAGTCCTTTCACCCCTTTTCTTTCAGGCAAAGTCTCTCCTGCTTCCTAAGCCATGTGGCAAAAGGGAGTACACCAAAGCTGCATGGTCCTCTCTGCCAAAGCCAAGTGGCCCCCCAAAAGACACATGGTCCCAAAAAGAGACACCAAATGGCTGCCACACCTGGGTTTAAACCCTAGCACCAATCTTCCTCTGCAGCCCCATTTCTGGGTCCTCCCACAATTGGCCACAGCTGCCAGCATTCTGGGCAAGTGTGGCCCTGTGGTGTGGAGCCAATTATCTCCAAGCTCTTCTGGACCCCATTATAAATCCTTATTTGGGGTCCCCCTCTTGGCTGCACCCTGTTACACAACTAGAACAGGAACAGAATCAGAGAAATACGGACATCACATGGAGGGTTTTCAGTGGGGAGGGAGAGGGAAGGAATAGGGGGGATAAGGTACAGGGAATAAGAAGCATACTTGATAGGCATTAAATAGATGGGGAGAGGTCAAAAATGGTATAGGAAACAGGGAACTCAAAGAACTTATATGTACAACCCATGGACATGAACTAAGGAAGGGGGGATGCTGAAGGGTTGGGGGGTGCAGGGTGGAGAGGGGACAAAAGCAGAAAAATTGGGAAAACAAGCATAATCAATAAAATATACTTAAAAAATAAACTCATTACTATTTTTACTCTACCCCTCCACATTTATGTTTCTGTGTTTTTGTTTCTTTTGTGTGTGTGTGTCCCTGTATTTACTGCTGGAATTACACATGATCATTCTAAGTTTGACTTTTAACCTTTTTACTAGCTTTAGTAAAAGTTCTATAATTAAGTTGGTTGATTCACTGCTTTTATTATGTGTTTGTCTTTGTCAGTGAGAATTCTTTGTGATATTTTCTGATTCATATTTTTAAATTTTTTCTTATCCTTCTTAAAGAAGTCCATGTAACATCTCTTGTAATACTGGTTTGGTGGTGATGAACTCCTTTAGCTTTCTCTTGTTTTAGAAGCTCTTTATTTCTCCATCAATTTTAAATGATAGCCTTGCTGGGTAAAGCAGTCTTGGTTGTAGGTCCTTGCTTTTCATCACTTTGAATATTTCATACCAATCCCTTGCCTGAAATGTTTCTGTTGAGAAATCAGCTAACATTCTTATGGGATCTGCTTTGTAGGTGATTAACTGTCTTTCTTTTGCTGCTTTTAAGATTCTCTCTTTGTCTTTAACTACGCCATTTTAATTATGATGTGTCTTGGTGTGAGACTCAGGTTCATCTTGTTTGAGGCTCTCTACGCTTCCTGGACTTTTTGTCTTTTCCTTAACAGGTTGGGAAACTTTTCAATTATTATTTCTGCAAAGAAGTGTGTGATCCTTTGTTCTGTCTCTTCTCCTTCTAGTACCCCTATAATGCAGATGTTGTTATGCTTTATGTTGTCCCAAAGGTCCCTTAAACTATCCTCACTTTTTTAAACTTTTTTTTTTCTTTTTGCTGCTCTGAATGGGTGTTTTCTGTTGCCTGTGTCTGTCCTGGGCTACCTGGTAGGAGCTATAAAGTGATCTTCAGTCAGTATTTGCCTGGACTGGGCTTGGAAATGCTTGGGAATTGTGCTGTGAACCAAGGCTGGCTGCTACTAGTGTGGGGCCACTTAGCAGAAGGTACAGGGCATGCCGAAGTCAACTACTGCTTGTTTGGGGTTGTGAGCCTTTGAGAGATTTTAGGAATGTTGGAAAGTGGGCCCAGGTCAGCTGTTCATGTGGATTAACCTCTGACAGAGATTTTGGCTGACCAGTGAACTGGATGTGGTGGGGTCTCAGAGAATCACTAGGGTGGGATGAGAGTGTTATTAGCCAGGTTAATGGAAACTCAGATTAACATCCACTTGAGCCTGCCGGCTGTGTTCAGGGAGGGCTCAACAAAGGAGCAATGGCAGCTGCCAGCACTTTAGTCCCATAGAGAGCTGCCCCTGTAGCCCTTGCCCTGAAGCCACAAAATTCTGTTCCTTCCTGTATGTCCCTGACACTTTTTGAGCTGCTGTTATTTCTCTGGAGCTTATGATGAGTGTTTGTGAGCAGGTAAGTCTATGCACAGGCCCTTAAAGGACATGTGGGTCTACAGAAGCCTGTCTCACAGACACAATCCCTGCTGGTTTTCACCACCAGATGTTGTAGGGACTCCTCTTCCCGACACTGGTGCTCTGGGCTGGGGAGAACAGTGTGGGACTTGGACCCCTTCTCCTCAGGGGCAACCTGAGCTATCCCTCCTGATTTTTAACTGCCATTGGAGGGTGTGGGACCAACCTGTTCAGTATCTCTGTCCCTTCTACCAGTCTTAACATATCTGCTTCTTCTTTTTTAATTTATTGATTTTTTAGAGAGAGAGGGAGAAAGGAAAAGAGAGAAAGAGATTTGCTGTTTCACTTATTTATGCATTCATTGGTTCATTCTTGTACGTACCTTGACTGGGGATTAAACCTGCAACCTTGGAGTATCAGAATGATGCTCTAACCAACTGAGCTACCTGGCAAGGGCATGGCTTCTTTTTTATATCCTTACTTACAGGAATTCTTTTAAGCCAGTATTCAGATGTTTCTCAAGGATGGATGTTCTATAATTGAGTTGTAATTTTGATGTGACCATGGGAGAAGGTGAGCACAGTGTTTATCTACTCTGCCATCTTAATCAGAAGTCTTTATCAGCATATTTTCAAGGTTCTTATTTTTCTTGTAAAAGTGCCAAAATATTATTAATTTAATTCCATACTGTTTTCTCTTTATATTGCCCCTCCCATGAGAAATAACTGTCTTCTAGTGTGAAGATTAGTAACACATGAACAATTTATTTATTTTAAAATTAAAAACATTGTCAAGTATGTTTTTTTAAAAAGTATTTCCCAAAAAAGGGGACTTGAGAGTTAGTCACAAGAACACTTAAATTTATGTTTTTATTTAAATGAAATTCTGGCAAATTAATTTAAGCATATTTTGCACCATTTGTATCATATAATAAAAAACTGCTTGAAAGTTTCACTGCCTGTGTTCCTGTTTGTGCTTCCAATAGAGTTGATGCCAAGTGGTAGTTCTTGAACTGTTGCCAACGAATGAGAAAAGAACACTGGTGTACTTGATACGTTGAAGATGTCTTCTCACCAAAGGAAAATCGAAGGGTATTACAACAAGCCATGTGAACTAGGTTTCTCAGTAGTCTAATTAGAGAAAAATGGAGGGAAATTGAGTCATCAAATGTTAGCATGGCAAACTTAAATGAACTTTCCATAGAACATTTGATTCCATATTAATGTTGCAAAGAGGATTTAGTTTCAAGCATCATTTATCATACAATATTACAGTTGGTAGTTGACTAGTTGACTTGTTTTTGCAGCTTTTGATTATATTTAACCAAATTTGTTTCACATAGTTAAACATAAAAGTTCTAAGCACACAGAGTTTATACCTTGTTTATCTAAGTGTGCATTTAGTAACATCTCACCTTATCCCTCATTAGGCACATGATCTTGTATAAGATGCATGACCTCTTTGTTCCTGGATTTCCTGATCTATAACCAAGGATAGTACTATTATTTAGTTCACTAGATTTTGTGAGGATTAAATGATTTAATACATGTAATATATTCAGAAGAGTACCTGAAATTATAGTAAACACTCTCTGAGTTAGATCGACTTTTACTACCACTATATTTTTACTACTATTACAAATAAAATAATATAAGCCAAATTGAGTGTTCATTGGAATTTTTTTTCCTTTTATAAGGATATTTTAGGGTTTGATGTCTTCCCTTTCTCAGTCACTGCTAGAGAACTTGGCAACAAATCTGTGGCCCATGAATAACAAGAGTAAGGTTATTATAATATGTCTTCTTTGGCCTTATGTTTTGGCTCCATTAATGCTCCCATCTATATTTTCTTTCTTTTTGCTGATACTTTTAATTTATGAGGTCTTGTCACACTTTATGTGTCTTGTGAAGCTATGTTAAGTCTATTTAGGGACAGGAGGTGTGGTACATAAAAGTAAAAGAAAATGCATATCCACTCCTAGACTGTGTGAAAGTAGTGCATTTAATAGACAATAAGGCTCACTGGGATGTATTACCACATACAGGAAGGATCTCAGAATTCATTTCCTGGCCTGTAAGATATTTTCTTGGGAGTAGGAATATAACCTAATTGACCACAATTGTCTTCTGTCCATTGTGTAAATGTTGCAAGTCTTTATTCCACTTATGCAAAAAAAAAAACCCTTTAGTTCATTTTTTTCATTTTCCTTTATCTCTCTCACAATGAGTTCATTTAGGACATTCAATGTTTGTCTACATTTTATTTAAATTTCTAAATTTTGGTGATTTAAAGTTTTTTTTCTTGAGAAGAAAATATAGGCATTCATGGTGAAAATGCTATGACTCAGGTCCAGAAGAACAGAATATTATTTGTGATGACAGTTATATAATTTCCCTTTCCTGATCTTTCTGCTCCATTTTCTGGGCCAGATTTCAATCTCAAACATTTTGTACTCAAATAAATGAACACCAGTAAGAGACTTTCAGCTGCCTAGTAGAATTTGTTAAGTAAGATGAAAAATAACATGATTCATCAGGTGTTGAAATTTGCTACTTATAGTCCTTGGTTAAAAAAAAAAACTATCAGTGTATTCAGAACTATTTTACTTTTACAGCCATTATCACTTTGGGTTGGGGACTGAGATGGCAGAGAAAAAGGAAGTGATAACTTCCCTTAGAAGTGTCACCCATTAAAGACCATAACTTTCCAAGTAAGTTTTCCTGTTCAACCTAACATTGAACTTTAATTGCACTTAATTTTTTCCTTCCTTTGATGTGTGATTTATTAAGACAATGTAAAGAGGAAAAAATTGAACCTGAGGACTTTCAAGAAATAAATAAATTTTAAGTGTTTCTTTGTGCTTTCCCACATTTAACCAGTTCAATATTATGGCATGCCCTATGTGTGTAAATGGCATCTCATTTTATTAATTATTGTAATTTCTGCCTGCTGGACCTGCCTATAGGAATAACAGTCGAATATTTATTCTCTCAGTATTGCCATCTGTTCTTTATGTGATCAACATCTACTTCTGTCGGTAACATAAAGCTAGAAAGCTACAAATGGCTTTTCACAGTGTCCTTGTGAAATGCAATCACCAACTTCAGGTTTCCTTGAGACATGTACACAACAAATAATTTTGGCACACAGAGGTTTCTTGTTCTTTCTGATGTGAATCAGCCTGCCACACACAAAAATGACATATGGTGGAATGATAGGAATAGAATTAATAGACATATATCATGTTTACCAATCTCTTCCCTCCAAAGTTCATGGATTATTATCCTAATACCAAATGTGTCTCTCCTACCTTCCTTGGGATCCTGGCATCAAAGCTTTTAAGTTCAAGAAGTGAAGATCTACACAAAAGAAGGGAATAGTTGGAAAGAGTTGTGTGTATATTTACCATGTTAATGGGTCTGTATGGTATGATTTGGGGTTCCTCTCCTATTGGCTTTGATGATCTCTTTGGAATAAAGTGGACATTCTTCTTATATAAAGAGTTCTGAGTTGTTCATTAAAATTTAAATGTCCTTGAAGGGTGAAACAAAGCTACTTTCAATCACTGAAATTATCAGATTTTCAAAAATGAATATGTGTTCTTTATGCAAAAAACAATTCAAAAAGTAGAAAAGGCTATAAAAATAAAAAGTTTCTTTCCCTCACACACACTCAAATTCTACTCCACTCTTTGCTGTCTTCCAGAAATTATCTTTGTATATGCAAGTATTAAGTCCAGATTTTATTTTTTCAAGTGGGACAATCCATATATTTAAAGATAAGTCTTTTCCTTTATAACTGCCTCCTTTATTTACATCAGAGAAACTGATATTAACAGCATTTCTTAATGCCCAGATAAAAGCAAGTAATATATAATAATGTCTGATTTTTTCATATGGGAAGATACTACATACATTATTTGCTAATTGTTTTATCACCCAATACATGGAAATCTATAAAGAGTAACAGATATAAATCTTACTTTTTTTCTTTTTAACAGCTACTCAATATTCCTTAGAATGAATATATCATAACCAATGACAATTACAACAATATGGTAATAAATATCCTCATAAGTGGCCTTACATTCTCATGTTTTTACTTAATAAGATGGATTCCCAAAAGTGAAATTTGTGGATAGAAGGATATGTATATGTTACAGTTTCAGTGATAAGGCTAGATTTCAAAAGTGTGGCAATTCATCCTCAAATGCCTACCAGCAATATCTGAGTGTAACATTTTTTTCCCACTTCCTTGACATCCCTGGATTTAATCATTCTTCATAATTTGTTACTGCTTTGACTTATATTTGCCCACTTGATTGAGTGTTCTTTTATTCTTGGTGAATGAATTTAGTCTTTTGTGAATTAACCATTCATATCCTTTGTCAATTTTCTATTGAGTTGCTTGATTATTATTATTATTTTTAGAACTCATTGTATATTGGTGATATAATTGGTAGTAATATATGTTGCACATATATATTCTTAATCAGTGATATAAAAAGCAATTTAGTGTAGCGCCCAGTTTCTGACCAGATTGAGTTCAAATTCTAGGTTTTCTATTTATTGGCTATGCGATCTAGAGCTATAGATTCATCATCTGAAATCTGGGGAGGATAGTAGTATCTAATTCATACAGTGGGATGAGGATTAAATGAGTTGTAAAATGTAGGATAGTACATGGTGAATGGTAAGTTAATATTTTTGTTTGCTAATATTATTTTTATAATATATTTTGTCCTAAAAGCCTTTTAAATTTATAGGATCTATGTTTATTAGTTTGCTTAATGGTTCCTGAGCTTCCTGTCTTATAAAGATTTCCTCTGCCCCACAATTATGCAAACTAATAGCTTTATTTTTCATTTAAACTTAAATTCATCTATAATTTATTTCTGTATATGTAATGAGATAGAAATAAATTTTGTTTTTTTTCCTAGATAAGTAGCATACTATATTTACACTATATACTAAATAAGCTCTCCTGTCTCCTATAAATGCAATGCTACCTTTGTCATTTATCTATACTTGGTGGTTTTTCCTTTACTCCCTATTTTATTGTCTATTTCTACTATTTTTATTATAGTAGCATTATATTGCATTTAATATCTGGCAAGGCAAGTTTCTTATCAAAATTCTCTTTGTCAGAGTTTTCTCAGCTTTTCTCAGATGCTTTTCATTGACATCTAAAATGTCACTCACAACCCTGAAACACCAGTCCAAATGAACCTATACACCCCAATGTTCATAGCAGCACAATTTACAATAGCCAAGTGCTGGAAGCAACCTAAGTGCCCATTAGTAAATGAATGGATCAAAAATCTATGGTACATTTACATGAAGGAATACTATGCAGCAGAAAGAAAGAAGGAGCTCCTACCCTTTGCGACCGCATCGATGGAACTGGAGAGCATTATGCTAAGTGAAATAAGCCAGGCAGTGAGGGACAAATACCATATGATCTCACCTTTAAGTGGAACCTAATCAACATAACAAACAAGCAAGTGAAATATAATCAAAGACATTGAAATTAAGAACAAACAGACAGTAACCAGAGAGGATGTTGGAGGAGATAATGGGAGGAAAAGAGTGAAGGGTTTTTAGGAACAACTATAAAGGACATATGGACAAAACCAAGGGGGGTGGAATCAGGGGAGGAAGGTGGGGATGGCTGGGGTTGGGGGAGAGGAGAGAGGAGGAGGGAAAAGGCAGATAACTGCACTTGAACAACAATAAAATTTTAAAAAATAAAAATTAAAAAAAAATGTTACTAAGTTCCAAAATATGTACATTTGAATTGAATCAAATTTATGTATTAATTTGAAAAGGTAACACTTTATGATGTTAAAGTTTTTCTTCAAGATCACGGTATATTGTTCAATATATTCAGGTCTTTAATCTCTTTAGTATGATTTTGTTTTTCTCCATGTATATTTTGTCATGAATGATGTTTCTATCTGTTATAAATATGCTATGCTATTCTGTTGGTTATTGCTAGGATAAAGAGAACAAAATATTTTTGCATATTACCTCAAATCTACTTTTAAAAATGTTATTAACCTATCAAACTAGTTTCTTGGAGTTTCTATGTCTATAATCTTGTATATATTTTTTAAATTTAGTAATTACATGAAACAATATCTTTGAAAATAAAACCTTATGTTCACCTAATTTAACTTACTCTGCTCTCATTTGGGGTCTTAAAATAGTCTGCCTGGATTATTAGGAAAGTTATTCTGATTATTGAATCTTTGAAATGTAATATTTCCCTTCCCTAAATTCAGATTTCTTTGTCTGTATCTACTTTGACCAAAAAAAAAAAATCATTTTGACTTCAATTGTTAACAAAGAATACTAACAATTGAATTCCTAAAATGACTGTAACAAAATAAATACCTCCAAAACAAGATCATACCAGTTTTACTAATAGTAAGTATTGGGAGGTGCAATCTTTAAGCCAGGGCCTGCAAATCTGTGTGGGTTTACTTATGATTTCCTCTCTAAAAGAATCAGTCATACAGGCTCACTTTAAACTTCAGCGAACCAGTTGCTTTTTATATGAGTCAGGACAATAGTTGTTCCAATCAATGAGCTGTTTAAACTGATAATTAGCAAAACACAAAATGTGGATAAAAGAAACTTCATCCTGCCCTGGCCTGGCAGCCCAGTTGGTTGGAATGTCATCCCGATATGCCAAGGTTGTGAGTTGAATCCCTGGTAAGGGCACATATTAGAAGCAATCAATGAATGCATAAACAAGGAAAACAAATGGTTGATATTTCTCTTTCTCTTTATTTCCCTCTCCCCTTTCTTCTCTTTCTTTCTCTTCATCTTTCTCTCTAAATATCAATACATAAATAAAAATTTTTAAAGGAGCTTCATCCTTGTTTTTTAGATGTTATATCTTTAGTCTAGGCTCAGTTTACCCATAAGCAGGGAGTACTGTGGTAGTGAGGTCATTTTGAGGTCAACGTTATTTTTCAACAATTAACACTTGTCAAGGGGCCTCTCTTAGGTTGGCAGTTTTTGTCATTTTCCCCTCTTTTTCCTTTTCCTTTGACCTGGAAATCCCAGGGCAGGTCATTGATGCTGGACCTTTATCAGGCTGTCTAGAGTTAAAGCCATGACTCATTCTCAAATTCAGAAAAAGAGAGTTCAATGATTAACAGCGGCAGGGAGAGGGCTGTGGTGGAAACCCATTACTGAGTTCCCAGAATGTGCTGCTTATTGACATACAAAGTTTAGGTTTTTCGTGTCAGCTAGCAAAGCTGCTTGAGCTTAATAACTCACTAGCCTCTGTCACCCTGTGTATGGGTTGGCTTGTCTGCCCAGGTCAGAGAGCATGGATACTTTACAGAGGGGCATGTCATCCTCACTATGGGGCATCTGGTCCCTGGGCCTTCTAACTGGGAAGAATTTCTGACTTCACCTCATGTGGAGCCTCTGAACTGCCCATTATTAGAGAAAATCCTCTCTCAGGAATGTTAAGTGACTTTTGGATGAACCATGGTTGGCCTAGTGGAAGAGCTTCTGCAAAATAAAGCAGGGTGGCCAGATTGTGTTCTTGAAAGTAAAGGAGAATTAGGAAGTCGACCCTTTTATTACATGTGACACATTTGATGGCCAGTCTCAAACATATAGATATTTTAACTCTGGGAGTAGTTCAGTGCAATATCTGAGAGCTACACATTATAAAAGCATAAAATGTAGGGGTTTTTGCCAGCTTTCTAAGTCTATGATACCCCAAAGATATAAAACTAAGCATATTGAACAGAGAAAAGAATTATAAAATGCTTAATGCCTTTGACTTGAATTCTACCTTAACTGAAAAGACAAGCAGCTAGTGGTTTTTATTATTGTGTGTACATTAAGTTAAGGTTATAAAATGGAAGGAGATTTTTGTGGTCATCAATATTTTGAAAACACTTTAAATAAAGGATACCTAGAATAAACACTTGCAAGTAAATTTAAAAAGTTGTAAGCCCACCTTGAAGGCTGTTTAATGAACTAAACTATGAGTCTTACCAGAAAGGAGGAACAATGTCATAAATAATTCTGTGATTCTTATTAAAAAGAATTTAGTAAGAGAAAAGCCATTATCAAAATTTATCTTATAGCTGAGAAATATAACTTTGTTATAAAACTTACTGTTAAGACATGGTTGTACACATTTGCTTCTCATGCTTCACATACTAGTGCAAAATAATAATAGTTATAATTTTAAAGGCTCCAATATTGACCAACTGTCATACATATATATTTTTCATATAGTAGTCAAATAATATTTTAAAAATAAACATAAATGCCATTTATTTAAAATGAGTGTATAACTTATAGTTAGTAGACATTAAGTTAGACCAGAACGTCATTATTGGATTCTTATGTTTGTGGGTCCTCATAAAACAAAACTCCCAAACTCTCTAGAATAATCAAAACCACAGAGGGCTAGCAGTGCATGCAAAAGAAGTAGGGGTTTTGTTAGAGATAGTTGGTTACAATCCCAAACTCTAATGCTATAGTCACATGACTCATACCACTTAATTATTTACAAAACCAACTGAATTTGAGTACTTTTGGTCATGAGTCCAAATTCATTTACATATATTAATACTGAAGCTACAGCATTTGTCTTGTTATAAGTGTCTTGCCTCACATTTTAATGTAAAATATGTGCTATTTAACACTTCCTGTATGAATTATATAAATTATAGAGAATTTGGCTAAGTTAAGGCTTTTAAAATAATTACTTTCTGCATTAGTACCTGCAGCTTTGGAAACAACTTTATGAAATCATGTGTTAACAGTGATCAAATTTATAACTATTAAAATGTTAGATTTTCTGTTACAAGGCAAATTTTGTCAGTGGCCTTTCTCTGATTAATTCTTGAATATTATTGAACAATGAAATGTCCATTTAACTATTAGGAAATAAGATGTATTATACTGGATTGTGTAATGCTGAGAAGTTTATGTCTTCAATAAAATTCTTAGACCTGTCCCTGACTTTGAGCAATATCCACATTGTAGTCATTAACTGAAAAATTAAGACAAAAATATGCCATTGTGTGCACTCTGTGAAAAATAAAATCTCGTAATATCATAGGCATGAAAGTTGCTTATCATTTCACATTTAGTGCTTTGTTTGAACTGGCCCATGACCCATTTGAGATCAAAGTTCATGCCATTGGCAAGTACTGGTGGTATTATTTTATGTCTTTGACATGTGAAGTGCACAAAAAAGGAATTCATAGTGATAATTGTTTGGCATGAATAACTCCCCTTTAAGCATCAAATATTTTCTCAAATTCAAATGAGTATAAAGAATGAGAGAAAGAAATTATTAAAGGTAGCCAGTTTTATTCTTGTTTTCCCCTCCCAAAAGGCTTCGTATTCCTGGTTCTTATTTTTATGCCTTTCAGAGTGAGTTTCATGACTCAAGACACACATTTACTAAACATGACAGAACTTTTAGTAGTGAAATAATGCCATATTTTACCATGTAATGTGTTAAATAGGCTTTTTGAACTTTATTTTTATTGTTTACACTATTCCAGACATCCTCATTCCCTCCCCATCCCCCTTTACCCACCTCCTACTCTTGCCTTCCCCTCATGGCCCCCCAACATCACCACACTGTTGCTTGTCTATGGCTCATGCATATATGTTCTTTGGCTAATTCCCTCACCCTTTTTCATCCAATCATCATTTTTCAAATGAAGAAAATGTATACAACCTCTAAAGGAGTGGCCATTTAAAAGAAAAATGAGGGGGTAAGGTTGCTTGTCCAGGAAGATACTCAAAGTCCAATGTTTGTTTTGAGGGTCAGCATGACTAAGAAGGAACACTACTTTTGGAATGCAAAGTCTATTTTTGGAGAATCAAGGTCTCTTGATTTTGCTAATCAAATTCTTTTGGGGGCACAGCTGAATTCACTTCCTCATGTATTGCCTATGGCTGCTTTCATGACACAGCTGCAGAGAGGAGTAGTTGCAACAGAAACTGTATGGCTTGAAAAGCCAAAAATATTTACCATTTGGCCCTTTATACAAAAGGTTTTCTGACCCTTGATCTAAACCAAATGGATTAAACTAATTGACTAAGATATAGATGACTAACATTTCTCCTGTAACCACCCCTGAGAATATCAACTTATTAAAATGTTTATTTAAGACAAAGTTAATTGCAATTATATGAATAAAATCTCAATGGGCACTTGACAGATTTTTTTTTAGTAGGTATTGTTCTTAAGGTCTATCAGGAAATGCCTACATCTTCAATTACATACACCCTTCACTTAAGCCTATTTTTAGTTAGCTGAACTCACTATATTTACTCATTTCTGTTTACTTTGCTTACCCATTCCCACCCCGCCCCTTGTATCTGTATAATTCCTACTTGTCCTTAAGACTTAGCCCAAGCCTCTCCTAAGACATTTAGTGCCCACCAAAGCATTCCCAATACTTCTCCCATCCCATTCCATTTATTTATTTATTTATTGCTGATCCTCAGTTTTAAGTACCACAATGCATATTATTAATTTTATCAAAGTATTTGTCACACTATGTTATAATTACTTATCTGTATGCTTTCTCCATTAAACTATAAACTCCTTGAGAGTTTAGATTGTCTCTCTTCAGTTGTAAATCCTCAGGGCTCAGCATGGTACTTGGCATATTGTAGGTGACCACTATTTAGTGTATGAATATTTATTAATCTTCTTCAGTTTAATCCCTGATAAACAAAATACTGGCTATCTATTTCAATGTGAGGAATGTTTATAAGTAGAGAACCCTCCTCAGAAAATTTCCTTGAATACTGTGAAAAGAAAGTGGGTAGATAACATCTACAGTTATATCCTTGTCTCAGAAAACTTATTTTTTGAGCACCACTAATAGCTATTGGATTCCAAGATAAATTTGTGTGTGTGTGTGTGATGAAAAGCTGCCAACAAGGTCATGTGCTCAGAAAGTATGGAGTACAGTTTTTTATAAGCTAAGGGTATCAAGGCATTGATAATGTGAACAGTATTTTCTTAAAAATGAAATTTTCCTGAATAATTTTCTCATCATTTCAGTACACAGCATTGAATCCAACAGTATTAAACAAATCCTTCTTTTTTATTTAACTTTACTGGAAAGATTTACAGAATTATAAGTTTTTATTGTAGGTCTTTATCATGGAGGTAGCAAACTGAGCACTCGAATAGGAAACACCATTAATGTTATCAAGTTTTATAGAGCATGGGCATTCAGACCTCTATTTTACAATGGTCCAGACTTTTCTTGATCAAGTTAAAATTTACCTTACTGTGAATGCTTCCTCTGAAAACCATCCCTGACCAGCACTTATCATTAAACAAAAGAATCCATCAGACATATTGTCAGAGTTGCAGTTATTGGAGAAATAAATGGCATCAGAATGAACCTCCAGTGCTAGACAATGGAAGGATATTTCATTCTTCACTTGATGCAGTTTGTTCTGTTTATCATTCATTTTCCCTTGTTTTGATAACACTTTCTTTTGTGCATTCACCTTTCTCTCCCTCATAGTCCCTTTGTTTCAATGGGCCTGAATACACTCACTCACACTAGGCTGCAGGAGACATGCCCCACACTAGAACAATCTGCATTTCCATCACAGTGACTGGTTCAGGGATTGACACATGACTCTAAGCCAATCCAATGAGACTCAACTCTGTAATGATAAAGTATGCCTGGACTTGCCAAGGGCCGCCATGTTGACAGGGCCTGCCTGAGAGTGATGTCATTGTAGGAAAGAGCAGAGCTATGAGATGAAGAGAGAGTGAGCGGAGTCCAGGCAGAATTATTTAATCTATGCCTAAAGCTAGAACTTCTTTTGGATATTTCAGTTATTTCAGCCAATAAATAGCTTTTTTTTATTAAACTAAGTTGAGTAGGGTTTCCATTGCTTACAACCACAAGATTCTATTAACTCTGATGATAATGTAATAAAACTAAAGCATTATCTGGAACAGATGTCTGAAGAAGGTCCAGAGAGTTCAAGTAATAGAGAGTGAAAGAAAACATAAAGAGAATGAATATCAAACATCTCTGAAAGACTTTAAGGTTGGTTTCAAAATTAGACAAATTCTCAAGTAGAAATGAAATATGCAAAAGTATTATAATATTTTCACTTTTATTTTTTAGTTTCACAATTTTGAGTATAGCATACTATTTTGGTCATATTTCAGGCATTGATATTTAAATAGAGACTATTATTTTTCTGGAATTATAACTAAAATATAGAGCAAGCAACCTGAATAACCAGCTGATGACCACCTGAAGAGAAGTCACATTGAGATTGGTAGGAAGGATGGACATGCAAAAAGGGCTGACCCCACTCCCATGGGAAGCCGCTGAGATTCTGGAGGGAAATCTCAGCTGCAGGTGTTCCCCATGAGAAGTGTGGGATCTCAATCCCAAGCTGGTCAAGAGCTCCAGAACTGGGAAGAGGAACTCACATAACATCTGGCTGTGAAAATCAGCAGAGATTCTGTCCACCAAAAAGAGACAGGAATGCACTACAGACACAGTCACCCTCTTAAAGGGTCAACACACAAAATCTTGTTTGTAGTCACTCACCCTGGGCTACAGCAGAGAAAGGGTGGAGCAGACTAGAGTCTCATGAGGAAATAATGGGGTCTGTGGCTCTGGGGAGAGAGCTGAGGGGAACGCTGCCACAATTCCTGTGCTGAGTCATTCTCCCACACTGCAGATATCATCATTCTTGGGTGGAGCACTCCCCTCCACATGGCATCAGCCTGGAAAAAAGCAATAGCTCCCACTCTCTGGAATCCCTATTGCCCCATCCTGTGAAACTTGAGCATTGCTGAGGAGTCCACTGTCTGGCCCAGGCTGTACAGGTCTGGGCAGACTCAGGAGGTGTTAGTGACTGAGTTGTGTGGCTTTGGGGCAAGGATCACTCCTTCCACTTTCCTGTAATCTGAATAGCGCCTCTCCTTCACAAGAGATCTGCTAGCTCCACTCTCTGTGCTCTCAGTGGCCCTACCTTACTGACTTCTGGTGGCTGAGGTCTGGGAAGAATCTGGGACAGCCTGAGTTGTGTGGCTCTGGGGTGAGGGCTACTCCTCCCACATTCCCCCAAGCATTACAGGCGCCTCTCACCCATGGGAGATCCACTAGCCCCACCCTGCAGACTACCAGCCACCAGGCCCTGCTGAGATTGGGCTCCTAGCAGAATCTTGGACAGAGTGAGTTGTAAGGCTCTAGGAGAGGAGCCATTTTCCCCTCACACTCATGACCTGATATAAAGCTCCCCCTATACACAGCCAAATCTTGATTAGTTTGGACCTGATAACCTCTGCTGGCTTGACCCTAATGACTTCCTGGGACTCTCCCCTACCACAAAGGTTTGCAAGCACCCAGCAGGTGGCAGCTAGACTTGGTATACCCTGAGACATTTGCTGAGTGGCCTCAGACCCAGCACTACAACCGAGTTTGAACTTGTACCTACCTGATGACTGTTACTCTTGCCCACCTGGTGACTCACTGAGAATTTATCTCATGCAAATTGAGTACCAGCAGAGGTGCTTCCAGTGACTGAGCTTAACAGGCAGTGGGCAGGCTGAGGTAGGCAGAGGCAGATCTCATAAAGGCACCTTGGAACTTTTGCAGATCAGCCCCAGGCCTGGTGCTGCTAAAAGCCAGTGTTGGTATGCAGCTTGGTCCTTCCCACACACACCCAGGCTGAGCAGAGGCAACTACAAACTGTAGATCACTTTGTAGCTCTAAACAAATTGCCCAGGGCCAGTCAGAGACAACATCTGACATTGGTCTGCACCAGAGTCCCTCCCAAGAGGCCCCAGATCCAACGCATCCGGTAGCAGGCTTCAGACAACAGCAGAGGAGAATCCAATTACCTTCACAAGTGGCATATCTAAAGGAAGATCTTGGCAGGCACCAGACCCTGATAGGCAAATTCTACTTTATGTGGTCAGCACCTGCACAACAGGTCGTAAACTGTGATCAGGGTTGATCCTCCCAGTCAGCCAGCCTAAGGGTCAAACTCACACATGAATGGGCCAGTAACAACCAATAATCAATTACAATTAAAAGGGCCCATATATCCCACATAAAAATTATTCCTAGAGCACCCAACTCAGGTGATCAAGCAGACTGTGCCAGTGGATTTCACAGAACGCCTACTATATAAGGCCACCTTACCAAAACTGGGAGTCATAGCAGATCTACCTAATACATAAAAACAAACACAAAGATGCAGCAAAATGGAGAGACAAAAAAATGTGCCAAATGAAAGAAGAAATCTCTACAAAAAAGAATTAAAGGAAATGGAAGCAAGCAAGTTGCTAGAGAGTCCAAAAACATGCTTAAAAAGATGCTGAGAGAACTTAGCGAGAACTACAACAGCATGAAAAAAGGACATAGAAACCATAAAAAATAACTGGTAAGAAATGGAGAATATAATATCTCAAATAAAGAATACATTAGAAGGAGCTGGTGTGGTTCAGTGGATTGAGTGCTGGCCTGTGAACCAAAGGGTCACTGATTTGATTCCCAGTCTATGGCACATGCCTGGGTTTCAGGCCAGGTCTCCAGTGGGGGGGGGGGTGTGAGAAGCAACTGCACATTGATGTTTCTCTCCCTCTCTTTCTTCCTCCCTTTCCCTCTCTAAAAATAAATAAATAAAATCTTTTTTAAAAAAGAATACACTAGAAGGAATAAACAGCAGGCATGATGAAGCACAGAGAGACAAGATAGCAGAAAACAATCAGAGCTGCAAGAAGAAAAATAATTTTTTTTAAAAATCAGGATAGTTTCAGAGACTTTAGGATAACATGAAGTGTAAAAACAACCACATCATAGGGATATCAAAAGGAGAAAAGAAAAGAGCAAGGGATTGAGGACCTATTTGAAGAAATCATCACCAAAAATTTCCCTAACCTGGTTAAAAAAAAAAAAAGACACAAAAGTCCAAGAAGCACAGAGTTCTTCTCAGAGCAACAAGTTGAACCCAAAAAAACCCACACCTAGACACATCATAATTAAAATGGCATAGTTAAAGACAAAGAGAGAATGTTAAAAATGGCAAAAGAAAGGTAGTTCATTACCTACTGGAGAGCTCCCATAAGATTATATCAGGTGATTTCTCAACAGAAACATTTTAGGCCAGAAGGGATTGACATGAAATATTCAAAGTGATGAAAAGCAAGGACCTACAACCAATACTATTTTACTCAGCAAGGTTATCATTTTAAATTGAAGGAGAAATAAAGAGCTTCCCAGGTGAGAAAGCTAAAGGAGTTTGTTATGACCAAACCATCAAACCAGTATAACAAGATATATTAAAGTGTCTTCTAGAAGAAGTGGAAGGAAAAAGAAGGAGGAGGAGGAAGAAGAAGAAGAAAAAAAAGGAGAAGAAAAAGGAGAAGGAGAAGAAGAAGAAACATAGTTGAAAGAATAAAATGGTAATAAATACATACCTATCAATAATCACATTAAGTGTAAATGGCTTAAATATTTCAGTAAGAAACATAGGGTAGTTGAATGGATAAGGAAATAAGACCTATATATATGCTGTCTTCAAGAGACCCACCTCAGAATGAAAGATACACACAGACCAAAAGTAAAAAGATGAAAAAAGATATTTCATGCAAATGAGAAGAAAAAAGCTGGAGTAGCAATACTTACATGTGACAAAGTAGTCTTTAAAATAAGGCCTATAGTAAGAGGCAGAGAAGGACACTACATAATGATAAAGGCAGCAATCCAACAACAGGATGCAACCCTTGTAAACATTTATGCACTCAACAGAGGACCACCCATATGTAAAGTGTATCTTGATGAACATAAAAAGAGAGACTGACAGTAATATAGTCATAGTAAGGGATTTTAACACTCCATTGAAATCAATGTACAAATCTTCCAGACAGAAAATCAGTAAGGAAACAGTGGCCTTAAATAAGACATTAGATCACATGGATTTAATTGATATCTTCAGAGCATTTCACTCCAAAATAGAAGAACATACATTCTGTCCAAATGAACATGGAACATTTTCTGAGATAGACCACATGTTAAGTCACAAAACAGGTCTTAAGGAATTTAATAATATTGAAATCATATCAAGCATCTTCTCTAATCATAATGGTATGAAACAAGGAATCAATCACAAGAGAAAAAAATGAAAAACACATGAAGACACAGATATTAAATAACATTTTACTAAGAAATAAATAGATTAACAATGAAATCTATAAAGAAGTCAAAAGATACCATGAAAATGAGAAAACAGTATCCCAAAGTCTGTGGGAAACAGTGAAATAGTCCTAAGAGGGAAATTCATAGCATCACAGGCCTATATTAAGAAGCAAGAAAATCTCAAGTAAACGATCTAACCTTACACTTAAAGGAACTTGAAAAAGAACAATACACAAAAATTAAAGTCAACAGAAGGAAGGAAATAGTAAAGGCCAGAGCATAAATAAATGAAATTGAATCTTAAACAAAATACAAGGATCAATAAGACCAAAAATTAGTTCTTTGAAAAGATAAACAAGATCGACAAACCTTTAATCAGGCTCATTGGGAAAAAAAGTCAGAGGACCCAAATAAATAAAATCAAAAGTAAAGGAGGAGACATAACAACTGACTCCATAAGAAGACAAAGGATTGTAATAAAATATTACAAACAACTGTATACCAAAAAAAATTGGACAATCTGGATGAAATGGATAAACTCCTAAAAACATATAAACTTCCAAAACTGAATCAGGAAGAATCAGGTAATCTGAATAAACTAGTGAAATTGAATCGTAATCCAAAAGCTCCCAACAAACAAAAGTCCTGGACCAGACAGCTTTATAGATTAATTTTACCAAACATTCAATGGAAAACTAACACATATCCTTCTCAAACTATTCCAGAATATTTAAGAGGAGGGAAGATCCTAAGCTCATTTTTGTAGGCCAGCATTATCCTACTTCCAAAACCAGTTAAAGATACAACAAAGAAAGAAAATTACAGGCCAATATCTATGATGAACGTAGATGTTAAAATCCTCAACAAAGTATCAGCAATACATTAAAAAGATCATACACTATGATCAAGTGGGATTTACTACAAGGATGCAAGGTTGGTACAATTCCACAAATCAATAAATGTGGATCACCACAGCAACAAAATTAAGGATAAAAATCGCATCATATCAATAGATGCAGAGAGAGCATTTGATAAAATCCAGTGCACATTTATGATAAAACTCTCAGCATAGTGGGAAGAGAGAAAACATACCTCAGTGTAATAAAGCCATACATCACATATAATAGAGGCTTACATACTTAGTAAACTGATTTCTGACAAGAGTGTCAAGAACATTAAATAGTGAAAGGAGCTGTGGAATGCAGCTGGGAAAACTGGATATCCACATGTGAATGAATGTAGTTGGACCCTTACTTTACACCATGTACTAAAATTAATTCAAAATGGATCAAACCTATGCTACAAACAGTAGATCTGTCTTCATCAAAGTATACCAACATTTCTCCAGAGTAAAAACCTCTGTGAAATTTCTAGGACAAATAATTTATTCATTTTAATTGATCTAAGACGTGAAATTGCCACCCCCAAAACTCCTTATATTATTAAATTGTTTGTTTACTAACAGAGCTATATTTTCCCTCATTTTTGCCAGCACAACTTTCTCTGCCTGACAGAAAAAATATGCCATCTGAAAAAAATGTATATCTCATTGTTGTTCTAACTTTCATTCTCTCTGATTCTCTCTGAGCTTGAGTATTTTTCATATTTATTAGCCACTTACATTTATTATTTTCTGAATAACTCATAGTGTAACATCTGACATCATACTCAATAACAAAAACTAAAAGCATTCCTTTAAGATTGGGAACTAGACAGGGATATTCATTTTCACCAGTCTCATTCAACATAGTACTAGAAGTCCTAGCCACAGCAATCAGAAAAGAAGAAAGAAAAGACATGCAAATTGGAAATAAAATAGTAAATCTATCATTATTTGCAAATGACATGATACTGTATATAGAGAACCCTAGAGATTTCACAAAAAAACCCTACTAGAACTGATTCATAAAATCAGTAAAATAGCAGGTTGCAAAATAAATACCCAGAAATCAGTTGCATTTATACATGTATATACCAATAATGAACTATCAGAAAGGGAAACTAGGAAAACAATCCCATTTACAATAGCAGCAACAATAAAAAAATACCTAGAAATAAATTTAGCCAAGGGTTTAAAAGACTTGTGTTTGGAAAATTATAAGACACTGAAGAAATTGAAGAAGATACAAATAAGTGGACGCATATACCATGTTCATGAATAGGAAAATGAACATCATTAAAATGTCCATACTACCCAAAGCAATCCATAGATTCAATGCAATTCCTATTTAAAAAGCCAATGGTATATCTTACAGAATAGAACAAATATTCTACAAATTTATATGCAACTACAAAATACCCTGAATAGCCACAGCCGTCATGAAAAAGTACTAAGTTACTGATATGAAACTATACTACAAACCCATAGTAAGCAAAACAGCATGGCACTGGCATAAAAACAGATGTAAGTGGAACAGAATAGAGAGCCCAGAAATAAACTCACACCATTATGCTGTATGGTCAATTAATATTTGATGAAAGAAGCAAGAAGATAAAATTGGGTAAAGATGGTCTATTCAATAAATGGTGTTGGGAAAATTGTACAGATTCATGCAAAAAAAAAAATGGTATTAAACCACCTTATTACACCATACACAAGAATAAACTTAAAATGGATTAAATATTTAAGTGTTAAACTTGGAACCATAAAAATCCTAGAAGAAAACATAGGCCATAAAATTTCAGACATTTCTTGTTGCAATATATTTCCTGATATATCTCCTTGGACCATGGAAACAAAAGAAAAAATAAACAAATGAGACTTCACCAAACTAAAAAGTTTTTGCAGAGCAAATGAAACCATCAATAAAATGAAAAAAAAGTCCACTGAGTAAGAGAACATATTTGTCAATGATACTTCTGATAAGGGATTAATATCCAAAATTTATAAAGAACTTGTATAACTCAACACCAAAAAATTTTCCACAAACAATTTGATTAATAAATGGGGAAATGATCTGAATAAGCACTTCTCCAAAGAGTACATACAAATGACCAATGGACATATGCTCAATGTCACTAATCATCAAGGAAATGCAAATTAAAGCCATAATGACATATCACTTCAAACCTATCAGAATGGCTTTCATCAATAAATCAATAAACAACAAGTGTTGGTAAGGATGTGGAGAATAGGGAGCCCTCATGCACTATTGGTGGGAATGCAGATTGGTGCAGCCACAATGAAAACAGTATGGAGGCTCTGGCTGGTGTGGCTCAGCGGATTGAGTGCTGGCCTGCAAACCAAAGGGTCACAGGTTTGATTCCCAGTCAGGGCACATGCCTGGGTTGCCAGCCAGATCCCTAGTGGGGGCCTCATGAGAGGTAACCACACATTGATGTTTCTCTCCCGCTCTTTCTCCCTCCCTTCCCCTCTGTCTAAAATAAATAAATTAAATTTTTTTAAAAAGAAAACAGTATGGAGTTACCTCAAAAAAATAAAAAATGCAACTGCCTTATAAGCCAGCCATTCCACTTCTGGGAATATATTCAAAGAAACCCAAAACAGCAATTTGAAAGAATATATGCATTCCTGTGTTCATTGTAGGGTTATTTCCAATAGCCAAAAATTGGAAGCAGCCCAAGTGCGCATTGGTAAATGAATGGATAAAAAAGCTGCTGTATATACACAATGAAATACTACTTGGCCATAGAAAAGAAGGAAATCTTGCCTTTGTTGACAGCATGGATGAACCTGGAGAGTATTGTGCTAAATGAAATAAGCCAGTCAGAGAAAGACAAGTACCATATGATTTTACTTACATCAAATTCTAATGAACAAAATAGAAACAGATTCATAGATACAGAGAACAGAGTGACAGCTGTCAGAAGGGAGGAGTTTTGGATGAAAAAGTGAAGGGATTAAGCAAAAACACACAAAAAAAACCCCAAACCCTTCTAGGCAACACTATGGTGATTACCAGAGGGAAGAGGGTGGAGAAGGGAGGTAGAAGAGAGTAAAGCAAGATAAATGGTGATGGAAGGAGACTTGACTTGGGGTAGTGAACACACAGTATAATATACAAGTGTATTATAGAATTATACACCTGAAACCTATATAATTCTATTAATCAATGTCACCCCAATAAACTCAATAAAAATTAAAGAATAAAATATTATGAAATATTTCATACTAATGGAAATATATTGGAAACAAAATCTAAACATATAAAATAATATAACCAACACCTGTGTACCTATCAGTCTAAGAAATATGTCATTACAAGTAAAGTTGAAGTCCTGATACTCCCTCCTTGGAAAAATCTCTCTTCCTCCTTCCTAGAGGTAATTACAATTCTGAATTGGTTATTTTCACTCCCATTTATTTCTTTATACTTTACCAAAGAAGTATAAATTTCTAAATAACAGTGTTATTTAGCAGGTAACTAAGCTTCACATAATAGTGTATATTTTCTCCAGCAATTTGCTTTTTAAATTAAACACTATATTTGTAAGATTTATTCACTTTGAAATGATTATCTCTCCTTCATTCATTTTCACAATATAATACTATATTTTAGTTTCTTCATAGGTTGAGAATCCAGCAAGGGTGGAAAATAATCTAGGAAATAGAATTTTCACTAACCTAATGGAAACTTAACATTTCCTTCAAATACGAAGCAGGCAACCTACCATAGTAATGTAACTTTATCACCAATAGAAATCAGAGACATTTCCATATCACATTATGGCTAATATAGATATCTTGAAATATAGACTAAGCTCCTTAGTTGCTTTGAAATTGTTAGCTGTTTGTCTTGATGCAATATCGAATTATTTACTGGGTTAGTAAAGACATATTATCATAACTTTTTAGTATGTTGATAACAATACTTTAATATAATTTATTTCTTTGTTATCCTATATATTTTATTTAAAGGCATTACAGCCTTGGCTGGTGTAGCTCAGTGGATTGAGTGCAAGAGTGTGAACAAAATGTCGCCAGTTCGATTCCTTGTCAGGGCACATGCCTGGGTTTAGGACCAGGTACCAGTAGTGGGAGTGCAAGAGGCAACCCCACATTGATGTTTCTCTCCCTCTTTCTCCCTCCCTTCCCCTCTCTCTAAAGATAAATAAATAAAATCTTTAAAAAAGAACTTCTGCTCCCATGCAATGCCCCTCCATACGTCCATACAAAGACTTGTATGTGAATGTTCAAAACAGCATTAGCCAAAAAAGTGAATAATCTAGTCATACATTGGAGACTTCTTTAACAATAACAATGTAAAATTTTAACACCAATAAAAATTTCTGGTACATTTTATAACATGGATGCACTTAGAAAACATTATACTAAGTAAAAGAAGTCAGATACAAAAGATCACAAGTGCTATGATTTCATTTATATGAAATGTCCAGAAAAGGAAAATTTCTGTGTATAGAAAGTAAATTAGTGGTTGCTTGGGGCTAGGGGTGAGGAAGATGGGATTAACTGCAAATGGGCAGGAGGGATCTATCTCTGGGTAATGGAAATCTAAAATTGGATTGTGATGATGATATACAACTTTATTGATTTACTAAAAATCATTGAATTGTACACTTAAAATGGATTAAAGTGATGGTATTTAAATTAAAACTCACTGAAGCTGTTAAAAAAGCAAGAAACTTTGTTCCACTGAATGACTAGATCATTTATTTATTCTTCAATTAATGGATATTTAGGTGTTTTCCATTTTTTGCTTTTGCTAATAATAGCAATATTACCATGAGCATTCTTGTATATTTCTCCTTCTGTGCCCATTGGGCACATCTGCCTGATGTATAGTTAAAGGCAAAATTACTTTACTGCTTCAACTTTACTATAGATATTGAAATACTGCTTTCCAGATGGTTGCAACAATTTATATTCCAACAGCAATTGTAAGACTTTTTGTCAATTCGTAGCCTCACCAATACTTGCTATTGTTAGACTTTTAACTTTTGACAATCTAGTAGGTATAAAATGGTGTCTTGTTTTAATTTGCTTTCCAACATCTTGTCATCTGATATGAGACACTGGTATTTCCCCTTCTTTGACTCAAGGCAGAATAGAGTAGTGGTTAGTGGCTATAGAACAGACTAAACTTGAGTTATAGTTCTACTATTATCTATGGTTCTACTAGTAGTTAAGCAACTTGGAGAAATTGTTTTATAATTTTATCCATATATTTTGGGTTGGCCAAAAGTTCATTTGGTTTTTCAAATAAAATATAACCAGAGACATTGAAGTTAAGAACAATCTAACAATAACCATAGGGGAGTGGGGAGGGGATAGTGGGGAGAGGGGTTTACAGGAACTACTATAAAGGACACATGGACAAAATCAAGGGGGAGGGTGGAGGTGGGGGAGGGAGGTGGTTTCAGCTGGAGTGGGGTGGAGGGGTGGGGAGAAAAGGCAGACAACTGTAACTGAATAACAATAAAAATTTTAAAAAATAAATAAAAAAGAATGTATTATATTTAAAATTTGAGTAATGATTATGAAAAAAATAAGAGAAATTTTTCATCTTCATCAATAACTTTATTGAACAACATATTCACCATTTTGTTCCACTACCTTCTGCCATCTTTTAGACAACTTCATAATTCCATCTGCCCAAAACTTTTTAGCTTTTTCGAGCAAAGAACTGTTCCAGGATCCTTTTCCAATCTTTTGGGGAATAGAAATTTTTTCCATGAAGAGAGTTTTCTAAAGACCAAAATAAATGGAAATCTGAAGATGCAACGTCTGGTGAATATGGTGGATGAATCAGAACTTCCCAGCCAAGCTGTAACAGTTTTTGCCTGGTCATCAAAGAAACATGCAGTCTTAAGTTATCCTGATGGGAGATTATGCGCTTTCGGTTGACTAATTCTGGATGTTTTTGTTGAGTGCTGCTTTCAGTTGGTCTAATCTGGAGCAGTTCTTGTTGGAATTGGTTGTTTGGTTTTCCTGAAGGAGCTCATAATAGAAGACTCCCTTCCAGTCCCACCATATACACAACATCACCTTCTTTGGATGAAGACCAGCCTTTGGTGTGTGTGGTGGTGGTTCATTTTGCTTGCCCCATGATACACTTGTCATGGCCTATTAAATTTGTTTTAAAAACAGAATGTTTCATTATGTTTAAGTAGAAAATCACATGCAGAAATGTGGTCAAGAAGGTTTTTTTCCCCTTAACTTATGTGGGGCCCAAACATCAAAGCAATTAACATAACCAGCTGGTACAAATGATTTTCAATGCTTGATTTGGATATTTTGAGTATGTTGGCTATCTAACTGTGGCATAATGTTAATTGTTCTCAATTAATGTCTTGATTTGATCGCTATCAACTTCAGCTTGTCTACCTGACCATGAAGCATCATCCAGTGTGAAATCTCCAGCACAAAATTTCACAAAGCACTTTTGATACATTTGATCAGTCAGCCACAGCACCTCCCCCATACACTGCACAAATCTTTTTTTGCTTCAGTTGTGTTTTTACCTTTCTTGAAACAATAAAGCATGATATGCCAAATATGTTGCTTATTTTCTTCCATCTTCAATATTAAAATGGCAACACAAAAATTCACCAGTTTTAATGTCTTTGTAAATGTATGCTGCTGATATGACAGCTGTCACAATACAATCTAACAAAATTGTTTTGAATGAAGTTAAAGACAACTAAGCACTACTGGAGCCATGTTATGGAAAACACGTGATGAACCTTTTCGCCAACCCAGTAATTTCACATTTTTGTTTTAACTTATTTCCAGAGGGCATATTTTGTTCTTATGTTGTTGTGCTGCTCTGAGTAGTATTATTTTATATTTTTCCTGTTTTCCATGTAGGTAATCAAATCACTTGTGAAATATGAGTATACAAACTAATATAATGAATATGTGAGTTACAAAGTTAGTTGGATTTTAGTGCAATAAATTTGTCACATTAAATGTTTCAGACCTTCATGTATGTTCTATTGATCATATAAACTGCAATTTTCTTTGTATTATTTTCATCTTCTAATCTTTTTTCCATGTTTGAGAGGGCACTAATTCTCATAATAATCAAATAATTCTCATTTTCATTATCTCTTCTATTTTCATTATTATCATCTATATATTCTTGGCTATCTTAATTCTTTTCTTTGCCTTAAGGACATTGATTATCAGAGATTTTGGTTCTGTTGTTGTAAGATAGTTTTTGACATTGTAAAACTTTACACCACTTAAGAAATTTTTTTTTATGTTTTTGACACTCTTCAGAATACTTTTTCCTCATCATATTTAAATTTGGTGTGATCAATAATTTGAAAAACAAAGTTAATTTTAAAGCATACCAAAAGCTGTCAAATGCAATTACAACCAAATTACTCATACTAATACTACATACCTAATTATACTGATAAATATGTTTAAATTTGCCACAGAACACTTAATTCTTCAGGCCATTTTACTGTACTGGTGATAAGTTTGTGTATTTCTCTTTCTGGAACCGTAAGACTGTCAGAGCAAGGGCGTCAGGTGCACTAAATATGTAATTTAATAGATTGGCAATTTTGAAACATGAGACTCCATTCATAGATGTATTTGCTGTTTGTAGTGGTACTATAGGTCTATGTCCTTCAAATATAGAAATTCTAGTTAAGTTAAATTCCATTTCAGGTGGTCATATCAAAAATATATCATTATCATTGTAAACACTGCATTATTTCATATATTTCTAACAGAAGAAAACTTATGATTGGAAGAATTTTCCACAAACTAGCTTCTGGCTCTATACATTTCAAACCCTCTTACCCCTCCACTATCCACATAGTCTGATGCTGGAGGCCATAGGACACAGTCTGTAACGTAACCTCTAACTGACACCTACATAACATGACTCCAGTTAGGCTCACATAGTAGACAGCAAAAATATTTCTGGACATCACTCTTTACTGAAACAGAAGCTAGCAATAACTTAAGTGAACAAACACTGAGTGTAAACCGCATAAATTTACCCAAGTAAACTCAAATGCAGTGAATCTCCAAATTCTCTTCCCTTTAGTCATAATCCCCACCTCCCACCCCCAAAGGCTCGCAGCTGCTGCAGTACCAGTTTACACACAGAGAAATGTGATGAAGAGGTAGTTAGAATAGAAGGGGGCAGTGGACTTAACCAATGTGGTCAAAATATCTTCTCAAATTTTACAAAAACATGACCATGTGAACCCATTTCTACCCCAACCCCCACCCTGGGCTCATACAAGTGAAAAGCCCTATACTTAAACTTGTGGCTTTATTAGGAGGCAGAGGTCCAATGTTACTATTTTCTGTATGGATAACCAATGGCCTCAACACACTTATTGAAAAGTCCATTTTTTTTCTCTTTTTGGTCTGCACTATCACCTGCTAATACATTGAGTTTCCCAATATAATTGGGAATCCACATTTATATGTGTTCACTGTACATGGTTCTGGTTTCCCCTTATGGTTGGTTCCTTTTTAAAAGGTCTTGGTCTCTTAGCAATTTCCTTTACTTTCTATAAACCCAATAATGCAGGAAAAATATGTTTTACGCTGGATCTAGTTGTTTTATAGGAAGAGGGACTCCATGAATGTATACTACTCTATACTGTCAGACACAAATGTCTCTGTACTTAAAGTTCTAAATTTTGGTTATTATATATTTCATTTTGAGAATGTCTGGTCATTCTTAATGGTCCCTTATTCTTACTTATATTTTTGAAACATTATTTCATTTTTCTAAATTTATTAAATATATACATCTTGTATTTTGTAGCTGGTAATTCCAATATGTGTCATCTTTGTAGGTCTGATTCTGGTTATCTGCTGTTTCTATTGACTCACTGGGTCCTGTTTTCTCACAGTACTCGTGATTTTTGATTACGAACATATGTTCAATGCATCTGTATCTGTCATAATTTTTGAAGCCTGATTCATAGGAGTTTTTTTTCTTCCTAGAGACATTTTGAATTTGTTTCTGCCAAGTGCCTGGGAGCAGTTTAAATCCAGGACCATTTTAAAATTAATTCTTGGCTGGAGGTTTTTCAAATCAAACAGAGGTATAATTTGGGCCACAAACTCTTAAGATCCAGATTGTGGTATCAATCTTTGTTGAAAGAATTCCCCTGCCAATGGTATCCTATGCCAATATTGAGACAATTAAGAAATTTTTTTTCTTGTTCACCTTTACATTGAGAGTCTGGCTCTTGAGGATAGGTCGATATTTATACATGACTTTCCTGTCACAGTGCTTCACAGTCTGTTTGCGAACTAGCATGGATAGATACTTTTGTAAAATACAACTAAAATGAGTTACTAGAAAAATGGAATACTGCTTGGATGTTACTGACTAAAAAGTTATTCTTTAGAAACATTTACATTTCTAAACACTCTCAATTTCTATTCAAATCTATGGATTGGCAACAGATAATTTGTAGACAGATCTACAAACCCCACTTAGAGTAGCACTATCCTATCATTCTTCCCACCTTGGGCAGGCCCTAAGCTTTATCACTTATTTCCACACCCCACATGGCCATTAAAATAGAAGTGTAAGGTCTATTGAAATGGGCAGATGTCACAGAGTCTTGGGTGGGTTGGGCACTCACCAGCTTATCTCTGGACTTCTATGCTGACTTCATTTTGACCTCTAAATATATCACTTAGACCTCATAAACTTGGTAATGCATTAAAAGACATTCTCCCATGATGCAATGCTCACCTTCTTAATTGAAATGTATGCATATGTTCACCAAAAGGCATGCATGAAAGTATTTTTTACCATATTTTTCATAGTTGCTCCAAACTGAAAAGAGCCAGAATTTCTATTAACAATAAATAAATTATAATCACCCCATATATTGTATGGTAATAAGAATGAAAAAACTATTGATAATACAATAATAGTAATGATTCTTACAAACATGATGTTGAGCCAAAGAAGCCAGAAATAAAATCATATATATTGTATAATTACATCTAAAGTTTAAAAGCAGGCAAGATTAACCATCCTGAAGACATGTGATTTCCCTGCTTAAAATCCCTTGCATGCCTTGGGAGGAGTGATGGCTCACAGGGATCACACCCATCTCTGCCTCATGTTCTCTAGATCAGGGGTCCCCCACCTCCAGACCACAGATTGGTACTGGTCCAGCACAGCAGGAACTGGGCTGCACAGCAGGAGGGGAATTTAAATGTATGGGCTTGAATCATCCCAAAACCGCTTCCCCCACCCAGGTCCATGAAAAAACCGTCTTCCATGAAACCAGTTCCTGGTGCCAAAAAGGTTGGGGACTGCTGCTGTAGATGCTGTTCACATGGGTTGTTCGTTTGTGAAATTGCATTGAGGTTGACATTTATGATATGTTCACCTTTTTGTGCATGTTTATGTTTCATTAAAAAGTCCACTTAATAAAAAGTACTTTTCAAAAGCTTATCCAAGAGCAATAGTCAAGAAGCTACAAAAGCCTGAAAGTCGTCTTCAACACTTCTCTCTTCCCTTACCCCTCGTCCAGTAGATGATCTGTTTTATCACCCTGTCCTGTATAGTTCTGTGTCTTAAGTACTCTCAGTTCCCTTCTCTTCTCTCCATCTCCTTTCCAGACCATCGTCTCTCACCTGCGCTTTTGTACCACATCCTAATCCTTTTCCTGCCTCTACTTTCACTGCTCTCCAAACTGCTGTAATCAAGATGATCTTCTAAACACACAAATGTGACTATGCTATGTGTCCCTGCTTAAAATGCCTTCCATGCCTCACCATTTCTTTCAGGTAAAAGACCAAAATCCTCATTGGGGCTGGCAGGGCCCTGCCCAGTCTGTCCACTGCCAATGCTAGGAGCTCATCAGGGCCAGTCTCGTTGTCCTTCACTCCGTCAGAGCTGACATTCTTTCAGGCCTCGAACCTGATGCATTCCTTTCCATGTAGGCTCCTTCTTACATGCAGGTGCTTTGGTTGAAATTGTTTTTCCTCCTTTCCTCAGAACTTTTTACCAAACTAACTACTTGTAGATCTTAACCTCTTCCTCAGTTAAGCCTCCACTGTTCTGTTCTTTTTTTCTTGTCATCCTTTATTTCCCTTTAGAGCATGCATCGCTTTGATGACTCCATCATTGACTGTAGTAATTGATGGCGATATCTGTCTCGCCCACTGAAATATTAGCTTTAAGAGCAGGAGTTGTATCCATTTTGTTAACTATCATTTTCCCAGTGCTTAACACAGTTTAATACTTGTTCAATTAATATTTGCCAAGGAAATGAATGAATGGATGTACTTTGCTATACTGTAATAGAAACTGTGCTTGAGAAAATTACATTAAATTATTACGCCAAACATTTATTTAAACCCTGCAGAAAACTTACTAGAATTTTTTTTGCAAAACTTTTTGGGCACTCCTAGATATTCTATTCCTTAGTTAGTTTCTTTAAATCATGTTATTCCCTGACCCAATCTCCCCATCATATTGATGTGATCTGCCTGCCTTGCCCCTCTCACACTGCTTGTCCCTTCTTATGCTGCCCTTCCTGAGCCTTGAACATCCCAAGCATAGTATTGCTTTAGGGCCTTTACGCTAGCTATATGCTCTGGCAGGACTGCTGTTCCCCTACATGCTCATGTGGTGGGCTGTTCCTTGCTCATGAAGCTTCAGCTCCAAGTTCACTCTTTCAGAGAAGTTTTTCCTGAATCCTTAGTCTAAAGGAACCTCCGTGTCCCAGACACTCTCTACCACATCTTCCTTTGTTATGTTTTATTTCTTCATAACATTTACCAGTTGCAGAAATTATTTTCTTTATTGTAATGTTGATTGTTCTATCCTCAGCACTATAGATTGTAAAGCCCATGATGGCAGGCACTGTATTAGTTTTATTCACTGCTGTGTCCAATGCATCTGGCAATTTAACTGGCACATAGGAGGTGTTTGATAAATATTGATTAAATATAGAAAAATTTTGTCCAATAAAAACGTTTTGCAATGATGGAAATAATCTGGGTATTAACCAGCATTCTCTAGAGAAAAAGAACTAATGATCGGGGGGGAAGATGGCAGCAACATAGGTGGGAGCGGAGTCCACTTCCCCTCAATGCCAGGGAAATACCTAGCTGATCTGAGGAGCAGAGCGAACAGCCAACAGTATTCCAGCATATATGAAGATCAGAGACCAAAGATAGAGGACATTGAAAGATCTGACGGTAAGAAGAGTGCTTAAGGACAATAAGGTCCCCCGGACCCGGGACCCGCACTGGACAAGGGCGGCAGAAGTGCCAGTCCAGGCGCAGGGGCTGCTGCAGGAGTCTTGGGAGAGGGCTAGGCTGAGCTGTGAGCAGCCAGGTGCTTGTTTGGACCAGGGGGGCTTGAATAGGAAGAATTTCTCAAAAAGAAAAAGAAAATAGAGGCACTCAGGGGCTAGTTAGAGAACTCTCGCCAGCAGCCGGGGCCCCTGGCGCCCATCCCCACTCCACCCCTGGACTGCCAGCACGGGATAAGCAGCCCCAGCTCTCACGGGAGGCCCGGTTGCGCGCACCCAGATTAGCGAACTGGGGGCCCACACATGAAACCCCGGAGGGACGCCCACACCTGAAACCTCAAGTGGGAGAGCATCTGGAGCAGAGGCTAGCTGCTCCACCCACAGGCCCAAAACTACAGACCCTAGTGCTGCGTGACTCAGTCCCTGGGTGGCCCCGCCCGCCCTAGAGACTCAAGCCCAGGGCGGCTGTGCACGACCCAAGCACAAAGCCGCTGGATTGCCTGATCAACAGTGTGACTGCCTGCCAGGGACCATACCTACAACTCCTACCTAACACCTGTGCACAGAGCCCTGCAGGGCCTACTAGCTCTCTAGGACAAAGGCAGAACACCCAGCAGAGGGGAGCTGCAGGGCTAGGGGACACTGCAGGCTGAACAACAGCAAAGAGTGTGGCCCAAGAAGGGAGAAAAGTGAAACCAATCCTTCCAACCACCCCCTCCCGTTGCACAGACAGGACGACCAGCAGAACTAACCTGACCGGTTTAAAGCCAGCAGAAGATTTTTTTTTTTCCTTTCCTCCTTTCCCCCTGAATTCCTTCTTCCTTTCTTTTTTTTTTCATTCCTTCTTCCTCCCATCCTTTACCTTTTTTATGCCTTCTTCCTGCCTTCTTTTATCTATTTCTATGTTTTAATTTTTGTTAAAATTCCTTCTTATCTTGCCTCCAATCTTTCTTTATTCCTTCTTCCTTCCTTTCCTCCTTTTCTATTTCCTTTTTCCTTCCTTCCCTTCTTTTTTTTTTTTCTTCCCCCCTTTCTCTTTTTCCCACAGGTGAGACAACAAAACCTGGAGTGCTGAAAAGACTAGAGTTAGACCGTGTTACACCTATAAACGTCAGCTCAAGACCAGTGAGCACAGGAGATTAAGGAGACAGCACCACCGAATCCCATTGGCATTCTACCCTAGAAATTCACACCATCAACCCAGGGAGTCAGAATAGATCAAAGAAGCAGAGGCTAACAAAAAGAGTCTCACAAACAATGGGAAGACAAAGAAACAATTCCCAAATGAAAGGAAAGGAGGAAGTCTCAGAAAGAATGCTAACTGAAAAAGAGGCAAGTCAACTATCAGATACTGAGTTCAAAGCAATGGTTATCAGGAAGCTCACTGAGCTCTCTGAGCTCAAAGAGAACTACCAGAAACGACAGGGAAACTACAATGAACTCACTGCAAACTATATCAACATGAAAAAGGAAATAGAAACTATCAACAAGAGCCAAGAGGAAATGAAGAATACAATTTCTGAATTGAAGAACACAGTAGAAGGAATGAAAAGCAGACTTGATGAAGCAGAAGATTGGATCAGTGAGCTGGAGGACAAAGTAGAAAAAAACACCCAGAAAGAGCAAGAAAAGGAAAAGAGGCTCAGAAAGAATGAAGAGGCAATAAGGGAAATGCAGGACAACATGAAACGTAACAATATCCGTATAATAGGAATACCAGAAGGAGAAGAAGAAGAGCAAGGGATAGAAAACCTGTTTGAAAAAGTAATGATGGAAAACTTCCCTAATCTGAGGAGAGAAAAAGTCACCCAAATCCAGGAAACACAGAGAGTCCCAAGCAAGAGGAACCCAAAGAGACCCACTGCAAGACACATCATAATTAAAATGGCAAATTTCCAAGACAAAGAGAGGACCTTAAAGGCAGCAAGGGAGAAACAGGATGTAACATACAAGGGAGCCCCAATAAGGTTAGCAACTGACTTCTCAATGGAAACGCTCCAAGCCAGAAGAGAATGGCAACAAATATGCCAAGTAATGAGAAACAGAGGACTGCAACGAAGACTACTTTACCCAGCAAGGCTCTCAATCAAGATAGAAGGCCAAATAACGAGTTTCCCAGACAAAAGAAGTCTAAAAGAATACACCTCCACCAAACCAGCTCTGCAAGAGATGCTAAAGGGGCTGCATTAAGGAAAGGAAGGAAAAGAGAAAGACAGAGGAACTCAGGTAGGAATAAAGGCAATGAATAACTACCTATGGATAATAACCTTAAACGTAAATGGATTAAATGCTCCAATCAAAAGACATAGAATAGCTGAATGGATAAGAAAACATGACCCACACATATGCTGCCTACAAGAGACCCATCTCAGGACAAACGACTTATACAAACTGAAAGTGAAGGGCTGGAAACAAATTTTCCAAGCAAACGGACAGGAAAAAAGAGCAGGGGTAGCAATACTCATATCAGACAAAATAGACTTCCAAAGAAGGGCCATAAAGAGAGACCCAGAAGGTCACTTCATAATACTCAAAGGAAGAATCCAACAAGAAGACATAAACATTGTAAATATATATGCACCCAACATAGGAGCACCCAAATACATAAAGAAAATCTTGGAGGACTTCAAGACAGATATTGACAGCAACACAATTATAGTAGGGGACTTTAACACCCCACTATCAAAAATGGACAGGTCTTCCAGACAAAATATCAACAAGGATATTGTGTCACTTAACAATACCCTAGAGGAAATGGACTTAACTGATATATACAGAGCTTTTCATCCCAAAGAAGCAAAATACACATTCTTTTCAAGTGTCCATGGAACTTTCTCAAAGATAGACCACATGATAGGACACAAAGCAAGCCTCAACAAATTCAAGAAAATTGAAATCATATCAAGCATTTTCTCTGACCACAAGGGGCTGAAACTAGAAACCAACCCCAAGGGAAAATACCCAAAACACTCAAAATCATGGAGACTGAATAGCATGCTATTTAACAATGAATGGGTCAAGAACGAGATTAGGGAAGAAATCAAAAACTTTCTGGAAACAAATGAAAACTAACTCACAACAACCCAAAACCTATGGGACACAGCAAGGGCAGTCCTGAGAGGGAAGTTCATAGCAATACAGGTCTACCTCGAAAACATAGAAACATTTCAAACAAACAACCTAACTCTACGCCTACAAGAACTGGAGGAACAACAACAAAGACAGCCCAGAGAAGGCAGAAGGAAGGAAATAACCAAGATCAGAGCAGAACTAAATGACATAGAGACTAAGCACAATTCTAAGGATCAATGAATCCAGGAGCTGGTTCTTTGAAAAGATAAACAAAATTGACAAGCCTTTAAGTAGGCTCATCAAGAAAAAAAGAGAGCGGATCCAAATAAACACAATAAGAAATGAAAGAGGAGAGATTACAACTGACACCACAGAAATACAAAGGATTGTAAGAAATTACTACGAAGAACTGTATGCCAAGAAATTTGAAAACCTAGGTGAAATGGACACATTTCTAGAAAAATATAATCTTCCAAAACTGAATGAAGAAGAAGCAGAAAACCTGAACAGACCAATATCAGCAAAGGTAATTGAAGCAGTCATCAAAAAACTCCCAACACACAAAAGCCCTGGACCAGATGGTTTTACAGGAGAATTCTACAAAGCATTTAAGGAAGAGCTAACCCCTATCCTTCACAGACTCTTCAAAAAAAATCCAAACTGATGGAAGACTCCCAAACTCTTTTTATGAAGCCAGCATCATCCTAATCCCAAAACCAGACAAAGACACAACGAACTGAAGAAAGAAAACTTCAGGCCAATATCTCTGATGAACATAGACGCTAAAATTCTCAACAAAATATTGGCAAACCACATCGGGCAATACATTAAAAAGATCATCCACCATGACCAAGTGGGATTCATCCCAGGGATGCAAGGATGGTACAATATTTGCAAATCAATAAACATAATACATCACATCAACAACAGCAAAGACAAAAATCACATGATCATATTAATAGATGCAGAAAAAGCATTTGATAAGGTACAGCACCCATTTCTGATAAAAACACTCAGCAAAGTGGGAATGGAGGGAGCATTCTTTAACATAATAAAGGCCATGTATGAGAGACCTACAGCCAACATCATACTCAATGGACAAAACCTTAGAGCTTTCCCACTAAGATCAGGAACAAGACAAGGATGCCCTCTTTCACCACTCCTATTCAACATAGTATTGGAAGTCCTAGACACAGCAATCAGACAAGAAAAAGCAATAAAAGGCATCCAAATTGGAAAGGAGGAAATGAAACTGTCACTGTTTGCAGATGACATGATAGTGTACATGGAAAATCCTATAGACTCCACCAAAAAACTACTTGACCTAATAAATGAATTTGGCAAAACAGCTGGATACAAAGTCAGTACTCAGAAATCAAAGGCATTCCTGTACACCAAAAATGAAACTGCAGAAACAGAAATCAGGAAAAAATCCCATTTGATATAGCAACAAGAAAAATAAAGTACCTAGGAATAAACCTAACTAAGGAGGTAAAAGACCTGTACTCAGAAAACTACACAACATTGAAGAAAGAAATTAAGGAAGACACAAACAAATGGAAGCATGTACCATGCTCATGGATTGGAAGAATTAACATCATCAAAGTGGCCATACTACTCAAAGCAATTTATAGATTCAATGCAATCCCTATTAGAGTACCCATGACATATTTCACAGATATAGAACGAACATTTCAGAAATTTATATGGAACCATAAATGACCCCAAATAGCAGCAGCAATTTTGAGAAAGAAGAACAAAGCAAGAGGGATAACAATACCTGATATCAAACTGTATTACAAGGCCACTGTCATCAAAACAGCCTGGTACTGGCATAAAAACAGGCACATAGACCAATGGAACAGAACAGAGAGCCCAGAAATAAACTCAAGTCTTTACGGTCAATTAACATTTGACAAAGGAGGCAGGAGCATGAAATGGAGTAAAAACAGCCTCTTCAACAGATGGTGTTGGGAGATCTGGACAGCTACGTGCAAAAAAATGAAACTTGATCACCAACTTATGCCATACACAAAAATAAACTCAAGATGGATAAAAGACTTAAATATAAGTTGTAACACCATAAAAGTCCTCGAGGAAAACATTGGCAGGAAAATCTCAGACATTCCACGCAGCAACATCCTCACAAACATGTCCCCTAAAGCAAGGGACATAAAGGAAAGACTAAACAAATGGGACCTCATCAAAATAAAAAGCTTCTGCAAGGCTAAAGAAAACGGCACCAAATTACAAAGAGAACCAACAGTATGGGAAAACATATTTGCCAATGATACCTCAGACAAGGGCCTGATCTCCAAAATATATAAAGAACTCACAGGACTGCACTCCAGGAAGACAAACAACCCAATTAAAAAATGGGCAAAGGACTTGAACAGACACTTCTGCAAGGAAGACATACAGAGGGCCCAGAGACATATGAAAAGATACTCAGCATCACTAGCCATCAGGGAGATGCAAATTAAAACCACAATGAGGTACCATCTCACACCATAACAAATCCACAAACAAATGTTGGAGAGGATGCGGAGAAAAGGGAACCCTAGTGCACTGTTGGTGGGAATGCAGACTGGTGCGGCCACTGTGGAAAACAATATGGAATTTCCTCAGAAAACTAAAAATGGAACTGCCCTTTGACCCAGTAATTCTGCTGCTGGGATTATACCCTAAGAACCCTGAAACACCAATCCAAAAGAACCTGTGCACCCCAATGTTCATAGCAGCACAATTTACAATAGCCAAGTACTGGAAGCAACCTAAGTGCCCATCAGCAAATGAGTGGATCAAAAAACAATGGTACATTTACACAATGGAATTCTATGCAGCAGAGAGAAAGAAGGAGCTTATACCCTTTGCAACAGCATGGATGAAACTGGAGAGCATTATGCTAAGTGAAATAAACCAGGCGGTGAGGGACACATACCATATGATCTCACCTTTAACTGGAACATAATCAACAAAAGAAAAAAGCAAACAAAATACAACCAGAGACATTGAGGTTGCGAACAGTCTAGCAGTGGCCAGGGGCGAGTGGGGTGGGGACATTGGGAAGAGGGGATTGCAGGAACTATTATAAAGGACACATGGACAAAATCGGGGGGGGGGATGGTGGGGGTGGGGGAGGGAGGTGGGTTCAACTGGGGTGGGGGGGAGGGAAGGGGAGAAAAGGCATACAACTGTAATTGAATAATAATAAAAAATAAATTAAAAAATATCTAATGAAACAAATTTATTTATGTGTTTGTTTGTTTATTTATTATAGGAACTGGCTCATGTGGTTATAGAGGCCAAGAAGTCCTAAGACCTGCCTTTTATAAGCTGGAGAACTTGGAAAGCCAGTGGTGTAATTCAGTTTGAGTTGAGGACCTGATAGTATAAGTCCTGATCTGAGTCCAAAACCTTGAGAATCAAGGATGCAGATGTCTGAGGGCAGGCGAAGATAGATGTCTTCACTCAGAGAGAGTGAATTCACCCTTCTTCAACTTAAAAAAATATTTTATTGATTATGCTATTACAGTTGTCCCAGTTTTTCTCCTTTTGCCCCACTTTCCTCAGTACCCCTATTCCCTCCAGAAATCCCCTCCCTTAGTTCATGTCCAATGGTCATGCATATAAGTTCTTTGGTTACTCCATTTCTTATATTTTTCTCAACATCCCTCTGCCTATTCTGTACCTACCAATTTGTACTTCTTAATCCCTGCATCTTTTCCCCATTCTCCCTCTTACCCCTCCCAGCTGGTGACCCTCCAAATGATCTCCATACCTATCATTCTGTTCCTGTTCTGCTTGTTTGCTTAGTTTGTTTTTAAGATTCAGTTGTTGATAGTTGTGCATTTGTTGACATTTTAATATTCATAGTTTTGATCTTCTTTTTCTTATATAGTTCCCTTTAACATTTCATATAGTAATGGCTTGGTGATGATGAACTCCTTTAGTTTTACCTTGTCTGGGAAGCACTAACCCTAACCCTTCCTCAACTTTTTTATTCTATTTTGGCTCTCAACAAATTGGATGATGTCCACCAACATTGGAGAGAGCCATTTTTTACTCAGTTCACCAACTGAAATGCTGATCTCTTCTATCATACACACCTAACAGACACACTCAGAAATGTTTTACCAGTTATTTGGGCATCCCCTAGGTCAGACAAGTTGACACACAAAATTAACTATTAAGTCTAAAAGTGCTCTGACTGATATTTATCAAGTACTTGAAATGTGCCTAGTGTGACTAAGGAACTAAATTTTAAATATTATTTAATTTCAATTTGTAGGTTAGGGCCTGCCAAAATGGACAGTGCAGCTCTAGAGAACCTAACATAATAAAGGGGGATTGCTGGTCAGGAAAGATCTCTCAGAGGTAAAGACATGTAAATAGAGACTTGGAGGACCAGTTGATGGAATCCAGGTGAGGAGTGAGGTGGGGGAGGGGAAGAGTGAGGGTGTGCATTTAACTCACAAGAAATGGGAAGGACATTCCAGAGAGAGAAAACAGCATTTGCAAATCCCTGGAAACAGAGAGACTTAAAAAAGAGATTTTTAGTGTTGAGGAATTGGGTTATTTTTCAGAAATTTTATGATATAAATGACTTTTTATTGACCCAGGGTTCATCTCATCTCAGTATTTTAATTTGGGATGCAATATGGCAGGAGGTGCATATCAGAGCCAATCTTCAAACACCCCACGTTTCCCAGTGAAGTTTCATTCCCTAAAGACTTAGCTAACATTTTGATTTTACTTAATAGCCTCAATTTTTATGTTTACTAACTGCTGTGTGAGAAAGATTTTCCTCTTATTTGGCCTTTTATCATTTTCGAACCTAAAGAGTTGACTGATTTCAGTTTGTTCACCCTCTCCATGTTTGCATTATATAATTTACTATGTAAAAGTAAAACAGAAAGTATGTAAAATTGTTTAAAAGGGTAGAAATTACTTTCCCATACATATTAAAATGTTTGGTTCAAAAAAATCAATGAAAGGCAGATAATGTGTGAGCTCTTGCAACTTTTAAATGTAATTCAATATCTCTTTTGTATTTCATTTAGATTCATAATCTCCCAATGTTTTGAAAGTTGCACATCTGATCTATATAGTCTGGTATTATATATGATATTTAATTCCCATTGTGTTATGATTATTCAGATTTAATACCAGGAGGTAATTTCTTATCCTCAAGAAAGGATTTATAGTCTAAGGATGCTTAAGTGTAATTTTTTTTGGTATACTAATTACCACTTCAAAGCTTTTAATTATAAAGAAATCTCATCTCATTTCTCACCCCTGACATCATCTTTTAAAGATTTTTAAAACTATAAACTGACTTTTCTTGAAAAGCACTTCTCTAGTTTTCCATTTAGTTTGAAGGTGTGTAGACTTTTGTGGACCAATTTCTTTTTTATGTAATAGATAAGACCTGACTTCTCAAAAGCCCATTTTTTTTTCATTAGACCATGTATATGTTTTATTTTGTTGTTATTGTTGTCAGATAAATATTGTTGTAGATGTTTATTATGGTTCTCTAAATAGAAGTCAGATCTAAGGCTGAACACAAGAGCTGGGAAGCTGAAAGTTTTAGATGTCATCTTACTGTGTGACAAAGTAAACTGCTCTAGTAGGGTGAGGCTATGCCTAATGTTCAAGGTAATTCTACATGCATTTTATACATTTTTCTGATTTATCTTTAGGATTATTGAAAAGTATTAATAATAACTAGTTGAATTAGATTCCATTAAGAAAGTTTCAGAGATGTGATACATAGTCCAGTGTACAGAACTACTAAGTACATCTATCCTCTTCTTAAGTAGCTCAACACCACTGAAGTCATTATTTAAACAGTCTCTGTCTCTGTTAATGAACAACCATGGGGCTGTAGTCAGAGACTGGAGCCTGAGTAGTTAAGAGTATAAAAGTCACCTGAATGCACGTAGCAAAGTAATGTAAAGGAGTTAAGAAAAAAACAACAAAAAAAGGGAGACTGAAGAATAAACTTGGTCACATAAATTGAATGTTAAGAAAGCCATGGTGAGTGATGCCCAAGAGAGTACTTGTTACAGAGTGGAAAGAGGGAGACCTCCTGGGACCTGGGGACCTTCGGGGAATTATATGTTAGTTATGTCCTGGACCAAGTAGTAGTGCTTTACTAAAGATGATTTGAGCAGTGGCCTGGGATCAAGCACGGCCAGAATTGATCCCAGACTTCTCTTCTGAGTGCCCTTGACAAATTACTCAACTTTTATGAATTTCAACTCTCTCTTCTAAAAAAACCGAGGATAATTATGCCTACTTCACAGACTAATGTAGGACTAAATGAGGTAATCTGACATTAGATAAAGAATGGTTCTCTTCCCATTCTTCTAATGACAACATGCATTCCTTAGAGGTGTTTTCTGGGGTTAAGGGCTGCAACTCTGGAATCGGACTGTTCAAGGCATAGCCCTCTCACTTGTGTGACCTTGGCCAAATTACTTGACCTCTCTGTGCTTCAGTTTCATTATATGTAAAATGAGGATATCAATAGTATAGGACTGTTATGAAGATTAAGAATATAAAGTACTTAGGACAGTGCTTAGTACATAGTAGACATTTTTAAAGTGTTAACTAGAAATGCTCAATAGAGGGGGGAGATAGTAGAGGGTAAAGGGGGAATAAATGGTGATGGAAGGAGACTTGAATTTGGGTGGCAAATGCAAAATGCAATATACAGGTGATGTTTTATAGAGTTGTACACTTGAAACCTGTGTAATTTTATTAACCAATGTCACTCCAATAAATTAAACAAAAATTTTAAAAAGTAATAAAAACGTTCAATAGTTCTGGATTCTTTCTAGAAGTGATTTATTTTGTCCTAGGTTATAGTCACATAACTGGGCAGGGAGATGTGGTAATAGTCTTGCCAGCTGTGGGTGAGTTTCTTGTGATCCTGTTTGGGACAACATTGTCTCCCGGGAACAGGCAGTGGTGGTAGCTTCCCTTCCCTTTTGGTTGTCGATGGTTGCAGCGCAGTTGTGGGTGAGGGACTTTGGAGCCAACAGCCAGGCTGCCTTGCATCCAGCCTTCCTTACTGACGTTGGGCAAATTAACATTTCTCACTGTCTTCTCCCTTGAGAAATGGGGATAATTTTTGCTTCTCTAGGTGGTTTGAGGATTAAATGAGATAACTACAGCTCAGGTAGCTTTCACCCATCACAGAGCTGCAGTGGTGACGATTATTATATATATATATAAATAATATAAATATAAAATATATATATATATATATAAAATAATCATCAACATAGCAGTTGAGCCCTTCGGGATTTTGAAGGGAGCTAGAAGTGGGCCCTTTCCACCTGCCTGACCTGAGGCTGGGTAAGAGGATGAAAACAATCTCTTCCTTTTGTAAGTAAGTGACTACAGAGGTGCCCCCTCCTGGACTCTGCCTTTCCTTCTCCCCACCCCTACCCCCACCACCTACAAATGTAGGCAAAGACATCATCCCTTCCAATTTTATAATCTACTCATTTCTGTATGTGCGGGTTTATCCGGGCTTGGTGGCGAGCCAAGGGTGGGTGGGGAGAGGCATTAAATCCTGGCAACCCCACTCCCCATCTCCGAATGCCGCAGGGCTCCTGCCAGCCGTCCTCGGTTAAAAACGTGCTTTTTATTTCACTTGCCCGCAGTCTCCTGTGCAGTAGCTCATTACCACCCGATTCAATCACCGCTGCCAGCATCTCCCCAGAACGTTCTCCCCTTCCCCCATTTCAGGGACACTGGTCATAGCTGACATTTAAAGGAAATAAACACTGATTTTAAAAAATTACAACCTTCTCGCCTGAAGAAACCGGCAGCAATGAATAACAGAACAGCCCAGCGAAGAGCGCCTGTCGGGGCTCAGCTCTGCTGGCCCTTCCTGCCACACGATCCCCACACCCGAGCAGCACAAATCACCATTTCCAGGCGCTATTCGAGGCTGTCAATTCCACTTTCGCTTAATCTCACATTAAATCCGGCTACAGATGAGGCTCAGTTGCAGCAGTGAGGAGCCGTGCGGGGGGGCGGGCAGCTGGAAGGACCCGAGGCCTGGATAGGAAGGAAGCGTAGAGGCCCCTCGCTGTTCGGGGCCGCGGGAGATCCCCAGAACAAGTGCGGGGCGCCCGGGCTCCGAGGCGGGAGAGCCCCGAGGGGCGCGGAGCGCAGCCGGCGCAGACAAAGAAGCCCGAGCCAGCTCCCGTCCCCGTTGCCTCTCCTTTCCCCGCGCCTCCCCTCAGGATAAAGAGGGAAGTCTGAGCGCCGAAGGGGATGGTCCCCTCCTTTTGCTCCTCCACAGAGCTAGGCAGGAGGTTCTCTCCGAGGCGTTTACGTCCCTCGCGGACCCAGTGACCCCGACAGTGCCCGCCGACCCCTCCAGCTCGCGCACCTCAGCCGCCCTTCTGTGTGCGACCTGGGCTTAGGCGCCTGGGCCCCCGGAGGCTGCGCCCCGCACCGAGCGAGGTGCGGGCGCGAGAGCTCAGGAGGGCCGGGGCGGGCGAGCGCGCGGGGGGAGGAGGCGGTGCTCCGAGGCGGAGGAGAGGCCGGGACACGTGTGGCGGCGGCGTGGGGGTGGGGTGGGGAGGCACTCGGCGCCCGGGGCTTTAAGAAGGTGTGGAGGGGGGCGGGCGCTTTCCCAGGACTGGCCGAGGGGCGTCGCGCACGGCGGCGGCGGCTGCGGCTCGCAGTGGCTTGGGCGACTCTCAGCGCCCGCAGCCCTGGCCCCTCTCTCGCGCGGACCAAAGAAACTTTGCGAGCCGCGGTCTCCCGCCGAACTTCCCTGTGGGGCTCCGCTCCCGAGCCGCTCTGCTCCCGTTCGCCGCTTCTCGCCTTCCCCCCGCGTGGCTTCTCCATCCCGGCGTCTCCAAAACTGAATGAGCGAGAGGCGCTCGGAGAGCGCGGCGGCATGGAGCGCAATTGCTGGGCCGCGCGGACTTTCCTCCTGGCGCTGTTGCTGGGGGCGACGCTGAGGGTGCGCGCAGCGGTGGGCTATTACCCCCGCTTCTCGCCCTTCTTTTTCCTGTGTACCCACCACGGGGAGCTGGAAGGGGATGGGGAGCAAGGCGAGGTGCTCATTTCCCTGCACATTTCGGGCAACCCTACCTACTACGTACCGGGACAAGAATATCATGGTAGGTACCACGGCATCTCCGCGCTCGCCGCCGTCCTGGTGCGCCCGTGGGCGCAGCGTTTTCTTCTTTTCCTTTTTCCAAGGGGCCATTTAACAAGAACCATCCCATCCCTCAATATTGCGCCCTTTGGAGGGACACAGAACAAAGTTAGTGAGAATAGAATCGCGAGTTGGAATTTATTAATTACTCTTCACGCAAACCACATTCCCCTCACGCATCGTAAGGAGCTGGTATTTGTAAGATATGTCTGAGAATTCTCGGGGGTCGGGTCTTTCCCCCTCCTCCGAGCAGCTGACACTTTGAATGAACCCGCGCATCCTGTTTCCCTAACCCTAGTACTTGGATTCCAGACCTTTGTCTTGCTCCTGGTTACCCCCTGAAGGGTCTCCGGGTGACGTCGGGGCTGGCACCAGGCTTTTTGGACGGGCTGGTGACAGATTGACGCGCCCTAGTCCTTGGCCGCCTCGCGCGGTCGCTAGCCCGCTGCAAAGTTCCCGCTGCTCACCAGCCAGGGGTCCCTCTCATTTTATTCAGTGTCCAAAGCCTTCTGAAAGGTAGCGGCTGCTCCCAGCTCTCTATTCTTTTAAAAGTGTTTAAATATCAGTAGTTGATTCCTCTGTTACATTTAACATGCTGTTTAGATTTAGAATGATCTGTGCGATGTTTATTAATGACTTAGTCTTTTATTTATACAGCTTTAATTTCCAGGTAGGGGCAGGAAGGCCCTTATAATTTAAAGGTACCTTTAAAAAAAAAGGATCATATGGAGTCCTTCATCAAAATGAAATATTATTGAAGAAGTAAAATTTAGCTCCAAGAAATACAATTTTATGTGGTGCATGTATTTTTAATATTTTAAACTAGTAAATACAGTTTGTGGGAAAATAGAAAGCTATTCTCTGTCTTCTGTGTTTCTGCTGGACCTTCTGAATATTTCACTTCCATGGAGCTTTTAAGCCATGACAGGTACTATTTGATAAGAATTTCAAGGCAAAAAATACTATACCTAACTAAACTGAAACTATGGTCTAGTAATCTCATATATAGTTTCCATCTCTTGTAGGCTAAAAACTATTTACATAGCAGGAGATAACCCATGCAGCAGCTGCATTCAGACAACCATACATATAAAAATGATAAGAATCCTTAAGTTTCCATTTAAAAAAAGAAAACCTTGATACCTATGTTAAAATGTTTAGCATAAATCCTTTCTAGATGTTTAAATTAGTGTTTTTACAACTTTCTTGTGGCATGGTGGCAGCCTTGTCTGTAGAGCAGTTTAATTTGGTGGAATTTTAGACTTTGGAAAATTAATTTTCTGTAATTAGTCCCTCTTAATAAAAGAACTTAACCACATTCTTTTCCCAAGAACAATTTGGTGTTTTTCTGGGGTCATGAGAATGTTTTAAGTGGAAAGACCAGGCAATGTAGCAACCCAGACCTACCCCCAAGACTGATTGAACCAGTCTGTGTAACCCTTAGCAAAGGTGCTTGTCTGTTGGCAGTTCCAAGTGAGAGTGGTAGGTAAGTGAGCCAAGGCTGGGCTAAAAGGTACGATTGTCAGGCTGTGATGGAAGATTATGTGATAATACAAATCCTTATTTTTTTTTTCTGTTTTCCACATCCTTTGTAAGGTGCCAGCATAGAAAACTTAAAAATATCAGAATATGATATAGTATTTGCTCTTGCAATAAATCTCACAAATGTAAGTCACCCTAAGACTGGCCATAATTACATCCCTAAATCTGGAAAGGAATGAATGATATAGAGTAAGAATAAAGTGTAATACTTTAAGGTGGACATTAGGAGGAATGTCTCGATTTACACTTCTTTTCCGCTACTAGAAAAGGTAGAGAAATTTTATTATGTAAATTTAAGAAGATCAAATTATTATAAGGTTTGAGAATAATGTCATATTTAAAATTCCTGTTACCTATTTTATCAATATTTAGATTTTGAAATTGGCTGTAGGTACAGACCTTCAGTAAGAATTTTTCCCTGTAAAATGTTCTACAGGTAGAAGAAATGTTTAAAAATGAAGCGATGCTTACGTGTCCCTTTCTCTCTTCGAGGTTTAAAAGTGAATGTTAAAAATTAATTACATAGTATCTTTAAAGAATTAGATTGCTGATAACTCCTGAAAATTTTACCTAATATATTTTTGTGGTTGACTCCTTTTATACAAGAACAAAACAGAAGGTCATTTGGTCCAAAATTTTTAAAGCTAAGAAATCTTTAAAATATTAGCTTGAGACTATTTTTTTAACCTTCTGAATCTTTAAAACATAGCAATATGTCAGGAAAAAATGCATCTTGTCTATGATTTACATTGAACTCAGCATTTGGTGGAATGGAATTTGGATGCAGCTAATGGTTACCTCTTTTTTCACCCTAAAACAATGCATTGAGGTAGAGATGGTATGTACAACGGCACCTAACACAGAACGTTACTGTAAATGAGACTGTGCCAGCTGCCCTCTGAGCTTTGCGCTGTGTGACAGAGCTTGGCATGTGAAATGGAGAGGCAAATGTCGGTCTGGTATGAGAGTGGTTCAAAATTACGGCTCTGTATATGTATCATATTTATTAGAAGTTTACACTGAAAATTTTTGAAAAACGCTAAACCAAAGTATACTAAAGAATTTGAAGCTTGTGTGTCTAACAGAATTGTTACATATTTCCAAATTTAAGTAGTATATCCACCTATTTGCAGTTTTGGCAACCCTGTAAACAGTGCATGGTTACTTGTGCTAGTTCTTATCTCTTAAGTAAAGAGTGTCATTCGGCACCCCTGTTGTCATCTTCCTGTATCTTTTAAACTCTGTTGTCTATGACTCCCTTTAGATAGCATTCTTAGTTGCAACGAACCATGGTGCCTTTACATGAATCCACCACACCACCACAATGCAGAAACTCAGCCAAAAGAGGCCTCATATACATCCTGTTGAATTAAAAAGAAAGGTCTTAGGGTCAGAATTTTTTCTAGAATTTTCTCTGTTCGCACAAATCTCAAAATATTGTCAGTTGCCACAACATGGTTTCCAAGACCCAACCTGATTTTTTTTTTCTTTTTGTAGAAAGTTGCAAATGATGGGAAAATAAGAAATGGAAATCTAGATTATCCAGTCAGGTAGCCATTTCTCCTTTCCAGCGATGCCTGGTGATTCACTGCTTCTTCTTGTAGGGGTTCAGGACCTATTGTGAGACAAGCAAAAGTTGAGTTGATGTCTACACCTTTCCTTTTCCAAGATAATCCCTCTCTCTTACCCCTGTACCTCAGGTTTCTATCTACCATTTTTTGTTGTTGTTTGCAACCCCCTTTCCCATTCAATTTATAGTGAATATGCCAATAGTTGTCAATATTAAATTCTCCCACAGTCTCGGTTACAACTCTGGAGAGAGATTTTTTCCTTTTTGTTTAAAATAATTTTGGCACCATTTTGGGGTAAAAAGACTAGATACCACTGAAATCACGTTAGTAAGGACCCATTCACTCACACGACTGGCTGTACTCAGTGACTATCAGTAGAGGTCAGACATTAGGAAAAAAGTCTATGAAAGCCAAGCATAGGTATATGAGTCTATCCAAAGCGCTTGAGCTGTGGTGAGACATTTTATCTGAATTTTTTAAAGATTAATTTTTTTAATTGCAGTGACCTTGGCTAATAACATATAAATTTCAGGTGATTAGATTCTCTGTTATTATGGTGCCATACGGTGGGGGAAATGTTCTGTTACAATGCAAAATATGCTCTAAAATACTGATTGAGAGAAAAAAATTCTGCCTTAAGTAGAAATAAGTTGGTGATATGGCATGATGCTTTTAAAAGGGGATTTTTTTTCTTTTGTATTTTGTAAATCCCACCACTGATAGTTCTTTCATGCTACATTTCCATTCCATTATTTATTTAATCATATTGTGGAGTGGGTGGGAAAATCAGTTCCTACTGCTAAAACTGAATATGTACCTAAGGAAAAAAAAAAGAAACATATAATCAGGATTAAGTATCTAGAGCGCTTTGTTGTAACAGTTACTAGTATTACTATTATACATATGCATGTTCTGGAATCAATTGGTGGTTATTTAAAAATCACTGTTCAAAGGCAGTTCAGAGTAATGACCTTTCAGATACAGGAATGATATATATGTCAGACATAATTTTTGGTAATATACTCCAGATTAAATTCTGTTCAAAGGACTGTTTTTAATATCAAATTAAAGTAATCTGCAATGGCTAAGGTAGCTGTTTATAAGGTGTATGGTTATTTATCCTTTATAGTTCAGATTCCAAAATCAGTATATTTAAACTTTCAGAACCACTCGTCCAATGCAATTCATAAGTGAACTGCAGCTGTATCCTTCTTGTATTTGACTATGAAAATTAAACATTTTAAAGCATTTTGCTCTACTTGTCATGTATTTCATTTCACTTTCTACAATTTATTTCAATGCATTTTACTGACTTGGTTTAGATTGTTTCTTAAATCAAATAAATGTTGCTTTAATTTATATTCCCTGAGTTTCAGTCCCAGCCATTAACTAAAAAGATGTATATCAAGTCTTCAGAATTACTGAAAACAACTCATCTATGCAGATATTCTTACTTTATTCACCACACTTCATTACAAGAAATTATTTATTAGAATGTATCTCTCAAATTTTGATGAATCTTTTAAACTAATTTTATTTTCATTAAAATTGTTAAATACTAAAATAAGAAAGTTGTATCATTTAATCTATAAGTATATTTTTTACAGAACTGTCAGTCAGATTTTTCTTTTCATCTTTAAAGAGTAGGTGATAGGCATTTTAATAAGATTTTATAGTCAATACTTTTAACTTCCATTTTTTTCCTAACTTAGTTTCATTCAAAGGGAAATGTCTAACATCTATCTTTGATTTATTTATTTTTCCTCTCCAAAACTGGTAAAGTTCATTGAATGATCTTGGAATCTTGCATTGTCAATTATATAGGATATGCTGCATATTAAGCTGTTATTGTTCTTCTGATTATTTCAAATGCTACTTTGACACTTATTTGTTGCCTTTAATCTTCACATATAGTGCTGATGCACTGACTCTTTTATTTCAACTTATTTACATTTGAAAAAATATAAATTGAGTGACCAGTACTTTTTGAAAAATTGACATTTTTAAAAACTTATATATATTCTCATTCAAAAATATGAAGTTCTTTTTTAACTTAAGATTATTTGTGTCATACAGAAATAGAAAGCATGTTTGGCTCTGCACTCTGTCAGGAAAAGAAGGAAGGCAGAATGTGTTTGTTTGGAATGGGCAGGTTCACTACAGACAGAGAGAAGTGGTTTAGGCTGTGTGTGAGTGATGCTATGACATACATACCAAGTGGGAAGTTCATTTACCTAAATATTTTGGCTTCAAGAAAGATTTGAGTGATTAGTCCAACCCCCAACTTTAGAGTCATTTAGAAAAGAACCAAAGTGTATAATTTTAATCTCACCAACCTTAGGCAAAGAAGTATTAAAAATACATTTTCATCAATTGGAGTTGAATTTTCAAATGTGACGATCCTATAATGACTTTTCAAACACAGGAATGGTGTTTTGTTTTGTTTTTTAATTATTCTTTGTTCTCAGGAAATTCCCCATGACATGATATCCTTTGCTGTCAATTGTGCAGCTCAGAGAGTGATTTTCGCCACGGTCACCTGCCATGCCCATCTCACTGAAGGCAGAGCGTCTGAAGGGCTGAATACTGTGCCTATGGGTTAACCAGTTATTTCTAAAATGTGTGGTTCTCTAAAGCAATACATTTTTTTCTTTCCTTATGTGATCCCCTGTGGGAACCAACTATAGAAACTGGATTTGGGGGTGTGCAGAAGGATCAGTACAAATTTTGATTTGTGGTTTAAGTTAGCCTTAATCACTCAAAAATCAAAGCTAAGGTAATTAGATTGTTCTGTATGCCACAAAGATAGTTATGGGAACTCCGAAGTTCCAAAGTAAACGGTGAAAACCCAGGTTATCTTTTAATGCTGAATTAGCTTTTCTTAGGTAAATAAAACTTTATTTTTTAAACAAAATAAGTTTTATTGATTAGAGGATTCTTTGAAACTATAGGAGAGCTCATGAGTGTTTCCAATAGGACCGGTTATTGGTGTACATTGGTGCCTGTGTACCAAGTGACTTAGAGAAGGAGTGATAATAGTTTACCAATAACTGCTACACTCATCTCAGAATCATTTCTCCCTGCCTTGCCTTCCATCTGTATCTCACCTGCTTTCTTCCTGGGTCCCACTCTTCCTCTTTCTGAATGTTTTCATTGTCTTTCCTCGTTTGCTACCTTCTACCATGCACAGGTCCTTGCTTTTCCTCTCCTTTTTTCTTCTTTACAACTCCGTTTCTTTGCTTTCTGTTCCTTTTTTCTTTTTTGCCTTCAGATTTTCTATCACCATTTCTACTCATTTTCTCACTTCTGAAAAATACCAGTACATTTATATCAATTATTGTACTCATTAGATATTTGCAATAATAGATATGGATGCGTAGGCTTTTGTATTGCTCTTAATAATTAATGTTATTTTTTCTGTGACATGCATTTGCCCTTTTGAAAACTATGGGTTAGTTATTACTAATAGAAAAATGGACCCTCCTTCCTACACTGTAAAATCTTGCAGAACTTTCAAGCACGTAGCTGGTTAATGCTGAGTGGGCTCCTTTCCCCACTGTCAGTTATGTGGTCAAACTGCAGAATCTGATGTTTATGCACAGCAGCACGTTTATACACCATGGGGGAGAGTTGTAGAAATTAGAATACTACACAATGAATTAGCTTGAATTTGAAGGCAGATCAATTTGAGGTACCTTGAATGCATAAGTCTCTTCTAGTAAATTAATGACAGACTATCTCTGTCAACACCTTAGTCACCTCAAGTCATCTCACTTTCTTGCTGGTCTCATTGCCAAGGCTCATAATTGTAGTTACAAAGCTATAAAATAGTGATTGCCACCTTTTAAGTAGATGGCCCTTAACGGAGCTCAAAAAGAGGCTGGAAGACCTTGGTATAAGGCAAACACTGGATTGGGAGTCAGGAAGAGAGGTGTGTGGTTCTAGGGTAAGCCCCAGAGTCTTTCTTGAACAATATTGATTTTATTGTTCTTATCATGTGAACTCTAATGTCTATTCCAGCTCAAAAATTCAAAGATTTCTTGGCTGAAAGCTTAGACTTATTACATTAAAAAGAGAGATCCAGGGAGGCACAGTGTTATAGTAGAAGGAGTTCAGACTTTGGCAGCACAGAGACTATATCTGTTCTCTGCCACTTTTAGTTGTGTGCCCTTTGCAAGTTACCTATTCTCTCCAAGCCTCAGTTTTCTCATTTCTAATCTACAAATAATAATAGCTTTATTTCACGACTACAGTTATTATTAAATAAGGTAATACATATAAAGCACCTGGCATTTATCTAATAAGTAGGTGCTTATTAGATAGTTTTTATCATCTGGTACAATCCCACAACATTAGGTAAGGATATCTGAAGCAATGTATATACTGACAGAAGCTATTCAATCATGTCTGTTCACTTTGTACCTCATTACTATGTAGCAGTTTTCAAGAGAAATTCCAAAATGAGTATATTGAGGAAAGTCACAAAAGTAAAAAAAAAAAAAATCAACCCACCATGACATACTTATAATCAGAAATTGCTTCCAAGACAAAATAAATAATATGACTTGCCTAGAACTGAAAGGCAATAGTTATAGTTCTAGTCCCACCAAAACTTTTATTAAACGAAGTCAAACAATTCCTAAGTCAAAGCTTCCTATTCTAAATTGAATATTCTTTCTAAATTGATAGTCATGATAACAACCAAATTTTGTACATTTAGGTGTTCGTCTAAGAAAGATGTCAAAATAAGTAAATGGCAACCTCAGTTTAATATTTTTTATCATATCCTATAATTTATGTGTCTACGACCCCATGTAAATAATTTAAAAGTACAAAATCTTTCAGCCAAAGTAGAGCTAAGAGAGATTATTTTGATAGTGGATCCAGAGTTTACCAGGTCCTCAGGAACTGAAGTGGAAGGCTACTACATTTAAAATAAAAATATACTTCTTAGGGTAAAAGCATTGGCTGGCCAGTGCATTCTGTCTGTCCACTGTAGCAAAGCTCATATGGGTGGGCAAATGACTGCTAGGTTGCTTGGGAGCATGGATGATCTCAATGACAGACTCCAGCATCTAGGAAAGCTTGTCTGTACGGCTCACGTCAGCTGGGCTGGATGGCATCTTCTTTCCTCAACAGAGGAAGATTGTCCTGCTTCTAGACTCCATGGATAATGCCTTGTTATGTGGCATTGATTGCTTGTTGTCTATCCAGTCATTACCAAAATTCCCTTTCTGACTGATTTTGTTGAGAACAACTATGAGTCCACTTAAAATTATTCACTTCCAAGGCTCCCTTGTCATGTAATTTAGTGAGAGGTGGAAATCAACCGGGTGGAGTCTTTAGAAAGATTATTGATAAAGATGATTTTTAAAAAGACTCAGCAAATATTTGCTTTTTGCTCTCCTCTTCCCCATTTGTTCTAATCAGGATGTGATACAACTATTTTGTGACCTTGAGGATAGTGCTTACATGCTAAAGATGGTGGGCTAGGAGTTTAGAAGGAGCCTGGGCCTTTATTTATACCTTTGACCAGCTGTACCCTGAAACACCTCTCCTGGACTTCTTGTATCACAAGAAAATGAGTCAGGTTCCTGTTACTGTATTTACGGCTGAATGTAATCCTAATGATTTCTTGAAGGCACACAGTGTGGCCCGGTTTACATTCTCTTTTAGGTCAGTCACACGTACACCAAGCTCTGAATTGCTCCAGTCCTCCCATAGAATTGCCTTTGGTCACCATGATAAAAGTAGGATGTTTCCTAAGACATTTTTAATAATATATTTTCAAACTGTCTCTCAAGTTGTGCAACCACTGTAGGTGGCAAGATAGTGCATTTTATGTTAACTTTTTTAGTAATGCTTTGAGAAAGTAACCTGTGCCTGACCCCCAATTTCTGGAGTTTGTTATAACTGACAATTTATGCTAGTTAGTTTCCTTCACTGAACTTTGTTTCCTGACAGTCCTATCTTTCAAAAATGCAGTGTCACCATATGTAAATCCTGTTGACATTTAAAGTCCTTAGATATGTGAGATAGTTGTAAATGTGAGCTCTGCCCCAACCTTAACCTTATTTGTCATGTATGGCTCAGCCTCTAGGACCAAATCCAACATTGTCATTTCTCACGCTTGTTACATATCAACAGAGGAAACAGGCGTCTCAGTGTTACCTTCAGGAACATGTAACCTTTTTATTTAGGCCACTTTCGTTATGAATGTTGAACTATCCTATGATCATAGTTCCAGTTCTTTTCTTACTTCCTTTTCTCTGTAAACACTTCCTGCATTCTCATCCTGCAGAAAGTTGTAATATGTTTAGTGTTAGTGATAAAGGAATATAAGGAAATTAGTTGGTTTTAGGCTCTTTTAGAAAAAATGTGTTCACATTCCCATTTGAAGCCATGATATTATCAAACAGTTTTTTAAAAGGCAACTCAAAGGCTTAGAAATAAATTAGTAACAACAACACTAATAACAGCAAATACTAAATAGCATAAAGTATGTGCCAGGCACTGATCTAAATGCTTTACATATATTAATAGATGTAATTCTCAGAACAATCTCATGAGGTAGGTACTATTATCTTCCTGTGATGGATATAGAAACTGACTCATAGAGATGTAAATGTTTTGCGCAAGATCAGAAAGCTATTATGTAGTTCATGTTGCTCCAGAATCCATACTTTTTTAAAAAATCCCCACCTGAGGACATTTTTTCATTGCTCAGAGAGAGAAAAAGAGAAAGAGAGACACAGAGAGGAAGGAATGAAGGAAGGAAGGGAGGGAAACATCAATATGCCCTTCTCGTACGTGCTCCGACTGGGGATGGAACCCACAACCTGTGTATGTTCCCTGATCAGAAATTGAACCCGCAACCTTTTGGTCTATGGGGCAATGCTCCAACCAACTGAGCCTCACCAGCCGGGGCCAAGTATGGATAAGAATCCATACTTATGCATTTATTAACTAGTATGCATTTATTTTTAGAAATGACAATTAATTTCAAGAAAGGGATAATAAGAAATAGTAACAGACATTTTGTCTTACCTTTACTATTTTTAAAAAAATTTTAAAAATTGAATTTATTGGGGTGACATTGGTTAATAAAATTACATAGCTTTCAGGTGTACAATTCTGTGATAGATCATCTGTATATTGTATTGTGTGCTCACCACCACCGCAAGTCCAGTCTCCTTCCATCACGATTTATCCCCCCTTTACCCTCTTCCACCTCTTCCCACGCCCTTTCCTTCTGCTAATTACGGTACTATTGTCTATGTCTATTAGTTTGGGGAATATTTTGCTTAATCCCTCCACCCTTATTACCTAGCCCCCAACTTCACCCCTCTGACAGGTGTCAGTCTGTTCTGTGCATCCTTGAGTCTGTCTTTGCTTTGTTTGTTAGTTTATTTTGTTCATTCAATTCCAAATATAAGTGAAATCACATGGCACTTGTCTTGCAGTAAGAGAAATTTTAAGAAAGAGACAAGGAAAAGTAAAATTTAATTTTGCTATTTAAAATAGAGATTGAAAAATCAAACCAGGAAGTTGATATCCATACCTAACAAGGCCAGAATTGTGTAGTCCTAAATATTCCTTGATTAGACATTATATTCTAGATAAAGCACAAAGCAAAAATATCATTTAGCATACTGTTGACTGGAAACGGTTAACATACCTTCAAAGTATGATGACAAATAAAAATATAACAAAGTGATTTGCAAGTTTTATTCAACTTTATTTTTAACATTTGATGAATATACCTTATTAAAATTTTAAAGTAAATAGTAAATTTGTTCTTTGACTCACCAATGGAACTTAAGTAGGACTGAATATAAGAAGAGAATTATAAACTTAGAGAAATATTTTAACCAGTTCATTGATGCTCATCTATTTGTTCATTATACATATACATATACATATACATATACATGCATATATGCAATTTCTTAAGTGTTTTAAGTGTGGAGGTATAGCTTGCAAAATTGAGTGATGTGGTACACAATGAAAGTTCAGGTGATAACCCAGAGCTTTCTGTGGTGTCAGACCTGCTCACCAGTCACGGGCCGGCTCTTACAGTGATACGATAGCAATGGCATAACATTTGTTTTTTACTTGCTTTTATATAGTTATTTTTTTGTAAATGGATCAGATCTTTAAAAAACACTTTATGTTGAACTCATTTGAATGAGAAAATAACAGCAACTGCTAAGCACCCTTTCCTGCCTTTGCCTACATCACCTAGGGCAGAGGTCAGCCCTAGGCTTTGTGGCAACAAGGCGAGGGCGACACAGGAGAGATTGCCAGGCTGTAAGTTCCTAGTGTAGAGAAACAGGCATCAGCCCTTGTCTCATAGTTACATTAGTAATATGAATGTTTACTCATTTGTCACCATTATAGTTTATTCCGAAGTTTGCCATCAGATGTGAACTGAGGTCTACTAACACCTGGTAGAAGCCAAATCAGAGAGTGGAAGACAAATTCATGGTGACAGCTTCCTGTTCGGAACCCACAGAGGTTCTCAGAGGGCCTGAAGGGAGGCCTATGCTTTCAGTAGGAGAGAAAAATTTGCCTCAGTAGGCTTTATCAAAAACATAGTGGCCTTTATAAAGATAGTACAAAAGACTGTAGAAGAGGTCTACCTATAGATATTTCCTTTTCTCAGGTGGGACAAACCAGATCGTTTCCCCTTTTACATTTGTCAGTGAGCAGTGCCAAGTTGTAGCTCTAGTGGGCAAATCTGTGAGCCTCAAGGGTGGCAGTAGGAAGCTATTGGACTGTGTACCTGGTAAGCTGACCTGATGCAGGTATTAAACCCTTTAGAATATTTCTCTCAAACACAAATAGTTTATGTCAGTCTCTTAACAGAAACTGTGAGGCAAACACTTCAATTCCAAATAAATTATGAAATATGTTAAACATACAGAAAACTACAAGAAAGGAAAATTCAAAATTGGTATCACTAATGAGTACCCAAGGGATACCTGTCTATATTCACTGAAATAAAATGCAAATGCTCTGAAGATCAAGCTCTTCACAGATGCTAAAATATTACTCGTTGATTTGACCTGCATGATTTTTGCTCCAAACAAGTTTGTCTTGTCCCACCTATACCAGTTGTTCCCAGGTGTTTTTACAACATAATGAAAAACATGGAAGTCCTGCAGAAATGGAATAGGAAATCTTGGGTGAGGCACATGCTTGGTTTCCATCCTGTAGAAACAGCCATAGAAAAAGTCTATTACTTTAATTCATTACAAACCAATAAATATTTACAGTGAATACAAATAATTTTTCTTCTTAGAAATGTTTGTCAGTGAAAGAAATATTTACCATAAGAAATTAAGGGTGGTTATTGGAATATTACTAAATAAAAGAATATCTTAAGCTTTTATTTTGCCAATATGATAACAGCTTCTAAACTTTTAATTTTTCTTATTGTGGAAAAATAACATAACTTGGAGACTTATGAGTTTTATTTGCTATCACAGAGCTGTACAGTTTGGAGACTAGTTGTTATATCAGGGTACTCTGGTTGCCAACCACAGAAACATACTTTGACTAATTTGGGTGATAGGAATTGATTAACAGGTAGTGGGGTAACTTGCAGAATGGAAGGAAATTTCAAACATTGGACTTAGAAATTATGATAGTATATGAAGGAGGAAGGAGTGATCAACTACTACTAAAGGAATAGTGGTGGTAAAAACCATGTTTTTCTGGAATTCTGATTCCTGGGACCACAGGTCTCATTGCCATCTCACTGAGATGGATGTTGGGGTGGGAGGGATATATCTCCAACGGAAAAATTGAGGTGCTGTTACGCCAAAGAAGTGGTAGTGAGTGTAGGGCAGGCAAAAACACCAGATGGCTACCACAGTATTCAGTATATACGTTTAAGAAAAAAATGATGCAGAATGATCACTCTCTGGGATAGCAAGGTACTGTTGACAACACAAGCCATGTGGAGAAAGAAGCACTAGTCTCTGGGGTCCTATAGCATCCTTTATCAAATGTGAAGATTTTAGTGATTTTTTTGTGAGGAGGGACAGGGAGCAAAACTGTCCTCTTATTACATATGAATATCTAGCCTAAAAGTGATTCATCATGCTTTTGTAATTTTGTGAAGTGTCTAATTCTCTGAAGTCTGTACAGTGCAGTACAGACTGCTTATCCTTGTACATGAAGCTCAGATTCTCTGGGATGTGAGTGTCTATCTTCACTTCAAATCCCAGGGAACTTACATTCAGTGACCTGCAAGGGAACATCAAAGGTAAATTAGTGAATACAAGGCTCTGCCTTCATGTGTCACTATAGACAAACCATCTCTACATTTGCTAGGAAGATGTCAAAGTGCTTCTCTCAGTCTTCAGCTTATCAGAACCATAGCACCACTTGTTAGAGTTGACCACCCCTTCTTCTCGACACACACGTTTACCATTTGGCTGCTGGGATTTCATTCGTTCCTAGTTCCTTCCTACCTCCTTTCCCAGCCTCCTTTGCTGTTTCTTCCTCTTCTCTCTGACCAGGGCTCTGCTCTTGTTCCTTTTCTCTTTTCATCTGCCCTATCTCCCTAGGTATGCCATCTGCTCTGCTGCTTGAAGTGTCATCTGCATGCTGATGACTCCCTGGACTCCTATGTCTTACGCCCTACTCAATATCTCCACTTGGATGTCTACTGGCATCTCAAACTTAATATACGCGAAAATGAGCTTCTTGTTTCCCCTCACCCTGACACCTGCAAAGTAGCTCCTTGAGTCTCCTCAACTCCATTATTGCTGAGTTCTTACAGTGTTCAGTCCCCAAACCTTCTTTCTCTAATACCCCAAACCCGATCCATCCGTAAGTCCTACTGGCTTTACATTTAAAAACATACTCAGAATCTGACATTGCTACCACTGCCTCTCACCTGGGTTATTTCAACACTTGCTTACCTTCATTCTAGCCATAAAACAGCAGCCAGAGTGATCCTGTTAAAATGAAAATCATACCACTCCTTTGCTCCTTACCTAGGGCAATTGTGCATTCCACCAAAGTGCTTGGAACAGGCCCAGGAGGCTTCTGTTTTCCCAGTGTCCCATCCAGTTTAGCATTTTTACTAGCAAAGATGCCCCAATTTGAATGACAAATTTTATCATAATTCTATCCATCCCTTTCATTGGTCCCCATCTCTCTCTGAGAAAAAGTGATAGTCCTTGACGTGGTTTATAAGGAAGGCCCTGTAGCACCTGGCTCCTCTCTGCTTTTCTGACCTCCAATGTTACTACTTTCCTCTTACTCTTCCACTGAAACCATGAGGGCCTTTTTTTTTTTGTCCTTCAATCACAGAAGGGGCTCAGTGTCATCTCAGGGCTTTTGCACTTCCTGTTCCCCAGATAGCCCCATGCTCCCTCTCTTCCTGATTCAGGCTCATATTAAAAAACCACCTCCTCATTGAGGGTTTCCCTGACAACACTGTTTAAAACTGTGGTCCCTCTTCTTCAAACTATTCCATATGCCCATGGGCTGCTTTATTTTTTTTTCATAGCTGTTTTTTATCATCTATATATTTTACTTTTTACCTTGTTTGCTTTCTGTGTACCATCAGTATAATGCCTCCATGCTCCACCAAAGTAGGGATTGTTGTCTGTTTCATTCGTCACTCTGTTGCCAGTGCCTACAATAGTTCCTGGCACTTTCCTGGCACTTTTGATTTAATGAATCAGTGAGCAAAAATAGCACTAAAACCCTGTCAAATCTCAGTTACATTAAAGTTGTTGTTGAAAGTGATAATTCCAAAATAAAGTAATTAAGAGAATAATTTATAAAGAGATTTGTGAGTATAATTTCTAAATTTTGGCTTTTTGATTCCATGATAACAATGTTTAAAAAAATCTGAAAATCATGTTTCTACTTTCCCACTCTCAAAACTTACAAAATTCTCATGACTTTTGTGAGACTGTGTAATGCTATTTATAGCAGTCTGTTGGGCTGGCTTTGCTTTAACTATATGTTAGCATATCCAGAAAAGTTCTCATAGCAATTAGTGACTATAATTATTAATAGAAACTATAATAGACTTTAAGCTCTTATTCCCAGAAGCTCCTCTATGCTGCACCATAAATAAATTTGAAGCAATTTTGATGAATGGGTAGCTAGTTTGTATTTAAATTTTCATCTGAATGGGAATAAATAATGGGAAGAACAGAGATTGAAATAGCTTGGCTCCACACTCAAGAGGTATGTAATAACCTTATAGAAAATACACCAAAAGGGACACTCATAAAATTTCCTAAAAGATTTCACGTTTTAAGAGAATTATATTTGGTCAGAAATCAATCTACAAAGGAAACAACAGCTAAGAATTCTGAATCTTCATTGAATTTATTGATATTCTCTTAGTTGTGTGGATCCATGTTTCCAAACTTGTGGATATTGATGTGAGTATTTCTAGGAGTTGTTTGTGAGAATTGCTCAGGTCTTATAGATAAGATTTAAATTTTTTCCCACTCTATGTCTAACATATTTGAATATTTTAATTTATGATCCTTTGAAATCAGAAGAGACTTAATCCTTACAGTTTCCTTGTGGTATATAGCACATATGCTCAGGGGACTGTCTGGGTTCATTTCCAACGTCATGTGTTCAAGCGATGTAGCCTTGAGCAGGTGACCTCACCTCTCTGTGTCTCAGTTTTCTCTTCTGCCGAAGAGCACTGATGATTGTCGCTGTCTCATAGGTTTGTTATGGAACTTCAGTGGGATAGTGCACACACAGAGCAACACAATGCTTGGCAAAGAAAATAATGTTAAGTATTATTATTGTGGCATACTTTCTGATTTTCTTCCTGTGAGGATCTATATTTACAATAATGTGGCTTATAATTTTTGTTCCCTTAACATTATGTGCTCATTGTATTGACATTTAAAAACACAATGGCAATGGTTGCATAATATTCTGTTGTAAGTTGTGTGATTTATAAACATATGTACTTGACATTTTGGGCATTTTCATTTTGTTTTCACTGTTATTAACACTATAATGAATATCTTTGTACATCTTTCAAATTTTGGCAAAAAAATTTCCCCTGAAGTTGAGGTCTTTTTTTATGGATTTGTATATGCACATAATGTTAATGTACATGTGAAAACAGATGTATCTTTGTTTCTTTTTTTCTCTGATATTGCTTTTGTCCTTGACGAGTGTTTTCCTACTTAGAGACTAGGTAAATATTCACATAAATATTTTGCCTGAATTACATGCACTGTTAGTGCCTTGATCTCATTTGTATATGTTTCTTTTCTTGTGGAGCGAGTAGCTCCCCTAGAACTGTAGAGGTGCACTCTGTTGTTACAGTCACCTTCTGCTATTACCTGCTTTGTCTTAGCTACTATTAGCAATGTTCTTGAAAGAGCTGTCCCAGGAACCATGTGGACTGAATTATTGCTACTGACTGCGGTAGTTCAATGCCAATGCCAAATGCCATTACTTAAGTCCTTAGGCACCTTTGCTTCTTTCAACAGGGTGAGTTCACTCTCCTGCACACAATTCTTTTTGGGATTCTAATATTTTCATTTGTGAAGCACCACTGGATAGAAAAACTGCTGACATAAATGCACTCTTGCTGATGGTACTTTTTGGGGTGCCAATCATAAAAGCATTTCTATCTAATCTTGTAGCACATATATATGGTCTCATGCCTCATCTATACATTAGCAGTGTGTGAAGTATCTAACTTTTTATCAAAGAAAATGTTAATAACCAGAAAGTGAACAATATGAAATGCAAACTGTTCTTTCTAATTTAGCTTTCAAGTTACTCTTGTTGCTCTCAACTCTCATCTTTTCTTGTAAGCCTTTCTGACAGTGTTGCACTGTATTTTATCATGGTCTTCTCTTTTCCTAAATCTAGCGGTGTTGATCTTTAGGAATCTCCAAAGGATGACTGCCCCCTCTATTTCAAGCAGAAGTCAAGTGACTGGTGCCAGTAATTGCGATGTGGGATCTGCCAATAGCACTCCTGCATTCCACCTTCTCAGCACTTCTCAGTGAGGCAGAGTCATACCTCTTTGCCCTGTAATTCTGTGAAATACTCAGTGGGAAAATTCAGGAAGTTTCCTTATGAGAGCCAATGAAATCTTCTTTGAAATTGTCTTCACGACTGTGCCTTTCTAATGTGAGAGAGGAAGCTAATCTCTAAATCTAATGTCTTACTTGTAAGCAATTTGTCTTTTATCCATATATACACATGCAGACATGAGTGAGATCAAGCTATACCTATCACAGTTGTCTTTTTTTTTTCACTCAGCTATGTCTTAAGTATCTTTCAACACCAGTGAATGCAGTTTCATCTTTGTTTAGTGGCTAAATATCGGTAGTATTACATTGTATTGGTGTACACATATATATTTAATCCCTCTACTCTTCAAGTGGGGAGGAGCATATGGGGGAATGGATGAAGAGATGAGGGGATTAAGAAGCACAAATTGGTACTTACAGAATATCCATAGGGGTGTAAAGTACAGTATGGGACATGGAGTAGCCAAAGAACTTATATGAACAAGGCATGACATGAACAATGGTGTGGGGATTGCCTGAGTGAGTGGGGGGTGCTGGGTGGAGGGGGACAAAGGGGGGAAAACTGTGACAATTGTAATAGCATAATCAATAAATATAACTTTAAAAAGCTTCATAAATCTTCAGATTATATAAATATTCTTATGTCATTTTATTTATTTATTTATTTATTTTAATTTAAAATATTTTTCCCATCACCATTTATCCTCCCTATACCTTCTTCTACCTCCCCCCCCACATTTTCTTAGTACTTTAAAAATGTTTAGTGTTTGCATTTATCTCTCAAATTTATTTGTAAGTCATTCGTGTCTAAGTAGGATGGTACTGATTTAATTTTTTCCTATATGTTCTACCGATTTTCCCAGTTCCATTTATTTAATAGAAAATTTTTTTCTCCCACCAATTTTTAATTATTCTATTCTATAGTACAAGTGATTTGTTAAATTATGTATTTGTTTGTATGTGTGTTTAGCATTTTATTTTACCCTTTTAAAACCCACTCATCTTGAGATCAGCCTGTCTTAAATGACTCTCATCAGCCAAGTCTCACATCTCACATATTAGGAAGCAAGTCCCAGCCCTGCAGACAGTGGCCCCTTGGAACGTCCTTATTTCAGCAAAGATTTTACAAGACTCAGCAAAAAGAACTAAGTTCCCTGTCAAATGAATTGAAACACTGATGCTATTTTTAGGGTAGGTGGCCCCAGATGAGGTTGGGGAGGGTTGTGATTGAGGCAGCATGGTGTTCCAGAAAAGCACATGGAAGTAGAAGGCTGGGGTGGAGTCCTGGTTGTGCCGCTGGACTCTGGGTGACATTGGCCATTCATTTTCATGGTGTAAGTGTCTGGAAAAAGGAAGGATTGCTTAGATGAACTTTGGAATGTTTTAGCTCTGTGACTTTCAGTTGTATGAACCTGAACTCCAAAATGACTGGTCAGTCACTCTGAATCCCTCTTGCCAACTCAGGATATCTTTTGGAAGAAATGTCATCAGATAGGATTGATAGAGGGCTTCTCTCCTCGGCAACATTTCTTCCTCTGGTTCTTGAGGGGTTGGTGGTGGCAATGATCACCTCTACAGATGTGTGCAGTTTTCCATGGAAACCTACCCACCCTGATCCTGATGCGCACTGGCCATTCTCAGGGGTTGGGTGTGGCACCAGGAGCCCACTGATACATTGTCTTGTCTCAGACCTTGGCATTGACTCTTTTTTTGGAAATGCCACATTCCCTTTTCTGGTAAAATTGAGCCTGGGGGGAAAGGGGGCAAAGCTCTTTATTTTACCACCTGCCAAAGTGAGGGCAGGATGTTAAAAGTAAAAACAAAAACAATAACAGGGCAAGATGGAGGAAAAAGACAGATTGTATACAAACCAGGCAGGGGTTGCAATAATATAACAATAATATAGGGATACCCTCTGTACTTAAACATCCCCTTTTCTAATCCTGGGGAGCCTGGGTTTAAACTTTGTCTGTTTTGTTACAGATTCCAGGAGGTAAAATAATCTTTTCACTGGTGCCCCTTTGCTAGTGGTTATCTGGCCCTTTTTTTATTTTATTATTATTTTTAATTGAATTTATTGGGGTGGCATTGGTTTGCAAAACCATACAGATTACAAGTATACGACTCAATAAAACATCACCTGCACACAGCATCGTGCACTCATTGTCCTGAGAAAAGTCTCTTTCTGTACCCGTTTTCTACTTCCTTTGCCCACAGCACTCCTTTCCCTCCAGCTGTCACCACACTATTTCCGTGTCCATGTGTTATATATATGGGTTTTTTTTTGATTCATCTATTCATTTTCTTTCTTCTAGTCTCCCAATCCCCTTTCTCTCCCACAGCTGTCAGTCTGTTCCATGTATCCATGACTCTGTTTCCATTTTGTTCATCAGTTTATTTTGTTCATTAGATTCCACATGTAAGTGAGATCATGTGGTATTTGTCTTTCTCTGACTGGTTTATTTCACTTAGCGTAATACTCTCCAGGTCCCTCATGCAGTCACAAAAGGTAAGATTTCCTCTATTTCTTTTTTACAGCCCAGTAGTGTTCCATTTTGTATAATTAGCCATTTCTAGTATACAAGAATGTTATTGATTTTCATATATTTTATATGTAGGCATCTTGTTGAACTCTCTGAATGTTATTTTTAAAAACTTTTTTACAAAGTTTTTACAAATTTTCTTCCAGTTTTAGGAAGCATTTTTAAGGCATTAAAAAACGAACACGGCAAGATGAAGGAAAAGGACAGATTGTATACAAACCAGACATGGGTTGCAACAACTTAATTTCATAACTTACTGAATAAAATTCATTTCCAAAAGGTCTCTAGCGAAAAAATAGTACACTGAAATTTTAGAATACTTGAATTGGAAGGGTTTCAAAACCTTAGGTTATTAGTCTTAGAAACATCTCTTTTGTGAATGTAAATGCCTCCACTTTGTGGATGGGAAAACCAGGATGCTAGGAATACTCACAGCAGGGGAGACAGCAAAAATAACACAAGCTCGTAACTGAGTTCTTATTACCATGTGCTGGGCCCTTCTCTGAACCCTTTGGGGAACTAACTCAGTTATTCATAGGTGAACCTTATGAGATAGGTACTAGTGTCATTCCTGTTTTACGGTTAGCATAATGGACGTACAAAGAAGTATTGGAATCTGTAAAATATCAAACCAAATCAGTCATCTTATTTCCCATGATTAAGAAATTTTAACTGAATTTGATATGACTAGTTTTTTATATATCAATGAATATATATGTATTTCAATGAAGAATATGATAATTCATATCAATTTCTTTTCAATGTTATGAGGTTTTACACTTATTTTTCATTTTTCGGCAGAACATAAAAATTTGACATCATTTAGCAATTTTGGTTGATCTTTTCTAACTGGCTTTTAATAGTTGAGTACCTCTTATCTCCATTTGCAAATGACTTACAGAAATAGTTTAGTGAAAAGAATTAACTAAATGGTTAGATTAGATTTGAACAAGGAAGCAATAATATCCTTTGCCGTGTTGGATCTTTAGTTGAAGAGATATTTCTTCTTTATATCTACGTATCTTTTAAAATTTATGTCATATTTTTAATTTTTCTTTTTTCTTTCCCCTCTTATTTTCATTATATATTTAATTTTTAAACAAGTTTTCAACTGTACTTTGTTTTCCATCTTAGTAAAATGTGCAGTTTGGAATTGGCCACATTAGGAATAAAAACACTAAGTGCAGAGACTTTATCTAAATCACTTTAGGGCAATGATTCCATCTAATCTTGGAGGGATTGGGCAAATTGTACAGGGAAAGTACTTTTGGAGGCCCTTCCACACTAGTTTTCTGCCAGGACACCTGAGATTGGGGCCAACTACTCATTGCTGTCATACAATGGATCTCTCTATTCCTTCTTAGTTATTTATTATGGGACACCAACTAGTACTTAGTAGCAACTACTGATGCTTGCAGACCTGGGAGTCAAACAGATTGATAAAAGAGCAATCAGTGTTCTAGGCACCATTTCTGGGATAATCCAATACACTCTTCTTCTACTCCTTTCATTTCTGAGTTCATAGTAAATAGAATTTCAGCCATGTTTCACAGCCATTTGCTTTACAATTACATGTCATTCATCATAAAGTGATATTTAACCTCCCATTTTTTTTTTGTTTGAGGGAAGAGATTTTATTTTCCTTTAAAATCAGTAGACATTTCTTGATGGCCTGCTTTGTAAAAAGTATTTTGGTTGGGCAATGAAAGAAATAAAAATGTTTTTTCTTGCCATTAAGGAATTTGTAAACTAGTGCAAGAAATAAATGGCCTAAATTAAAACCAAATGGCACGTGCAAACACCAAACAACAAATGATGTGATAAGAATTCACACAGGCCACATGAGCCATCCAACTTAAGATACAGAAATCCCTCTGGCCCAGAGCAATCAGAGATGTTTTGGAATAGACCGCAAAGCTCATGGAAGGGAAGGAAAGAGAAATTGTACCTTGGGCCTGAGGAGAGGCATGAGCAAATTAAGGCTGTAGAGACTTCTAGGAAAGATTTAGTGAACAGTGAATGAATAGTCTGCTGGAGCAGAACAATTCATTAAAAGGAAGCCAGGTGGTATAGTTGATTTTAGCAGGTTTGACTTGATGCTGGAGCCTTGCATCCCAGACTGAGGCATCCTCCTTTTAGTGTGTGAGCAGTAGGGAACCACTGAAGGTTTATCAGCTGGGAAGACTGATGCACGTTGAAAGACTGTCTGGGATTTCCTGGACTTGTCTAGAATAAAGGCCTGTTCCATCTGAGGACAGCTGGTGGGTGCAGCCTTCGGATTCCCTGGGGAAGCATGAATAACTGCCTTAATCAGCTGGTGATCAGTGAGGCCGAAGATAACAGGCTCCTCTTGTCCATGGGAAGTGTTTTGGTTTCTTGTGGGACTGTACAAAGTGGACTGGAGCTGTGGAAGGGAGGGAGGGAGACCAGTTAATAGCTATAAGAGGACAGGCAGTCTGGCAGAGTGAGTAAGAGGGTGGTCTTTGTTGTTGGTCTGGGTCTGCCTCCACCACTACTAAGCTTCCTCATCTATAAAATAATAGCCTCAGCTTCCTCATCTATAAAATAATCTCTTAGTAAGGGCATGTAAAGGGCCTAGTTTATTCTCTGGCATATAGTAAATGCTCAATGAATGTTAGTTATTACTGGGACACTGGCAAAGAGGAGGGTGGGAAAGGTCACTGGGAGGTTATAGAGGAAGGATTAGCAGGCTTGACTAATTGAGTGCAGAGGAGAAACAGAAGGCAGAATCAGCAGTGATCCCAGCATCCGGTTGTTGAAGAAATGGTGGAAGCAGTAGCAACTGAGTGAAGGAGAAATTTTGGAAAGCCATGCAGGTTCTTGTGTGAGGTCATGGATGCATTCGGCATATTCCCTCAGGGGAATAGTATGTGAGTTATTGTAGGACAACCAAATATTCTAAAACTGGCAGTTTGTTTAGTTTGTTCATCCAGTACTTACATTTGGAAAATGAAGGAGGTCATATAGCCTACCTTCTGGTACATTTATCTGTAATCTGAAATATTCATCTATACTTTGTAAAAAGAATCATAGTGGACTTTTTCATGTTTTACATTTTTATTGTTATATGCTATGCACAAAACTTTAATTTTCTTAATAAATTCTAAATATAAGATTTTGACAGGGTAAACATAGATATAGGTGAAAATAATTCATATGTTAGGAATAGGAAAAGCACAAAGAATATTGGTTTAGATCAGGTAAATTCTTACTTTAGTTCATAAAATTAAGTAATTGTTTAGTTTTAAATGAAAAATTTTATGTAAAATAAAAATCTTTTACAAATATTGAATGCTGTTCACGTAAGTAACCTAGCTTTATATGAAACAAAGGACTCTGCTATGCTAGCAAAAAAAAAAAAAAAAAGAGAGAAAAGAAAAGAAAGAAAAAACAGGCCTAGGAATCACATTGATCCAGCTAGGTGAGTAGGGAAATATATGAATAAAATGTGTTCATTGCCATTAATGTCAAGATTAAATTTTCTGTGTCCAAATGGATTATTTAGAATAGAGTTCTAGTCTCTACAATACTAAAAGACCAAGAACTAAAATATGAAATAGTCCTTAAATTATATAAAAATGATATGGTTTCATTATATTGTTTCTATTCAAAGACATGATTTTAAGAATACAACACTACAGAATTCGGTTTTATTTATTTAATTTGTCATTTAAAAAGGCTACTCTTTCATGTATTTTCTACCATGTATGTTGAAGGAAGTGCTCAGGGAAATCATTTTTTCATGTAGACAAAGGTAATTTACTGATTTTAAATTCTGGTTTCTTTTAAGCATTTCTGGTGACATTAATTTTCCTACATTTATTTAATGCACTTTGTGTTCAGTCACCTCTGAATATAGCTATAAGCACCATTGAAAAGAATTCCTGGGAGGGAAGAAATGTAGCAGGCGGAAAACTTGGAAACAAAAGAGCTGTGATCCCTTCCACTGAGAATGTACTTTCTTCCAAGGAACCGCTGTTGTGTGCATGTGGGTAGGCTTTTTACACTGGGACAAGTTATTCCAGCATTTTTACCTGCATGTTCCAAGACAGTCGGACCCATCAGTCCTTTCAGCAGAACCTGCCTTAGGCACTTAACCTTTCGTGTTTCAGGCGTGCCAAGGCAAAAAAAAAAAAATCCCAAATGAAAGAACAGATCAAAGATCCAGAAAAAATACAATTAAGCAACGAAGAGATAGCCAACCTATCAGATGCACAGTTCAAAACACTGGTAATTAGGATGCTCCCAGAATTGGTTGAATATGGTCGCAAATTAGATGAAAAAATGAAGGCTATGCTGAGTGAAATAAAGGAAAATGTACAGGGAACCAATAGTGATGCGAAGGAAACTGGGACTCAAATCAACAGTGTGGACCAGAAGGAAGAAAGAAACATCCAACCAGAAAAGAATGAAGAAACAAGAATTCAAAAAAATGAGGAGAGGTTTAGGAACCTCCAGGACATCTTTAAATGTTCCAACATCTGAATCATAGGGGTACCAGAAGGAGAAGAACAACAGCAAGAAATTAAAAACTTATTTGAACAAATAATGGAGAACTTTCCCAATCTGGCAAAGGAAATAGACTTCCAGGAAGTCCAGGAAGCTCAGAGAGTCCCAGAGAAGTTGGATCCAGGGAAGCACATGCCAAGGCACACCATAATTACATTAGCCAAGATTAAAGATAAGGAGAAAATCTTAAAAGCAGCAAGAGTAAAGGAGACAGTTACCTACAAAGGCGTTCCCACAAGACTATCAGCTGATTTCTCACAAGAAACCTTGCAGGCAAGGAGGGGCTGGAAAGAAGTATTCAAAGTCATGAGAGGCTAGGACCTACATCCAAGATGACTATCCAGCAAAGCTATCATTTAGAATGGAAGGGCAGATAAAGTGCTTCTCAGATAAGGTCAAGTTAAAGGAGTTCGTCATCACCAAGCCCTTATTATATGGGATAAAGGGATTTATCTAAGAAAAAGAAGATAAAAAATATGAACCATAAAATAACAACAAACTCACAGTTATTAACAACCACACCTAAAACAAAAACAAAAACAAATGAAGCAAACAACTAGAACAGGAACAGAATCACAGAAATGGAGATCACATGGAGGGTTATCAGCAGGGGAGTAGGAGGGGGAGAGAGGGGAAAAAGGTACAGAGAATAAGTACCACAAATGGTAGGTAGAAAATAGGGTGAGGTTAAGAATAGTATAGGAAATGGAGAAGCCAAAGAACTTATATGTATGACCCCTGGACATGAACTAAAGGCCGGGGGCAGGGGAATGTGTGTGGGAGGGGTAGTGCAGGGTGGAGGGGAATAAAGGGGGGGAAATGGGACAACTAATAGCATAATCAATAAAATATATTATAAAAAAAAAATTCCTACCATTTTGATTGAAAGATAGATGTTATAAAACACTAAGTCTGAAAAATCTTGGCTCCAAGGTCTATAAAGTAATTAAAGGTTCTCTGGTCATGAGTTTATACAGCACAGTGCATTGATATGAAAATGTGTTTTAAATAACATTTATATATATAAAACTTTACTTTTTTACAATGCTTCAAAGTTTTCAATGTGTCTTAATATAAATTATTTTATTTGTTACTTATAATAAATCTTTGAGGTAGCATTATTATTCTTATTTTAGAGACAACAAAATAGAAGTTCAGAAAGTATGGGTGACTTGTCAAGAGTCTCATGGCTTGTAATGGTGGAACTGGCATACACGCCCAGGTCTCTAGCTTTAAATCCCTGGCTATGTCCTCTATCAATGTAGCCCTGTTCAACATTACTCTTCTTGTAGTCCCATTTTACAGAGGAGCACAGGAACTAAAGTATTTGAGAGTGCCTTGGTTACTGTAAAGTAGTGACTTTGCATAAAGATGAGTAAAATGGCAGATGATAAGTGCTTATGTCTGCAGTTTTATTTTTCTATTTTTTATTTTTGGATAATACAAAGGGGTAAGTAACTTGGAAGTTTCTAATTCTTTACACAGCCCCAAATTAGGTATCATTGATTTAAATAATTTATTTAGTGGACTCACAGGAGTAACTATTGTGATAATTATACATTTTTCCCTAAGTATTTTGAGTAGGTGAGATATTATTAATTTTTGACTCTAGAGAGAGTGGAAGGGCTGTGTGTGTGTGTGAGAGAGAGAGAGAGAGAAAGAAATCAGTGTGAGACAAAAACATTGATCAGTTGCCCCCAATATGTGCCCTGACCAGGTATTGAACCTGCAACCTAGGTAAGTGCCCTGAGCAGGAATCGAACCCACAACCTTTTGGTGTACATGATGATGCTCTACTAGCTGAGACACCCATCCAGGATGAGGTAATATTTGGGGGGTAACATCAAGTGGTGGTTAGTGCTAGATCTGTCTCTAACCCACCTAAGAAAGCTGGACTTTCTCAGCCTTACCTCACTGTTCTCACTGGTTTGTGGTACTATGTCCTTAGACAGTATAAATGAAGTTTTATATTATTGCTGATTTTACCTTATTTTCATAGACACACTCAGAAGTTTTTAAAATCAGCTGAAGTAATCATAATAGCTTTCTTTATTATGAAGATGAAGTAATAATTTTTTACTTTAATTTACTTTATCCTTTCTGGTTAGACTATCATTTCAAAATGTATTCTGTGACATTCAAACTAATTCTTAGTTGTCCTGCTATGTTTTGGTAATAGCAGACTGATGACTTCATTAGTCCATCTATCATATATATATATATATATATATATATATATATATATATATATATATATATTAGGGCAAAATATACAATGTCTTCCTATCCTTTTATTTATAAATATATAAAATATACGATATATATTTTATAGTATATTATATACAGTGTATATCATACAATATATATAGTATATATACACACACACACACACATATGCACACTTATGATGACTTCTGAATGGAACATCCCAAGCTTCGATTGTTCTTTTGGAAAGTGTCCTCCTTTCTCCTTTGTGCTTCTTTTTATTAAAATATATTTTAGGATTATGCTATTAGAATAGTCCCAATTTTTCCCTCTTTGTCCCCATCCACCCAGCACCAACTATTTCCTCTGGCAATCCTCTCCACCCTTAGGTCATGTCCATGTGTTATGCATATAAATTCTTTGGTTACTCCATTTCCTATACTGTTCTTAATATCCCCCTGCCTATTCTGTAACTACCAATCATGCTTTTTAATCCCTACACCCTTTCCCCCTTCCCCCTCCCAACTGGTAACCGTCCAAATTATCTTCATATCTATGATTCTGTTTCTGTTCTGCTTGTTTAGTTTGTTTTTTTAGCTCCAATTGTTGATAGTTATGAATTTACTGCCATTTTAATGTTCATAGTTTTGTTCTTCTTTTTCTTAAATAAGTTCCTTTAACATTTCATATATAGTGGCTTAGTGATGAACTCCCTTCACTTTACCTTATCTGGGAAGCATTTTACATGCCCTTCCATTCTAAATGATAGCTTCATTAGATAGAGTAATTTAGGTTGTTAAGTCCTTGCTTTTCATCACTTTGACTACTTCTTGCCAATCATTTCTAGCCTGCAAAGTTTATTTTGAGAAATCAGCTGACGGTCTTATGGAAATTCCTTTGTAGGTAACTATCTGCTTTTCGTTTGCTGCTTTTAAGATTCTCTCTTTATTATAAACACACTCAGAAAAGTGGGAGTAGAGGGAGCATACATCAACATAATAAAGGCCTTACACAAGAATCCTACAGCCAACATCATATTCAACAGGGAAAAACTAAAAATTTTCCCACTAAGATCAGGAACAAGACAAGGGGCTCTACTTTCACCACTTCTATTCAACATAGTATTGGAAGTCCTAGCCACAGTGATCAGACAAGATAAAGAAATAAAAGGCATCCAAATTGGAAATGAGGAAGGAAAACTGTCATTGTTTGCAGATGACATGATAGTATATGTAGAAAACCCTATAGGCTCTACCAAAAAATTACTTGACCTAATAAATGAATTTGGCAAAATGGTGGGATACAAAGTCAATATTCAGAAATCAAAGGCATTTTTGTACAACAATGAAATATCAGAAACAGAAATTAGGAAAAAATCCCATTTACCATGCAACAAGAAAAATATTTAGGAATAAACTTAACCAAGGAAGTAAAAGACCTGTACTCAGAAAACTACAGAATACTGAAGAAAGAAATTAAGGGAGACACAAATAAATGGACACATGTGATGTGTTCATGGATTGGAAGAATTAACATCATGAAAATGCCCATACTACCCAAAGAAATTTATAGATTCAACACAATCCCTATTAAAATACCAATGACATATTTCACAAATATAAAACAAACATTTAAAAAATGTATATGGAACCAAAAAGACCCTGAATAGCCTCAGCAATTTTGAAAAAGAAGAATCAGAATAGAAGGGATGCCAATTCCTTATATCAAACTATATTACAAGTCCATTGTAATTAAAACAGTCTGGTAGTGGCATAAGAACAGACACATAGATCAATGGAATATAATAGAGAGCCCAGAAATAAACCCATGTCTCTATGATTAATTAATATTCAACAAAGGGGGCAGGAGCATAAAATGGAGTAAAAATAGCCTCTTCTACAAATGGTTTTGGGAGATCTGGACAGGTACATGCAAAAAAATGAAACTCAACCAACTTATACCATACACAAAAATAAACTCAATTGGACAAAAGACTTAAACATAAGGCACAACACCATAAAAGTCCTAAAGTAGAATTTAGGCAGGAAAATTTCAGATATCCTACACAGCAATATTTTCACCACTTTATCCCCTAGAGCAAGGGATATAAGAGAAAGAATAAATAAGTCAGACTATATCAAATTAAAAAGTTGTTGCATAGCTAAAGAAAATATCAGCAAAATGAAAAGGGAACTAACTGTATGGGAGAACATATTTCTCAATTATACATCAGACAATAGTTTGATTTCTGAAATATATAAAGAATTCACATGACTCCACTCTAGGAAGATAAATAATCCAATTTAAAAAATGGGCTAAGGACCTGAACACACACTTTTCCAAGGAGGACATACAGAGGACCCATAGACATATGAAAGGATGCTCAACATCACTAGCCATCACAGACATGCACATTAAAACCACAGTGAGATACCACTTCACACCCATCAGAATGGCCATCATAAATCAACAAACAACAAGTACTGGTGAGGTTATGGAGAAAAGGGAACCCTAGTCCACTGTGGGTGGGAATGCAGACTGGTGTGGCCACTGTGGAAAACGGTATGGAATTTCCTCAAAAAATATAAAAATGGAACTTCCTTTTGTCCCAGCAATTCCACTGCTGGGATTATACCCTAAGAATCCTGAAACACCAGTTCAAAAGAACCTGTGCACCTCAATGTTCATAGCAGCGTTATTTGCAATAGCCTAGTGCTGGAAACAGCCTAAGTGCCCATCAGTAAATGAGTGGATCAACACACTATGGTTGGTCTGCACAATGGAATACAATGCAGCAGAAAGAAAGAAGAAACTCCTTTACAACCGCATGGATAAAACTGGAAAGTGTTATGCTAAGTGAAATAAGCCAAGCAGTGAAAGACAAATACCATATGATCTCACCTATTAGTGGAACCTATTCAAAAAAAGCAAACAAGTGAGCAAAACAGAAACAGAGACATGGAAATAAAGAATTGACAGTGACCAGAGGGGAGGGGGAAAACGGGGAAGAAGGGGAAAGGTCAAGTCAAGGAACACATATAAAGGAGCCATGGACAAAAACAATGGGGGAGGGAGGAGTGAATGTGGGAGAGGAGGGGTGGGCAGGGCAGGAAGAGTAATAGGGGAAAATTTGGACAACTGTAATTGAACAACAGTAAAAAATTTTAAGAAATCTAAGAAAAAAAGATTCTGTCTTTAACTTTTGGCATTTTAATTATAATGTGTTTGTGTGGTCCTCTTTGCATTCATCTCATTTGGGACTCTCTGTACTTCTTGGACTAGTAAGTCTATTTCCTTCACCATATTAAGAAATTTTTCTTTCATTATTTGTTAAAATAAGTTTTCAGTTTCTTGTTCTTTCTCTTTACCTTTCACTACCCCTATGATTCTAATGTTGGTATATTTGAAGTTGTCCCAGAGGCTCCTTACATCACCCTCATTTTTTTGGATTCTTTTTTTCTTCTTGCTGTTCTGATTGAATGTTTTTATGTTCCAAATCACTGGTTTGATTCTTATCTTCATCCATTCCACTGTTGATTCCCTGTAAATTTTTCTTTATTTTACTTAGTATAACCTTCATTTCTGCCTGGGTCTTTTTTATGCTGCTGAAGTACCCAATGAGTTCCTTAAGCATTTATAATCATTGTTTTGAACTCTGCATCAGATAGATTGCTTATATCCATTTTGTTAGTTCTTTTTCTGGAGTTTTGTTCTGTTCTTTCATTTGGGTCATATTTCTTTGTTTCCTGATTTTGGCAGCTTCCCTGTGTTTGTTTCTATGTATTAGGTAGAGCTCCTTTGATCCCCTGTCTTAGTAGCATGGCCTAATGCAGAAAAGTGCATGGTAAGTTGGGTGGGGTGGAGCCTTATTTAATTGCCAGGGCAGGGCAACCCATGTGAACCTGGTTGATGGAATCTCAGATACAGTACCATCTGCTGCTCTGTGGCTCTTTGTGGGAGGAGGGGAAGGAGGGGAAGAAGAATGGAAGCGAGGGAGGGAGGAAGGGAGGAAATAAGTTAGTTATTCAGAAAGAAGAGTGAACTTTGGGAAGGTCTCCCCCTAAATGTTTTAAAATAAGAACTTTTATTTTCTGGTGGTAAGGAGAGGGATAAAAGGACCCCTTTCAACACTGGGGAACTCAGGATTTAAATACTATCATTACTAAAGAGTAGCTAATATTTACATAATGCTTCTTACTTACAGACACTTGTACTTTATATACATTATCATTTAATTTTCACAACTGTTTGAAGTAACACTCCTTTTGCATATTTTACATATGGAGAGACTGAGACATGAAGAGAATTAAGTAACTTGCCTAAGGTCATAGAACTAACAAGTGGCAGAGCAGAATTCAAACCCAGGAGAATGATTTCTAGAGCTTGGACTCACAATCCTGAATCACATTTAATGTATTTTTCTCAAAGTAAAATAAACAAACAAACAAAAACCACAGAAACTATTTCAGCCGCACATTATGTTTAGATTTGCTTTGCTCCTGAGCTTACACCAGTTTCCATTATGCGTGAGTGAATTAGCTGGCACCTGTTGAGTGCATTATCCAATCAGTTGTCTTTTCTTTCTTTCTTTTTTGGCCTTATCTTGCCCATTTTATTGTTTCTTAGTGACCACAAGGATATAAATGATTGAAAAAGGGGTTGGGGGTGGGGGAACTTAAATTCATTAGTTTGTGACTTCTAAGTCTCGGTTTAGCTGCTCTGTAGGTGAAGCAAAAGTAGATTAAACATGTCTTGGATGGCTATTGCCAACCATAAATTTTAAAGATGAGTTTTGAATTCCTTAAAATTTAAAGCATACTAAAAAGATACAGTTTGAGAAAAATTGAATTGGTTCTTCATCAGGACTTGGAACAGTTGTAGTATCTTCTTAATTCTGTCTTCTCTCAAAATTGTCATCTGTTTACCTTAGTTAGGCAGGAACACAGGAATCCATCACACATGTTTCCTATTTTGTATTTCTTGCACAAGCAACATTTTGAATTCCCCTGTTCATTAGCAGTTTGCTGACCAAACACATAGTCCACATTTGTGTTTAAAGAAATTCATCTGCCCTAACAATTTACATATCCCTCTTGTACACCACACTCACCTCCAAAACACCAGCTATCCATAAAGCTTGCCCAAGCTTGTTAGTGATTTCTGGAGAGTAAAATTGGCTTGTGTGTGAGGAAAGCACCTTAAAGCAGTCTTTAATAGTTACATAGCTCTGCTATTTCTTTCAGAAAAGTTTTACAACACTGTTTCCTACATATAAAAAAGGATTTTGAGGGGGCAGATTGCAATGCCAACTTGGCTTATCCATAGGAATCTTCACAGTAAATGCATACACACAGGCATGGACATATGTATACACAAAGATCAATAAAGACATATAGTCATGTTTAATAGAAGCTTTAGTTTTTCCTAGTGGTTAGTCACTCTAATCCTGGTTTGGGAACCAGTTTTATTTAGAGAGAATTCTACTATTTCATTTATTGATTTATTCATTCACTCATCAAATACATCAGGAATTTTTTTCTTTATAATTTTTTTATTATTGTTCAAGTACAGTTATATGTATTTCCCCCCCACCATTCTCCCCAACCCCAGCCATCCCCTCCACCTCCCTCCCCTGATTCCCTCACCCCCTTGGTTTTGTCCGTGTGTCCTTTATAGTTGTTCCTGAAATCCCTTCCCCTCTTTCCCTCCATTATCTCCTCTTACATCCCCTCTCGTTACTGTCAGATTGTTCTTAATTTCACTGTCTCTGGTTGTATTTTGCTTGCTTGTTTGTTTTGTTGATTAGGTTCCACTTAAAGGTGATATTGTAGACATATACATCAGGAATTTTTTGTCCTTATGGAGATTGTAGCCAAGATGAGGGAGTCAGAAAATAATAAGTGAAGTAAATGAAAAACACAGTATGTCAGATGAGAAAAATAAGGAGAAAAAAAGACAGGCAAGGTGTAGGAAATGTATAAGGTGGGAAGTGGTGAGGATGTTCCCCTTGAGAAGATGACGAGTAAAGACAGAGAAGAGGGAGTAAGCTCTGCAACTGTCTGGAGGAAGAGCTTTCCATGCATAAGCAACGATAAATTCATAGAAGCCTCCCTCTGTATGTCAGTCACAGCTAGGGTGGATAGTGTGTCTGGGTTTTAAGGGGATGCAATAGAGGGAGGTAAGGAGAATGCAGGGAAGACAGAACCGACAGAGTTTTCATTGTCTTTTGGAAGGGATTGAGTGAAAGGGAAACTTTTGAAGGGTTTTGAGCCAAGGGGCAACTGCATCTAATTTCTTCCTTACAAAAAGGACCATCCTGTACTGCTGAATTGAGAATGAGCTATAAGAGGGGCAGGTATGGAAGCAGGGAGGAGTTAGGAGGCCATTGTAACTTATGAACTAGACTAGGGTGGTATCCGAGTTTAATTTGTTGAAGATAATGTGTGTGTGTGTGTGAGAGAGAAAGGCAGAGAGGAAGAGAAATAGAGAGGAAGATGAGGGAAATAGGGAGGGAAGGAGGGAAAAGGAGAAGTCATGAGGGCCTCAAGAGGTCTGGCTTGAGCGACTTGGGGAATGGAGATGTCCTTTACTGACGTGGGGAAGACTACAGGAAGGGGAGGTTTAGGCAGAGTATCAGGAGCTCAGGTTAGGACATGTTAAGTGTGAGGGAACTGTTGGACACACGTGTGCGCATTGCTAGTTGGGAACAAATGTGGAATTCAGGGAAGAGGTCTGGGCTGGGGATATAAATCTGCATGTAAGTGGTATCATAAGGGAGTAAGTGAGGTTAGAAGACGAAGTCCATGGGAATTTACTCTAATTCAGGAAGGAAAAGAGCAACATATGATTATGAAAAATATACTGGGTTGTGTATTTGGAAGTTTGTGTGACCTTGAACAAAGCTCTGTTTTTAGACACAATTTTCTTGTCTGTAAAATGGGAAAGTAAATAGCCTCAGACATCCTTTTTTTGGACTACATCATCTGGTCATTTCTAAAAAAGTCTAATGTTTTGGAGCTTTTTCAGTTTTCAATTTGGCAATGGATCAGCTCAGATGCGTTAACCTTGGTTCAATAAGATTATTTCTGAGAGCCATTGAATAATGAGTCATCTGTGCATGACTAATCACAGATACCAGTTCTGACCCTAGTTTTTCATTTGTCCAAACATAAGCTCTAACACAAAGCATGTGCACACACAGGTGTGTACACACATGCACACAGACACACAGTCTGATGATCTCTCTCTATCGGTTTGATCTTTCAGGTGGCCAAGTGGCTGAGAGAACAGTGAATGGTAGAAAACTACCTGTGAGGCTGCTTCATGTTGGCCCAGAAGCACCCTGTGGTACACATGCAGTCACAAGTCAGACCTTAACTGTTATTTCAGCAATCTCAGCCCATGAATCTTACCATGTTTCCTGGAAATAGCAAGTCCGTGTACCAAATCTGTAAAAGATTTAAGAAGTTTTGGGAACAGTGACTGGCACTAGGTCTTGTTTGTTCCAGAAAGACTAATATACTCCATAAATTGCTAGTAAAAAGTGACTTATTCTTAGGGGAGGGGAATATTATTGAGTACTTAATAATCCCTGTGGGCACTGCTGGATGCTTATTGTGCATTATCTTGATTTAGTTAATCTTTATATGAACATGGTAAGTAGATAGTATTTTATCCATTGTTTAGATGAGGACCTGAGGCACAAAAGGCTTAACTTCTTTGCCTTGAGTCGCATTAGTAGAGCTGTTAAATTTAGGAGTTAGGAGTCAAACAGCACTCTGGGGCCTCAGAGCTCATGTTGTCCTATGACACACATTGTATTTTTGAGGTGTGCAGGTCGGGCGAGCCAAATTTAGAGAGGTGGGCCTGCCTAGGGGAGTCTGAAGAGGTCCAAGTCTGTGCTGGTACTTGACCATCGTCTGCTGTTCTAGTGTTTCCAATGCTCAGGTGACAACTGGGCCACATACTGATGCTTTTCCAAACCCACATTAAGGTATGTATTCTGCCTTCCAGCAGGTTGTCTGCAGATTTAATGTATGTCCTCTCTGTCACACAAACACATATTACTCAGTCAACAATCCAGGAATGACTGAAATCTAAAAAGCCCTATTTGAAAACATTCAATATGTGTAAAACCAATACAGATGTGTTTAGGAGAGGGGGCTACTGTAGAGGAGTATGGGGGCCTGGGACAAAAGAGGGGTGAGTGGGCATCACGCCAAGGCCCTGCTGTGTGTGTGTGCACATGTGCATGCATGTGATACAAGGGCACTGTGGAGGTTAACCGACCAAGGCCCTGCTGTGTGTGTGTGCACATGTGCATGCGTGCGATACAGGGGCACTGTGGAGGTTAACAGACCAAGGCCCTGCTGTGTGTGTGTGCACATGTGCATGCGTGCGATACAGGGGCACTGTGGAGGTTAACAGACCAAGGCCCTGCTGTGTGTGTGTGCACATGTGCATGCATGCGATACAAGGGCACTGTGGAGGTTGACTGAGACATGAGGCGGTGTTCTGTGATGAGTTACACGGCATGTAAAGGACTACTGTTATGGTTCAGTCAATTCTCTTAGAATTAGATAAGTTTTTACAGTTAAAAACTAGGGACTTATTCTTCTACTTTCAATCCCTGATGTAATTATTGTAACTTCATCTGTTTTATTCAGCAAACTGTATGTAAAAAGAGTAATTTGTTTTATTTTGTATATTAATTTTCTTCTGGAGTGATGAGAAAAGTTTGAAAAAATCCTTTTTCACTTGAGACAGATTTCAGAGTTCTCTCTCTCTCTCTCTTTCTAAACTCGAGGGACAGAATTCCAGAGATATTTCCAATGAGAATGGCTGGAGAAAGCCAAGGCAAACAGCCCAGTGCCCCTCCAGTGACACCTCTGCAGCATGAGTCATTCATCCTTTCCTCTACACTGCCAGGTTTCTTTCCTGCTTTATGGCAATTTTCTTAGCATCCTGTTACCTGTGTTTATGCTCCCAGTTCTAACTTTAAAGTGTTAATCTTCTTTCTGGCTTAGAGAATCCCAAGACACCAAAAACATTCATTCATTGCCCGCCCTCCTTTTTTTCTTCTCACGTTCCTCTTTGACTGTCATTTCTAAGTACAAGTTGTAAAGTTGCCAGGACATTTCTCTTTTAACACTCCAGTGATTCCATTCTTCTTTATTTCGGGCCAGGACAGCAGTGCCTGCCATCTACAGCTTCATCTTTACCATCTACCTCCTTTTGAAGTCTACACTGATATTTTAGTACTTCTAAGCTTCTTAAGTCCTTGGTAATGATCCATTTTGGGAAAAGATGTAAACATGTTTTTTTTATTCTAACTTTATATCTTCTCCTTGTTAGGCAAACTTCTATTCAAAGATTACAGTATATCAGTATGATTTCTAATTAAAAAGCTTTAAAAGCTACCCTAAAGGAGAGATTTTTACATAAGATTATTTTTATTATATCCCAAATTATTTTGTAAGGATATACTTTAATGCCACACTAATTAAAATTCATTTTTGGTGATGTTTCTTAAATTATGTTTGGCTTTATCTTTTATTTACAGGAGATTGATTCAGCAATATCGTTACCTTGTTTCCTTATTGAACACTTCTAATGTTAAAATCAGGTTTTTGAGGTTCTCATGTCTTTCAGGGAATGTATTCATTTCAGGTGGTGGCTCTTCTACATATTAAGGTGACTGATGATTAACAGCAGCATGGTCAGTAGAACTGATACTGCACCTGCATTTTTTCACATACCCAAGGGACTCCCAGGGATATAGCCCTTTATTGTCTGTGTATAATTCAGATACAGCAGTAGGTAGAGGGTGAACTCATAAGGGAAAAACCCCACTGCCCTTCCAGACATGTTAAATGCTGGATAAAATAATAGGACAGAAAAATGTTAACGTACATATTTGGAAATTCTAGTATTTCTTGTGTATTTTTTTCTGTACCAGTTCAGACCTTACTTCAGGTAACCTACAGGTGGAAAATGATTGTCAGTAGATTTTCAAAGGACATATGAAGAGCATCTTCTTTTCCCGATCTTGGAAATTTGCAGTAAATAACTCCCCCCACCCCCACTGCCACATATATGCAGAGAATTCTCTTCCAAAGTGTTTGGTTAGCTGCCTGTCACCATAGCATACTTGGCAACTGTGCTTAACAAGCAGAAGAGGTCAAAGTAGGATATGAATTAAATAAGGCTAGTGGGGTTTTGATTTTCCTTTTACCAAAACAAATTCGCTGTAGCTCCTAGTTCAGATTACATTCCCATTTGATATGTAGATCAGTATATTTAATAGTTTTACATGAAATTGTCTCTGGATATATGTGTATTTCCCCCAACCAGTGCCTTAAAAATGCCAGTGCTGTCAAAACATGATTTGTCAAGAGCACGTTCAACTGCTTTTAGACACTTGATGTGTTCCTGATGATTGAGTTACATTGTCTAAGTTTCCCCGAGTCTTGTTGATGTGTTATGGCAAAAATTGCAGTAAGCTAAGCATTATGGATTCCAAACCAAACAGAAAATGAGAACCCTTTAAATCATTATTGTGAAGTTTAGGTAGGGCAGTATTTTAACTTTTTCATTAAATAAACTTTGCAATAAATGTGAGTTGGGTACACTTTCAAGAGTTTGTCTTCCTTTGGAAACATTTTCTTTCCCTGATTTCTCCCCTGCCATGCTGATCTTGGAGCAGATCTCCCTTGGGAGTCAGCAAGAGTCTTGAAGCTTGGGTCAACACACAGGATGAGAAAGAGAAAGAGAGGAAAAAAGCCTTGATAATTGGTCTCCACCAGAAGGCCATTGGTTGTGCCATCATAGACGAATATGACATCACACAATGAAGTGTTAGTGGAGGGAAACACCTTTTAATAAGGTCGGAGCTCATTTCCATGTTAAAATCCCATTTTCTTCAGTAAGATGAAATTTGAAGATGGATTTCTTTTTAAAAAAACAAAGCAGCATTTTATCTAAATATTTCTTTCATCTTTCTGGGACAGTGTCAGAGACACTGTGGTATTGCTCAGCATCCTTACTGTTTAAACAACATTAATTTAAAACTCTTTTCCTGAACTTTTGAATGTAAACAGCTACTGTGTGTGCTTTTTAGTGCACCTTTCCCTAATGCTTTATATGGGGAAGATACTGGTTCTTCCTGTCTCCTTTCACTTCATAGATTTTTGCATTTGGGGTTATTTCCAGTGACATATTTTCAGACACTAGAAATTTTCTTGTAGTGTCAAGTTTACATCAGAAGAGAGGGAGAAAGAGTACAGAAAATGTGTTTAAAGAAAGGTTTATTTCAGGAGAAATATTCATTTTAGTTGAAACCTGGAAAGGGCTGAGAGCAAAGTTGTCAACTCATGATTGCTTAGGTACCAAAAATAAGATTTTAAATGAATTTACTTAAAAATTAGTATTATATAGTATGTTAGCAAAGTCAAGAATCATACTTGTACATAACTTACATACTTTAAAAATTAGCATTTTATATTTTCTTACTTTGCAAATAGACTGTAGGATGAATCAGACCTAAGGTTCTCACTGATTCTTATACTCAACCCTCTACTGCCTTGAAGTTCATAAAATAATTAACAAACAAAATCAAAACAAAATAAAACAATGCAACCACTGGCTTTAAACAAGCCCTAAAAAGCAAAAAATAGCAATAGTACCAAATCTAAATGATTTACATTTGGATTAAGTTGACAGTTAAAATGAAAAAATGTTTGACATCAAGTAGGAACTGGTATCTGAATGTGAATATAAATCCATTAGAGTTTTGAATTCAGGGGCTCAAAAGTCTAAAAAGGCCTAGAACATAGACACTTGAGAGAGCTAAATCACATAAAAACACAGAAAGATGTAAATGAAAATGTTTTCATGGTAAGGCGTGTTGGAAGATTTGGTAAAAGTTCAGGCTAAGTACCAGAGTAAAAAGAATGTCTCCTTAAAGCGGGTCGCTGTAGAAAAAAATTGAGAAGAGTATATAACTCCCAACCCCTTAAGTGTACCTTATTAGGACTATGATTAAGTGATATGTTCAACATCCAAAGTAGTAATTATATAACGATAAGGTAATTCCAAGATTTAAATTTAAAAACATAGTATTTCATTCCCCTAAAAAGTACCATGTTTACTCTCTAGAATATTATTTCTCCTTCTCTATTTCTTTTAAATATAATCCAGAGATGATGTATTGAAATAGATATTATTGGCTTACAGTTAAAAGTACTTGATCGTTCACAGTTGGTAAGCCAATAAACGAGTTGGTGCAAACGGTGTCAGATGGCTAATTGTTCTGAGTGCTGTAGACTTGGGAGATGACTGGGGAACACACTGGTTTAAAGAATCAGCCACAATTCTAATGACATAACATTGGAGATTCTTTTTTTGTGGAACTTTTCAATATCATTTACCCAAATTATGTCTTCAATAATGTGTCAGCAGTCTAATATGGAAATGGGGATATATCATCAGGCAGTATGCAATGTAGGAAATTGTAACAATGATTGAAATAAACATAATAGTCAGGTGGTAATTATAGAATAGTACTAACAAAATCATAGAAGATTCATATATTAAAAGTTTTCTTAGTTTGTATACAACTTAGGAAATATTTTTATGACAACTGTTCTTTAAATTCAAAAGCATTTATAAGGAATCTTTAAGTAAAACATTTAATTCAATTTTTTCCTCTTCTTAGTAGAAGACATTCGGAAATGCCTGTAAATTACTGAATAGGGCAGATGTTATAATCATTTAGTAATATTTTATGTCAGAAGTGTTTGGTATTTATATTTAAAGTTTATATATTTTCAAAAAATGGGCAAACTCTCAGGAGTCCCGTTAGAAAACATGTCTAGATTTAGCATTTTATATGCCTTTTCTTGGATAACTAAATTCATGCTGCTAGTTCTTTTTCATGTCTTAGTTTATTGTGAATTAATTTATTAATAGTTTTACTTTTCCATATGCTTCTTGAAATTTTATTGTAGAATATGCTGTATTTTATAGAACCTTAGTAGATTATTATGTTAATTATTTTAAATTTGGCCATGCCTGAAGAACATGATTTCCTTTAAAATATATATGCTTCCCTGGCTGGTGTTGCTCGCTCAGTGGTTTGAATGCGGGACTGCAAAGCAAAGGGTTGCCAGTTCAATTCCCAGGCAGGGCACATGCCTGGGTTGCATGCCAGGTTCCCAATGTGGGGGTCACATGTGAGAGGCAACCACACACTGATGTTTCTCTCCATCTCTTTCTCTGTCCCTTTCTCTCTCTCTAAAAATAAATAAACAAAATCTTTATATTTATATTTATATATAAAGATATATATCTATACATATATATAAAGATTATATATCTCTATATGCATAGGCATGCCAAAAACTTGCTATAAGTTGCTTTGTGTAGCATTCTGGTACAGAAGTATAAATGCAGCTCACTGAACTTCCGGGCATTAACCATACATCTTATAGCTAAATGTTGAATATAGAGCATATGAGAGGTGCATACTAGAAAACAAAATGTTCTTTTCAAATTTATATTCTCAGAATTCAACACTAGTTAATTTGTCCACTGATAATGAAAGAGATGTAACGTAGAATATCATTATCCCTCTTCCTTCCATGTAATCAGGCTAGTTCCAGACTTGGCATTTGAACTATAATCTTGGAGAAACTATTTTCCCCTCAGTAGAAATTTCTGATTATAAATAATACCATCTTGTCTCGATTTTTCAAACAAAGGCATTTTGAGAATTAAGTTCATTAAACTTATTTAAAAATGAATATACATTCCAATTTACACAAATTTGACATGCTCAATGAATGAAATGCTCAAATTATTTTTTAAAAAAGGAATTACAGTAGGATGAAGAAAGTTGATAAAATATGCATACAAATGCACACATATAATGATTATATAAAGAAGGAAGTATGTGTGTATGTATGTGTGTGTATACGTTTATTCACCAAATGTTTCTTTACATAGAAGACTCCTTAGAGCACCCAGAATGTAATTTCAGTCACAAAATGTAGCTCTAGTATAAAGCATCCAAGCAAAATACATAGAGATATTAACTGTTTTAAAAAGTTTCTCATGTCTATTTAATATTCTTAATACATTAATGATCATAATGGTCACGGCATTAACAATGCTAGATGTTAATATACATGTAGATAAACTTGCTTATGCAATTGTGTATCTGTTCTGAATTTGTTTTACTTGGTGGCAAGTAGTGTTATTTATCTGACGAAAGTGACCATATTTTATAGTTAGTTTTGTTATAGGTAGATATACAGAAATAAATACTTTATTTTGAAAGACAAAAAGGTGATGTCATACTAAAAATCTACATCAATTTGGAAAAAGTTAGAAATTTCAGAGGATCAAGTGTCATAACAACTGTAACTGTCCTAAGTAACATTGACACTGCAAAAAATAACATCTTATAGTATATAATAATTTCTTTTGTTACTACATTATGTGTGCTAAAGTTAAATTTCAGCTTCATTGGGAAATTTAATTTCTGTATTTTCTGAATGAGATATTTCTGTTGCAATGCAAAATATTTTACTTTGTCACTATATTCATTTTCTAGGACTGCTGTAAGAAGGTACCATAAACAAAGCAGCTTAAAACAGCAGAAATGAAAAAAAATAAAACCAGCAGAAATGTATTGTTGCACACCTCTGGAGGCTAGAAGGCTGAAATCTTTGGGGCCAGGTTGGTTCCTCCTGAGGGCTGTGAAGGAGGATGTATTCTAGACCTCTCTTCTTGTCCTTTTTCTCTGTGTGTTATTTCACACAGTGCTTCCTCTACGCATGCCTGTCTCTGTGTCCAAATTTCCCCTTATGTGAGGACACCAGTCGTATTTGATTAGGGTCCACATTAATGTCCTCGTTTTAACTTGATTACCTCTGTAAAGACCCTGTCTCCTATTAAGGTCACATTCTGAGGTGCTGGAGGTTGGGATTTCAACTATGATTTGGTGGGGTGGTTTGCACGATACACCGCATAACAGTAACCATTGTTTTGTATTTGATGCACTAAGGTGCATCCCCACTAGGGTTAAAGGAACTGAATATTTTTAAAGCCATAATGAGTCAGTTAATTTCTGGGAGATTTCTAAGTGATAGAGTATATGTAAGAATAAAACAGTATGGCTATTATTGAATTTTTAAATGCAACATTACTTTTAAGATGCCTGAGAGGACTTGAAATGAATGAATTCCTTTTGGGGGGAGGTTATTATTCTATTTCCACAGCTAGTGTTTAGAAGACTTGCTAGACTAACATGCAAGCATGAATACTTCGTATTCTCTAAAATGCCTTTAGCATACTGTTTACATTTGTCTAGGGGAGTTCATTAAAGCCATATTTTTAGTAAGCTTCTACAAATAATTCATCATTGATGAAAGGCAGTAACATCCCACAAGCACTTACTTTTGCTTATCATGAGTGTTTTTGTTGTTATTATTATTATCTCTTTGCATCTGAGATAAATGTGTTGAGAATTTCATCAAAAGCTTAATACACTGCAGTCATGTTTTCCTTTAATGTACACATTACTATAGAACCCAAACTCTCAGGTATTATGTATCAACTCAATTGTTATTTGACTGTAAGAGAATAGTGAAGTGTAATAATTTCAAGAGATTATAGAAGCACTAGCATTAAATATTAAACATTTAAATGAGGAAGCACTGATTAATTCATAATATTCTGAGCAGCTCATTAATGTTTAATATCCATATCTTGCCTTGATTGGATATTATTTAACTGGAATCATGGTCACTTTAGGACTACTGGTTACCATTTTTATTTGCAGGCCCAGTTTACAAAATGATTTATTTTATTTTAGAAAAATATTATTTTGAACTTCTCACCATTTTTTTCATTGTTTCATAAGCTAGGACAGAATGAAAAATTCAGGATTTACAATTATCTGTTAAATATTTTAAACCATAATTATCTTTATATTTTTCCTTTTATGAATTTATTGGGGTGACACTGGTTAACAAAATTATACAGGTTTCAGGTGCACAGTTCTACAACACATCATTTCTACACTGTATTGTATGTTTACCACCCCAAGTCAAATCTCCATCTGTCACCATTTATCCCGTATCTATCCTCATTTACCTCCCACCTCATCCCCTCTCCCTTGCAATCACCACACAGTTGTCTGTGTTCATGAGTTTTTTCTTTTTTTCTTTTTTGTTCAATCCTTCCACTTCCCCCCATCCAGCCCCACAGCCCCCACAGGACAACTGTCAGACTGTTCTCTATCTATGAGTATGTCACTGTTTTGCTTGTTAGTTCATTTTATTCATTCAGTTCCACATATGAGTGAAACAACATGGTACTTTTCTTTCTTTTACTGGCTTATTCACTTAGCGTAATGCTGTCCAGGCCCATCCATGCTGTCCCCAGGATGAGATTTCCTTCTGTTTTATGGCCAAGTAGTATTCCATTGTATAAATGTACCACAACTTTTTACCCACTCATATACTTGTGGTCACTTGGGCTGCTTCCAAATTTTGGCTATTGGAAATAATGCTGCAGTGAACATAGGGGTGGGTGCACATATTCTTTCAAATTAGTGTTTCAGGTTTCTTTGGGTAATTATCGTAAGTGGAATTTCTGAGTCATAAGGCAGTTGCATTTTTAATTTTTTGAAGTAACTTCATACTACTTTGCACAGTGGCTGCATCAGTCTGCATTCCCACCAACTGTGCACAAGGGTTTCCTTTTCTTCACATCCTCACCAGCCACTTGTTTGTTGATTTATTCATGATGGCCACTCTGACAGGTGTGGGGTGATCTCATTGTGATTATAATTTGCATTTCTCTGATGATTAGTGACATTGATACCTTTCTTTTCATATGCTTATTGGCCATCTGAATATCCTCTTTGGAAAACTATTTGTTCAGGTCCTCTGTCCATTTCTTAATTGGATTGTTTTTTTTTTTTTTGAGGGGCATGTTGAGTTTTATAAGTTCCTCATAAATTTTTGATATTAACCACTTATCAGATGTATTATTGACAAATATATTCTCCCATTCAGTGGGTTGTCTTTTCATTTTGTTGATGGTTTCCTTTGCTGTGAAAAAACTTTTTAATCTGTTTACTTTTTATGTTGTTTCCCTTGTCCAAGGAGGTACATCAGAAAAAACATTGCCATGAGAATGTGTAAGATTTTATTGCCTATGTTTTCTTCTAGGATATTTATGGCTTTGAATCTAACATATAAATCCTTAGTCCATTTTCAGTTTATACTTCTATATGGTATAAGAAGGTGGTCTAGTTTCATTTTTTTGCACTTATATGTCTGGTTTTTAAAATACCACTTATTGAATAGACTATCTTTACCATACTGTATGTTTTTGTCTTCTTTGTCAAATATTAATTGACCATAAAGTCATGGGTTAGTTTCTGGGCTCTCTATTCTGTTCCATTGATCTTTATGTCTTGCTTTTATGTCAGTACAAAGCTGTTTTGATTACTATGGCTTTGTAGCATAGTTTGATATCAGATAGCCTGATTCCTCCAAATTTGTTGTTCTTTCTCAAGATTGCTGTTTCTATTCGGGTGTCTTTGGAAATGCATATAAATTTGTGGAATATTTGTTCTAGTTCTATAAAATACACCATTGGTATCTTGATAGGAACTGTGTTGAATCTATAGATTGCTTTGGGTAGTATGGACATTTTAATGATGTTAATGCTTCATATCCATGAACACTTACTTGTATCTTTCTTAATTTCTTTCTTCAGTATCTTATAATTTTCTGAGTACAGGTCTTTACATCCTCGCTTAAATTTATTTCATGGTATTTTATTCTTTTTGAAGTAATTGTGAATAGGGTTGTTTTCTTAGTTTTCCTTTCTGATAGTTTATTAGGTATGTATAAAATGCATTTGATTTTGGATATTTATTTTTATCCTATTTTACTGAATTCATTTGTGGTTCTAGTAGTTTGTGGTGGAAGTTTTAGGGTTCTCTATACACAGTATGATTTCATCTGCAAATAATGACAGTTTCACTTCTTTCTTTCCAATTTGGATGTCCTTTATATCTTTTTTCTGCTATGATTGCTATGTCTAGTATTTCCAGTAGTATGTTGAATAAGAGTGGTGAGTGAAAGCAGACAACCCTGTCTTGTTCCTAATCTTAAGGGTAACGATTTTAGTTTTTGCCCATTGAGTATGATGTTGGCTGTGGGTTTGACATATATGGCCTTTATTATGTTTAGGTATGTTCCATCTATTCCCACTTTGCTGAGAGTTTTATCATAAATGGGTGCTGGATTTTATCAAAAATTTTTCTGCATCTATTGATATGATTTTGTGGTTTCTAATCTTCAGTTTTTATGTGGTGTATCACATTATTGATTTGTGGATATTGTACCAACCTTGCATCATAGGAGTACATCCCACTTGATCATGGTGTGCAGTCTGTTTAATGTATTGCTGGATCCAGTTTGCTGATATTTTGTTGAGGATTTTAGCATCTATGTTTATCAGGTATATTAGCCTATAATTTTCTTTGATTGAAGTGTCTTTATCTGGTTTTGAATTCATATAATTCTGGCCTAGTAGAATCAGTGGGAATCTTCCCTCCTGTGGAATTTTTTGGAATAGTTTGAGAACTAGAAGTGTTTTTCATTGACTGTTTGGTAAGATTCAGCTATGAAGCTATCTGGTCCAGACTTTTGTTTTTTGGGGGAGCTTTTGGTATACTGCTTTAGTTTCACTGATTGTAATCTGTTTATTCAGATTCTCTTATTCTTCCTGATTCAGTTTTGGAAGATGGTATGTTGGTAGGAATTTATTCATCTCTTCTAGACAGTTTGTTTGCATATAGTTGTTCATAATATTTTCATACAATCCTTTGTATTTCTTTGGTGTCAGTTGTTTCCACTCCTGCTTCATTTTTTATTGTATTTATTTGGGTCCTCTCTGTTATTTTCTTGATGAGTCTGGTTAAAGGTTTGTCAATATTATTTATCTTTTCAAAGAACAAACTCTTGGTTTCATTGATGTTTTATATTTTTTTAGACTCTGTTTCTTTTATTTCCTCTCTGACTTTAATTATTTCCTCCCTTCTACTCACTTTGGGCTTTGTTTGTTGTTTTTTTCCAGTTTTTTAAGTGTAAAGTTAGATTGTTTATTTGAGATTTTTCTTGTTTCTTGTGATAGACCTGTAATGCTATGAATTTTCCTCTTTGGACTGCTTTTGCTGTGTTCCATAGTTTTTTGGCTTGTTTTGTTCTCATTTTCAGTTGTTTCAAGATATCTTTTGATTTCTCCCTTGATATTTTTGTTAACCCATTCATTATTTAGTAACATGTTATTGTAAACTCTGTGTTTTTGTGTTTTTCACTTTTTTCTTGTGATGGATTTCTAGTTTCCTACCATTGTGATTAGAGAAAATGTTTGATATGATTTCAATCTTCTTTAATTTATTGAGACTTATTCTGTGTCCTAACATGTGGTCTATCATAGAAAATGTTAGATGTGCACTTGAAAATAATGTATATTCTTCCACTTTGGAATGAAATTCTCTGAAGGTATCAATTAAATCTATACAATCTAGGGTTCCATTTAAGGACACCAGTTTCTTGTTTGCTTTTTATCTGGAAGAGTTCCCATTGATGTCAATGGGCTGTTAAAGTCCTATAAATGGAACCTAATCAACAAAACAAACAATCAAGCAAAATATAACTAGAGACATTGAAATTAAGAACAAACTGACAGTAACCAGAGGGGAGGTGGGAGAAGATAATGGGGGTGGGGGAAGGGGGAAAGGTTTTCAGGGACATTTATAAAGGACATATGGACAAAACCAAAGGTGGGTAGGGTCAAGGGTAGGAAATGAGGATGGCTTGGGTGGGGGGAAAATGGAGACAACTGTACTCAAACAACAATAAAAAAAAAATGTGAGGAAAAAAAGAAAAAAATCCCCTACAATGACTGTATTACTGTTGGTAACAATGTTCTTCTGTTGTTTTGTTGGGTTTTTTTCTTTTTCTTCTTCCTATTCTGAAAGCATGCTTTTTAGCATTTCTTGTAATACTGGTTCGGTTTTGCAAACTCCTTTAGCTCTTTCTTCTCTGGGAATCTCTTTATACTCCTTCAATTTTAAATGAGAGCCACACTGAGTAAAGTAGCCTTTTTTGTAGGTCCTTGCTTTTTATCACTTTGAATATTTCATGCTAATCCTGTCTGGCCTGAGAAATCAACTAACAGTCTAATGGGAGCTACCTTGTAGGTAACTAAATGTCTTTCTCTTGTGGCTTGTAAGATTCTCTCTTTGTTTTAAACTTTGCCATTTTAATTATGATGTGTCTTGGTGTGGGCCTCTTTGGGTCTGTCTTGATGGGATTCTCTGAGCTTCCTGGACATGTGTTTATTTTTGCTTCACCAAGTTAGGGAAGTTTTCAGTTATTATTTCTTCAAATAGTTTCTTGATCTCTTGCTCTTTTTCTTCTGATACCCCTATGATGCAAATGTTGTTACACTTCATGTTGTCCCAAACAAAGCTCCCTTCAACAATCTTCATTTTTAAAAATTCTTTTTTCTTCTTGCTACTCTGATTGGGTTTTTTTTTTTTTCCACCTTGTCTTTCAAATCACTGATTTGATCCTCTGCTTCATCCATCTTGCTGTTTATTCCTTCATGAGTATTCTTCATTTCAGATGTTGTGTTCTTTATTATTAAATGGTCCTTTTTATGGTTTTATGTCCTTTTTCATGGATCCTTATAACTATTATAAGAATTCTTTTTTTTTTTAATTTTTTTTTTATTGTTATGCAATTACAGTTGTATGCCTTTTCTCCCCATCCCTCTACCCCACCCCAGGTGAACCCACCTCCCTCCCCCCTCTCCACCCTCCCCCTTGGTTTTGTCCATGTGTCCTTTATAGTAGTTCCTGTAATACCCTCTTCCCACTATCCCCGCCCCCACCCCCCACCCCCGCCCTGGCTATTGTTAGATTGTTCTTAACTTCAATGTCTCTGGTTATATTTTTTCTTCTGGTTTGCTTTTTTCTTCTATTGCTTATGTTCCAGTTAAAGGTGAGATCATATGGTACTTGTCCCTCACTTCCTGGCTTATTTCACTTAGCATAATGCTCTCCAGTTTCATCCATGCTGTTGCAAAGGGTATAAGCTCCTTCTTTCTCTCTGCTGCGTAGAATTCCATTGTGTAAATATACCATAGTTTTTGGATCCACTCGTTTGCTGATGGGCACTTCGGTTGCTTCCAGTACTTGGCTATTGTAAATTGTGCTGCTATGAACATTGGGGTGCACAGATTCTTTTGGATTGGTGTTTCAGTGTTCTTAGGGTATAATCCCAGCAGCGGAATTACTGGGTCAAAGGGCAGTTCCATTTTTAGTTTTCTGAGGAAATTCCATACTGTTTTCCACAGTGGCCTCACCAGTCTGCATTCCCACCAACAGTGCACAAGGGTTCCCTTTTCTCCGCATCCTCTCCAACATTTGTTTGTGGATTTGTTTATGTTGGCCATTCTGACTGGTGTGAGATGATACCTCATTGTGGTTTTAATTTGCATCTCTCTGATGGCTAGTGATGCTGAGCATCTTTTCCTATGTCTCTGGGCCCTCTGTATGTCTTCCTTGGAGAAGTGTCTGTTCAAGTCCTTTGCCCATTTTTTAATTGGGTTGTTTGTCTTCCTGGAGTGGAGTCGAGTGAGTTCTTTATATATTTTGGAGATCAGGCCCTTGTCTGAAGTATCGTTGGCAAATATGTTTTCCCATACTGTTGGTACTCTTTGTAATTTGGTGCTGTTTTCTTTAGCCATGCAGAAGCTTTTTATTTTGATGAGGTCCCATTTGTTTATTCTTTCCTTTATGTCCCTTGCTTTAGGGGATGTGTCTGTGAGGATGTTGCTGCGCGGAATGTCTGAGATTTTCCTGCCAATGTTTTCCTCAAGGACTTTTATGGTGTTACGGCTTATATTTAAGTCTTTTATCCATCTTGAGTTTATTTTCGTGTATGGCGTAAGTTGGTGATCGAGTTTCATTTTTTTGCACGTAGCTGTCCAGATCTCCCAACACCATCTGTTGAAGAGGCTGTTTTTGCTCCATTTTATGCTCCTGCCTCCTTTGTCAAATATTAATTGACTGTAAAGACTTGGGTTTATTTCTGGGCTCTCTGTTCTGTTCCATTGGTCTGTGTGCCTGTTTTTATGCCAGTACCAGGCTGTTTTGATTACAGTGGCCTTGTAGTACAGTTTGGTATCAGGTATTGTGATCCCTCCTGCTTTGTTCTTCCTTCTCAAAAATTGCTGCAGCTATTCAGGGTCGTTTTTGGTTCCCTATAAATTTCTGAAATGTTTGTTCTATATCTGTGAAATATGTCATGGGTACTCTAATAGGGATTGCATTGAATGTATAATTTTCTTTGGGTAGTATGGCCATTTTGATGATGTTAATTCTTCCAATCCATGAGCATGGTACATGCTTCCATTTGTTTGTGTCTTCCTTAATTTCTTTCTTCAGTGTTGTGTAGTTTTCTGAGTACAGGTCTTTTACCTCCTTGGTTAGGTTTATTCCTAGGTACTTTATTTTTCTTGTTGCTATATCGAATGGGATTTTTTTCCTGATTTCTGTTTCTGCAGTTTCGTTGCTGGTGTACAGGAATGCCTTTGATTTCTGGGTATTGACTCTGTATCCAGCTGTTTTGCCAAATTCATTTATTAGGTCGAGTAGTTTTTGAGTGGAGTCTATAGGGTTTTCCATGTACACTATCATGTCGTCTGCAAACAGTGACAGTTTCATTTCCTCCTTTCCAATTTGGATGCCTTTTATTGCTTTTTCTTGTCTGATTGCTGTGGCTAGGACTTCCAATACTATGTTGAATAGGAGTGGTGAGAGAGGGCATCCTTGTCTTGTTCCTGATCTTAGTGGGAAAGCTCTAAGTTTTTGTCCATTGAGTGTGATGTTGGCTGTAGGTCTCTCATATATGGCCTTAATTATGTTGAGGACTGCTCCCTTTATTCCCACTTTGCTGAGTGTTTTTATCAGAAATGGGTGCTGTATCTTATCAAATGCTTTTTCCGCATCTATTGATATGATCATGTGATTTTTGTCTTTGCTGTTGTTGATGTGATGTATTATGTTTATTGATTTGCGAATATTGTACCATCCTTGCATCCCTGGGATGAATCCCACTTGGTCATGGTGGATGATCTTTTTAATGTATTGCTGGATGCGGTTTGCTAATATTTTGTTGAGAATTTTAGCGTCTATGTTCATCAGCGATATTGGCCTGAAGTTTTCTTTTTTCGTTGTGTCTTTATCTGGTTTTGGGATTAGGATGATGTTGGCTTCATAAAAAGAGTTTGGGAGTCTTCCATCAGTTTGGATTTTTTCGAATAGTCTGTGAAGGATAGGGGTTAGTTCTTCCTTAAATGCTTTGTAGAAATCTCCTGTGAAACCATCTGGTCCAGGGCTTTTGTGTGATGGGAGTTTCTTGATGACTTCTTCAATTTCCTTTGCTGATATTGGTCTGTTCAGGTTTTCTGCTTCTTCTTCATTCAGTTTTGGAAGATTATATTTTTCTAGAAATGTGTCCATTTCATCTAGGTTTTCAAATTTCTTAGCATACAGGTCTTCATAGTAATTTCTTACGATCCTTTGTATTTCTGTGGTATCAGTTGTAATCTCTCCACTTTCATTTCTAATTCTGTTTATTTGGATCCTCTCTCTTTTTTTCTTGATGAGCCTACTTAAAGGCTTGTCGATTTTGTTTATCTTTTCAAAGAACCAGCTCCTGGATTCATTGATCCTTAGCATTGTGCTTTTAGTCTGTGTGTCATTTAGTTCTGCTCTGATCTTGGTTATTTCCTTCCTTCTGCTTGCTCTGGGCTGTCTTTGTTGTTGTTCCTCCAGTTCTTGTAGGCGTAGGGTTAGGTTGTTTGTTTGAACTGTTTCTAACTTCTTAAGGTAGGCCTGTATTGCTATGAACTTCCCTCTCAGGACTGCCTTTGCTGTGTCCCATAGGTTTTGGGTTGTTGTGAGTTCGTTTTCATTTGTTTCCAGGAAGTTTTTGATTTCTTCCCTAATCTCATTCTTGACCCATTCATTGTTTAATAGCATGCTATTCAGTCTCCATGCTTTTGAGTGTTTTGGGTTTTTACCCTTGGCGTTGGTTTCTAGTTTCAGACCCTTGTGGTCAGAGAAGATGCTTGATATGATTTCAATTTTCTTGAATTTGTTGAGGCTTGCTTTGTGTCCTATCATGTGGTCTATCTTTGAAAAAGTTCCATGGACACTTGAAAAGAATGTGTATTTTGCTTCTTTGGGATGAAAAGCTCTGTATATATCAGTTAAGTCCATTTCCTCTAAGGTATTGTTAAGTGACACAATATCTTTGTTGATCTTTTGTTTGGAAGACCTGTCCATTTTTGATAGTGGGGTGTTAAAGTCCCCTACTATAATTGTGTTGCTGTCAATATCTTTCTTGAAATCCTCCAAGATTTTCTTTATGTATTTGGGTGCTCCTATGTTGGGTGCATATATATTTACAATGTTTATGTCTTCTTGGTGGATTCTTCCTTTGAGTATTATGAAGTGACCTTCTGGGTCTCTCTTTATGGCCCTTCTTTGGAAGTCTATTTTGTCTGATATGAGTATTGCTACCCCTGCTTTTTTTTTCCTGTCCGTTTGCTTGGAAGATTTGTTTCCAGCCCTTCACTTTCAGTCTGTGTAAGTCTTTTGTCCTGAGATGGGTTTCTTGTAGACAGCATATGTGTGGGTCATGTTTTCTTATCCATTCAGCTGTTCTATGTCTTTTGATTGGAGCATTTAATCCATTTACGTTTAAGGTTATTATCGATAGGTAGTTATTCATTGCCATTTTTTCCTACCTGTGTTCCTCTGTCTTTCTCTTTTCCTTCCTTTCCTTAAAGCAGTCCCTTTAGCATCTCTTGCAGAGCTGGTTTGGTGGAGCTGTATTCTTTTAGACTTCTTTTGTCTGGGAAACTCTTTATTTGGTCTTCTATCTTGATTGAGAGTCTTGCTGGGTAAAGTAGTCTTGGTTGCAGGCCTCTGGTTCTCAGTACTTGGAATATTTTTTGCCATTCTCTTCTGGCTTGGAGCGTTTCCATTGAGAAGTCAGTTGCTAACCTTATTGGGGCTCCCTTGTATGTTACTTCCTTTTTCTCCCTTGCTGCCTTTAAGATCCTCTCTTTGTCTTGGAAATTTGCCATTTTAATTATGATGTGTCTTGCAGTGGGTCTCTTTGGGTTCCTTTTGTTTGGGACTCTCTGTGATTCCTGGATTTGGGTGACTTTTTCTCTTCTCAGATTAGGGAAATTTTCCATCATTACTTTTTCAAACAGGTTTTCTATCCCTTGCTCTTCTTCTTCTCCTTCTGGTATTCCTATTATACGGATATTGTTACGTTTCATGTTGTCCTGCATTTCCCTTATTGCCTCTTCATTCTTTCTGAGCCTCTTTTCCTTTTCTTGCTCCTTCTGGGTGTTTTTTTCTACTTTGTCCTCCAGCTCGCTGATCCGATCCTCTGCTTCGTCAAGTCTGCTTTTAATTCCTTCTACTGTGTTCTTCAATTCAGAAATTGTATTCTTCATTTCCTCTTGGCTCTTGTTGATATTTTCTATTTCCTTTTTCATGTTGATATAGTTTGCAGTGAGTTCATTGTAGTTTCCTTGTAGTTTCTGGTAGTTCTCTTTGAGCTCAGAGAGCTCAGTGAGTTTCCTGATGACCATTGCTTTGATCTCAGTATCTGATAGTTGACTTGCCTCTTTTTCGGTTAGTATTCTTTCTGAGACTTCCTCCTTTCCTTTCATTTGGGAATTGTTTCTTTGTCTTCCCATTGTTTGTGAGGCTCTTCTTGTTGGCCTCTGCATCTTAAATTGCTTTGTTCTGACTCCCTGGATTTATGATATGAACTTCTATGGTAGAATGCCAATGGGATTCGGTGGTGCTGTCTCCTTACTCTCCTGTGCTCACTGGTCTTGAGCTGACGTTTATGTGTTTAACCCGGTCTAACTCTAGTCTTTTCAGCACTCCAGGTTTTGTTGTCTCACCTGTGGGAAAAAGAGAAAGGGGGGGCAAAAGAAAAGAAAAAAAAAAAACACACACACACACAAAACAAACCAAAACAAAGATGGGAAGGAGGGAAAAAGGAAATAGGAAAGGAGGAAAGGAAGGAAGGAGGGAAGAAGGAATAAAGAAAGATCGGAGGCAAGATAAGAAGGAATTTTAGCAAAAATTAAAACATAGAAATAGATAAAAGAAGGCAGGAAGAAGACATAAAAATGGTAAAGGATGGGAGGAAGAAGGAATGAAAAAAAAGAAAAAAAGAGAGAGGAAGAAGGAATTCAGGGGGAAAGGAAAAAAAAGAAAAAGGATAAAAAAAAAAAAATCTTCTGTTGGCTTTAAACCGGTCAGGTTATTTCTGCTGGTGTCCTGTCTGTGCAACGGGAGGGGGTGGTTGGAAGGATTGGTTTCACTTTTCTCTCTTCCTGGGTCACACTCTTCGCTGTTTTGTAGGTGTGGTCCCTGGCAGTCAATCAGTCCGTTGATCAGCCAATCCAGCCGCTTTGGCTTGTGACGCGTGCGTGCGCAGCAGGGGAATCCAGCCGCTTTGGGTCTGTGACGTTATTTTGTTCCCTGAGCGCGCAGCCGGCGGACCAATCGAGCCGCCAGTGCTTGGAACGCTGGCGCGCAGGTGGCGGATTCAGCCGCCTTGGGGTTAGGACACTCGCCAGCAGCTTTGTATTTGGAAAACAGGCACCCAGCCGGCCCTGTGCTTGGTGAGCGCGCGCAGCCCGCTGAGCCACAGGCTCTGTGCTTGGGGGCCCGATCCAGCCGCCCTGGGCTTGAGTCTCTCGGGCGGGCGGGGCCGCCCTGGGACTGAATCACGCGGCACTCGGTTCCGAGGTTTTGGGCCTGTGGGTGGAGCAGCTAGTCTCTGCTCCAAATTATCTCGGAGGTTTCAGGTGTGGGCGCCCCTCCGGGGTTTCAAGTGTGGGTCCCGTTCGCTAATCTGCTCGCGCGCGCGACCGGACCTCAGGTGAGCGTAGCAGTCCAGGGGTGGAGGGGGAGGGGCGCCAGGGGCCTCGGCTACTACCGAGAGTTCTCTAATTAGCCCCTGAGTGTCTCTATTTTCTTTTTCTTTTTGAGAAATTCCTCCTTTTCAAGCCCCCCTGGTCCAATCAAGCACCTGGCTGCTCACAGCGCAGCCTGGCCCTCTCCCAAGACTCCTGCAGGAGCCCCTGTGCCAGGGCTGGCGCTTCTGCCGCCCTTGTACCGCGCGGTCCTGGGTCCCGTGGACCTTATTGTCCTTGAGCACTCTTCTTACCGTCAGATCTTTTAGTGTCCTCTATCTTTGGTCTCTGATCTTCGTATATGCTGGAATACTGTTGGCTGTTCGCTCTGCTCCTCAGATCAGCTAGGTATTTCCCTGGCGTTGAGGGGAAGTGGACTCCGCTCCCACCTATGTTGCCGCCATCTTCCCCAAAACCTATTATAAGAATTCTTATAACCATTACTTTGAATTCTATATCTGATAAATTGCTTGCCTCCATTTAATTTAGCTATTTTTCTGGAGATTTCTCCTGTTCTTTGGGGCCAGTTTTTTGTCTCCCCATTTTGGCTGCCTTTTTGTATTTGTTCTATGTATTAGATAGATCTTCCCTGACTCCCAATCTTTGCGGGGTGGCTTTGTGTTGTAGGTCCTGTAGGATCCAGTTATGCAGTCTTCTTGACCATCTGAACTGGGTGCTCCTGGTAGGTCCATTGGGTGGGTTATATGGGTCCTTTTGTTGTAATTGAGTCTTGGTTGCTATGGTTCATCCATGTGCAGGATCAACCCTCAGGCTAGCTGAATATGAGGCTCAACCCTAACTATAGAGTGTGAGTTGCTGTGCAGGTGCCAACCACATGATGTGGACTTCACCTTAGTAGGTGTGTCTGCTGAGGCCTCCCTTTGGATTTCCTGCTTGTAAAGCATATTGGATCCTGCTCTGATGTTGTCTGAAGCTGGCCACTAGGTGTTGGATCTGGGCCTTTTGGGACACCAATGTAAGATGTCGTATGTGACTGGTCCTGGGCAACTTAGAGCTACAAGCAATCCACTGTTTGTGGCTGCCTTTGCTGGACCTGGGTGCATGCTGGAAGGACCAAGCTACATACTAAGGCTGGCTTTTACCAGCACCAGATCTGGGGGCAGGTCACCAAAAGCCCCAAAGTACCACAGATCCTCCTCCGCCATCCTTCACCAGCTAGCTGTCTGTTAGGCTCATTCACTGAAAGAGCCTCTGGCTGTACTCCTGAGTAGGGTGTAAGCTTTACAGGGTGGGCGAGTGGGGGACCATGGTTGTGGCCATTGCTTTCCTCCAGGCTGATGCCAGAAGGGAGTGATCCATTCAAGAAAGATGGCATCTGCCGTGTGGGAGAGGGACTCAGCAGAGGGCTTCTGGTGTCTGTCCCTTCAGCTCCCTCCCCTGAGCCACAGCCCCAGCCTTTTCTCACACAACTCTAGTCTACTCTGCCCTTTCTTTGCCAGAGCCCAGGGTGAGTGAAATTTTGTGAGTTGGCCCATTCAGGGGATGCTTGTGTCTATAGTGGACTCTGCCTCTCCCTAGTGGACAGAAACCCCTCTGCTTTTCAAAGCAAGATGTTGTATGGGCGGGCACCTCTTCCTGGGTCTGGTGTTCTGGGCTGAGAAGCCTGGCTTGGGGTTTAGACCCCACGCTTCTCAGAGGGAACTCCCTGCAGCTGAGGTATTCTTTTGGAACCTCAGCCACCACTAGTGGGAGTGGGCCAGCCCTTTCTGCTATGCCACCCTTCCTACCAGTCTTGATGTGGCTTCTTCCATAAATTCTTGGTTATAGAACTTCTTTTCAGCTAGTCTTCAGTTGTTTATTCAGGATGATTTTTCTATACTTTAGTTATAGTTGCAGTTTGGTCCTGGGAGGAGGCATTGTAGTTTCCACCTACTCTGCCACCATCTTGGATACTTCTGTAATTATTTTTTAAAACAGTAGTTGAGGTTCAGTTTGCACAGTATTAATAAAGTCAAAGTAACTTAATGGACCTTGATTTTAAATTTTAGGGTGCTCTTTTATTCTTTCAGTAGATATTCTTTAGCATCTCTTATGTGCTCAATGTGAGAGTAACAGTGAGCAATGAAAAAGACACTGTCATGCTTTCATGAAACTTATGATTTATTGAGGAATTTAGAGATTGAACAAGTAATAACTCAAATAATATTTAATTATTGGTATTTACATTATGGTAAGTGCTAAGCAGGAGGAGTGTAAGATTCTGTGGGAATGTTTAATGGAGCTTACAATCAGGTCAGGGGGTTATTAGGAAAGCTTCCTTGGGGAAAAGCAATTATGATTTGACTTGCAGGCAGAGTAATATTTGGCCAGGGCAAGGGCTGGAAGGGGAGCATTCTGGGTAAGGAGACCACAAAGAAAATCTTTGAGGTCTGTGTTTTTGGAAGAGGGATAAATGGAATCAGGTTTGAAGTCCAAAGTAATATTATGAGTACTTCTTTTCTCTAAGTAGAATCAGTCATGTAATTTCAGTTTGTAATAATGGATTATCAGTATTCATGATCAAGACTTAACCTAGGTGAAGGAATAACAGTACAAGATTTCATTTGCAGAGTTGGAGATGGGAGAACTTGCTCACATCAGTCAATTTTGTTCTGCTGTACTTTCCCTTGGTCAGTGTTTTGAGAACACTGGGAGTTCTTAATATTTGACAGTGTAGTTCAGAAATTTTTGCTATTTTCTGCTGTCTTCTCTTTCTATGAATGTTCCTAAGTGTTATATATCATAATTCTTTTTTTATAGGTGTTTGGTCTATTTTTTAATTACTTTATTGTTGTTCAATTACAGTTGTCTGCATTTTCTCCCCCCCCCCCCCGCCCCATCCAAACCCACCTCCCTCACTCACCTTTAACTGGAACATAATCAACAAAAGAAAAAGCAAACAAAATATAACCAGAGACATTGAAATTAAGAACAATGTAACAATAGCCAGAGGGGAGTGGGGAGGAGATAGTGGGGAGAGGGGTTTACAAGAGCTACTATAAAGGACACATGGATAAAGTCAATGGGGAGGGTGGTGGTGGGGGAGAGGGGTGGGTTTGGCTGGGGTGGGGTGGAGGGATGGGGAGAAAATGTAGACAACTCTAATTGAATAATCATAATTCTTATAATTCTGTTAGGAAGTGAACTAGAGATGCTGCCAGCTAGAGCTGTAAGCAGTTCATAGGTTTTTAAAAAAATATATCTGGGGGCTGGGAACTTGGACTTCTCGGTGCACAACCATGGAGGTCGCTTCCTCCAATGCCTTTGGTAAAGAAGTAATAGGGGCCTATTATCCCAAACCACAACAAGCATAGGGCCATTTCCAATACTCAAAGCTCAGCCAGTGTTGGGGTCTTCAATGTTTATTTGCTGACGTTGGAGTCTTCAAACCCCATGGGTGAACAGCTAAAGGTCCCCACTTATGGAACTCCTTGCCATTTTGGAAGCCAACTCAAACCATTACCTGAGAACCTGCAAATCTACACATCAGAGATTCATCTTCAAGAAACAGAGGCATAGCTGTATCACATCTGGCTTCCCAAGTCCTCACTTGCAAGGTGGGCACAAAAGTGTCCTTCTTTTTCTTTTCAGCCTTGTGTTAGCACAAGTGAGAATTCAGAGGCTCTTTAATGGTCATTATGTAACCAAGTCGTGTATCAAGTCCTGACTTAAATGACCATAACTTGAATTAGCCTGGCTGCTTCTGGGTCCCCAAATCTTGTTCAGTCATGCCTTGGCAGATGCGCAATTGCAGTATTTATTCCTGGGAGGACATGGTGTCAGAGCATGCATTCTCATCTGAGCTCACCGAAGTTAGAGGAGTAGCCTAAGAATCTCAGTCACTATCCACCCATTGTCTGCTACACTCTTGTAACTCTTAGTGAAAAATCAGAGTTGTTATTAAGGGTTATTAACTATGATTATTAATTTACTATTAAGAATGACTACCACTATTAGTACTAAAACTACACGGTTACTACTCTAACTTGCCACAGTATTCTCTCCAATCTCTTACAGTAAAAGTTTCTCAAGTTTTTGGAGGCAATTGGTCCATCCCAAGAGTTCTAATGTCTACTTGATTGCAAGTCCCACAGCCTCCATTGAATTCTCAGGGTCTGCTCTTGGCCAGTTTGCATCACTGAAGCCTTAAACCAGTCTTACCAGCTTCAATATTATCTTGCCATCCAAAATAGTCCTCTCAATTTTAAGGAAACTGTTGTCTATGTAAATGGCAAGGAAATTAGTAATTGTGGTAAGGATAAAAATGTGTTTCTGGCTCAGGGCCCCTTTCACAATTTTAATCCAGGTTGTGCTCAGTGCCCCATCTTATCACCAGCTGGGGACCCACCCCTCTAACAACTATCATTACCAACTATCTAACAACTATTTCTAGTCAGAGAGAAGAAGCCTTACTCTTTTGAAAGGGAAAAATTAGGATTGCAACGGTATGATTCTTTTTAACTCATCGCATATTGTTTATTATATTCAATTTAGGAGAAGTCATTATTGTAAATACATAATATTAAGTGTGCAGTTATCATTGGCCAAGTCTGTACAGTGATACTAAAAAATGTAAATGTGTTCCTTTAAGTTTCATTCTCAGAACAACCACACTTGCTGTTTCTGTTAATTAAGAGACAAAGCAATGGTTTTCCAACTTTAGCACTTTTAAGAATAATTTGGAGTACCTATTAAACATGCATATTTCCCACGACTTTTTCTCTGTCATTCTTACTTAATGCCTAGAAATTCTATTTTCTTAGATCTTTGGTAAGTGTTAAAAATCTGCATTACTACCAAGTCCCCTAGGTAATTCTTATATAGAATGTATTCTACAGGCCACACTGTGAGAATCACTGGGTTAGGAAATATGTTCCTTAATAAATTTAGTTTTTGCTTTTTAGAATAGAAATATTTGTAGACTTTTTGTCAATGTGGGGGTGGGGGTCACCAACCTCAGTATAGTCAAAAATTCACGTACAACTTTTGACTTTCTCAAAACTTAACTACAGTTTTGCCTTGGTATTTTCAGGGGATTGATTCCAAGACCCCTGAGGATACCAAAATCTGTAGATGCTTATATAAAATGGCATAGAACAGTGCATACAGTTGACTCTCCACATCTGAGGATTTCCAGCCACAGATTGAAACTGTTTTTGATCTGTGGTTGGTTGAAATTATGGATGCAAAACTGGGGAATACAAAGGGCTGATGGTATGTATTCATTCAAAAAATTCCATATGTAAGTAGGCCTATGCAGTTCAAACTCATGTTGTTCAAGGGTCAACTGTATTTTAAATTACGATGTGTACACATCAGCTTTACTTAAAGAGATACTCCTGTTGGGAAAGTCCTTTCTCTTTGCCCCAGTGGCCTAGTGTTCTCTGTCAATCCTCAAAACAACCTGGTAGCATCATCACTAGACTCATAGCTTCACTTGTAGCTTATTAGCTTCAAAAAGTTATGAGTTCTTTGCCCTGGTCAGTGTGGCTCAGTTGGTTGGAACATCATCCCATAACCAAAAGGTTGTTGGTTTGATTCCTAGTCAGGGCACCTAGGATACCTAGGTTGCAGGGTACCTAGGTTGCAGTTTTGATCCCTAGTCCCAGTGCATGAAATCCCTGGTCTGGGCGTTTACAAGAGGCAACCAATTGATGCTTCTCTCTATCACACTGATGTTTTTCTTTCTCTCCCTTCCCCTTTCCCTTCTTCCCTCTCTGAAAGCAGTGAAAAAAATGTCCTTTGATGAGGATAAAAAACTTATTAAAAAGTCATGACCTTGGCTTCCAGCCAAGATGGAGGCGTAGGTAGACACACTGTGCCTCCTTGCACAACCAAAAGAAGGACAACAACAATTTACAAACAAAAAACAACCAGAACTGACAGAAAATTGAACTGTATGGAAGTCTGACAACCAAAGAGATTCATCCAGACCAGTAGGAGGGACTGAGATGGGCGGCTGGGGCAGAGAGGACTTGTGGCAAGGTGGTGGCTGGTGGACCGAGCGAGGTGGTGGATTGTGGAATGGGGCAGGCCATGCTGCAGCTAGCAGACCCCACAACGTGGTGGCTGGCAGACCCTGCGGCCCCACATTCATGCATAGATAAACCAGGAGGAATGGCAGGGAGTGAAGCAGACCGCGTAACCCAAGGCTCCAGCACGGGGAAATAAAGCCTCAAACCTCTGATTGAAAACACCTGTGGGGATTGAGGTGGCAGCAGGAGAAACTCCCAGACTCACAGGAGAGTTCCTTGGAGAGACCCAGAGGGGCCTAGAGTGCGCACAAGCCCACCCACTTGGGAATCAGCACCAGAAAGGTCCAATTTGATTGTGGGTAGCAAAGGGAGTGACTGAAAGCCGGCAGAGAGTGGAGCAAGCGCCATTGCTCTCTCTCGGCCCCTCCCCACATACAGTGTCACAGTGCAGGGACCAGCGTTACCCCACCCTGGTGAACACCTAAGGCTCCGCCCCTTTAAGTAACAGGTGCACCAAGACAAAAAAATGGCCCAAATGAAAGAACAGATCAAAGCTCCAAAAAAATACAACTAAGCAACAAAGAGATAGCCAGCCTATCAGATGCACAGTTCAAAACACTGGTCATCAGGAAGCTCACAGAATTGGATGAATTTGGTCACAAATAAATGAAAAAATGAAGGCTATGCTAAGAGAAACAAAGGAAAATGTACAGGGAACCAATACTGGTGGGAAGGAAACTGGAACTCAAATCAATGGTGTGGAACAGAAGGAAGAAAGAAACATCCAACCAGAAAAGAATGAAGAAACAAGAATTCAGAAAAATGAGGAGAGGCTTAGGAACCTCCAGGACATCTTGAAACGTTCCAACATCTGAATTATAGGGGTACCAGAAGGCGAAGAGGAAGAACAAAAAATTGAAAACTTATTTGAACAAATAATGAAGGAGAACTTCCCTAATCTGGCAAAGGAAATAGACTTCCAGGAAGTCCAGGAAGCTCAGAGAGTCCCAACGACTCTGGACCGAAAGAGGAACACACCAAGGCACATCATAATTACATTCCCCAAGATTAAACAGAAGGACCTACATCCAAGATTACTGTATCCAGCAAAGCTATCATTTAGAATGAAAGGGCAGATAAAGTGCTTCTCAGATAAGGTCAAGTTAAAGGAGTTCATTATCACCAAGCCATTATTATATGAAATGTTGAAGGGACTTACCTAAGAAAAAGATCAAAAATAGGAACATAAAAATGACAGCAAACTCACAGTTATTAACAACCACACCTAAAATGAAAACAAAAGCAAACTAAGCAAACAACTAGAGCAGGAACAGAACCACAGAAATGGAGATCACATGGAGGGTTACCAGCAGGGGAGTGGGAGGGGGAGAGAGGGGGGAAAGGTACAGAGAATAAGTAGCATAAATGATAGGTAGAAAATAGATGGGGGGAGGGTAAGAATAGTATAGGAAATGTAGAAGCCAAAGAGCTTATATGTATGACCCATGGACATGAACTATATAGGGGGGGAATGTGGGAGGGAGAGGGAGGGCAGGATGGAGTGGAGTGAAGGGGGGGAAATGGGGCAACTGTAATAGCATAATCAATAAATATATTTTTTAAAAAGTCATGACCTCTATGATTATCAGAGAAGTAGTGGACAAAGGTCCTTTTGTTAAATGCCATAACTTTATATGTATGCCTGGAACAAAATGTTGACAGTGGTGATTTCTGGATAATGGTATTTCAGGTGACTTTATATTTTTTTCAAAAATATTTTTAAAAAATTTTAGAGTAAGTAGGCATTTCATTTATAAATAAAGTGTAATTTAGTTTTAATAAGTGAAAAAGAGCTTTCATCTGGTGAGATATGGTTTGGAGATAGAAACTAAAAATAATCAATGGGGTAAACTGAAAACAAAATAGAAAGGGATTTCAGAAAAGAAAACAAAGATCAATTAGCTCTGGGTTTTGTTGTGAGTTTGACTGAAGGAGTAGAACGCCAGTCTCCTTTAAAAGGAAAGAAACAGCTTGAATTCTTCTATGTCTTCTGGACAATCTTGAAAACCTGTATTTGTCTTAATAAGTTCCAGAGTGTCAAAAAGTGTTTTAAGCCACTTTAGAGGAAACACAGGAGGGCCCAGGATTTATGGTCTGAGTAAATTCAGTAGAAATTTCAGTATGTTTTACTCTTTTTCATCTGTATGAAAACTCTCCCAAGGTGACAGTTATGGACGTCTGATCTCTTCTGAGGGGATAGTTTGGACTTGGTGGTATGGAGGCAGGAATGGGAAGGTGACCTAGGGAGTAATATCACCAGGGGGAAGAACTTGGGCCTCGAATGTTTATTGATTAGAAGCTAATTTTAAGTTATTATTGACCTTTGGGAAAAAAGTTTATTATTAATTTAGCAATGAAGTTTCCTGGCTAGGATTCGATCCAAGTGTCCATCAAGGTGCTGATAATAAACAAGAGTTTCACAAAGGAAGGAAATGTTAGCCACAGCTGATATCCTGTAAGATTACTTCATTGTTAAAGTCCACTGTGGAAATTTTTGGTTTTAGATATCTCTTCTCTGAATCCATTATCTAATCTATCATCTGGCTACCCACTAACAAATTAAGTGATTTTATTGAATCTGGAGACAAAGCAATTTGATTATCCTTTAGACTTAAAATCTGTTTATCTTCGCAGGGATCAAATGAGAGTTTATGCCTCAGGGTGCTCCCAGGTAGGCCCTAGAAGTTTATAGGGTGCTATAAGGAATGAGAGCTTGGAACCACCAGGAGAAGAATGTGGAAATGATAGCAGCTCTGGTAACAGTGACAATTGTGGGGCAGGAGGTTGATAACAGTAGCACAGTATTCTCTCCAAATCTGTGTTTTTAGTGGTTTCTTTCCATATCCTCATTATCACTAAGAATTATTCAAGTCCTGTTCAATTGTAGTTTTATAAATAAGATAGTGAATCTAACAGCTTTGAACACATAACATGTACCAGAGAATATTCTAAAAAATTCATATATAGCATCTTATTTAGTTCCTATAATTCTATTTTGCTTTTTAGATTTTCCTTTTCTGCTTTCTAGACAGGCCTTCCTTCGACCCTAATAAGTTATCAAGTCAAATACAGGGGAGATTGAATTTCCTATTTTCGTATTTTTTTTCCATTTTTTGTGGCCTGAGTATTTGTATAAAACACAATAAATCAAACTTTAACAGCATTTTATTGATGTTTATTATGCCTACAGAAAAATAACAAATAGCATAAACATATAGCTGTTTGAACTACCACAAACTGAACTTAACCTGTGTTATCTTACCCAGATCAACAAGCAGAGCCTTTGTAGGTATACTTTTAAGCAGAGTTTGATCCCGCTGTTATCTGGGGTTTGGCATCCTGCTTTTTCCACTTAACATTTTATTGGCAAATACTCCCCATGTTACTACTGACTTCTCAAAAAACAAGCTTCTTAATGGCTGCATGATAGATCTTCAAGTGGGTGTACAATAATTTATATAACTATTCTTTGAATATTGGATTTTTAGACTGTTTCAGGTTTTCATTATTAAAAATAATGTTGTAGATTATGGCATTGAACATAAATCTCTGACTGTATCTTATTTCCTTAAGACACATTTCCAGAAGTGCAATTGCTATATTAAAGAACATGAATATTTTAAGGCTCTTGATGCATTTTGATAAATTACTCCACAGAATGGCTATGCCAATCTACCAGAATTCATGAATGCTCACATTCCAATACTGAGTGTTCTCTTCGTGTGTGTGTGTGTACGTGTGTATCTTTGCCTACTGTTAGACAGAAATTGATGATCTGACCACTGTTTGAATGTTCTTTGATTATTAGTGAGGTTAATGTTTTCACATATTAACATGCTAATTTATTTTTCTATTTCTTTTAAATAGAAATTAAAATAAAACTACAAAATTACTCCTTAATTTTTCAACATTTCCTTGGGACATAAAAGCATATAAATCTTTTTTTTAGTTCATAAAAATCTGGGGAAGTGAAGCAATAAGTTTTCTCTTTATGCTTGCTTTTTCAAAGCATCCATATAGTAACTGGTTTTTGAGAAAAAGCTGTGTCCATTTCTGAAATTTAAGAAGGATTGTAAATAAAATTGCAATTAAAATTATACATATCAAAGGCTTTCCCCTACTTGGTTCTGGTAATGTTTTATTCCTTTCACATTTTTTTTCTTTTTTTAAATGGAGATAATATTGGCTAATAACATTTTATAGGTTTCAGGTGTACAACATTGTACTTTGATATCTGTATACTCTATAGCATACTAACCATCGAAGGTTTAGTTTTCACTCATCACCATATATTTGACCCCTTTACCCATTTCACCCTCATCTCTTTCCCTCTGGTAACCACCATGAGCTTGTTTTTTGTTCAAAGGCTTTATAGTTGGTTATTCAGTACATGAAAAAGTTATGATATTAAGGTTGTTTATCAGGCTTTAAAGATATATTTGATTTTTTTATTCTATCTGAGAGACTTAAAGTATAGGAAGTTTTATGATTTCAGGAACTGGATTTTCTAAAGTGGCTTTTACATGAAGACAGTAGAATTTTAATAAAATAAGAATTCATTTACAAAAATGAGGATGAGGTGGGAGGTCAGTCTTTCCTTGTCAAGTATATTTCCACTTGCCTCTGGTTCTGCCCGGAGCCTCGTTGCTGAGCAGAGACTGTGAGGACTGGCAGATTTCATTGTGTTTCATGCAATATAACAAATAACCTGTGGTCCCAAGCCTATTACGTTGAGGCCTTTTTAACATGTGTGTTTTAATCCCTATGTTAGAATTCTGATCTCCAGATGTTACAAGCATTAAGCCATTCTTTCTCTTTAGGAAATAAATAAATTTGCCAGAATATTCTCTACAAGTCAGAGAACCTCGATGTTAATTTTGAACTTTACATGTTATATATTTGCTGTACATTTTCATGTCAACCAAGTCCAATTTCTTCATAATGTTTCATAAGTAACAATTTTTATGTATATTAATGACATAGGTGATTTTTATAGTGGGAAGGGACCTTAGGAATCATATAGTCTTTTGGATTTTCAAACCCATGGACATAGCTCAAAAAGAAGAATATAGTTGTAAACTGAATGAACATATGGAAATTAGGAAGGTTTATCTGCTAGGTTTGAAGTAGGAATAGATACTTTATTTACCAGGCAGAGGTAAGTGTGTGTGTGTGTGTGTGTGTGTGCATATGTAAGTCTGTAAGAAGGTACCCAGTAAAGGAAACAGCAAGTACACAGGTTCTGTGATGGGAAGAAAGGAAGTATGGTTAAAATAGACAGGGAGGGGATATATTGTTCAAGATGAGGCTGAACATTTTAAGCAAGGGTTTGTAGGCCATTGCTTATGGATTTGTCCTATATCCAAAGAATAAAGAGAAGTTTTAAACTGGAGGTATGGGTGGAAAAGGAGGGTCCCACAATCAAATCTGCCTTTGAAAAGACCACTCTGGCTATTGTGTGGAGAGGTGAACTAGAATGAATGCTGAAGGACTAGTTAAGAAGTAGTTGAGCCTTGGCCGGTGTGGCTTAGTTGGTTGGAGTATCATATATTTCACCAAAAGGTTGCAGGTTCAATTCCCAGTCAGGGCACATACCTAGGTTGTGGATTCAATCCCTGGATGGGACACATATGGAAGGCAACCAGTCAATGTTTCTCTCTTTCTCCCTAAAATTGGTAAACATATTTTTTAAAAAATTAAAAAATGAATCCTTTGTTTTTTTTTTTTAAAAAAGAAGCAGTTGAAGCGATGCATGTGAATCAATAGAAGCTTGGAATAGTCAAGTAATAGAAGAGATGAACAGATTTGAGATGTGGACAGACTTCAAATATATTTAAGATAAAATTGGCAGTATTGGGAATGGGGGTGTGGGGAGCTGTAAGAGAGAGAAACATTAAACATGATTCCAGCCCTGGCTAGAGTGGCTTGGTTGGTTGGTGTGTCATCCCGTAACCGAAAGGTTGCAGGTTCAATTACTGGTCAGGGCTCATACCTGGTTGTGGGTATAATCCTCAGTCGGGGCATGTACGGTAGGCAACTGATCAACGCTTCTCTCTTGCATCAATATTTCCCTCTTTCCCTTCCTCTCTCTCTTCCTCTCTCTAGAAGCAATGAAAAAAATGTCCTCAGATGAGGGTAAAAAACAAATAAACAAACAAAACATGATTCTAGTCCTTGGATTTTGCACATGTTTGGATAGCTGTGCCATTCAGGGAAGTGGGGAACACTGAGAAAGAATTAAATTGGAGATGGGGGAATGGAGAGTGTTTTTATGCTTCATAAGATCAGAAGCACAGCCTCATTCATTGATGTCCCTTGGCTCCAGAACAGTTTCTGGTGCATTGTAGGTACCTACTAAATATTTGTTACAGGAATGAATTATGCATACAGTTTTGGCCAGGTTGAATTAGAATATCTTTGAGACATTCAAGTAGTGATGTTAACTAGCTGTCTAGACTTATGTAGTCTAAGCTGGAGCTTGAAGGAGGGAGACTTGAGATCCATTGACACATAGATGATAGAACATGCTGAGGTTGCCTAGGCATAGGAGGTAGAATAAGAAGTGGAGTGGGCCTAGGACAGAGCCTTAAATTTTACTCTTTAGCTGTTGGGGAGTGGTCAGCCAGAAAAGGATGAGAGGGCATTTCTAGTTATGTAAAAAAAAAACAAACCCCCAAACTGAGGCCCAGAGAGGCTAAGGGAAGAGAGAGTTGAATGGTACAGAGGAGTCAAGTAAGGTGGGAACTCAAAATGGAGGTCATTTGTGACTTCAGTGAGAGCTGCTCTACTGGTGTCTTTCAGGTAGTGGTTAGACTGGAATTGATGAAGTGAATAGGAGATTACGGAAGGGAGGCAGTAGTTTGGAGGCAAAGGGTGAGGATATTTGACTACTTTTAACATATGATTATAGACCAACACAGAAAAATGGGAATTAGGGACATTGGAATGTACTTTAACATAAATACTTAGGATGCAGAGAAATTTTATTTACTTATAACCAAACATTCACTGAGCATTTTTTTTTGTGTGCCAGGCCCTTTGCTGTAGAAATAAATGAGTCACACTGATAGCTTTTGCCTCCCTGTGTAGCCACTGTGATAGAAGATATGTGTAGCCTTGCATTTCAGCCACTAGTCATTATATATTAAAGGGTTAGTAAGTATATAGGTTAAAATGCTTTTGTCTATGGAGCCCTTTCCAGGATGGTTACTTCTTGACAGATTGTGATTCTGTCCAGGAGCAGGTGAGGAATCAATTTCTCATTGACATCTTGAGATACGTTTTATGTCTCTAGATTAATGGGAGTCTTGTCAGTGAAGTGCCCTCACCTGCTGCTGCCAGCCATCCTCACCCCAAAGCTGGTGAATAAGTGCTGCCACCACCACCAGGTGGAATAACAGGAGTACATCTGTGCTGCCAGTCAGCATGTTGCCTAGCAACGGGTGGCAGGGGGGTGCTGATTTCTGTCAGCATGTGGGCACATTATATTCTAGCTCCAGGTGCTTACTGGAAACAGTGATTACATGGATCTTCCATGTCACCTTTGGAAGTTGTGGTTCTGAGGCTGGGAAGCTTGACTGTTTTTGTAAGCTGAATTTAGAAGAGAGAGGGGACTATAGGATATAATCACTGGCTACATAGATAAGTATTGAAAAACAGAATTTAGATTTCTAGCAATGACTTAAGCTATGAGACCAATGGGCTTCTGGCAAGGGATAAAGTAGATCTCATGAAGAAAAGGTGTGTGGCCGGCATATGATTCTCACTGAATTTGAGAAAGTGGGAGACAAGTGCCTACATAAATCTAAAAAAAAAAGTTTAAGGAAGATACCAAGTAAGAAGTAGAAAAAAACACAGTGAAAAAGATACATAGTAAACATGAATTTGTTTTTATTTTTCCTTTTATTTTTTTAAATTATATTTTATTGATTATGCTATTACAGTTTTCCCAATTTTTCCCCTTTATCTCCCCTCCCTTTACACCCCCAACCCTCCAACATTCCCCTCTCCTTAGTTCATGCCCATGGGTTGTACATACAAGTTCTTTGACTTCTCTGTTTCCTATACCATTTTTGACCTCTCCCCATCTATTCAATGCCTACCAATTATGCTTCTTCTTCCCTGTACCTTTTCTCCCCTATTCCTCTCCTCTCCCTCCCCACTGAAAACCTTCCATGTGATGTCCATTTCTCTGATTCTGTTCCTGTTCTAGTTGTTTGCTTAGTTTTTATTTTTGTTGTTTTTCTTTCTTTTATTTTTTTAGGTTCATTTGTTGATAGTTGTGAGTTTGTTGTCATTTTACTATTCATATTTTTTATCTTCTTTTTCTTAGATAAGTCCCTTTAACATTTCATATAATAAGGGCTTGGTGATGATGAACTCCTTTAACTTGACCTTATCTGGGAAGCACTTTATCTGCTCTTCCATTCTAAATGATAGCTTTGCTGGATAGAGTAATCTTGGATGTAGGTCCTTGCCTTTCATGAATCAAATACTTCTTTCCAGCCCCTTCTTGCCTGTAAGGTTTCTTTTGAGAAATCACCTGACAGCCTTATGGCCACTCCTTTGTAGGTAACTCTTTTCCTTTCCTCTTTCTGCTTTTAAGATTCTCTCTTTGTCTTTAATCTTGGGTAACTTAATGATGATGTGCCTTGGTGTGTTCCTCTTTGGGTCCAACTTCCTTGGGACTCTCTGAGCTTCCTGGACTTCCTGAAAGTCTATTTCCTTCACCAGATTGGGGAAGTTTTCCTTCATTATTTGTTCAAATAAGTTTTTAATTTCTTGCTGTTGTTCTTCTCCTTATGGCACCCCTATAATTCGGATATTGGAATGTTTCAGGTTGTCCCAGAGGTTTGTAAGACTCTCTTCACTTTTTTGAATTCTTGTTTCTTCATTCTGTTCTGGTTGGATGTTTATTTCTTCCTTTTGTTCCAAATAGTTGATTTGAGTCTTGGTTTCCTTCTTGTGACTGTTGGTTCCCTGAATATTTTGCTTTATTTTATTTTGCGTTTCTTTCATTTTTCGACCAAGCTCAATCAGTTCTGTGAGCATTTTGATTACCAGGGCTTTCAATTCTCCATCAGATAGGTTGGCTGTATTCTCATTGCTTATCCTCAAAACCTCTCTTTCTGAGGTTTTGCTTTGTTCTTTCATTTGGGCCCTATTTCTTTTTTCAGGGCCCCTGTTAAGTTGTAAGGGGGTGGTGCCTTAGGTATCACCTTGGAATTTCCTAAGTGATAAGGTGTTGTTTTAATGAAGTGACTTTTGGAAATCACCTAAGGATGGGGGCTGGTTGCCACAGGAGCCAGCCATGGGATTAGAGAGTTGGAACTTTCAGTTCCACTCCCTGACCTCCAGGGAGGCAAGAGGGGCTTGACAATGAGTTCAGTCACTAATGGCCAAGGATTTAATCAATCCTACTTATATAATGAACCTCTATAAAACCTCAAAAGGATGGGATTCAGAGAGCTTCAAGGGTGCTCAACACTTGGATATTCAGAGAGAATGGTGCTCAGAGAGAGCATGAAAGTTCTATACCTCTTCCCTCATATTTTACCCTATGCATCTTTTCCATCTGGTCGTTGATTCATATCCTTTAATATTCTTTGTAATAAACTGGTAATCTAGTAAGCAAAATATTTCCCTGAATTCTGTGAACCGCTGTAACAAATTAATGTAACCCAAAGTGGGGGTCATGGAACCTCAGATGTTTAGTGCTCAGATGTATTCTTTTGTTAAAAGCAAAAATGACAACCCAGATTTGTGATCAGCATCTGAAATGGGTGGCAGTCTTGTGGGACTGAGCCCTTAACCTGTAGAATCTGATGCTAACTCTGGGTAGATAGTGTTAGAATTGAGTTTAGTTGTAGGACACCCAGTTGGTGTGGTTTTGGAGAATTGCTTGGTGGTGTGAGAAAATCCTCCCACACATTGAAATTAATTATCACTGTTATAGGGAACATGGTGAGGAGGTGACATGTAGATGAGGCCTTGAGGAACTGGAGGGGTTTCAACAGGGAGCTATGGAGAGGAAAGGAATTCTGAGTGGCGGGAATGGTGAGAACAAAGGCCCCAAATTGGTAAAACAATCCTTGTATTTATGTTCTTGGAAATATAGGTGTACAAGAACGTGGAATCATATGTAAGGGCAGATAAGAGTCAGGTTGTGGAGGCCTGGATGGCATTCTGTGGAATCTTGGTATGTCTTCTAATATAATAAGTGCTCAAGAAGCAGAGAAACTATGTAAATGGTCTGACCCTCTGGGCACAGGCTCCAAAAGAGAATTTTATAAGACTCAAGAGGGACAGTCAGTTCTAATGAGAATTTCTAACTTGTTATGAGGAATAAAGGAAAGAGAGCCCTGATCAGCTTGGATTTCAAAAGGCATTTTAAAAAGGCAAAGAGACACACACAACCAAGAAGCCTCACCTGAAGAATGATTTGGGGAAGCTCAAGCCTGCAGTGACCGGAGACTTGGAGAGAAGTGGTGTGTGCTAGAAAGGCATTGATGGTGGTGTGGGCTGACTTGCACACTCTTCCAAATTCATGTGCTGAAACCTAACTCCCAGTACCTCAGAATGAGACTGGATTTGGAGTTAAAGCCTTTAAAGAGGTGATTAACTTAAAATGAGATCTCTTGGGTGGTCTTAGTCCAATATGACTAGATGATTATAAGAGCAAATTTGGGCAACAGGCCTGTGTGTGCCAGAGGAGGACACAATGAGAAGGCAACCATCTGCTAGCCAGAGAGAAGGGCCAAACCTGTCGACATTTTGATTTGAACTTTAGCCTCCAGAACTGGGAGAAAATAAATTTCTGTTGTTTAACCCATCTAGTGTATGATACTTTGTTATGGCAGCCCTGGAAAACTAATATACTTGGCATGAGGTAAGCAATGAGTGGGGCCTTCATCTGGGGCAGGTGATAGAATTGATTGTCACTTTTCCTGGATTCCATATTTTTTGCTTTTACTTGCTAAAATTTATTTGCAATACCCCAAATCAATACCTGCAGTACTTTTACAGTCATTCACAGACATTCTCAGAGCCAAAAAAAATTAAGTTCCCAGATGTGTATTCTCCTAGCTGAGGTTGAAGGCTCTGCCATCTCGTTTCAGCCCTCACAGTGAAAACAAGTGCTCTTTTCACAGTCTATTCAGTGCCATATATTTTTTTCATTTTTGTGCTTTTTGTTGGTGACTTTTCTTTTTAAAATGACCCCCAAGTGGTAGTGCTATGGTGCGGAAAGCTATGATGTGCCTTATAGATAAGATGTGTTATGTAAGCCTTGTTAGACATGAGTTATAGTGCTGTTGCCCTTAAGTTGAATGTTAATGAATTCATAATATATACTAAATAAGGTTGTCTTGAGACAAACACACACACACAGTTATGTAATGATGAGTTGATAAAAATGTCACCAGAGGCTCAAAGGGACCTAACCCAGTGTGTCCCTTCAGAACAAGGGTTTAGTATTAGCTAATTCAGTGTTCATGCTGGCTTTATGGAACATGACTAGTGATTAGACGTTTATATAACTTATGAAGTAATCACCCCAATAAGTACAACTACCGATGAAGATTTCAGCAACCACAGACCATTTAACTTGATGTCAGTTCATTAGTAAATTCTAGAATTTCTAATGACCTACTAGCAATCAGAAAAGAGAGGGGTGCACCATAGCATTCAGGATATTCTAACTTAATCTTACCATCTCACCTCTTTTTTTTTGAGGTAGGGGAAGTGAATTCATAGCCGATGTAATATTTAGTAAATGTTCTTTAAAGGTATATCTGCCAAATTCAGGAAACAGCTTCTTTTTTTTATTAATTCATAGTTGGAACATATAATGGCCTCCATTTGCCAAAAACATGACCACAGGCTCTGATATTGCTCTATAGTGCTCATCCCAAATCCACTGCAACCTTGGCTGCTCACCCTCGATCTGGATTTATTTTAGTCTTCATCAGTCACAGAAAATTCACTGGCACACATGAGGTCTCCTAAGAACAGGTATCCCATTATATCTTTGTCTTGTTAAAAATCATTTGCACTAGGAGGAAACTGAAGTACAATAAAATACAAAAATTGCTTTTAACTGTAGTGGAATTTTTAATATGATTTGGATTCAACTCAATTATAATTTTTAGTCCCATGGATAGGCTTCATTGGAAATTCCATTTCCCATTAGGTATCAATCTGGAGATTTTTATGTTGCTGTAATTGGTGTATCCCAGGACCACCTACACAAATTTACCTGGGATGGACATTTATTAAACATGTTAATCCCTGGGCTTTCTCCCAGTTCTACAGCATCAGAATCCTGGGGGAAATGGGCTCAGGGGAGGAATCTGAATTTTAATTTTTGGGAGGATTAATTTGGTTAATTGTTCTACCAAATAGTCATTATTTGACTAAAAAGTAATAATTTTATATACCAGGTTAGCATTTGTAACTGATATTTTAAATTCTGTTTGGAGTTCTATCTTAGGTAAGCATTTCTATGTACAAATACTTGCAAACAAGATGTACAAGTTTATAAAAATCTATCAATATTCAAGTTTGCCTTTTATCCACCTCTAGTTTTCTTGTGGAAAGTCTTCAATTGAGGAATTTAGATAAATTTTCTCAAAAAAAATCAACAAATCAAAAACAAGTATGTGCTAAGATTTGCTTAGAAATCCTGTACCAGAAAGTAAGGAATACCACAGGTGCAAAGCATATTTAGTCCTTTGCAAACTCCTTTCATTTAAATAATTTTTACATAATTAGTTAACTTTTTCTTATATTCCTAATCCTTGAGACAGTTCTGATAATTATTCATACCTGGAGGGTTTTTTCTTTTTTATCTCTATCCTTGGAAAGATTGTCTTACAGTTATATTGAAAATGCAAATTTTCACTAAACTACAAAAGATTTTGTTATTTTAAGAAGGATTTTAAGATTCCTACTAAATGTCATGTTGTAAAGCATAAAGTGTGACATTTTCCATTTTACACATAGGAAAAATAGCATATGTAATTACAATTTGATGTTATTCAAATCAGCTATGCATTTATTTCTCTTGTAAGTTGATCAAATAATAGATGCTATCTATTTATGTAAATGTCATTTAGTTATATTCTTATATAGTTATTATTCTTATATAAAATTTTTTAAAAGCATTTAGTTGTAGATTACTAGAAGAGCAGCTAGCTGTGCTCATACCTGAGAATTTCTCTGTTGCATTATTTGCTTGACATTATTTTGTGAATTTTAATGTTAGCAATTTTTGATTTTATGAATTGGATTTTGAAATATGGAATAAGGATTCTTCTGAAAAGACACAGGAACACTTATTTAAATGTTATTTTTATAAACATACAGATGGTTCAGATTATATTAGCAGTGTATCAAGTAGTAGCACTTTATAAATATTTGTTTATGAATGAATAAGTTGAGCAAGATATACATGCACACAAACATTAGGTCTGATCATAAAGTAAATGAGAATTTTATATTTGTCCTATGCAAGTTAGTTATAGAGTTTTATAGTTTAATCACATGTATGCCATATGTGTAATTTTCTCAATATGTATTTAAATGCATTTTTTGATTTTAGCACAGTAGCTTATAATTAGTGAAGTATATTGAAATGAACATCCAGAAGTGCCAAACAAGAATACTGTGAAAAAAATATTTTTTAAAAAATAAAGTACTTTTACAGCTACATGCAGTTTAACTGTGTCTATTAGGAGCTCTGTCAATTATTAATGCTGATTTAGCCAGTTTACAAACATAACTGAGATATATCTCCATCACGTAACATATAGAGATATGACATATCCATGAATACCAGCGATGTCACCCTTGGCTTGTTCTTGAACAACTACAGTTTTTGCAAACATGAAAATATTTTGAATATTTTTAATGGTCTACTATCAAACCAAACAAAACTACAAACAAAAGCAAATACTTATGTTTGAACAACTTGGGAGCACTATTAGGAGTCACCCTGTGATTGGTTACATGAGTTCAAATTGTCTTTAGTTACCCTCAGTCAAAACCACCTTTTGGAGGAATCTGGAGGCACTTCTTATTAGAAAGAAATAAATCGAAGAAAGTGTAATAAAAACAAAACAACCACAGGTCTGTTTTATAATGGCTTTCAACATTTAGATTATATTGGTAAAAAATTAAACAAGTATTTTTTTCTCTAAGCATCTGTGCATTTGATTGTAACATATTTACCTGTACATGTACTTATGATAATTACTAGACTTATTTTTCTCATCCTAGAAAAGCTTAATTAACATCCATGTGTTAAGGAAAAGAAAATTCTTCAAAATTCTTTGAGAAGGTTGGGGGTAATAAATCTCCCCAAATATTTTTTAAGGCTAATCTTTGCTTAAATTTTAAAAAGTTATGATAAGTTATAGACAAGGTAATTTTTTCCTTTAAAAAGCAGGAACAAAAGGATAAAAAATTGCTGAAAACCTGAATACTGCATTCCTATTCACATCACTTTAATAATTTATTGAGTGCAGGGCCAACAATATGAAATTTTCATGTTTGAGTATAATCCAGCCTCATATAAAAGTAACACATGAAAAATAAGGTCAGAGATAAGTCACAAATACCAGTGACTCTTGGCTATAATTCTCTAAATTATAATAATAAAGTATCAGTCATCAAGAAAATAAATAAATATTTTTGGTTCTAGAAAGTAAATAATTTTTTTCATTTCAAGAATTTTTAAAAATTCAAAATTACATTATGAAAGCCAAAAGTAGATGAAAAAATTATTATTTTAAACTACAAGTACAGTACAGCATTGTATAATTGTATTTTTCTTCGTTTTTAAAATCATTTGATAAGGGATTTGCATTTTGCATAAATTGGACAATCAAAATAGTCTTCAGGATCTCATCTCAGGTGCTTATTCTCACACAGGTCTTCCAACTTCAGAAAGGGATTTCACTTGCATAAAATATGTGAGATTTTACCCCAAAGATTAGTGTATTCATAAATACTGAGTGTGTGTGCATGTGTGTGTGTGAGAGAGAGGGAGAGAGAGACCTAGGGAATAAAGAAGAAAGGCAATGTGAAGAGATGAAGAAACAGGATGATTTACTTTACCTTCACCCCTGTCATTTAAACTTCCAAACGGCTTAACTTTAAAATAATAAATTCATGACCACATTTGGCTGCACCTGTTTTATCTCCTAAGAAGAATTTAAAGGAAGAAAACATTTCAGTGGCTCTCCTTTTATTACTGGTGGTGCCAGAAGATAAGACTTAGAGACTACGTGTAGTTCATCTGAATCTCTGAATCTGTAATAAATATATCATAATAGTCTCCCACAGAGATGCTGGATCCCTGCTCCAGCCAGCAAAGAGCATTTTTGCAGACCTTAGAAAATGTTTTAACACATCATTAAATTTTGCATATATGAGTAAATTTCCTGTACTTGTAACAATTTCCAGATAATGCTGGGTCTTTCCTCTCCTTTCAGGTGGAGACAAACTTAGGAGGGTGCTTGCAGGTCATTGTGCCCCCCTCCCCACCCCACCCTGCTTTTAGAGGTAGACTGATCCAGGGCTCTTTTGACCTTAGTATGTTGATCTTCAGCTTAGTCCTGCATCATACTGCATTTAGTGCTCCCTGGAGATCGTTCTTTCTGCCTTCTTTGTCCTCCAAGCAACAGTACAAATCTGTATAAAATGAAGAAGAGGAGTAGTATTAACAATAATAAAGGGCTGCGATAATGATTCATGCAGCAGACCTAAGGTTAAATGCACTCTACAGAGCTGCCTGGTGGGCGTACTCCCAGGAGGCTACACCCACGTACCTGAGACTTGGAAGTACCCCTGTACCACTGCCTTCCAAGAGAAAAGCCAAGGCCCTGCTACTCTCTTAGGCTTCAGGGAGATGGAGGCTGCTGTGTTTAATTCAGTCAAAGGTGAGGAGCTTGGCTTCCATTTCTTAGAGCCACCTTTTATATGTGCTTTAAGGCAAGGTACTTAAACCAACCCTACTTTGTTTCAGCTTTCTCATGGGTAAAAGAGTATAATAATAGTACTTATTTCATAGGGATATTGAAAGGATTAAATAAGTTAATTCCTACAAAAGACACAATAGTATTGTTTAGTTATTATTACCATTCTTATTGTGAAGGTGTCTATTAAATCTGAGAGTAAAGAGCTCTTAGAGATGATCTAGGTCAGTGAAGACTCAGGGAAGCAGGAAAGGGCAAGTGTTGTTCATTTAGCAGTCCTCAGAGACCAAAGACCGGCAGGGGGCTATGCTAGCAGCAGCCCTCTCCTTCCCGATCATGCCCATTTTGGGTATTGTTAGAATAAATAGGTAAGGCATGGGTGCTCTCTCTCTACTCCTCAGAAAAGGCTAACTGGAGTCCTTCTGTTCCTAGTCTAATTTTTAAAGATCTCTCTGATTCACTACTGTAGATTCATGCCCTCCCTTGGTGAATCTTGACATCCAGTCATTTCTTTTACATATTTACTTGTATTTTTTTATTGGTTGTTGTTGGTTTCAGTATATTATTGAAATGCCTGGTTTACTATTTGAAAACTGCATAAAAACCATGTCATAATGGAATAATGGATTCAATGAGAAGTATAGTTCAGCAGTCAGGTTCTTATAGAGGTTTTGAATGTAAATAATAATGTATTTTAGATGGTTTGTATTTGGTACACAGAATGGGTAGCACTTTAAAGAAGAATCAGTTGTTGAACACACCATGTTGATAAAATTTTGCAGCAAATAAACTCAGTTCATTTCATTTTCAGAGTAATATGTTTGTTCCTCAGGCTATTTAATCTGTTCTGTATTCAAAAGGCAAATGAATTTCTGTTCACAAGGCAAAATGTGGCATTTTAAAAATATTGATAATATTAGTTCTGCTGGTGTTTTTCATTTTCAAAATAGATAAAACTAAGAAATGGAAGCTCTGCAATCGGTGCATCATTACTAATACTTAATTTCAACATTTTTGTAATTTGCTGTCCTCTGATGTTTGCCATCTTGAAAAGGATGGAAACATCATTTCATATTTTACATGTTTCTCTTCTGCACATATTAAAAGTCTCTTCTATAGAGTAGTAATGGAATATGCTTGAAGTGATCAAAATTTAATGGACCATAGAGCATTTGCAGGCCAGAAGCTTTAGGATGAAATGCAAACAGCTTTAAATGCCTAAATTTATTTTCCTTCAGACTTTCATCTTACAGTGATTTTCTGCAAGAATGATATTAGGGTCTTATTGGGAACAGTTAATATAAGCTGTAATAGATAATAACTGACTCTGTAATTAGTCATTTCAAGACAGAGGTACTCTTTGAGCCACTGATAAGAATTGAATTGTGTCGCTACATCATGTTTTCATTCTGCTGTCACAACCCAGCAATTCATATTCATAGACTCCTGGCGCTAAGCTCATTGCCAATTTAACACAGATGTGGGAGAGATATGTACAACCTCCTCAGCCTTTTGATCCCTTTTTATTTTTTATTTCAGGAAATGGCAGAGTAACTTCAAAATGAGGATAAGGGTATAAGTGTCTTGTGACAAAATTACTGGAAGATTAATTTGGTATATACATAAAATACGCATATATATTCACCCACAAAGTATATATATCAAAAAAAACACAATTATGATTAAATGTAAAATTTAACCAAAATTTTCTCTGACATTTCTGATTTTTTGAGTACTATCACTTTTGTATTTCAAAATTATTATTATTTTTTGTTTTGTTTCAGGAGAAACCTCCATTTTCATATTCCTCTGTAAATAACACTGGTCTTTTTTGTATAGGTGGAAGAGATGTTAAATTTGACAACTTCAGTTACGTTTGCTACACTATATCCTCAGTTATTTTTTACTTTATTTTTATGTTTTTTCATGTTATAACAATGGAGCACCTCCTCTGAGCCAGCTCTGTGGAAGGTGGGGTGTGATCAAATGTTCCCCATTCCTGAAAACTATGGGATCACTGAGGAGGCTGAGGGGGCTTCCCCAGGAGGTCAGGAAGGACTTCATGTGAGAGATTATTGAGCCTGTAACTGAAGAGTGGGTAGGATTGTAACAAAGGAAAAAGGGGGTGCTTTTTAAAGAAAGGCAAGGAGATAGGGAAGTAAAGATGTTCTAGTTTAACTGGATCAAAGGGTGTTTTCAGGTGAAATGGGGAAATTTGACTGGAGGGATTAATCCTGGACACAAACTGAAGATCTTTAAAACTGCATTGAAACAGGATTTTAATCTGTATGATAGGAAGCTAGAGATATTTGTTGAACAAGGGAATGTTGTGATCTGATAAGACACATTTGCTTTGTAATTACAGGTAATAATATAACTGCTTTATTTCTGTGCTGGTAAATTCAAAATTCTACTTGCAATCCAAAATATTGATACTGCTTTTTTCTCTATAATTGAAGTAGCTAGTTTTTTTTTGTATAACATTTTAATGCAAAAATATAAAAAGATATAAAAATTGACTCTATGACAAAAACGTTTTCTGGGGAAGAATTTTATAAACTTTTCATGAAAATTTATAAAACCATGAAAAGAAGTAGGTCATGTGACAGACTGAATTGTTTAGGTGTTTACCTATTTAAAATCACTAATCTATTACTTTATGACTTTGCATAAACCTTTGGTGTCTAAATGGGTAACTGATTTTGTGGGTTCTATCCCATGTAGTGATATATTGTAATTTGTATAAAATACTTAGAATTGCTAAAATGTCAGGTAGAGTTTATAAACATCTTACTAATAGGGAAGTAGTTCTAAATATCTCCTTTTGCATTTTAATTAATAAAATCCAAATTATAGTGCTAACAGTTCTTGGCTCACAGAGGTTTTTATTTATAGCTTAGTTCTTAAAGTCTGAATGTATTATGTACCTTCTAGACTTCATCCTAAGTGTGCTTATAATACATGTTTATGATAAACTTCTTTCTTTACCTCAATCTTTATATGAAATTTTTCTGAAATGAAAGTTAAGAGTAGACAATGTCTACCTGTATACTCATCACCTACATTCAGCAGTTATTCGTCTTTATAGTACATTTCTCTGAAAGGGAATTGGCACTTGTAAACATTATTTGTTCCCCATCTTAACATTAGTTAGAGCATTTGGCTAATGATCTTGAAAAGAGAATGGAGTGTTTGTTTATTAACTGGGCTAGTTAGATATCAATTAGACACAAGTAGTCCTAACAAATGTTTATCTTAAAGATAGTTCAAATATAAAAATGTTGTGCAATTTTCCCCTATTGTACCCAAACTTATATGTTTTAATTGCAACTTTTGTTTATGCAAATGTAGTTTCATAAAATATTTCTAATCCTTTAAGGAAGCATTTTTTAATCCTCACTTGAGGATATGTTTATTGATTTTAGAGAGAGAGAAACATCAACATGAGAGAGAAACGTCAATCGGTTGCCTTCCATACGCGCCCCAACCGGCGATCAAACCTGCAACCTAGTTATGTGATGTGTTAGGAATTGAACCTGCATCCTTTTGGTGTACAGGACAATGCTCCAACCAACTGAGCCACCCAGCCAGGACTTAAAGAAAACATTTTAAAATGACATTAGCTTTGGCACATTTGAAACTCTCCAGTTTGGGACTGTAACAATCAGAATATCAAAAACTTACAAAAATATCTATAGTGAGAATTAGGACAGTGTATTTTGCATTTGCATATGAGTATTCATATCTGTTCACACATATACACAAAATCCTATGATTCATGTATAGTTTATTTAAAATACTAGATACAGATATCTTTGTCTTTATTTAGTTGGCTTCATTAATGGGCCAAATAGTATGGTAACCATGAAAGTTGTAAGTTTTCCGTCTAGTTTATATAAAATATAAATTTAAAATATTTAAATAATTTTTAAAATAACTTTACATTCAGAAATGTGAGCTTCAGTTTGGTTTTTTTTTCCTATCATGGACCATGTTAGTACTATGTATAGTAAACCATTCCTTTATCATAAGCCACTCTTCTGCTTTCAAGAAGATTATCCCAATTGCCTGGGTGGCACCAGTTTGTAGATGTAAATGATGAGCTAAGACTAGAGACACTAAAATAGTGCTTGAAGGGTGAGTTCCAGTGGAATTAGAGGGAAAAAAATCAAGTCAGGGCACATAGGAACAGTAACAGCCAGTGAATGTTAAGGGTCTGGAGAAGCTTGATCGAGAGGAAAGATGAAGATTTGGTAGGGCAAGGGGAGAGGCCCCAAATGAAAACTAGAACTGGCAGGAGTTGATGATGCAGAATTACTTGGTAAGGAGAGCTAGCCAGAGCAGCCCCAAAACCTGAAACAATGACTTGTTTTTATGGGGCTTTTTTTTTCTTTTTAAACCCTGACAGACTAACCAGAGGCAGCAAATAGAGGTAAGTGGAAGCATTTGTTAAAGCGAAAGAGAAAAGCAGAGAGAAGGGTGCTCCTGACAGTTTCAAAGTCAGAGTATCCTTGGCATAAACTCTTGCTCAGATTGCTCATGTGTTCACTACTAGTGCTCCAGTCAATAAAAAAATGTGGGCTTCAAGGCAGTGAAAGACAAACACCATATGATCTCACCATTAACAGGAACCTAATCAACAAAAGGAACAAGCAAGCAAAGTATAGCCAAAGACATTGAAATTGAGAACAGGCTGACAGTGACCAGAGGGGAGAAGGGAGGGGATAATGGGGGAAAAGGTGAAGGGTTTGTAGGAACAACTATAAAGGACATATGTACAATAACGAGGTGGGGGTGGAAACAGGGGCAGGAGGTGGGGAGGGCTGGGGTGGTGGGGAGGGGGGGAAGGCAGAAAACTATACTTGAACAACAATAAAAAATGTTTTAAAAAAACAAAACAAAATTTGTTATTGGAAACAATGTTGAAATAGTCATCATTGTGCCTATAACCTTAAATACTAATAGTTTTCTTTTCATGGGAATGGGCTTTCCAGAGGGAGATTAATAGATCAAAAGCTGTATGTATTTCAAATTTGAATAAATATTTCCTGATAAAACCCTCAAAAAAATATATGGGCTTCAGATCTCCTGGAGTTTCCTACAAACTAGCATGGAATCCAATCTATGTCAGGTGTTTTTAAAATACAGAAATTGGACCCATTCTCTTTTTGAGTAAAAGAAAACCTGGTGATTAGAAGGTAATGTCTTGCATCTTATGAGTCTGGGCAACATTGACTCTTCCTTAGTGAAAAGATACTCATTACCAGTTCACATATGGATTATGCATTACTTCCATATACAGGGGGGAAAGGGATGCTGTTCCACAGTGTCAACAGAGCAACCATTTTCCAAATGCAAACATAACTTTTCCTTCAAAATACATTGAATTCTCAACTCTAGCAGGTCCAGAAATAGATTATAATCAGTTTCTAACAGGGAATCTTTTCTCTGGATGGTTTGTATAAACATACAGCATGTGAGAACATGTACACAAGTACTTAAGTTGCTCTGCTGTTTTTGCAGATTTCCTTGGCTGTCTCTTGGTCTCTGCATTGATTCGTCTTGCATTCTGGAAAACATTTTAAACATATAAATAACCAACTTCCCTCTGTCTTCTTTTCTTTCCATGTGGCTTTTCCAAGTGGGATTCATGTGACATATAAAGTCTAGGATTCAGAACATATTTTTCCTCTGGAAATTAGTGGTATATAAGACAAACTTGTACACTTTTGTAAGAATGAGTTATTCCTTAATAAACATTTTAATACATATTTTTGAACACCCAAAATTGTCACAAATTGTTCCAGACACTTAAGCTATCTGCCTTGGTGGAGTTTACATTCTGCAGAATGAGACTGACAATAAATATAAAAACAAAACCCATTGCAAGTAAATCAGTATAATGTGTTAAAGGTAATAATTACAGAAACAAAAGGGTGAAGTAGAACCAAATATGGGACTTTGGGAATGTAGGGATTGTGGGGGCAGGGAGACAGGGGGTTATTTGCAGTTATAAATAGTGTGGTTAAGGCTTAAGCTGAGACTTGAAGGTAAGGGAATTGGCACTTAGGTATGTGAAGGGTGAGAGTCCAATGCAGAGGAAAGGACTACTGTGAAGACTTGGCTTATCTGAGCTACACCACAGAGGCTAATGTGGCTGGAGTGGAGTGAGCCAGGAGGAGGGCAGAAGGAGATGAGAACAAAGAAGGAATGGAGGCCCATCACATAGGACCATGTAGGCGACTGTAAAGACTTTGACTTAGAGCATTAGAAAGTTGTAAGCAGAGGAGTGACATGATCTGACACATATTTTAAAAGAATTCCTCTGACTCTTTTAAAAATGTATTTTATTGGTTATACTATTACAGTTGTCCCATTCCCCCCCCCTTTATTTCCCACCACCTTGCACTCCTCCTCCCACCAGCATTCCCCCCCACCCCTTAGTTCATGTCCATGGGTCGTGCATATAAGTTCTTTGGCTTCTTCATTTCCCATACTATTCTTAACCTCCCTCTGTCTATTTTGTACCTACCATTTATGCTTCTTATTCCCTGTACCTTTTCCCCCATTCTCTGACTCTTATACTGAAAATAGGCTGTGGAGAGAGGAGAGTAGAACCAGGAAGACCACATTGATGTCTAATGCAATAATCCATGGGAGAGATGTTGGTAGCTCACAACATGGTATAAGTGGTGAGATTCTGGATATGACCTAAAGGCAGAGCCAACAGGATTCACTGATGGACTAGATTTAGGTAGGGTATGGGAGAAGGTGATTCCAAAGTTGGCTCAGGTTTTTAGTCTGAGCAGCAGGAAAGCTGGTGATGCCATCAGCTGAGTTAGGGAAGGCCACAGCAAAAGCAGGCTTGAGGAAGGGGGTGGGTGTTCAGTGTTGGTTATGCTGAGGTTGAGATGTCTCCTTGGACATCCAAGTGGAGATGTTGAGGAGCAGATATATGATGAGATCTGGACTAGGGATTGAAATTTGGGAGTAGTCAGCTTATGGATGGTATTTAAAGCAAAGAAACTAAAATTAATGTGTTTTTTCTTAGTAATTACATTTTTCCAAGCCAGTCAATGTTTAAACATTATTTCTCACATATTTAAGCTCACCTTGTCATGAGGTTAGCAAATAATTGTACTGCTAGGAATAGAACCAAGCAGAGAGAAAAACTTGCCCAAACTGACCTAGCAAATTGATAATATTGGAAATAAAATCCAGTCTTCTTATTCCTGAGATATTTTCACTAGACCTTGGTGCTTCAGCACTCAAACATCTACGTAAAGAAGAGCACTGATCTGAAACAGGCATTGTGGTGTGTGGAGGAGTTAAGATCAGAGTTTGCTTCATCCTCTGGGTCTGGAGGTCTATTGGGTGGCAGATGAGAGGGGAGGTCAGGCAAGGGATTAGTGGCCTGGATGGACATGTTAGGGGCACAGCAGACCCAAATGTGCTCAGTACCCAAGTGAGTTACAGGCCATGCTGACAGCTTCCTAGGTGCACATCTCTTCCTAGGTGAAACGTCACTAGATATGCAAGCCATCAATAACTTGAATTTATCAGTTGTTATGGTAGAATGGCAGGGGTTTTGTTTTGCTGTGAAGAGAATAGCTGTTTGAGACGAGAACTGAATAACTGTTAGGAAAGACCGAGAGCTGCCACACATGCTTCTTTTTTTTTTCTCAGCCTTTTCTCCAAGAGTATTTAGCCTCTGTTTTAAATTGATACTGAGAAGATGGGTGCACAAATTAATAACAAGCTGGGGATGCCACTTTGCCACTTGTCTTGGGCCCGCTGAGATCACAGCTCAGGCTCGGTGTGGACTGTGGTCAGAATGAAGCAGTGCAAGTGGGGACTGGGGGTAGGTGGAGAATCCTGGCAGGCAGCAGAACTCAGGTGTGGGCAGTGCAGTGATTGCGTATGTGCAGGCATCTGGTGGGGCAGATGTCAGGAGTTCAGTCAAGGATTCCTCGTCTCAGGAAGGGAAGAGAAAGGCAGGGGAAGGGAACTAACTTCCATTGATTAGTTGCTATATTCATGATAGTATGTTAAGTAGGTAGACACATTTATAGAGGGATGATGGATATGTTTCTTTTCATTCTTACAATAAATCTGAAAGTATTATCATTCCCTTTTGTAAATGAGGAATCTTAGACTTGCCCCATGGTCACACACTGATCAGAGGTAGAGGGGGATAAGACTGAAGTTAGGTTTGCTTCACTTCTAAACCCACCAAACAAAAAAAGCAAACAAAATATGACCAGAGGCATTGAAATTAAGAACAATCTAACAATAGCCAGAGGGGAGGGGGGAGGGAACATTAGGGGGAAGGGTTTTCAGGAACTACTATAAAGGACACATGGAGAAAACTAAGGGGGAGGATAGAAGCAGGGAAGGGAGGTGGGATTGGAAAATAGAAACAACGTAATTGACAGTAAAGTAATTTAAAGAAATAAAATAAAATAAACCCACAAAACCCTTACACTTTTCAGATTTGGAAATAAGAACCACAGTAGAAGCATACAGAAATGGAGAGGAGTCCACAAGGGCTGTGCTTGTACATTAGTACATGGTGGCTGCCATCTTACTGGACTAGAGTGGAGTGGAAAGGACGTGGGTAAAAGCAGAGTCCCATGTGTCCATAGTGAGAAACTGCAGATTGAGTCTGACCTGCTATGATTAGAGTCCAGAAGTCTTTAACAGGAAGTGACTTGGTTCTAACACCCTTAGATGGGGCACAGAAACAGTTTAAACTCTTTTTACCTAAGTCAAGGTGAACTCACTGAACCAAAGGATGAAGGCATCAGTAGACCAGTTGTGCGAATCTGGGGTAAACAAATCAGAGGGCTGATGATTAGGGTGTGATTCTGTAGATGAGATTTACACTCTGAGAGATGAAGCAATTTTGCTCAAGAACGTGTGGCAGCAGATGAATGCCCAGTGTGCAGATTCATCTCTTACCCACCCTAGGGCTTTGTACACCATGACATGGGGTCACCTCCTGGCCATCCGTCCGTGGTCCTCTTTCTCTCTGATAATGGTGATATTAACTCTTATTGTTTTCACTTTCCTTTTCTTCAAATAATCCTCATGAATGTCAATAATCTGGGAAAGAAGTTATTAAATAAGGGTTTGGCCGCAGCCACTTTGCCCCTTTGGGATCTGGGGGACACAGAGAGGAAATGGGAGAGAAGACAAGTTAACAGCATCAGAAATTTTTTAGATACCATTTTAGATAGTATCAGATGGCCCTGGACAGGTTCTTAATTGTTTTGTGCCACAAATTCCTCATTTGTATCCTGGGAATAACAATAGTACCCCCTTTATAAAGATGTTTCAATAATGAAATGAGATAATGCATGTTAACTACTCAGCTCCAGGCCTAGCTGAGTGGTTTACTTGTAGTTTAACATGCCAGCACTCAAAATACTAGCTATTATTAAAGGACATGAAGGTGATTTACTCCAACATCCAATGTCATTTTGGAGATAGCATGAGGTCAGGCTATTCTAATGATATATGTGTCTTGTTTTATTCTTCATAATATGGATGTTTCAGACCGTTCAGCTGTACTCACTAGATTTCTTGGAGTTTAATTTAAACATTCTCATCAAAGTTAATGTGACTCTTCTTATCACCACCAAGCATTGATGATAGCCTTGAACTGTGTACTACCAAAATAATATTACTCTCTCGCAGCTGCTTCCTACAAATGGCATCATCTTGGTCTTATAAAACCAATGCAGGAGAAAATATTATGTCAAAGAGGAAAATATGATCAATTTTTTAGGGTGGTAAGCAAGATAAAATCTTTAAAATCCAACCTGAGTATCATACAGATACATTTAATTTAAACCTTTTCTTCCCAGGAACACCCTTATTTTCTGGTTATGAATCCTCGTGGACTCATTTTGTAGACTTTGGCATAAAACTTAAAAAATATAGGGGTCTTTCTCTCTTGTTTTGATAAGGAAAAGGGCCGGTCGTCTTTATGCAAATTAGTCTGCTTTTGTCAAAAAGTTGCAGGGACTCATCTATGAAATGTGGACTCTCAATAAGTGCATCTTACTGATCTTCTTTCAGCTGATGTAAGATTGTTTCCCACAGTATAGAATACTTAAAACAAAAAGTGTTTCATCACAATGCCAAAACTTCAGCAATGTCTTTGACTGCCTTTAGGGGTGTTGGTGGAGGTGGGGAAACTAGCTATTCAATACTCCATTATTTTTAGATGATTTTGCACATAGCTAGGAAAAGTGCAAATGAATGCAGATAAGACTGATGTACTAAATTTAGGACTAGCAATTATAGACATGGAGTTCTGAGCTTAATCTTGCTCTTCTGTAATTTGTAATATGCGGAAAGAAAATACTAATTAGTGGTAGCATAAAAATTAATATGAGTAAAAATTTTGACAATGTCTAACACTTCAGAAATGTATCTCATTATTCTGACTGTATTAATTGAGGTTTCTTTTCTTTTCCCCCTGTATTTCAGTGACTATTTCAACAAGCACCTTTTTTGATGGCTTGCTGGTGACAGGACTATACACATCTACAAGTGTGCAGGCTTCACAGAGCATCGGAGGTTCCAATGCTTTTGGATTTGGTAAGCTATCCTGATATAAGAAATCAATAATCAATATTTTATACAGTTAGACATCTTATTTTTGAAATAATCTGTTTAAAAATATTATGAATTTATTATTTTAGAGAAAATAATCTGAAGTGATTTTTTTGTGTTTGCTTTTGAAGTTGGGTGACTTGAAATAAGCCACGTAAATGTGCAGCCAACCATGCATGATCTTGGTGTGACCATCTAGATCCCACTCTCCCTCCTCTGCCACTATTACCCTTGGCCCTGTGGGTTCATGGAATATTCTCTGTGCTGTCATTCAGGTTGCTAGAATTGGAATTCACTCTGATGCCCATGCAATTATTCAGTATCCTATTTTTATAAATAGTTCCTAAAATCCTGGAGTGGGTGAAAAGTGTTGTGTTAAGTTTGGCAAGTAAGCATTCAGTATTACACATAGAAGATAGTAATAATTATTTAAATAATTGAATTCCATGAGTATTCATAAAAGAATGTGATTTAATATTTAAGGCATTTATATGGAGCCATTGTCCTTAAATCAGAGGCATGGTAGATTACTTTTTTTAAAGTATTTTTTATTGATTATGCTATTACAGTTTTCCCAATTTTTCTCCTTTTCCCCCTCCACCCTGCTTCCCCAACCTTCCAGCATTCCCTCCACCCCTTAGTTCATGTCATGGGTTGTACATATAAGTTCTTTGAGTCCTCTGTTTCCTATACCTTTTTTTTTTTTATCTCTCCCCATCTATTTTATGCCTACTAATTATGCTTCTTCTTCCCTGTACATTTCCCCCCCTATTCCTCCCTTCTTCTTCCCCACTGAAAACCATTGATGTGATATCAATTTCTCTGATTCTGTTCCTGTTCTGGTTCTTTGCTTAGTTTTTGTTTTCATCGTTTTCCTTTCCCTTTAGGTTCATTTGCTGATAGTTGTGAATTTGTTTTCATTTTACTGTTCATATTTTTATCTTCTTTTTCTTAGATAAGTCCTTTTAACATTTCATATAATAATGGCTTGGTGCTGATGAACTCCTCCAGCTTGACCTTATGTGGGAAGCTGCACTTATCTGGGAAGTGCAGGAAACTTTACCTGCACTTCCATTTTAAATGAAAGGTTTGCTGGATAGAGTAATCTTGGATGTAGGTCCTTGCCTTTCATGACTTCAAATACTTCTTTCTAGCCCCTTCTTGCCTGCAAGGATTCTTTTGAGAAATCAGCTGATATCCTAATTCATACCCCTTTGTAGGTAACTCTTTCCTTTCCCCTTGCTTCCTTTAGGATTTTCTCTTTGTTTTTAATCTTGGGTAACTTAATGATGATATGCCTTGGTGTGTCCCTTGGTGTGTCCCTTGGTGTGTTCTTCTTTGGGTCCCACTTCTTTGGAACTCTCTGGGTTTCCTGGACTTCCTGGAAGTCTATTTCCTTCACCAGATTGGGGAAGTTTTCCTTCATTATTTGTTCAAATAAGTTTTCAATTTCTTGTTCTTCTCCTTCTGGCACCCCTATAATTCAGATATTGGAATGCTTCAAGTTGTCCCAGAGATTCCTCAGCCTCTCTTCATTTTTTTGGATTCTTGTTTCTTCATTCCAATCTGGTTGGATATTTATTTCTTCTTTTTGTTCCAAATTGTTGCTTTGAGTCCTGATTTCCTTCCTGTCACTGTTCGTTCCCTGAATATTTTGCTTTATTTCATTTTGGGTTTCTTTCATTTGTTCTTTCATTTTTCAACCAAGCTCAATCAGATCTGTGAGCATTTTGGTTACCATGGCTTTAAATTCTCCATCAGATAGGTTGGCGATCTCCTCCTTGCTTAGTTGTCTTTCTGAGGTTATGCTCTGTTCTTTCATTTGGACCCTATTTCTTTGTTAGGGCACTGGTTAAATTGTACGGGGGTGGGGCTTTAGGTATTCACCCAGGCAGAGCAACCCACTTTGCTAGCTACAGCATTGCGGGGTAGGTGGGGGGTGCGCAGAGAGGGAACAGTGCGGCCTGCCTGCCTGCTCATCTCTAGCGCACTTTTCAATGAACTCTCAAGTGAGACTGGGAGAACCCCCAGTGCAGCATCCCCAGCTGTAGCCCATAGTCAGCTCTGGGTCTCAGTTTTCCCCTTAAGTCAAGCCCTCCCACACAGGCCACCCAGCTCAGCAGCCAGCCCCGCCCTCACAGTCCACCCGTAATGGAGGTATTTCTGAGTTGGCCCACTCGGTCTGCACCTTACCCATTTGGTTGCTGTGGTGATTTTGTCTTTAATTCCTTGGTTGTCAGAGTTCCATGCAGTTTGATTTTCTAGTGCTTTTGGTTGTTTCTTGATTTTAAATTGGTTGTTATCCTCCTTTTGGTTGTGCAAATAAGTGAAGGGTTTCTACCTACACCTCCATTTTGGCCACAACTCTCCAGTAGGTTACTTTATGTGGAGAGACTGGACGCTATACAATGGTTATTGATTTTTCAATTTGGAAATCTTTACTTTACTCATAATCTGTAATACCTGTAAACATGACAAACAAACCCTATTAAGCATAAAAATGGAAATTTACTGTATTACTCTATATAAGACATGAAATCCCTGATCTTACTCTAATATTGGAAAGCTTTACAAGACTTCCTACATTGATGTGAGAAGAAAGAATTGCATTTTCAAAGGTGGTCATATGTTCAAAGTTTTATTTTTTCTGGGGTATTTATTAAATAAATAATTTATACTACTTTTGATACATGAAAGAGTACCTCTTCTGTGTGTGTCAGTTCCAGTTATGCCAGAGTAATAATGTTGATGCTGCATTGTCAGTCTGCTGGCCCAAGATGAACTCCATAGCTTAGGGCTTAAAGGAATCTGTAAGTCATTTATTCATCATGCTAAATTACTTGACATTGAGAATTTGCCTTATTTTAAAAAACTCCCATGTAAGATGTACAGTCTATTGGTAACTACTTCTATGGTCTAATCCTCGAGAAAAAAAGCTTCTCCAGCATGCAGTTACAATAAAAGCACTAAGAAAAGTGGGAATAGAGGGAGGATACCTCAACATAATAAAAACCATATACAAGAAACCTACAGCTAACATTATACTCAATGGGCAAAAAATAAAAGCTTTCCCCCTAAGATCAGGAACAATACATGGGTGTTCACTTTCACCACTCTTATTCAACATAGTACTGGAAGTTTTAGCCACAGTGATCTGACAAGAAAAAGAAAAGGCATTCAAATTAGAAAACAGGAAGTAAAACTGTCATTATTTTCAGATGACATGATAGTGTACATAGAAAATCCTATTGTCTCTACAAAAAAACTAGACATAATAAGTGAATTTGGCAAAATAGTGGGATACAAGGTCAATATTCAGAAATTGATGGCATTTTTATATACCAGCAATGAAACATCAGAAGGAGAAACTAAGAAAAATATCCCATTTACTATAGCAACAAGAAAAATGAAGTACCTAGGAATAAATTTAACCAAGGAGGTAAAAACTGTACTCAGAAAAACTACAGAACACTGAAGAAAGAAATGAAGGAAGACACAAATAAATGGAAGTACATACTGTGTTCATGGATTGGAAGAATTAACATCATTAAAATGTCCATACTACCCAAAGCAATCTATAGATTCAATGCAATTCCTTTTAAAATATCAGTGGCATATTTCACAGATCTAGAACAAATATTTCAAAAATTTATATGGAACCAAAAAAGACCCCAAATACCCTCAGCAATCTTGAGAAAGAAGAAAAAGTAGGAGGGATCACAATACCTGATATGAAACTCTACTATAAGGCCACTGTAATCAAAACAGTCTGGTACTGGTATAAGAATGGACACATAGATCAATGGAATGGAATAGAGAGCTCAAAAATAGACCCATGACTCTATGTTCAATTAATATTCGACAAATAGGGAAGGAGCATCCAATGGAATAAAAATATCCTCTTTAATAAATGGTGTTGGGAGAACTAGACTGGTACATGTAAAAACAAACAAACAAACAAAAACCCCCTAGAATACTAACTTACACCATACACCAGAATAAACTCAAAATGGATACAAAACTTAAATATAAATCACGATACCATAAAAGTCATAGAGTAAAACATAGGCAGGAAAATTTCAGATACCCCATGTATCAATATATTTGCTGATATATCTCCTAGGGCAAGGGAAATAAAGGAAAAAATAAACAAATGGAACAACATCAAATTAAAAAGATTCTGCATGACTAAAGAAACCATTGTCAAAATAAAAAGGGAACTGACCATATGGAATAACATACTTGTCAATGATACACTGGATAAAGGTTTAATCTCCAAAATATATAAAGAACTCACATGACTCAACATCAGGGAGATAAACAATCCAATTAAAACATTGGCAAAGGACCTGAATAGACATTTCTCCAAGGAGGACATTCAGAGGGCCCAGAGACATACGAAAAGATACTCAACATCACTAGCCATCAGAGAGATGCAAATTAAAACCACAAAATGAGGTATCTCCTCACACTGGTCAGAATGGCTATCATTAACAAATCAAGAAACAAACACCGGTGAGGATGTAAAGAAAAGGGAACCCTAGTGCACTGTTGGTGGGAATGCAGACTTGTGCAGTCACTGTGGAAAACAGTATGGAATTTCCTCAAAAAATTTAAAAGGGAACTGCCATTTGACCCAGTGATTTTCCTGCTGGGAATATACCCTAAGAATCCCGAATAACCATTCTAAAGAACTTATGCACCCCTATATTCATAGCAGAATTATTTACAATAGCCAAGTGCTGGAAACAGCCTAAGTGCCCATTGGTAAATGAATGGATCAAAGAACTGTGGTACATCTGCACAATAGAATACTATGCAGCAGGAAGAAAGAAGGAACTCCTACCTTTTGTGACAGCATGGATGGAACTGGAGAATATTATGCTAAGTGAAATAAGTCCGATGGTGAAAGACAAATACCATATGATCTCACCTATAAGAGGAATCTAATCAACAAAATAAACTGATGAACAAAATAGAACCACAGGCATGGAAACATGGAACAGACTGACAGTGGCTAGAGGGGAGGGGGGAGGGGGATAGTGGTGGAAAGAAGGGGAAGGGACTATTCAAAGAACACATATGAATGACCCACAGACATGGACAACAGTATGGTAATTGACTGCAGGAGCAGGGATGTGGGATGGACGGAGGAGAGCAAAGGGGGAAAAATTGGGACAACTGTAATAAAATAACAAAAAAATAATAAGAAAAATTCTTCTTAGGTTTAAAAATTCCACTTTTTTAGCCCCACTCTTTTTGTGCTATGCAGAGGTGAAAGTTCAGTTATGATTATATAGGTAAGTAATATGCAGGGTGGGAAAATAGGTACATAATTTACAGTTGTTTATATGGAAAATAATATAGTAAATCATAAATAATAATACAAGAATAAACTTTATTTCTTGTACTCACAACTGTAAACCTACTTTTGTCCTACCCTGTATATAACATACTACTACCTCTTGTGTTACAACAGGACCCACTAGTAGGATTGCCAGATTTAACAAAAATTTACTAGACATCCAGTTAAATTTGAATTTTATATATATGTATAAATATATAATATATTTATAATATTTAAATGACCATGTAAATATATAATAGTAAATCTTGCTAAAGGCTAAGTAGCTAGGAGAAGTACTGAATGCTGGGAAAGGGTAGGACAGAGAAACTGATCTAACCTGGGCTAAAATGGGGTGTAGTTAGTAAAAGCTTTACTGAAGAAGTGGTATTGAGGTGAGATGTGAAGAATGAGTAGGAATTAGTTAGCTAAAAGTCTGTGGAAGTTGATGCACAGGATACCTGAAGGAGGGAAGAGTAGATCTAAAGGTCTCAGGGTAGGAAGAGACTAGCTATGTTCAAACTGGGTCAGGCATCAAGAGGGAAGTGATAAGGCTGGATAGGAGGCCAGAGCCAGACCATTCAGAATCTTGAGAAAGGGAAGCTATTGAGGACTTTAGCCTGAGAAGTGACTTGGGCAGGTTTTCATCTTAAAACTATCACTCTGAGGTCAGCATGGAGAACAAACTGAAGGCTGTAGGGTCCATGAATGAATGCAAAAAGACTGATGTGGTGAATGGTTCTGATGTGGTAGGGTATGTGAGGAGTCCAAGTGGAGGCTGGCATTGGCAATAAGAAGGAACGGTATATGGAAGGGTAAAGTCTGGGCTGTGGAGTCATACAAACCTGCTTGAAGATTCAGTCCCCAATTATTTTAGCCCTGTGCCTCAGCCAAATTGCTTAACTTCTCTAAGCTTAATTTCCTCATCTGTGAAAAGGTGATGATAATGGCACCTGCTTCATAACATGTTGAGTAGTCATGAGGATTAAAGGAGTTGGTTTATATAAAGCCCTAGCACATAGAAACCACTCAGTAAAACTCAGTATTCCAAAATTATAAATCTTGATAACCAAAGCAGCTGATTTTCCCAGTCCAGAACTTTTATATTCTTTCTTTGAGGAAAAAGAAATGTTCTCAGGTGGAATTAATCTGGAGTTTACAGATCCATATGTTTTGAGAAGACTTGGCCAAATGAAGTAACTATCATTTGTCAAAATGGATGCTTTAAGTAAGAAAAATCATTAAATATCATTCATAAGCATGTTGTAATCACATTTGGAAGAACATATGAAATAAATGTATCACATTGCCTCAGATTTCAGCTAGTTAAGCCAAACAAAAACCTAAGATTGAAATGTTAGAAATTATTTAGGACACCCAGGCTTTAAGATACTTTGTGTGGTGGTGACTCTGAAAGCTATAAAGGCAGTTTCACTTCAGTTAGAATGTATTCTGATTAGCTTAAATTTTAAACAGTCTTCCCATCATTGGTTATTGAGATGGTCTGAAGAGGGTTCTGAGTTTGAAGCTCCTTGATGGTGGTCTGACTTCCATAATCAAATGTTCAGGTGTCCTTCCATTTTTATATGGTCACTTGCCATTTTTATAGGACATGATTTTTATGTGGATGGATAGATACATGAGACCTTTTTAAAGTTTCAGTGATATCCAAATAACTGTGTATTAACATGATAGTGCTAAATTACCTTGATAATGAAATTAAAAGCACAATGAGATAGCATTTCACACTGGTAATAATGGCCATCATAAACAAATCAACAAACAACAAGTGTTGGAGAAGATGTGGAGAAAAGGGAACCCCAGTGCACTGTTGGTGGGAATGCAGACTGGTTCAGCCACTGTGGAAAACAGTATGGAATTTCCTCAGGAAACTGAAAATGGAACTGCCTTTTGACCTGGCAATTCCGCTGCTGGGATTATACCCCAAGAACCCTGAAACACCAATTCAAAAGAACCTATGCACCCAATGTTCATAGCAGCACAATTTACAATAGCCAAGTGTTGGAAGCAACTTAAGTGCTTATCAGTGAATGAGTGGATCAAAAAGCTATGGTGAATTTACACAATGGAATTCTATACAGCAGAAAGAAAGAAGGAGCTCCTACCCTTTGCGACAGCATGGATGGAACTGGAGAGCATTATGCTAAGTGAAATAAGCCAGGCGGTGAGGGACAAATACCATATGATCTCACCTATAAGTGGAACCTAATCAACAAAACAAACAATCAAGCAAAATATAACCAGAGACATTGAAATTAAGAACAAACTGACAGTAACCAGAGGGGATGTGGGAGGGGATAATGGGGGGGAAAGGTGGAAGGGTTTTCAGGAACATGTATAAAGGACACATGGACAAAACCAAAATGGGATAGGATCAAGGGTGGGAAGTGGGGATACCTGGGGTGGGGGGATTGGTGAGGGCAAATGGAGACAATTGTACTTGAACAACAATAAAAAAATGTGAAAAAAATTTTAAGGTGAAAAGAAATAAAAAATATAAAAATATTAAAAATATAAAAATAAAAAATAAATTTAATAAATACCTGAATATTATTAAACAGTTAATCTTCATAAATAATGCTTTTAAATATATTTTATTGATTATGTTATTACAGTTGTCCCAATTTTTACCCCTTTGCCTCCCTCTACCTGGTATCCCCCTTCCCTCCATCAATTCCCCCACTTAGTTTATGTCCATGGGTCATACATATAAATTCTTTGGCTTCTCCATCTCCTATACTATTCTTAACTTCCCCCTCCCTATTTTGTACCTACCAATTATACTTCTTAATCCCTGCTCCTTTCCCCCCATTCTCTCCCCTCCTCCCCACATGATAACCCTCCATGTGATCTCCATATCAATGATTCTGTTCCTATTCTGGTGTTTGCTTAGTTTGTTGGTGTTTTTTTTTAGATTCAGTTGTTGATAGTTTTGAATTTGTTGCCCTTTTAATGCTCATCGTTTTGATCTTCTTTTTCTTAAATAAGTCCTTTCAATATTTCATGTAATAATGGTTTGGTGATGATGAAATCCTTTAGCTTTACCCTGTCTGGGAAGCACTTTATGTGCCCTTTCATTCTAAATGATAACTTTGCTAGATGGAGTAATCTAGGTGGTAGGTCCTTGCTTTTCATCACATTGAATACTTCTTGCCAGTCCCTTCTTGCCTGCAAAGTTTCTTTTGAGAAATCAATTGGTAGTGTTTGTAGGTAACCCTCTGCTTTTCTCTTGCTGCTTTTAAGATTCTCTCCTTATCTTTAACCTTTGGCATTTTAATTATGATGTGTCTTGTTGTGGTCCTCTTTGGGTCCAACTTGTTTGGGATTCTCTGTGCTTCCTGGACTTGTATGTCTATTTCCTTCACCAAATTAAGGAAGTTTTCTTTCATTATTTTTTCAAATAAGTTTTCAATTTCTTGCTCTTCCTCTTCTCCTTCTGGCATCCTTATGATTCAGATGTTGGTATGTTTAAAGTCCCATAGGTTCCTAAGCCTATCCTCATTTTTTAGAATTATTATCTCTTCCTGTTGTTCTGATTGAATGCTTTTTCCTTCCTTGTGTTCCAAAACTGTTGGTTTGATTCTATGGTGCTCTTGGTATCCTGTAGGTTTTATTTCACTTAGCATAACCTTCATTTCTTCCCTTATGTTTTTGCTGTACTCAATGAACTCTTTGAGCATCCTGATCACCAGTGTTTTGAAATCTGCATCTGATAGGTTGGTTATCTCCATTTTGTTTAGTTCTTTTTCTGGGGTTTTGTTCTGTTCTTTCATTTGAGCCATATTTCTTTGTCTCCTCAACTCAGCAGCCTCCCTGTGCTTGTTTCAGTGTGTTAGGTAGAGCTGCATTGACTCTCTGTAAAAGATACTTGTAAATTCTGTGAGACAGTGCCTTAGGTAATTGCCATGGTGGGGCAACTCACTTCACCACGTTGTGACTATATTTTGGGGGAAGGCTCAGAGAGGGGACAATGCTGCTGCCTGGCTTCTTGAGGTTTTCCCAGAACTTGCTCTATTTCCAGTCATTTCACCCACTTCCTTTATGTGACTTGTGCCCTTCCAGATGTTGCACAGGTGAATCCCAGAGTGGGTGGGTTTTCATACATTCTAACTCTATGTGGGCCTTTTAAAAGGACTCTCCTGAAAATCCAGCAGTTTCTTCCACCACCCCAACCTCCGCTGATTTTTACAGCCAAAATTTATTAGGATTTATCTTTCTGGTTCTGGAGCCCTGGACTCTGCAGTCTGGCCTAGGTCTGGGGTTGCTTGCTCCCCAAAGGTATTCCCCCTGATTCTTATCCACCACACATGAATGTGGGCTTGCCCATTCTACCACCACTGTAGCCACCCCTCCACACCACACTAGATCTCTGTGCTTTTCCATCTGTCTCTACGACCCCACCCCTCCTACCTGTGTGGATGTATATGGCTTTTTTAAATCCTTGGTTGTGGGACTTCATACAGCTCAATTTTCTGATGCTTCTGGTTGTTATTTGTTTTGAGGAATAGTTGTAAGTCTCTCTGTGGTTGCATGAGAAGGTGAACCGTGTCTGCATATTCATAGATAATGTTTTTGATGAGTATATAAAACAACCATGGTACATTTACACAATGAAATGCCATCATCCATAAAAAAGAAGAAAATTTTACCCTTTGCAACAGTATGGATGGACCTGGAGAACATTATGCTAAGTGAAGTAAGTGAGTCAGAGAAAGACAAATACCATATGATTCCACTCATATGTGGAATCTAATGAACAAATTGAACTAACAAGCAACACAGAGTCAGACTCATAGATAGAAAGCAGGTTGACAGCTCTGGGTCCAGAGGGGAGGTTGAGGTGTGGAGGGATTGTGCAAAAAAGAGAAAGGACTCATGGACATGAACAACAGTGTGGTGATTGAGGGAGGAAGGGGGTGGGTGGAGTTGGAAGAGGATATAAGGGGGATACATGGTAATGGAAAAAATTCTATTCCAAGATGAACTAAATATTAAATATTAAAGTAAACATGCAAGGCCTCAGTGCATGTAAGGTCTCAAAAAATGTACTCTTATGCATTCTTTCTCAAGGTTTCTGCACAAATGCATGTCAGCAAGCCTCTTCTTAACCACCTTTTATAAAAGAAGAAAGAATGCATCTCCCCACCCAAAAACTAGCAGGAGGGAAAATGTCTTTTTAGATAAATGGTCATTTTTTGGAACAAATGCACATTGATTTTTTGGTATTTGATTTAAGTTTAATACATTCTTTACAATTTAAGAACAAAATGAAAAGATATAATTTGATTAGGTGCTGGTGAGAAAGTAAAGGAAACTCTTAAGAAGGTAAAATGTCAAAGTATGCTGTTCTTTGGTAGTTTCAGTAGTTGTAGTAGGGTCAGGCTGAAATAATGTGGCATTCTTTGATCTAGAACAAAAGAGTTATTGAATAATCTATCATTAGGCTCTGACTTTAATGGAATGTAAAGCAAACATGATTTGTTTGGCATTTTCCCAACACATCATAGGATTAGTGCGTGATGTTAATGTGTTTAAGTAGCTGTGACAAATAAGGCAAAGTAAAAAAGCATAGAGATGAATCTAAAAAGGTACTTCTGAAAGTTTTTCCACTTCGAGTTAATTTTAATGTACTAATTTCACTGAAGTTATAGCCACACTCCTTTCAATATAAAATATGTGTATGATGAACCAAAATAAGGCCATAATTATTCTTAAGATACTGTTGCATAAATGTAATTCCACTAACAACTACAACCTTTTATGCAAAACCAACAGTCTTTAAAATGCATGCCTCACTGACCAAATACAGACAAATGCCTAATAGCCAGAAATACATTAAAACAATAGTTATGCAAAAGATGACTGTATGCCAGCAAAGTGTGATTTGAAATACCTCATTTTGCTTGTCAATATAAGAAATCATGCTGCCCTAGGGAAGTGTGATGTTTAATTATGGATATCTCTTTGTGCATCCCAGGAAAAAAAAAATACTTCCCTCTTGTCTTTGGCATTGAATTCCAGTTCAATCATGTAAATCTTCAAGGCTCATTGTGGTTGCTCAATAAAGGGATATTTGAATATTCTTTCATACAAAATCGTTCATTTTTCAGAGGCTGAAATGCATTTTACTCAATATTTAGTATTCTGGCCCTAAAAGCATTTTACTACATTCTTGATATTCTGGCTCTAAAACCTGAGAATTGCATTTGCAGGTCTGATTAGTAGCAGTCACACTTCAAATTGTTAGAGCTTGCATAAATTAAACTTTTGTGCTTTGCAGTTCTGGGCTAATTTTACTCAGCTAATACAGCAACCATTTTAGCAGTTTTTTTGCTTATTTGTAATTTCCTATGTGTTTCATTTATTATTTTTCTATAATAATTAGGCATCCTCAATCCAATCACTTGTTAAATTATACAACTCTTAAGATGGCAAGATTTGATGAAATCCAGGTTTGGGGGAAAGCATTATGAATAGATCTAAGATTTTTTCCTTTTAATCCTTTCTCCCTAATATCCAGTTAATCATATCATATTTTAAGTAGAGAATAAGTGACTAATATAAAAATTTAATGTTTTCAATATTACATTTAAAGCATTGTATTATAATTTTTTAACTTAATGGTTGGATTTTTTCCAGTGTGATTTGATATTCTAACTTCAGATGAATAGAAATACATTTATAAAACAAATTATTTGAATATTTTATAAAAGACTTCAAATCTTACTAAATCTTATATTGGTCACTACTTAGTAGAAACATGTACTTTACTATTAGATTTAGATAGCATGTTAATCTTGCATTGCCTGGATGAAAGATTTTTCTACTACTTTTTGAAATTGTCACTAAAAATAAAAATATAGTGTGTATTTAAGCTACCTTTGTAGAACCTTTTAAACTTTAAACTAAGTAGAGCCTAAGACTAAGTAGAACCTTTTGCAACTTTACTAATTATCACCAGGACCCCCACATCCCTAAGTATGAGCTGCAGTTCAATCTTAGGTGTTCTGTCTGTGTGACTAAGAGACACGCACTTGTGATAATGAATACATGCACATATGTAAGACTTAACATTTGTAAAGAGGGGCCCGCCACTAACAATTTTATTGTAGGGTCCTATATAGTAGTGGTATTTACTTACTAGCCTAAATTAAGCTAAGTTACTCAGAATGATCTTGCTAAATTATTTTTCCTGTCTCTTTACAAATAAATGCTTTTTAATGTACTTGAGGAAATTTAAACATATCGAGAGGTACAAAGGCATGTCCTTTTATTGGGTATCATAAATGATCTATAACAAGAAGACTCTAGGTTAATTAAACAGATTACTCTAGCAGTGGTACAGGGGATATAGCTGACAAGAGATGAAATTTATATTAATTTATCCTATTTACAAGGAATTACCCTAATTTGGTGTTTATTCATTCCATTTGGATATATCAGCATTATCTTCATTAGGAAATAGTATTATCTTGGTTGTATCAGTCATTTGACAAAGACCTTAGGGATATTTTCCAATTCCTAAATAACTAGCTTGAAAAGAATAGTGGGCATGATGAATGTAAAGCTGTTAAATTAATCAACAAATTGCTAAAGCAGATGTTGAGGGGCATGAGATTTGGGCCAAGTGAAAGAGTTAGTGGAGGAAGGCAGCTCAATGCAGTCATTCATTACATGACCTCTGGAGTTAGCCAGCTCAGGTTTCATGTCTGGCTCTGCTCCTTGCTAAATTGGGCCATGTACTTTCCTTCCCTCAGCCTCAGTGTCTGCTTTTGTAAGATGAGGGTGCTAACAATGGTGCCTAGTTCACAAAGTTGTTGGCTAAAATGATATGATCTATTCAAGTGCCTAGTATATATGCTCCTAATAGGTATTATATATAGACTCAGAAATGAGAGTTTTTTCTTTGAAATGTGAAACACAATTAAGAAAATGGGCCAAGTGGCAGAGGTTTGAGAGGGAGGTTGATTCTAAATTGGAGGGGGGCAATGTGCCCAGCAGAAATGGACCTTTAGTACAGCCTGGTTCAGTCCTGTCCCAGTGTATAGGTAAGGGAGCAAGGCTTAGAATGAGCAAGTGGTGGCTTATCATAACATAATGGAAACATGAGAACTAAAACCAGTTCTGAGATCATATTCTGATACTTTAAAAACATACAATTCACATACCATAAAATTGACCATTTTAAAGTTTACATGTTAGTGACTTTCAGTATATTTACAAGGTTGTGAAACCAACAGCACTATCTAATTCCAGAACATTTCATCCCTTCCAAAAGAAATTCCATGTCCGTTAGCAGTCACTCCCCAACCCCTCTTCTCACCCTCCCACCCCAGTCCCTGACAACCACCAATGTACTTTCTATGGATTTGACTATTTGGGACATTTCATGTAAATAAAATCATGCAATATATAGCCTTTTGTGGCTGGTTCCTTTTACTTAACATAATGTTTTCAAAGGGCACCCATAGTGTAGCATGTATCAGTACTCTGTTCCTTTTTATAGCTAAATAATTTTCCATTATGGATATATGAGATTTGGTTTAGTGGAGGGACATTTGGCAGCTCCAAGGTACTTAAAGAAGTTAGGTCTGAGCAAATGGGGGGAAAAGTTTAAGGGGGCTGTAAAGCATTGGGACCACCAAATTCCTAAAGTTTTCATCAGTAACTCTAAAACCTCTGAAGATCCTAATTGCTTAGCCTATTCTATGGCTGAAACCTGAAAATGGTTAAAATTAGAAATCAAGACAAATTACTCCTCTGCCTTCCTTTTTGCCATTCAAGAAGTAGGCCACTGTGGCATGTTTTTACTCTAACCTTTTGGCCTCAATTTAGACCATGAGATACACAGGCAAAGCTGAGTTGATGTAATTTACTAGTACAGCAATTTGGAATCAAGACTCATCAGTCCCAGTCCAATATTCATGAGCTGGATAAAAGCACATGTAAACATTTAGGAGCTCTGGGCAGCATCCTCCACAATGGCTCAGAGGATGTCCTGCATGATGAAGAGAAGGAGAGAGGGGCAGAATGCTGCCTGAGGTACTAGAGCTTACCCTACTGTTTAGGATTCATTTCCACCAGGCTCAGATAGTCTCCAGTTCTAAGAAACAAAAAGAAAAATAACCAACATTTATCAAGCACTCTCTATGTGCTAAGTGTGTTGCAGGTATTAATTCTTTTGATCCTAATAAAAATCCTACTATAATTATCTTCATTTTGTAGATAAATAATCCGAGGCACAGAGAGAGAGTAATTTATCTACAGTCACATGAAGGGAGTTGCAAAGCCATAATTCAATCCTGCCTCAGTAGCCTCTCATAAGCTCCCCATTACAGCCCAAGACAGCTTGAGTTAGTTCCTATTACAACCAAAAGAACCTCGACTAAAAAAGGCCCTCTGTGCTCTTTCCCTGTCTGTCCCTCCCCTCATCTCTTCCAGCCTCCTTATATATTTTTTAAATATATTTATTGATTATGCTATTACAGTTGTCCCATTTCTGCCCCTTCACTCAACTCCATCCTGCCCACCCCCTCCTTCCCACATTCCCCCCTATAGTTCATGTCCATGGGTCATACTTATAAGTTCTTTGGCTTCTACATTTCCTACACTATTCTTACCCTCCCCCTGTCTATTTTCCACCTATCATTTATGCTATTTATTCTCTGTACTTATCCCCCCTCTCTCCCCCTCCTACTCCCCTATTGATAACCCTCCATGTGATCTCCATTTCTGTGGTTCTGTTCCTGTTCTAGTTGTTTGCTTAGTTTGCTTTTGTTTTTGTTTTAGGTGTGGTTGTTAATAACTGAGTTTGCTGTCATTTTGACTGTTCATATTTTTTATCTTCTTTTTCTTACATAAGTCCCTTTAACATTTCATATAATAAGGGCTTGGTGATACTGAAAAAAATTTTTTTTCAGTAACCTACTCATACCACATGCACACATCTATACCCATACACAAATCTTAATAACCCATACTCAGTTCCAAAATCATTGCTGCTTAAGATCTCTATGCTTTTGTTTGTAAGTGCTTGGAATTCGTTCTGGCCCTGTCAGTTAGGTAAACATCCAGCCATCTTTTAGTGCCTCTATCCTGACTCACCTCCTCTATTAAGCCTTTACGACTTCTCCTCTTTGCTTCTCCCTGGCCCCCACCTCCATGGAACTCTCTACTCCCTCCTCCATGCTTCACTCTCTTCTCTGACCTCTACAAGTCATCTCGAACAATCTATTGAATTTACTTGTTTAAAAACTTTTATACCTCTTTAAAAATAACAGGTAGTCTAGTTACCTTCACTGTCATGGCATATAACAAGTGCTCAATAAATATTTATTGAATAAAAAACAATAAAAAATCTTTGAAGATTCATAGAGTATTTTACTACTAGAGTTGGTGTTGATAAATTCATGTTTGTGCACAAGTGTGCTGGTATGGATAAGAGAGAGAGTATTACTATCTAAGTTCAAGGATATTTCTGAATCTATGTGCATACATACATCAATACATACATTTAAAACAATACAAACATATGTAAACTTTATCATCAGAGATCCTGGGGAAATGTATCTTGCCTATCATTTTGTCCCTTTCTCTCATGGAGGTGGCAGGCACCAGTGCCTTCAGATAGGAGAGTGATTGACTTAAGTGCCTTCTTCACAATCAAGAGCATAGAAAGAACAAGATCGTTCAGTACAGCCTGGTATCTTAGGGTAGGTTGATGTCTTAATGATACATGAGGTTAAGTTCTTATTTTATTTCTTATGTTTTTTAAAAAATGAGCACTCTATAATTTCTTGGGAACATATTCTAAGATTACATGAAGTGAGATCATTAAGGAAGATTTTCTGGTACATATATGTAATGTCTTGCTTTAACTACAATGCTTTTCTCATATAATTTCTTATATAATTGAACATGGTAAATGTTTGTTATAAAGTAATTGCCACTATTTTTCTTTCCTTTATGCCAAAAATAAATCCAAAAATTAAAAAAAAACACTACGTAAGAATCCATCTCATATCATCTTTTTTTTTTTTAATGTTGTTCATGTACAGTTGTCTCCATTTTCCCACCACCACTTTCCTTCCCACCCTCAGTCCTTCCCCTTTTGGCTTTGTCCATGTGTCCTTTATGCATGTTCTTTGATGACCCTTCCCCTTCTTTCCCCCATTATCTCTCTTCCCTCTTCCCTCTCCCCTCTCCCTTCTTGTTACTGTCAGTTTGTTCTGTATTTCAATGTCTCTAGTTATATTTGCTTGTTTGTTTGTTTTGTTGATTAGGTTCCACTTACAGGTGAGATCATATGGTATTTGTCTTTCACTGCCTGGCTTATTTCGCTTAGCATAATGCTCTCCAGTTCCATCCATGCTGTCAGGAAGGGTAGGAGCTCCTTCTTTCTTTCTGCTGCATAATATTCCATTGTGTAAATGTACCATAGTTTTTCGATCCACTCATTTTGCTGATGGGCACTTAGGTTGCTTCCAGTACTTGGCTATTGTAAATCGTGCTGCTATGAACATTGGGGTACATAGGTTCTTTTGAATTAGTGTTTCAGAGTTCTTAGGGTATAATCCCAGCAGTGGAATTGCCAGGTCAAAGGCCAGTTCCATTTTTAGTTTTCTGAGGAAATTCCATACTGTTTTCTACATTGGCTGCCCCAGTCTGCATTCCCAAAAACAATGTACTAGGGTTCCCTTTTCTCTACAACCTTGCCAGCACTTGTTGTTTGTTTATTTGTTTATGATGTCCATTCTGACCCATGTGTAGTGGTATCACATTGTGGTTTTAATTTGCATTATGGCTAGTGATGCTGAGCATCCTTTCATATGTCTCTGGGCCCTTTGTATGTCCTCCTTGGAGAAGTGCCTGTTCAGGTCTTTTGCCCATTTTTTAATAGGGATTGTTTGTCTTTCTGGAGTGGAGTCATGTGAGTTCTGTATATATTTTGGAGATCAAACCCTTGTTCGAGATATCATTGGCAAATATATTTTCCCATGTGGTTGGTTCCCTGTTCATTGTGCTCAGGTTTTCTTTAGCCATGCAGAAGCTTTTTATTTTGATGTCCCATTTGTTTATTCTTTCCTTTATGTCCCTTGCTCTAGGGGACATATTGGTAAAAATATTGCTGCATGGAATATCTGAGATTTTCCTGCCTATGTTCTCCTCTAGGACTTTTATTGTATCATGACTTATAGCATAGCATCTTAATAAATTATTTGTTAATGTTCCCTGGACACTCCACAGATTCTAGATAGTGAAATTTAGCCCTGATAAGATATGTGCCTAGAAACCACTTTAAGTACTTAAAAAATGTAATAGGAAGTAGATTTCTTCTAATTCCTTTCTCTTCCTTATTCCTGCTCAGATCTATGTTCTCCGAATCACAGCACACTGGTTATTCATAAACAAGAACATCAGGAAATCCACATTTTTAGAGCAGATTCTAATGGAAGTTGCCATTATATTATCTAATATATGGTTTTTGAAATTATTATTTTTTTAATTTTGCTTGTCAATGTTAAAAATTGTTTCTGAAGAATCTATTGTGCCTTGGCAAATATAAACCTTACTTCTGTTATTTTAAAAAATACTTGCTCCCAAGACTAGCTCCAAACAAACAAGGGTAGAGCACTAGGTCATCTTGTTTGTGGGTACTTTTTCATATGCCAGAGATTTTAAGAATTCTGGAAAATATTTTTCTGTAAATGAGGTCTTATCCCTCACTAGATAAAAACAGAATTGAGAATACATTCTCTCTCTTTCTTAAACAATAATTTAAAAATCCAATTATTTTGCCCCTGAGCAAAAAATATATAAATAAAAAAATAAAAAATAAATAAAAATCCAATTAGCAATTGTGGGCCTTTGCTGATAAGAAATACTGTTTTGTAGATGAGTGTCACTTTTAAAGTATATTAATTGATTATGCTATTACAGTTATCCCAATTTCTCCCCTTTGACCCCTCCACCCAGCATCCCCCTTTGCTCCAGAAATACAACCCTGTTAGTTCTTGTCCATGGGTAGTGCATAGAAGTTCTTTGGCTTCTCCATTCCCTGTAGTATTCATTACATCCTCCAGTCTGTTTTGTACCTACCAATTATGCTTCTCAATCCCTGTACCTTTTCCCCCATTCTTCCCCTTACCCCTCCTGATAACCCTCCAAATGATCTCCATATCTATGATTCTGTTTCTGTTCTGGTTGTTTGCTTAGTATCCAGCAAAGCTATCATTTAGAATGGAACAGCAGATAAAATTCTTCCCAGACAATTAAAGCTAAAGGAGTTCACCACCACCAAGCCATTATTACATGAAATGTTAAAGGGACTTATTTAAGAAAAAGAAGAAGATGAAAACCATGAAGATTAAAATGACAACGAACTCACAACTATCAACAACTGAATCTAAAAAAAGAAGTGTCACTTTATAGACAATGCCAGAGTATCCATTTTAACAGCAGATAAGATCGAAGTATATGCTTAAAAGAATAAACTTCAAAGACTGACTCTGATTCAGCAGTCGTTTTGCTTCTAATGTGGTGTACTTTTGAGGTTTTCTAGTCTTCTTTATTGGATATCCAGATAATGATAAATGAGTTTATGTTCCATGTTCATGATAATTGATTTATAAATACTCTTGGATAAAGTTGGCATCTTTCCTGGCAGTTAAATCCGACAACTTAAAATAATTTTATAATGTCATTACTTCCTAAAAGTAATTCTAATAAATTATCTTTGAAATAGTCTTTAAAAAGAGTGAGAGTAATTCTTGACATCTCCTAGAAAATAGATCTGGATGCAACATATGAATTTGAAAATGGATGTAGGAGTCCAAAAAAGACATTTCACCACATGCCAGTTCTGTTTCCACTCTTGTCTTCTGTTCTTTTGTTTGTATTCAACCCTCTGATGCTGAGTGTCTGTGCATGTAGCCAAATAGACATGTAGGCTGCTCTCTGAGGCAAGCACACAAGTAAATTACTGTTTTCAGGACTCTGAATGTCTGAATGGAAAGATATTTGATAGTGTGGGTGTTGCCATTTTAGAAAACAGAATAGCAAAAATTGTTAATATTTTGGTAAAAGTTCAGACTGAGCTCCCTCCTGCTTTTCCTCCTACATGTTTTCATACATCAGAACCATGTGTTATCACCTAATTAACTGTGTTGATTCTGGGTCTCTTTCAGAAGAGTTCCTCTCCACGTGAACTCTGGCAAATAGCAAGTTAAACGTAAAGTAAATGGAGCTATATCAGATCATATTCTGGGGAGATGTTCAGTTTATCCTTAATTTTTTTCTTTTTAAAATAATTATTTTCATTATGAGAATTTTTTAAATCTGACTTTAACCTATATGATCTGATAACATCTCTAATAATAAGAACAAAAATCGAGAAAAATCTGTTATAAAATGAAGAACTCAGCAGGGGTTTGGCTTTCTGTTTCCAGAGAATCATACAAGTGAGCAGCTCACTGAATAATTGTGAGGTTGATAAAGTTTATCTTTCAAGCCCCTAGCACACCCCTTCTCTCTCTTCTTGTCTCATCTTCAATAAGGAGCTGTTATTAGCCACCTCTTAGAGTGACTTTTAAAATATTGTGTTAATAACAGCTTTTCCCACACCGCTTCTTGCAAACATTAGTGTCTCAAGAGTGTTAATAAGTTTTATATGGGGTGGAGGGATGGGGAGAAAATGCAGACAACTGTAATTGAATAACAATAAAAATTTAAAAAAAATTAAAAACAGAAAAAGAGTATTACAGTAGCATAAAGCTTGGAATATGCTAGTTAAACAAAGTTAAACAGTACTTCTTAGAGACTTTAATATGCTCTTTTTGTTTTTCTTTTTGAGATATAATTCCTATAACATAACATTTACTTTTTCTGTTATTGATTTTACTGGGGTGACATTGGTTAATAGAATTATATAGTTTTCAGGTGTACAATTCTATAATACATCATCTATATACTGTATTGCGTGTTTACCACCCCAAGTCAAGACTCTTTCCATTACCAGTTATCCCACTTTTAGTCTCTTCTACCTACCTCCAATCCGCCTTTCCCTTTAGTGATTACCATATTGTTGAGATTTTTGCAGGGTAGGGGGTTTGAGTTTTTTTTGAAATTCTTTTTGCTTAATCCCTTCACTATTTCATGCAGCCCTGCAATCACCCTCCTTTCTTACAGCTGTCCATCTGTTCTCTGTATGTATGGGTATGTTTCTATTTCGTTTGTTAGTTTATTTTATTCATTAGATTCCACATATAAGTGAAATCATACTTTTCTTTCTCTGACAGGCTTATTTCACTTAGCAAAAAGCTCTACAGGTCCGTCCATGCTGTCTCAAAGGATAAGATTTCCTTCTTATGGCTAAGTAGTACTCCATTCTATAAATGTTTAAAATAAACATTTTAGAATAAACCACATTTTTCTTCACTCAATTATTCCAGGACTAAGTCCTTCTTGATCATGGTGTATGATCTTTTCAATGTATTATTGGAGCTGGTTTGCTAATATTTCATTAAGTATTTTAGCATTTATGTTCATCTGAGATATTGGCCTATAATTTTCTTTCTTTGTAGTGTCCATATCTGATTGTGGAATAAGGATAAAACAAGTCCTGTAAAATGGTCTTGGGAATCTTCCCAGCTCTTGAATTTTAAAAACTAATTTGAGTACGATAATTTTAATGTTTGGTAAAAATCACTTGTGAAGGTCCAGGACTTCTGTTTGTTGGTTACTGCAGTTTTTACCACAGTTTTTTGATTACTGCTTTTTCACAAGTGGTAATATGTCTATTCAGATTCTCTGATTCTTTCCAATTAAGTTTTGGAATATTATACATTTGTAGGGATTTGTCCAATTCTTCCAGGTTGTCCAATTTGTTGACATATAGTTGTTTGTAATAATTTTGTACAATTTTTGGATTTCTGTGGAGTTAGTTGTTATGTCTCCTCTTTTATTTCTGGTTTTACTTATTGGGTCCTATCTTTTTTTTTTTTTGATTAGTCTGGTTAAAAGTTTGCCAATCTTGTTCATGTTTAAAAAGAATCATTCCTTTGTTTAAGTGGTCTTTTGTATTGCTTTTTAAGACTTCATTTTTATTTCCGCTCTGATCTTTGCTATTTCCTTCTTTGTACTCACTTTGTTTATGTTTTTTTCAAGTTCCTCTAAATATAGAGTTAGATTGTTTTTTTGAGATGTTTCTTTTTTCCTGAGATGACACTATAATGTTATGAATCTTCCTCTTGTGACTGCTTTTGCAGTGTCCTATAGATTTTGGGTTGTTGTGTTCTCATTTTTATTTTTTTCAAGTTATCTTTTGATGTCTTCTTTGATGTCATTCTTAACTCATTCATTGTTAAGTAACATGTTATTTAGCCTTCATGTCTTCCAATGTTTCTCAATTGTTTTCCACATTTTTTCTTGTGATTGGCTTCTAGTTTCATACTTTTTTATTTTTTAATAGATTTATTGATTATGCTATTACAGTTGTCCCATTTTCCCCCCTCACTCCGCTTCATCCTGCTCACCCCCTCCCTCCCACATTCCCCCCTATAGTTCATGTCCATGGGTCATACTTATAAGTTCTTTGGCTTCTACATTTCCTACACTATTGTTACTCTCCCCCTGTCTATTTTCCACCTATCATTTATGCTACTTATTCTCTGTACCTTTCCCCTCCCTCCCCCTCCCACTCCCCTGTTGATAACCCTCCATGTGATCTCCATTTATGTGGTTCTGTTCCTGTTCTACTTGTTGGCTTAGTTTGCTTTTGTTTTTGTTTTAGGTATGGTTGTTAATAACTATGAGTTTGCTGTCATTTTTACTGTTCATATTTTTTATCTTCTTTTTCTTAGATAAGTCCCTTTAGTATTCCATGTAATAATGGTTTAGTGATGATGAACTCCTTTAACTTGACCTTATCTGGGAAGTACTTTATCTGCCCTTCCATTCTAAATGATAACTTTGCTGGATAAAATAATCTAGGATGTAGGTCCTTGCTTTTCATCACTTTGAATACTTCTTGCCAATCCCTTCTAGCCTGTAGTTTCATTTGCAAATTCAGCTGACAGTCTTGTGGGAACTCTTTTGTAGGTAACTCTCTAATTTTCTCTTGTTGCTTTTAAGATTCTCTCTTTACCTTTAACCTTTGATATTTTAATTATGATGTGTGTTGTTGGGACCCCTTTGTGTCTATCTTGTTGGGGCTCTGTGTTTCCTGGACTTGTATGTCTGTTTCCTTCACCCAATTAGGGAAGTTCTCCTTCATTATTTTTTCAAATAAGTTTTAAATTTCTTGCTCTTTCTCTTCTTCTGGCACCTATATGATTCAAATGTTGGTACATTTAAAATTGTCCCAGAGGCTCCTCATTTTTTTGGATTCTTTTTTCTTCTTGCTGTTCTGATTGAATGGTTTTTTTTTTCTTCCTTGTGTTACAAATCACTGATTTGATCCCCATCTTCATCTACTCCACTATTGACTCCCTGTAAATTTTTCATTTTACTTAGTGTAACCTTCATTTTGGCCTTGGTCTTTTTTTATGCTGTTGAAGTACCCAATGAGTTCCTTAGCATCCTAATAACTAATATTTTAACCTCTGCATCTTACAGATTGCTTATCTCCATTTTTTTTTCATTCTTTTTCTGGAGTTTTGGCAGCCTTCCTGTGTTGTTTCCATGTATTAGGTAGAGTTGCTTTGACTACCTGTCTTAGTAGCATGGCCTATTGTAGGAAAGTGCACTAGTAAGTTGGATGATACAGAGGCTTAGGTAATCACCTGGTGGGGCAACCTGTGTGAACCAGGTTGAGGGAGTCTTAGATATGGTGTGGTTCTGTGGCTCTGTACGAGGGAGGGTTCAGGAAAGAGACAATAGCCACTGCCTGGCCTCTGGAGTTTTGTTCAGGAGGAAGCTGTCCCCCAGCACTTGCTCTAATGCCAGATAATTCAGTTTCTGACTTTATGCCACTGGTGCCCTTCCAGCTGCTGCCCCAGTGCTGGAGCCCAGAGGAAGTGAGTCTGCATAAGTCCTAAGTCCATTGTGGGCCCTTTATGAAGAGACACCTGAGAATCCTGCAGTTTCTTCCATCACCCCAAACCCCACTGGTTTTCACAGCCAGAAGTTATGGGGACTTATCTTTCTGGCACTGGAAACCTGGGCTGGGTGATCTGGTGTGGGGCTGGGGTCCCTCACTCCCAAGATGTCCCCCTTGATCTTTATCCACCACTCATGAGTGTGACACTGCCTGTTCTGTGTCTTCACATCTTCACATCTCTGCCTCTCCTACCTGTCTGGATGAATGTGACTTTTGTAATTCCTTTCTTGTTGGACTTCCATACAGCTTGATTTTCTGATCATTGTGGATGATAGTTGTTTTGTGGTTTACTTGTAATTTTTTTCTGTGGTTGTGTGAGAAGGTGAGCAGTGTTTACATATGCCTCCATCTTGACTGGAAGTCCTAAAATTGTATTTGTGAATAATATTTAATGGCATGTGAAAATGGTTACAGTATAACAGATATATCCACAGGAAACTATACACACACATGTAGTTTACAGAAATTCATCTTGCTTTCACAAATACTTATTCATCCATGCTCACATACTGAGAAAACTATAGAAACCCTAATATTTGACATGACCAGTACTGGTATTAATTCAGTTTAAAAAATTGGTTAGAAATTTTTATTGTTTATTTTCTATGAATGACTAACATAATTTGTTTAAAAACAGTCAATCTAGGGAGTGGGTAACTGAGAGTACTTGTGTGAATTTTGATATTAAATGCAATGATCAGATAATAAATTTTTAAGTTGAAAATTTAAATTTTTATATTTTCAGGTGTCAGCTAAAGGCTGTGTGTAAATTTGGATCCACTGGTTGAAGTTTTAGTTTTGGGGGTTTGTTTTATTTATTTATTTTTTTTTACAAAAAAACATTTCCAGTTTGCTTTCTTTAAAATGCAGCAAGATCATATGGTATTTGTCCAAACAAAATATAACCAGAGACATTGAAATTAAGAACATTGTAACAATAGCCACAGGGGAGTGGGGAGGGGATAGTGGGGAAAGGGGTCTATAGGAGCTACTATAAAGGACACAAGGACAAAATCAAGGGGGAGGGTAGAGGTGGGGGAGGGAGGTGGGACTGGCTGGGGTGGGGTGGAGGGAAGGGGAGAAAATGCAGACAATTGTAACTGAATAAAAATAAATTAATTAATTAAGAAAAAAGAAACAGAATTTTCATGCAACACATTAAAAAAATAACTTTCAAATATTGTTTACAAATCTTAATCTAAAAGTTCTCCAGAGCATTGGTTGTATTTAGTATTTTTATTATTTTTCACTTTATTTATTTAATCCTCACTTGAGGATGTTTTTATTGATTTGAGAGAGAGAGAGAGAGGAAGGGAGAAAGAGCAAGACAGAGAAACATCAACGTGAGAGAACAACATTGATCAGTTGCCTCCTGTATGTGCTCTGACCAGGGTCAAACCTGCAACCTAGGTATGTGGCCTGGCCAGGCATAGACCTGCAATCTTTTGGTGAATGGGACAATGCTCAAAACCAACTCAACTGCCTGGACAGGACTAACCAATTTTTTAAAAACAAAAACAAATGCAAAGATTTGAACACAGAACGATTCATTATGTTAGTGTGACACTAGAAACCATCTAAAAGTGAAAAATCAGGAAAATCATTTATCAAATGAGGGCATGTTCATTCATGAAAATATTTTATTGTCAAAATAAGTAATTTATATAAAATTTGTTTTTTACATCATCTAAAAGTGTAAGAATTCACACAGTATGCGGAAACAGTACAAGTGCAAAAAACACCATAAATTTAAAAAGTAATTGCATATAAAATAAGACTAGCAGAAAAACACCACTAATGTGTCCATATTCGAAATACTTATGAATGATGTTATGATTAACACTTTTCCCTGAATTTCTCTCTAATTTCCCCCCAGATTTAATGACCTGATGTACATATGCACAATTTATCTTTTGCACACTTCTGTTTCCAGCCTCAGTATATTCTTTTGCAAAATGAAGGCATTCTTGCATCCCATGGGTCTAAATATATCATAATAACCTTCTGGGTGTTAAAAAATAAATACTAAAAATGAAAAAAAATGCAGCAAGAACATAACAAACTTGTGAATAAGTCTGAGTGCAAGTTTCTAGATATTTATGATTTTGCTTTCTAATCTTTTACAGGTATATTTTCTACTATTACCTAAAAACAGAATTACTTTTAGCCTCTTTTTATCAAGTCTGTACATAGAATTCAACTTAGTTTGTATATACACAACATATCTCTTTCTTAGGAGTATTCACTTCTCATTAGTTTATATAGCATTTCATGAAATTCTGTTATGATAATAACAGATTCAAGTAGAATAAACAGATTTGGGGGCACACACTGCATAAACACATGTATAAAGACACACCAGATAAGCACGCTTCTGGAAGCACAAAATCAAACAGAAAAGCAGTGGCACCTCCTTCCCCATGTACAAGGTGGATATGACCAAATGAATTGGTGAAAGACATGCAATCACAGTTACGTTTACATGGTTTTATGTTATGTTACTCATCTAATGAACTGAAGTTATTATTTAAAGATTTTATTTATTTATTTTAGACAGAGGGGAAGGAAGGGAGAAAGAGAAGGAGAGAAATATCAATGTGTGGTTGCTTCTTGTGCACCCCCTACCGGGGACCTGACCTGGCCCACAACCCAGGCATGTGCCCTGCCTGGGAATCAAACCAGCGACCCTTTTGATCTCAAGTTGGTGCTCAATCCACTGAGCCACAGCAACCAGGGCTGAAGTTATTTTTTAAAGTAATTTGATAAGGAGTTGAAATAATCTCAATCTACTTTTTAACATTTTGATATGAAAATTTTCAGTGCTTTGCCTCTTCACACAATGAAAAGGAGGACAACCAAAAGAAGGACAAAAGGACAAAATTTAAATTTTGTTTTAAATTTTATCAAATTTAAAAACAAAAAACACCAGGATTGCCAGAAAATTGAACTGTATGGAAGTGCAATAACCAAGGAGTTAAGGTAGAAACATTCCTCCAGACCAGTAGGAGGGGCGGAGACAGGCAGCCAGGGTGCAGAGGATGCACAACAAGGCAGTAGACCAGGCAGATGGGGCTGGAGGACCAGGCAGGCAAAGTGGCAGCTGGCAGACTGGGCAATTCCACATTTGCATGTGGATAAGCTGGGAGGAACAACTGGGGAACTAGATAGACTGCACAACCCTGGGTTCCAGCACAGGAAAAGAAAGCCTCAAAACCTCTGACTGTAAAAATCTGTTGGGGGGGTTGCAGTAGCGAGAGAAACTCCCAGCTTCACAGAAGAGACTGTTGGAGATACCCACGGGGTTCTAGAACATACACAAACCCACAAACCTGGGAATCAGGATCAGAAGGGCCCAATTTGCTTGTGGGTAGCAGGAGAAGTGACTAAAAGTGGGATGAGAGCAGAGCAAGCAGCATTGTTCCCTGTCTGACTACCCCCCACAACAGCACCGCAATGCAGCAACATGGGTTGCCCTGGTGAATACCAAAGGTTCTGCCCATTATAACACAACAGGTGTGCCAAGACAAAGAAATATAGCCTAAATGAAAGAACAGATCAAAACTCCAGAAAAAGAACTAAGCGATGAGGAGATAGCCGACCTGTCAGATGCAGAGTTCAAAACACTGGTAATCAGGATGCTTATAGAAGTGATTGAGTACAGTCACAAAATAGAAGAAGAAGTGAAAGCTATGCAAAGTGAAGTAAAGAAAAATATATGGGGAATCAACAATGAAGGAAAGGAAACCAGGACTCAAATTGATGATTTGGAACAGAATAAATAAACATTCAACCAGAACAGAATGAAGAATTGAAAAAAAAAAAAAAAGAAAAAAGAAAATGAGGAGAGGCTTAGGAACCTCCAGGAAAACTTTAAACATTCTAGCATCTGAATTATAGGCATGCCAGAAGGAGAATTGGAAGAATAAGAAATTGAAACCTTATTTGAAAAAATAATGAAGGAGAACTTCCCCAATCTGCTGAAGGAAATAGATTTCCAGGAAGTTCAGGATGCCCAGAGAGTCCCAAAGAAATTGGACCCAAGAAAGAACCCACCAAGGCACATAATAATTAAATTATCCAAGATTAAAGATAAGGAGATAATTAAAATCAGGAAGAGAAAAGGAGAGAGTTACCTAAAAAGAAGTTCCTATAAGACTATCAGCTGATTGCTCAGAAGAAACCTTACAGGCAGGAAGAGGCTGAAAAGTATTCAAAGACATGAAAGACAAGGACCTACACCCAAGATTGCTTTATCTGGAAAAGCTATCACGTAGAATGGAAAGGCAGATAAAGTGCTTCCCAGATAAGGTCAAATTAAAGATGTTCATCATCACCAGGCCCTTTTGTATAAAATGTTGAAGGGACTTATCTAAGAAAAAGAAGATCAAAACTATAAACAGTAAAATGACAACAAACCCACAACTATCAACAACTGAACCTAAAAAACACAAACAAAAACAAACTAAGCAAACAACTAGAACAGGAACAGAATCACAGAAATGGAGATCACATAGCAGGTTATTGATGGTGAGGGAGGAGGAGAATGGGGGAAAAGGTGCAGGGAATAAGAAACATAATTGGTAGGTACAAAATAGACAGGGGGAGGTTAAAAATAATGTGGGAATGGAGAAGCCACAGAACTTATATATACGGCCCATGGACATGAACTAAGTGGGGGTAGTGCTTGTTGGAGGTGGGGACAAGGCAGAGGGGAAAAAAGGGGAAGAAAAAACTGGGTCAACTGTAATAGCATAATCAATAAACTATACTTAAAATTTTTTAAAAAAAGAAAAATTTTAAACATACATTAAAGTTGCAAGAATTTTTGCAGGGAAGACCCACCATCTAGGTAAAATTTTTAATAATAAAATACACAAATCTTAAGGATATAAAACATGCAATTTGATAAATGTACACATCTGTGTAACCCAAACCCCTCTCAAAATATATCAAAATATAGAACCTTAATGCCAGAAATTTCCCTCATGCCTCTCCTCCACCAACTCTCACTCCCTCTTCCCAGAGGTGACCACTGTTTTCATTTTATTCCACCATAGGTCAGTTTTGTCTGCTCTAGAACTGTATAAATGCAATCATTTAGTATGTACTCTTGTGTAAGACTTCCACTCAGCATAATATATCTGAGAATTACCCATGTTATGTGTATCAGTAGTTTGTTCTTTTTATTGCTTAGTAGCATTCCCTCGTTTTTCCTTTTTTTAAATTGTTGTTCAGTTATAGTTGCCCCCATTTTTCCACCATTACTCTCCTCTACCCTGCTCAACCCCCACCTTCCACAGTCAATCCTCCCCCCATTGTCTTTGTCCATTGGTCCTTTATACATGTCCCTTGACTTGACCCTTCCCCTTCTTTCCCCCATTATTAGACACCTGCATTATTTTTAGTTTTTATTTATTATGCATGAACAGCTGCTGTGAACATACTGTATAGGTCTTTTTGTGACTACAGTTGACCTTTGAACAAGTGGGGGGCACTGACCCCTGCACAGTTGAAAATCGTTGTGTAACTTTAACTTCCCCAAAACTTAATTGTCCCTTGGTATCCATAATGGATTGGTTCCAGGACCCCACAGGTACCAAAATCCACAGATACTCAATTCCCTATTATTAAATGGTATATAGATCAATACATACAGTCATCCCTTTGCATCTTTGGACTCTCAATCATGGATCAAAAATAGTACAGGTATTTATTGAAAAAACTTGTGGATAAGTGGACCCATGCACTTCAAACCCATGTTCTTCAAGGGACAACTATATATGTTTTCATTTTTATTAGGTAATACTTATTAGTGACATTGCTAGGTATTGTTTTATATGAAGCTGCTGGACCTTTTTCCAAAATGGTTGCACCTTTATGCCCTCTCAGCAACACACTGTTGGAGTTGCAATTGCTCTGAATCCTCACCACAATTGGTGTTGTCAGTGTTGTTAATTTTACCTGTTTTGGTGGGTATTTGGTGGTACCTTACTGTGGTTTTAATTTCCATTGCCCATATAGCTAATGATGTTAAGCACCTTTTCATGTGCTTATTGGTCACTTTTGTCAAATGTCTGTTCAAATACTATGCCTATTTAAAAAAATTGAATTGTCTTACTGTTGAGTTATAGGAGTTTTAGATATTAGTACATTGTCAGATGTAGGTTTTGTGAATCTGTTCTCCCATTCATAGCTTGCCTCTTCTTTTTCCCAATGGATTCTTATAATGCATAGATGTTTTAAATTTTGATGAACTCTAACTTATCATTTTTTTTCTTTTTATGTTTATTGCTGTCTGAGTTCTATCTTGGAAGACATTAACTACCTTAATGCACATACAATTTTTTTAGTGTGTACTCTAGGTGATGGGGCCTAGTATGTAGGTATTTTTCAATCTTCACAGCCATTGGGTGAGTAGAAAGCACATACTAAAATTCATAAACAATATTCTAAAAGTTTCTCATTAAGCATTACCATCTTGTTTCTAAAAAATGTCAGGGCATTTTCCATTATGTGGTATCATTTTTACACTTAAAAGTTTTTTATTCCACATGTGTAAGCTCCTGATTTTAATGTGCCACTTTAAAAAGGACTGAAATTGCTTCAGACTCCTGGATTACTTTGTGATAAGCCAAATGGGCTTCAGGACACTCCTTCCATACCAAAGACACATGCCAGAAGTCAAACAGATGGTGAACTAGGCAGAAATGACCCTCGGCATTCTCATTAGAGCAGTTGGGGAAATTTTAATGGGCCCCCATTTGCCTCGTTCTCTATCTAATACCCTTTGAACTGCCACTTTTTTTTTCTTGTTACAAGTCAACAACCACCATGTATATTTTAATAGGGATTATCAAACACAATTTGCCCAGAAGATGTATAGTGCTGTAATGCTAATTAGCCAAGTTTAAATAATCACTGAGTTCTGGGGTAATTGGAATGAAACACTGTTTTTCTTGCCAGTGCATAATTACTAATTAACAACAAGATAAAATATCTGTGTAGCAATCATAGCTAGAAGAATTTGTTAACAGTTAATTAACTGATGAGTTGGTGCAAGTTAATGATGGTTTAAAAAGTTTACAGATGAAGTTCTCTTGTAAAACAAAGAAAGAAATATGTAAAATCACATCACTGAGCCAGAGCAGAGCATGGGTAGAGTAAAGACTGTGTGACCTAGGCTTAGCATTACAGTGCTCAAGGCAGATGGTCATTACAAGAAAGAATTAGTGTTTCTTTGGCTCTAAATAAATATCAACACCACCAATTGATGGTTGCTACTCTTCTGCTTACACCTAAGATATGAGGCTTCATTAATTTGCTTTTCTCTTGATCCTAATAATTGCATGGGCTTTCTCAGCCTTAAAATATCCTCATGAAATTGGGCACATCCTCCTCTGTGTTTTTCTGCTTATTAGAGTTAGACTTGAGTGTGTGAAATGGGTAGCTGGAGATTCACAAAGAAGAGAATAAAAACTTCACTTGACTGCCAATTTCCTTTGTTTTTGTTAATGTAGGAGTTACCGTTATATTGTTCTTCAAAAATATTGGAAAACACATACACTAAGACATTTTTTAAAAAGTTAACATTTTCATTAAAGAATAGCATGCTTTTAAATCTATTTTTAATTTTTTTCATTTAGGCTAATGAATGATTGGTTAATGACAAGCACTTAATACACACTGTTCAAAGATTTAAATGTTTTAAAATTTCATTTGTTTGGGAGTCTTTTAATCACTGGGCCAAAAATAAAAATTGAATGATTTCTTAATGAATGTATATTTTTTATTAAAACTTTTTGCAAAGTTCTTACTGAAGTGAAGAGTGCATTATAGGTTAAAAAATCTTGTAGAATTTTAAAGTTCTGTAAATAATAAAATACTGACTTGTTCAAAAGATAAGAAAGTAATATAACACTTGGTAAATCTATGGCTTCATGGATTATGGTGGAAATGAATGTTTTTGTTAATTTCTTTTGAAGTAAATGAAAGTGAGTAAAGAAAACTTTGTAGTAGGAACATTTTAACCCTTGTACACACACTTCCACTTAATATCTTGAAAGTTTGGGAAACATTATTGAAGTAGGAATTTTAATGTTATAATTTATTCCCTTATATTCAGACTTCAGCCATACCCAAGAGTAGTCTGTCTTTAAAAAATGTAAAAAGGAGAATCAGTGCAGTGTGCTCGTTTTACCTCATTTTCATTAGTCTGCTCTTTTTATGATAGTGAATCATTTAACCAATTTACTTTTTTTTATATACATCCCCATATCTTAATGATCCTCAGCATTGAGATACGTTATATTCTTTAATTAATGTTTCAACATATCATGACAGAGATACACATCGTTTCATGATTTTTTTTATTTGTGGGTGTCTGAGTGTATATTTATGTGTCCCTGGTTATGAAGTTAAAAGTATATTCTCTGCTAGGTTGTGATAAGACCAAAATTTTGAAAAGCCTTCACTGCTTTCATTGCTTTACAAGGTCCCTGTACCACTGTGTGGTTGCTGCAGTGCATGTGCATTAGATGTTCAGCATATAAAATTTAACATTTGTAGTATCATTGATTAGTAAGCCTCATGATAGAACAAGATCATGTAATAATTGTTGTTCAGCTAAAGCACAAAACTGAATGATACACATTTCACGACTTGGTGAGTAACCACTCAGTATCCATATTTCAATGCATTTTTTGTGTTTCTCATTGTTCTTATGCATATGGAAGTGATAAGAACTTTTATTTCTTTGTAAAAATTACCATAACTGTTAGAGCTAGAGATGAACATGAAGGGAAAGAGAAGAGTCTTGGCCTGATGCTCACATTCCTGGGGTTCTAACCTTATGGGTCCCACTTGGGGTTTCTGCATCATGTAGGAATCTCTGGGGAGGCTTGCTCATCTCTAGCTGAGTGCTAGCATCCCTATATTCCATCCTCACATGGAGTCACCTGTGGACACAACTTTTGGGAGCCCAAGAGGGAAACTAATTTCTTTCCCCCTCCCCGCTGCCTGTGTGGCATGTTTCCCTGCTCTGCCCTTGCACTTGAGCTGTGCAGAGAGATTTTTCTGCCTTCCCTCCAAGGTCATTTCTACATGGCCAGTCACTGAAATCTGCCCCAAATTGTCTCTTCTCTTTGGAAACTCCCATGATGGACTCAGAACTAAAGACCCCTATGACTAAGCCATCAGTTTTCCTGTTATACATTTAACATACAGATTAATGGTTGATTGCAGGTATATTCTGAACTATGTCATTTCCTATGGACATATACGAATTTCCTAAAGCAATCCTACTTTCAGAATGATAAGATGAAAAGTCATTATTATGCTGGCAAGACATAGTGATTTTAGTTTTAAACTAGACACTAACTTGTGTGCTAGGGCATGAAAAAAATTAGCAAAGTGAATTACAGTCTTGAAGGCTGCATTGATTTGTTGAACTGAACTCATTTAAAAAAACTGAATATGTGACTAAACTTAAATTTTTAAAAAGTGGTTTGGTCCCCGAAATTTTTTAAAATTCACATTTTTAATTATCTTATGGATAATTGAAACACATAGTAATACAATTTTTCTATAGGGAAAAGGACTGTCTCAGAGATGGATATATTGACATTCCCCTCAGAGTTTCCACATAAGACAGATCCCTGGAGAAGAGACAGGGCACTGGGGCAGTGAGGAGGGACGGTGGAGGGAGAGGAGGATGTCTCATAGCTGGTGAAAGGATTACACCAGGCTTGTGAGAGGCATGATGACTTTTACTGGTACTCTTTATTCTTTTCTTTTCTTTTCTTTTCTTCTCTTTCATTTCAAATTTCTGCCCTGTCTTACTGATTTTGGCTTTTCTGTCTTCTTTTTTAAACTCCTTTTTATAGTCCCTCTCAGTGCTTTCATTTACTCTCTCTCCCTTTGCTTTTGGTGGTTGCTCATTTCTTTTTTCTTTTCTTTTTATTAAAATATGTTATTGAGGTATAACTGACATATAACATTATATTAATTTCAAGTCTTTAACTTGACAATTTGATATTTATATATGTTGTAAAATGATAACCACAATTAAGTCTAGTTAACAGTTGTCACCCAATTTTTTTCTTCTGATGAGAACTTTTAAGATGTACTCTGAGAAACTTTCAAATATACTATATAGTATTATTAACTACAGTCAACATGCTGTGCCATACATCCCTATGACATTTATTTTATAACTGGAAGTTTGTACCTTTCACCCATTTTGTACCCCTACAGCCCCCACCTCTGGCAACCACCAGTGTATTTTCTGTATATAGGAGCATGATGTGTTTGGTTGGTTTTTAGGTTGTATATATGTGAGATCATATGGTATTTGTCTTTCTCTCCCTGATTTATTTTACTTAGTATAATGCCCTTAAGGTCCACCCATGTTGTTGCAAATGACAAGATTTCATTCTTTTTTATGACTAGTATTTCATTGAATATATCTTCCACATTTCCTTCATCCATTCATTCATTTAGGGATACTTAGGTTGTTTTCTTAACTATTGTAAATGATGTCACAGTGAAACAAAGGGGTATGTATATCTTTTCAAGTAGTGTTTTCATTTCCTGGATAAATACCCAGGAGTAGAATTGCTGAATCATATCCTAGTTCTATTTTTAATTTTTTGAGGAACCCCCATACTGGTTTCCACAGTGGCTGTACCAGTCTGCCTTCCTATCAACAGTGCATGAGGGTCCCCTTTTCTCCACATCCTTATGACACTTGTTGTTTGTTGACTTATTGGTGATGGCCATTCAAACAGGCATAAGGTGATATCTCATTGTGGTTTTGATTTGCATTTCCCTGATGATTAATGATATTAAGCATCTTTTCATGTACCTGCTGGTCATCTGTATATATTCTTTGCAAAAATCCTCTGCCAATTGGTTAAGTCAGATTGGGTTTTTTATTTTGTGTGTGTTGAATTGTATGAGCTTTTTACAGATTTTGGATATAAACCCCTAATTAGATAAATGATTTGCAAATATTTTCCTCCATTCAGTAGATGGCCTTTTCATATTGTTGATTTCCATTTAGTCTTCCCTTCAGTGCTTTTACTTATATTCCCTCCCTCTCCTTCTAGGTGGTTACTCATTTATTTCAATTCCCTGTTAGTTTTTATCCTTCCTTTGATCCTATATTTCTCTTGTCTATTGTCCCTGTTCCCACTTTTCCTCTTCTCTCTTTAGTGTATTTTTTCTGCTGGCCTAAGTTCACTTTCTACTCTGTCCCCTAATCCCTTCCCTCACTCATTATGTAACAACATTTTCTCACTTGATGATGCAGAGTGATACTATTTAAGTTCCTCTCATATTTTATATACTCAAGGAAAGCATGTCCTGTGTTTACGTTATGTCAGGAGCAGAGCAGACTTATGAAGGTACATCAAGCGGTTTGCTGAGAAATGGTAGCCCTAGGTGAAAGACTAAAATTGTGAGGCATTGTCAGGTGAAAAAAAATGTTTATTTATATAAAACAAATTTATAAATATACTTAAATGTGTTGAAATAAAAAACATTATAAAAGGTATATTTTATTTTTTAAATATTTTTTAAAGATTTTATTTACTTATTTTAGAGGGGGGAGGGAGAGAGGGAGAGAAACAGCAATGTGTGCTTGCCTCTAGCACGCCCCCTACTGGGGACCTGGCCTGCAACCCAGGCATGTGCCCTGACTGGGAATCAAAGTGGTGACCCTGTGATTCGCAGGCCAGCACTCAATCCACTGAGCCACACCAGCTAGGGCTATAAAAGGTATATTTTAAAGTATTTTAAAGCATATTTAAAATGATTAAGGTTTTATACTCCCTGTTCATAACTTTTGTTTCAAACATTTCAAAGTACAAATATCACAAATGTATTAGTCCTGTAAAATTCTTAAGGACTTCAAAACAAACCTGAGCAGGGTTGGTTGTGATCTTAGAAAAGTTGCCCGAGTTTCCTAATACATGTCTATAAAATAGACATAGCTTCACATGGCTGTGGTAAGAATTGGATGTAATTATAGAGAAAAATTACCTGGCATACAACATGTGCTCTCAGTTATTGTTTTCATGTCTCGGCTTTCACCCTTTAAATTTGCTAATGAATTGCTAGATGCTGTTATACATACCTGCAAAATTTAAGTGGCTTAAAAATATAGAATTTCTTTCTTCACTTGTATATCAGCCCCACTGTAGGTGTGTCTGGTTGGCATGGAGGCTTTGCTCAGTGCCATTCAGGAATTAAGTGACTGAAAGAGGCTCTGCTATGAGAGCAACAATTCTGTTCTCTGTCAGGGGGCATGACATTTGGTGGACAGTGAGCTGCCTTTGATACATACTTCCTCTCTCCCAGCATGCTATATTCTTCCCTTCTCTTGTTCATTCTATTTCCCTTGTCTTAAGTAAAGGAATCTAGGATGCTGGCAAAAGAGTGTCCATGTGTATGTGATGTTATGCACTCTCTGAACTCATTGGGAAAGGAACTGATGCCTGAAGGGTCCTAGAAATTGGAATTAACAAGAGAAGTAAAGGAATCAGAGGGCTCATTGGGTTTCTAAAGGCAGTAGATACTAGTTGAATAAGTGAATAATGAATGAACAATGAGGTAGGCATAAGGTAGTAAGAACTGAAAGAATAGGACCATTTGGTCAGAGTTGAGATGTAGGGAACTAATACTTCACAAGTGGAATAATTCCAGGTGAGGAAAAGGTCCAGTGTGGCCTTTGAGTTGTTGCTGAAGTGGAGAGGAGGAGATGGTAACTGGCATTGAATTTGCCTTATAGCTGGAAGGAAAGGCTGTAAGAGGAGTCATCTATGTAAACATTAAACACACTCACAATTATGTCAGGGGCTGTGTTAGAGAGGAGACTACTGGTCTGATGCTGCTAAGTCATTGGGTCTCACCATCAACATTAATTACCACATATAGCACAATCAGATGAGAATCACCACCCTAACCAGCACATTTGTATGATATGCTACAATTTACAAACCTTTCTTGTGCATATAATCCCACTAATGTAAGCCTTAAAGTGCCTAAACTGAACACAGCATTGTTTTCAAGATGAAAAGGAGTTTATTATTCTAGCTCAGGCAGAGTGGCTAAGGAAGATTTTTAGAGATAAATGAAGGATGACCAAGTTAGATCAGTTACTAATTTCTTCACAAGAAGATAAAGACTTTTATGGAATTCCACTTTCAGTTGCTACTGCCCACTTCTTCAGAGAATGAATGGGACTCAAATATCATACACTTTTGGTAGTGCTTTGTTTTTTATATAGGGAGCTTGATTGCTCAAATACCAAAAGGGGCTTCATGTCCCTTCTAATAGAGTTTCACAGTGTGAATCCCAAAGACAGTCTCCTACAGTTTGTTACACACATTGCTCTAAAGCTGCAATGAGATAAAATGACACAGTCTTGTTTAAGTAGAAATAGAAACCTTTTTTAAAAAGTTTTGAGTGTTACCCACTATGTCTAAGCAGATATAAAGACATAGGTACAGTTGCAGTATGTAAAAGACACAGGAAGAGGGAAATCAGAGGCAGTGACCAACAGAGTACAAAATCTATTGCCAGAGGTGCCATGGGAAGAACTGGAGTGAAGTCAAGGAAACATAAGAGAATTGAGAAGTGCATTAACAAAAAGGTCATTGAATTGAAAAAAAGAATTGAATTGGTGGTAACTAGTTGGCCACTGCTTTGCAAAGTCCACACTACAAGTGCCAGCTAAATCAGTGTTGCAAAGGTCACGTTTTTAGCTGGCACAATTTCTGTGTTGTGCTACCTACTTGGAGGAGGCTGGGAAAATGTTTCTTGTGCCAGCCTGTTGACAAGGATTTTAGGTTGGTGCATCTAATTAGTGCTGTATTCTTTTCTAGCATGGAAGTGTTTGGATCTTTGTAAATAACTGTGGAAAATTTACCCATTTCACAGAACCTTCACCAATTTTTACAACATCATCCCCACTTGTAATTTCAGTGTTTCTTCTGCCTGCCCTCTGTCTGTCTGCCTCTCTTTCTCTCTCAATCCGTTTCTGCCATGTGGAAAGAATAAGGTAATCCCTGAAAAGAAGTAGAATCTTCTGGAGGAGACTCTGGCTCTATCTCAGCCTCGTCCTATTGATAGTGACTAAAGAGTGGGAAAAGCATAAGGTTCTCCTTCAAAAACCTTCCATCAGGCCTATGCTCACTAACCCTTCTGTCTCTAAGAATAACATTTTATATGGCTTTTCACACTTTCTATGAGTTGTGTACATTAGCTCATATGTTACACATTAAATTCTTGGTAGCATTCTCAAAAGAGAAATAAGGACAACAGACCCTCAGTCCTCTGAGGTCAGTGTTTTCAATGGGTAGAACCAGATGCCTTCTTTCTACCAAAATGCCCATGTAGCTCCACAAAACTACCTCCTAAAGATGTAATATCAGGAAAGCAAGTATAGTTTACTTACATTACATAAAGTACAGATTGTTTTCACCTTCTAAAGCAATCTGGGATCTTAGTCCTTGGAATAGTTAAAAGATGGTGTAAACTATATTACTCCACTCTTGACACTATTGCCTACAAAATAGGCTGTTTGGCTTCTGTATTTTCTTTTTTTGTCATAATCAGAGCCAGGTGACAAGGGATCAGAACAAGGAGTTGCAACTCCTGAGTCTTTGGCATATTGAGGTCATGGCTTGTGGGTCAATGGCCTAGAGAGAAAGTGAGACTGTCAGAGCACTCCCAGGATCTGAGAACCAGAAAACCAGAATGATAAGGGTGAGTCAGTAAGAGCCATCCAAAGATGCAGACAAGTTGCTGGAATCTGGGCAACAGAGCTGCTGTGAACGGCTGTGCAATTTTTACTTTACACAAAGCCCCTTGGCAAGGGAGGCTAAAACCTGGCTTATGTTACGCTCATCAAGTCTTGTACTTTGGTGCAGCACTGTGTTTTCCAAAAGAAAGCACTCATGGATTACCAAGCTGTGGGACCACTGGGCTTCATCCATCCAGAGGATGTGTCTTTCTGTTTTCTGCAGAGACCAAGGATAGGCTAGCAGTGGCTCTGCCAGAGAATTTTCGTAGTATAATTTGAAGCCATCTTTTTTTTACAGTAAATCTCCATAATTAATTGATTGATTTATGCATTTATTTTTGAGCGCAGTAAGGAATACTTTATTCAGGGGTTTGAGGCATGGCCATAAACATACAGGCCACTGCAATGGGGTCTGGCAATGGGGGAGAGATATTAGATTCAACAATGAATTCAACAGCAAAAAGTGGGATTTTTTAGCCAAGGCTCAGGATGAGGGGTCAGTGGATGGAAAATTACTGAAAGGAAACATCAGGGTTACGGGGCATTCTGGTCAAACCAACCTAATAGGATCCTTACTGAAGGCTGGCCAAGGTGATCAGACATTACCTGAGGGGGTGGTGAACAGTGAGGAACCTGATTAGATGTCAAGGGTGATCAGATATAGAGGTGGGGCAGGGATTATGGCTAAACTGATTTAGCAAGATTCTTGCTAAAATTGGGCATTCAAGAGACAAACACAGAAATCCAAAAGTTGAGGTTTTGTTGAAAAGTTCAGGGGAGACTGATCAAGGAGAGAATCTTTGTTATCATGTATCAAAGGTTCATTTCAAATTTATCCCAAAAGAGTTTACATGAAAGACAGTTCAAGTATTTCTGTCTTGATAGGGTCTATAAAAATTTATTAATAATCATTGTTAATTTTAATACCAAAAAGGTCCATGTAAAGACAAATAGATTTCTGTGAAAATAGATCAAGGTCATTTGGCTTCATCTAAAAATAATCAGAGTTTCCAGAGAAAGCTCTTTTTTCTTCCTTTTTATTGAATTTATTGTGGTGACACTGGTTAATAAAATTATACAGGTTTCAGGTGTACAGTTCTGAAACACATCTGTACACTGTATTGTATGTTCACCACCCCAGCTCATCTCCCTCTATCATCATTTATACTTCTTATACCCTCCTCCATCCACCTCCACCTACTCCCCCATCCCCAGCAATCACCATGTTGTTGTGTCCATGAGTTCTTTTTCTTTTATTTTCTTTTTTGTTCAATCCCCACCCACCTCCCCAGGTCCCCTTCCCACCTCCCAAACAGCTGTCAGCCTATTCTCTTTATTTATGAGTCTGTCTCTATTTTGCTTAGTTCAATTTGTTCATCAGATTCCACATATGAGTGAAATCATATGGTATTTTTCTTTCTCTGAGTAGCTCATTTGACTTAGCATAATGCTCTACAGGTCCCTCTATACTGTTGCAAAGGGTAAAATTTTCTTCTTTTTTACAGCCGAGTTCCAGAATTTATTTTGTATAACTGAAACTTTGCACTCTATCCCCACCACCTCATTTCCCTTCCACCCGGACTCTACTACCACTCTATTCTCTGCTTCTGTGTGTTTGACTATTTTAGATTCCACATATAAATGATATCATGGAGTATTTGTCTCTGTGTCTTATTTATTTCACTTAGCATAATGTCTGCCCAGTCACTCCCTGTTGACACAAATGAAATGATTTCCTTCTTTTTAAGGCTAAATAATACTACATTTTATGAAAAAGTGCTCAATGTTACTAATCATCAGGGGACTGCTATTCAATACTATGATGAAATATCACTACATGCTTGTCAATATGTCTATTAATAAAAAAGTAAAAGACAAGTATTGGTGAGGATGTGGAGAAAAATGAACCCAGGTACAAGGTCCAACACAAATAATACCCTTTTTATTATGAAATCTCTTATTACAAAATCATAAGCATGTAATTCTGTAACATAACAATATCACACTGAAGCACACCATATTATATTTTAGATGAAATGTTCAAATTAAAACTCTAAGTTACAACCATATTATTACCCTACCAACCATGCTTGAGCAGGAATTACTTCTACCAGACCCTATATATTGTTGATGGGAATGTAAATTTGTGCAGCCACAATGGAAAACAATATGAGATTTCTCAAAAAATTAAAATTATAGTGATAATTCAATCCAGCAATACTACTTCTGGGTAGATAGCTAAAGTAATTCAGATCTGGATCTCCAAGAGATATCTATAGTAGCATGTTCATTGCATTATTCACAATAGCCAAGGCATGGAAACACCCTAAGTTTCCACCAGTGAATGAGTAGATAAAGACAATGAGGCCATCTCTTTAGCATGATGTTAAATAACTGGTTGTTACCATAAAAGTCCTTGAGGAAAACATTGGCAGGAAAATCTCAGACATTCCACGCAGCAACATCCTCACAGACACATCCCCTAAAGCAAGGGACATAAAGGAAAGAATAAACAAATGGGACCTCATCAAAATAAAAAGCTTCTGCAGGGCTAAAGAAAACAGCACCAAATTACAAAGAGAACCAACAGTATGGGAAAACATATTTGCCAACGATACCTCAGACAAGGGCCTGATCTCCAAAATATATAAAGAACTCACACGACTCCACTCCAGGAAGACAAACAACCCAATTAAAAAATGGGCAAAGGACTTGAACAGACACTTCTCCAAGGAAGACATACAGAGGGCCCAGAGACATATGAAAAGATGCTCAGCATCACTAGCCATCAGAGAGATGCAAATTAAAACCACAATGAGGTACCATCTCACACCAGTCAGAATGGCCAACATAAACAAATCCACAAACAAATGTTGGAGAGGATGCGGAGAAAGGGGAACTCTAGTACATTGTTGGTGGGAATGCAGACTGGTGAGGCCACTGTGGAAAACAGTATGGAATTTCCTCAGAAAACTAAAAATGGAACTGCCCTTTGACCCAGTCATTCCGCTGCTGGGATTATACCCTAAGAACACTGAAACACCAATCCAAAAGAAGCTGTGCACCCCAATGTTCATAGCAGCACAATTTACAATAGCCAAGTACTGGAAGCAACCGAAGTGCCCATCAGCAAACGAGTGGATCCAAAAACTATGGTATATTTACACAATGGAATTCTACGCAGTAGAGAGAAAGAAGGAGCTTATACCCTTTGCAACAGCATGGATGAAACTGGAGAGCATTATGCTAAGTGAAACAAGCCAGGAAGTGAGGGACAAATACCATATGATCTCACCTTTAACTGGAACATAAGCAATAGAAGGAAAAAGCAAACAAATTATAACCAGAGTCATTGAAGTTAAGAACAATCTAACAATAGCCAGGGCGGGGGTGGGGGGTGGGGGCGGGGATAGTGGGTAGAGGGGATTATAGGAACTACTATAAAGGACACATGGACAAAACCAAGGGGGAGGGTGGAGAGGGGGGAGGGAGGTGGGTTCAGCTGGGGTGGGGTGGAGGGATGGGGAGAAAAGGCACACAACTGTAATTGAATAACAATTAAAAAAAAATAAAAAAAAATAATAACTGGTTGTTAGAAAATTTAAGTGTGTAGATAGGATTATGCAATGCCAAATATTGTTAATGTACTAACATCAAGAAAATTTAAACCCTAAAGCAATTTTTGCTTCAGCTTTTGGGAGTCTCTATGTTTTTCAGCGGCCAATCTCAGAGGTCCTGGTCCCAGTTTTATCTATGGGAAGAAGCTATGAAGATAGATCCCTGGTGAGGTGGGGAGAGCAGCAGCAATTCCATGTGATTCCTCTTTAGGTCTCTCTATACCTTCATGTCATAAATACTTATTTGCTTTCACATTCTCAAGTTATTGTTTCCTTTTCTTAGATAAGTTGGTAGATGAGAGCTCAGGTCCAGATGTCCGTTTGGAAGACCAGGGGATTTTATTTTGGGGAAAGAAAATGTGTGTGAGATTTTGGGACAGATCAGAAGGGGAGCTTAGAACTTTCATGATGTCCTCAGATGCCATAGAAGCCAACATAGAAGATGCCAACACAGCAGGATAAAGCATTGAAAATGCTGGAGATCTGAAACTAGTCACTGTTTTACTGGTAGCTTCTGGAACAAAAGGAGCACAGTTGATCCATGCCACTGAGAGTTTTCTCCAGAACCCTGTGAGCTAGTTCATTCCTAGTTATTTTGCCATTTTATGTCTGTGTATATGATGAGAGATGACCATATTCTTCCTAGAACTCTCTGAGAATGTCTAAGGCAAAAATAGGGAAATAATTTTTTTCTAATACTGGTGCTTCTTCATTAAATACAACCATCCATCTCTTTCTACCCTGTACACACCAAAACACTTTAATTAGAGCAAAGACACAGCACATCTTCTCCACATGACAGTCCATGAATGTCCTTCTTGTCTAGACTGTGTTGATCTCATGTCTGACCACAGAAACCTCTTAATCATATAACATCCAACTCTTAGTTCTCCATCCCTTCCCCCCATCCCAACCTCCACAGCCAGAGTAGACCACAAGCTTGATCATGCTATACCCTCCATTCATTTTTCTTTTGACTTATTTTTGCATAGGGTACCCAGTCCTCTTTTAGCAATTTGGCTCTTCTTTACATAATTTCCCTTCTAGTTGTTAACATTTGGGTTGGTATCCTCCTGTCCACACAAGCTTCACCTCTCTCCTGCAACTGACATTTGGTTTGTTCTTGTTCATTGCATCAGGACAAAACTCTTCTATTCTGCACACTTTTGGGTGTGATGGCTAAGCAACATTCTTCTTTTCACCTAGATCCACCTAAGACCCATCATAGGGTATTCTGCTAACTCTCACTTCTGTATAACTGTTAGTCAGCCAATACCAATATTGGTATGTAAACAGTGATGTTTTCTAGGGTGCCAAATATTGAAGTTGGAAGAGGAAGTAGATTCTGAATTCCCCCAACCTCCATTTAGCTCTTCAGCAGTTTACCTATATCACAACTGACACGCTTTTTTTCTGACAATTAAATCATTGCCAGGATCCTGGGATAGGAACAAGCAGAGGTTTTGGAGGAAATATTTATTAATTAATAAAGACCCCTCAAAAGTAATCTAGATATATATAACAATTGCATGGGACACAGAAATCATCTTGTACTAGTCTTCATATTATTCTCTTCATTGTTTTGCCTTAATTTGTACATTATTTTGTTACATTATTTATTTCTTCCTGTTCTTAATTCCTTGTCCACTTTATATTTCTACTAGACTGTTAGCAAATGAGTTCAAGGGTGGCAGCTGACTAGTATAAACTCCATAGTACCTAATATGAAGACAGCTATGTTGTGGGTATAAATTATTATTGGTGACAAGATACATTCATTATGATGGTGGAAAAATATGACATTTCATTAGGGAGTGGTAAGTTTAAGTGACCTTAATTGTTATCACAATTGTTAGTTCATAAACAGTTATCCTTAGTACAGCTGTTTCTAGATAAGATTATAACATTATGGGATTTGCTTAATTAGAATTAGTTTTTTTTCCATTCTGAATATCAAAATGACTTTCATGTTCCCACAAAACAAATAATTCATCATAGCTTAAAATCAAGATGTGCATTAATTTGTACATGAAAGATAATCCCTTGATTGAAAAAGGCTAATTGGGGTTAGCTTCTGTTAGTACAGGCTCAGGAAATAGCTTTCATAGAGTTTAGCATATAGATAAATCCCTTCTTCAAGCTTCCTATGATGAAAAATATCTTTCTGTTGGATATCTTTTAAAGTATTTGATGCATAAAGAAAAAAATCTTATCAGGCATAAAATGTTTGTCCATTTCCTCTTAATATGGATAATGAATTCCCTATCCTATTAACAGAGGTCGAACTCATGTATGCCAAACAAATGGAATTCCAACTTGTGTTTTTTCCTTTTCTTTTGCCCATTTATTTCATTTTGGTTTTAAGATAAAAGCAAGAGTAAATTGCTTTCTTACTGCAAGCATCATCTATCACCTATTCTATGGCATTGCTCATTGATAAAACTCATTGAATAATAAGCTCTAATATTTATTTACTTTACAGAAATTATATTTAAGATCTATTTATGTCCATCCTTAAAAATAACATAATTTCTTTTTGGAAGAGCATAATGGCTATTGAAATAATCACCATTTTTTTCCCTAAAAAAACAAAAAACCTAATTAGCCTGACAGTAAATGTTCATTTTATAAAAAAAGCTTCAGGTTGGACACACCTGTGACTTGGAAATGGAACTATAAGGTTCTCAATGTATTTTATTGTAAGACATTTAAAAATTACAAACACACATTTAGAAAGCTATTAAAGTAATACAAGGGTGGGGTGGTGAGCATCTGAAAAAGGCTGAAGACAGAACAATTTAAAAAGATGTGATGAATTAAAAAAAAAAAGTAGCCAAACCAAATTAGTGGGAACTACAGACTAGATATATTGATGGGGATATGAAGGGAGGAGTCAAAGATAACTGTGGGATTTAGATCATTAACAATGATAATAATATAGCCAGAATGATCAAATGGGGCCCTGGTTTGGAGGGTTTGTAAAAGTTCAGTTTGAGATGTTGACCATCAACAGACAGCTGGATATTTCCCCGGCAAAATGGGTTTATTAGGGAGCAAGAATGAATTGCAATTTGGGACATGCTCTCTGATGATGAAGCACATGCAAGTCCAAAGAACAAAGGAAAGGAATGTTCTTTTATAGAGGAAAGGGGAAGTTCAGAGGGCCTGTTGTAAACAAAGAGTCCATTGGAAGAAACTGGGAGTTTGAAGCGTAGTGGCTTTTCATTGGCTGAGTGGTTAGTGGCAAGGAGAAAATACTCCTTTTTTCTGCTGGGGTAGTAGCATAGGAAAACATCTTCCTGTTGGCGATGGAAAGTCCACTCTTCCTGTTTAGGGTAATTGATGATGAGTGGTAGGGCATGAGAGCTCCCCCTATAGATCTTCCCAACTCCAATTTAAATGTGATTTCTGTTTATTTATCTTCACAGAGGGAAAAGAGGGGACAGACCTGATTGGAAATATGCAGTAGCAACTAGAAGTAAGACTGCGGAAGCAGATCAGAGCTAGAGCTTTAGATTGGAGGTCCCTCCAAGGACATGAATTTAACTAAGTAGCATTAGTTCTTTTCATCTGTCTTTCCCATCCCCCACTTTGTTGGCTTTCTTGGGCAAATAAAAACTTTTAATTAAACAAGGGAAAAATACTAAATTTAGGGACCTTTTATTGATGGACTTGCTGATTGGTTTGTTGGTTAATTGATTGATTCATTCATTAATTCATTCATGGAAACTTGGTGGACCAGGGAATATGTTGGTTTGAATACTGTATTCAATAAGACATGATTTTGCCTTTGAGGAAAGTAAAATCTAGTGGGCTGTATTTTGTATATCTATTGTTGTCTAATAAACTACCCAAAACATAGTTGCTTAAAGCAAAAGCAATCATTTATTTGTTCATGATTCTGTAATTTAGCTAGTTTCATGGGGGAAATTTATCTCTTATTAACAAGGCACTTCTGAGGATGAAACATCCAAGTTGACTTTTTTGCTCAAAAATATGGTGACTAAGCTGGGATGTCTGGAGAATGAGGTGATACTTGAGCTGAGTTTTAAAGGAGAAATATGCAGGACAAGGGGAGGGAGGAGAAAGGACTTTAAAAAAAAGGAAGAAATGATATATGGAAGACTGAGAAATATATTTAATATGATGCATTCAGAGAACTTTGAGTAGGTGAATGCAGGAAGGAGCCAGAAGAAGGGGAACAGAAAAAGGAATATGTAGTTAATTGTAGGAACTAAGGCTACAGGAGTAAGCAGGGATAGATCACAAGGATCATATTTGTCAAACAAGGAAGAACCTAAACAGAGGATGTTGATGATGCCAACAGTTAAGGGTCTACTGAGGAAGATGAGTTTACAGGAAATCAGAAGGAGCAGGCAGAGGTAGGAAACAAAACCAAGAGAGAATGTTATCACAGAAATCAAAATCAAAACAGGGGAGAATTTAAAGAACATGATCAACAGATCAAATACTATAGAGAGGTCAAGGAAGATGAGGACAAATAAGAAGTGTCTGTTAGATTTAGCAAAAAGAAATAGTGGTTGTTGGCCTCAGTAAAACCAGTTTTAGTAGAAGCAGAAACCAAATTATAATGAGTTGAGCACTTAATAGGAAGTAAGGAGATGGAAGGGAGGTGAAAGAGGACAGCAGCCAAAGGGAAAAGGGAATGAAGAGAATTGGTTTGGTTGTTTAAGATGGGAAAGGCCTTGGTATACTATGAAAAGTAACTGGTAAATAACAGAAAAAATACATTTATTGGTTGCATTTTATGTCCCTGGATAAAGACATGGAAGCTCAGCTAAATTAAGCAACTTGTTCTAGGTTGTATGGCTCTGAAGGGGGGAAGGAGCAGGGATTTGAACCTATTGCTCACTTTCCAGAACTCATATTCTTAACCATTGTGCTCTTAACCACTATATACAATGATAATGATAATGACAATGATAATGATTATGGTAAAGGAGGGATATTTCCACTGAATTTTAACTAATGAAGTGGACATTGTATATATGCACTTATACAATTATTGGTGCCTTAATTTTCTTACATTTGAAATAGTTACTTCATCATGGTAATGATTCATGGTCTACTTCACAACAGAGCTAAAAATAAAATAGCTAAAAATAGCTTTAAAAAGATGTAAAGTACTTGTGTATATAAAAATCTATTATGTGTTTTACTTTTTTCAAGTTCTATATAAAAGTTACTTATAAATTACACCTACAAAAAATTACACCTAGGATGTGTAAGATTTTCTTCTTAGATGTGCTATGGCACCTGTCTGCTTGTGATTGTAGATGTTAAAATTGCCTGCTTCTTAAATCAGCCATCTGTTTGTAGTCTACAGGTAACATAAATGAAAAATGACTGGGCTTGGCCTTGGCTACTGTTGGGAAAAATAATTATATTTTTGTAGTTTTTCATTTCAGAAAAGGACAAATTTTTTTTAATTTAAATACACTACAGTATTAAACTCCTGCTTGTGGAAAATGCTTACAAGCAGTTTTTTCTGATATTTTGACAAACATTGCAATGATATATTGGTGAGTAAAATGGCTCAAGGGAAAGAAAATTAATAATGTTTGGGAGGGAGTCAGACATATGATTATATGTGTGGAAGATCAGTTTTTAGAAAAGCATTTTTATTTTTCCTATTGATGTCTTCAGTTGTCAATAAATAAAAATGAGAAATATGTTCAGAACAAAATTGGCCCATGGGAAAGAGAGCAAGCAAGGTTATCAAAACATTAGAAAACACTGAGTTATACCACCCACTCCTAGCACCTGTGAGAAACTGCAAAATGATGAAAATGCCTATGTCGCCAACTGGGCCATCTGTTCTAGTTAGTGTTGGCCTGGTCAGTATTTGGAATCGAGACACCTATCACAGAAATTCATGTGTTTCAGGACGGATAGTTGTTGGTGCTTTGGCAACTCATTCTCTTCCATCTGAATCAAAATGAAACAGAAGTTTTGGCATTAGAGGCCTGCATATGATACACCATCCTCCCAATGGAATAAGGCAGTATGGTGTGGTTCTGTCACTGGAATGGGCAATCTTATAACATTTAAAACAAACATTAGCTCATGTAAAACCAAGAGATATTCTCCCTTTCCCCTTCCTTGCTAGCTCCCATGATCTCTGCCTGACTTGTAAAACAGAAGAGGAAGGAATGGCAGCAATATTATTAAAGATTGCTAATACTTATTTGTGTCAGACATTGTGTTAAGCTCTTTGCATATATTAGCTCAATTCTATTTAAAATGCTTTGAAAAGCATGTAATCTGTGTGGAAATTAAAGGAGGAAAATTTCAGTGATTTGCCCAAAGTTGTACAGGCAATACTGAGAACAGAATCTGGGTCAGTCTAACTGCAGAGCTCACCTCTTAATCATAAAATTATATGCTTTTTCATGTCAAAAGAAGATATGGTTGGTGATATTTTACAGATGGCTTGAAATTCAAGATAGGTTAGACATGTCTATTACCCCTTGACTTACTGAGCATTAGGGTCTCAGCCTGAGGTACACTTTGACTTGAGTTATGACTTGACTCCAAGCCTCATGTTTGAAAATTTACCAAGAGTAGAGTCAAACCCCAATCATCTGCCCACCTGTGGGGAAAGACATAAATAATAAAAAAGCAATCTGGGTTTGGTCAGTAGTCAGAAGCATATATTCTGTTGGAGACAAACATTTGGACAGATATTTTTAAAAAGGGCTTTGTGAATCTATCTTACATGAAGACAGGAATATAAATTCAGCATTATTTCTTTACTGAGTTCTAGTACATTAACATCCCACCTTGGTCCTGGGCACAAACGTTTGTGCAGTTTTTATGATTAGTTAGAGCAAAACTTTTGAAGCAGGAAATTTTGTCATGCATTTCCATTAGTGTGCCAGGCCCTGCAGCGGGGGGTGTCCCATTCACCACCTCTAGGCAGCCATTAGGGTCGAGTCTCTAATGATCTCCACCTACTCTTATTTTCAGAGTAGGCAGAGACATCTCTGTCACATTAGTGGATGAGTCATTTCTCAGGAACAGCTCTAAGATGTGTGTACCCAAAAGTTGAAAGAAGATGGGGGCAAACACCAACAATTTGATAAATATTTACTGAAGTAAACACTAGAAATGCAGTATTGAATGAATCACAATCCTAGTCTGAGGGTAAACTGACTGTGCTATAGTTACAAAGTTTGGGCTAAGTATAACACTAAGGGAGCTTATAAGTGAGGCAAAATGTCTTCTTCATGATGATGAGGCATGATGATGCTTAATTATGTGTATGAAACTGAAGGATCTAGGAAGAAGGGAGATATTCCAGAATGGGGGCCCAGTATATGGTAAGGCCTGGAGGTAGGAGGGAATATGGCATTTTTGAATAACTGGAAGAAATTTAGTGTGACTAGAGAAATGAAAAATGAGAACATGGGAAGAAAGCTGGAGTCAGACCCCAAGGGTCATAGAGGCCATACTAGGGAGTCTGGAGTTGAGGATATTTCATCAGAGCAGTCATATGACCAATTTGCATTTTAGAAAGATCACTGGACACAGGATCTGGAGAATCAATTCAAGAAGGGCAGGAATGGAGGAAGGATACACTTGATAGTAATCTAGGAGAGAAATGATGCGAGCAAAGCAGAGGTGATGATGGAGGGAATGGAGAGCAGTGCATCTGTTTATGAGATATTAGAGAAATAGAATCTACAGGTTTGGAAGTTGGAGTTGAAGGAGAGACACATGTCAATGATAACACTCAGGTTATTGACCTGGGTAGAAGGTGATGGTTTCCATTCTGACAGGGAACACATTGAAGATGATGAGCTGAGTCAGACATGTTCAAACAGAACTGTCCAGTATGCAACAATAAGGAGCTAATGGGAAGTTTGGGCTTGAGACAAAAATTGGAAATGGTCTATTTTCTATCGATGGCAGTTGAAGCCATAAGAGTGGTTGAGATCTTCCCTAGCAGAGGGAAGGGAGAAGGGAGGAACAGATTAAACTCTGAGGTATACTAATATTTATGAGAGGGGCAAAAAAGGAACATACAAGATACCCTAAGAAGAGATGGGAAGAGTTAGGAGGCATCAGGTGGGTGAGTACCCCAGTGGTCAATGGAAGAAAGCATTCCAGAAGGTTTGAGCATGTCAGCAGGTCAAAACTGTGGAGAAGTCAAGTGAAGTAAAACCTGAAAAGTGCCCATAAGGTTTAGCAGGGCAGAGATAGTGATGATGTTGAGTTAGACCGTCTATGTCTAGAAATTTCTCAAGTGCTAAAATAATAAGTAAATGTAACTGCTTTAAAATTGTTTTTCTATTTTGAAGCCTGAAATGTTGGTTTTCAACCAGGGAGACTATTTTAATAGCAGAAATTTTAGCATGTAAAAATTTGATAATTTTTTCATATTTTAAATCAAAAGGTTTTCAGGTAACATTAAGTATCATATGGTATATTTCTGAAAAAAGTATACATTGTTAAACTTTTTAGACAGATTAGTTTACACAATGAAAATATAACCATGCATCTGGCTATATTCTGTTAATACTCAGTGAAATTTAATGTAAGGTATTACTAATGTCAATAGAGAGTACAAAAGCAATAAAAATAATAGCAATAAGTTATATTTGGTATAATTTTGTACTTTTATATACTTACGTTTAAGCATGAAAAATCTTGTAATTTAATAAATACTTTGAGATACAGTAGATAATGGTGATTTAGGAAAACAGTACATTATTTGTGTTCAGAGCTTTCTACAATATGGTAAATCCAAAATTTAATGCTCCACATCTTTGTCTTGTGTTAGCTTACCCTTGCACACAACTTTTCACAGATATATATATGTATTCAGAGGATGAAGCAAACATGTATGGGGGGCATAAAAAAGATATATTCTGACATTTCATCTTAATTGAATCCCTAATGAAATGCTTTTCTTTCAGCCTTTCTATACAAGTTAATCCTAAAAAAGTATCAATATTGGCAAATTGTTAAAGAAAGTGAAAGACAGAAATCAAAATCAATAGTCCCTTATGAGTACAAAATCAAAGAAATGGCTGTCCTGAAATAAGAACATCTCAGTTACTGTGGAAATTCATGTTGTTATGTTGTCTTTAGAATGCTTCTTTGGCTAGAAAGTGGTTTTTATGTGCTGTTTCATTGACTCTGGGGGTTGCCTCTCATATGTATCTAAAATATGAATTATGCCTTAAGCCTTTTCAATCTCTTTAGGATCATCATAGTGAAAGGAAATTTTATTTAGGACCTGAGGTGATTTCCATTCACCAGTTATGAAGGAGATATTCAAGGTTTTGAATTTTAACTGTTTGTGATCTTTGACACTTCCACATTATGTTGGAAAAATTTCTAAGTCTTGTGTATTATTTTAATTCTTTTGGTCTTCACTAAGTAAGTCATAGATTTAGATACACTTTATAATTTTTTTAAAATCTTCACCTGAGGATATATTTATTGATTTTAGAGAGAGAGAGAAATTTGGGGTGGGGGGAGAGAGACAGAAATGTCAATGTGAAAGAGCATCAATCAATTGCCTTCCATATGCAACCAATCAAACCTGCAACCTAGATATCTGCCCTGACCGGGGATTGAACCTGCAACCTTTTGGTGTATGGAACAATGCTCCAACCAACTAAGCCACCCAGAGAGAGCATATTTACTTTTTAAGTTTAACAAGACATTGTAAGTTTGCTTAGTTAATATCTAGCATTTTGGGGGGAGGGTGATTACACATTAAATCTTTATTAAATATTGTACCAACCTATATTTAATATTTAGATAATATTTCAAAATGTGGTCTTTTAAGACATTTGAAATTTTTATTCAAAAATATGTTTATATATTTTTAGAAATATAAATAATAAATTATTGAATTAGCATTATATCTCATTGGTTTAATTTCTAATACTAGTACAAATGGATATAGTATGTCTAATATAGATTCTAATATTTAAAGCCTCTTGCCACTCCCCACATCTTGCAATATAGTAATGTTGAAATAAATGAGTAAGCCAGGCTATAAAGCTGGGATTGCCCTCCCGTCCACAGATGAGCTGATATTATCATAGTGACATAGTGGCTGCTACAATGTTTTGCTCTTCTCTTCTTCCACTCAATTCTAGTTTATTCTTACTTTATGCCTGATACCTAAAGTAAAAATATTCCCTACACAAGATTTCTCCATGCCCCATTGGTGTTGTCCCCCTTGATGGGCGAGCTCACTCACTGCTGCCCTCCACCCCTTCACTGCACAGTCTATAGTAAGTCAATAAACAGAGCAAATCACTAGACCATAGTGCTAAAAATCTGACTGCTCTATATTAATATGGTAAATATAGCCTTTTGCTTTGGAAATAAGTTCCTGGTAGTTAGAAATTGTCTGGTGTGTGTTTTCTGTATATTACTAAAAAGAGTTGGTGTGATTAGTAATAAAAATATGTTTGGTTCTTTTTATTTATTTGTGATATACAACTACCTATTTATGAAAATAATTTTAGATGACTTAAAACATTAAGTTACATTACATTAAGTTCCTTTTTGTAACATTGGGTTACAAAAAGGAATTTACAAGGTAAAAAATGGCAAGAAACCACTTAGAATATAGATAACTCCCTGATTCTTGAGTTACTTACTTTAGTTGAGTACGCAAGTTAACTCTGAGGCATTTCCACCTCAGCCATAATGGAGGTCTCATACTGGTAGCTGACCCACTACAGTTAATCTTAAAACTGGACAAATTATGTGCAGAGCCTGTTTTTATTTAATGAACAATGAGAAGCGTAAAACAGAGATGAGCCTAATGATTGCCCCAGCTTTCTGCCTACAGTCAGTTTCCTAACTATGGATTAGTAAACTGGAGTCCAAGCAGCAGGTGGTCTCAGGAGGTGGTCCTGCTTAGATGAGGAAGCAGAGATCAGAGTTTCCGGCCAGTAAATGAGCATGTATCTGTGGGCTAGGACACTGGGAGGGAACTATTCAGAAGGAGGGCCCTAAGGTCTTTTGAAGATTGCTCATGAGCTGGTGACTAGGCTGCACAAGTACAGGATGAGCCCTCATGATGCTTGCCTGACAGAGGCTCATACAGGGATGAGAACAGAATAGAAATAAGAGAGGGTGTGTAGTGCCGGAGGACTTTGAAGGTCCAGCTGAGCCAGAATGGAGAGCTCATGTTAATACCTTTAAAACACTCTTGGCATCCAGCTGAGATACCAGAAAGGCCAGAGAGGACATTCCTTAAGAGCAAAGACAAGACCTAGAGAAAGAGGTCCTCTAGAATCACCAGTCCTTGACAAAGATCCTCAAGGATAATAGAGTTTGGATGCTGAATCCTGTCAAGTTACAGGGACTTGAGGAATTCATTTGGGCAATCTATAGATCTGTCCTAACAAAGCTTTTAAATTTTTTTTATTTATTTGTATATTTTTAGAGAGGGGAAGGGAGGGAGAAAGAGAAACATCAGTTTGTGGTGACCTCTCATGCTCCCCCAACACTGGGCCCTGGTCTGGAACCCAGGCATGTGCCTTTGGGAATCAAACCAGCAACCCTTTGGTTCACAGGCTGGCACTCCGTCCACTGAGCCATACCAGCCAGGGCTTAATAAAGCTTTATAATATAAAGCTTCCACAACTTAAGATGATCAGTAAATAATTGAACTGTCTACAAGAACAATAATCAAAACTCTTCAGAGGAAAATAACAAAATTCAGAGTTTCTACATGGTGTCATTAATAATGAATATATGTAAATACATAGGAAAATGGGACTCATGGTTAAGAAAAAAAGCAGTCAGTGGACACCAATCCTGAGATGGCCCAGATGTTGGATTTAACAAAGACTTTAAAGCAGCTATTATGAAAATGTACAAAGAACTAAAGGAAAATATGTTCAAATCAAAGCATTAAATGAAAACATAGTCTTAGTGAGTTTAATATGGAGAGAACTTTAACAGAGAGAAGCTATAATAAAAGAGCCAATGGAAATTCTAGAATTAAGAAGTACAATTGAAATTTAAAGTTCTTTGAATGAACTTAACAGCATATTAGAGAAGGCAGAAGAGTCAGTGAACATCAAGACAAATTAATAGAAATTGTTCGATCTGAAGATCAAATAGGACAAAGTGTGAAGAAAAACTTCAGGTGCCTATAGGCCAGTAGTTTAAAATAAGAATCACAGGATTTTAGAGGAAGAGAGAGTTGGGCATAAAAATATTTAAAGAAATAGTGGCCTTCAATCTGATAAATGAAAAATACATTAATTTATATATTTGGTAAGCTCAACAAATCCCAAGCAGTATAAATAAAAAGAAAGTCATACCTTAGCACACTATAGTCAAACAGCTAAAAACCGAAGGTCAAAAGAAAAACTTTAATGCAGCCAGAGAAAGAAGATTCTTACACTTAAGTAAGCAACTTCTTGCTTCTTACCAGAAACTGTGAAAGTCAGGGTCTTGAAAGGACTCACTGATGTGAAGAATAAAAAACATCATCTGTCAGTCCAGTATTCTATATCAAGCATAGACAATCCTCCAAATAAATTTGAAAAAGATATTTTCAGTTAAGCGTCAGGTGAAATAATTCAATATCATCAGATCTGCACTACAGGCAATTCTAAAAGACATTATTTCAGTTAAGGGGAAATAATGGCAGCTGGTAAGTTGGATCCACATACAGTAACAAAGGGGTAAAGAAGAGCACTGAAAATGGTATGAAAGTGGGTGAATATAAGACATGGTGGAATTTTTTTTTTTCATTTTGTAACCTCTTAAAAGAAAAGCAAGAAGGGAGAAGAACCAAGATGGTGGCATAGGTAGACACACTGCACCTCCTCGCACAACCAGAACTGACAGAAAATCGAACAGCAAGGAAGTCTGACACCAAGGAGATAAAAAATAAACCTTCATCCAGGCCGGTAGGAGGGACGGAGACAGGCAGCTGGGGCAGAGAGGACTCTCGTGGCCAGGGCGGACCGAGACTGGCGGAGTGTGGGACGAATGGGGTAGGCAGTCTGACAACTAGCAGACCCTGCAGCCCTACATTCGCACACAGACAAACCAAGAGGGCGGACTCAGAGTGGCGGAGAACAGGGCAGGTAGAGCGGAGGGTAGCACCCCACGGCCCCACATTCGAGCACAGATAAACCGGGACGAACAGCGAAGCAGACCGCATAACCCAGGGCTCCAGCTGGGGACATAAAGCCTCAAACCTCTGATTGGGAACGCCTGTGGGGGTTGGGGTGGCAGCAGGAGAGACTCCCAGCCTCACAGGAGAGGTCGTTGGAGAGACCCACAGGGGCCTAGGGCGTGCACAAGCCCACCCACTCGGGAGTCAGCACCAGAAGGGCCCAGTTTGATTGTGGGTAGCAGAGGGAGTGACTGAAATCCGGCAGAGTGGAGCGGGTGCCATTATTCCCTCTTGGCCCCTCCCCCATGTACAGCATCACAGCTGCGGCAACCAGCATTACCCTGCCCCGGGGAACACCTAAGGCTCCACCCCTTTAAAGTAACAGAAGCACCAAGACAAAAAGAAATGGCCCAAATGACAGAACACTTCAAAGCTCCAGAAATAATTCAACTAAGCAGCGAACAGATAGCCAACCTATCAGATGCACAGTTCAAAACACTGGTAATCAAGAAGCTCACAGAATTGATTGAATTTGGTTGAAGACTAGATGAAAAAATGAAGGCTATGCTAAGAGAGACAAAGGAAAATGTACAGGGAACCAATAGTGAGGCGAAGGAAACTGGGACTCAAATCAACGGTGTGGACCAGAAGGAAGAAAGAAACATCCAACCAGAAAAGAATGAAGAAACAAGAATTCGGAAAAATGAGGAGAGGCTTAGGAACCTCCAGGACATCTTAAAACGTTCCAACATCCGAATTATAGGGGTGCCAGAAGAAGAGGAAGAGCAAAAAATTGAAAACTTATTTGAACAAACAATGAAGGAGAACTTCCCTTATCTGGCGAAGGAAATAGACTTCCAGGAAGTCCAGGAAGCTCAGAGAGTCCCAAAGAAGCTGGACCCAAGGAGGAACACACCAAGGCACATCATCATTACATTACCCAAGATTAAAGATAAGGAGAGAATCTTAGAAGCAGCAAGAGAAAAGGACACAGTTACCTACAAAGGAGTTCCCATAAGACTGTCACCTGATTTCTCAAAAGAGACCTTACAGGCAAGAAGGGGCTGGCAAGAAGTATTCCAAGTCATGAAAGGCAAGGACCTACATCCAAGATTACTGTATCCAGCAAAGCTATCATTTAGAATGGAAGGGCAGATAAAGTGCTTCTCAGATAAGGTCAAGTTAAAGGAGTTCATCATCACCAAGCCATTATTATATGAAATGTTAAAGGGACTTACCTAAGAAAAAGAAGATCAAAAATAGGAACAGTAAAAATGACAACAAACTCACAGTTATTAACAACCACACCTAAAACGAAAACTAAAGCAAACTAAGCAAACAACTAGAACAGGAAGGGAACCACAGAAATGGAGATCACATGGAGGGTTATCAACAGGGGAGTGGGAGGGGGAGAGGGCGGGAAGGTACAGAGAATAAATAGCATAAATGATAGCTGGAAAATAGACAGGGGGAGGGTAAGAATAGTGTAGGAAATGTAGAAGCCAAAGAACTTATAAGTATGACCCATGGACATGAACTATAGGCGGGGAATGTGGGAGGGAGGGGGTGGGCAGGATGGAGTGGAGTGAAGGAGTGGAAATGGGACAACTGTAATAGCATAATCAATAAATATATATTTTAAAAAAGCAAGAAGAAACAATAATATTAAAATGTGGGGTTTAAAATGCCCATTTATTATACCACTTCACATATGACCCTTATATAGCCTTATTCACATTTTCAACTTATTATCTTTAAGCTTCCCATTCCACACCTTAAAAAATGTATAAAGTTATTACTTGCTTCTGAACCTTTGTGCACAGAAGGGACAGTTGAAAAAGTGATGGGCTTAAACCTAAGGATATCACTAATCACAAAGAAAATAAATAAACACTTAATTACTATATTTTGCTGTGTATAATGCACACCCACATTTTTGGCCCAGACTTTCAGGAAAAAAAATTCTGTTTTAATTTTTTAATTCAATTATTTATTTATATTTTGATTCTTGGTTTTTGTATTATAGAGGAATTTTAGCATTTATTTTTTTAATATATTATAGTATAAGAAATTTTATATAACTAATTACAAACACAAGAACAGATACAAGGTATTTCAGGTACTACCCATTTATAATGTGCACCCTTATTTTTCCCTCAAAAATTTTGGCAAAAAGTGCACATGTATAATGTGCAAAATATGGCATAAAAGGCAGAGATTGTAAGACTGAATGTTAAAATCAAGATCTACATGTATTCTGTCACAACAGGGGCAGTTTAAATAGAAAAATATAAATGGATTAAAAGTAAATGGATGGAAAAAATATAGCCATGCAAACAATACATGTAAAAAGCTGGCGTGGCTATATTAATATGAGACAAAATAGCAAAGCAAAGATAAGGAGGAACATTTAATTAGGTAAAAGGTGCAATTCATAAGAAGTCATCATAATCTTAAATACGTATAAAGTTGACCCTTGAACAAAGCTGGGGTTAGCGGCATTGTCTCCCTACGCAGTCAGAAATCCACATACAACTTTTCACCCCCCTAAAATTTAACTTGTAATAGCCTACTGTTGACGAGAAACCTTACTGTTGAAATAAATGGTCGATTAACACAGTTTTGTATGTTACATGAATTATATACTTACTGTAAAGATAGAGAAAAGAAAATGTTATTAAAAGTCGTAAGGAAGAGAAAATGCATTTATAGTTGAAAAAAACCTGCATGTAAGTGGACCTCATTGTTCAAACCCTTGTTGTTCAAGGCTCAACGGAGCCTCAAAATTCATTAGCAAAACTAAAAGAACTAAGGAAGAAATAGATGAATCCAAAATCATAGTGAAAGATTTAAAATTTAACTCTGAGTTCCACAGCATACCAAACAGAAAGGGAAACATAATTGTCATCTACTTCTGTCTGATTAGTGGGAAGTGATGTGGATGGATGGACTTTTTCCAGCACTAAGTTCTGGGGATGGAGGATTTATGACATAGATATTAAACTAAGGATACCTTCTTAGTAGGTTAAAGTTCTGAAATAACATAAAACAATATTCAAATGGAGTTTCTTATTTTACATTTTCTATAAATGAAATTTAATAATAGATTGAATTGATTTCTGTATGGAGATGTTACAGAACAGACCTGGGGGGTGGGGGTGAACGATATACTATTTCCGAATGGACCCACCCTTGTTCTCCGAGGGTCCCCCACTCTGCACTAGGTTCACCTTGCCCGCCACCAGGGAAAGACGTCTCTCAATTCCAGAGATTGGTGAAAAGGAAAGGGATTATTTATTTAAAGAGTTATGCAAACTTAAGAGTAATAAATTAATGTCTTCATTGGGACCCCAAAGTCCTTTAGAATACCCACAAACGCACAGTCCTTCCTTCCCCCTCTGCCCAGTCTGGGGTGCCGTGTCTCAGAATAAGAAGTAGAAGTCCGTGGTTCTTCTCTGCCTAAGCCCCGTGGTCCCAAACAGACGCCACATGGCTGCAGCACCTGCATTTAAATCCCAATCTTCTTTGCAGCACCATTTCCGACTCCTCCCACAATTGGCCACAGCTGCCAGCATTCCCATATTTTTCCAGCTTTACTGGACTGCTGTAGTAAGTCCAGGCAGGTGTGGCCCTGTGGTGTGGAGCCAATCATCTCCAAGCTCTTATGCAAGCTCTGTAACCAGGGGGAGTTGCCTCCCAGTTACATCATGGTTTGAAGTCACTCCCATCCCCCTGGCTCAAAGCATGGCCATAGCTGTTTAACATATCTTTGAAACCAGTTAAAGGTTATAGATATGTTAAACGAACGTTCTAGGGGTTATCTGCAAAACTGTTGCTTTTCAAAACAACTCTGGATGATCCTGCTTCATGTGTCCCATCTCCCAGCTCAGACTTGTGGGGTGAGGACATCCTATATATATATTTTTCTAATATCTGTTGGATACCAAGTTCTGGACCCCATTACAAATTCCTATTTGGGCCTCCCCCTCTTGGCTGCACCTTGTTACGGAGATAGGTTTTGATAACATTATTTTGCCTTTTTAGACTTATTTATTTCAATACAGAAATAGAATTTAGGAAAGCTAAAAATATTAACATGACCTTAGAAGCTTTCTTTGGATATCTGATGGTTTAACCAAGCATTTAGCTTCATTAGTCTGAGGCTGAGTTTTCAAATTGGTTCCTGATATCCTGCTTTACTCATTAAAAAGAAATCCATGGACTTTAGGTTATGGAGATGTAGGTGGATATTTCATTGTGAAAATTCAGGCGCTGTCTTTGTATTTGTGTCCATATGGAGCACCATCCCACTTATGCATGGAGGTGGCTTTAGGGGTGCCTTTGGGTAGGGCCAATTTAAAAAAATAGCACTTTGAATTTTGTCAAGTACTTGGACAGAGCAGGAGGGCACTTGGCGCCAGGAGGAAAAAAGGCATTGAAAAAGGAGGTGGGAAGACACAGTGGACAAATTTGGCTGACTTCACAGCGTTGCCTGGGGTCTACTCTGGTTTGGAATATGAATTAGGCAGTTTGTGATTGGTACACACTGTTTTATCACACAAAGAAAATTGGTAACCCCCCCCCACCCCAAGTTACTATTCTGTAAAGTGAAATCAGGAGTATATCTGCTTATATAGTTACTAAACATTTGTAGCCTCCTGCAGTCAAGAGGAGATTGAATTTCAGGATGACAGAGAGGAAAATATGCTAAATCAGGAGCAACACCAAATATTTTTTTTAAATAGCATATTTAAAGGTAAGAATTCTGAGCCAAAAATTAACAGTTAAAGAAATACTGATTTTTCTTCTAGGAAATGTTCTTGGATATTCTTAGTTAATTTTTTAAATTTTCTTATTTACATATAATAGCTGCATAGAAAGCTCAGCAACTTTGATCCAGCACATTTTAAGTGGTTTATATATTCCAAAACAAAAAGTAGCACAGAATCTTCAGTAACTTCATATTTTTGTGCCCAAAGGACACATAACAAACCTGTCTGTGGGTATTTTTTTTTCAGTAAGGCAATATAATGAACTAATCTTTCTCTTAATGGTTGACATTTAGGGATACTATTATCAAACTGGGAAATATAAATGGTCTGGTTCATCGAGTTTCTTTTTTAAATGAAGGTACTGCCTCATGGTTTGAAGGCAATGTGCAACAATAAGAGTACAGAAATGATATATTTTATGACAAGATCCACACAGAAATGTTTAAATTGCTTCAAGTAAATATTAACTGTCACTTATTTAGCTGTTGCAGAACTTATGTAAAATCTATCCAGTTATAGTTGTGTGTTTGAAGCAATCTAATTTCAGTGTTACCAGTTCTCATTTTTGGTTAGGGTTAATTTAAACTATATGATTATATTTTATGTATCACCTGGTTGTGTTTAATAGGGGAAATATATTTACTTATTGTTGTGGTAATTAGGAATAGTAATAATTTCTTCTCTAATTAATTAGTGAACAAAGAACCACCTAGTTCTATGTCTTTAAAGTGTGTGTGTGCCAGGGGATGGGGAGGCTGTCCATATGTCATAGAGACAGGATGATCCATTGGATGATGTGAAGAAAATATGAGAGCTTCTATTTTTATATTATTTCTTTTATCTTTGTCCTGTCCTGCAGTTTCTAACTTAGGGTATATTTTATACTGTGTATAATATAAGAGTATAGTAAAAAGTGTATATGTTTTATAAAATAAAGATATACATACTGGGATACAGTCCCAAAAATATTTGATAGTGATGATTAATTTTTGATCTAATCACAACATCTTTCCTTTTCACTTAAAATATGAAAATAGGAGAAAAATAACTACTTTGTAAATGATCTATTTTGGTTACCTAAATGATTTACTGGGGTCTAAAAGATTTCAGGGGTATAATTACAAATATACAATTTTTAAAAAATATAATCAAGTATGCATTTAATAGATGGAGTTCTCCTTGCTACAGCCATCCCTAAAAAGGAGCAAGCTCACATCTGCTGTCAAACATGTCCTAATGTGGAGTTTTAAAACACACCTTGACTCTGTTTGGAAAAACCATTGAGGCAAAACAAATCTGTTTTGATTTTTTTCTCCCAACTTTAATCAGGGTTTAAGGGTTTTTTTTTTTTTAAGCTATAGTGCTCTTTTATGTGAAATAGAACTCATTGCTTGCTTCTAGTAATAGACAGAGTTTATCACATTTCTAAGACCAATTCCAAAGATAACAACTGATATTTTTAAATGCCAATAATTCTTGCATTTGTTATGGCTTTCCAGTTTACATAATATTCCTACTAGCATTGGTCCATTTGATCTACATAGCATACTATAAATAAAAGATTGATAATATCAATCTCATGTTGCAGGTAGAGAAACTAAAATCAAGTGGTTGGATAAATTGGTCAAGATTCCATGGTTTTCAAACATCAGGTGTTGATGCTAAATCAGGTGCTTAACTCCAAGTTCACGGATTTTCATGGTCTGCCTTTCAAAATAAACACATTTCATTAACTTTTCATGATACCATATACATAAAGGCCTGAAATGACAGTAACTAGTTTTGTGACCTTGGCTAGCCTCTTAGAGTTGTGTCATATATGTGTTTAAGTTATGACAATTTGAGGGAGGCAGAAAGAAGAATAAAAATAAATGGTGCAAGTGACCCCTTCTCTCTTCCTATCCAAAAAGCACACACCTCTGAGGGAAGGTGAAATGCAGGATGTGAATCTGCTGTTGCTTCCGTTTGTCTGTGTTCTTGTGTGACTCCAATAGTGTGAAATCTTCATCTAGAGTAAAATTTTCTTGCCTGTGGAATGGGGCTAATAATGTCCATGTTATCAATGACGGAGGAAATGCAGACATGTACAGAGGAGCATCATGAAAAATCACTATACAGATATAGGACATTGGATGTTTTATTTGGTCTAATCCCATTGGGCAAAATCTGCCACTCTTTGTATTCCATAATTCAACTTGGTCCTCCAGATGCTTCCACTTTAAGCCCCTTTCCATAGTTTTTTAATAAAAATATTCCTTGAAACTCCCAGAATTAGTGTCCAGTGGGTTGAAGAAAACACTAATTGAAACCATTGAAAAAACCGCCCCCTTTACAGGGGTGCAGGGTTTTGACAACGGCAGCCTGCACCTCTCAAAGCTGTGTTCTAATCTCAACTCTCTCACTAATGACTTCTATGTTCTTGAACAAATCACTTCAACTGACCCCCAGTTTCCTCATCTGTAAAAGGAGGAGATTAAGTCAGATGCTTCCAGGGCCCCTTTCAGCTCTAACATTCTATGATTCCCTCATATAGTTCAGTGTCACAGTTGTCTTTTGGGTAGAGACTATAATGATCATAAATATTTGTTCTGTTTTTATGCATTATGTCTTTTCCTCTTTGATTCATAATTACACCTTCATATAAAATGACCCATCTCTTTTTTTATAGTTGCCAAGGTGCTCATTACTGGTTACCCACGTTGCCACCTATTCTTCCAGTTTCTTTTGCTGGGCATTATTATTTGAGTAGTAGATGGCTGAGTTCTTAAAGCTCTACTTCCTTTTACCCTCTTTGTGTTCAGGCTGTTTCAAGTCTCTAGTTGCTTAGCCTGTTGGACATTCTCACCCTCAGTAAGTATTGATATGAACTTGATTAGATATTTACTCTTAAATATGTGGCTCTCCCAAAGTAAATCCTTACATTCCTTAATTAGGGGGAATAGCCATGGCTGTTATCTTATTTCCTGCTTGTTTTGGATCAGATTAAAGGTTTTTGCCACCTATCTGCTGGAATATAGCATCATGGATGCCTGTGGTTGCTCAAGGCTTAGATTTCTTTTCTTCTCACCTTTATATTTCAACTCCTGACCTTTCTGCCTTTCAGTCATATCCCTTCATTCCAGGACCATTGTCTAGAAGTTATAACATGCTTGACTTTAAATAAAGAGTTCATAGAGTATAATTTGAGTTCTTTATTTCAGTAGAATGTAGTGAGGACCTATCATGTATCATGCTTTGAAAATAGGAGCTATAAGTTAGAAAACCAGAAAGGTGGAAATGCTAAAGAAAAATGGGAAAACAAATAAGAGAAAGAGGCATGGAAGTGAAAGGGACAGAAAGACTGAGAGACAGGGTAGGAATTGGGGGTAGACAAGACAGAGAGAAAGAGGTTGAGACATGACATAGATACATAGATAAATAGATGAATAGATAAAGGCAAAAGTAGAGGAGACCAGTGCCACAATAGTATGGCTAATATTATAATTAGAAATTAATTTTCAGTTAACACAGTCTTTTATCTTTCTGAACTATAACACTGCCTTTTATCCTTCTGAACTATATATCAACCCAATCACATACAAATTTTCAGACAACGCAGCAATATTTCAAATTCACTGACGGCCGAGCACTTTCAGATACATATACCAAAGGATCAGCCATTCTGCACTGCCTGAAAAATCAGTGTTTCCTTCTTTAGTGATAAAATTTGTACTTATTTTATTCCATTCTGCTTCCTGGATTCCATACATCTAGGCCTCATCAAAGGCAGTTAAAATTATAACCACAGTAAACTGTACATGATGGACAGCCACTGAATTAATTCATGAGTCCCTCACTGTCAAAGTCAGACTTTATTTTTGCATATGTGGTATTGTGATATATAATAAGAAATATATAGTTGGTCTTTGAACTAGTTTTTGGCACAAAGCTCCTAAAATCATTGAAATTTCCTATGGTAAGAACTATAAAGGTGTTTTTTGTTATGTTAATTAATGACTTTAGAAAGCTGGTAGGTAGTAAGGGTGGGGATTTGTTACCAGGGGAACCAAGCACGTGATTAGAGGGTTGGAACTGTCAGTATCCTCCTCCTCTGACCAACCTCCTGGGAGGGAAAAGGGGCTGGAGGTTGACTCAATCACCAATTACCAATGATTCCATCAATAATGACTATGCAATGAAGGTTCCATATAAACCCAAAAGTTTCAGAGGGTTTCTGTGTTGATGAACATGTCAGAGAGCATGGAAGCTCTGTGACCTTTCCCCAAACCTTGCTCACTGCATCTCTTCGGTGTGGCTCTTTCTGAGTATTATCCTTTTACAATGAGTTGGTGATCTAGTGATCTCAGAGATATGTTTCTCTGAGTTCTGTGAGCTGCTCTACCAAATTAATCAAACCCGTGGAGTGGGTGATAGAAATCTCTGATTTATATCAGTTGGTCAAAAGTACAGGTAACAACCTAGACTCAAAACTAGTGGCTGAAGTCCAAGGATAGGGGGACATTGGAACCTCCAATCTATAGCTGGTCTCCCAGAAGCTCATAACCTGGTCCTATGACTGATAGCTGAAGTGGGGTTAGGAGAGCAGTCTTGTAGGAATGAACCCTTAATCTGTGGGAAATGAGTTAAATTATACTCATCTGGAGTCTGGAGAATTGCTTGGATGTTTGGGGAAATCCCTACTCCCCCCCCCCCCCCCCCCCCCGCCCTCCACTGGAATTAATACCACTGTTAACATAGGCAACCAGGAATTAATAAAAGAGAAGGGAGCTAGACTGGCTGGCCACGATTGAGCTGGAAGTTACAATTAATCAGGCTGAAGTCTGGAAGTTATAGCTTCAGATACCCCAGGGGATAGCCAAATTCCTACCAAGGGGATTAACACCTCTCTTTCCCTCCTGTGTAGGGAGGAAGGACCAGCTTTCCAATCTCCCCAGTGTGCAATGGGTCCACTTGCCTGGACTACGGAGGGAAAATAAACAGGAAAGGGAAAATTCCTCTGCTGGCACATTTGCAGTAGAAGCCAAGATGATGACCATAAAGGGGACGTCTCCAGCCTGGGAAGAACATCAGATTAGATGAGGGAATGAAACCCTGGAAGGCCTAGGAAAGGGATTGGATTGGGGGAGGACCCAACACAAGTCCTCAAAATGCCAGGAAAACAGATTGTTTAGTTTGGAAGAAAGGTTATCTCTTCCCAAGCCTGAGGTAATGTAATCAAGCATTAACAAAGGCCCATCTCAGTGGCACACATTCATTCATTTGTGTATTCTGTCTTATTGCAGCTGTGAGGACCCAAGTTCAGTCAGGCTCCCAGTGCAGGTCTGGGTGCAGCAGTGCAGCCCTGGCCTGGGCACAGCAGGGAACAGAGACTAAGCTAGCAGGACTGGGTCAGAGACTGGGCAGGACTAAGTTTTGGCATGGACTAAACTGAACTACGAGTTTTGGATTCCCTGTCAATATCAGGTAATAGCACAGCTTTAGACCTTGGCCCTTCTTCTGGGCTTGGTGAAGACAAGGTTGGACTTCTTCCATAACTGTAGCTAAGCCACCTGGTTGTGGATGAGATACTGGGCACCTTTGGTTTTATTTCAATAAATCTTACCACTACATCTCATCCTCCCTTGTTTGGGTCCCCAAAATCCTTTTCTTGTGACTCTGTGGAAGAGCCCTAAGAGTAGTTAGCATACTTCCATCTTTTTATTTTCAGTCTCTCTCTGCCTTTTTTTCAGCTTACAAACATGCTCAAAAGACTGATCTTACTTCCCCCTCAAAGTATCATCATAACTCCCAACTTTCCTTCCTTGCTAAACTTCATATAAAAGCACTCTACTACTAATTTCATTTCTTCACCTCCTACTCACCACTCAATACTTTATTGTAGAGCTTTCTTTTGCCCATATTACTACTGATTTTACTTTCATAAAAGTCAACATTGACATTCTTAGTCAAATCCAATGACCAATTTTTAATCTCATCTTTCCAGGTCTCCTGTCAGTATTTGACACTGTTGGTCACTCTCTATATCTAAAACTTTTCTTTTTTTTTTTTTTTGCTGTGGAACATAAACAGGTTTTCTTATTAGTGAGCAGGAGTTTCTATAACTGTTTATGACCAGTCTTACTACAGAAACCATATGTTATCTAAAATGCAGTCAGACAGAGTGCCACTTACTAAAAAAAATCTTTCACCAAGACAACTAAAACATACCTATTTGCAAATATTATAACTCATGGCCTAGATTCTGCCAACCTCCAGGTTTAAATCCCACTTCTTCCCTTTCCCTTCTTGGGCTGATAACAGTGTACTCATTTGTAATACCCTGTATTCTTTCCTAAAGGTGAACCCCAAGTGCATGCTAAGGATTTAGGACGATTGTTTTTTTAACTTGGATAATATGTGTGGTTGCTTGAGATAAAGGAGTCTCCAGAAAACTGAAAGCATGTTCTAACACCAGCTTTTAGAAATCTTAAAGCACCTTCAGTCAACGCTGTACATCAGGAAAAAGTATTTTTTAAGCAGTCCCTCCGCCCTTTATGCAAAAGAAGAGAATACCTCCTACTCTGACATTACTTGAGCATTTATAACTTAACTCTCATCTTGTGTCTGGTGCTTTAATGTTTGTTCATCTCCTCATTTAAGGTATAAGATCTTTGTTATCCGGAGCTTTGTATTTTATATCTATATCATCGATATTAGTTTTCACCATGCTAAACACATGGTAGAATTAACCCTAGGGTGTTACAAAATTTTCACATCAATGACATGCTTTTGCTTATTTTAAGGGTGTTGGTAAAGAGTCAGTAAATCATTTATCATTTCAATAATAATTAAAATAATAACCACTGCATTTTAGTGTTTTTATATGGCCTTGTTATGATGTTTTTTGTTTGTTTTAGAATTATGATTGGTGCATTTTCCACGAAATATTTAACTATCCTGAAATTAGAATTTTTAGGAATTCCTAAGAATTTTAATTGCTATTGTGAGATACTGGGGCTTATTTATAGCCTATAATCCCTAAAATAGATCTTAAGTCTGTTCTGGAAATGAGCCCATGGGTTGCTTTGACTAGAAAAATATAGATACAAATAATAGAACAAAGGCCCAGTGTTGGTTCTTTCTGCATTTTCACTTTTAAAAGGAACTTGTATAGAAATCAGAAGAAAGATGGACATGAGAACTTTTGGGGGTGATGGATATATTTTAAAAGTGGATTTTGGTGATGGTTGCACCACTCTGTAAAATTAAGAATTACTGAATTTTGCATTTAACATAGCTGAATTTTATGGCATGTAAATTATATCTCAAAGCTCTTGAAAAAGACAAAAAAAGAAATATGAGGAAGATTTTAGATTTCTATGTATGCCTCCAATGTAATTAGTGCTCTTAGGTTTCTTTTCCAGTTGCTGTGTCTTCTAAAAGGGGGAAGAGTTTGCAGGAACAAATATAAAGGACACATGGACAATAATAACAGGGGGGAGGGTTGGAAACAGGGGAGGGAGGAGGGAAGGGCTGGGGTGTTGGGCTGGGGTAGGGGAAAAGGCAGAAAACTGTACTTGAACAACAGTAAAAAATAAATTTAAAAAATTAGAAATGTAACTACCTTATGAGACAGCAATTCCACTTCTTGGAATATATCTGAAGCAAACTGAAATACTAATTCAAAAGAATATATGCACCCCTGTGTTTCTTGCAGTGTTGTTTCCAATAGCCAAGACTTGGAAGCAGCTCATGTGTCCATCAGTAGATGAGTGGATAAAAAAAGCTTTGGTACATTTACACAATGGACTACTACTCAGCCACAAAAAAGAAGGGAATCTTACCCTTTGCACAGCATGGATGGACCCGGAGGGTATTATGCTAAGTGAAATAAGCCAGTCAGAGAAGAAATACTGTATGAAATCTGAATTCTGTTCAGATTATAATGAACAGAATGAGCTAACAAACAAAATAGAAACAGACTCATAGATAGAGAACCAACTGACAGCTGTCAGAGGGGAGGGGTGTTGCAGAGCTGGGTGAAAAAGGTGAAGGAATTAAGCAAAAAAAAAACCCAAACTCATAGACACAGACTACAATATGGTGACTACCAGAGGGAGGGGGAGATAGAAGAGGGTAAAGGGGGGATAACTGGTGATGGAAGGAAACTTGACATGGGGTAGTGAACACACAATACAATATACAGATGATGTCTCAAATCTCTTTTTAATTACAGACTATTCCTTCATTTTTTGTTTCCTCTTGCTTTGTTGTTATTGTTGTTGAAGAAACCATATTTTTGTCTTGGAGTATGCTAACTATATCCTTGTGGTTTTCTTTCATCTGTTGTGTTCCTCTTACTCCTGTATTTTTTGTTAGATCTGGAAGCTTGAATGGCATTGACATTGTTTGGCAAAACATCTTCATAAGTGGTGTTGGGAATTTCCATCAGGAAGTATGTAATGTTTGCTTCTCTCTTTTTGTGATATTAGTAGACATGATGATTATTGATTATTGCCTAGTTCCATTAATTCATTATGGGTTATAAAATTCTTTTCTTTTTCTTTTATTCTTTTATTCCTTTATAATTTATTAATTAGAATAATTTCTTAAACATTTTTAACCCCTCATCAACTATTCGGTTACTCTGAGGTAGAGTTGACAATATGAAAAGCAATATTATTTCCAGTTTTCAGGAATGAATTAGTTTCCTGTAGTTTCCAGTAATGTCCAATTTATTTTTGTATGTTTTTAAAGTATTATTTTAAGCATGATTTAAATATACTTAGGGGAAGGGTGGAAGCAAGGGAGGGAGGTGGGTTTGGCTGGGGTTGGGGGGAGTGGTGGAGAGAAAATGCGACAACTGTAATTGAACAACAATAAACTAATTTTAAAAAATAAATAAATTGTAGTGCCTACAAAAAAAAATATATATATACACACACACATATTTACTGTGTTTCCGTCAACTGAGGTCATTGTTTTAACTGATGCTCAAATTGTCTCATTTTTGGTGAGTGAAAGTCTATTCAAGTTGAGCCGTGCATCCTTGGTAACTTGCTTGCTTTCTGGTATGACAAAATGTTCCAGGCTCATCTAGACCTTTGTTCTCTAGAAACTCTGTTTTCTTTTCATTGGAAATGCTGTTTGACAATACTGTTTGGGTGTTGCTTCAGGGTTGATTATTGTTTCTAGGCCTTTTCAGTAAACAGAGCTCAGGACTACACGTGTAGTACTTCTTGGCCTTTTGGCTAAGATTAAGTGTTGGGGTGTGTGTGTGTGTGTGTGTGTATAAGGTAAAATGTATCATAAGTTCTTACTGATACTTCCATTTCAAATTTAGGCTTACAACTTTTCTACTTATTTTAGTTCTCTACTTTAATTCAGTATTAGTAACTGTTCTGCAGTGGTGATGGGCAGGTATCCTGATTTGTAGTGTTTGCCAATTTTTTGTGGTATAAATGACTCCATTATTGTTGATTTAAACCTTTTAAATCACTAAGGATGTAGAATCAAACTATCATATTTGGATTAATGTAGAAGAAGAATTCTCTGTAATTGTAACACCAGGTAGACATACAATTGAGTTAACTTGCTTAATTTTACTTCCAATTATTAGGGACTGCTTTTTATTTAAATTTGTTTCAGAATTAGGTAAATAATTTAATGACTGCAGAGTGTCCATAAAATTCACAAAACAATATTTATTCTAAGAGATCTATTTTCTCTCCTTATATCTCTACCCTATTTCATACCACTCCCTCCACATAACCATTTAAAAAATTATGGTTCAGCCCTGGCAGGTGGCTCAGTTGGTTAAAGCATCATCCCAATAAACTAAAAGTTTGCGGTTTCGGTTCCCTGTCAGGACATATAGTACTTAGTTGTGTGTTCAATCCCTGGTTGGGGCACATATGGGAGGCAACCCATTGGTATTTCTCTCTCACATCAACTTTACTCTCTCCCTTCTTCTCTCTCTAAAATCAATAAACATATCTTTGTGTGAGGATTTTAAAAATTATGGTTTATCTTCCCATTGTTTTGTAATATAAGCAAATGTATTTATATTTGTATATATCTATATTTACATCATTATCTATATTTATATATCTTAATAACAGATATAAATAGCAGTAACCTTTTATAGCAGATATATATAAGATGAATAGCTCTAACCTATATAGTTTATATATCTCTGTTGCTTTTTTTTGAAAATTTTAACATTTCTAGGAAACCAATCAATAGTAGCTTGTAGACATATTTCTATTATATTTTTATAGCTGCATAGTACTTTATTGTGTGTCCTATATTTATTTATCACTCTTTATTAATGACCATTTTGGTTGCTTTAGTTTTGTTTTTTTTTTTTGGTAGGTTTTTTAACCTATAAAGAATAGTTGTGTAGAGTATTGGTTATCTTCTTTTAGCATTTAAAAAATTTACTGATCCCTACATCTTTGATTCCTGAGTCAGTGGGTCTTTATTATGTTGGATTGATTTTTTTATCCAAGTGTCAATGTTATGTGTGTGGGTGCATATGTATGTGTGTTTAAATTACTTATGGAATTTTAATCATGTAAAACTAGACATAATAGCTCAATGAACTCCATGCATCTATCACCCAGTTTCAACAATCCTCAACTCAGAGCCAATCTTCTTTTATGTGTATCATTCTCCATATTTCTTTTCTCCTTTGGATTGATTGAGGCAAAATGTCAGGCTTGAATTTTGTGACCTTGATGAAATCACTTAATCTTGCTAAGTATCAGTTACCTCCTCTATAGTGTGCAAATAACTGTACCTATTTTCAGTGGTATGCTGGTAAATATTTAAGAACCAGCTCTTGGGTGGGGACAAAGCCTGATTTGTAGTGTGTGCTAATTTATGTGATGTAAATACTCATGTTATGGCCAATTTCAAGTTACTAATGTGATGTCACTGAATTGGGAAAAGTTGGGAAGAGGTATGTACAATAAGCATTCTCTAGCCAGTATAAGCTAGCCCTACTATACTACTGCTGCTATTTCATAGGTCTGTAGTATGGACTTATAGGGGAAAAAAGAGTGTAGGTTATATAGTAAACATCAATAAATGGTAGCTCTTACTGTTATTATTTCTAGGCTAATTAGACTTCATTCTCACTTGAGGGAGTCCTTCCACAAGTTCTTCCTCATTACATGTTTTTCTGCATCTAAACATTCAGTGCTCAGCACTACCAGAAGACCCATAAAGCAGTGTGATCCAATTCACTGACTTACTCCATGTAATTGGCTTACTACACATTATAATTAAAATAAAAACTTAAAATTTGATCCCTTAGGGAATATAGTGAAGAAGTGTTCATGTATTTGCCTCACAGATTTCATAATATTATGAATATTAAGTGTTTTCAGTGTTGAGAATAAACTTATTCAGAGTTGGGGTTTTTAGTCTTTCATCATTAATTACCTCCTGCTATTGATAGAAATATCTGGGACAATATTAAAAATTTTGATTTATACTAATGATATAAGGAACAACATATGCCCCATTCTGTTTATTGTGGTTTGGTTTGAATGTTTAAAGCCAATAAAGCAAATAATTGCACTAATGTCTTTAAAGGGTGTAGCACTAGTTTACTTACATTGCTTTGACATTTTGTTCTTGGGGATTTGAAGAATGTTAATTGTTGCCATTGTGCACATTTGAAAGAACATTGGAAGTGGTTTCAGTGTCTTGAATTGGGTAATTTCTCTTCCCTATGTAACCCTGTCTCAGTGAGCTGAGGGCAAGACAAACAAATTCTGAAACCCCTGTGCTCCATTTGTTCAGATTTTTGGAAACTTGCTAAAGATTTGTCACAAAAACAAAATCAAGCTTAGAACTCTAGGTTTTGTGAGAAAAACTTCAAGAGCAATTGTTATTTCACCAGGGAGTCACATGGAATTGAATAGATTGTGTGCCATGTTGTTATTGGGTTGGGCAAAAAGTCTGTATGATTTTTTCCATAAAATAAAAGACACGTTTTTCATTTTCACCAATAACGTTATTGATTTGGATCTTTTGAGTATGTTGGCTATCTCTTGCATGGTATAACATTGATTGTTCTCAATTGATGTCTCAATTTGATCGCTGTCAACTTTCACTGGTCTACCTGACTTTGGAGCATCTTCCAGTGAGAAATCTCCATCACAAAATTTCACAAACCACTTTTGACATATTCAATCAGTCACAGCACCTTCTCCATACACTGCACAAATCTTTTTTTGCATTTCAGTTGCGTTTTTACCTTTATTGAAATAATAAATTATAATATGCTGAAAATGTTGTGGATTTTCTTACACCTTCAATATGAAAATTGTTACACAAAAATTCACCAATTTTGATAGGTTTTTTAAAAATGCACTCTGATATGACAGCTGTCACAATACAATCTAACAAAATTGTTCTGAATGAAGTTAAAAACAACTAAGCTCTACTAGAGCCATCTTACAGAAAAAAACAAACTTTTTGGCCAACCAAATAAAAATTCAATTAATATTACACTTACGTTATATTTACTCTAGTACTTCTAAGATTAAATATGGAATCTTTAAAGATACCAACCGTGCAGAGCACTATTATGGTGAAATTGAAGTGGGCATTTGTTTTGAGTAGTATTAATATCAGAGTTATCTACACATTCGAAAAGTGCACAAAACAAGCATTGTTTTTAGACTAAAGCTAATCTGATAATTTCTGTAATCTGCTTCTTTCAACCCATTCACCTGACCTTTTTTTTTACCCTTCCAGTCTTAAAGCTAAAAGGATCAAATAATTGCCACATTCTCTAGTGACTGGCCCTCAGTCATAAAGACTTGAAAATATAAGTTGAGTTCTTTTATCGTCACTCTTCTATTTTCTGTGTCTTCTAGGTGAGCCTCGGCTCACATCTTTATAATGGGTGACAAAATGCACAGGGATTCTTTTTCTGTGTAGGGCTACTATTTATTTCTTGGGCCAGTTGGATTGATTAATTAACAAATAAAATATGCATTACTTCATTAACATTTTCTTTAACAAAGAATAAAAGCTGTTGGAGCACCATTGCTACATTGTTGGAGTATCTTTGTGTTTTGTTTATTAAAGCATCAGACAAACAAGGTGATGAAATAGGATGTATAGTAAGGGATACACTAATGACAGTGTTGGTGAAGGTCAGAAAAGAAAGTCTCTTGTGAATAAGCTAAATGTAATCAAATACTTTTTTTCATGATGTTTAGGATTTGTAACTGTATACTTACAACTCATAATTAAACAACCCCCAAGACAACCCTTTAACCTTCCCTGAAAAATATCTTATTTCTGAGTATTTCTAATTCCTAGCCCTCATTAAAAACCATGAAAGTATTTGGTATGGTTACTCAAATTTTAAAATGTTATATTTATTAAGAATGCAATTATGTGAAAGGTCAACAGATAGTCTATTGAATTACAGTAGCTAACATTTATTGAGCACTAACTATGTGCCAGGTACTGTTCTAAGAGTTTTGCTTATATTAGTTCATTTAATTCTTCCAACAATTCTAAAAATCAGGTGTTGTTATAGTCCCATTTAATAGGTGAGGGAATGGTGCCCTAGAGAATTAAAGTTGGCCAAGTTCACACAGCTATTTAACGGCAGCAGAAGGATTTGAATTTAGCTTGTCTACCACCAGCCCTGTTGTACTTAACTGCATCCTACAGAGAATATCTGAAAATAAAGCAGATGTGATATATTATATATATATATATATATATATATATATATATATTTAAATGCTATAGTTAACTCAGGGAAGCATAGATGGGAATTGAAGGTTTCAACTACTGTGTTGTAAATCGAATAGGAGTATTAGTGAAGTCATAGAGGCAAATGCAGAGATTTAACCAAAACCCTCTGCAAAGCCTTAAAGATGTGGATTCTACCCCCTCCTTCCTCCCCGATGACTTGTTTTCCTGGAGTTAGAACAACTGATTAGCATATTTTATTTCTGTTGTTAATGCCAAGTCTGTTAACCATGACTGGATTTGCCTGATTGGTAGCATTTAGTACAGTGCTTGGCGGTTCTCTACGGAGCTCTTAGACATCAGCTGTAAATCATCTGCTCAGCCTCCCTGACTGTGAGCTCCAGTACTTCCCACCTGGTGCACTGGGCATAGGCTTCCAGGCACTCACCATATGTGGGCAGAATCCTCAGCATCTGTAGGCAACACTGCAAATTAGAAGGTGAATTTGTAGCAATCTGGGCAGGCTGTTATGTGTGCAAATCCTGTTCTTTGTAATTGGAATTGTTTTTAGTTTCACCCAGGTGAGACTAAATTACAACCCTGTACATTGGATGGAAGAAAAAAACAATCTGCTAAAATAGGCCAGATTAAATTTCTCTGAAAATTGGACTTTCAGAGAAAGTCCAATTTCTCTGAAAGAAAAATTGTGTGTGGGTGGGCTTTTTGCAATTATATATTCTTTCAGGAAATGCAATCAGTCTTTTATGGAGTGCTCCTTATTTCTTAAAAAAAATTGTACAATCTACATTTAATGATAGTTAATTAGCTGTATTTTCCAGCCATTCAGTCTTTGGAAAGAGATCTTGATGCCACCTCTTGTGACATCTTTATAAGGAACCACATTATTATAATGTAAGCCTAAACTCTGCCTGTCTCTCATTGATAACATATGTTGGACAGGGAGGGGGTGGTTAATTGCCTTGGCAAATAAACTAGGATAGTTTTTACTAATAACTTTTGCTTGGTACATTGACTTTTTCCTATTTGAAGGTCTTTAATGAAAAATTTAATGACCATTATACTGTCACTGTTTATATGTTCTTTTAGAGTTTAGAGTTTACATTAGCCAGTGATTTTCAATATTAAAAAAGTATGGGTGACAATGAGCTCCCTCTCTTTAAAGATGCATATTAATTTCAAAAAGTCATGTGGACTCCTGCATGCAATTTCTAATTGAAAGCTAGGAATTTTTCTATAAGTTTTTGTCAACCTTTTTTTAATGTAAATTATCTCTCCCTCTCCTGCTGCTCACTCTTCTCACTATCCCATTATTTTATGTCATGTTCTATTTTGTTTTATTTTGTATTTTAGGCAAGTTTGAATTGTAAAATCAATTGTAGAAAGTGTGTTACTTTTATTTTATAGAATATTAACAAAGCATAGCCTTTCTGTCTTTCCAAGTCACAGAATACCATCCACAATTTCATAATGGCCAACAGAAGGCTGCAGCTCCTCATGTTTCTCTTCATTCCCTTGAGGCATATTATTGGTTGAATTGTGTCTCTTCAAAAGATATATTGAAGTTTTAACCCCCAATACTTGAGAAGGTGACCTTATTTAAAAATAAGGTCACCGAATATATAATTAAGTATAGGTGAGGTCATGGTAGGGTTGGCTCCTAATCCAATATGACTGGTGGTCTTATAAGAAGACAGCCATATGAAGACACAGAGGCACAGGGAGAATGCCATGTGAAGATGGAATATAGGAATGATGTACCTATAAGCTAAGGGATGCCTAGGGCCACCAGAAGCTCGGAGAGAAGCATGGAACAGATTTCCCTCACAGTCCTCAGTAGAAACCAACCTGCTGATGACACCTTGATTTTGGACTTTTAGTCTCCAGAATTTTGAGACAATAAATTATGTTTTAAGCCACCCAACTTATGATACTTTGTTATCACAATCCTAGAAAAACTAATGAGTCATAAAGCAATGAATTAAAAGAAAAAAACCCTTCTCCTAACACTAGAATTCCAACCCATCTCATGCCTTACCTTGTCTCTTGCAGCAATTTTCCAGCATCCTTGATGCTCTTTGGTCTGCACCCATTCATTTTGTACACCACTACCACATTACTATTTTCTTCTATTTACACAAACTTCTAATGATCACTCACCATTGTGCCTGCAGCAGTACAAATTGAGTGAAGCATTCAAGGGCCTTCTATTGCCTTTTTTTGCCTTTCCAGTCCTTTTCTCCCTTGTGCCTGCTGTGCATACCATTATATTCTAGATGCTCACTTCTCGATAGTTCTCTTAGTGTGACAAGAACTTTTCCACTTAGAGCATGTTTTTCCTTATGCAACCCCCCCCCAAAATTTTTACTTCCTTTTTTTAATGTAAAATTATTTTATTGCTATTTTAAATTATTTACTTGTTTTTAAAATTATTTTATTGTTCAATTACAGTTGTCTGTATTTTCTCCCCGCCCCTCCCCTCCACCCCATCCAAACCCACCTCCCTCCCTTGCTTCCACCCCCCCCTCTTGGTTTTGTCCATGTGTCCTTTACATTGGTTCTTGAAAACCCTTCTTCCCACTGTCCCCTCCCCCCTCCCCCCTGGCTATGGTTAGATTGTTCTTGACTTCAATGAGTCTGGTTATATTTTGTTTGTTTTTTTTCTTTTGTTGATTATGTTCCCTTTGAAACCAGTCTCAAATGCAGCTATAATTGTTTGACTTTCTGTCCTAAATAGATGCATTTGCTATCTCTATGGGCTCACAAAATAATGTATACTTCTTTTATGGTACTTAGAGTAACTGCTTTGCATTATCAGTATCTGTGCAGAAATCTTCCACTGTATTAAGCCCTCAAGGCATCTTGAGCCTTTGTCAGAATTCCTGCATCCTCTGGATAGATCTTAATTCCATAAATGACCAACCAGAAACACACTCTGCTGACTTCAGGCTTCTGCTGTGCTCATCCTAGCATGCTCCCCTTCCTTCCCTTGAAGAATACAGCAATAGACTCCAGTAAAAGCCTTTTCTGATCTTATTCCCTTCGCTATAGGTATCTTCTTACTGACCATTGGAAGATAAGTTGAAAATTTGATAATTTGCTCATCTTAGAAAGTCACAAGGGAAATGATTTTTCACACCATATCTCTTAATCTATGAATTTCCTCCTTGACCTAGTGAAATTCTCTAAACCAAATGTAGCAATTATTTTTAACTGGATTTCTCTATAAATAAAAGTTTTTTGTTTTATAATATTAAAGTATCAAAATAATATTGATGCATCTAAACAATATAAAATTGAGTGGAAGGAGATTACATATAGAATGACACTTTTAAAATAAAATTCAATATCAAGTAAAATAAAACAATATATTCTAAACAATATATAATTGTGTATATACATATATGTATAGTAAAAGCATACATGTATAATTGTATATTTATGTATTTCATTTTAATTTATAAATGTATACATACTCCTATACTTATATACTTTGTTTTGCAATATATTGTAGGACATATAAACTTGACATTAAAGTATGAGAATTCTAATATTTTCTTTCCAATGATAAATAGAGGTATATAAATGAGTTTTTAAAAAATGTTTGGGTGATTGCCTTTTCAATTAGAAAGTGTAGGTAAACTTATTCTAAATCTAAATTAAACTTGCTTTCCTGAAAGAATCCATACTGGAAATGATGTAAATTTTACCAATAATATAAAAACTAATATATATTTATAAGTTCACATTAAAGATAATGTGTTATATATAAAGTCTAGGAAAGCTATAAAATAAGAATATAAACACTCAGGTTCATGCTTGGAATGATAGATTTGAATGAAAAAGAAGAAACATCAAAGGGTTCAAACAGCCATGATTAATTATAAAGAAATTAAAACTACAGGGGAGAAACAACATTAAGTTTGCCTTTAACAAATAACTTGCTTTATTAAGAACCTTTTTGTGATCATTAAAGTGAGTGTGAATTCAGATAATTTCAGTATCACTCTTTAGTCAAATCAGTATGATCTGCTTAAAGTTGAAAGATTATAACAATTTAAAAATAGCTGTATTTTGTCTATTTTTCTTTTCCTTATCTACTTTAAGTCATTTTTTTATTTTTCAGTTACAGTTGACATACAATATTATATTAGTTTCATTAGTGTATACCCCAGTGATTAAATATTGTACAACTACTAAGTGATCATCTCAATAAACCTCATACCCATCTGACATGATACATAGCTATTAGGATATTATTGACCCTATGCTGCTCTTTAAATTCCCATGACTATAATATAACTACCAACTTATTTCTTCATCCCTTCACCTCTTTCACCCAACTCCACAACCTTCCTCCCATCTGACAACCATCAAAATGTTCTCTGTATCTATGAGTCTGTTTCTGTTCTGCTTTTTTATTTTTTTGCATTCAATTGTTGATAGATATGTATTTATTGCCATTTTATTGTTCATGTTTTTGATTTTTTCCTTCTTAAGAAGACTATTTAACATTTCATGTTATGCTGGTTTGGTGGTGGTGAACTTTTAAATTTTTCTTGTTTGGGAAGCACTTTATATGTTCTTCGATTCTAAATGTTAGCTTTGTTGGACAAAGTGATCTTGGTTGTAGGTCCTTTCTTTTCATCACTTTGAATATTTCTTGCCAGTCCCTTCTGGCCTGTAATGTTTCTGTTGAGAAATCAGCTGACAGTCTTATGGGAGCTCCCTTGTAAGTAACTGCTTTTCTCTCACTGCTTTTAAGGTTCTCTCTTTGTCTTTAACCATTGGCATTTTAAATATGATGTGTTCTGGTGTGGGACTCTTTGGGTACATCTTGTTTGGAACTTTCTGAGCTTCTGGGCTGGTATGTCTATTTCCTTCACCAGGTTATTTATTCAAATTGGTTTTCAATTTGTTGTTCTCTCTCTTTTCCTTCCAGCATCCCCATCATGCAAATATTGGTACACTTGAAGTTGTCCCAGAGGGTCCTTCACACTATCTTTATTTTTATTTTTTTTCTTCCTTCTGTTCTGATTGGGTGTTTTTTCTTCCTTATATTCCAAATTGCTGATTTGATTCTTGGCTTCATTTATTTCACTGTTGATTCCCTATAAATTATTTTTCATTTCATTTAGTGCATTTTTCATGTCTGACTGGTTCTTTTTTATGGTTTCCATGTCCTTTTTTATGCTGTTATAATTCTAAGTTCTTCTACTCTTCCCCTAAGTTCATTGACCATCCTTATAACCAGTGATTTGAACTCTGCATCTACTAGATTGCTTGTCTCCATTTTGTTTAGTTCTTTTTCTGGAGTTTTGTTCTGTTCTTTATTTTAGGGCATGTTTCTTTGTCTCCTCATTTTGGCAGCCTCCCTGTTTTTGTTTCTACATATTGGGTAGAGCTGCCATATCTCTGGGGCCTGGTAGAGTGGCCCGATATAGTAGACATTCTGCAGGGTCCAGTGGCACAACCTCCCCAATCACCCAAACTGAACACACCAGATGCCTCCCCAACATGTGGCTGTGTACATCCTCCTCTTGTAGTTGAGCCTAGATTGCTGTTGGCACATCCATGGGAGGGATTTAGCCCCAGGCTGATCAGCTGTAAGAACTGGCTTCAACCACTGTGGAGTATCAGCTGTGCAAGAGTCTACCCCACAGAGCAGGACTTACTTCAGCTGGCCTCTGATGCCTGCTGAGTCTGCCCCTTGAGTATGTTGCTAGTGAAGGTGGTTGGCTGGCTCTTTGGTATGATCTGAAGTAGTCCACTGGGTGCACTGGCTCTGGGGCCTCCCAGGAGTTATAGGCCAAGGTCAGTCACTACCTATGTTCCACCCAGGGCCACCCAGTATGAGCTAAAAAGTGATCTGCAAATGGCTATAGTGTTGGGCTTGGAGGAGCTGAGGAGAGGCCAAGCTGTCAACCAAGGCTGGCTGCTGGCTAGTGCTGGGCTTGGGGCCACTAAGCAAGTGGTACAGGGCACACTGAAGCTGCTTGTTTGACAGATTAAAGTCTGAAGCATGAGTCAAGATAGGCCATTCATATTGGGCCTAAAAGCTGGGAGGGGTGTGGTCTCAGGGAATCATCAGGGTGACACAAACAGTGATAGCCATGTTGATGGAGACTGGAATGTGGTGCCTGCCTGTTGGCTCTGTGAGGGGAAGCCTCATCAAAGGAACAATGGCTTCTGCAAGCACTTTCGTCTGGGAGAAAGCTGACCCTCCAGCTCTTGCCCTGATGCCAGACAATTCAGCTGCTCCCCATATGTCTCTGGTGCCTTTCAAGCTACTGCTCCAGTGCTGAAGCTCAGTGGGAGTGAATCCAAGTAAGTCCATGCACAGGCCCTCTAAGAGGAAGTGCCCAGGACTCTACAAGCCCTCTGTATCACTCAGCCACAATCTCCACTGGTTTTTACAGCCAGGAATAATGGGAACTTCTGTTCCTGGCACTTGAACCCTGGACTGAGTGGCCTGGTGTGGGACTGGGACCCTTAACTCAGTGGTGGAAGGGACCTCTGCAGCCAAAATAATTCTCCTGATTTTTATCAGCCACATGTGAGTGTCAGATTAGCTGGCTCTACATCCCTGTCCCTTTTACCAATCTTGATGAGGCCTCTTCATTTAGTTGTGAGACCTGTTCAGCTGGAGATCAGGTGGTTCCGAATGATGGTTGTTCCAAAGCTTATTTGTAATTTTGATGTTGTTATAGGACAGGCTTGCTGTGTTTACCTACACTGCCATTTTGACTGTGTAGAATTCCTAATGTGTTTTAAATATGAAAGGAATTGAAGAATTTCTAAGACTATTTTGTAATCATTTAGCCTCAAGGAGTATGAAACATTCATTTTTCCGATCTTATATTCAAATTATTGCCCCAGTTAAGTGTGACTTTTAATAAAATTTACATGAAAGTAGTATGCATCATATTTGAAAACATTTTCCCTGTGATTTGTCTTTAAAAATGTATTGATATTTCTTTTTATCTGATTTGGAATCAGATGAACTGAAAACATAATGAAATCTATTTCATCATCAGAATTCTTTCATTAACTTTCATTGGTTTCTTATGGTTTTATAAGCTGCTCCATTACGTAAATAGATAAAGTACTTGTAATTATTGTCATATTATACATATTTAAACTATAATTTTTTCATACCACATGTGATTAAATATTCTTTACTTTATTGATTATATAAGGAAACAAAGTCAGGAGTTAGTGAATGAAGTACCTTTACGAGAAAACAGTATTATTGATTTTGAAAGTCATTAGGGACATGGATAGAAATGTAGGATTGCTAAAAATAAGTTTTAATGCTGTAGTAACAGTCAACATTTATATAGTATTTATTATGTGCTAGGAATTATTCTGAATACTCTACATGTAACCCAATGAAGAAGATACTATTGTTTTCCACATTTCACATATAAGGAAACTGTGGCACAGAGAGTTTACGTATAATTTGCTGAGGGCATAGCTGGTGTATGTCAGAACTGGGATGTTCAAAGAGCAAGAGAAAAGCCTCAAAACCTTGTACACACGGAAGAAGCAGCTCCAACACAACCCGCACACATCTGCACAACAGAAAACAAGAAGTGAGAGACAGACTGACCCTCAGATAACCAGCTGGTGGGAAAGACCCACCAAAGACAGACCCAACAAGAACGAAAAACCAAAGACATACACAGAGCCAACATAAACCACAGCCCAAGATCAGTAAGATCGGGAGATCAAGGCGACTGTGCCACTGAATCTCACAGGTATGCTACCACAGAAGTTTACACCATAAACCCAGGGGGTCAGAATAGAGCAACTTAAGAAGCAGAGGCTAACATGAAGAGTCTCACAAACAATGGGAAGACAAAGAAACAATCCTCAAATGAAAGAAAAGGAGGAACTTTCAGAAACAATGCTAAATGAAAAAGAGGCAAGTCAACTATCAGATAGTGAGTTCAAAGAATTGGTTATAAGGAAGCTTAATGAGCTCACACAGAATTACCAAAAACTACAGGGAAACTACAATGAATTCACTTCAAACTATATCAACATGAAAAAAGAATACAAACTATCAACAAGGGTCAAGAGGAAATGAAGATTACAATTTCAGAACTGAAGAACACAGTAGAAGGAATCAAAAGCAGGCTTGATGAAGCAGAGGATCGAATCAGTCAGTTGGAGGATAAGGTAGACAAAAACTCCCATATACAACAAAAAAAGAAGAGAGACTCAAAGAACGAACAGGTGGTAAGGGAACTGCAAGACAACATGAAGCATAACAATATCCATATAATAGGGATACCAGAAGGACAAGAAGAAGAGCAAGGAATAGAAAACCTGTTTGAAAAAGTGATAATGGAAAACTTCTCTAATTTGATGAGAGAAAAAGTCACACAAATCCAGGAAACACAGAGAGTCCCAATCAAGAGGAAACCAAGGAGGCCCACTTCAAGATACATTGTAATTAAAATGGCAAAATTCTAAGACAAAGACAGAATGTTAACGGCAGCAAGGGAGAAACAGGAAATAACATACAAGGGAGCCCCAATAAGGCTTGCAGCTGATTTCTCAATGGAAACACTCCAAGCCAGAAGAGAATGGCAAGAAATACTCCAAGTAATGAAAGCCAAAGGCCTGCAAACAAGATTACTCCACCCAGCAAGGCTCTCAATCAAGACAAAAGGCCAAATTAGGAGCTTCCCAGACAAAAGAAGTCTAAAAGAATACACCTCCACCAAGCCAGCTCTGCAGGAGATGCTAAAGGGACTGCTTTAAGAAAAAGAAGGAAAAGAGTGAGAGAGGGAGGAACACAGGTACGAAAAAATGGGCAATGAATAAGTACCTATCAATAATAACCTTAAATGTAAATGGATTAAATGTTCCAGTCAAAAGACATAGAGTAGCTGAATGGATAAGAAAGCATGACCCACACATATGCTGCCTACAAGAGACCCACCTCAGGACAGAAGACCTGCACAGACTGAAAGTGAAGACCTGGAAACAAATTATTCCAAGCAAATAGACAAGAAAAAAAAAAGCAGGGTTAGCAATACTCATATCGGACAAAATAGACATCAAAAAAAGTGCTATAAAGAGAGACCCAGAAGGTCACTTCATAATACTCACAGGAAGAATCCACCAAGAAGACATAAACATTGTAAATATATATGCACCCAACATAGGAGCACTGAAATACATAAAGAAAATCTTGGAGGACTTCAAGAAAGATTTTGACAGCAACACAATTATAGTAGGGGATTTTAACACCCCACTGTCAAAGATGGACAGATCTTCCAAGCAAAATATCAACAAAGATACTGTGGCATTGAACAATGCCCTAGATGAAATGGACTTAATTGATATAAATAAAGACTTTCATCCCAAAGAAGCAAAATACACACTCTTTTCAAGTGTACATGGAACATTTTCAAAGATAGACCACATGATAGGACACAAAGCAAGCCTCAACAAGTTCAAGAAAATTGAAATCATATCAAGCATTTTCTCTGACCACAAGGGACTGAAACCAGAAACAAACCTCAAGAAAAAACCCCAAACAACTCAAAAACATGGAGATTGAATAGCATGCTATCAAACAATTAATGGCTGAAGAATGAGATTAGGGAAGAAATCAAAACTTTCTGGAAACAAATGAAAATGAACTCACAACAATGCAAAACTTATAGGACACAGCAAAGGCAGTCCTGAGAGGGAAGTTCATAGCGATACAGCTATGAGCAGAACATTTCAAATAAACAGCCTAACCCTACACCTACAAGAACTAGAGGAACAACAACAAAGACAACCCAGAGCAAGTACAAGGAAGGAAATAACCAAGATCAGTGTAGAATTAAATGACATAAAGACTAAAAGCACAATAGTAAGGAACAACTAATCCAGGAGCTGGTCCTTTGAAAAGATAAACAAAATCGACAAGCCCTTAAGCAGGCTCATCAAGAAAAAAAGAGAGAGGACCCAAATAAACACAATCAGAAATGAAAGAGGAGAGACTACAACTGATACCACAGAAATACAAAGGATTGTAAGAAATTACTATGAAGAACTATATGCCAAGAAATGTGAAAAACTAGATGAAATGGACATTTTTGTAGAAAAATATAACCTTCCAAAACTCAATGAAGAAGAAGCAGAAAGCCTGAACAGACCAATAACACTTGATGAAATTGAAACAGTAATCAAAGAGCTTCTGACACACAAAAGCCCTGGACCAGACAGTTTCACAGCAGAATTCTACAGAGCATTTAAGGGAGAGCTAGCCCCCATCCTCCACAGATTATTTCAAAAAATTCAGGAAGATGGAAGACTCTCTAACTCGTTTTATGAAGCCAACATCATCCTAATCCCAAAACCAGATAAAGACATAACAAAGGAAGAAAACTTCAGGCCAATATCACTGATGAACATAGATGGTAAAATCCTCAACAAAATATTGGCAAACCACATCCAGCAATATGTTAAAAAGATCATACACCATGATCAAGTGGGATTCATCCCACGGATGCAAGGATGGTACATTATTTGGAAATCAATAAACATAATACACCACATAAACAAAAGCAAAGACAAAAACCACATGATCATATCAGTAGATGTGGAAAAAAACATCTGATAAGGTACAGCACCCATTTATGATAAAAACACTCAGCAAAGTGGGACTAGAGGGAGCATTCTTCGACATAATAAAGGCCATATATGAGAGACCTACAGCCAATGTCATACTCAATGGACAAAACCTTAGAGCTTTCCCACTAAGATCAGGAACAAGACAAGGAAGCCCTCTCTCACCAATCCTATTCAACATAGTAATGGAAGTCCCAGCCACAGCAATCAGACAAGAAAAAGAAATAAAAGGCATCCAAATTGGAAAGGAGGAACCAAAACTGTCACTGTTTGCAGATGACATGATAGTGTACATGGAAATTCCTATAGACTCCACCAGAAAACTACTCGACCTAATAAATGAATTTGGCAAAACAGCTGGATACAAAGTCAATACTCAGAAATCAAAGGCATTCTTGCACACCAACAATGAAACATCAGAAACAGAAATCAGGAAAAAAATCCCATTTGATATAACGGCAAGAAAAATAAAGTACCTAGGAATAAACCTAACCAAGGAGGTAAAAGACCTGTACTCAGAAAACTACACAACACTGAAGAAAGAAATTAAGGAAGACACAAACAAATGGAAGCATGTACCATGCTCATGGATTGGAAGAATTAACATCATCAAAATGGCCATACTACCCAAAGTGATTTATAGATTCAATGCAATCCCTATTAAAGTACCCATGACATATCTCACAGATATAGAACAAACATTTCAGAAATTTATGTGGAACCATAAACAACCCCGAATAACTGCAGCAATTTTGAGAAAGAAGAACAAAGCAGGAGGGATCACAATACCTGATATCAAACTGTACTACAAGGCCACTGTCATCAAAACAGCCTGGCACTTGCATAAAAACAGGCACATAGACCAATGGAACAGAACAGAGAGCTCAGAAATAAACCCAAGGCTTTACTGTCAATTAATATTTGACAAAGGAGGCAGGAGCATAAAATGGAGCAAAAACAGCCTCTTTAACAAATGATGTTGGGAGATCTGGACAGCTACGTGCAAAAAAATTAAACTTGATCACCAAATTACACCATACACAAAAATAAATGCAAGGTGGGTAAAAGACCTAAATATAAGTTGTAACACCATAAAAGTCCTCGAGGAAAACATTGGCAGGAAAATCTCAGCCATTCCACGCAGCAACATCCTCACAGACATGCCTCCTAAAGCAAGGGACATAAAGGAAAGAATAAACAAATGGGACCTCATCAAAATAAAAAGATTCTGCATAGATAAAGAAAACAGCACCAAATTACAAAGAGAACCAACAGTATGGGAAAACATATTTGCCAATGATACCTCAGACAAGGGTCTAATCTCCAAAATATATAAAGAACTTACATGACTCCATTCCAGGAAGACGAACAACCCAATTGAAAAATGGGCAAAGGGCTTGAACAGACAATTCTCCAAGGAAGACATACAGAGGGCCCAGAGACATATGAAAAGATACTCAGCATCACTTGCCATCAGAGAGATGTAAATTAAAACCACAATGGGGTATCATCTCACACTGGTCAGAGTGGCCAACATAAACAAATCCACAAACAAATGTTGGAGAGGATGCGGAGAAAAGGGAACCCTAATACATTGTTGGTGGGAATGCAGACTGGTGCAGCCACTGTGGAAAACAGTATGGAATTTCCTCAGAAAACTAAAAATGGAACTGCCTTTTGACCCAGCAATTCCACTGCTGGGATTATACCCTAAGAGCCCTGAAACACCAATCCAAAAGAACCTGTGTACCCCAATGTTCATAGCAGCACAATTTACAATAGCCAAGTACTGCAAGCAACCTAAGCGCCCATCAGCAAATGAGTGGATCAAAAAATTATGGTACATTTACACAATGGAATTCTACGCAGCAGAGAGAAAGAAGGAGCTTATACCCTCTGCAACAACATGGATGGAACTGGAGAGCATTATGCTAAGTGAAATAAGCCAGGAAGTGAGGGACAAATACCATATGATCTCACCTTTAACTGGAACATAATCAACAAAAGAAAAAAGTAAACAAAATATTACCAGAGACATTGAAGCTCAGAACAATGTAACAATAGCCAGAGGGGAGTGGGGAGGGGATAGTGGGGAGAGGTGTTTTCAGGAACTACTATAAAGGACACATGGAGAAAACCAAGGGGGAGGGTGGAGACAGGGGAGGGAGAAGGTTGTGGCTGGGTTGGGGTGGAGGGATGGGGAGAAAATGCAGACAACTGTAATTGAACAACAATTACAAAAATAATAAAAAAAAATTTTTTTTAAAAAGACCTGGGATGTTCACCTAGACAGACAGTTTGGCTCTTGAGTGTTTGCTGTTGACTGTTACTATACAGTCTACACTCATCACAATTTTTTGCTGTAAAATAAACATTGTTGTTCCTTTTGAGAGTAGGAAACATGAAAAAGAGGAAAATGGACTTTGAAGTCTGTTCATTCACTCAGGAAATAAGTACTGAGTGAGGGGGTGGAAAATTAACAAGATCAAATCACTTCTCTGCCTTTCAACCCAGCTATCCCACTTCTGGGACTATATCCAAAGGAACCCAAAGCACTATTGGGAAAGAACATAAGCACCCCTATGTTCATTGCTGTGTTATTTTTTTAAGTTTATTTCTCATATTGTTTATTTCTTTAATGACCTTAAATTTACCACCAGCTCTGTACTTTTTTAAAAAAGTAAATAGGTTGTTTAATTTTTCTTGTATTATTTTTTCTAAATTCATAATGCTTTGTTCTTTGTTATCATTATTGTTATTTTTTTTTGGAGCACAGATTGCTATGTCTGGCACATGGGGTGGATCTTGTTGCATTAGTTCACTGTGATAAATTGTCAGTGTTAATTAGTGAGTCAGTTTTTTTTCCTCGTTCTTTGTTTTGTAGTATTTCTGCCATTCTGGTCTCTACTTAAAATGGCAAACTTAATTTTGTTTTCTTTTTTTAATATATTTATTGATTATGCTATTACAGTTGTCCCATTTCCCCCCCACACTCCACTCCATCCTGTCCACCCTCTCCCTCCCACATTCCCCCCCTATATAGTTCATGTCCATGGGTCATACATATAAGCTCTTTGGCTTCTACATTTCCTATACTATTCTTACCCTCCCCCCATCTATTTTCTACCTACCACTTATGCTACTTATTCTCTGTACCTTTCCCCCCCTCTCCCCGTCCCACTCCCCTATTGACAACCCTCATGTGATCTCCATCTCTATGGTTCCTTTTCTAGTTGTTTGCCTAGTTTGCTCTCGTTTTTGTTTTATGTGTGGTCGTTAATAACTGTGAGTTTGCTGTCATTTTTACTGTTCCTATTTTTGATCTTTTTTTTAGGTAACTCCCTTTAACATTTCATATAATAAGGGCTTCGTGATGATGAACTCCTTTAACTTGACCTTATCTGAGAAGCACTTTATCTTCCCTTCCCTTCTAAATGATAGCTTTGCTGGATACAGTAATCTTGGATGTAGGTCCTTGCGTTTAATCTTGGGTAATGTAATTATGATGTGCCTTGGTGTGTTCCTCCTTGGGTCCAGCTTCTTTGGGGCTCTCTGAGCTTCCTGGACTTCCTGGAAGTCTATTTCCTTTGCCAGATTAGGGAAGTTCTCCTTCATTATTTGTTCAAATAAGTTTTCAATTTTTTGTTCTTCCTCTTCTCCTTCTGGCACCCCTATAATTCGGATGTTGGAACATTTCAAGATGTCCTGGAGGTTCCTAAGCCTCTGCTCATTTTTCTGAATCCTTGTTTCTTCATTCTTTTCTGGTTGGATGTTTCTTTCTTCCTTCTGGTCCACACCATTGATTTGAGTCCCAGTTTCCTTCCCATCACTATTGGTTCCCTGTACATTTTCCTTTGCTTCTCTTAGCATAGCCTTCATTTTTCATCTAATTTGTGACCAAATTCAACCAATTCTGTGAGCATCCTAATTACCAGTGTTTTGAACTGTGCATCTGATAGGTTGACTATCTGTTCACAGCTTAGTTGAATTATTTCTGGGGCTTTGAAGTGTTCTGTCGTTTGTGCCATTTTTTGTTGTTGTTGTCTTGGAGCATCTGTTACTTAAAGGGGCGGAGCTTTAGGTGTTCCCTGGCGGGGGCAATGCTGGTTGTTGCGCTGTGATGCTGTATGTGGGGGAGGGGCCGAGAGGGAGCAATGGCGCCCGCTTCACTCTCCTCCGGCTTTCAATCTTTCACTCCGATACCCACAATCAAACTGGGCCCCTCTGGTGCTGGTTCCTGAGTGGGTGGGCCTGTGCACACTCCAGGCCCCTGTGGGTCTCTCCAACGACCTCTCCTGTGAGGCTGGGAGTCTCTCCTGCTGCTGCCCCAACCCCCACGGGCGTTTTTAATCAGAGGTTTGAGGCTTTATTTCCCCGAGCTGGAGCCCTGGGTTGTGCAGTCTGCTTCACTCCCAGCGGTTTGTCCGGTTTATCTATGTGCAAATGTGGTGCTGCGGGGTGCTACCCGCTGCTCTGCCTGCCCTGTTCTCCACCACTCTGAGTCCGGCCCTCTGGGCTTATCTGTGCGCCAATGTGGGGCCACATGGTCTGCCAGTGGTTGGACTGCCTGCGCCGTTCGTCCCACACTCCGCCAGTCTCAGTCCCGCCACAGCCACGCGAGTCCTCTCCACCCAGGTGCCCGTCTCCACCCCTCCTACTGGTCTGGATGAATGTTTATTTTTTATTTCCTTGGTGTCAGACCCCCTTGCTGTTCGATTTTCTGTCAGTATAAGGAGGTGCAGTGTGTCTACCTACGCCGCCATCTTGGTTCTCCCATTGCTGTGTTATTTACAATAGCCAAGATATGGAATCAGCCCAAGTGTCCATCATAGATGAGTGGTTAAAACAACAATGGGTCATTTACACAATGGAATACTGGTGGGCTGTAAAAAAGAAGAAAACTTTATCCTTTGCGATAGTATGGGTGGACCCGGAGAACATAATGCTAAGTGAAATCAATCAGTCAAAAAGAAAAATACCAGATGATTTCACTCATATGTGGAATCTAATGAACAAATGGAACTAACAAAGCAAAAGGGGACAGACTCATAGATAGAGAGCAAGGTGACAGCTAGTGGGGAAGTTAGGGTGCGGAGGGACTGAGCATAAAAAGGAAAAGGACTCATGAACATGGACAACATTGTGATGATTGCTGTGGGAGGGGGTGTCAAGGGACTAAATGGTAATGAAAAAATATATAATAAAGGTTAAGTAAAAAAGTAAAAATAGTATTTTACAAAAAGAAACAATCTAATAAAGAAAATAGAAGTAAGCAAACTATGATAAAGTTTCTATTAAAGGGCCCTGGCTGGTGTAGCTCAGTGGATTGAGTTCCGGCTGTGTAGCAAAGGGTCACCGGTTCAATTCCCAGTCAGGGCATATGCCTGGGTTGCGGGCCATGTTGATATTCCCCCCCTTTCTTTCTTCCTCCCTTCCCCTCTCTCTACAACTAAATAAATAAAATCTGTAAAAAATATATATTTCCATATAATAGCTATGCTATCTTTGTGTGTGGCTTCCATTGCCATCAAGACAAGGACATAAAGAAACCTAGAGGACTCACATCCTCTATTCTGTGCTCCAACTAGGAAATAGTATACTTTATTTCTGCTCATATCCTCAAAATTATTCACATGGTCCCCTTGAACTGCAAAGAGGATAGAAAGTATGGGGGGGGCATATGTACAGTAAATTGAAGCAGAATAGAGTTGAAAAAGAGTAAGAAACCGACTCTATGGGAAATTGACTACAAAGTAGCAGAAAAATTAATGAAGTCATGATAGAGTATGGTGAAGGTAAATGAGAAACAAAACATAAGGTTCTGTGCATCCCATAGGAAGGAGCAGTCTCTCTTAAGTACTACAGAGAGCTCCTATAATTTAAATACTTTGATACCATATGTCAATTGTAATGCCTTTATTCAGCAACAGTTCATTCCATAAACATTTATTATGTGCCTATTACAGATTTTTATGGATGAAAAAATTCATTACACATAACTGTCCAATGGGGAAGGCAGATTAACTCTATAAAGCAATGAGTAGGTTCAACAACAGAACTATTCTCTGGGTATTGAGAGCATGAAGATGTTCCTAACATAACCTTGGATACAGGAAGGATTTATACAGAAAATTTCCTGAAGGGGATGGTTTATAATCTTGTTTGTGCAGTAAGTGATGAGTAAGTGTTTAGCCAAGCCAGAGGAATAAAGGGGTCAGCAAACTTTTTATAAATGGACAGGTAAATATTTTAGGCTTTTCAGATTGTAAGAGTAAATTTCTACTGCACATTCTTTTTGTTTTACATCTTTTTGATGATTGTACAAAAACAGGCCATGGTCAAGATTTAACATAAGGGCCATAGTTTGCTGATTGCTGGTCTAGGCAGAGAAGATAAGACAAAAACCACAGATGTATACATGAAACTATATACAATTTGGTCACAACAGAGTATAAATTTTGATTAAGGGTCATGATAAATGAGCCCAGAGAGAGAGAAAAAATGCAGAATGTCATGTTGAGGAACTCAGGGCTACTTCTATAAGTATAGATTGTTGTTGAAAGACTTAAGTCAATAGAATGATAAAATCAGATTTACATTTTAGAAAGATGGCCATATTGAGAATTAATCTGAGAAAGCAAAAGTTAACTCCAAGAGACCAATTAGGGAACTGTTTGCACTGGTCAAAAAACAGAAGATGAAAGCCTGAAATAAGGCCATAGTGGAATGGGTAGGGAAGAGGGAGCAGCCTGAAATAAGGCCATAGTGGAATGGGTAGGGAAGAGGGAGCAGCCTGAAATAAGTCCATAGTGGAAGGGGTAGGGAAGAGGGAGCACAGCTAAAATATCAGGAGGACTTAATGATTGATTTACTGGAATGGGGATAGTGGTCAATAATTACTACAGGACTACATAGTGTTCTTTAATTATGACAATAATTATTATGCTAACTCATTGATGTTTCTCCTTTAGCAGGAACACTGATTATTTAAAGGATCTCTGCCATTTGTTCCAGATTTATACCATCTGGAGTCAGAAAGCAGAGGCCCATCTTCTATCCTGATGTAGCTTTTTGGGAAATCTGTTATGCCATCCAGGAAGAGTATGGGGAGTTTTTGCTGTTGTCCATCAAATAGACTTACTGCTACAAGTAATAGCTTATCTGTGGCAGATACCCATTCAAGGTACGGGATAAGGAACTCAATATATAGGTTCATGGAAATAGTCCTAAAAGCCATGACATTTTAAGACTATGGGTTATTTTAGCTATTTTTGGATCAAGAAATCCAGGACTTTATAGATTTTGAACTTGCCCCTTTATAGTAGACATATACCATCTATGATTGCCAAACATTTTTTATATAGTTTCCCACATTGTGAGTACCACTATCCCCAAATAGAATTTTCATACTTCCTCTCTAGGGTGAAGGCATGTAATTTAGTTTCTACCCATGAGACTCACCCTCACGAGACTCGGGTGTAGAAGAGTGAATTATGAGGTGGGGACTGATGGGAAAACCCATATTCAATCAAACAAAGTAGTGGAAACATTATATTTCTTTGGAATAGCTGAGGTGGAGTTTTGTGATTTCACTCCAAAGGTAGTTGATGTCAAGGAGTGGATGGTAGCAGCTGTTGTTTTTATGTTGCGCCAGTCCAGTGGTGTGGTGGACATCACTCCTTGTTGTGCAGTATGCAAGTTTATGTCTCTGTATGTGCCCCCCAGAGAAATTGCCTAATATTTCTAAAAATTGTTTTAATTCACTAGATTGTATTCTATGGTTTGTAACTGAGAACATCAATAGATGTACCCAGGGCTTCAGTTATATAATATTACATTTTACATAAAATTTCAGGGGATGGGGAAAATGTGTTAAAAAGTTTCTTAGAGGAGTGATTAAAAATTAAAAAGTTGAGAAATACTATCATAGACTAAATGGGCAACAAGGTCAATTCACAGATATTACAGTGACAGTGTGGGCTTTGATGGTCAAGATAGGGAAGAAGAGGGAAGGATTCACTCTTACTTTAAGATGGTGGGCATTTGAAGCTTGAAGACTATGGGACCTGGAGCTATATATATGTCAACAGTCTCTAGTTATTTACAGATAGCCTTACTATAGACAATTCTTTTAGGACAGCAAATCTTGGGATAGTTAGTCAGATCTTATTTTTATATGCAGACACTTTAATGGGGTTAGCCAAGTGTTACCATGTTCCTGTTGGTAGCTTTGGCCTGAGATTTATGCTAAGCCTGGGTGATCTGCAGTTCATTTAATTATTTAAAGGGGAGTTTTGTGTAGTGTAGTAGAAACAAAAGGACTTAAATATGCAAATAAAATTTCAATATTTACTGAACACTCTCATAGTCAGTTCACATGCAATTTAACATTTAATTTTCATAATATGAATTATTACTTAATCATTTCCACAGTCTATTAAGTAGATATTATTACTTACATATTATATAAGAATAATCTTAACAATTAATTTAAGTAGCTTGCTCAAGATTGCACCATCACAAAGTGACAGGACTGGATCTCAAGTGACTTGTGGTCTCTCCAGGGACTAGTGACTTAGAAAACTTACTTAATTTCTTTAAGCTTCAGTTTTCTCATCTATAAAATGTGAATAGAAATAATTCTCATTATTTTAATAAATAAATGAGTTAAGCTTTGCAATCACTCAGAACTCTGCATCGTCAAATACTCAGAAAATATTAGCTATTATCCTCTCCAGGGTCTTCTCTTTTTCTTCTTTAAAAAAAAAAAAAAACACTAAGATAGGCAGAAGTCTGACCTAGGATACGGGATAGTAATTCTGGCATTGCATTAAATGTCCTATACAGGTCTACTGAGCAATTCTTTGTCAATGAGGAAAGAAGATGAGAAATGGCCTGAAAAACATTGGAGGTGGCTTTTGGGGCCTGGAGGTATTCCAACAAAGCAACAGTGTTTACTTTTGTTATTTATTCATTTTTAAAACTCATTCACTTATTTATTGTGTTAAGGATACTTAACATAGATCTACTTTCAATACATTTTTAAGTGCACAATACAGTGTTAACTATAGCACATTGTTATATACCAGAACTCTTAGAACTTATTCATCCTGCACAACCGAAATTTTATATCTGTTGAATGGCAACTCTTAAAACTCAATAGTATAGAAACAAATAACCTGATTAAAAATTGGCAAGGGTCTTGAATAGATAATTCTCCAAAGACAATGTATCAATGACCAAAGGTATATGAAAAGATGCTGAATGTCATTAATCATAAAGGAAATGCAAATAAAAACCACAATGAAATACAATCTCATACCTGTTAGGGTGGATTTTTTTTTTAAGATAACTGGTGTCAAGGATGTGGAGACCTTGGAACCCTTATGCATTTTGGGTGGGAATGTAAAAAGGTGTAGCCACTATGGAAAACAATTTAGAGTTTCCTCAGAAAATTAAAAATAGAAGTAGTATATGATCCAGCAAATCACACTTATGGGCATTTTTCCAAAAGAATTGAAATTAGAATTGCAGAGAGTTTATTGCAGCATTATTCACGATAGCCAAGATATATAAATGTCCATCAGTGGATGAATGGATAAAGAAGATGTGATATATACATACAATGGAATATTATTCAGCCTTTTAAAATAAGGCAATCCTGCCATATGTGACAACATGTGTGATCCTGGAGGACAGTATGCCAAGTGCCATAAACCAGTCACAGAAGGACATACGCTGCATGATTCTATTGGGTTGGCCAAAAAGTATGTTTGGTTTCTTCCATGAGATGGCTCTAGTGGCACTTAGCTGTCTTTAACTCCATTCAAAACAATTTTGTTGGAGATCGGAAGATGGCGGCGTAGGTAGACACACTGCGCCTCCTCGCACAACCAGAACTGACAGAGAATCGAACAGCAAGGGGGACTGACACCAAGGAAACAGAAAATAATCATTCATCCAGACTGGTAGGAGGGGCGGAGACGGGCACCGGGGTGGAGAGGACTCCTGTGGCTGTGGCGGGACTGAGACTGGCGGAGTGTGGGACAAATGGCGCAGGCAGTCCGAGCACTAGCAGACCCTGCGGTCCCACATTTGCACAGATAAACCCAGAGGGCCGGACTCAGAGTGGCGGGTAGCACCTTGCGGCACCACATTCGCCCACAGATAAACCGGACAAACGGCGGGCAGCGAAGCAGACCGCTCCGCAACCCAGGGCTCCAGCTCAGGGAAATAAAGCCTCAAACCTCTGATTGAAAGCGGCCCTGGGGGTTGGGGCGGCAGGAGAGACTCCCAGCCTCACAGGAGAGGTTGTTGGAGAGACCCACAGGGGCCTGGAGTGTGCACAGGCCCACTTACTCCGGAACCAGCAACAGAGTGGCCCAGTTTGATCGTGGGTATCGGAGTGGAAGATTGAAATCCGGAGGAGAGTGAGGCGGGCACCATTGCTCCCACTCGGCCCCTCCCCCACGTACAGCGTCACAGCGCAACGACCAGCATTACCCCTCCCCGGTGAACACCTAAGGCTCCGCCCCTTAAAGTAACAGACGCGCCAAGACAAACAAACAAAAAAATGGCCCAAACGACAGAACACTTCAAAGCTCCAGAAAAAATACAACTAAGCGACGAAGAGATAGCCAACCTATCGGATGCACAGTTCAAAGCACTGGTTATCAATATGCTCACAGACTTGGTTGAATCTGTTAGAAAAACAGATGAAAAAATGAAGCCTATGCTAAGAGAAACAAAGGAAAATGTACAGGGAACCAATAGTGATGAGAAGGAAACTGGGACTCAAATCAATGGTATGGACCAGAAGGAAGAAAGAAACATCCAACCAGAAAAGAATGAAGAAACAAGAACTTGGAAAAATGAGGAGAGGCTTAGGAACCTCCAGGACACCTTGAAACGTTCCAACATCCGAATTATAGGGATGCCAGAAGGAGAAGAGGAAGAACAAAAAATTGAAAACTTATTTGAACAAATAATGGAGAACTTCCCCAATCTGGCAAAGGAAATAGACTTCTGGGAAGTCCAGGAAGCTCAGAGAGTCTCAAAGAAGCTGGACCCAAGGAGGAACACAACAAGGCACATCATAATTACATTACCCAAGATTAAACGCAAGGATCTACATCCAAGATTACTGTATCCAGCAAAGCTATCATTTAGAAGGGAAGGGAAGATAAAGTGCTTCTCAGATAAGGTCAAGTTAAAGAAGCTCATCATCACCAAGCTCTTATTATATGAAATGTTAAAGGGAGTTACCTAAGAAAAAGAAGATCAAAAATAGGAACAGTAAAAATGACAGCAAACTCACAGATATTAATGGCCACACATAAAACAAAAACGAGAGCAAACTAGGCAAACAACTAGAACATGAGGGTTGTCAATAAGGGAGTGGGAGGGGGAGAGGGGGATAAAGGTACAGAGAATAAGTAGCATAGATGATAGGTGGAAAATAGACAGGGGGAGGGTAAAAATAGTGTAGGAAATGTAGAAGCCAAAGAACTTATAAGTATGACCCATGGACATGAACTGTGGGGGGGAATGTGGGAGGGAGGGGGGTGGGCAGGATGGAGTGGAGTGGGGGGGTAAATGGGACAACTGTAATAGCATAATCAATAAATATATTAAAAAAACAATTTTGTTAGATTGTATTGTGACAGTTGTTATATAAGCATGCATTTTAAAAAACATCAAACTTGGTGAATTTTTGTGTAGCCATTGTAATATTGAAGATGGAGGAAAAATGCAACATTTTCAGCATATTATGCTTTGCTATTTCAAGAAAGGTAAAACGCAAATGAAATGCAAAAAAAGATTTGTGCAGTGTATGAAGAAGGTGCTATGACTGGTCAAATGTGTCAAAAGTGGTTTGTGAAGTTTCATGCCAGAGATTTCTCACTGGACAATGCTCCATGGTTGGGTAGATCCATTGAAGTTGATTGCAATTAAATTGAGACATTAATGGAAAACAATCAACATTATACCATGCAGAAGATAGCCAACATACTCAAAATATCCAAATCAGTAGTTATTGGTGAAAATAAAAAATATATCTTCATTTTTGTGGAAAACACTAAATGAACGTTTTAGCCAACCCAATATTTACATGAGGTGTTTAAAATAGTCAAACTCATGGAAGCAGAGAATAGAATGGTGGTTGCCAGGACTGTAGGGGAGGGAGAAATGAAGGGTTGCTTTTAATGGATATAGTTTCATTTATGCAAGATTTTTTTTTTTTACTATTGTTTAAGCTGTTACAGTTGTTCCCACTTTTCTCCCCTTCCCGTCCCTCACCCATGACCATCCTCTCCCCACCCCAAGCCACCCCCACAATGTTGTCCTTGTCCATAGACTATGCATGAATGTTCTTTGGTTAATCCCTTCACCATCTTTCATCCTTTCCCCCACCCCGTTTACAGCAGCTGTCGGTCTGTTCTATCTGAGCTTCTGTTAATATCTTGTTCATTAGTTTAATGTGTTCATCAGATTCCACATGTAAGTGAAATCATGTGGAATTTTTTTTTCACTGACTGGTTTAATTCTCTTAGCATAATTTTCTTTAGGTCCACCCATGCTGTTGCAAAATGTAAGTTTCTTCTTTTTTACTGCTGCATAAAATTTCATTGTATAAATGTAGCACAGCTTTTTAATCCATTCATCCACTGATGGGCACTTAGGCTGTTTCCAAATCTTGGCTATCGTAAGTATAGCACTGCTATAAACATAGGGGTGCATATTTTTTTGGATTGATGTTTCAGGATCTTTGGGGTATATTCCCAGAAGTGGAATTGCTTGGGCAGGGGAGAGCAATGGGCGGGGAATGGGGACAACTATAACTGAACAATAACAAAAAGTAATTCCATCTTTAATTTTTAAATGAGACTCCATATTTTTTTCCATAGTGGCTGCACCAATCTGCATTCCCACCAGCCTCACCAACACTTGCTGTCTGTTGATTTATATCAATTCTGAGAGGTATAAGATGATATCTCATTGAGGTTTTAATTTGCATTTCTCTGATGATTAATGATGTTGAACATTTTTTCATATGTCTACAGACCCTCAGTATGTCCTCTTTAGAGAAGTGGGTCTTGGGTCTTTTGCCCATTTCTTAATTGTGTTGTTTGTCTTCCTGGTGTTGAGTTGTATTAGTTCTTTGTATATTTTGGAGAGTAAACCCTTGTCAGATAAATCATCGGTGAAAATGTTCTCCCATACACTGACATAGTGAAAGCAGTGAAAGATGTTTTATTTCTTAAATAAAGCTTTGATGAAGATCTTTCAGCCTCCTATGTTGGCTGGGTTTATATCTCTAAAGCCTTCTCCTCTTTGGATTTCTTTAGCCTACATATGAGTAAAATCCAGCTTCTAAACTAGAAGTTGTGCTGTGAATCTAACACACACCAGGACAAGTCAAAGCAGCAGGCACCTGGTACTGAAGCAAAATATAGTCCTGAACCCGGCATGGTGTGGCTAGTTTGGAAAGGCTGGAGGCAGAATGTGTAGTGATTATCTACCACCCGGCAGCTGTTAAGAGAGTGTTAGGAGGGGAAAAAACAGTGTATCAGAGAGCTTCAGTTAAAGACAGTACAGACTCAGCTCTGTGGACAGGATTCTGCTCTGTGAAACTCAGTGGCCACAAATACCTAAGTGTAACTAGATGGCTTTGCCCCTTAGGGGAGCACTTTTGACCTAAAGATGTCTCACTAAATCTGTATCTTATACAAAGTTATGTGTACCAAGATGACAAATGGCATCTAGTAACTGTATGATAAGAAATTAAGAAGTGTAGAGAGGAAGGGGGAAAGGGAGGAGAGAGAGAGAGGAAGAGAAGACCAGAGCCTGTGCCTAGAGGAAGGGCCCTCTTCCTGCTTACTCTCACCTGCTCACTTTGTATTCTAAGACTGTATGTGGGGAGGATTTCTATTGTTCATGACAAGGGTCTGTCTCATAATTGAGGTACTGTCACTTAAGGATACAAGGAGGGAAGAGGCCAGTGGACGGTCTAAGATGGAAGATGGACCTGTGTTTAAGTTGCTATTCACTAGCTCTCTTATCTTTGGCATGTCACTCAGACTCTCTGGTTCTTGATAATTACGCTTTAACTCTGTAATGGGAGTGACAATAATCACTAACACATGTAGTGCCAATATATGTCATATACTCATTTATTCTTTACAGCCATCCTATTATTATCATCTCTGCTTTCTTGGGAAGGAAATTGAGGGACAGAGTGAGTAACCTGCCCAACAGTTCACAACTCCTTGGTAGTGGAGCAAGGATCTGAACCCAGGCAGACTGCCTCCAGGATCTGTTCTCAACCTTCTTCTTCTACTGCCTTTCCCATAGTAGTAAGATAATAATATGGGAAAACACTTATTACAGGGAGCTATTTGGTAATTGGTAGTGCTGGTAGAGAAATGGAGAGGCAAGGGAACAGCAAGAATTCTCATCTTCGTACCTGCATTGAGTGAGGAAAGAATCAGGTTGAATAGGTTTCTTTTTTTTTTTTTAACATACCCAACAAAAGGTGTGGAAATAGCATGGACCCTCATACATTTTCTAACTTATGCCCATAGATATACAATTCCAGAATGATTTTAAAAGGGGTTTTAGTATTTTTTTTACTTCTAACTTAAATATGAAACCAAATGCCTTCACATAAGTGCTTTAAAAATTAAACATACCCAGTGGATATATGTGAATGTGTACACATACAATTCATTATCTTGTAGCACTACTTGAGAGTCTTTTCATATCCATTTTCATCAGGCTTGCGCTTCACAGATAAGCTGCAATAAGGATGTTTTCAGGAAGTTCTGCGATTACTTTTCAGCAAATAAAATCATGTCTAGCCTTGTTGAAACATTTGAGTACATCGACCTTGCAAAGAAGACAAATAATAGACAAATCAAATTCTGTAAGTAAACAGTTACTCATATTTGAATCAAATGAAAAGATTAAACAATGACAAAAAAGAAACTCCATAATTCATTTTCTCTCTTCATTTACATTATAACACTAACTTTCTAAACTAGATTTTCAGAACAGTCCATTTTTAAATGAATGAAAGCCTTTAGATATCACTTTTAATGAAAAAGCAATTGATAAAAATAAAAGGAAATAGAAATCATTTTAAATATTTGTCTTATCTTAAATTTCTTATGTAGACATAAATGAATACATTTATTAAACTTCCACACAAAACATTCTTTCAAACTTTCTGAAAATGTTTGAAGTAATCAAATAGTATTTACTCTAAGGTTTCATCATTTTAAAATATGAAGGTTACATGTTTTACAAACAAAAATATTAATGTACTACCCCTTTGGTGATATCCCATCCATAGATGTCTTAGTTTTTGAAATCCATGAAAAATAAACTATCTTCTACCCACATTAACACTAACCATGGCAAATTACAAACTAAACAGATTTGAGTCATTCACATCTTTAATCTACAAAATATAGAATAAACCCAACATGAATGTATAATTTTCCCACCACTTTGGTTATTCTAAGTAATAAAATCTTCACTGTGTGTCTTGGAAGTGAATGTTCTACATTTTTATGAAGATATATACATTTTATTTTAAAGATGGGGATCAAAGAAGTTCTAGTTACAGTTTGAAGACCCGAGGTATGCACACTAAAAGCATAGAGAGTATTCCTGAGGGAAAGTGGAGTTCATACAAGGTTTAATCACAAACCTAAAATAACTGAAGACTTGTCAAGGAAAATGACATCCCAGAAGGCGCAGATATGTGTATCACTGTCTTAAAACGGATCATGGAAGCAACTTTAGAACAATTAAAGACATTGTGAGCCTAATTTTACAGAAGTATAAGGTCGGTAAAAAAAACTCTGATACAGATACCTATTTTTTGACCACAACTTTGATTAAGAAAATAAATATTATATATTTTTAACTACATATCCAATGGATTGAATGACTTAATGAATTCCAAACACCCATAGTTTGTCAAAAGAATCATTGTTTTAAAGAGTTATATTGATTTTTTTGATGTCAAAATTATACTTAGAATATGAATATTCTGATTCTCAAATGTGTGTACATAGTATTCAAAAGAAAAGGCATTAATAACATGTATGCTTTAAAATCTAGCTAAAATCAAGACAGTTATCAATCTTGTGAAACTTAAGAGTTTGCAGGATATACTTTACTTTCTTTGACCAAAAGTAGGTCGAAGAGCCATATTTCTTTGAAGTGCTTACTTACATAGTCAATTATCTTGGGAAAAATATAGCTTCTTTCTCTGGGGAAGAAATCCCACATAACAATGAAAATAAAATCTTTTTACAAAAAATTAAATTCATTGGGGTTACAATGGTAAGATTATAAAGGTTTTAAGTGTGCAATTGTATGATACATTATCTATAAATTGCAATGTGTGCCTACCACCCCAAAACAAATCTTCCTCTGTTACTTTATTATACACACATATGTTTTAAATGCATTTCCCTGAAATATGAAGTGTAATTAAATTCTTTTATTATAGATCCTATTATCCCTTTTTTAAGTTATATTAAAAATTCAATATGTAGTATTATCCAGCATGCAGCAGAGAAAATACCATCATAAATTTAAATTCATTCTCAAACAAGTTTTAGTTATTACAAAAATAAGTTTCCAAATCATACATATTTATCAGATAGTATATATATATGTCTTCCCTGACACAAAAGCCACTAAGAAGATCACCATGGCTGATGCAGTAAATTGTTTTCAGAGAACACTAGAAGCTGATTCTGCCTACTCTAATTTTCCTAGTTCTCACTTTACATGTGCACCTCTGCTCATTGTGTCTGCCTCTGTGTAATGTCCTCCCATCTTTCTCCTGTTCATTTATATTGTACTCAGCTGTGGAACTTAGTGATTATGGACATGCAGCTTACAGATGTTAGAACTGAAGCTTGAAAGAGGGCGCCCAGACAAAGTCATACAGCAGTCTGGGGCAGAGAGAGGGAACAGTCTCTCGATTATGTCCTGCTCCCACATGTAAACAAAAAAAAGAAAGTGTGGGAAATTTTAGCTTTTCCCTCAAGACTCAGTCTCAGTCTCCCACGTCAATAAAGTCATTTCTGACTATGTAGCAAAGGCACTGGTTCAAATGTAGGCTATACTGCCTACTTGCTCTGTGACCATAAATGAGTTCTTTTATCTCCATTATCTTAGGGTCCTATTTGGTAAAATGGAGAAAATAATAGCTCCTACCTCATAGGGTTGTTAAGAGCCTTGAAAAAGTTAATATTCACAAGTCACTTAGAATAATGCAAGGTCATATAAGTGTTCAACAAGCATTAGTTACTATAATTGTCCATGTTAATCACTCTTTCCTATTTTATAATTTCATGGATGCACTAAGTTAGCATTATTTTCTAGCTGTTTTATTTAGAATGTTAGTTTACTCCAGTTTTCTCTTCCCAGCTCAAGTCATTTCAGGGTAGGGACTGTGTTCTGTATTTCTTCTGTGTACCTCCATAGGGCCTAATACAGTGTTTGATGTAAAATAAGGACTCTGTAAATACTGGTTCTTTTTTCCCTGCTGGTTGATAAGATAGATAGATTTCTAATAATTGCAATTCTGGCAAGCTTTTAGAAGATCTAAAAAAATGCCAATTAAAATATGATAGCAGTATAATATGCTAGTGCTCTGTTTAAAAAATAAAAAAAGCAAAGACCACTACCTACTCAAGAGTATTTGAAGGTACATTAAAAAATCCCCAGAATACATACTTAGGGTGGTTTTAGGAGTAGTGGATAAGAAGATAGGATATTTTGTGTTATTGCCAGAGTAATTATGTAAGACACTACTAGATACTTTCAAATTGTGTATTGATACCCTAGTGATATTATTCTAAGCCCTGAATTCTGGACAGCACTTTACTCAGACACATTTTTTTTGCATTTTTATTTTTATTTTATTTTTTAAAATATATTTATTGATTATGCTATTACAGTTGTCCCATTTCCACTCCTTCACTCCACTCCATCCTGCCCACCCCCTCCCTCCCATATTCCCCACCTATAGTTCATGTCCATGGGTCATACTAATAAGTTCTTTGGCTTCTACATTTCCTACATTATTCTTACCTTCCCCCTGTCTATTTTCCACCTATTGTTTATGCTACTTATTCTCTGTACCTTTCCCCCCTCTCTCCCCCCCCACTCCCCTATTGATAACCCTTCATGTCATCTCCATTTCTGTGGTTCTGTTCCTGTTCTAGTTGTTTGCTTAGTTTGCTTTAGTTTTTGTTTTAGGTGTGGTTGTTAATAACTGTGAGTTTGCTGTTATTTTGACTGTTCATATTTTTTGTCTTCTTTTTCTTAGATAAATCCCTTTAACATTTCATATAATAAGGGCTTGGTGATGATGAACTCCTTTAACTTGACCTTATCTGACAAGCACTTTATCTTCCCTTCCATTCTAAATGATAGCTTTGCTGGATAAAGCAATCTTGGATGTAGGTCCTTGCCTTTCATGACTTGGAATACTTCTTGCCAGCCCCTTCTTGCCTGCAAGCTCTCTTTGGAGAAATCAGCTGACAGTCTTCTGGGAACTCCTTTGTAGATAACTGTGTTCTTTTCTATTGCTGCTTCTAAGATTCTCTCCTTCTGCTTAATCTTAGGTAATGTAATGATGATGTGCCTTGGTGTGTTCCTCCTTGGGTCCAGCTTCTTTGGGACTCTCTGAGCCTCCTGGACTTCCCAGAAGTCTATTTCCTTTGCCAGATGAGGGAAGTTCTCCTTCATTATTTGTTCAAATAAGTTTTCAATTTTTTGTTCTTCCTCTTCTCCTTCTGGCACCCCTATAATTCGGATGTTGGAACGTTTCAAGATGTCCTGGAGGTTCCTAAGCCTCTCCTCATTTTTCTGAATCCTTGTTGCTTCGTTCTTTTCTGGTTGGATGTTTCTTTCTTCCTTCTGGTCCACACCATTGATTTGAGTCCCAGTTTCCTTCCCATCACTATTGGTTCCCTGTACATTTTCCTTTGTTTCTCTTAGCATAGCCTTCATTTTTCATCTAATTTGTGACCAAATTCAACCAATTCTGTGAGCATCCTAATTACCAGTGTTTTGAACTGTGCATCTGATAGGTTGGCTATCTGTTCACAGCTTAGTTGAATTATTTCTGGGGCTTTGATCTGTACTTTCATTTGGGCCATTTTTTTTTTTGTCTCAGCTAGCCTGTTACATGAAGGGGCGGAACCTTAGGTGTTCCTCAGGGGCGGGGTAACGCTGGTCGCTGCAGCTGTGAGGCTGTACATGGGGGAGGGGCCAAGAGGGAGCGTTGGTGCTTGCTCCACTCTCCCCTGGATTTTAGTCACTCCCTCTGCTACCCACAATCAAATTGGGCCCCTCTGGTGCTGATTCCCATGTGAGTGGGCTTGTGCACACTCTAGGCCCCTGTGGGTCTCTCCAGTGAACTCTCCTGTGATGCTGGGCGTTACTCCCGCTGCCACCTCAATCCCAACAGGTGTTTCACTCAAAGGTTTGAGGCTTTATTTTCCCGAGCTGGAGCCCTGGGTTGTGCAGTCTGTTTCGCTCCCCCACCATTCCTCTTGGTTTATCTATGTGCGAATGTGGGACCCCGGGTATCTGCTAGCGGTCACACTGCCTGCCCCGTTCATTCCACAATCCGCCATGTCTCTGAGTCTGGCCATGGTAACGAGAGTCCCCCGCCCCAGCTGCCCGTCTCTGCCCCTCCTACCTGTCTGGATGAATGTTTCTTCTTTAACTCCTTGGTTGTCGGACTTCCATGTGGTTCGATATTCTGTCAGTTCTGGTTGTTTTTTGTTTTTAAATTGTTGTTGTCCTTCTTTTGGTTGTGCTGCGCCTCCATCTTGGTTTTTTCTCCCACATTTGCCTACTCAGACATATTTTTAGTGCATGTTCTTGGCTACAAATAAGAATTGCTTGGTGAAGGGTTTTTTTTTTTTAGATTTTATTTATTTTTTAAACAGGGGAAGGGAGAAAAATGGAGAGAAACATCAATGTGTGCTTGCCTCTTGAGCAACCCCCACTAGGACCTGGCTGGCAACCCAGGCGTGTGCACTGACTGGGAATCGAACCTGCAAACCTTTGGTTCACAGTCTGGTGCTCAATCCACTCAGCCATACCAACCAGGGTGCTTGTTGAGCTTTAAAAAAACAACAACAACAACAACAAAAAACGTTCATTACCCAGGCTTTACCCCAACCAGTTATCTCGGAATCTCTGGCACCAATATTTATTGTCTCCTCAGGTGTCTCTTCAGTAGTTCCATGTTGGGGAATTACTGTGCCAGCCTGTTAGGCTGCAGGACTGTTGTTTGGTGACACATTTATCCAGGGTATGGCATATGGTAATTATGACAATATAGCTACCTTATAAAATTCTGTCATGTAATATGCAGCCTAGACATTGACTTGTTTTCTAAGAGTTTTGAGGAATGAGGAGATACTTGAATGTGAATCCTCTTACCAAGGCTCTGAGACCCTGAAACCTTATTTTGTTTGTTTCATTTCCCTTCCCACAGTGATTGTGGCTGGAACTTGTGTTTTCCTTTTTGGCCAGGCTGACTCCTACAGATGTGTCATTTTCTACACACTGGTTCTCTGATTTATACCTGACCAGAGGGGAGTGGCAATTCCTGAGTCACCTTCAGCACTGTGTGATTTCCCTGGGAATCTCTTATCCTTTCTAACCTTGTACTTTCTCTGGCTTGAAGAATTTTTTCTCAAGATGCAGCTTTAAAAGAAATAAATTCTTGAATGAGAAGAAGAGCATTTTTATGCAATATAAAAATAAAGACTTATTTTTCTTTTTTTCTTTTTTTGGCCAATATGACCTACTATTCTGAACAACTTCCTATTCTAGAAGATCTATTTCACTAGTTAATGTAACATATTTGTTACAATTCCCATCTTTTATTTTTATAGTTATATTATTCTTGTAGTTACTGAGAAAACATTTCTTGGCTATCTGTGATGTGTCAGGTACTGTGATAGTTGCTTGGAATATAAAGATAAAAGACCTAGTCCATCACAGGCTTCTTGTGCAATGATGGAAGAATGCATTGTATGAACTGCTATGACAACATGGGCATCTATCCAAACATGGGGCTACTCAACTACAAACTGTCATATGCATTGAACCTTTTAATTCTCACTATAACTTCAGGACACAAGGGGCATGGTGTTCCATTTTTACAGGCAAGAAAACAGGATCTCAGAGAGAATAAGTCATTTGCCCACTTCACAAAACCATTAAATGGATGTTTTATTTAACTGCCCATTACTGGCAATGTTTTTAATACTATTTTTATTAATACATTTTATTTTTAGAGCAGTTTCAGTTCATAGCAAAATTGAGTGGAAAGAACAGAGATTTCCCATATACCCTCATCCCCACCCCCACATACGATCTCCCATACCATCACCATCCTACACCACAGCAATACACTCATCACAACAGATGAACCTATATTGACTCATCATTATCACTCAAAGTCCATAGTTTACGTTAGGGTTCACTTGTATTGTACATTCTGTGAGTTTTGAAAAATACATAATGACATGTTTCCCCAATTGTAGTATTATACAAATTCATTTAACTGCCCTAAAAATTCTCTGTGCTCCACTTGTTCATCTGTCTCTCACTCCTAACCCCTGGCAAACATGGATCATTTTACTGTCTCCATAGCTTTACCTTTTTCAGAATGTTATATAGTTGGAACTATACAGTATTATGCCATTTGGGACTGGCTTCTTTCATTTAGTAATATCTATTTTATTTTTTTCCCTGTGTTTTCATGGCATGATAGTTCATCTCTATTTAGCTCTGAGTCCATTTTTTGGCTCTACCACAGTTCATTTATCCATTAACTTACTGAAGGAGATTTTGGGTGCTTCCAAGTTTTGATAATTATGAATAAAACTAGTATAGATATCCCTAGGCAGGTTTTTGTGTGGACATAAATTTTCAGTTTCTTTGGACAAATAGTAAAGAGTGTGATTACTGGATCATATGGTAAGAGTATATTTACCATATTTTGCCATGTATAATGTGCTCCCGTGTATAATGCACACCCACATTTTTGGCCCAAACTTTCAGGAAAAGAGGTGTTTCATTTTAATTTTTTAATTCAATTTTTTGTTTATATTTAGAAACAAAACTAATTATCGTGTTCTATTATTTTGCATATGAATACCATTGTTGCTTTTGAGAGTCACACTTTCAATGCATAAGCATAAATAAAAGAATTAAAAACATTTATATAGATATGGAATTAGTACTACCCATGTATAATGCACACCCTTATTTTTCCTTCAAAAATTTGGACAAAAACGTGCGCATTATACATGGCAAAATACGGTACTTTTGTAAGAAAATGTCAAACTGTCTTCCAAAGTGGTTATACCATTTTTCATTCCCACCAGCAACAAATAAGTTTTCTTGTTGCCTCACATCCTAGCCAGCATTTGATGTTGTCAGTGTTTTGAACTTTGGCCATAATAAGTATGTAGTGACATTTCATTGCTGTTTCAACTTGTAATTCTCTAATGATATAAAATGTTGAACATTATTTATATGCTTATTTGCCATCTGTGTGTCTTTTTGGTTGAGGTGTCTATTCAGATCTTCTGCCCATTTTTAAATGTTGAGTTATTTTCTTAGTATTGTCATTTGTATCTGAGGTAAACGTGAGGCAGTCACCTTACTGAAAAGAGGGAAAAAGCATCTCTTGATAGCTTAGCTGGGAGGCATCATGGTTTCAGTGTTGAACACAAGCAATTTCAGAGCATCAACACCAGACAAAATCACTCTGAAACTGTGATGATTTGGTATAAAAATGAGACCACCTTGTAGTCATGCTTGAACATAGACAAAAGCAAGGACCTGGCACAAACTACCAAAATGACCATTTTCCTCTTCATGCTAACATAACTGTTGCTGCTCTTTTTCAATCACAGATTTAGCCCTACTTAATTCCTCATATGTCCTAATAAAAATTAAGGTACTTAGTGATAAAATTGCCCTCACTTTCTGGTAGCACCACATCCAGAAGTGAAGCCATCTTTCCCTGTAACTTCCCCAACAGGACTGGGCAAGAGATGGGTGGGGTGTTCCCAAGATTCAGGACTTTCAGTACCAAACTTGGGAAATTCTGAGGCCAACCTGATCACCCTATTCTCTAAAATAATGTAACAGAAGCCAAGATATTTTAACAAGCCCCTCCTAACATCCTCTCTCTGAGATACCTTCCAGTTTGTGATGAAATTTGTTCTCCTTTACTGTAAACACTTCCAGTAAATCCAACTGCAGGTGGGATCCTCGTGGTCTTTGGTGATGTACAAGACCAATCAACAAAATCAAAGCAAAGCCAATACTGTAGCAATGGATTTATTAGTTTATTTCTTAACAATAATGCTTTAAATGATTAATTTGCTTCTAACAATAGAAAGTAGAAAGTTGCACAATTTACAGAGAAGCCCAACAGCATGATGAATCTTAATATAAAAGAAAAATGTTCAGAAAATATTGTTATACCACAATAAGAAATAATTCATTTTGTTGTTTTAATCACAAACTTCCCTTCCTTTCTGTCTCTCAGGGATCATGTCTGACCACCAGTTTGGTAACCAGTTTATGTGCAGCGTGGTGGCCTCTCATGTGAGTCATCTGCCCACAACCAACCTCAGCTTTGTCTGGATTGCTCCACCTGCTGGCACAGGCTGTGTGAATTTCATGTAAGTACCCACAGTGTCTGAGACCAGCGCGGAAGGCAAATATGCCTCTCATTGGGTTACATACTGGCTAACTATTTAAATGTATTACTTTAACAAGTTTGACTATAAAGCAATTAATTTTGGTGTCAAAAAAAAGATGAAAACTTTTAAAAAGTAACTTTATTTTTTAATATTTATTAATATCTCAAGAGTTCTAAATTAAATTTTAGCTGACAAAAATACACAATAAGATCAAAATATGTGAAGAAATAAATGCCATATGAAATTTTTGTTTACAAAATAAGTTGAAAACAAGTATTAAAAAATGCCATGAGGCTTCATATACATTTTGGAAGAAGACCACAAAATTAGCTTTCTGTTTTCTGACAATTAAGAGGGAATGTGATTGGTTAAGAGATTCGTGATGATGAGAAGTCAGGGACTCTGTAGAAACTTAATAACTCTCTCATGTGCTTTCATTGAGAGGAAATGGAAATGTAATGAGTAATGCTTCAATAGCATCCTTAGATAAACACTGCACTATGGCTCAAAGGCTGTGACTTATGACATCTCTCAACATAGATTATACCCCTACCACTGCCCCAGAATCACCACTCCTTGTCTTCATTAGTCATCTTTTTTTATATCACTTTTTCACTTCTAACATATGATATAATATATATTTAATTATGCATATTCATTGTCTCTTTCTGCTGAAATGCAAATTTCTTGAAGGCAAGAAGTTTCTTTTCTGTTTTGTTCACGGATTTGCCCCAACTGTCTAAACAAGTCCCTGATATACATTAAGCATTCACTAAATATTACTGAATGAATAAATAGGCTAATGGAACAAGGTCAAAGGCAATTCAGAAACAGCATTCTATGGCAGTCAGGTAAAAGAGCTGGATGGCTTATCGAAATGGTTTTCTATTCCAACCTTCTGTTCAGACAACAAAATCCCATAAAATATTCATACTCCAAAATTCACCACTAACTTTACTTCTCCTTTAATAGCATACAGTTCAGAGTCAAGCGTTCCTATGGCTCCCACATCACTGATTATATACTCCTTCTGCCTATCCTCTGGGTTAGGGAATGCAAACATCAGATTCATCCCACCCATCTGGTTGACATATAATCCCATCATTTTCTCCCTCAGGATGTTTGTCATACTTGAACTCATTCATTCCAGTACCTCTTGCTAAGATTATTGATTGCAATATCTTCCTAACTGATCAGTTCACTTCTAGCCTATTTTTCCCCCAGTCCATCCTGAACATTGTCATCCAACTAATGTTCCTAAGGTAAAACCTTCACCACTCAAAACTTGTTTGCTCCCAAATTTCCATCTGAAGGCTATCCTTTCGATAGGCTCTTCCCAGTCTGGATGTTTATTGTCTTCTCTTATCTCCCATAGCATGTACCTCCTGATAGGACACTAATTGATGATGAGGCTTCCTACAATTTCCTAAACATTTTGTGATATTCTTTCTCTTCCCATCCTTTTTCCTTAGCCCAGAATGCTTTTTTCTCTCTCAATTCCAGTTGTTTAAATCCTACCCATTCTTTAAGAACTGTTTAAAATGCTAACTCTCCCCTGCTTCCACCCTCCCCCTTGGTTTTTGCCCATGTGTCCTTTATAGTAGTTCCTGAAAACCCTTCCCCCCACTGGCTGAGGAGGAGGAGAGTGGTGGGGAAAAAATGCAGACAACTGTAACTGAACAACAATAAAGTAATTTAAAAATAAATAAATAAATAAATAAAATGCTAACTCTTCCATAATGATTTCCAAGACCTCAATAACTGCAGTGATGTGTAATGTCACATTTTGCTTGTAACTCGATTATAGTGCTGATTATATTTTACTGTATACTTATTTGAGTTAATTTCTTGCCTTTTCTGTTAGATTAGATTGGACAGGGACAACTGCTTATTGCTTTGTGATTCCTCCACAGTTGGTACAATACCTCAAACAGAGAAATCATGGAAAATGCACCTTGAATTATATGGTGTTCAGCGCTGTCTTTTCCTTTAGTTGAATAGTAATCCCTGACTCTCTTTGCATTCTTATTTTACTCATGTTGGCACTTAGAAGGATAATTTAAATTCTTCTCATGCATAACTTTTTAATTCAAAACAAGAATTATTTTTTGGAAGAACACAAAGTAATAAATTTATGTCAACAATATAGAACTACCTACTTCCAAATAATATTGCTTTTCATTGACTCTATTTAAAAATGATATTTGATGGCATATGGCCTCACTTTTCCTCGGACATCAAACTCTATTTTCTGATGAGAAATAACTTAGGTATTTTAAGTCTTAACCTCAAGGAATATTTTCTTAGCAGTTGGTCAAAAAAGTACAGTGTGGTCAGAATTAGCTTTTGCAGACTGCAAAGAAGTTTATACACCCTCATTCACATTTCCCAATAAAATTTTGATGATGGAATTTGCATGTTTTAGCATTCTTAATAACATTAAGTCTCTGCTAACATAATCCATGACTATGTTGCTTAGAGTAGCTGCTTCTTATGTGGGCAAGATGCTTTGGCTGATTTCATTTGCTAATTAGTATGTGACAAAGGACAGGAAAACTGAAGTTTGAACACGGACCACTAAGTAACTTATTTCAAATTTTCTGAAATAAAGTCTTACAATTTCTTACCTTTGTTCCTTACTACACTATTTATTATGTGTTCAGTAGAGCTATATAGAGTTAGCATCTGTAATTCATATGTGCCCAGCAATACTTGAAGAGGATTGCTAATGTTCAACATTAAATTTATTTTATTTTTTAATTTAATCTTTATTCTACTTTTTCTATTACCATTTAGTCCCCTTATACCCCTTTCCCCCAGCAATCACCACACTGTTGTTTGTGTCCATGAGTCCTTTTTCTATTTTGCTTAATCCCTCCAATCCCTAGCCTCCCCCACCCAGCTGTCATCCTGCTCCCCATCTGAGTCTGTCCGTATTTTCCTTGTTACTTCAGTTTGTTCATTAGATTCTACATATGAGTAAAACCATATGGTATTTGCCTTTCTCTGACTGGATTATGTCACTTAGCATAATGTTCTCCATGTCCATCCAGACTGTCGCAAAGGGTAAAATTTTCTTCTTTTTTATGACCAAGTAGTATTTCACTGTGTAGGTGACCCACAGTTGTTTTATCTACTCATCTATTGATGGACACTTGGGCTGCTTCCATAACTTAGCAATTGTAAATAATTCTACAATGAACTTGGGGTGCTTATGCTCTTTCAAATTAGTGTTTTGGATTCCTTGGGATATATTCCCAGAAGTGTGATTACTGGGTTGAAAGGCAGATCCATTTTTAATTTTTGAGATATCTCCCTTCTGCTTTCCACTGTGGATGCACCAATATGCATTCCCACCAACAGTACAAAAGGGTTTCCATTTCTCCACATCCTCATCAGCACTTGTTGTTTGTTGATTTATTGATGATGATCATTCTGACAGGTACGAAATGATATCTCATTGTGATTTTCATTTGCATTTCTCTGATGATTAGTGACATTGGACATCTTTTCATATGCGCATTGGTCATCTGTATGTCCTCTTCAGAGAAGTGTCTATTCAGGTCTTTGCCAATTTTTTAATTGGGCTGTTTGTGTTTTTGGTTTTGAGTTTTTAAGTTCTTTATAAATTTTGGATATTAAGCCCTTATCAGATATATTGGCTAATATGTTCTCCCATTCTGTTGGTTGTATTTTTATTTTGTTGGTGATTTCCTTTGCTGTGCAAAAATTTTTTAGTTTCATTTATTTATTTTTTTGTTTCTCTTGCCTGGGGAGATATATCCAATAAAATATTGCTATAAGCAATGTCTGAGATTTTGCTGCCAATGTTTTCTTCTAGGATTTTTATGGTTTTGTTCTAACATTTAAGTCTTTGATCCAATTTGAATTTATTCTTGTGTGTGGTGTAAGAAGGTAGATGGAACTGGAGAACATTATGCTAAGTGAAATAAGCCAAGCAGTGAGGGACAAATACCATATGATCTCACCTTTAACTGGAACATAATCAACAAAAGAAAAAAGCAAACAAAATATAACCAAAGTCATTGAAATTAAGAGCAATCTAACAATAGCCAGAGGGGAGAGGGGAGGGGACAGTGGGAGGAAGGGTTTTCAGGAACTACTATAAAGGACACATGGACAAAACCAAGGGGGAGGGTGAAAGCAAGGGAGGGAGGTGGGTTTGGCTGGTGTGGGGGAGAGGGCTGGGGAGAAAATACAGACAACTGTAATTGAACAACAATAAAATATTTTTTTTAAAAAAGGTGGTCTACTTTCATTTTTTTGTACATATCTGTCCAATATTGCCAACACCATTTATTAATAAACTATCTATAGACTATTGTATGTGCTTGCTTTCTCTGTTGAATATTAATTGAATATAAAGGTGTGGGTATTTCTGGACTCTGTATTCTGTTCCATTGATCTATGTGTTTGTTTTTATGCCAGTACCATGCTGTTTTGATTACTATGGCCTTATAATATAGTTTGATATTAGATAGTGTGATTCTTCCAATTTTATTCTTCTTTTTCAGGATTGCTACTGGTATGTGGGGCCTTTTGTGGTTCCATATAAATTTTTGAAATATTTGTTCTAGACTGGTGAAATATGTCATTAGAATCTTGATAGGAATTGCATTGAACCTATAGAGTGCTTCAGGTAGACTGGACATTTTAATGATGTGAATTCTTCCCATCTATAAATGGTATGTGCTTCTACTTATTTGTATTTTCAATTTCTTTCTTCAATGTCTTATAATTTTCCTAGTACAGGTCTTGTATATCCTTGGTAAGGTTAATTCCAAGGTATTTTATTTTTTGTAGCAATTGTAAATGGCATTGTTTTCTTAATTTCCCTTTCTATTAGTTCATTATTGGCATAGAAAATGCAACTGATTTCTGGGTATTAATTTTGTATCCTGATACTTTGCTGACTTCGTGTTTCAGTTCTAGTAGTTTCTTGGTGGAATCTTTGGGCTTCTCTATGTACAATATCACATCATCTGAAAATAAAGACAGTTTTACTTCTTCCCTTCTAACTTGGATACCTTTTATTTCTTCTTCTTTTCTGATGGTTGTGTCCAGGACTTTCAGTACTATGTTGAAGAGAGGCAAAAGGGGACATCCCTGTCTTGGTCCCAGTCTCAAGGGGAATGCTTGTGATTTTTGACCATTGAGTATGATGCTAGCACTGGGTTTTCATATATGACCTTTTATGTTTCTGTATGTTCCAATTAAACCCACTTTGCTGAGAGTATTTATCATAAATGTGTGCTGATTTTTATCCAGAACTTTTTCTGCATCTATTGATATGATTGTGTGGTTTTTATCCTTCATTTTGTTTATATGGGTAATCACATTTATTGATTTGTGAATGTTGTACCAAACTTGAATTCCTGTAATAAATCCCACTTGATCATGATGTATGATCTTTTTGATGAATTGCTATATTTGGTTTGCTAATATTTTGTTGAGGACATTGGTGTCTATGTTCATCAGGGATAGTGGCCTATAATTTTCTTTTTTTGTAGTGTCTTTAACTGGTTTTAGAATTAAGATAATTCTAGCCTCATAAAAATGGGTTTGGGGGCCTTTCCTCCTCTAGAATTTTATGAAATAGTTTGAACAGGAGAGATATTAGATCTTCTTGGAATGTTTGGTAAAATTCACCATCCAGTCCAGGGCTTTTGTTTGTTGGAAGTTTTTAGATTACTGCATCAATTTCACTAGGTGTTATCTATTTGGATTCTCTGATTCTTTCTGATCTAGTTTTGGAAGATTGTATGTTTCCAGAAATGTATCCATTTCTTCCAAGTTGTCTGGTATGATGGCATATAGTTGTTTGTAGTATTTCCTTACAATCCTTTTTATTCTGTGGTGTCATGGGTTTTTATTCCTCTTTCATTTCAGATTTTATTTATTTGGGTCCTCCCTCTTGTTTTCTTGATGATTTGGTTAAAGGTTTGTCAATCTGGTTTATCATTCTGGTTTGTCTTTTCAAAGAACCAGCTCTTAGATTCATTGATCTTTTATCATTTTTTAAGCCTCTATATTGTTTATTTCTTTTCTGATCTTTATTATTTCCTTCTTCTACTTACTTTGGGCTTTGTTTGTTGTTCTTTTTCAAGTTCCTTTGAGTATGAATTTAGATTGTTTATTTGAACTTTTTCTTGTTTTTGAGATATGCCTGTAATGCTATGAATTTCCATATTATGATTGCTTTCCCAGTGTCTCACAGATTTTGAGTTGTTTTGTCCTCATTTTCATTTGTTTCAAGATATTTTTTGATTTCTTCCTTGATCTTGTTGACCCATTTGTTGTTTAATAACATGTTACTTAGCTTCCATGTCTTTGAGTGTTTTTCAGTGTTCTTCTTGTGATTGATTTTTAGTATCAAAGCATTGTGGTTGGAAAAGGTGCTTAGTATTATTGCAGTCTTATTAAATTTATTGAGACTTGTTTTGTGTCTTAACATGTGGTCTATCCTAGAAAACATTCCATGGGCACTTGAAAAGTATGCATATTCTGCTGCATTGGGGTGAAATGCTCTGAAGATATCAATCAAATCCATTTGATCTACCATGTTGTTTAAGACCACTGTCTCCTTGTTGATTTTCTGTCTGGAAGATCTATCCATTGACTGTATTTCTGTCAATCTCTCCCTTATGTCCACCAAGATTTACTTCACATATTTAGATGCTCCTATGTTGGGTTTGTAAATGTTTATTAGGGTTGTATCCCCTTGTTGGATTGTTCCCCTTATCGTTATATAGTATCCTTCTTTGTCTCTTACTATAGCTTTGGTTTTAAAGTCTGTTTTGTCAGATATAAATACCTACCCCAGCTTTTTTTCCTTTCCATTTGCATGAGATATCTTCTTCCATCCCTTTACTTTTAGTCTGTGTGTATCTTTCAGTCTGAAGTGGGTCTCTTGGGAACAGCTAGAGATGTGTCCTGTTTCCTTATCCATTCAGCTACCCTATGTATTTTGGCGGGAGCATTTAAGACATTTACATTTAGGGTGATTATTGATAGATATGTAAATGGTGCTATTTTATTGTTAGACTATTTTCCTCTGGCTTTTTTCCTTTCTTTTTTTTTTTCTCTTCTTCTTCTTCTTAAAGCAAGTCCTTTAACATTTGTTGAAGCGTTGGTTTGGTATTAACAAACTCCTTTAGCTTTTTCTTGTCTGGGAAGCACCTTATACTTCCCTTCAATTTTAAGGGAAGCCTTGTCAGGTAAAGTAGCCTTGGTTGTAGGTCCTTGCTTTTCATCACCTTGAATATTTCACATCACTCCCTTCTGGCCTGAAATATTTCTGTTGAGAAATCAGATGACAGTCTAATTGGTGCTCCCTTGTAGGTAACTACCTGCTTTTCTCTTGTGGCTTTTAGGATTCTCTCCTTGTCTTTAAGCCTTGAAATGTTCATTATGATGTGTCTCATCATAATTAAAGTAGGCATCTTTGGGTCCAACTTTTGTGGGACTCTCTGAGCTTCCTGGACTTGTGTGTCTTTTTCCATCACCAGATTATGGAAGTTTTCAGTCATTGTTGCTTCAATAGGTTCTCAATCCCTGCTCATTCTCTTCTCCTTCTGGTATTCCCATGATATGGACGTTATTATGCTTCACATTGTCCAATATGTTTCTTAATCTCACCTCAATTTTTAGAATTCATTTTTCTTTTTGCTGCTCTGCCTGGGTGTTTTTTCTACCCTCTCTTCCAAATCACTGATTCAGTCCCCTGTTTCATCTAACCTACTGTGTATTTCTTTCAGTGTATTATTTATTTCAGATATTACATTCTTTATTTATGACTGGTCCTTTTTTATGGTTTTTATATCTTTTTTAATCCTGTTGAGTATCCTTATAATCATTACTCTAATGTGTCTATCTGATAAATTGCTTGCCTGTATTTCATTGAATTCTTCTTCTGAGAATTCTCTTTTTCTTTCATTCAGGGTCTATTTCTTTGTCTTCCCATTTTGGCTGTTTCTTTGTATATGTTTCTATGTATTAGGTAGATCTGCAAAGAGTCTGGTGTAGGCCTTTGTCAGATACTGCTTGTGACTGGCCTTGGGCAACCTGTTTGGAGCTGTCAGTGACCCACAGCATGTGTTTCCCTATGCTGGGCCTGTTTGTGTGCAGAAAGAACCAGGCTGTGCACCAAGGCTAGCTTTTATCAACACAGGGCATTGGAGAGGGTCAGCTGATGTCTCATAGAGCTCCCAGAGATCAGCTTTAGTTTTTAAACTAATCAATGATATAGCCTCTGGCTGTAATCTGCAGCCTGAGTTAAGCTCTACAGAGTAGGGCAGAGTAATTTCTATGGACAGACCTATTGCTTCCCCCCAAGCTGATTCAATTTAGAGAGGAGTGTTCTGCTTGAGAAAAAATGGCTTCTGCAGTTTGGGGAATGACTGAGCATGGGGATCCTGGCAGCTGTTTCTTTAGTTTTCTCCCCAGAGCCACCAACCCTAGCCTCTCCTCAAGTGTCTCTAATCCCCTCTGTCCTTCCTCTGCTGGAGCCTGTGAAAGTGGCTACAAACAAAGTGTTGTGCATTGGCCCTTTAAGAGGCTCTCTGAGTCTCCAGCTGTATCTTCCTGGCAGACAGAACCCCTGCTGCTTTTCACAGCTGAGTATTATCTGGGTTCCTTTCAGACTCTGATGCTGTAGGCTGGAGTGCCCAGTTTGGGGTTTAGACCCCACACGTCTCAGGGTGAACCACCTGGCCACTGAAATAGCCCTCTGGAACTTCAACTGCCATTCATGGGAGCCCAGCCAGCCCTCTTGTGCCTCCTCTGCCCTCCCTGCCAGTCTCATTGAGATGAAGTGGTTTTCTGTCTGTCCTTGGTTATAAGGCTTCTCCCCAGCTCATCTTCAGTTGGTTATTCCCAATGATTTCTCTACAATTTAATTGTAATTCCAGATTGATCCTGGGAGGAAGTTAGCATAGCTTCTGCTTACTTACTCCTCTGCCATCTTGGATCTGTCGACATTAATTTTAAGCATCAAACCAAAATAAAATAACCTATAAACCTATGGCATTTGAAAGTTAATATATCATGATTCTCTCTTTTAGGGTTAACCTCAAAAATTAAAGCTTTCACTCTTTAAATAGGAAGAAATGCTATTTAGAAATTGAACTCCAGCCATTTTTTATACCTTTGTCATATATTTTGTATAACTTTTTCTTGTTGTTACTTGTCATATCATTATTTAATTTTTCATATATGAGTTTTCTTTTTTAACTGATTTTAAATCCTCCAAGGTCATGTTAGGTGTTTTCATACCTAATAGTTCCTAATACTGAATGACAGACAATAGAAGGTCCTCAATAAAAATTTTAATAGCTCATAATTATATCATATTTCATTGATTCTGTGATACAGATTTTTTAAATATTTTCATATCTCTAAAGTAGAGTTGCATCTTATAATTGGCAGCATTTACTTTATTTTTTAATGTCTTACCATTGATAGTGTCTTGGATTTGAAGAAATTCAGCAACTAATATCTGTTATTTACCATGTGTGGTCTCCCTAGAGTGTCAGTTGAATTGACACTGTCCCTAATTCTGTAATCTCATATTAGAACAGCCAGTGTATGATGCAAACTCCGTGATCTTAAAACCAACTTATCTACTTAAATCCTTTTAAAAGTCTCATAATAAGAATAATGGAACATTTGAACTGAAATCCCAAACAATTACATAATGTGCTGTGTGTGCCATTCCCAAAGAAGAGCACACCGTATGAATAGACCAGGTTTTATTGCTAAACCACTTAGCCACATAGTAATTTGGGCCATCTTTTTTTTTACTGCCTTTCTCGTTAAAAATAATCAAGTGAGAGATATAGAGGAAAGGATAACCTGAGGGTAAACCTGCTGGCTGTACTGGTACAGATGTTTAAAATGGATAAGTAACTACAATTATTTTTGTCATTAGTTTCATGACACCTGTTGATAACATTTCAAGTGGTAATTTCACTCAGAGATCTGCTTAGTATACAGATCTTATAACAGTATAGTTTGTTTTTACTTTTATATTTGATTAGTCTCTAGTGACTAGTAAGCCTCAAGTTAAAACAGGCCCTTAATTATCCAAACTTCTTGGATGTATATTGCCATCCAAAATCCTAGTGGTGAAGAGGGGGTATGCAGAAAAGAGGTGGAGGAAGAAGAGGGGGAGGAGGATGAAGATGAGAAAGAGGAAGAGGAGGGAAAGGAGGAAGGTCAGAGGAGAAAGAAGTAGAAGAGAAGGAGGAAGAAAAGTAAGAAGAGAAGGAGGAGAGGAGGCAAAAGGGTAGGGACATGGCAAGGGGATGAGGGAGGTAAGGAAGGAATGAAGAAAATACCCAAGTCGTCCAACCCTAAATATTAGTGAGAAGCTGCCAGTAAAAGGGGGTTGTAAAATACCAATTGCAACATTTATTAATAATATTTATAAAAATTTACCATGTGTCAGCCACTGTTCTAAATTTACATCTTTTGATCCATTTTATTCTCATAGTAATTTCTATAAAGTAGGTGCTGTTATTATCTCAGTTTACAGATGAGGAAATTGAAGTACAGTAATGTTAAATAATTTCCTAATGTAATTCGCCTAGTGAATGGCAGCCTGGATTCAGAAGACAGTCCAGTTTCAAGCAGGTGATTTTTGCCACTTCACTGCAATTACCTCTAAAGTGATCACTTACCTGTTTTATTGGGGTAAAATACCCATGATATTGATACAGTGAAAATTAATTGAGTTTGCATTGTGGTATCAAAATCTCTCCACTTTTTAAAGTGCCTTTATGTTTCCTATCCTCATTCAAATATCGAGAGGCACTGATCTACACTTCTGAAATATGGAAAACACATTAGATGAAACATGTGTTTCATCTTGATATGTATGATGTAGATCCATTCATTGAATGCTGATGATATGTCATTCTTTGTCACAAGAGAATTCTAGATAGGGAAGGAATGTGTGAATTGAAGGCAAAATTTATCACCGTTAGATTTAGGTTTAACCACTAAGACAGATATGCTAGCATATTATTAGAATAAAATGCAACATAGAGGATCAAATTTGTGCCCAAATTAGTGACAATTTAACCTGAATAAACTCCCTCAAAACTGAGAAGTTCCAGTCAAGACGGTGGACTAGGTAAATGAGGTATATGCATCCCCCCACAACCACATCAGAATTACAACTAATCTACAAAACAACCATCCTTCAAAACTTCCTGAAACTACCTGAATAGAAGTTCTATAAGGATATAAAGAAGGCACACACAGATGTATATGCATATGTACACAAACAGATATTCTAAAGTTGTTTAGAACTGTACTCTCTAACATGGTAGCTATAAAACACAAGTGTAGCTATTTAAATTTAAATTAATTAAAGTAAAATAAAGTTAAAAATTCCATTCTTCCACGACACTAACCACATTTCAAGTTCTCAATATCTACATGTATCTAGTTACTATTATATTGGACAACATAAATCTAGAATATTTCTATTATAGAAAGGTCTAGCATGTCGTACTGTTTTAGAAAATCCAAGGGATTATCTTTTTCTCTAGTGTAACCTTCACATTTACAAAATGTAACCATGTACTTTAAAAGACATATAGAAGAAATAGAGTAAATCTTAGTATATTGCAATTGTCCTGTTAACATGCATCTTGCTAATTTGGCCAGTAGGGCAGTTTTATGTAAAAGCTAGTTACCTAACTTTTCATTTTAATGTTGTTTGTCAGTGTAGCAACCTCTCTGGTCCTTATCTTTACGGGCAATCATAGGTGACAGGTGAGGATTCCCTCTGGCTATTTTCCCATAGAGTGCTCAAGGCTTAGTGCTGCTCTTTGACTTCCCCTGGCTAAAGCACCTTTCCTATCCCTGCCCCTACCCTTGGGTCACGGTCCCTGCTCCCACCCCGCCAATCCCCCTTCTACTCCCTGCCACAATGCTTTAAATTCAGGGCATTTACAGTTACGCTCTTACCCCATGAAAATTTGCCACCACGTGCCTAATATTTAGTTACCTGGCTAGAAAGCTAATCATTATTATGAAAAGGAGTGATACCTTTAACTGGAACATAATCAACAGAAGAAAAAAGGAAACAAATATAACCAGAGACATTGAAGTTAAGAACAATCTAACAATCATCAGGGGGGAGTGGGGAGGGGACAGTGAGGAGAGGGGATTACAGGAACTACTATAAAGGACATATGGACAAAATCAAGGGGGAGGGTGGAGGTGGGGGAGAGAGGTGGGTTCAGCTGGGGTGGGGTGGAGGGATGGGGAGAAAATGCAGACAACTGTAATTGAATAACAATAAAAATTTTTAAAAAAAGAAAATGAGTGATAATGGAATTTAGAAAAACATTTGATGACGATGATGATAGTAGTAGTAAAAAATACAACTTCCATTTATTGAGCACCTGTGTACTAAGCCACCTACTAATTCCTCTATGTTCCCAGAATCACTATTACTAAAGGAAGAGCTTAAAGAAGTCACAGAACTAGGTCTGGTTGGACCCAAAATGTGTCCTTTTAACTATTATCCTTATTACCATTCTATGTCACTTTTAAAATCATAATTATGATAGTATTGCAATTTGGGAGATGTCTGCAATATTAAGTGACAAAAGCATAAACTCATTTCTGCAACTTCAAACACATCAGAATTAATTTTCCAGAGGACTTCTGGCATCACTGAAGACTGAGTTGGCATGGCAGAAATTCTTTCCAATGAAATCACATAGAACCTGTGAACCTTTAACTAAAATGAGAAAAAAATGTATATATAGTGTGCCCAGAAAAGTACAGCCACTGTTAATATAATGAGAACTGATGTATGTAACCTGGCAGCCAAGGAGAGTGGACTGAAACAGTCTTTGCTAGCTAAAAAAGATAAATAAAATAAATTAGCACTGATATAGATCATAGTAACCTTCAGAATATCAAAGACAGTGAGAACAAAATCTCAAAGGCAACCAAAGAGGAAAGACAAATTACCTGTAAGTTAAATTTGGTGTCATCTTCTCATCAGCAACAAGATATGTCAGATGACAATTAAATAAATCTTCAAATTTGGGAAGGAATGTAATTGTCATTTTAGAATTGTGTACGTAGATAAGTTATCAGTTTAAGAAAAAAAAGACACTTTCAAAAAATAGGGTTGCTTATTTTTACTGTACATACATCATTTTAAAGCAAGTTTTTAAAGAATGTACTTCAGTAAAAAAAACAAAACTCAGAAGAAATATGTAGGATAAATGAAATTACGGTGTGAAATTTTGTTGTAATAATTAACAATAATAATAATCAGTAAGCGCATTAGAAACTCTAGGAACTGAAAACACAAATTATTTATTTATGAACTATACACCAATATCTATTTTAGGATAGAATTTTAAGGCAAAGAATAACTACAATAATAAGAAACTTCAGTAGGTAAATTGTAGGGAAATTGGTATTAAAGTTTTCTGTGGTCCTCCAATTGTTCTGGAAGAACATCGTTGGCTTAGTTAAATATGATTGTTAAAAAGTTAAATGTAGAGGAGAACCAAGATGGCGGCGTAGGTAGACTTACTGCGCCTCCTCGTACAACCAGAACTGACAGAGAATCAAACAGCAAGGGGAACCAACACCAAGAAAATAGAAAATAACCATTCATCCAGACTGGTAGGAGGGGCAGAGACGGGCACCGGGGTGGAGAGGACTCACGTGGCTGTGGCGGGACTGAGACTGGCGGAGTGTGGGACAAATGGCGCAGGCAGTCTGAGCACTAGCAGACCCTGCGACCATACATTTGCGCAGATAAACCCAGAGGGCCGGACTCAGAGTGGCGGAGAGTGGGGCAGGCAGAGCAGCGGGTAGCACCCCGCTGCACCACATTCGCCCACAGATAAACCGGACAAACGGCAGGGAGCGAAGCAGACCACGTAACCCAGGGCTCCAGCTCAGGGAAATAAAGCCTCAAACCTCTGATTGAAAACGCCCGTGGGGGTTGGGGCGGCAGCAGGAGAGACTCCCAGCCTTACAGGAGAGGTTGTTGGAGAGACCCACAGGGGCCTAGACTGTGCACAGGCCCACTTACTCGGGAACCAGCACCAGAGTGGCCCAGTTTGATTGTGGGTAGCGGAGTGAAAGATTGAAATCCGGAGGAGAGCGAGGCGGGCGCCATTGCTCCCTCTCGGCCCCTCCCCCATGTACAGCGTCACAGCGCAACGACCAGCATTGCCCCGCCCTGGTGAACACCTAAGGCTCCGCCCCTTAAAGTAACAGATGCACCAAGACAAAAAAAAAAAAAAGAAAAAAAAGGCCCAAATGACAGAACACTTCAAAGCTCCAGAAAAAATACAACTAAGTGAGGAAGAGATAGCCAACCTATCGGATGCACAGTTCAAAGCACTGGTTATCAATATGCTCACAGACTTGGTTGAATCTATTCGAAAAACAGATGAAAAAATGAAGCCTATGCTAAGAGAAACAAAGGAAAATGTACAGGGAACCAATAGTGATGAGAAGGAAACTGGGACTCAAATCAATGGTGTGGACCAGAAGGAAGAAAGAAACATCCAACCAGAAAAGAATGAAGAAACAAGAACTTGGAAAAATGAGGAGAGGCTTAGGAACCTCCCGGACGCCTTGAAACGTTCCAACATCCGAATTATAGGGGTGCCAGAAGGAGAAGAGGAAGAACAAAAAATTGAAAACTTATTTGAACAAATAATGAAGGAGAACTTCCCTAATCTGGCAAAGGAAATAGACTTCCGGGAAGTCCAGGAAGCTCAGAGAGTCCCAAAGAAGCTGGACCCAAGGAGGAACACACCAAGGCACATCATAATTACATTACCCAAGATTAAATGCAAGGACCTACATCCAAGATTACTGTATCCAGCAAAGCTATCACTTAGAATGGAAGGGAAGATAAAGTGCTTCTCAGATAAGGTCAAGTTAAAGAAGTTCATCATCACCAAGCCCTTATTATATGAAATGTTAAAGGGAGTTACCTAAGAAAAAGAAGATCAAAAATAGGAACAGTAAAAATGACAGCAAACTCACAGTTATTAACGGCCACACATAAAACAAAAACGAGAGCAAACTAGGCAAACAACTAGAACATGAGGGTTGTCATTAAGGGAGTGGGAGGGGGAGAGAGGGGGAAAGGTACAGAGAATAAGTAGCATAGATGATAGGTGGAAAATAGACAGGGGGAGGGTAAAAATAGTGTAGGAAATGTAGAAGCCAAAGAACTTATAAGTATGACCTATGCACATGAACTATAGGGGGGAATGTGGGAGGGAGGGGGGTGGGAAGGATGGAGTGGAGTGGGGGGGGAAATGGGACAACTGTAATAGCATAATCAATAAATATATTAAAAAAAAGTTAAATGTATAGAACAGAAATAAAGTATAACTTTTAAAATACAGGAGGGGATAGTAAAAAGATTAAACAAAAATTAATTCATTAGAAGGAGAAAAGGCAAATATAAAAGGCATAGGAATATAAAATATCATATAAATACATACATATATTTACAATAAATGTAACCAGGTTACATTTACCAGTTAAAATACTGTTACTTTCATACTGCAAATTCAAAAACCCAGCAATATATTGCTTCCAAAAGACAAACCTAAACATAATACCATAAAAACATTTAAAGTTGAGAGAGGAAAAAGACATACTGGGCAAATGCTAACCAAAAGAATATTTACGTCACTATAATAATATCAGACAAAACAAATAAAAATTAGTAATATTTGGGATAAAGTATAATTAGCTAGCAAAATAATGTGCATACAGACAGCTAAAAGAAACATGCAAAATTGAAAACCACCTTTGTGGTGGCAGAATACTGAGTATATATTTTCTAATATTTTAAATACATGTAGTATTTGGACAAAAATTCTCTATTGGCTGAATAGATGAATGTATAAATGAATACATGAGTGAAAAAATGTGTGAATGCATGAATATACCAGAAGATTGTGTTAGAGAATTAGGGTTTGAACTATGCTATTTAAACTTCCAGGCATGTACTGGTGACACCCTACTTTATAATATTTTAGCTGCTCTGTAAATACCAATTTGGTCACTTAGCAAAATTTTATCAATAATTTAAAACTTTGATTTGTAGTTTGTTCTTATCTAATAATTAAAGTATTATTATGTAAATGCCTCTTTTAATTAATATTTCTGAAAGCTTAAACAGCTGGAATACAAACATTCCTAGTGTCAATTAGATTAAGCAAGATTTTTCTTATTTTGAATTTTATTTAGACTAATGTAAAATGTAAAGGTTAATATTACTAATGGTAATTTTTAAATTGAAAGGCCCAAGTCTATGCAAAACTTCATTGTTAAAATTTAAAAAATACATTTTGAGGAAATAAAATATTTAAAGCACATATTTTCTGGAATTCTAAGATAACCTCTTTAAAAATGAATCAGTTCATATTCAGATGTTGTCTTATTTAGTACTAAAAAATAAATATTAAAATCATTTCCTTCTCCATTTTGGCAATTCACAAAATCGAGGTCAGGTTTTGGTTATCACGTTGACAAGTTCTAGGCTGGAAACAGAAATGTGTTAGTCATATCTGCATTTGTTTCCACTACTAGCATTTATAGAAGGGATTATGAATAATATGGGCATATTAGTTATCTCAGCTGACATATTTCAAAGAGAAATATCCTTAAATAGTATACAGAAGATAAAACAGTAGAATTGCTTCAGATTAAAAATGTACACTGTACTTGCAAAGGAGCTAAGATGGTTGGTCCCTTAATCAACCCCTGGTTTTAACTTAAGCAAATATATTGAAAGTATGGCTGTAAGGCTAAGCTGCATAAGCCTTTCTTCTAACTCTGCCTGCAGGCGTTAATGCTCAGATTTGAGATGGCATCCTTATTTGCTAAGCACAAAAAATGGTTACAAAAGAGCTTTTCTCACTTTGAGGATAAAAGCTAAAGTATTCTTTAATTTTGGTTACTGCCTGGCTCATCTCAGCACCATAATAGTTATTTGGCTCAAAACCAAAAAAGTGGCAATACAGTACTTACATGTCTATGGATCAAAATTAGATGAAAAATTGCTGTTTTTCATCTGCAAAGCTATTTGCTGCACATTTTATAACTCTCAAGATGCCTTTTGTAATACCTGATAACAGAGCCAACTGCAGCATCTGCCTGGAAAGAGATTACTTTAATTATGGACTCAATGTCCTATTTTCTGCAAGTGATCCCCAGAGACAGGCTTTATGCTGGAGGAGAGGTGCAAGGATGCACATTAAAGCCTACATGTTAACCCGGAGAGATGGATAAAGTGACACAAGGACACCTATAACTGCGTTCATTTCCTAGTCTGTAGTATGATGGAAGGGTCTATAGTGATAGGTTTTTAATTATTCCAGCATCTGTTATGGACTTCTGATGGTGAGGGCAAAGTGAGCTTACAAAAGAGCAAAACCTTTGACAAGTCTGTACAGGAAACAGACTATATTAAAAAGGTTTGGTTTCCATTTCTTTTCAATCTTTCCTTCCAAGTTGAAAAATATATGTGCTTCATCAGTTACTTGCTATAATATTATCAGAAAGTAAAGCTAAGTGGTGTTCTTCTCAACCCCAGTTCTGCATCAGGTGCCGAGTTGATAAGAATTCATTTGCCTTCAGTATAATAGAATTGCTCATAATGAATTTCATCAAAATCAACGTGCATGTCTTGTGTATTTCCATGGAAGTTTTTAAGAATCTAACATTGATTTAACATTATGAATGGACACAAAGAAACTGTTACCTTGTTCATATTAATTATAGAATTAGACTCCTTGATGAATAATATTTTTGAGAATGAATGTGGCTTTTATTTTTAAAGGCATAGCACATACTTATATAGGATATTTGGGATTTCATCTGATTTCTCAAATAGTATAAGCATATTTTGCATATTTTAAAAGATGGGGGATTATAGAAGTGCCACCATGGGATTTAATTTTAAACTTCAAAGGAGGAATTTAAGGGATTTGGCATGGAATCATTTTGTGTCGGGGAGGAAAAGATGGAACAGAAAAATGTACCTACAATCAAATTAGGTGAAAACATTGTCTTTCAAATACTGTATCAACTATGATATTCATTATTTTCTAGTGTTAAAATAAAATACTATTAGTATTTTTATACTTTGGTAGAGAAATCTAAGTAAATGTATCTTAGGACATTTTGAATGGTTGCATTTGACTCTAAAAATTAAATAAAATATTTGATATCTTTTGGACTTTCTAATTTACAATAAATGCCACATTGTAGATTTTTTTTAAATAGGTTGAAATGGATAGTTTTACTGAGATTATTGTGTTGTGTATATTGTAAATGAACAATTGAATCTTTATTATTTATCATCAGGACTTATACATAAAAGAATTGGTTTGGTGTTTGTTTCTATTTAAATATCTTGTATATAGGAATTAAGGCAATATTTATGGATTTAAAAGAAAATAAAAACCTATTAGAAAAAGCTGAGAGTATAAATAACTGTGCTAAGTCATCAGTGCAAGGAGAATAATTCCTGATTTTTCAATTTTATATTTTGCAACTAAAACATAGGCTTCTTTATTTCCTAAAATGGATCTTAATTATGTTGTACAGATATCCCATACAAATAAATAGCAAGGGGAGATTTCTAAACAGCTCACTTGGAGAAAGATGAGATGACCTCTTCTAAGTTCAAAGGGAATCAGAGTTTTCTCTCAAGGGGTGTTTATTCTGTAATTCCATATTGCACTTAGATAACTCCAAATAAGACTTTGAAAAAATACATATTATATTTTTTAATTCAAAGTTTCTACTTGGAACATACACTTTTTTCCTGCTGTTTGTTTCGGACATTCTCTTTCTGAGATTTTTTTTTGTAAAAATGTCATCATTTCTGGCTTTCTATGTTTCATGCTTGGATCAGAATGTAAAATTCCTTAACTTGGATTTACAAATTTAAAAGAATTACAGTAAACAAATATATGCCTCAAAAAGGCATTGCTGTTTACATTTAAATTTAACAGTAAATACTACTTCTTTTTTAAATGTTTTAAAATAATTGTATTTTATGATTGTGCAAGTAGTCTCATTTATTGAAGAAAACACACACACACGCGCGCGCATCTGCAGTCACACTTGCACCCCTGCATGCACACAGCCATGCACGTTCCCGCTCTCCCAGAAACAAGAAACCAAGTATCTCGGTGTATGTTTCTCTCGGTGTGGGTATACAGGGTGGGGAAAAGTGGCTTTATGGTTGTCAGTATATAAAACACGGAGTTTATTCTTGTATTACTATTTATTAAATATTGTATTTTTCATACAAACAATGGAATCCTACTTTGTCCCACCCTATTTGTTCAATTTTATTTTTTATAAAATTGGGGTTCTACCATACAGTCTATTTTCTAATCTAGCATTTTTTAAACCTAACATTACATTATCAATGTCATTATAATAAAATTCACCTACAATATCATCTGGATAGTATTCTATTATATCGTTGCACTATAGTGTATTTAATCAATCCCTTATTTATGGATATTTTGCTTGTTTCCAATGTTCACTATTGTAACAGCTTTATGATAAACAACCTGAGAGCTAATGCTTTTTGCACACTCTTAATTATGAAAATATATTATTGTCATAGTAGAGTTAATTGTGAAGTCAACCTGATTAAAATGAAAAGCTAAGCTATGCAGTCAATCAAATTAAAATAAAATTATATTATAATTTTTGTGCTAAGGCTAACATCTCAAAGACTAATAGAAGTTAACTTTTCAACAATAATGGTTCTGTAAAATATTGCTTGATAGTTATTCACAGGTTAAGATAAATGCCAGTTTCCTTGTCAGTGTTCTAATTACCCACTCATTGCTTTAAGAAAACATCTCTCACTTTACAAAATTTTTTGTTCTATTGTTAAATTGTCCTATTGTTAAATTTTAATAAATGTCTTTTTAATGTCAGTTTTATAAGGCAAACCAATTCAATGGAAAAGCAACACATTCTGTCCCTTTCCCCATGCTCCCTGGAATACAGTCTTTCACCTGAGTAACCAGTAGTGAGTAAGCCTCCTGGTCTAATGTTTATGTTTTAAAAATAATAATTGCCATTTCAAATGTAAAATTTGAATGTAACAGTTTTATTCTATATTTTGTAAGGAAAAGAGAGAATATAAATTTCACTAGTAAATGAAAGTTGGCTTTAGTATATTATATAAATATTCACTTTCTAAATTCTTAATTATTTAATGGTTATAGTTTTTAAAATTATCAGAAGTGATAACATACATATGTTTCTATTAATGCTGTTTTATTATGGCATTGTCATTGTTTATCCATTCTTTCATATTCTACTTAGTTTTATTGGGAAAGTAAATTCTTATATAAACATCCTTAAGGTTTTGCCAAAGGAAATCATACTGACTAATTCTTAAGATTACATTCTTAAGGTTTATTGTACAAACACAAATGAGTGTGGTTAATATTGACCACTTTAACCCTGTAGAATCTTTAAGCTAATGTCCTTTTCACCTGGGTAAAAAGTATTTTTTCACCTTTATCTCTATTTCTGCTACATTAAAAAAAAGGGTATGACCTCAAATAGAGAGGGCCTGGCCACATATTTAGAACCTTGGCCTGCTGCTTTGAATATCTGTCTGGCCTTAGTCTCATATCATTGATTTATAAAACACCTAGAAGTGAGAATTCACAGTGAAATATTCGAGTTTATGAGTAACACTAGATTTTCAGGGAGGGAAATGCTAACTAGATGTAAATAAGTAGTAGGATGATATTAGGTACATGAATAAGCAGAAGAGAGGGAAATTCAGTATCAATATATAGACCAATTTAGAGAAATATAAGCAAGGAAAAATAACTTGAGCTGTTATTAGAAAATAACAGTCTACGAGTTAGTTATCAGTTCTATACTAAGAGGAAGACTCAAAGAGCAATTATGGATTATACCTTGAAGAAACCAGAAAGTGTTTTTGTGGCTTACATGATCCCCACAAATCCTGAGAATGCTTTCAAGGGTCTTTGGAAAGAGAAGAGACAATGATGGTCTCAAAGGCAATAATCTCTAGAATAGTGGTAGAACATTAGATAAAATTATATTTATGTTGGGAGTTCTGGCCACAATGGAGGCATAGGTAGAAAAGCTTTGCTTCTTCGCATTACCAAAAGGAGGATAACAACCAATGCAAACAACAACCAGAACTGCCAGAAAATCAAACCTCATGGAACTCTGACAACCAAGGAAATAAAGAAACATTCATCCAGCCTGGTAGGAGATGTGAAGATAAGCAGCTGGGTGGAGAGGACCTGCTGCAAAGCAGCAAACCACGCTGGCGAGATGGGGACTGGTGGACCAGATGCTTCCAAATTCATATGGGTAAACCGGAGGAACAAGAGGGGAGCAAGACAGACTGCAAAACCCAGGATTTTAGTGTGGGAAACTAAAGATTCAAAACTGTTGGCTGTAAAATTCTGTGGGAGTTATGAAGGTGGGAGAAACTCCCAATCTCACAGGAGAGTCCGTGGGAGAGACCCATGAGGTCCTAGAACATACAGAAACCCATCCACCTGGGAATCAGCACCTGAAGCAGCACAATCCACTTGAAGGAAGAGAGGGAAGTGACAAAAAGTGGGGCAAGAGCCAAAGAAATGGCATTGTTCCATCTCTGACCCCTCCCACACAGACAACACCATAACACAACAAAGAGGGTTGCCCGCCCTGGTGATTACCTAAGGCTCCACCCCTTAAAACATAACAGATACACCAAGATGAAGATATATGGCCCAAATAAAAGAACAGATCAAAGCTCCAAAAATAGAACTAAGCAATAAAGAGATAGCCAACCTATCAGAGGCACAGTTCAAAACACTGGTAATCAGGATGCTCACAGAAATGACTGAGCTCAGTCACAAAATGAAGGAAGAAATGAAGGCTATACAAAGTGAAATAAAGGAAAATATACAGGGAACCAACAGTGAAGGGAAGGAAACCGGGACTCAAATCAACAATTTGGAACAAAAGGAAGAAATAAACATCCAACCAGAACAGAATGAAGAAACAAGAATTTTAAAAAATGAGGAGAGGCTGAGGAACCTTTGAGACAACTTTAAGTGCTCCAACATCTGAATCATAGGGGTGCCAGAAGGAGAAGAACAAGAGCAAGAAATTGAAAACTTATTTGAAAAAATAATTTGAAAACTTCCCCAATCTGGTAAAGGAAATAGACTTCTAGGAAGCTCCAAGTCCCAAAGAAGTTGGATCCGAGAAGAAACATACCAAGGCACATCATAATTAAGTTACCCAAGATTAAAGATAAGAAGAGAATCTTAAAAGCAGCAAGAGAAAAGGACACAGTTACCTACAAAGGAGTTTCCATAAGACTGTCAGCTGATTTCTCAAAAGAAACCTTACAGGCAAGAAGGGGCTGAAAAGAAGTATCCCAAGCCATGAAAGGCAAGGACCTACATCCAAGATTACTGTATCCAGCAAAGCTTTCATTTAGAATGGAAGGGCAGCTAAAGTGCTTTCCAGATAAGGTGAAGTTAAAAGAGTTCATCATCACCAAGTCCTTATTATATGAAATGTTAGAGGGACTTATCTAAGAAAAAGAAGAAGATCAAAGACTATGAACAGTAAAATGACAGCTATCAACAACTGAACCTAAAAACTATGAACAAAAACTATAAACCAAAAACTATGAACGAAAAACTATGAACAGTAAAATGACAACAACTATCAACAACTGAACCAAGAAAAACAAAAACAAACTAAGCAAACAACTAGAACAGGAACAGAATCACAGAAATGGAGATCACATGGAGGGTTATCAGTGGGTAGGGGGAGGGGGAGAATGGGGGGAAGAGGTATAGGGAATAAGAAGCATAATTAGTAGGCATAAAATAGATAGGGGGAGGTTAAGAATACTATAGGAAATGGAGAAGCCAAAGAACTTATATGTACAACCCATGAACATTAACTAAGGGTGGGGGGAATGCTGGAGGGTGGTGGGTGCTGGGCAGAGGGGGATTAAGGGGAGAAAAAATTGGGAAAACTATAGTAGCATAATCAATAAAATATACTTTAAAATTTTACGTTTGAGTTGAGTCTATAATGTATCAGTGCTAAAGAAAGACCTGGAAAGTGTTTGTGTGTGTCTGCATTTCCAGAGAAAGAAGTGCTGGATAACCACTGTAAATCACTTTGTTTTCTTTTTGGGGATAACTTCCTGCATAGGATCTTTTTATATATTTATGCAAATTAAAAGATTATTTATATTTTCTTGATTTTATGTGTGATGATGCCTATCTGAAAGCTATGTAGTCCCTTTTTGCTAATTCTACATTGAAAATATGAAGATGAAAATTTAGAGCACACAGAAGTACCATTTTTTCCTTTTAAATATTTTATTCTTCATGTTGTTCTAGCTGTCCCAATATTTTTACCCTTTTGCCCCCACTTCACCCATCCTACCCTCCATTCCTGTAGTCATTCCCCTCAGCATTGTCTATGTCCATGGGCCATGCATCTATTTTCTTTGACTAATCCCTTCACCTTCTTTCAACCAGTCCCCACCTTCCTCCACCTCTCTTACAGCTGTCAGTCTGTTCCATGTTTCTATCTTTCTGATTCTATGCTAGTCATTTTTTAAAAGAGGATTTGACATATAACAGTTCAACTTAAAGGACATTTATACATGGGAACTTAAAAATGTAAATTTTTGTGAAAGATTTAATCAGGATTTAAGTATAAAAATACCTTTGAAATATATTTTTTTGTTGCTTCAAATCCATTTACATAGAGCTTTCCATCATAACAACATCAGGGATGAGGATGAACTTGAATAATAAGTATGTGTGGAAAATGCTGCGTTCTTGTGGAGATTTTCAAAGTAAAATACTTTGATGTGCCATTTTAAAAAAAGGTTTTGGGTTTATACATTTGACTTAAAAAGGAACTACCAAAGCTGTTATTATTATAGCACATTTGTTGCATTTCTGCCAGTTCACAGGTATGACTTCTCACAACCCATAATGCTAATCTACAATAGAAGTTTTATTTTTAAGTATAAAATTATCACAATGTCCAATAACAGTATTTGATCAAGAAATATGAATCACTGGCAAATCAAATGTTTAAATTAATAAAGCTGTAGTTAATATAATAACCATATTCATAAAAATAATAATCATATTCATATGCTTAAACTTTCATAGATAACTTACTTTTCACTTGATATCTCAAGTCAAACTCATGATTTTACTTTAAATCTGAAGAAAATTACATCTTACGGACATCTACCCAGCTGCCAGTCTTAGAAACTTCAACACATGGGGAAAGATTTGCTTTCTTTCCCTGGAAAGAGTAAAAATTTTGTACGATAACATCAAATGTGTAAGGTTTACAGTGTCAAATAGTTACCAAAATGTGATTGTATGGCTGAGGGTTGAATTTCTCAAATATATGAAAATGGGGGGGGAATCCATAGGAAATTCAACTCATAAATAGTACTAATGTAGTATTTGTGGTTCCACAAATTCATTTACTTTCATTAACAAATCTTTTCAGTATACTAAATTGCATAATATATAACAATTGGACAACTGAAATTTGATAATGGATAGATCCCAACATATATTATGTATTTTATCATAAATATTGCTTATGTTTTTTCTATACTTCCATCCTTAATTGCCTTTGCAAGTAGCCATTCCTGTGGACAGTCAAAGACATATAAATTAATTTGGATAATGCTACATTTTTGGAAACATTGTCACATAGGTGTAATGATAAAAGCAAAGTTTTCTTAGCATGGTATAACTTTAAGTTCTAAAAGTAGCCAGAAGGACCCAATATTTAATTTTAAGGATGAGGAAACTGAGACCCAGAGATGTTAATTCAGTGTTACCGAGCTAAATGGTAAAAGTTCACAGAAGAATCCAAGTCTGCTACTTCCCTCCTCACCACACTAAGCTGATCCTTCAGCTCATTGGTTGTCTGGGGCCTCAGAGGGTGTTGTCAGCTGAGTTCCACCCTTCTGCTTTCTATCTATCCTTCACATGTTAATAATGCAGCAAAGACAGTGAAGTGTTACACTTAAATATCATAATACTGAGCCTTGATTGCTGATGAAAATGGGAATATTTTACTTGGATTTATTGAGCTACATAGACATATTCTGGGTTTTCTGGAAAGGCTCAAGTTCAGGTAACTATATTCTTTCCAATAAGGTCATTTGTTAAATGTGTAGAACTAACTAGTAAATATAAAATTCAACCTTCATTTGTTTATAAGTCAATCAGGACAAACTCCCAAATCAGAAAAATAACTTCTGCCAGATTATCCATCCTTATTTAAGAATATATGATTCCTCAAGAATTTTTTGGTGTGCCATCGACTATGCTAGGTGCTTCATCTCATTATTCTTATTTACTTTTACAAAAGTCTTATGAAATAAGCAATTATCATCCCCATTTTACAGATGAAGAATCAGAGACTTGAACACTTAAACAGCTGCTCATTATACAGCTAGTTTATATTCCTAGTAGAGGCCTCAATGTAGCTTAGGCTTAGCCTGGGCCAATTTGGGTTTTTATTTTTTAATTTTTTTAATTGTTGTTCTATTACAGTTGTCTCCATTTTCCCCCATTGCTCTCCCCTGCCCCACTCGCCCCCTGCTCCCAATTTGGGTTTTTAATCAATGCTTCTCCAATAACCACACAAAGTTGATTACTACTATATGTAAAGGTGGAACAAGAACACAAGAAAAACAAGAAACTCTTATTTTAAATGTTATATCTTAAAGTCTACTTATATAGAAATAGTGATTCATAAGCATTGTTTTGAGTGTTTAGAAAAAAACAATATTGAGGGGGAAAGAGAAATTAAAAATTTTAAAGAAAAGAGAAAAACATGGTCTTCTGATCTATCAAAGGAGTCAAAACTGGCATGTTACAGTAGAAAAACAGAGAAAATAAAGATGAGAAAAATACAGAACACAGAGATCCTCAAGCCTTTTCTCTTTTATTAAAGACCTTCTTCCTGATATATTACTTATACTCCAAGTTTAGCATTTTCTTACTATGTTCATGGCCTAAGCTTCATGTTTTTGGACTAATCTGGAAAATTTGCTTATGTGGAAATCCAATTTCCCAACTATATCCAGATAATGAAGCATTATTTTGTCTGTATGTGTATATACAGTGACTTTTAAAAATAGTATGTATCTTCCCCTTAAAATAAGGGTTGGCTTGTTAAAGTTCTGATGTTATTGTCTTCTCTGCCTCAGTCTCCCCATATGACAATAAAGTTACTTTTATTTAGAAGAAAATCTTAAAGAATTGCCTCCGTGCATGTGTGGCTTCTTGATATTCCTGGGTGTCAGTATCTGTAAAGAAACAAAGCATTGTTTCTTGTCTGTTATCTTTTCTTAATTCCCATGCAGTTTACTGAGAAACTTCAAATTGATAGGGATGTGGATGTTACCCATAATAGGAAATAAAACAAAAGAAAACACTTATCATATAAGATAACTGGCCATTCATGTAGCAAGAGAAAAAGTTTCCAGTGACTTTTCAGGGAGACTAATGTCACATCTACTTTAACATACTCGTTATTGACCTTAAACAAGGGAAAACAGCTAATTAATTAAATTCTCAGATGATGTTAAATGGAGAGGTGTTTGTTACTAAATACCAGTGAAGTGGTGAACAAGACAAAATTCAAAAAGTTCCTAGAGAATGTTAAAGATAGGCAATAACAAAATTGAAGCTTAAAAATGCAAGTAAATTTATCTAGAGATGAAGTAATTTTAAACACTGGTATTAGATAAGGTAGAATTAGAATTCAGTAATGACAAAAGAAACTTCAAGATGATATGAAGCAGAAAATGAAATATAAGCTTGAAATATAATATAGTTAAAATACTACTGTATTTAGAACCCTTGTATGCAGATTCTACATAAAGGATCAGATAAAGACTCTGCTGATGAGACCTCATTTTGAGTTCCTTGTTTACAGATTACAAAGGAGTAAGAAAAAGAAAAGATTAGTCTTTGTCATAGGTATACAAATACTCTACATCCTGGGAAAATTCAGTGCTAGCCAGCTGCAAGCAACAATAACAAAAAGCTCCCTTTTCCTCAAAATATGCCCCTTACCATCTGAAGCACAGTGCATGAGGTCCTTATCTTTAGAATCGCCACTTTCAGTTACATTGCTATTCCAACTGTTCCCACTAAATTATCCACTGATTACCTGTGAAGACTAAATATGGAAATGAATTTATTTGGAAGACTTTAGCAGTCCTGTGGCAGAGGCAGGACTGGGAGTAGTAGAGGCAGGACAGATGAATGCATGGCGTGGGATCTACACAAGGGTCAGCAGGGCCAGGTGGGGCCAGACGGTGTCACCTTAGGCAGCTTGAGAGACTCATTTCTGAGGGCCTCTGGAGACAGGGTAGTTAGGGAACGCTTAGTAGGCAGTAACTGCTTGCGAAGGAGGAGATTAGTGAAAGTCACTTGAACTCAACTGTTTTCTGATTAACATGAAAAAGCAAAGTGGCTGTGGCCACAGCTACCTATTATCCTACAGGTCCTACGGCTGCAACAAGACAAAAACGTTTGAAAAGCTAGCCTCATTCTCACCAGCTTATTTATAGGAATGCTATTAACTTATTTAAGGGCTTATGATAGGACCATTGTATCACTCACTGGCTGGGTTCATAATTTGGACACAAAAAATTCCTTCTGATGGAGGAAGTTTTGGGGTCAATTTTCTAAAAAATTCTGTTGATTTATGTCTGCCAAGGGAATTCCACAATGAATTAATTCTGCTCGATGAATTTTTGTTCTTATAAAATTGTTTTAATGCCAAACATTTCCTGTTTCGAATATTGTATCAGAGGCATTTATTTACAGTCTGGTACATATGTAGTTTGAGCTTCTTAGCATAACTTACCGTGAATTAATGACTTGTTATTTATTGCTGAACCACTCTGCAGAAGTGATTTATAGGTTCGTGCTATGCACTGGCAGTTACTTTGCAGTCTCTGTGCTGGCTGTCTCATCAATATCATTAAATGAATTCACAGTGACACAGCTCTGCTACTGTAGTTTTTGATATGAGGGATAACCGAACATAAATCAGGACTTATGTTTAATTCATAAGATGTACCAATCTCTCATGTAGGCGTGAGTTAGGTTAGAGGATGTCACAGATGTGTTTTACAGTACCTCTTGTGATTAAACTCAGGCCCTTCCGTGCAACTCTATGCACCAAGTAAAAATAATAGGTTGCTCTACACTATGCCATTTTTCAGATAAATGCAGTTTTTTTAATTTAAGTATGATTGGTTTCTTTTGTTGCCCCACAAGTGGGATATATTTTAGACAATAACACAGAGAGGAATAATGAAAAAACAGTTACTTTAAGTTCATAATTCTTGTATGTTCCTTAAGTAAATATGAATTAATAACTACAATTTATTTTAACATGTTTTTTTATTTTAACACATATGGTTTTAAAAATAGAGTAATTGAACATTTATACTGAGTCAAAATAGTTTATTTTCAGTAATAACTTTAAAAATAACTAACTTGGGAGAATGGGCTTGGTTATCTTTCCTTGTTAGTCTAGTTCGAGAAAAGGAAAATATGATAGTTTAATATATAGCAAGGAAAGTCAGTCCGTTAATTGTTTGGAAATAAAAAATTATACAGAAAACAGAAATCACAATATATTTATATGTCAGTTTCCTAAAAACGGGGAGAAAAAAATTAACACTCTTAGTGTCATGAGAATTTCTCTAGCATTTTTGCCACAATGCCCAATATTTATTCTTTGAACCAAACACTGCGAGTGCACTGTAATCCATGCAGAAGATGTGAGTTTTTCTCCTGGAGAGAAGGGTAATCTGGCTCCAGCAGTGTGACCAGGGGCGCTGGGATAATGGTGAGATTGCCGGGGTCTCCTGCTCAGTCACTGGCCCCCTGTGTAGTCCTGTGATCAGCTCTGCTGACTGTCACAAAGAAAGAATGTGACATGTTTCTGCCAAAGAAAATAATTCCAACATATGCAAGGAACCGACACAAATGTCTTCTCCTCCTTCCTCTGGTTCCAACTTATTAGACCTAACTTGAGGTCATGATGATTTTAAGACCCACTTACTTGTGCGTTGGTCTGAAAAGAAGATGGATGAGCTATTGCTTTCAAAGCCCAAGTGACAAAAGGATGAGAGGAAATGACATTACTTAGCAGTGTAATAAGTAATTGATTTCATAACGCTTGGGGCAAAGGGCAGAGTAAATGTACGCATGAGAGCAGAGGAAGCCCCAGGCATGTCAGCAGAGGAGAAAGGAAGTAAGCACATGAGTGTTGGGGAACAGGGTTCCTCAGAGGGGAAAAATCACTAAAGAAGGGTGGTTGGTAACAGCAGGATAAATGATTAGTTCCTTTTGGTATGAATTGTGAGATTAAAAATTTATAAAAGTAGAGAATTTCTGTAAACAATATCAACCAGAAAATCTACTTCCTGGAATTTGTATCATTTAGGAGTAGGATTCCATTACACACAAGAGAAAACTTAAGTTTCAGTGACTTAAAAAAATATAAATCTGTTTTTGCTCCCCCAAGAAGTCATTAATGTATCTTATGTATAAACCAACCATTTGGGCTTATTCTTTATTTTAAAAATGGCTATGTGCCCAATTAAAGCACATCACCCTGTCGTGTGGGTGTCTGCTGTTCGTGGTCACAACAGGGATCCTGTTTTAGCTGATTTTTTCAGAATTTTTCATATCTTTACATAACATGCCAGTTCTTGGATTTCCTATTTTAGGCCTTATATCTTGACTTTCCACAATGGAAGACTAAATTGTTCTTTTGTGATTTTGGTTGGATCAGTATTAATGGTTTATAGTATTGATTATGTAAACACCATTCATAGCTGAGTCACATACTGTACCATAATTTCTTTTCCTTTCCAGACTAAGTTTTTGTTTTCCCTGGAATTAATAATTGCTTTGCTTTTTCATTTGCTTTCTATTCTGTGTTCCTCCCCTAATCATCTAAACCTTCTTTCAACACATTCAAACCCTTTAGGTTTTCCATCAGTTTAAAATTTATATGGAAATATTTCCTGGAGCCTCTGGCCTGTTCTAATCTGGACTGGCTGCTCTGTAGTCCCTAGGATCTCCCTTTTTCTGGTTCTTGCTTTGATTCTCCAGCTTCCTTTATTTTACATATTCTTCTTTCTTAATGTCTCCCTGAACCCGTCCTCAGCTTTTGTCATTCTTGTTTGAAAGAGAGCATCCTCGAATAATTTCCTGAGTAGAAAAAAAGTTTTGAGACTTTGTTAGTCTGAAAATGTGTTAGTCTGAAAATGTCTTAATTCTACCCTCTTGATTGATAGGTTGATTGTATATAGAAACTTAAGTTCGATATAATTTTCCACAGAACTAGAAGGCAATGCCCCAGTGCCCTCTAGCACCCAGTGAAACATGACAAGACCAAGGCCATTCTAATGCTTCACCCTTTACAGGAAAATTTTGTTCTTTACAAATTTGTAGATTTGTGGAATTTCATGATGATATATACATTGTTTTCTGCTAGAACCTCATTGAGTTCTTTCACTGGCAACTGGTATTCTTTTGGTCTAAGAAATTTTATTGAATTATGTCACTGAGAATGCATTCCATTTCCATGCCTATGTTCTCTAGTCTCTTTTGGGAATGCCTCTATCATGCCATTAGACATTCTGGACAGATCCTCCAGTTTTTTTCCTTCTCTTTTCCTTTCTTTCTTTCTTATTTTCTATCTCTTTGTCTTTTGGTTTTACCTCCTGAGTGATTTCCTCAGGTTTATCTTCCAAATCTTTCACTGGTCTTTCAGCTTGCTATAATATCTCAGACTTCCAATACATTTTTCCTTTTGAATGTTTTTATAGAAATATTTTAACATCATCATTTTTCTCTGTACCCATGTGTAACTTGATTTCCTTTATATTTTTCCTTCCTATTTGTTTTATTCTCTCTTTCATAATAGACAGTTTCCTTAAAGGTAGAGTGAACTTGGGCTGTAGGACCCTACAAACTTACCCAGAAGTTCTGTGGAGTTAGTGTGGCGGGTGATGAGAGAGGTTGGTTGTGGTTGTCTTCACCTTGGATTGATCTGGCTTGGCTAATTCCCTGAGGGTCTTAGATTTTAGCATCTTTAGATTTCTCCCTGAGGGAGGTCAGTTTCCAAAAAGGATGTTCCAATCCCTTGAGAGAGGGTATACACCTAGTTACCAGCCATATGCAAGCCAATAAAAGAAAGAAAGCTGGGGAGGAGTCTTAATAAGTGTGTAAACTTTCATTTATCCCTGCTTTCAGCATGGTGCCCTACCCACAAACGTGCCTGGTGTCTTTGGAGAATAAAACCTCCAGCCTTGCCTGTGATGAGCTCCATAGAAGTAACGAAAGCTTCTTAAATAAACTTCAACAAAGAATCTCTGTTTTCAGTCTCATCTCCACCCTAACTTCAGAAAGCACCATGCACAACGAATTTCTGAGACTGTTCAGCTTACTCCACTCTGACTCAGGATTCAGTGTTTTGGTGTGTTACTAGGGTAGTTGCAGTTCCTCCATCTGCTTTCCATTTTCCTAAATTTTGATGTTGTCATCTCTCTGTCTTCTTGGCTCTTTGGGTTTATGCCCTTTAAAAAGACCCTTTATTGTATTTTAGTGAAGTTTCAGGAAGGAGTGGAAGTTGATGTTTGCATTCATTCCACCATCTTTAAACCCGGAGAACTTCTCAGTTACCAATTGGAACTCAGCTCAGATACTGCCCCTCAGTCTCCTCGGTCAGATTATGTGTCCTTTATTTGTGCTGCCATTGCATTTATCTCATTCCATTGTCATTGTCATTTCATGTGTCTCTCACTATTATTCTGTGAAGTCATTCACTTGAAAGCTATGTATTATTTGTCCTAGTATCTCTAGCACTTGCAAGAAGTCCCTAACATAGTAGGAGCCAGAAAATAATGAATGAGCATTGATTTTAGGATACTGAGGAAGAGACACTTTTCTTGACTTAATCTATTCTAAAAAGATTATACTGACTCTCAGTTGCAGTGCTACTTGATTTTTAAAGCCAAGAAAAAGATAAATTTGTTTTTGTTTTTTTTAAAGAGATATAATTCATTTTGCAGATTCTTTTGATGGTTATTCAATTCTTAGGGGTCTTTTTGTTCTTTTTTAAAAACATAAAAGAGGTAAATTATATTTTGTGATTACAAGAAAGTACTTACAGGGAACGCCATTCCCTCTTAATACTAAGGATAATTACTTTAATCATACACTAAACTGAAATCCTCTCTTTCCTCTCTCTACTAATTTTAGATACCCCAGTTATCTAGCACTTATTTAAGATGTTAGTGAAATGTTTGATTCTTTCTCTTATAGTATTGTGCCCTTCTCACCTGAAAAATTAAGCATGGCTTTATTTTAAAATGTTAAAAGATATATACTATATTTTCCTTAGCAATAGGTAGAGCATTTTTCTTCAAGATGGATAAAAAACCCTTGCAGATGTAAAACTCTGATTTCTCATTACTTAGGAACTCAAAATACACATGTTCTCTTCCACATATTTTCTCTTTTGAGCTGAAAAAAAGTTTTATACATCATAGTGGGTCAGTATTTATTCCCATGGAATAGCTGATGAGAAAGACCCTTGGGAAAGTATTCCAGTCTCTCTTCTGTCTCTCCTTACTGATCCAGCATTTTTCTAGACACTACTGTGATCATGTTCGCATGTCCCTTAAGTAAAAGCCAACCAATTTGGCTTATTCTTCATTTTTAAAATGGCTATGTGACCAATTAAAGCACACTTTGATAAATTGAAAGAGCACATGACCCAGGGAAATGTGAACAATCTTCCCAACACTGAAGATTAAGCCATCAGATCAATGGCTAATAGAAGAACCCTTAGATTAAAATCCAGTTAGCTACAAGCTGACTGGAGTATTCGAGAGGACTTATAGTTGTACCCACTCCTTCCTCTAATACACACGCTGGTACATTCTTTTAAATATTGAGACCAGAGGAAGAGAACATCAAAAATGAGTACAGAGGTCAAATATTGATGAAAGACTTACAAATTTGAAAGCTGGCAACACATACAACTGCCTTTTGTATGCTTTTACACATGTATGTGCTTACACATAGGATTCACATGCCACACACATTCATATATCTAAAATTGTTTTAAAAAGCATCAATTCTTGGGAAATCAGATTTTCATTCTCTCCCTGTATTGAGTCTTCTATGGCTTACAAAACAGTTTCATGTCTGTTGCCTTATTTGATCCTCATGCCAACCTATGAGCTAGGCAGACCAGCTATTGTTCCCATTTTATTTATTTGTTTATTTATTTATTTATTATTGTTGTTGTTCAAGTACAGTTTTATGCCTTCCCCCCTAGCCCTCCCCACCTCCCTCCCATCTCCACCCCCCCGGTTATTCTCCATGTGTCCCCCATAATTGCTCCTGCAAACCCTTCACCCCTTTCTCCTGAAATTCCCTCCCCTTTCCCCTCCAGTCACTGAGAATGGGAGAATGCCCACTCTCATTTTCAGTGCCTTTTGTTATATTTTGCTTGTTTGTTTGTTTTGTTGATTAGGTTCCTGTTAAAGGTGAGATCATATGGTATTTGTCTTTCACCACCTGGATTATTTTGCTTAGCATAATGCTGTCCAGTTCCATCCATTCTGTCACAAAGGGTAGGAGTTCCTTCTTTCTTTCTGCTGCATAGAATTCCATTGTGTAACCTGATATCAAACTGTATTACAAAGCCACTGTAATCAAAACAGCCTGGTACTGGCATAAAAACAGGTACATAGACCAATGGAACAGAATAGAGAGCCCAGAAATAAACTCAAAGCTATACGATCAATTAATATTTGACAAAGGAGGCAGGAGCATAAAATGGAGCAAAAACAGTCTCTTTAACAGATGGTGTTGGGAGATCTGGACAGCTACGTGCAAAAAAATGAAACTCGATCACCAACTTACGCCATACACGAAAATAAACTCAAGATGGATAAAAGACTTAAATATAAGTCGTAACACCACAAAAGTCCTTGAGGAAAACATTGGCAGGAAAATCTCAGACATTCCACGCAGCAACATCCTCACAGACACATCCCGTAAAGCAAGGGACATAAAGGAAAGAATAAACAAATGGGACCTCATCAAAATAAAAAGCTTCTGCATGGCTAAAGAAAACAGCACCAAATTACAAAGAGAACCAACAGTATGGGAAAACATATTTGCCAATGATACCTCAGACAAGGGCCTGATCTCCAAAATATATAAAGAACTCACACGACTCCACTCCAGGAAGACAAACAACCCAATTAAAAAATGGGCAAAGGACTTGAACAGACACTTCTCCAAGGAAGACATACAGAGGGCCCAGAGACATATGAAAAGATGCTCAGCATCACTAGCCATCAGAGAGATGCAAATTAAAACCAAAATGAGGTATCATCTCACACCAGTCAGAATGGCCAACATAAACAAATCCACAAACAAATGTTGGAGAGGATGTGGAGAAAAGGGAACCCTCGTGCACTGTTGGTGGGAATGCAGACTGGTGAGGCCACTGTGGAAAACAATATGGAATTTCCTCAGAAAACTAAAAATGGAACTGCCCTTTGACCCAGTAATTCCGCTGCTGGGATTATACCCTAAGAACACTGAAACACCAATCCAAAAGAATCTGTGCACCCCAATGTTCATAGCAGCACAATTTACAATAGCCAAGTACTGGAAGCAACCGAAGTGCCCATCAGCAAACGAGTGGATCCAAAAACTATGGTATATTTACACAATGGAATTTTACGCAGCAGAGAGAAAGAAGGAGCTTATACCCTTTGCAACAGCATGGATGAAACTGGAGAGCATTATGCTAAGTGAAATAAGCCAGGAAGTGAGGGACAAATACCATATGATCTCACCTTTAACTGGAACATAAGCAATAGAAGGAAAAAGCAAACAAAATATAACCAGAGACATTGAAGTTAAGAACAATCTAACAATAGCCAGGGCGGGGGTGGGGGGTGGGGGCGGGGACAGTGGGTAGAGGGGGTTACAGGAACTACTATAAAGGACACATGGACAAAACCAAGGGGGAGGGTGGAGAGGGGGGAGGGAGGTGGGTTCACATGGGGTGGGGTGGAGGGATGGGGAGAAAAGGCATACAACTGTAATTGAATAACAATTAAAAAATAAATAAATAAATAAAAATTAAAAAATAAAATAAAATAAAACCAAAAAAAAAAAAAAGAATTCCATTGTGTAAATGTACCACAGTTTTTTGATCCACTTATTTACTGATGGGCACCTAGGTTGCTTCCAGAATTTGGCTATTGGGAATTGTGCTGCTATGAACATTGGAGTACATAGGTTCTTTTGGTTTGGTGTTTCTACTGTGTGGAAAAACATATTTGCCAGTGATACCTCAGACGAGGGTTTAATCTCCAAAATATATAGAGAAGTCACATGACTCCACTCTAAGAAGACAAGCAACCCAATTAAAAAATGGGCAAAGGACTTGAACAGACACTTATCCAAGGACATACAGAGGGTCCAGAGACATATGAAAAGATGCTCGGTATGGCTAGCTATCGGAGAGATGCAAATTAAAACCACAATGAGATACCACATCACACTTGTGAGAATGGCCATCATAAACAAATCAACAAACAACAAGTGTTGGAGAGTTTGTGGAGAAAAGGGAACCCTACTGCACTGTTGCTGGGATTGCAGACTAGTGCAACCACTATGGAAAACAGTATGGTATTTCCTCAGAAAACAAAAAATGGATCTGCCTTTTGACCCGGCAATTCCATTGCTAGGATTGTTCCCATTTTGCAGATTGAAAAATGTAGTTCTTAGGCAAGTTATAGTAGTCGATCAGCTTCATTCACCCAGACTGTTAGTGGCAAAGTTGAGAGTAGAGGCTAGTTGTCTTTCTTAGACCGTGAATTACTTCTTGATTGGGAGAGGTTTTGCTTTTTGTTTTTTCATTTAACCTGAAAAAATATACATTAGATACATGGTTAGCACTTTTAAATTCTTTCATGAAAAGCAAGTCCCTGCTGTGTTTGCTGATCGGCGACAGTTGCACATCATTCATCCAGGGTCATTTATTTGTTCCCCAAATTAAAAATATGTTGGCTGGATGTCATATGTAGTAGAAAAAGGGGAAAAAGCACATCATGAAAAGACACGCTGCTTTGAATAATTTGAGGAAGCTGTTTTCTAACTCATTTTTTGCAACTAAGATTTAGGAGTTTCATTTGTTAGCAAGAGATAACCTATTACTATGTTCTGCATTATTTCATAGTGATATCATGTATTACTTTATTAACTCTACTTAAAAGATTTGTTTGTATTCCTTATAAATTAATTTGTGGATGCCCAGATATTGCAGAATCAAGCTTGGTATTACTACACATTATTTATAATCATATTCTTTAAATTTATTCTAACCTGGAAATCATGTGTAGAATTCACATTTACATAGCTAATATATGCTTTGTCTCTGCCACACAGTAAGAAATGCTTACCTGACAGGCTGTGACCTGCATAGTGTAACAGACATTATTCCTAATTTGTCAGAGATTCAGAGCATAAATTACAGATTTCTTTTCAGACTAGTATTCAGTGCCATTCTATTTTATATAGAAAAGATGTCGAGCAACTTAAGATGAAATTCGAGGTTTCTCCTCATTCACATTTTGGCTTTGTTATCAATCAAGATGGTTAAGTTGGACATAATTGAGAAAAAGTCTTGTGTGTCCTTGAAATAACCTTTCTGTTAACCCCAAATGAATCAAATAATTTTTATGTCTTTGAAATAATCTTGTTCCTAACCTCAAATTTTTGTAAAATTGTCAATAAACAAATACAAGCCTCAAAGATATGATGTGAACACTTTAAAACTAGACCAATGGTAGGAATTTTTCCCCTACAAGAGGGGAAATAAATGGATGTGATAGACTCCATCTGCCTCCGCAGGAGTGAAGGTGAAGCCAATTACATGATGGAGTTCTCCTTTCCGATTGCACCTCATTTGAAGATCTTAAACAGACAACTCAAAGATTCTCAGTGGTTTTCATAGCCTTGAGATATTTTTGGGTACAATTTTCATCTTTTATAAAAATTTACACCTTTTAAAATAGGTAATGAACCCCAATTTCTAAAACATTTTCTGTAACTGCATCTGTTGCTAGGAGAGGAGCAGAAGGAAAAAATGACAGCATCCTAGGATCTGTAACCGTGACAATTCCTGTTGTCCTGGAAATGCAAGAGTCAAGGTTGTCATCAAGTCTCATAATGATCTTCAGCCATTATAATTTGCAGAAGTGCCTGGAAAATTTTATGTGCCTCTAAGTTTATTCTGGCCTTAGAAGCTAGATATCGAACTGCAGTCTCTAAGCAATTTGATAACAGGTTTAGGTATCTATCCCACACAGAACATAGCATGAAGCCTTATACTTAGTAAGTGCTAAAGAGTATTTCTTAATTGAATAACAATAAAAAATAAATTATATAAAAAAGAGTATTTCTTGAATCAATCATTGGAGTGCTAGGCAAAATTATGGAGTTAGTCATATAAAGTTTCAATTACTATGACTTCATTCAGGTGTCTTTTATTATCTGATACTGTTAATCACCTGGTCCCCAACCTCTCAGAGTGTATTATATAAAGAAAGACCATTAAGTATATTAAATACACCTAGCATATGAAGAAACATTAAATGAAGATATGAATTAAATAAGAGTTAATATGTATTTGACAGTGCTAGATATATTAAAGTGGTTTAATCATTATTGTGAGTACATTAGTATGAACAAAAGATGAAATGCCTTTAGTGAAATGGCAGATGTAAAACAACAATTGGGAATCTGTTCACACAATGTGAGTTTGAGTAGGTAGAAATAAAGATGGAGTATTTTACTACTGCAATCATGAAGCGGGGAAGGATTTATTCTTGACTCACTAAAGAGACTCAAAACTTTGGTTTTTATTTACCTATTGAGTAATTCCATTTTGACCCAAATTGAAATTCACTTAGAAATAGGGCCTGGGAATGTTCATCTCACGTAGCAATTGGAAATATGAACATAACACCTTGTAGGATGTATCACCTTATGAAACAAATGCTGTTGGTTTACTTCACTTCAGAAAGTGCCAGCATTCTTAAAATAGTTTTACATTGTGATTATGATCACTTGTCTTTGTTTTAGTCAGTAAAACAAACGTTGCTGGAATTCTTGTTTCTACACTTTATATGAAAGGTATACTTTTTAAGTCCTTGCTTGGATATTTCAGATGTAGTTATACACTTTTTCCCTGGAGCCAATCCAAGCCTTTAAATGGGACTGGCACTCTGATTTCATAAGGAGACTGGCAATTATATTGGTACTTAGAAGCCTACTTCTTTTCCTAGGGATTTAATGCACGGTGCTAATATTATCCTTTACTGCTAAACAAAATACTTCTCTGGATTTCACATTTGTGTATTTTGAATTTATGTGACTTTTATAGCATGTCTATATTTAAATTAGTTTAAATTCTGATGAACCTTGGTCTAAAACTAAATCCAATATGTGAAAATCCAAGTTTATAGAAAAAGACCAGTTAGAGGTTTGTGATTTCTCTCACAATCGTAGTTCTGTAACCAGCAACCTCCCTCTGTGCGTTTACTATATGAATGCCATCATGTACCTTTGCAGGAATGTGTGCACAGCATGTGTTAAAGGCAATTGTCAATTTTGCTTTTGTTTATTTAGTCATATCTTAATTATATTTTGCTACTGGAAATGATAATTTTTAGTACATAGTCATTTTGGGGTTTTTCCGCTATACAAAGTTTTTCAAGAATTGGTGGCTAAAGTTTGTTTTTGATAAATTATTTATTTTATTTTTTCCCTCCTAAATTTGTGAAAGTTATTCATCTCTCATATTGCTCTTGCCTTTGTGTTTTTACTTAATGTCACACACAAACAACTTTTGCCTCTAAACTGTAAAATCTGACCAAAAGGAAACCTGATCTGTATTTACTTTGTTTCTTGCTCATTAAGTAATTCTGCAGATATATTGACCATCTACTATGTGCGATGGCCAAGTCCTAGAAATATGCATTGGTAAAAAAAATAGAAGTGGTCCCTGCCATAGAACTTGTATTATTATTATTATTATTATTATTAATAATAATAATAAATATTGTGGCTGACATTTACTGAGAGATTACTGTATACCAGGCTTAGTGTTTTATGTGGATAATTTCTTTAAATTCTCACCATAACCCTGTGAAGTAGGTTCTATAATTGGTGAGGTACACAGAAATTAAGCCATTTATTCATGTGATTTATTGTAATAAGTAGATTTAAAGTCAGGTACTCATATCCCAGAGCTCACAATCTTGATCTCTCTACTATACTTCCCACAGATAAAATAATAATAGTTGTGACAAATGCCATGAAGGAGAAGCAAAAGCTATAATGAACAAATATAACAAGGAATTTGATTTAGTCTAGAAGATAATGAAGGCCTCGCTGAGGAAGACATTTAAGAAGATGCCTAGGGATTACTAGGAGTTGGTCTATGGTAGAGAATCACCACAAAAATAATTGCTCAGCACATGCACATGTCCTGAGGTAGGAAATGGTTAGATTGCTAGGGAAATTGAAAGTAGGCCTTAGGCTGTAAACATGGTAGGTTAATGAGAGAAAACTGGCACAACAGCATGCACTATCAAGCACTGCTCTCTCCCCACCGAGGCGTAATTTGTTGAACATTAGAACTTTGCCATTGTTCTAAATGTAGTTGCTTCCTGTGTGACCAGATTTATTTATATAAAAATACAAGTTATTGATAGACAATGTGTGATTTGAAACTAGAAATATCACTAGCCGTGTGATTCCCTGTGTGTTTCCCACTCAAGATTGACGAGAGCCCTGGCCAAGTTGCTCAGTTGGTTGGAGCATCCTCCCATACAGCAAAAGGTTGCGCATTCAATCCCACACAGGAGGCAACCAATTAATATTTCTCTCTCACATCCATGTCTCTCTCCCTCTCTCTTTCTCTCTCTCTCTCTCTCTCTCCCTCTCCCTTTCCCTCCTCCTCCCCCTCCCCCTCTTCCTTCTCCCTCTTCCCCTCCCTTGTCTCTCTCCAAAAGCAATAAATATATCCTCGGGTGAGGATTAAAAAAAAAGACTGAAGAGACCCAGAGCTACAAAGTATTTGAATCTATAAACCAGTTACTTCAGGTGAATAATTTTGACACAGTTTCAGTTTATTACTACTATTAATGTTGTAACTCATGGATGATTTTATTGCTCTTTTAAATTGCAACTCTGTTACTAGGTGTGGTGGTCATGGCAACCCATGATATGTGAAAGGCAAGTAGAAAGAGGAAATAGGTCTGACATTAATGCTCAGGAAACTGAGAATGGCAGAGAATGACTATAGGTTCTGGGCCTGACAGAGGGCAGCATAGGCCAGGTGCACTGACATTGTAATTTTTCTTAATTGGAGCCCAGTGACTGATCTGGTTAGCCAACGCTGGGAACCAAAGACAGGGTGGTTTGGTTTGGAACTCTAGTTGTGGATGACTATGGTATAAACTTCTTGAGGGTATAAAACATTTTTCACTTGCTGCTTTGCCCCAGTGCCTAGAGTAATGCCTGGCATTATAACTGGGAGTCTTGGGAGCAGATACCTAGGTAGAAGTCTGAAATCCATCAAGACAATGTGGAAGGCATAAAAAGGATGTCCATGTGGGGAAAAGTTCCCAGATCTGCCTAGTAGTGAAGGAGATAAAGAACAACATAGGTTCTCAAGAATCATGGTTGATCACTGAGATCACAGTCCACAGTTGACATAGCTGTATTCTAAACCTCCCTGGATGACAGGGCTGACATTATGTCCTTTGTCCTTCCTAATTCTGGGATTGGTTTAATAACAGAGATAAAATTGACATGATGGGTGCCAGGGATGACTGTATGCCAAGCACATATTCATGAGAATCATCTCATCTTGTCCCCCCAACAAAAATATCTAATCCCTATTATTGCCTGTTTTACACATGAATAAACTGAAGCTTGGAGTGGTTAATATGCCCAAGGTCAAGACTATTAAGTGGTAGCTAAGATTTGAACCCAGTTTTGTCTACAAAGCTCATGCTCTTAGTCACGATACTTTGTAGCTTCTTAAAATACACCTTTGCTTTCTTTTTTATTTTTTTTATTGTTGTTCAAGTACAGGTGTCTCCCTTTCCCACCACTCCCCGCCACCCCAGCCATCCCCAACTCCCACTCTCGATCCTACCCCTCTTTGGCTTTGTCTGTGTGTCCTTTATATGTTGCTTGACATCCCTTCCCCCTTTCCCCTCCATTATCCTCTCCCACCTCCCTTCTGCTGGTTGTCAGTTTGTTCTTAATTTCAGTGTCTCTGGTTAAAAATGAAACTGCTTTCAAGTAGCTATCAGAACGTGACAGTAAGCTACTAAAGGCATCACAAAGAGGTGTATCCAATAGCAGAGCTGGTTCAGAACTGGTTCTGCAGAGGCAGTGAGTAGTGTTGCCCAGGGCTGGGCAATCAGACATGTCTTCACACAGGACTCCCAGGAGTGAGGAGCTGGAAAGGCTGAGAAAGCAGAACGGTGGCTGACCAAGGGCACAAATCACAGTGCATGTAGAATCATAGATTTTAATCCATGTCTTATTAGCATAATTAATGATTTGTTGTTTCCTCTCAAATGAAAATTAGTTTGTCAGATTAGTAATTAAGGAAGCTAATTACACATAGCTGCACAGGGCCTGCTCCAGGCAAAATGGGATGTCTTTGGCTTTGATTTGTTACCTCCTTTCTTGGCAGCATTTTCTTCCCTTCACAATTCCTTTATAGACCCTCACATGCCCAGGCTTTTTCTGCTGCCCTTATCTTTTCCTCCCAGAAGAAAATTGATATAATAAATGAGTTCATAATAGGGTTGGTTGGTAATTTAATAAATTACACTGCCTGGAAATTTTTGTATTTACTAAAGGGGTCTTGCTAAATGTGACATGGTATCCTGGATTGGATCTTACGGGTCAGGGAGAGAACATTATCTGAAAAACTAGTAAAATCTGACTGTTAATTTCTTAGTATTGACAAATGTGCCATGTTTACATGAAGAGTAACCATTAGAGAAATTTGAATGGAGGGTATATGAGAACTCTCTTGTATCATCTTGGCAAATTTTCCATAAACCTAAAATTATCCCCAAGTAAAATGTTTAAAGTAGCAAAAAGGTCTTAAAAATAGATCAGCTTCCATTCAAAGGAATAAATCTCTAATTAAGAATTTCAGGCATGTGGGTCATACCATATAGGTATGTAAGGATGACCCTATGGCTATATACCCATTTACTTTCTACACGCCCTTAGCATATTTAACCAGCAAATATTTCTTTTTGTAAATTTTGGATGGTATATATTGTACCCAGGGTAAAAAGATTGTACCTATTCTTCTCATTGCAGTATAGGATGCTGAAAGACAAAAGCATGCTGAGAATTAAAGTTACAAATCAAGAAGCACGCAGCCATTTTTCTTCCTCTTTAGGAAAAGGTGATTGTTTCTAGAAATCTGAATTAGGCATATATTAATTGATGTGCTGGGAGATGAGTAATTTAGAAAAAACTAAATCACTAAATTGACATTTTAAAATAGCAGAAGGAAAACAGATTCACTTGGGCTTTCAAATATACTCAGTTTGTTGTTTAATGGCAACATGGAAATCAGTAGTCTTTATATAAATAATTTAAAGGAATAAGTGCTTGAGTATATACACTCAGTTCAGTGTTCCAAAATAATTTACTGTGTATAACCCAGAAACATTAAAATTAGATAAAGAGTTTAAAAACATGATTTTCCTGTTGGAAAAGGTAGACCAACCAGTTGGCACTGTGTCAGATGAGAGACAGTAGAAGCTTGTTCTATTATTTATACAGACTGACTGGTTTGGCAGTTGCTACAGCAATGAGCCATAATGAACTACAGAAAAATGAAAATGTGATTTCTTTAGCCTTATACAAAAATGCAATATTCGTGGGCAGAGAATGACATTTTAAGAGCCCAAGCTTGGTCAAATGGCATTCCTTGTACCTCATGTATCCAGAATGTAATTCAAACAGTGCATGTTTACTGGGGCAAAACTGCAAAGATGGGCCATCATTTCGTGCTATTAGTCATGGGGCTGTGCCTTGTCATTCCCAAGGAATTTTAAAATATTCATTTTCCATGACTGACTTTTTACTCTTAACTACACTGTCTCTCTGTCTTTGTTTGCAATAAAAGCTTTCTTTTAGCTAAGTTCCTGAAATTGGATGAATTTTTCATTTCTTCCCAGCAAAAGGGAGAGAAAATCAAGCATATAATTCAACTAAAATACTTAATTTTATGCAACAAAAAATTGTCCTTGGGTGAGATTTTTTTTTAATATCTAATTTTAGGATCAATTGATGTAATCTTCTTTGCTCTGTTAGGGAATCCCTGATCTTTGTGGTAAATTCTTCACTTTGAACTTGGATATTTATATCTTATACTTTCATCAACTCCCATTTATCCACAATGGCTTTTCTCTAATAATATTGTGTTGAATTCCAGGGAAGGCCTTTTAAATAAAAACACTACATACTTCAACTTCCCAGCCCCAAGGGCTTGTTAGTCAAAGAGTAAACACACACAAAAAACATGTGAGTCAGACAAAACAACTTTTCTAAAGCTGAGATTTAGCCTGAGTCAGCAGAGACCATGCATACAGATATCTACTACAGAATGTGTGTGAGGGGATCTTTTCTCTTTTGCCCAAAGTGATACAGGAAGCTGGTTATGACTGATCCAAAGAAACTGACTTCAATAGGAAATGTTGTTGGCATTAGGAGGTATTATATATAAACTTCTACGTATGAACCAAATTTGAAATATTTTTCATAGCATAAGTGTGGTATTCAATGTGGGAAAAAGAAAGTTCAGTGCAAATATTATAATTTTGATATGCACTGAGTTCTTACAAAGCTATATACACCAGTAATTCTCAACAAGGGTCAATTTTGCCTATATTCCCAGGGGACATTTGACAATGTCTGGAGCCATTTTTTGTTGTCATACTTGACAGCTAGCAGTTAGAGACCAGGGATGCTGCTAAACATTCTGTAATGCACAAGACAGCCCCCTATAGCAAAGAATTATCCAGCTCAAGGATCATTAGTGCTGAGGTTGAGAAATCTTGCCTACACACCAGCTTGTGAATGACTATACCAGACCAGCTCTCTAAATGCATTTTGTCATACAGCATCCCTTCAGGTTAATAAGGGAATCCCACCTCATTGAAGAATTACTTTTTCTGGGTTTTTTTCTGTTGTTGTGAGTTAAATATACACGTTATTCTTATATACTAAATACAGTGTCAAATCAAGCAGAAGTGAGGGACAATATTCTGCCAAGACCAACAGAATAAACTTTCATTTTTACCAAAGGCCCTTGATTGAAGAAAGAAGGAATGAAACAACTTGTAACCAGAATGAAAGATGTTACCAAGAGGGAGGGTGAAACTTTCTGACTCATAGGGAAATAAATACAGTGTATCTGTTCAAATCAGTAGTTTTCAAGGCTGACTACAAATAGAATCTCATGTACCTGATCCCAGTGCCCAAAGATTCTGAATAAATTGATTGAGAATGTGGCCTGAAACTCTGTATATTTTTTAAAGCTTCCCATTTCTAGAATCACTAGTCTAGATGGTTTAGAATCAGCATTTTAAACACTCTTGTAACAAAACATATTAGCTATCTAACATGTTTATTTGTCCTACCCACGATGACCTCTGCCACTCTTCTTGCCTGTTTTCCTATCACATTCCCTTCACTTTCCCTGAAAATGCACTTGCATGAATTTTATATTTCTCATTGGGACCACTGTCTGTTTTTTATTAGGCTAGCAAATGGTTCTTATTAGACTTCTGCTATTCCAAAATCAGACTCACTAATGACAGAACTAGTGATATCACCAGGAATCCCACCTGGACACTTTACCTAGCAACACGACAGCACTGGAAGTACTGAGGAGATCCAGTCCTGGTATGGTTCTGTGTTAACTTAAGGAAGTGTGTTTCTAGGTGAGGAGTGCACAGGAAAAAAAGATCAGCTTTCATGTAGATAACATCCTAAGAATTCATCCTGGTTACTTCAACACCGTAATTTATCAAAACCAAAGTGGCACACACGACTGCTTTTGAATGTACTTGTAAGAGTTGTAGTTTTGCCTGCACAGGACCAAATGGTTATACTACAAGTATGCTAGATAATTAAGGGGACTTTCAATTAATCATTACATCAATAATTTAATGTGTTTCCTTTCATCTAAATGTGCCCTTAGGCAGGTAGAAGAAGCACTACTTACACATTGCAGAAGAAAAATTACTCTCTCCCTGGGCTTAAAGTTGCATGTAATATGAAGAAATTAAACTTTGGTTTAATTGAAATTTGGTTGCAGTTTGAGGCTTTATAGTTTCCTTGGGCCACCTACTGCATTATTTTTAATAAAGCATTGAAGGATAACAGCATTAAAAAAATACTAATTTGGTTCTGTTTTCTGGATAGTACAAGTAACAGAACACTTTTGTCTATTTTAGCTTTAGCCTCAAGAAAAAAGATATACCCAAAACATACCTTAATAATGATTATAAGTCTATTTAATATTAGCTTATATATCACCTTCTAGAATATATTTCAATTTTATTTTTAATAACAGCTTCACTGAGATACTCACATACCACAAGTACACAATAAGTGATATTTAGTATATTCACAGAATTGTATAATCATCACCAAAAATGTCAGAACATTTTCATCACCCTAAAATGACACCCTGCACCCATTAATAGTCACCTCCCATTTCCCCAACCCCTGACAATGACTAAGCTACTTCTTACCTCTATGGATTTGCCTATTCTGGAGATTTCATGAAAGTGGAATCATACAACATGTAGGCCTTTGTGGCTGGCTTTTTATACTTAGCATGTTTTCAAGTTTCATGTTATAGATAAACACTACTTCATTCCCATTTATGGCTGAATGATATTCCATTGTATGGCATGCCATATTTTATTCAGCCACCTGTTCATGATGGACATTTGGGTTGTCTTCACTTTTGCCTGTTAGGAATAATGTCCTAGGAACACATGTATTCATATTTTTGTGTGTGAACATATATTTTCAGTTCTCCACTTACAAGTGGAATTACTGGGTCAGTGTTTAACATTGTGAGAAATTGCCAAACTGTTTCCAAAGCAGCCACTGCATATTACTTTCTTACCAGCAATATATGAGGTCTCCACATCCTCACTAATACTTATTATTGTCTTTTTTTTAGTTTAGCATGCTACTGGGGGTCTAGTGTTATCTCATTTTTGTTTTTATTTGCATTTCCCTAGTATGATGTTGAACATCTTTTTGAGTGCTTATTGGCCATTTGTAAGTCTGCTTTGGATAAATGTTTCTTCAAATCCCTTGCTCATTTTTAAACTAGGTTACTTCCCATTTATTGAGTTACAGCAGTTTTTATATGTACACTGGATACAAGTGTCATCAGATATATGATTTGCAAATACTTTCACTCTTTCTCTGTGTTGTCTTTTTACTTTATTGAGGGTGTCTTTTGCAGAAAAAATTTTAATTTTGATGAAGTCCAATTTATCTATTTTTCTTCCTTTGCTTATGCTTTTTATATGTAAGAAAGTATTACTAAAGTCATAAAAATGTATCTCTATGTTTTCTTTTAAGAGTTTTACCTATTACATTTAACTCTCTGTTCATTTTGAGGTAATTTTTGGTATGAGGTAGTGGTCCAACTTTATTCTTTTACATGAGAATATCCAGTTGACTGAACACCATTTATTGAAAACACCTCTTTCCTCATTGAATTGTGCTGACTCCTTTGTCAAAGATGAATTGACCATAAGTTCATTTCTGACCAAATTTTATTTCTATGAAAGTTCATTTTTGAACTCTCAACTCTCTCCCATTGATCTGTATTTCTGTTCTTATGGCAATATCACAGTGTCTTAATCATTGTAAGCCTACAGTAAGTTTTGAAATTGGGAAGTTCAAGTCCTTCAACTCTGTTCTTCATTATCAAGATTATTGTGACTCTGAGTCCCTTGTATTTCCATTTGAACTCTAGGGTCAACTTAAAAGTTCCTAAACATACAGTTAGGATTTTGATAGGTGTGGTGTTGAATATATAGATCTGTTTGTATATTATTGGCATCTAAACAATATTAAGTCTTCTGATCCATGAACATTGACATTTTTTTCTTGTATTCAGATCTTCCTAAGTCATTTTCTACAATGTTTTGTAGTTTTTCATGTATAAATCTTATATTTATTTTGCTAAATTTATTCCTAGTATATTATTCATTTTTATTCTATTGTGAATGCTATTGCTTTTAAAATTGTATAAGTAGGTTATTTATAAGTTGTATATTAAAAAAATTATTGTTATATACTAGTCTTGTATTCTAGAATCTTGTTGTACTTATCAATTTCAATAACTTTCCTGTAGATTCCTTAGTATTTTCTAGGAATAACATGTCACCTACTTCCAGCCAAGATGGAGCCATAGGTGCACACTTTTCCTCCTCCCATAAACAAAAGAAGGACAACAGCAAATTTCAGAACAAAAAACAATATGAACTGCCAGAAAATTGAACTGTATATAAGTCAGACAACTAAGGAGTTAAAGAAGAAACATTTATCCAGACTGCTAGGAGGGGTGGAGATGGGCAGCTGGGGTGGAGAGGATGCGTGGAAAGGCAGCTCCTGGAGAACCAGGCAGTCCCACATTTGCATGTGGATAAACCAGGAGGAACAACTGGGGACAGACTGAACAACTCAGTGTTCCAGCACAGGGAAATAAAGCCTCAAAACCCTGGCTGTAGGATGGCAAGATGGCAGAGGAATGAATGGAAGCCACACTAACCTCCTTCCAGGACAAATCTGGAACTGGAAAAAATTGTGGAGAAATCACCCAGAACAAACAATTGAACAATAGCAAAAGAGAAGCCTTATAACTTTGGACAGACAAAAGAATCAGCAATTAAGTTCAAAACAATGGTTATAAGGAAGCTCAATGAGCTCACTGGGAATTACCAAAAACTACAAGGAAACTATGAGGAATTCACTGCAAACTATATCAACATGAAAAAGAAAATAGAAACTGTCAAAAAGAGCCAGGAAGAAATGAAGAATACAGTTTCTGAGCTGAAGAACACAGTAGGAGGAATCAAAAGCAGGCTAAATGAAGCAGAGGATCAAATCAGTGAGCTGGAGGACAAGGTAGGGAAAAAAAAACTCCCAGGAAGAGCAAGAAAAGGAAAAAAGACTCAAAAAGAATGAACAGGAGTTAAGGGGACTGCAAGAGAACATGAAACATAATAATATCTGTATAATAGGGACACCAGAAGGAGAAGAAGAGCAAGGGACAGAAAACCTGTTTGAAAAAGTAATGATGGAAAACTTCCCTAATTTGATGAGAAAAAAGTCACACAAATTCAGGATGCACAGAAGATCCCAATCAAGAGGAACCCAAAGAGACCCACTCCAAGACACATCATAATTAAAATGGCAAAAGTCCAAGAGAAAGAGAGAATCTTAAAGGCAACAAGGGAGAAGCAGGAAGTAACATACAAGAGAGCCTCGATAAGACTAGCACCTGATTTCTCAATGGAAACAATATAAGCCAGAGGGAATGGCAAGAAATATTCCAAGTAATGAAAAACAAAGGCCTACAACCAAGACTACTCTATCCAGCAAGGCTCTCAATTAAATGGAAGGCCAAATAAGGACCTTACCAGACAAAAGAAGCCTCAAAGAATACACCTCCACCAAACCAGCTTTGCAAGAAAGGCTAAAGGGACTGCTTTAAGAAAAGGAAGAAAAAGAATGAGAGAGAGAGAAACACAGGCAACAAGTGAGTAAAGTGACAATGAGTAAGTACCTATCAATAATAACCTTAAACATAAATGGATTACATGTTCCAATCAAAAGATATAGAGTAGCTGAATGGATAATAAAACATGACCCACACATATGCTGCCTAAAAGACACCCACCTCAGAACAAAAGACCTACACAGACTGAAAGTGAAGGATTGGAAAAAATATTCCAAGCAAATGAACACACACACAAACACACAAAACCCAGGGTAGCAATACTTATATCAGACAAAATAGACTTCAAAACAAAGGCCATAAAAAGAGACCTAGAAGGACACTTCATAACACATAAAGGAAGAATCCATCAGGAAGACATAAACATTGTAAACATATATGCACCCAAATATCTGAGGAAAATCTTAGAGGACTTCAAGAAAGATATAACAGATACACACTTATACAAGGGGATTTTAACACCCTCCTGTCAAAAATGAGTAGGTTTCCAAACAAAATATCAACAAGGATATTGTGGCATTGGACAATGCCCTATATCAAAAGGACTTAACAGATATATGTAGAACCTTTCATCCCAAAGAAGCAAAATACACATTCTTTTCAAATACACATAGTCAAGAAAATTGAAATCATATCAAGCATTTTCTCTGACCAGAAGGGACTGAAACTAGAAACCAACCTTAAGGAAAAAACTTAAAAGATCTCAAATTCATGGAGATTGAATAGCATGCTATGAAACAATGAATGGGTCAAGAATGTGATCAAAGAAGAAACCAAAAAATTTCTGGAAACAAATGAAAATGAACTCAGAACAACCAAAAACTTATGAGACACTGTGAAGGCAGTCCTGAGAGGGAAGTTCATAGCAATACAGGCCTACCTAAAAAATATAAAAACATTTCAAATAAACAACCTAACCCTACATCTACAAGAACTCAAGGAACAACAACAAAGACAGCCCAGAGCAAGTAGAAGGAGGGAGATAACCAAGATCAGAGCAGAATTAAACAACATAGAGACTAAAAGAGAAATTCTAAGGATCAATAAATCCAGGAGGTGATTCTGAAAAGATAAACAAAATTGACAACCCTTAAAGCAGACTCATCAAGAAAAAAAGGGAGAGGACCCAAATAAACACAGTCAGAAATGAAAGAGGAGAGACTACAACTGATACCACAGAAATACAAAGGACTGTAAGAAATTACTATAAACAACTATATTCCAAGAAATCTGAAAACCTAAGTGAAATGGACAAATTTCTAGAAAACGATAATCTTCCAAAACTCAATGAAGAACAAGCAAAAAGCCTGAACAGACTAATAAGTGACAAAATAGAAGCAGTAATCAAAAAACTCCTAGCACACAAAAGCCCTTGACTGGAGAATTTTATAAAATATTTAAGTGTTAACCCCTATCCTTCACAGCCTATGCCAAAAAATCCAAGAAGATGGAAGATTGCCAAACTCTTTTTACGAAGCCAGCATCATCCTAATCCCAAAACCAGATAAAGATACAACAAAGAAAGAAAACTTCAGTCCAATATAGTTGATGAACATAGACACTGAAATCCTCAACAAAATATTGGCAAACTCCATGCAGCAATACATTAAAAAGACTATACACCATGATCAAGTGGGATTCATCCCAGGGATGCAAGGATGGTAAAATATTTGCAAATCAATAGTAGTAATACATCACATAAACAAAAGGAAAGACAAAAATTGCATGATCATATCAGTAGATGCACAAAAAGCATTTGATAAGGTACAACACCATTTATGGTAAAAACACTCAGCAACTTGGGAGTAAAGGGAGCATACATCAACATAACAAAGGACATACATGAGAAACCTACAGCCAACATCATACTCAATGGACAAAAACTAAAAGCTTTCTCGCTAAGATCAAGATGAGAATGCCTGCTTTCACCACTTCTGTTCAACATAGTATTGGAAGTCCTAGCCACAGGAAGCAGACAAGAAAAAAAAAAAGACATCCAAATTAGAAAGGAGGAAAAAAAACTGTCATTGTTTGCAGATGACATGATAGTGTACATAGAAAGTCCTATAAACTCCATCAAAGAACTACTTGATCTAAGAAGTGAATTTAGCAAAACAGCAGGATACTAAGTCAATATTAAGAAATCAAAGGCATTTTGTACCCAACAATGAAATATCAGAAGCAGAAATCTGGAAAAAAATCCCATTTGATGTAGCAACAAGAAAGGTAAGTTACCTAGGAATAAACCTAACCAAGGAAGTAAAAGACTCATACTCAGAAAACTACACAGCCCTGAAGAAAGAAATTAAAGAAAACACAAACAAATGGAAGCATGTGCTATCCTCATGGATTGGAAGAATTAACATCATCAAAATGTCCATACTACCCAAAGCAATTTATAGATTTAATGCAATCCCTATGAAAATACCAATGACATATTTCAGAGATATAAAACAAACATTTCAAAAATGTATATGGAACCATAAATGACCCTGAATAGCTGCGCCAATTTTGAGAAAGGAGAGCAAAGTAGGAGGGATCACAATACCTGATGGCAAACTGTATTACAAGGCCACTATGATCAAAACAGTGTGGTACTGGCATAAGAACAGACACATAGACCAATGGAATAGAATAGAGAGCCCAGAAATAAACCCGAGTCTCTGTGATCAATTAATATTTGACAAAGGGAGAAGAAGCATAAAATGGTGTAAAAATAGCCTCTTCAGCAAATGGTGTTGGAGATCTCGACAGCTACATGCAAAAAAATGAAACTCAACCACCAACTTACACCATACACAAAAATAAACTTGAAATGGATAAAAGACTTAAAAATAAAAGTCCTAGAGGAGAACACTGGCAGGAAAATCTCAGATATTCCACACAGCAGTATTTTCACTGATATGTCCCCTATAAAGGAAAGAATAAACAAATGGGACTTCATCAACATAAAAAGCTTCTGCATGGCTAAAGAAAACATTAGCAAAATGGAAAGGGAACCAACCATATATGAAAATGTATTTGCAAATGATATCTTTAACAAGGGTTTGACTCCAAAATATATAAAGAACTCACATGACTCTACTCTAGGAAGACAAACAACCTAATTTAAAAAAATAGGCAAAGGACTTGAACAGACACTTCTTCTTGGAGGACATACAGAAAGGCCAGAGACATGTGAAAGGATGCTCAGCATCACTAGCCATCAGAAAGATTAAAATTAAAACCACAATGAGATACTACTTCACATTCAGAGTGGGCATCATAACCAAATTAATAAACAAGGGCTGGTAAGGTTGTGGAGAAAAGACGACCCTAGTACACTGTTGGTGGGAATGCAGACTGGTGCAGCCACTGTGGAAAACAGTATGGAATTTCCTCAGAAAACTAAAATGGAAGTGCCTCATGACCTGGCAATTCTACTACTGGGACTAATCTGTAAGAATCCTGAAACAGCAATTTAAAAGAACCTGTGCACCCCAATGTTCATAGCAGTGTTATTTACAATAGCCAAGTGCTGGAAATAGCCTAAGTGCCCAGCAGTAAACAAGTGGATCAAAAAACTGTGGTACATTACACAAGGGAATAGTATACATAAGTAAGAAAGAAGGAGCTCCTACCCTTCGAAAGAGCATGGATGAAACTGGAGAGTATTATGCTAAGTGAAATAAGCCAGATGGTGAAAGACAAATACCTTATGGTCTCACCTATAAGTGGAATCATATCAAGAAAACAAATAAGCAAGCAAAATATAACCAGAGACATTGAAATTAAGAACAAACTGACAGTAACCAGAGGGGTGGTGGGTGGGACTAATGGGTGGAAAAGGGGGAAGGGTTGTCAGGAATATGTTAAAGGTTACATGGACAAAGCCAAGGGGGTAGGATCCAGTATGGGAGATGGGTATGGCTTGGGTGCAAGGGAGTAGTGGGCAGGAAATGGAAACAACTGTATTTGAACAACAGCAACAACAACAACAACAACAACATATTTGGCTGTAAAAACCTGTAGGAATTGGGGATGTGGGAGAAACTTACAGCCTCACAGGAGAGTGTTGGAGTGGCCCACAGAATCCTAGAATGTACACAAGCCAACACATCTGGGAATATGCTCCAGAAGGGCCCAATTTGCTTGGGGGACACAGGGGAAGTGACTGAAATCTGGAGGGGAGCCTAGCAAATGCCATTGTTCCCTTTTGGACCCCTCCTCCACATAGGGTGCCACAGAGTGGTGAGATAGGTTGTCCTACCCTGGCAAATACCTAAAGCTCCATCCCTTATAATGTAACAGGGACACCTAGACAAAAAAAAAAATGTGGCCCAATAAAAGCACAGATCAAAGCTCCAAAAATAGAACAAAGTGATGAAGAGATAGCCATCCTATCAGATGCCAAGTTCAAAACACTGGTAATAAGGATGCTCACAGAAATGCTTGAGCATTGTCACAAAATAGAGGAAGAAGTGAAGGCTATGCAAAGTGAAAAAAGAAAAACATACAGGGAACCTACAGTGAAGGGAAGGAAACAAGGACTGATATCAATGATTTGGAGCAGAAGGAAGAAATAAATATTCAACCAGAACAGAATGAAGAAAGAATAATTCAAAAAAAATGAGGAGAGGCTTAGGAACCTCTGGGGCAGCTTGAAGCATTCCAACATCCAAATCACAGGGGTGCCAGAAGGAGAGAACAAGAGCAAGAAATTGAAAACTTTCTGAAAAACTAATGGAGGAGAATTTCCCCAATCTGGCAAAGGAAAATGACTTCCAGGAAGTCCAGGAAGCTCAGAGTCCCAAAGCAGTTGGACTCAAGGAAGCACACACCAAGGCACATCATAATGAAGTTACCCAAGATTAAAGATAAGGAGAGAATCTTGAAAGCAGCAAAAGAAAAGGAGACAGTTACCTACAAAGGAGTGCCCATAAGATTGTCAGCTGATTTCTCAAAAGAAACCTTGCAGGCAAGAAGGGGCTGAAAAGAAGTATCCCAAGTCATGAAAGGCAAGGACCTACATCCAAGATTACTGTATCCAGCAAAGCTATCATTTGGAATGGAAGGGCAGCTAAAGTGCTTCCCATATAAGGTGAAGTTAAAAGAGTTCATCATCACCAAGTCCTTATTATATAAAATGTTAAAGGGACTTATCTAAGAAAAAGAAGGTGATAAAAACTATGAACAATAAAATGACAACAAACTCACAACTATCAGGCACTGAACCTAAAAAAACCAAAACAAAAGCAAACTGAGTTTTCAATTTCTTCAAAAAAACTAAAGATGGAGCTACCTTTTGATCCAGTGATTCCATTGCTCGGATTGTACCCTAAGAATCCTTGAACACCCATTCAAAAGAACCTATGCACCCCAATGTTCATAAAAGTGTTGTTTACAATAGCCAAGTGCTGGAAACAGCCTAAGTGCCCAGCAGTAAATGAGTGGATCAAAAAACTGTGGTACATTTACACAAGCGAATACTACACAGCAGAAAGAAAGGTGTTCCCACCCTTCGAGAGGGCATGATAGGAACTGGAGAGTATTGTGCTAAGTGAAATAAGCTAGGCGATGAAAGACAAATACCATATGATCTCACCTATAAGTGGAACCTAATGTAAAGAACAAATGAGCAAAATAGAACCAGAGACATTGAAATTAAGAACAAACTGACAGCAACCAGAGGGGAAGTGGAAGAGGATAATGGGAGGAAAAGGGGGAAGAGTTTTCAAGGAACATATATAAAGTATACATGGACAAAGCCAAAAGAGGGTAGGATTGAGGGTGGGAGGTGGGGGATGGCTGGAGTGGGTGGGTGTGGTGGGGGAAATATGGAGACAACTATACTTGAACAACAATAAAAAAATAATAAAAAGGTAATACATGAAACCTCTGAAAAAAAAGAAATATAGAGGCAGACTGATAGATACAGAGTAGGTTGATAGTTGTCAGGATGCAGGGCTAGGTTGGAGGATGGAAGGATTGAACAAAAAAGAAAAACCTCATGGACAGAAAACAGGGTGATGGTTGCTGAAGGGAAGGAGGTGGGGGAGGTGGAGGAGTTCATGGGTGGGGGTAAATGGTGATGGACAGAGACTCGACTTGTGGTGGTGAATACACAATGCAGTGTACAGATGTGTTGTAGAATTGTGCACCTAAAACCTGTAAATTTTCTTAACCAATGTCACCCCAATAAATTCAGTGAAAAGAAAAATAGCATGGATTCTGCCATTAAATTATTATATCACCATGGTTTGCTTAGTTAAGTATGTAGAAAAGTTTTTTTAAAAATACACAGGCAGTGTGTTTATCATATATGGGCTCCATTATGTTTAGATATATTTCCTATATTCCCACTTTGCTGAGAGTTTCATCATAAATTCATGCTGGATTTTATCAAATTATTTTTCTGTGTCTGTTGATATGATGTAATTTTCATCCTTCATTTTGTTTATGTGGTGGATCACATTTATTGATTTGCAAATGTTGTACCAACACTGCAACCCTGGAATAAAGCTCACTTGATCATGGTGTTTGATCTTTTTGATGTATTGCTGTATTCGGTTTGCTAATATTTTGTTGAGGATTTTACCATCTATGTTCATCAGGAATATTAGCCTATAATTTTCTTTTTTTTGTAATGTCCTTCTCTGGTTTCGGAATTAGGATAATGATGGCCTCATAAAATGAGCTAGGGAGTCTTCCCTCTTCTTGAATTTTTTTGGAATTTTTTGAGAAATAGAGGTATTAGTTCTTCTTTGAATGTTTTGTAAAATTCACCTGTGAAGCCATCTGGTCCACCACTTTTGTGTGTTGGAATTTGTATTCTTATTCTTATTCTTCTTCTTCTTATTATTATTATTGCTTCAGTTTCACTAATTGTAATCTGTCTCTTCAGATTCTCTGATTCTTCCTGATTTAGTTTTGAAAGATTGTATGTTTCTAGGAATTTATCCATTTCATCCAGGTTGTCCAATTTGTTGGCATTTAGATGTTCATAATATTTTCTTACAATCCTTTGTATTCCTTTAGTGTCAGTTTTCATTTCTTTTCTTTCATTTCTGAATTTATTTATTGGGTCCTCTCTTCTTTTTCCTTTATGAGTCTGGTTAAAGGTTTGTTTATCATTTTAAAGAACCAATTCTTGGATTTATTAATCTGATCTTTATTATTTCCTTCCTTGTACTCACTTTGGGTTTTGTTTTTTGTTCATTTTCAAGTTCCTTTAAGTACATGTAAAGCTCGATTGTTTATTTGAGATTTTCCTGTTTCTTGGGATAGGCCTGTAATTCTATGAATTTCCCTCTTAGGATTGCTTTCCCAGTGTCCCACAGATTTTGGGTTGTTGTGTTCTCACTTTCATTTGTTTCTATGTATCTTTTGATTTCTTCCTTGATTTTCTTGTTGACCGATTCATTGTTTACTAATATGTTATTTATCCCTCTGGAGAATAATAGGGGAGGAGCCATCAAGGAACATGTGTAAAGGACACATGGGCAAAGCTAAGGAGAGTGGGTTCAAAGGTGGGAGGTGGGGATAGATGGGGTGCGGGACATGGTAGGATGAAAATACAGACAACTGTACTTGAACAACAATAAAGAAATAAATAAACAATTAAATAATTAAATAATTAAAAATGTTATTTAGCTTCCATGTCTTTGTGTGTTTTCTAGTTTTTTTCTTGTATATTCTGTTCCTTTGGGTGAAATGCTCTAAAGATATCAATTAAATCCATTTGATCTAGTGTTCATTTAAGGCTCCTGTCTCCTTTTTGATTTTCTGTCTGGAAGATCTATCCATTGAAGCCGGTGGAGTGTCAAAATTCCCTATTATGATTGTATTTGCTCAATGTCACTAATCATTAGAGAAACGCAAATTAGAACCTCAATGAAATATCACCTCACAGTTGTCAGAGTGGCTTTATCAATAAATCAGCAAACAATAAGTTCTGCCAAGGATATGGAAAAAGGGGAATCCTTTTGTGCTGTTGGTGGGAATGAAGACTGATGCAGCCACTGTGGAAAGCAGTATGGACTTGTGACAAAAATGTAAAATGTAACTGCCTTATTACTTCTGGGAATTTATCTGAAGAAACCTGAAACACTAATTCGAAAGAATATAAGGACCCCTATGTTCATTTCAGCATTATTTCCAAGGTCCATGATTTAGAAGCAGCCCAAGTGTCCATCAGTAGATGAGTGGATACACAATGGAATACTACTTTGCCCTAAAAAAGAAGAAAATGTTACTATTTGCAACAGCATGGATGGACCTGGAGAACATTATGCTAAGTGAAATAAGCCAGTGACAGAAAGACAAATACCACATGGTTCCACTCATATATGGAATCTAATGAACAAACTGAACTCACAGTAAAAATAGAGACAGACTCAGAGAGAGAAAATCCACTGACTGCTCTGGGGGGACAAAGTTGAGGGTGGAGGGATGGAGCAAAAAAGAAAAAACTCATGGACATGGACAACTGTGTGGTGATTGTGGGGAGGAGGGGGTTGGTGGAGGTAGAAGAGTTTTGAAGAGGATAAATGGTAATGGAAAAAATATAATAAAAATAAATTGTTGATATTAAACTTTAAAAAATTTAAAAATTAAAAATAAAACACTATAAGTAATCTCACACACACATATGTTCATTTAGTAAAAGCAGAGAGGGTGTCTCAATCATTTTTGTTTCCCCATAGTGCCTAGGGAAATAGCTTTGCTGTAATTTGTACAATATAATAACTGGATAAATGGGTGAATAAATGAATAAATAAAGTCCACAACATCCACCTTGATAATAATCATAGATACTATTTATTTAGCACTAACTGTGGACTGGCCATTTAGCTAAGTCCTTATCATTTTCTCATTTGATCCTTATAATAATCACATATGAGCATGTTTGTTTTAATATTATGAGAAATTAAGGCTTAGAAAATTGAAATAAGTAGTCCACAGCCACACAATTGCTAAATGGAAGATTAAGGATTTCAACCCAGATCTAATTCCAAAGCCAGTGGTCTTTACTAAGCAATACCAAACTAAAGCAAAACAATACACCCTCTGGGCCGGGGGTGGGGGGCATGGAGGGGGGAGAAGAAAATATGTCCCTTCCAAAGAAAATGTCAAATTAAAATTCTACATTTCTGTTTGCTATACTACTGTTAGAAGTGTATGTGAATTCAGAAGCTCTCGAACATGCTTGAGATTTGAACAATTAACTGCGTTTACATAAATCAAGTTAACATGTTCCCTGTGGACATAAAACCTATAATTGATTAGTAAGTCTGTAGGCCATGTTTATGGCTTAGATGTCCCTATGTTTATACCTCCTCATTTTCAGCTTGCTAAGAGCAAAGGGAAACCTATAAACACATGTGAATGTAGACAGACTGGTAGCATCTGTTTATCTGTAATTTTGATAATGATTAATATTTAAGAAGAAGGGCTCATTACCCTTATGTACTTCACATATGGTATGTGAATGCTGCCGAAGATTTTTCTCTCCAATTATATCTCTTTTCCACCATTCAAAGCTCTCACTATTGTGCCACTGTGTGTGTGTGCACTAAAGTATATTTTCAGTGTCATTGCTGAAATATGTTAGTTTGGAGCAACATCACCCATTAACAGTTTAACATGGCAAAGTTTATCAGATTACTTTCATAGTTGGGTCCTTGGGGACTGATACTAGTGACAGCAATAACTCCATGGGGGATAGATATCAGAAAGGTCTGCAGCCTGGAGGAGGAAGGTACATCCACATGGAGACTAGAGGGGGGCTGTTGGGAGCCACGAGCTCCTATTGGACCCCACAAAGAACAAGATGTTGACCAAGGGGTTCACATGTGGAGGAAAAATGCAGAGGCCAAACTTTGTTCTCTTGTGACTAAGCACAGTGCATTATACATAATCCATCTTCAGTAAATGATGAACCAAATTACTTTTGCCTTATGGTAGTTTTGTCTAGAGCTAAAGTTGAGATCTAATGTTAATATTTCTTTAGTTATTAAAAAAGATTTTGTATAGCTTATTTCAAAAATAAGGTTTCTTAAAGAGACATGATTTTCTGCTTTAAATTTGTTTAGTAATACATTTTGTGCCAGAAAAATCCTTTTTTAGGAAAAACTCTTCAAATATAAAGCATAAATAATTCTTCTGGTATTAAGGCAGTTTCTATTATAGACATGGAATAATACACCTGCTGCGAGGATGTTATTTTTTTCATTGTTCCATGTGCACAGCCCTGATTAGAAGAGGTAAAAGATACATATCTCCTGTAAATGGTGAATTAGACCTGGCGGGGAGGAAAGGTACATTTTATGACAGATTGTATAATTATTAAAGCTTTGAATAGCCCTCTTTTTAAAAAAGAAATACTTTTAAATGTATTTCTCTGTCTCACCTCTCTTTGTGTTATGGTGAATATTGATTTCAGAAAAAAAGTACATGAAGAGCATCCTTCTCCAGTGCAAATTTCATTATTGCTCCACAAAACATTATATATCAAGACCTCCTGAAAGAAGAAATTTTTAAAAGCATCCTTTCCATGCTTTTTTCTTCTGTTCAGGATTTGCTCACATCTGCAGTTTTCAGAATAGGTCCACAAACATCACAATATTTTTTCAAACTAAAACCAAAAGATAATTCATAACCCAGGTGCCTTGGTTTAAGCCTTGACTCTATTGTGAATTTTTTCAGTGTTCAGATGTACTCATTTTTGAAAAGATTTTATTTATTTATTTTAGAGAAAGGGAAAGGGAAGGAGAAAGAGAGGGAGAGAAACATCTATGTGTGATTGTCTCTTGCACACTCCCTACTGGGGACCTGGCCCACAACCCAGGCATGTGCCCTGATTGGGAGTTGAACTGGTGACCCTTTGGTTCACAGGCCGGAACTCAATCCACTGACCCACACCAGCCAGGGCCATTTTTTAAAATCAAGTCCACACAATAATGTTTTAAAATGAGGCTTTTAAAAAGTTAAAAAATATGTAAGTTATCACCGAACCTATTGTAAGATTTGAATAACATTTTCCTATTCATTTCCAGGGCTACAGCAACACACAGGGGCCAGATTATTTTCAAAGATGCTTTAGCCCAGCAGTTGTGTGAACAAGGAGGTAAGAATTATCTTTGATTTCTGCATGTTTGTGTGTCAAAATTACTTATGGTAGGTCTTACATACTATGTGCTGAGTAAGCATTTCATTAATCTTACTTGACCATGATGCTTTAAAAATGGAATTACTGCCCTGGCCAGGTGGATCCATTGGTTGGAGTACCCTCCCATACACCAAAATTTGCCAGTTTGATTTTCGGTCAGGGCACATACCTAGGCTGCTGGTTTTATCCCTGGTCATGGTGTGTCTGGGAGACAACCAGTTGAGATCTCTCTTTCTCCCTCTCTCTCTCTCTCTCATCAATTAACATATCGTCTGGTGAGGATTTTTTAAAAATTGAATTACTGACCCTTTCATACCCCTAACAATTCCTTAGCAATTACTGATAAATATCTGTAGACTTCTGAAAATACTAAGTATGAACAAAAAAAATGTATCTTCTTTTCATAATTTTTTTCTCAAATTACATTTAGTTGTACTGGAAATATACATGTAGATCTCAGTAATTTTAGAATTCTGCAAAAACACTTAATGCTGCCAAACCATATCTGCTTAATTTACCACTTAAATTTTCTATCAACTTGATTTATTACTTTTAATATTTGATCATGTTATATGTTATTGCCTTTACAGCTGTATACACTATTAATTTTAGACTTGTGGCAGATACTGCATTATTTTAGATAGATTAAGTATACATAAGTACTCACATTAAAGGACTTCTGCTTTGTGATTGCCTCATGTATGTCCAAGCCCTCACCCACACCAAACTCTGACAGATGCACATACACATAGGTATACACACACGTGTGCACACACACATGCACACTGAAAAAGTAAAGACCAGGATCCATGTCTTCACACAAATCCAGTCCCTCTACCTCTTGAGCTTCCACCCAACTTGTATGTTCATGTAGCATTTCCCACTTCACATAATTTTCTTCTGAAAAGTGATGCATGCCACTTTTGAGAAACTGAGCTTCTCGAGTGCTCTTTGGTTCCTCAGAACCTGGCACAGTGACTGGCATACAACAGACACTCAGAAAAAATGTTGATGGATTAAATATGAGTTTTGCTAAGCCATACACCTATTTCTTTTTTATTGAATGTATTGTATTGACATTGGTTAATAAAATTATATAGGTTTCAGGTGTATAAGTCTATAATACATCATCTGTATATTGTATTGTGTTTTCACCACCCCAAGTCAAGCTTCTTTCCACCACCTTTTATCCTCCCTTTATCCTCTTCTACCTCCCCCATTCCCCTTTTCCTCTGGTAATCACCATACTGTTTGTCTATGCAGTTTTTCTGTTTGTTTGTTTGTCTGTTTGTTTTGTTTTTTCTTAATCCTTTTACCTTTTTAACCCAGCCCCCTCTACCCCCTTCCCTCTGACAGCTATCAGTCTGTCCCTTCTATCTATAAGTCTGTTTCTATTTTGTTTGTTAGTTTATTTTGTTCACTAGATGCCACATCTAAGTTAAATCATATGGTATTTGTCTTTCTCTGATTTGGCTTTTTAAGCACCTTGACAATGAATATATTTGAAGCCAGTTTTTATCAATGTCATGCCCTTTACATCATCAGCATAGACATATTATCATTTTTTGTTTACAGAGATAAGTTTTGGAGAGATTTATTAATGTAGGAATTACAGTATTGAATTTAAAAGAAATTTGTAATAGCTATCACACTGCTAAAGACAGTCTAATGGACTTGGGAGAGAATGAAGAAAAATCATATTGGTTTTGAAAGGCCTAAGAAAATATCATTTATTATTTGTAGTAATATATACATCATCAGTTGTCACAAGTAATTGTGACACTTGATAATTATTACTGGCAAACTGCTACTAGTTTACATACATAAATCTTGAATGAGAAAACCCCATTCTAATTAGAGTTTCAACCTTATAATCACTCAGTATTTGTGCATTAGGCAGATTTTTATTCTGTGACTTCTGAGAATGAAAAAATGTCATTGCCTTTATAGCAGGCTCAAGAAATCTATCATAAGGTAAATAAACTTTCAGACTATGAAAATGTTCACATTATTGAAAATATATAACACCATATAGCAGTGAACATTAATATCTCCAAAACTACATTGTGTTAGAAACACATGTCTAAATTTAATAACATTTGTTATTATCTAAAAGTTGATCTTGTAAGCTTGAGACCTTTTAATCATTTGTATTGTAAATGAATTGTTGAGATTGGTTTATTTAAAATGAAAAGAAAAAGCTCCCCAAAACTATGGTACATTTATGCAATGGAATACTACGCAGCAGGAAGGCAGATGTTCCTACCCTTCACAACAGCATGGATGGAACTGGAGAGCATTATGCTAAGTGAAATAAGCCAGGCAGTGAAAGACAAATACCATATGATCTCACCTATAAGTGGAACCTAATCAACAGAACAAATAAGCAAGCAAAATATAACCAGAAACATTGAAATAAAGAACAGACAGTAACCAGAGAGGAGGAGGGAAATGGATAATGGGGGAAGATAGGGGAAGGTCCATGAAGGAACATGTATAAAGGACGCATGGACAAAGCCAAAGGGGGTAGGTTTGAGGGTGGAAGGCAGGGATGGGTGGGGCAGGGGGCTTTGTTGGAGTGAAAATGAAGACAGCTGTACTTGAACAACAATAAAACAAAATGTTTAAAAAAATAGAAAAAGAAAAAGCCAAAAAAAATCACTGGGAAAAAGTTCTCAACCAGTGAGAAAAAAAGTGTTGCATAAGAACATGATTTACATGATGGTAGACATGGATGTTATTAAAAATGCTCTTCAGCCCAGAACCAAAGGAAAACACTGAGCTTTTCAATATCAACTACACAACTGAAATCATATCAATTGACCCAAGATAGGACGGGGAAAGAATATTAACAAGAGTGATGGCTTCCTGCTGTCAGGAATAATAAGGGAAGCAATTGGTGGTATAAACCACATATTTATTTTGACCCTATCTACTTTTAATTAACACATTAATTATCACTTCAAAAAATAATATAAATTTAACATGTAGTAATTTTTTGCATTAGATGAGGATTATCCAATATATACATATGTTAGAGAGAAAAATATGACAGTCTCTATATACCACACACAATGCCTTTCAATTATAACACACTCAGTACATTTGTTGATTTTAATCAAATTAAGCAATTTAAATAAAGCAAATTTTCCTTTGTGGAGCTGGAGGACAGCTATTTTATTACAAGACTATATTGTTAGCTAGGCATATTGGAAAAGTGAAAGGATCAGAGAACATACTAGCAATGTCTTAGATAGTCTGCAATCTTGATCCCTTTCCTTAAAAGACATTCACTGAAGGATTTTATTCTGCAAACATGTACCATCACCCGGAAGACCCTGTCCTAACTCATAGTGCTAAATATTGATATAATAGTGAAAACCCTCTTCCTATTCTTGAAGGCTAGGATATAAATGGCAGGTCACTGGATCACAGAGGTAGCTAAATTTGCCTGTGGTTCTCAGGAAAGGCATCCAAGGGGGCAAGTCCTGAAGGGTCAGCAGCAATTTAAGGAAAAAGGAAGGAACATTCCACCTCTCTCCTATTCACATTCCCACTGACTTGCCTTAGACCATGTGCCATCACTTCCTTTGGGAATTACTTAAATGCATCCTGCCTGTTTTCTTGCTCCTGCTTCCTCTACACCTCATAAAGCTCTGTATAATGAGCTTTGTAAAATGGAAATAGGATTCTATCATTTCCTGCTTAAAACCCTTCAGTGTTTCACTTGGAGGTAATAATTTATCTTCAGAGTAATCCCTACTGCTTATTACAGCATACAAGGAAAATTTTTTACCATATGGCCTAATTTTCCTCCTCGCCTCATTTTTGTCATCCTCTCATTCTCCTTAGATTTCCTGGAATGCACCTTACTTGATCACCCAAGTGTTATTTGCACTCCATACCGTCCCTGTTTTCTTTACCTGGATGACTCTTTTAGGTCTTCTTCACTGGGCCAAGTCAGGCTTTCAGATACTGCTTAGGTATTAACTCCTTCTAAGAAAAATATCTCTGATCCCCCTCAAGCTGCTCAATCTGGTCTTGGCAACTCTCAAACATGGTGACATAACTCTCAAGTCACAGCAGTAACACAAATGGAAACACTGTGAGCACTATTATGTGCCAGACTCTATTCTAAGCACTCTACAAGCATGAACTCATTGAATCTTTACAACATCCCTCTAAAGAAGGAACTATTATGATCCCCACTTTATAGATGAGGAAACAAAGGTACAGTGAGAATAACTTTTTTAAGGTCACACAAATAGAAACTGGTAGAGCTGGATTGGAGCAAAGGCAGTTTGTCCAGTGGCTCCTGGTATAGCCATCCAATTACAATGCCTTTCAAAGTCTCTTATTTGATCATCTGTTTGTTCATTTAACAACTATTAAGGCATGTTGTAATAAGAGTATCATTACATGTGCCTTATCTGCCATTAGATATCGGTTTCTTAGGGTAGGGACTGTGCTTTTTATTACTGAATTTATAAAGCCTCTTACGTGTCTGTTGCATAGTATGCACTCAGTAAATGTGTACTGGATGAATGAAGGAACAATTGAAGTAATTAGTTTGATAGATGTAGGAAAGAGGAAGCTACTGACAACTCATTACAGCTAAGCCATGAGGCTTGGAGGCTAAGTGGAGCTGGTATAAAGGGCCCTGTGCTTGGGAGCTTGAACATTGTTCTGTAAGCAGTGAGAATCCGGAGAGTGACATGAACAATTTGTGTTTTAGAAAGAAAACTGGGGATAGGGGTAGAACAGGTTACCGAGGTTAGGAATTAGAGACAGCTAAACACAGTAGCAGGATAGTGTAGTCATCCTGATGAGAACTGAATTTTAAGGTAAATTAAAATTAGATCTTGGAGACCAGAAAGAAGCAGATATGTTAAAGAAACAAGAGAGGTATCATGTGGAGTATGAGCTGGGGAGAGAATCCAGGGTGACTCTGTGGTTTCTGGCCTTGATGACTGGGTGGTTGATGATGCCAGGAACTGAATGAAGAAGTGAAGAAAATGTTAGAGATGTTTGAAAGAAAAGATAATAAATTGGACTTTGACATAATTGGCTCTGGCAAAGTTGCTTTCAGTCCCAGAGAGCTCTCCAGCAGCCTTCTGAGAAGAGAGGCAGATTTGAGAGCCATCAGCATATTGATTCTGAAGAGGGAATGTGTTCATCCAGGGAGAGCCCTGGAACAAGAGAGAAGGTCTGAGTGTGGAATGCCAGGCATTGTACAGGAGAAGGAGGAAGAGGGAATTCTGGAGAAGGGGTGAGCTTCAGAGGTGGGGTGAACTCTGAGAAGACACTTCAACATGGAAGAGTTGTTCAACAGTGACAAAGGCTTCTGAGAAAAGGCAGAGGATGAAGTATGAAAACAGGCTTTAGGACTTTGCATTTGGAACATAATTGGCACTTTGACTATAAATTAGGATGGTTTTAGGAGAGGCCAGACCATTTGAGGCTGCCTTGTAGTATGGAAAATTCTTGCCCAGGCTTTGGAGTCAAAGAAAGGGAGATTATTGTAAGTTGAAGAGTAAAAGTAAAGCAGTATTTAAAGTTGAGGCTTTGAAATAAAACCTAGGGTTAAAGACAAGAGGAGAGGGGGGCAGGCAACCAGAGGTGAAAGCAGCCTCAGAGGAAGAATGAATGGGCTCATTCTCTCTCTCTCATTCCTTCCCTCCCTCCCACCCTCCCTCTCTCAAAAATCAGAATGTATTTATAGGCTTTCAATGCCTTGCAGCCAAAGACCACCAGGAACACACCTGTAGTTGGCAGGTTAAGTTCAGAACTTGATCCAGTATGAGAGAATGCACATCATGGAAAACTGTGGGGCATCTCAATAAGTGGATATTACAAAAGGATTATGAGATTTGGGCCTGTATTTCATGATTTAAACTAGGGTTTAAGGAATTGGGGCTTTGCTCTGCATTGGATGCTGTCAGAAAGTGGGGATGAAACTATGGTTAGGGATCTCAATAACTTATCTAGAGAGAAAGCAGACTAGAGTGAGGCTAGAACTGTAATTGGCAAAGAAGGAGCAGCTACTCCCAGCAGCCAGGAGAGGGGGATGCCTGGCCTTTTGTGAGCTGGGCAATGTGCAGGTTGTACCTATGTTCAGACATGATTACCAAGTGGTCCTGTCTTGATCCATCTCAATCACAGAGTGGCTTTGTCTGAAGTTGATGATCTATGAAATCATTTATGTTCAGCAGGAGAACAAGGAGGCCCTGCTGTACATGCCAGGCCCGTTCCTGGATTCCTCTCTTGAGGCTAAGGAAAGGATGCTAGTGCGCAGTCATTGACTTTTGGATTCATGGGGACTTTGGAATCATAGAGAAAGTAGACATTGTGTTCCGGAGAAAGTAGGCCTGGCTCCAGGCTCTGTGTGACCTTACTCTCAAGCCACCAGCACAAAGTACAGGCTCAGTAAATGATAAAAAGAAGGGATCTTCCTGGAGCAAAGTTTTAATAATCAAGGTCAAAGAGTATGAAATAAAAGGCCTAAGTAGATCAGTGTGGTGATATTGTGGTTGCTTAATTATTTTCTTTAAAATTTTCTGTATTTTCTATTTTTATAGTGAATTTCTATTATTTGGGTTATAAAGAATAAATGCAAGCTTCCCCTCAAAATAACAAGTACAGGGTTATAGTTATGAAGGAGATGGGACAACTCTACTGAGGCAGGTGGAATAAATGACTTGTAAGAACTGAAGGTAAATTCTCAGTAACAGTTCCCTGTTTCCTCCTGTGTAAGGATTTCCCTGATCTCTTAATATGATTGATCTTGGCTGTGTCATAATTATTTGTTCAATTACTCATGTTCCCCAACTGCAAGCTTCTTGAAGGCATGAACTATGATTAATGTTTTGTTCATAACATCCAACAATGTTTGCCATAATGCAGACACTCTTATAAATGTTGTTTGAATATTTACCTTAAACACTTTACTATTGAAGAATCACTGCCCTTTCTAAAAAACCTTCTTTAACCCCGAAACTTGCTGTGCAACACCATGAGACTGTGTGGCTATTACCAAAGCAACATTCCTAACACTGACCTCAGGCTGAAAATGTATGAACCGTCATGCTAAGAAATCTGAAAGTTGTTCACTATCTAAACACTAATGAATCCCCTCAGTGCTCCTAGAATATAAACCAGATTCAGGGATTTTAGCTCTTCGCTTTGAATTCTGAGTTCCTAAGTAATTGTAAACACATCTCCAGCTGAGTTCTGTTGACATGTACAGAGGAGGAACCAAGGTATTCTCCTTTCAAGTCTGGGGTGGGGTGGGGTGGGAAGGTACTAGGTTGTATACTCCTAATTGTTGTGAAATGTGGAAGGTGCTAGGTTTTTTCACCAGCAGTAGAAAATAAAGAAGTTGATTTATTTAACATTCAGTACTTTACAAGGATTATTGAATGCCCAGCATGGGCCAGGCACTGTTCTAGGCTAGATCTTGGGATACATGAACAGAGCAAAGATCCCTGCCCTACGGTATCCTACATTCCAGTGGAAAGGAGACAATAAATGAGATACAACAAAAGATTAAATGTGATACCATGATGGAAGTTGGCAAATACTGTAGGAAAAGATAAAAACTAAATAGCTAGGACTGTGTGGTTGTGTGGCAGGGGAAGAGGCAGATTGCAATTTTAAATAAGGTAGCAGGTAAGATAAGCAGGCCTCACGGAGGTGACACCAGAGCAAAAACCAAGGAAGACTAAGGGAGTTATCCAAGCTGCTGTCTGTGGGACTGTCCAGGATGTCATAAAGTGATTTTAAAGGGAAATGTGGTAGTGTTGTGTGAACTACTGTTGGAGGTGATCAAAGCAAAGGATAGAGGAGATTTCAGAATAGACTGAAAATCCAAATGGAACTAGAGGAAATCAGTCTTTTTCAGGAATTATTATTGAACAATCTAGAGAAAGCTATACACCTAATCCATATTCCTCAGAATCACATAAAAAGTTGTGAATGTTGAAAATGTTAATATGAGTTTGTTATATATAGAGTGGGGCAAAAGTAGGTTTCAGTTGTATGTGTTGAAAATAAAATAATAGTTAACAAATAATAATACAAGAAAAAACTTCGTGTTTTGTGTGAACTTTTGGAGCTCTTGTAAAACAAAAGTCACAAGTGTAAAGCTGATGAGTGGGGACCTCAAAAGAAAAAAATATTATCTTCTGGAGGGTGGGCCCCTTGTACTACAGGTTTCCCTCTCTAGGTGAGTGTTCCAGGAACCCATCTGTATCATTGTGCCAGCTGGTATTGTTTTGAGAGGCTGTGTTCGGCTTCAGTGAATTTTTTTAAAGACTCAAGTTTGCCCATTCATGATGGGTGATTTACAAGTGGACCTGCCTACACCATGCTGAATGTTCATCAGTTTTTGACCAAAACGGCATGACTCCCATGCCCCACCCTCCCTGTTCACCCAGTCTCTCCCTGAGTAACTTGTTTTTGTTTCCCCGGATGAAAAAAGGATTCAAGGGGAAACATTTTGCCAATGTGGAAGAAGTGAAACAAAAAACAGCAGAAGCACTAAAAGGCATCAAAATTGACGAGTTCACAAACTGAGTAGTGGAAAAAAAAACATCCTGATAGGTGTATTGTATCAAATGGAGAGTACCTTGAAGGTGACTGAAGTTTAAACATGTCAGAATAAACACACAATATTTTATAAATAAATGCCAGGTTTTGGGGGGTCTCCCCTTGAACATCAGCATGGCTGCTGCTGGTCCACCAGTGTGCATACATCATGGTGGAGGCTGGGGCAGGGAGAATAATGGCTTGTGTGTATATTTACTGGCCTCTGAGCTTCTTGGCATGCCCTCTTCAAACACGTACATTGATTATTTAGCAAGGCCAGATGGCAGGCTTAGCAGCCAACAGCGGTCATGCCCGAGAGTGCCCCGAAAGAGTACATGCCATTTATAAACCATGCTGGAATTCTCTGTTGTTGGGATGATGGAAGTGGGTATAACTAGAGGCAAATGTTTTATGTCAGGAGGAAAGGGGTCAGGCTCACAGCTGGAGCAGGAAACCTTGGCTGCTTTCTGCCAGGCTCATCAGTTTTTCTGCTGGTCATCACCCTTGGAACAGTGAGTGGTAGAAAGTGTGGCTATGCTCTCTAATGGCCATAGGATCATGGTAGTAGGCAGTGTATTTCTGTCATTCAGTCCCCAAAGTCTTTGGAATATTTTAATCCTTTTATAATAAGAATTGGTGAAATTTTATTTAAACTGTGAGATGGAGGGAGATAAAAAGTTCAATAAATAAATCTATAAAGTGAATGAGGTGTTTAACCTACCTTGATATTTTTTAGTACTTTAAGAATACCTTTTAATGTAAGATGATTGATATGTTAATTAGCTTGGGAGTGGTGATTATTTCACAATGTAGACATATATCAAAACATCACCCTTCAAGACATCATGGATGGATTGAAGAGCATTATGCTAAGTGAAGTAAGCCAGGCAGTGAAAGACAAATACCATATGATCTCACCTATATGTGGAACCTAATCAACAAAACAAACAAGCAAGCAAAATAGAACCAGAAACACTGAAATAAAGAACAAACTGACAGTAACCAGAGGGGTGGAGGAGGAGGATAACAGGGGAAAGAAGGGAAAGGGTCTTCAAGGAACATGTATAAAGGACCCATGGACAAAGCCAAAGGGGGAAGGATTGAGGGTGGGAGGGGTGAGGGAAAGTGGTGGTGGGAAAATGGAGACAACTGTACTTGAACAGCAATAAAAAAAAAAAAACCCATCAAGTTGTATACCTTAACAATTTTTATTTTTCAGTTATATCTCAATATCGCTGGAAGGGGGATAGCTTTTATACCCAAGTATTGTATGAATTGTAGATTAGATCTCAGTAGCTTATCTCAGTGTCTTTCCAAATACAATTTTTCATTAAAATGCATTTTTTAAATTAATTCAGACTAAACATGTCAGAATTGACTAATAAACCAGTCAGAATTGGGTTTTACTATTCTACTTTAATGGTTGAAGTGAAAAATAATGAAAGAAGCATTTCACTTGAATTTGCCCAATGTTCAAACTTTTGCTAGTCAAAGACATGTGTTTTCCCCATGGCTATATTTTGCAGTTTACATTCCAGTTTAGCAGTTACATTACCAGTCCCGACATCACTGAACTTTGTAATTTATAATCAAAGGGAGCTGAATTAGGAGGCTCAGGTAAAACCTTCCAGGAGACCTCAGTCCTGCTTCATGGTCTCACAAACTACCCTACAGGGGAAGGAACTGCAGCTCTCCTAGGCCAGTGGCTGGCAAAAAGTGTCCCTAAGTGATCCTTACAACAGACAGATTAAGGGGAATGAAAAAGAGGTGACTCCCTGGGGCCACAGTAAAATGTCTTGCTACTGGCTGGCTCTAAGTGGGTCTGACTACTTTTTAAATTTTCTCAAGATCAGTGGTTTGGATTGGTGTTGTTTTCCCTGAGATAATTGAACACAATAGATTTAAATAGCTTTTTTTTTCAGTTGTTAGGGCTATATGCATTTCTACTTGACAGTTTTATCTAGTCCAGTGTCAAAACATCAAGAATTATGCCTGCTTGAATTTGACATTTAGTTCTTTTGGATGTCCATAGAAGTATGCTTTCTACTCAAGCTGCTATGTAATCTGCTGGATTCTGCCATATTTTGAAGGACAAAGTCTAAATTTGGATCTATATAATTACTTGGAGAAGGGCAAGAAAGCTGTGGTTAAACACATTAAATTATTATTTTATTTTGGCTTGTGAAATATTATTTCATGCAACCTATGTCATGAATGATTCTCTAACTATACAAGTATCCACACTATAGTCTTTCCTGTAAGCCAGCTTCCAGGCTTTGTCAGGGACTGGAGGTGCTGGGCCACATATACTGCCAACAGCCCTACAGGCAACACTAGCACCAAAGAATGACAATGAGTCAACACAGGTGACTATGCTATTCAGTCAGTTTTTATTAATGCAGGTTCAGTCCAAATCTATAATAACCCAATAACAATAATAATTACTCAGAAACAATCAGCAATAACATCACACAAGAGAATTGGGGGATAATGAACCCGAGTCTCAAGAGTCAAGATCACATCCAATCTGGGAAGCAGCCAGTCAGCATCTTGCAAGGCAGAGTCTGTGGTGGCTTCAGAGTCAGGCTCGAGCAGGGTTGATCAGAGCAGTGGAACATCTCTCAGCCATCTCAGCTCCTCTCAGTTGTCTCAGCTGTCTGTTTGAAGGCTTTTGCTTTCATATTCTAGTATGATACAATGTTGCATCAACCATTGATCAACACGTTTTGTTTTGTTTTGTGCCACCTCAATAAGCACATTGATTATGTCGCTCTGCTGCACATCCTCTGAGAGGGTGGTGTTACCCCTCAGGTAAGCACATGTTGTGTACCACAATGTACTGCCCATGCTCAAGGGGTTGCATCGTCCCTCTGAGTCATTGCTCTACTGCGCATGCCCTAAACCTGGCTTCTTAGTTGACAGGATTGACACCATCTTAGTTCAGTCCTGCTCTCCACAAACCTATTAATCCAACCTTATTTTTATACTTGAAGATTCAGTTGTTTAATATAGTAATTAATACAGATTTTCACAATCATGTTCTTAAGAGTTGGAATTCATTAATATCAGTCAACACATATTGTGCCATGTTCCCAGGGGAAATATGTGGAACACTGGACCAGATATACGATAGTTGTGTGGCAAATAAAGCCATTTCACAACCTTTTCTTAAATAGCTTATAATATAGATATTCTAGTGCAGATCTAGAAGAGAAAGACCAAAAAGCACATTTATAGAAAAATGTAAACTCAATGGACTGGCAGTCCTGCCATCTCCTCTGAGGACTTGCTCTACAGTTTTGACCTCTCTTTTTCAAATCATCACTTCTTCCTCTTCACCATCCCCTGCTCTCAGAGAGTCAGGAATGCAAAGTGGCTAAGAGCATGGACTTTGGAGCCATCTACTTTTGGATTTGAACTTCTGTTCTGGAATTTTCTAGCTATGTAATTTCTATTTTATTTTTACTGTAAATTGGCAAAAATAATATTAGCTACCTTTTTGGTTGTCTCTTACCATTTCCAAGAGCCAAGCACAATATTCTCTCTCTTTTTTTTTTATTGTTGTTCAAGTACAATTGTCTCCATTTTTACCCCACCCATCCCTGCTTCTCACCCTTGAACCTACCCACTTTGGCTTTGCCCATGCCAGCACAATATTCTGTGCCCAGAAGGAACATAGTAAAATTGTGAGAATTAAATGTAATAATGATGTTCTTGGGATATTGGCTTGCACGTAACTAACTACCCTATAAGTATTAGTTATCATCATTATTACTACACATTTACATTTGGATGTCATTTAGGTACCTTGAACACGATATATTTAAAACTGAACTTAACTTTTCCCAAAATCTGGACTCTTTTATTGAAATTCTGATTAGTGATTTAATCAACCCAGTCAGTAAATGGAAACAGGTAAACATTACTTTCTTTATTCCTTTCTTTTGTCCACATATATAGCCAATGTGTCTAAGACCAATTTATATTATCTTCTTAATATTTCTTAGACCATTACTGTTCTTCCCACACCTACAGCCATTTCTTTGTTTCAGGCCTTCCACACATATCAGTGTTCTTAAACACAAACCTCATTTTTTAACTGCCAGCCTCAAATGCCATAACTACAGTCATTTGCCCTGTTCAGCCTGGCTTTCAGTGCCCTCTGTGATCTGACGCTGCCTCTCTCTCCAACCTCATTTCTGCACTTAGGCTCTCTCCACACTGCCCACCCTCACCTAATACCAGGTTTTCTACTTCAGCTGTAATTAGCACTGATTTCAGTAAGTATGTCACTATGGCCCCTACCTCTGTAGCTTATATATATTTCAATTCCGTTCCCTGGAATACTGTCCTTATTACCCCCTCCTGTGTCTTACCCATGAAGTTGTACTTATACTTAAAGATCCCGCTCAAATCTCTCCTCCTCTATCATCTTTATTTTTTTATTGTTGTTCAAGTACAGTTGTCTCCATTTTCCCCCCACTGCTCTCCCTTGCCCCACTGACCCCCATCTCCCACCCTCAATCCTAACCCCCTTTGGTTTGTCCATGGGTTCTTTACACATGTTCCTTAATGACCCTTCCCCTTCTCATCTTTATTTTTATCATTATTCCACCTTATACTTACTAATTGAATTTAATTTACCACATTGCATTGTCACGTGTTAACTTCTACATGTATTTCCCACTGCAGTTTGAACCCCTTGATCCAGCAGAGATTGGGTCATTTTTATGTTCCCAGTGCCAGACATAGTACCTGGCACTCAAATATTAGCTGAGGGAATGAATGAACCACATATAGCAGACATACCTTTCCAAAATTGTCTAATTACTATTATTTCTTTAATTGAAAGCTAATGTACACCTCTTGTGCCCCAAGAACTGTTTTTTATAATTGCATTTAATCATTATGTACTCTTTCCTTCTGCATTGACGGACTTTATTAGGAGTAGCCCTACAAGATTCACAGTTGGATAGATGTTATTTCAAATGATGTTTATTGCATTGCTCAGTGTCCCCTTTCTAAGAAATCACAGGAGAAGCTTTTCTCAAGTCTCTGTATAATAGCCACCCTTCTCCTGAGCAATGTGTGTTCTTTCATGTTATGAACTCTTTGATTTCTGTAGCTTTATAGCTTCGGACCAAACTTGAGATGTCATTGCATTCGTGTTGCATACTTATCTCAACTGGATGCATTTTTCTGTCCCTCATTTGTCATCGTCTTTGCTTTTCCTCTTTATTGTCTTGTTCAATTGTTTGCCCTTTTTGTAAGCTGCCTCATATCTATTTTAGAACAAGACAAATTGTACAATTTATTCTTAGGTGGGTAAAGGAAAGTGAAAAAAAATGAAGATAATAGCTTGTGTAGCAGTGACTAAGAAAGGAGAGAACAGAAGAGAACATTAGAACATTCAAATTTTCTAATTACAATGGTTTTAGCAGTATGTCTTGCTGAAGTTATTGGTACCCAATCATCTAACATTTTTGGAGCAACTATGTGCTAGACATTGTGCTAGGCATAGGGGTGTAGAGATATACAACATAGAGTCTCTAGTCACAGTCTAATCAGCTCTAATTTCCATTCTGCCCTTTAGGTTTGTGACTGAGATACAGAGAGGATCCCATTCCCCAAAAGGAACCTCTTCCCCAGACAACAGGAAATTATTTTATTTATTTTATTTTTAATTGTATTTATTTCAGTGACACTTTTTAGCAAAATTATACAGGTTTCAGGTGCACAATTCTACAATACATCATCTGTATACTGTATTGTGTGTTCACCATCTTCTAGAGTATAGACTAAGCTTCTGTAAGCAATAGAAGTGTATTTCTCAGTCATAAACCAGTCTAGAGGTAGGTGGTCCAAGGTTTGTGGAGTGGCTCTACTATGTACAACACACAGCTTCCATATCCAGGGGCCAAGCTGGATGCTCCAGCACTGACATGTTCTAGCAGCAGGAAGGGTAAAAGGCCAGAACAGCATGCCCATTTTTTGCAGGGCATGACACAGTCCTGAAAGTTACCCAGGTCACTTATCCTCACCTTTCTATGGACAGAACTTAATTCCTTTGCTGCAGGAAGCTGCACGGGATACTGAGAAATATTCTTCTAACTGGGAGCCCCAGTCCAGTTAAAATAAAGAAGGGGAGAACAGGTATTCATAGACCTCTAACAAATTTCTGCTAACATTGGCAACAAGGATTTTTCTTGTTCTTATTAGAAATAGTAGTATTAGTATTATTTTTATTATTATTATTTGATGATGATGATGATGATCCTGATTTTCCTTCATACTTCTAAATGCTATTTAAAAGTTATGTATATATTCTCAGGCTATTGGTCAGTTTATAGCTGTACTTCCTCTCTTCTACTTCATCTATGAATTTCATCTCTTGAACTTCTCAAAGGTCTAAGATTTTTTAAAAATTGCTACACAGTCATATTTTAAAAAATAACAATTCATCATCAATTCAAATAATATATTATTTTGTATTCTGATTTTTCACTTAAAACTTTTATTTGTATCATAGGCAAAGTTTTGAAATATAGGTAGGTATCACTCCAGAAAAGGTGAGGGCATGAGCATGAGTCATAAGTTTTAGTGCTTAAGATATCATTATTGACAGCTCATAGTAGAATAAATCTTACCTGAAGGAGTTCACTGTTCCCCGTTTGTAGATTATAAAGATATATTTTAGTTTTGCTCCTATTTCATTTATTTTATAATGTGAAAGATGATAAGTTGTTATGAGACACAAATCAAATTGGAATGGGAAATAGGGGAGGAAGGGAAGAGGAAAAATACTTCCTAATATTGCTGGTTCTGTGTATAATTTAACTGTCTTTAAATATTAAGTAATCTTTTATACTGACCATAAGTATATTACTGTATGCAGGGAGAACTATTTTCACTCTAAATTTATAACATTTTTAGAAGCTTAATTATCATACTTGAAGGTCAAATGGTACTTTATTGCAATAAAATACAAAAAGTAATAAAGAAATTATTCCTGGGGAGATGAAAATCTAGGTTCATAGCTCATTAAATGGTAACTTCACGAATCATGTCTAATTTGTCATATTTAGCTTCAGAAGTTTTATACATTTGAATTTCAAATTAGGTGAAGGAATACCTGAGGCAAAACTACCTAGGGCCTTTGAATTCTAAAACAATTCAGGAACTATAGTTCCCATAATATAATACCTTTATTTGTAAGAAGCATCTATTTATCTATCTATCTATCTATCTAGTGTGTGTGTATATATAGTGCTTGTCTGACTCAAAGGATTTTTTTTTAATTTTGAGTAACCAATAATATTAACACAAAGTTCATTAACCACTTCCTCAATTTGTTTTTTAGACATCCCTTTTTTTCTGCCCAGCATATTGAAATTTCCACCATTTGTACTGACTAATTTGTTGAACAAGTTGGCTGAAATATATTTTAAAGTTACATGATTACTTAAAAGTTTCTTTCCAATATAAGTCAGTAGTCAGTTTAACAAACATTTTTGTCAAAATAACAACCTTTAGGGGAATGCAACATGACCTCATTCATTCTAATGTGTCCTTATGAGGTGCTGGTGAGCTCAACTTCTGAAAGAGCATAAACACAGAAATGCTTTTTTAAAAATGAAGCTTTTCTTTACTTTCAGCATGTAATTTGTATCTTGGACAAATTCAGTTGATGAATGAAGAATTCCTACTTCAGTTTAACATTGAGAAACCATATAATGATCCATGTTTATGATATTTGCTAAAAATCACACAAAGATTTATGCTATTAGAATGTAATTAAGAAAAACATGATTGCGGGCTCTAGGATCCAAATGATATCATAAAGGCTAATGTGGAATTGGAGGTGTTTGCTTCCTGTTTCAGTATACAGAAACTGATCTTTAATTTCTATCTGCAAAACTCAGCCAGTGCTCTGTTGCCAGTGTCATAAAAAGAAATTATTAATTAAATCCTGTGAGATACTCTAGATAATAGAGAAAATATAGTTAGTAAATGAAAGGTAATGTTCACAGAGTAACTCTGTCTAATGCCAAACAATAATAGATATTTAACATTATTTGTGTACATGGAAATAAAGAACAAATGGACAGTAACCAGAGGAGAGGAGGGAGGAAGGTAACAGGAGGGAAAGAAGGAGAAGGGTCAAGTCAAGGAACATGTATAAAGGACCCAAGGACAAATATAAGGGGCAGGGAGAAAGGTTGAATGTGGGAGGGGGTGGGTAGGGCAGGGGAGAGTAATGGGGGGGGAAATGGGGACAACTGTAATTGAACAACAATAAAAAACAAGAAAAGAAAAGAAAAAATAAAAGTTTGGAAAGGTGTTGGTAAGTAGTTATTTTAACATAATAGTGGTCAGATTAACTCACACTGAGTGGAAAATAATAAGCTATTTAAAAAAATCTCACTCCCCAAAATAAAAATATTCCTTAGAAAGGGACCTGCTACTCTGTGAATCTAGACCCAGCACCAACACACGTGTCTTTACATATATGGCATAAGTGTTTTTTTCATTTATTCAAAAAAGTGTGAGTGCATGCTTTCCTACTTTTATTTTAAACAAATAAATACTAACTTTGTTTAAAGAGACCAAGAAACATGTTTTTCTTAGAACATTTGGTACAGAATTTACTCATTTTCACATTGTGCCTACTTAATCTTTGTGATGTGAATTGCCTGTCTTGACGTGAATTGGGTCTCTTTACAACTGTGTCACATAATAATCATTCACCTTCAGTGTTCCTGGCATAATTGTTTTTATCAAATTTGCATTAGTATGGATTTCTTGTAGTCAATCAAGACAGTTCTAGTCTTTTTCTTATGGTAGCTAATGAAGATTAGTAAACCATTGCAAGAATAGCACAGCTGAATAAAAAGGAAGCTCTACAATGGGTATATATTTTTTCAAACAAATTTTGGAGTATATTATAAAAACAATGATTCAAGTTTCTTTTTTTTGAACTATATTAGCTTATCAACTTAAAAACTTTATTCCTGTACTTTTTACATGTTCAATGAAATATTAGTAAAATTATATACCTAATCTTCAGATCACTTAATTGTTCCATACTATCTAACAAAATCTTTGGCTAAGCAAAGATCTAGAATATCACTGAATTTCATTATTGATCTAAAGCTTTGTATTCTACTTCTGCTGGAGAATTTGGAGGACAAATAACTTTGAAGTGGCACTATCAAAAACATCAAGAGAAATCTGTAAAATAAACTAAAGGGCACATTTATGAGTGACTTTGACACTCTTTAAGAACAATTTATTACCTATCTAGTATGAAACGATTTTATTATGCTTAAAACTTTTAAAGTTTCCCATTTTTTTCTTGTTCACCTACTCGCTCAGGAGACATTTGACTAACAATATTACTTAGACCTTCATTTATTAAGACTTTCCTGGTACAGTTGCTACCAATTTTGCTGATAATTTTTAAATTTTAAAGGTCTTTGGCTTTTTTAACTAAAAACACTTCAAAATATGCCAGGCTTTCATCCTCACTTCTTGCTGGGAACAGGGTTTTTAAAAAACATGGAAGCTTTAATGAGACTCTTATCATGATTTTTACCTTCTGTTGCCTCGCTTTTACCTTTTTCAGGTAGAATCTTTATTTTAACTTGCCTGTTTATCATTTCATATTTTATATGTGGTTTTTACTAAGTTGATCCCTTTTGATGATATTTGACATACTACTTAAGTTATCAGGATATAATTAAGTTCAATTTCCAGTTCAGTCAAATTACTTGAACATGACCAAGGTTTACAAAGAACATAGTTTCTGTGGATCTCAATGACATTACGCTTGTGAGTGAAGATTACAGAAATGTGTGCTTATTCTGAGTGCAATCTAGAGTTCATTGAAATGCAAATTCATTTACCCTTCATGTGTTCTATTAACACCGAAAGCAGTGTTGTAATCTTGCCTAGGACTAGTGACAAACTAATAGATCTTCAGAATTATAAGTCGGGTTTATTTATGCATTGCCAGTGTTTATGGATCTCCTTGGAGTGATCCATAAAACCCAGATGCAGGATATGTATATCATGATCACTGTATTTTAATTGAAAAACACCATTGAAAGTTTGGCCTCTAACTATTGCACGGTTTATAAGAGTTTACAATTTATTGGCAGAAACTTCATGTTAAGCTGAATTGCCTCTACATTTATGGGAAAGTAAATGATTTATTAAGTAATAGAATGAATACTTTTCTGTAAACTAAAGTGAACTCTTGGTATCCTCAGAATTAATTATTTCCATAGTATAGGATGTACATTTATCCATTTTTGTAAATCTAGGAATGTCCACATTTGTGAACATTTCTGTGTTAGGATACAAAGTGAGTTCCTCATAGTGTAAAGTTTTGTCTGTCCTTTATGTATAGTCTCATGGAGCTCATCGATGAAGTTAAATAAAGACCATTTTATGTGCCTTCTCCCACAGTGGCTTCTCTGGGTAGAGGCCACTCCAGGCTGCCTTACTCACTCTCTCCAACTCAATCTGCACTGACAACTAGCAGGGCCACCACCCACAGTATATCCCCCTGTGTATATCCATAGTCAGCATCTGACCTGGTCTTTTTATCACAATGAAGAGACACCTGGAAGAAAGTGAGATGTCCTTTACACTTCTGTTAAAGATGTGTTCTATCCTGTTTTCTTCAAAGCCAAAGCCTACTTCTCTAGGAACATTTTTGTTTTCTCATTCTTAGAACCAAAACTCCCCAGTATAAGCCATTTAAGCAGTTTTATGGGGTAGCTAGAGTTGGTTTATGCAATTTCTGATTCAAAGAAACTGGGAAGTTGGATCCAGGTGGGTGGGGCGGGGTGGAGAAGTCCTGAAAAGAGGCAGTAAATCAGCAACAGATCAACAAAAAGTTGAGATAAAAACATTAAAGCAATCTAGAAAGGTGAGTCACATCTAGTTTAATGGCAAAGGAGCAGGAAAGGTATACTTGGAGGATGCCAGTAGGTATTACATGACACATAAAGACCTCTCTGGAGTATGCATTTTATATTTAATAAAGGAAAAGAACTTTTTTCAAATTTACATAATTCAGGAATTTAGTAATTCATCCATGTTAGTACTATGAGGCAAAGCAGGTACTATCCAAGTGGGAGTGTAATAAATGATGTTGAACTATATTATACTTCTTCAGGCTATTTATTCTAATTTTTCTGTGGTATATTTACCCTGATAAATGTGAAAAAGATGGTAAACTTTCTATAAGCTTAGAAAATTTTGTTTTACTACATAAAACTAGATTGATGTAGCCACTTGGTGAGAAATGATTAAAATAAGTTTCCCAGGGCCAGTACTTTACTAGATTTTTGACTATCTTTACACCATACCTGTTTTCAAGGAAATCTGCACTTTTCCTTTTATCATGTTTAATGTACAAAGTGCATTCCCTTTTATTGAGGAAATAATGTTTAATTATCTCAGGCACTGGATATTTTTGTTAAAAATATCGAATTGAGTTTTCCTAACTAGTGATTAAAATATGATTTAAATGTTTAGTTAAATCTAGGTAGACATTTACTAGGTGTTTTAACTACCCAAACTATTTATTTTAAAGGACCTTTTGACAAAGCTGTGGGTATGTTTTGACATTTTTCAAGAGTTTGGATCTTTAATTATTTATTTTCCAAAATATCATAAAATATGTTACCACTAAGAATGAGCTTTCAATTCACTTCAGTATTTACTGAAAATCTATTACTAGGTTAGGTTGGTGTTTTGTGTGGACATATTTTCTTTCTTTGAGGGACTTATTTTTTCTTCAGAGAAAAAACATACACTTAATACAGAGAACAGTTCTGAATGCTACAGGGGTGTCCAACCTGTGGCCCATGGGCTGCATGTGTATGAGGATGGCTGTGAATATGGCACAACACAAAATAGTAAATTTACTTAAACATTAGAGGTTTTTTGTGATTATGTGTCACAATGTATTTAATGTGTGGCCCAAGACGACTCTTCTTCCAGAGTGGTGCAGAGACACCAAAAGGTTGGACACCCCTGCGAGGGTTGGATTATATGATTAAGGCTAGTGGTTTTAAAATTCGGCTTTCTATCAGAATCACCTGGGGAGGTTTTTAAAAATACAAATTCTGAGCATGCATTCCCAGAGATGTTAATTCCATGGGTCTTTTTTCAATGGCTCTCCCCTGGTTATGTTGTAGGTGGTTCAGTGAAAGATGCTACGTGCCAAAATAATTTTTAAAAATTAGTATCAATTTGGATAGACTCCTTAAAGTAGAGTAAAATGTCTTATAACTTTTTCTCTTTATTGGGTCCAGGCCCTAATCAGAGTTATTTAAAATCAAGTACGTAACCACTTTGTAAAGTACATGATTTTCTAACCTCTTTGCTATACATCTGAAACTAATACAGAATAATATTGAATATAAACTGTAATTTAAAAGCAAAATAAGTAAATAAAATAGGTAATTTAATTGCTGTCTCTGCAGTTATTTTGTTATACTTATCTAATCATTGTATTGACTAGTAAATATTTCTAATTGATATTTGCCATAAATTTTACATATAATTTAACTAACATTTCCCAGCTTTTTGAAATTATTATTCTCTCTATGTATTATATAAATATATACATAAGTGTTACTTTCCCACCTCTTAACAAATTTATGTCATGAATACAAAGAGCTACTTTTGTAAGGCAGATAATATTGGACATGGTAAGCTATCATAATATCTTAAGAAAAAGCAAACAAAAAAAATCCCCTTGGTACTTTATCTTCATTAGGTGCTACAAAATCTCATATCTTGTCTTTGCAGTGAACTTTCTTGAAAGAGCAGTCTGTACAGTAGTTGAAAGCATGGCCTCCGAGGCCATTCTCTGGGTTCACGTACAGTCCCTGCTTAACGCAGTGCCTTGATAACAGATGTTCTCAATAGATATCAGATGTATTAGGATGACTTTAATTTCTCCTTCAACCCTCTTCTCTCTTAAAACTCTCTTTTCCTTATTTCCATATGAAACACACTGTTTCTCAGTCTCCTGTGATAGCTCCTCTTCTATCAGAATGTCCCTTATATGCACATTCACACCTTCATTTTACTACCTTTATACACTTTGTTTTCTCTAAGTGACTCAGTCTTCTTCCATGACTCCACCACCCGCTGTGTGATAAGGATTCCCTAACTGATATTCAGTACAGATCTCCCTCCTAGCTCTTGTTCAGCGTTGTCCCATAGAAGTATAATGAGAGCCACAGGTACAGTTTTAAATACCTAGTAGCCACATTTAAAAAGCAAAAAGAAATAGATTAACTTAATAATGTATTTTACTTAACACAGAATATATAAAATACCAAACATTTCAATATAATACAGTCAACATAAAATCATGAGATATTTATGATTATGATTGAGATATTTTACATTTTGTACTAAGTATCTGAAATTTGGTGTATATATTATACTTACAGCACATCTTAAGTATTGGAGTACTTAGTCTGTTTTAAGATTTCATAAAATTTACAGTTGAAAACTAGATTTACATATTCAAGTGTCCTATACCTAGTACTTAATTGTCTTCCAGTAACTGAATCAAATATCAAAAACTTATTTTCCTTTAATATCTACATGCACCTGGACAAAATCTGTTCATCTTCTTTTAGAAGAGCTGATTTCACTCGATACAAAAGCATATCAGTTTCAAAACTACAAATAGAACTCATTCATATGCAGTGCAATATTGAGGGAACATATTGTACATCGTTGTGCCATGTTTTTGTCATTGATTATTGGATAATTGGCAATTACTCCTTTTGTTTCCAGAAAATCTTAAATTAGAGGTAACAATTCAGTGAATCTTTGTAAAACAAAAGATTCTACAGCTTGACCAATAAGCATTGACACAAAGCACAAGATTATTAAATTTTTCTTCTGTGTTCCTGAAGACTTCCATAAGCTGGTGATGATTCAGAGCATTTGCACATATATTCCAGATATATACTGAACTGTATTCATGACACTCTCCATAGAGTCTGTTTCAAATGATTGAGCACAGGCATGTTCAATGTGTATAATATGTTGGTATGAAGTAATACAACAAACATCAGTTTCTATAGTCTTAAAATTCTGTCAAGTCTGATATGAAAAGATGCTCAGCATCACTAGCCATCGGAGAGATGCAAATTAAAACCACAGTGAGGTACCATCTCACACCGGTTAGAGTGGCCAGCATAAACAAATCAACATACAAATGTTGGAGAGGATGCGGAGAAAAAGGAACCCTAGTGCACTGTTGGTGGGAATGCGGACTGGTGAGACCACTGTGGAAAACAGTATAGAATTTCCTCAGAAAACTAAAAATGGAACTGCCCTTTGACCCAGCAATTCCACTGCTGTGATTATACCCTAAGAACACTGAAACACCAATCCAAAAGAACCTATGCACCCCAATGTTCATAGCAGCACAATTTACAATAGCCAAGTACTGGAGGCAACCTAAGTGCCCATCAGCAAATGAGTGGATCCAAAAATTATGGTATATTTACACAATGGAATTCTATGCAGCAGAGAGAAAGAAGGAGCTTATACCCTTTGCAACAGCATGGATGGAACTGGAGAGCATTATGCTAAGTGAAATAAGCCAGACGGTGAGGCACAAATACCATATGATCTCACCTTTAACTGGAACATAATCAAGAGAAGAAAAAAGGAAACGAAATATAACCAGAGACATTGAAGTTAAGAAAAATCTAACAATAGTCAGGGGGGAGTGGAGAGGGGATAGTGGGGAGAGGGGTTTTCAGGAACTACTATAAAGGACACATGGACAAAATCAAGGGGGAGGGTGGGGGTGGGGGAGGGAGGTGGGTTCAGTTGGGGTGGGTGGAGGGATGGGGAGAAAAGGCATACAACTGTAATTGAATAACATTAATTTTTATTTCAAAAAAAAATGCTGTCAAGTCTGGATTTTTCATCTAACATAGCTGAAGCACAGACTATTATGATAGAAACAAATGTTTTCATATCTAACTGAAATTCTTCTTTAACTGATATAAAAGATTGTAAAATTATTCCATGAGTTCTGATTTTTAGATAGTGAATTAAAAAAAATTTTTTTCATAAATTTGGAAGTCTTTTGAGAAAAATATAACCAAAGTATTGATTGGGCAGTGTCCCTTATTTTCAAACTCTTGTTAGAGTGTCCTTTCTTGAAATGTGTATTTGAACATTCATTCCGTTGCTCATCAATGTTCAGATCATTAAGCTTTCATGGTAAAGTCCAAAATTCAGTTTCATGATCTTCTCTTCTCAGTCTTCTCAACTTCCCCTTTTCTATGCCCTCCTCTTAAACATTCATCCAGTCATGCTAAACTTGTAGTTCTCCCAAATTGGCCATTTTCTCTTACTTCTCTGTGCCATTCCTTTTACTCCAGAAGAAGAGCATCTCTCCTCTTCCTCCCCCCATACCTCTTACTCCTAGTAGTCAAACTCAGCACAGAAATCATCTTCTCTGGAAAGCATCCCCTGGCATCCCCTTCTCTTGGTCATCCCCCCCTTCCCCTGCTTCTCAACTGAGCCTCCCTGGACACTCTACATAGCACCTACTCCATTGTATATTGTAGTTGCCTCCACCAGATGAGAAACTATTTGAGGGCAAGGATGGTGCTTTTTTCCTTTATTTTCCTAACACCCAGAATAGCCCCTGGCAAGTAATAAGTGCTCAGAAAGGTTTTTGGCATATTCCTGAACTACTATCATATCACATTTATATTGTGTCTTTCAAGGGATGCCTGACTAAACTTGAATAATAAATGTGTCCTGTGTTCTACACTTTAAGAGTAATGTGTTACTTTTAAATATAGCTAGAGAATTAGATGTCTTATTTTATGATGTTTATTGGCACTTTCTTCTTACTCCTTTAAAAAGCTTCTCACCATTTTATTTTTACATGACCTAAGTTTTATAATTGCATTTGTGATCATTTATTACTGCATTTTGCTTTTGTTGCTGATCAATCATCTTTCCCTTTCTCTCTTTCCGTTCAGCTCCCACAGAGGCCACTATGCACCTACATCTGGGTAAGTGTTTAAGACCCTGATGTCACTAACCTTACTACTCAATCTATTAAATACTTGTCTCACTCTTCTGGCTATGTGGGCAGGTGATACAGAGGTGAGGAAACTCTCTGCCTTCTCTGATTTACTGATGATTCACTGTAATTAGAGTCAGGTCCAAATTATGCTTGAACATAGCAACTCACCAAGGAGCCCAGCTGAGGGCTAATGAGAGGACTTTCAAACCTGTTAGCACATTCATCCTTAGGATCCTGTTGCGTGTGGCCATTTGTCAGAGTATTCTTATGCTGAATTTTCCCTAGATCTCCTACCCATTGTAAACACAACACAGAAGCAATGGTTAAGGAGCTATGAACTTGGAGAAATTTATATCATTTCAGATTTGAGATTTCTGCTCAGATTAGTCCTGCGTTGTAAAAAGAGAAGTAATTTGGTCATTTCTTCAAAAACTTGAACAAGACTGTTTAAATAATTGTCTGCTTTGTTTAATGTCACCATGTAACATTACCACCACTCTCGTTTTTCTCGTGATCTTTCCATAGTGCCAGTCACGTCATGGGCCACCATTCTTGAGGCAGAATTATGTAGTGGTTAGGACTACAGATTCCAGAGCCAAACTGCCTAGTCTCACATTCACCACTTTCTAGCCATGTAACATCGAGCAAGTTAACCTCTCTGTGCCTCAGTTTCCACATTTGTAAAGTGGAAGTAATAATAGTACCTACCTCCTAGGGCTGTTAAGAGGTTGAACTGAATTCACATTTGTACAGTATACAGTCAATGATATAACGCTGTTGGAGTAAATACATGAGCACGTCACCATTGAGGCTTTCTCATGCCTTTGTAAAAAATTCTGTATGAAACAAAAGATCTTTAAGAGTTAAATTTCTCGTTCTTTTTCAGTGAAGGCTTGTTTTAAAAGCAATTTCTTACCCTGCACTATTTAATAAGAATGGAAAGAAGTCATTCTAACTGACTCTAGCCTTTTCAGATGTCTCTCACTATAGGACTTGCAGATGGGTCAGTGGTTTGTCTCTTGGGCTTTTCCTTTCAACCTATAATCCCAATTAATTTATTTTTCTCTTTGGAAAATCTGCCTCGAGAACCTCTACTTTTATGTAATGCTGCAGCTTGGGGCTGCTCCTCTTTGGCAGACAAACATAAGCACTTAGAAGTGTGCCTTCTGGCAGCAGAGGCAGGCTGGTGACTCACAGTGGCCCAGCCGAGTCTCAAGTCTCAGTCACCTTGGGTATTTGAGAGAGCTGTACCCTGTAGGCATTTCAGGCACTGTGTCTAATTGCTCAGAGGAATCATTAAATCACTCCCATGCACAGAATACATCACAGTGTTCTCTCCAGTGTAAATCCATATTCTCCCTGTTATCATCCTAAGGCTTTGAATCTAAAGCCATTCCTCTCAATACATGCTGATTCACTGGTTTCCCAGACTTTGTTATCTGCTTACCTGCTGACATACCTGATATAAAGAGGGTGAGGATGGCTATAGATGGTGATACCACCAAAGAGAATTTACAAGTGTGCTTTCGGATATTTGGAGTTGAATTTAATTATTCAGTGAGTTTAATGAGCCTCCCACCCCCCAGACAAGGTAAAATATCATCTTTGGAAAAAAACTAGGGTAGTTATTTTTTGTTGATTAGATCAAATGATTTTAACTTTTCCAAAAGCATATGTAAACTAGTTCAGACAAAATTGTTATAAGCTCAGAGAATTTACATTAGCTGAGACAAACTTCTCAAGCAAATCATGGGAAGCATATGAGTGAGTTTATAAGCACAAAATTCATTTTTTATACCTTGAGTAGAAATAATTATTGTTTCTCACACAACCTTAAAAATCAGTCCACTTACATTTTATCTGGACATGAAATTGTTTTTACTCACTCACCCTCTATTCAGTGGAAATATCACATACTATATAGCTATGAAAATATTGTTTGCCCTTAGTGGGCCCAAAGTTCTAGAGCTTAAAAAATGCATGTTTGATATAATCTCTAGTGTAGTGATAATACAATGAAAACTATGGATGGTTCCCTGGTATTCCTTCTGACTCCTAAAATGACTTTATTTGGAAGTTTTACTTATTCATGTCAATGATTTCTCCTACGCAGCTCTGAGTGGGGGGAGGGAAGTTAATTTGAGACACATTAAATAAAAAATGAGTGAATATAGGAAATGAGAGAAAGAAAGCTAGGGCAAGAGGGATAGTGTAGGAAAGATAAAATGGGTTAGTAAATACCACTAATGTTAGCTGATAACAAATAGAATGTTCTGTTCTGTCTATACTTTAAAGTGAGCTAGACACTGAGTCTCTCCTGGGCATGTGGAGCTATGAAAGGCAAGTCTTGTGTGACCTCTCCCTATAGGTTAGTGCTGACCTTGGCCTTTCTGCCTTTCCTGTCTGGTGACACTTTGGTTTCCCTTTGGGGGCTCTGGTTTCCAGATGTATCTAAAGAACAGAGTCTTTACTTTTTTCCCTTAGTAGTTTAGGGACAAAATAAATATAATCAGCTGCCCATTTAAAATTCAGTTTTAACTTTTTTTAAAACACTATTATTTCTCATAAATGTAGCACATTGACTCTTTTCTGTAGCTAAATCTATTGTTTGGTATAATTTTTTCTAAATACTTTTTTTCTTTTAGCTGAAATACATAGCGACAGTATTATCCTGCGAGATGACTTTGATTCCTACCAACTGGAATTGAATCCAAATATATGGTAAGTTACAGGAATATGTCCCACTTAGGTTTTTTTAGTGCAAAAAAGATATGATGTTTATGTTCCCTTGAAGCAGTTATATAAAATTAAATTGTTCTATAGCACTAAGGTATCAGTGAGAATTGTTTACTAGGGACCTGGGCTTAATGTAGATGGTGTGTTGTCTATTTCGTGAACTGAAACCTAGGTACTCCTCAAATCCATGGGTGTGGCTAGATGGGGTTTTTTCCCCAGTTATTTAAGTTTTAACACAGAAAACATCAATGATTTTTTAATGAGATAAAAATAAACCTTAAATAATTGTATGGAATCTTATACCTCTTTAGTCATACACAGGGTTGAAGTCCTCTGAGAATATCTGTATTATTGCAAAGACAAAAACAAAAAAAAACAAGCTTACTAGTAACTGATCCCTTTCATGTCTGAACGTCCAAACCACATAAAGTTTTAATATGTCTAATTATTGCACTTATGCCACGTGAAAAAGGGAAATGATTTATCTGAAATGACAGATGGTTTGAATCATACTTCTAAATAACTTCTAAGTCTTTAGGTCACCTCATTATTGTACTCCAGTCACTTCTTCAAAGGTTATTTATGTGCAATTTCATGAGATTTTTGAAGGCAAAGAAATGATGTACCAAAACTCATTTGTTAAAAACTGAATACATAAATGGATGCATGAATTTGTTGGCAATTGTATTTTTGCTGACTTTGGAGAAATAGGCCTGTTAAACCAGGGCTACAATCAGTCTGCGCAATTTGAGAGAATATCTGAATGTGGGTTTTCTGTGATACTAAATGGTTTTCTCCACACCATTGAGAGTTCAAGATAAAATAGAGGAAGTTCTAATGTAAACTTTCAAGTTGCAACCAAAATCACCCAATACTCGAGACTAGAAAGAGAATAACCATTTTATCCTCAAATGTCAGCATTTGATATCCATTTCTGTTTTTTGTTTATTTTTATTGTTCAACAAATATTAAACAATAATTATTTTATTTATATAGTAAATTAAAAGCAGATATTGTTTCTTCTCTCAAGTAGTTTGTAGTTTAGTATAGGAAAACGAAAAACATTTTTTAAAAGTTTATAATCCAGGATACAAATCCTGGATTAGAGATATATAAACTTACTAGTTCCAAAAAAGGAGAGATGACCGTTGTGGGAGTTTCTTGGAAAAAAATGGCCTTTGTCATATAGAGAGTATTGGTGCTTAAATACTAGAGGGGAACTTTTTATGTCTTTTCTAGAAAGAAGTAGAGATCTAGATATTATATGTGTAAATACACAAAATCAGACTAGACAGAGTCATAAAGTCACATAATTTATATGCCATTTAAAGAAATAACTTACCAACAAAACTTTACTTTCCTATGAACATAAATATAAATTTCTTAAAATACATTGAAATTTTTATTAAAAAAGGCAAAAAAAAAACCCCACTTTCTAAGCACTGCCTTTACCCAGGAAAAATTCTCTACTACTCTTGACATTTGGCATTTTTATATTCCATTAATGTAGATGGTATTGGATGATTTGTTTCTTTCAAGGCAAGTTCATTTCTATCAAGCTAATTCATTTTCTTTGGTGAGTTTTCTTGACATATACAAAATGTGACTTTTATGTGGTTCAAATTTTGTTGTTTTTAAAATCAATAAAATGTGATTGATTTTGCTTCACCCATCTTTATGACTGATCTATGCTTTCTTGAACAAAGCTATGGATTTTGTGTCTCTTTTACTTAAGGTATGGTTTTTCCTGCTTAAAAAAAAACTTTAAAACCCATGTATTTCTGTCTTCTATCAAATATGCTTCAGAGTAAATTTACTTTATCCCTCATTGCCAACCAGCTCTTTCATCTAGCCTCTTTAATATTTAAAAAACAAAACAAAACATGAAACTCTCATCATCTGAGAGATGGCTTTGCTGAACAGAAGGTGGCAGGGCTTCTGAGGTCCAGCCAGTCTGCTTTGACTCTTGAACTAGGCCCTTGCCAGCTAGGTACCTTGAGAAAAGCAAAAAGTTTGCCTCACCTCTCTGAGCCCCATTGTCTTGTCAGTAAAAGTAAGACTAATACTACCCTTACACATGTTTTAAAGTTTGATAAGTCTGAAAAGATCTGGCACCATAGGTGCTCAACGTAAGTTAGTTCCCTCCCTCGTTCTCTCTCTCTCTCTCTCTCCTTTCCTACATTTCTTTCTTTCACCCCCATCCTCCCTTGCTTATTCTATCTTTCCCTTTCTCTTTCTTCACTTTTTCCCCATCCTTCTTCCTTCCCTTCGTTTCTTTCTTCATCCTCTGGTGTATTTGCACATTGGTCTTCTTATCTCCTGTAAGCTCAGATATGAACAAAAAAACATTATTATTAAAATAATCTTCAGCAAGTTTATTTAAATGAGTCTCCAAATGTTCCATCATTGCAGTTGGATGAAAAACAGACATCAAATGAAATATATCTGTATTATATAACATTTGGAATATAATGAAAATATAGCAGAATCATAGAGAAGGGGGAAAAGAGGATATTGGATGCCTTAAACTGACACAGATCTCAGCCAGCAAGATCTGTTGTTGAGGTTGCAGTATTCAAATACACATACACACGGACTACAGAAATCCTGTGGAGAAAAAGGGGCTGCGTGGCCACTCTCCAAGTTAAATAGAGGGCCTTTGACCACTCCCCTCCCCACCTGGACAGGCTTTTATTGTTTTTCTCTGCACGTTATATTGAGGGCGATCTTCATTTACCATGCACAGATTCACCACAGGTGATTACCTTTTAAGGAGGACAAAGGACAGGACACTGCTAATTACTTCAAAGAGAAGGATGTTACAGCTTAAGGGGGAAGTTGCTCACACTCCATACTTGGGTGGTTTAGCACAGACTTTAGGAAGATGAAGATACTCAGTAAACATTTGCTGCCTCAATTCAGGGTGAGGGAGTTTTAGCAAGAGCAAGTATCATAGCAGCCTATGTACAACGCAGGCCTGATTTCCCACTGGAGAACCTATCCATGGACGTGGGTCCTGCCCACCAACCTCGCTCCCCACTGGCTTTTCAGAGTGGGGGCTGAGCCACATTTCCCATGCTTGGAACAGTTCCCCACATTAACCCCCCTGAAAAATAGACATAAACTTCCTAAAGTCAGAAACCAGAACCCAGTAAAATCAGGTATCTCAGGAAATATTTTCAATAGTAACAAAGCCAACTATGTTTTATAATTTTATAGACAGTCTTCACTTTCTTGAAATCTCTGTTTTCTTGGTACACATATTGGCATGTGAATTTTGTCTTTATGATATTGACTTTAATTCCCTTTACTCATCTGAGTTAGAAACCACTGGGCAACTTTGTGGCCATGTGGAAGGAGGATCCTTGCTGCCAGCACCACGACTGTGCTGCTGCCACCCACCAGGTAGAAACAAAGCCCTTGGTGTGCTGCTTTTGGCCAAATTCCCATGACTAAATGCATCACCAAATTATTTTCCGCAAGAGAAAAATGTGCTGTTTTTATGACCATATTTCTTCCATAGGGTTCAAAAAGCATCATATACCTTATTTAATTTTTAGTTTTTAAGGACAAGCAAAAAGAAATTAAGATACCAAAGTTATGTCTATACAATGATGGAGAGGTAGATCAGTTTAAAAGCTAATCACTTACAACATTTGCTTCCATTAACTTTAGGCAATGAAATCAACTTTCACTCCATTTCATGTAATTCTTAATATCCAAGTTTCTGACATCATGTACAAGTGACTATGAGTAAAAATAAGGAACACAAAATGATGTTACTACTATTATGAATGAGCATAACAGCCAAGTTACTATTCCAAGTTTGTGACAGCAGTTGTAATAGAAACAAGAAACTTTTTTACATCAACTCAGTATTGAATGTACTATCTATTTAATTTAAATATTCAATTTGATGCAAAAATTAGTAAATGTATATAGTGAAAAGTCCAAGATAATAATAAAATAATAAAAGTAAGCCTTACTCCCACACTAGACCCATATACCCTTCCTCCAGAGGCAACACCATTAACCATTTCTGCCGGTCCTTCCAAAATTGTTTATGCAGACACAGTCTAACAGTTATGAATTCTGTTCACAAACTTGGGTATCAGAGAAATAAAATGTTCTTTATTCTTTCATAACCTACCTTAATTTCTTTTTATTGTCCTCTTTCTGCCAGGGATAGAACCTTAATTTCAGTCAACTTTGGCTTTCCCTCTCCAATTTTTCTGATGTATCTAAGTTTCAGATGACTTAGTGCAAAAGCAGGAGGCTGGGGAGGATGTTTCTCTGGTCCCGCCATCATCTGTTCCTGTAGCTACTCACTGAGTCCTCCCTAGCTCACCTAGTCTTTGGTGACTGGTCCACACAGACAGTCTTCATCCCTCTGCTAACCACTCCTTCAGGGCAGTGGCTCTGTTTTAAGCCCTGTTTAAAGGCATGGAAGCTGTTCCGCTGCTCCTGGACCTAGGCCATGGGCATCTGTGTGATGCTGTGCTCTGGTGTGCTATCATGGAGCTGTGGTCCTTCTGCCTCCTGAAATGTAGAGCATAGAGTTCTTCTTCTGCTCTTTGCAACTCCCCCCCCAACCCAGTTTCTCTGGGTGTTGCTAAGGAGTGGCCCTTTATCTTCCTACTCTCTCAGGGGGGGTCTGATTCTGTGTTTGAATGAGAGATGAGAAGTTACAAGTAAAAAGAACAAAAACCCTTCATGGAAATACAGTGTTGGCTCAGGCTTGGTGAGAGTGAGGCTTCTTCACTCTGACTTTGCCCCGATGCTCAGATGCACACAGTTATACCTGTGGACAACAAGAGTAACTTCATCACTTCAAATGTACCATTAAATACCAGAGGGTTAGAGAGAATATGGATGGAACAACACCAATTTATCATTACTGCTGACAAATCCCAATTATCAAGTGTGTTCAGTACAATTGTACTATTGATGATGTAGACAATCAGTGGAGTCTTATTCATATGGAGACAACACCCTAACCAAAAAAAAAAAAAAGTGGGAAGAAAAACCTCTTGTAACTAAATTTAGATGGAATATAAGGACTTATAAGTATGCTTTATCTCATTAACATTTCACTTAAGCATCTACTACTTGTATACTAACCATACTTTCAGAGTTTCTTTTTATGAATTAAACTATTTTAGTGTGATATAAACACTGCCAGTATTTCATATAAATGCAGATAAATAATTTTTTATTAAAAATAAATATACCCGGTAGCCAAAAACTGGCAATATCTTGGGCATCCATCAACAAAATAATGGATAAACAGTGATACACCCATACAAAGGCATTCTACTCAGCAATAAAAAGGAATGAATTATTGATAATGGAAACAACATGGCTGAATCTCAAAATTATTATGTGGCATAAAAGAAGCCAAGCCCAAAGTAGTTTTTACTGTGTGGTTTCATTGATATGACATCTAGATTAGGCAAACTTACCTAAGGTGATAGAAATTAGATCAGTAGTTATTTCAGGGATGGGGGATTGACTAGAAAGTGGTATGAGGAACTTTTGGGGGTAATGAACATATTATATATCTTCAGAGGGCATAGGTTACATAGATGTACGCATTTCTCAAAAGTTAAGATCTGTGTATTTCACTGTGTGCAAATTTACTCAATAAAATTTTTCAACAATAAGCCCTGGCTGGATAGCTCAGTTGGTTAGGGTGTTGTCCCAATACACCAAGGTTGCAAGTTCAGTCTTTGGTTAGGGCTCATACAGGAATCAACCAATGAGTGCATAAATAATTGGAACAACAAATTACTATTCTCTCTCTCTCTCTCTCCTTCCCCTCCCTGTCTCTTTTTCCCTCTCTCACTTTCCCTTCCTCTCTCTATCTAAAATCAATACATTAAAAAATTTAACAATGAGAAAAATATGAAATAGGAGACATTTCTGATTTGTAGCTTGAAGTTGAGAGAGAGAGATAATTAAAGGAACTAAAAAGTGAATAAATACTTTAAAAACAATTTGTTTTCTTAAAAATTGCCTTTATCCTCCAAGCAAGTATAAAATCAGGAAGAAATCTTTGTTGTGCTTAGCAGATTATCCCTTTAATGCTTGTTTTCTGAAGATCACAGAAGGTATCCAGAGTTATAACATCACTAGGCTCTGATGTTCTAGTGGGAAACTTGGGACTACTAGAAAACATGATGATAAATGGCAACTAGATGACAACAGATGTTTCCCCTCCAGCACAATAATAATAGCAGAGATGTCCTATTCAGCAGAGATCAGGGAAGAACAGGAATCACTCCTCAGAAGAAGCATCTTAGATAAGTAAGTTGTGATGCCAATAGGGATATGAGACATCAAGGAGAAAGACACAAGTGAAGTTGTTTCTGATCCTATGGGATGCGAAGACCACTGTGAATTGTCAGTCGGCTTATCATTCAAAAAGCCCACAATTTACAGCTAAGAAAGCTAAAGCCATGGCTGGCATTGCATAGTATTGCTTAAATCAAGAAAAGACTGAGGGAGGGTGTGGAGAAAAGACTGGAACATTTCCATTTTTGCATGTAAAAGATGAAACTACAGGATCAGGGAAATAGAGATTACAGACGGCTACATTTTGTATTTTCTTGAAAATAATAATTTATTGGAGTAGTTATTCTGAAATGGAGCAAAAAGATTGGTGATTCACCTTATTACAGTTCATTTTCTTTGACAAAAAATAATTGTCTCAACAAAGGATATGAAACGACTGAGATTTTAGTATGGGGGTTGAGTTATTCTAGCTGGAGTTTTATTCAGTGACTGACAGAACAGTCCATAAGAGAAAAGAAAAGAAGACAAGCATGCAGTAAAACTACCTCATAGTTCTTTAGTGCCTTGGATCACCCACAAATAACAAAAACAGAGGGGACTCAATTTACTAGCCAAATATGAGAATCACAATTAAGTGCAGTTTCCAAGTAATCAGAGAAAGTAAGAGTGATGGGTAACGCCCCTGAGAAGGAAACTGGATAAAAGTGCATGCACTTTGCTCAGTGTCCAGCAGGCACATAAGCAGTAAGCCTGGAAGACACTGCTGGTTGAAGGGAAGCACTAGCCGTGGACACCACAGTCTCCACACCACTGCTGAGGGGTCTCCAAGGGATTTTTTTGTACTGATGATCACTTAGAAGACATATGACAATAAGCTTTCTACATGGAACATGGAGCATAAACCTTACATTTTTTTCAAGAGCAGGTAACCAAAGGAGATTGTGAATAAGGAAAATCAGGCAAGCTAAAATGTTTTCTCTGATGACATATCTTTTCTAGAACCTGTAATATTTATGCACATTTTGAGGTTGTGGAATTATAATTTGATGTATTGGGTTTGATGGTCCAACATTCTGATTGTATTTTCATCTTTCTCTACTTCTCTTACTTCCTTGCTTTTGTTCCACCATATATCATCCTTTGCTCTTTTGTTAATAATTGTATTCTCTTATTATAAAACTCTCCTCTAACCTTCCTCTCTTGCTTTTCTTACTTTTCTTACCATGATGTAATTGCTCTGGGGTAAAGCTTTATTTACAATAGAAAAGTTATCCAGGATGTGGCCCACTAATAAAATAAGGTGTGAATCTGGAGGCATATTACTTCCTTCTTTAATCTCTGTTTTAGATGACAGAAACAAGAACTCACCCAGCGGAATTAAATGTCAAACACATTTGAAACAAGTGAGAAAATATTTCTTCAAGCAGCATTAGTAGAGTTCACCATAGTAGTGGGTCAGAATATTGTGTGCAGTAGCAGCACATCAGAAGATTTATTTTAATCCAAATAATATTTGTCATTGTACCTGTTAACAAAGGAGAGATCAAATTTTAAAACTCCCTAGTGAAATAAGAAGAGTTTTCTTACCTTCCTAGTGAGAAATAATGAGAAAGGATGAGCTATAAATGGAGTTTGTCATTTTCAAGTTTAGACCACATTTTAACTCCATAGAAATAAGTAATGGCATCATTGAAGGTGATATTTTTCTCAGTCTCATAGAGGGAACTTTCCTTGCTATTTTTTTACAAAGATATTCTACATTTACCCCTATGATTCAGATGTCAGAATGTCTAAAGTTGTCCCAGAGGTTCCTCAGCCTCTCCTCATTAAACATTCCAAAAAAAGAAGAGGAAGAGCAAGAAATTGAAAACTTATTTGAAAAAATAGTGAAGGAAAATGTCCCCAGTCTGGCGAAGGAACTATACATGCAAGTCCAGGATGCTCAGAGAGTCCCAAAGAAGTTAGATCCAAGAAGAAACACACCAAGACACATCATAATTAAGTTATCCAAAATTAAAGATAAGGAGAGAATCTTAAAAGCTGCAAGAGAAGGCAGTTACCTACAAACGAGTTCCCATAAGACTATCAGCTGATTTCTCAAATGAAATATTGCAGGCAAGAAGGGGCTGGAAAGAAGTATTCAAAATCATGAAAAGCAAGGAACTACAACCAAGATCATTCTAATCAGCAAAGCTGTCATTTAGAATGGAAGGGCAGATAAAATGCTTCCCAGATAAGGTCAAGTTAAAGGAGTTCATCATCACCAAGACCTTATTACATGAAATGGTAAAGGTATTTATCCAATAAAAAGAAGAAGAAAAAAACTATGAATGTGGGGATGAGTGGGGTGGGAGATGTTGTGGGGGGAAAATGGAGACAACTATACTTGAACAACAATAAAAAAAACCATGAACAATAAAATGACAACAAATTCACAACTATGAACAACTGAGCCTAAAAAAACAAAAACAAAACTAAGCAAACAACTAGAATAGGATCAGGATCACATAAATGGAGACCACATAGAGGGTTATCAGAGGCAAGAGGGATGGCAAGAATGGGAGGGAAAGGTACAGGGAATAAGAAGCACAATTGGTAGGCATAAAATAGGCAGGGGGAGGTTAAGAATAGTATAGGACATAGAGAAGCCAAAGAACTTATATGTACAATCCATGAACATGAACTAAGGGGGTGGGAGGTGGGGGGAGGGTGGCAGATGCTGGAGGGAGGGAGGTGCAGGGTGGAGGGGGGAAAGGGGAAGAAAATGGGACAACTATAATAGCATAATCAATAAAATATACTTAAACATAAAAAAAATATTTCACATTTACAAAGAGGATTTTTATGAGACTTTTTTAAAAGCTTGATCTTTTGCTCAGTATCAGTAGCCATCAGAGAAATGCAAATTAAAACCACAGTGAGGTACCATCTCACACCAGTCAGAGTGGCCAACATAAACAAATCAACAAACAAATGTTGGAGAGGATGCGGAGAAAAGGGAACCCAAGTACATTGTTGGGGAGAATGCGACTGGTGCAGCCACTGTGGAAAACACTGTGGAATTTCCTCAGAAAACTAAAAATGGAACTGCCCTTTGACCCAGCAATTCTGCTGCTGGGATTATACCCTAAGAACCCTGAAACACCAATCCAAAAGAACCTGTGCACCCCAATGTTCATAGCAGCACAATTTACAATAGCCAAGTACTGGAAGCAACCTAATTGCCCATCAGCAAATGAGTGGACCAAAAAACTATGCTACATTTACACAATGGAATTCTACACAGCAGAGAGAAACAAGGAGTTTATACCCTCTGCAACAGCATGGATGGAACTGGAGAGCATTATGCTAAGTGAAATAAGCCAGGTGGTGAGGGAAAAATACCATAGGATCTCACCTTTAACTGGAACATAATCAACAAAAGAATAAAACAAACAAAATATAACTAGAGACATTGAAGTTAAAGCTAACAATAGCCAGAGGGGAGTGGGGAGGGGATAGTGGGGAGAGGGGTTTTCAGGAACTACTATAAAGGACATGTGGACAAAACCAAGGAGGAGGGTGGAGGTGGGGGAGGGAGGTGGTTTTGGCTGGGGTGGGGTGGAGGGGTGGGGGGAAAATGCAGACAACTGTAACTGAACAACAATAAAAAAGAAAGGAAAAAGAAAGAAAGAAAGAAAAATTTAAAATAAAATGCAGACCAAAAAAAAAAAGCTTGATCTTTTACAAGTAAATAGTCATGCCTCTTTTTCATAAAACTATCTCTTTATGGGATGAAGTTGAGTGTTCTGGTCATTGAGGTTTGAATGGAAAGGTACAAGGAGCTCAGGTGGTCTCCAGAAGTCAGCTGAATGCCCTACTACGAAATGGCTGGCAGGGCCCCATTTCCTTTGGGGGTTCACTGCCCCTGGTCTATCCTGGTTTTACAAACTCACACATCAGATTTTGCCAGCATATGCAATGTCAGCATGTGGGGAAAGAAACGAGTTTTCCTTCGGTCAGGAAATTACAAGATATTTTTCCTTTCCTTTTTTTTTTCCATTTTAAAGTTCTTTTTATAATCAGAAAAAATATTGAAGTTATTTCAATATCTCTATTCAGAAATGCTGGTGAATAGACAAGTCTGGCTCATAGAATGCTAGATTGCTTCTTCTGAGGCTGAGCCCCAGACACTGACTCCTTCAGAGGCAATAAATTATGAACAAGTAATACAATGTCCTCAGTCTTGGGGACAAATGGCATGCATCTCAAATGAGAATTTGGTAGTAAGTGATTGTCAGTGAGTTTCCAGGTGATTAACTTGTTTCAGCAGAGTGCCTGACTAAAGGCTGAGTGATTTCCCAGTGATCTAATAAGAATGACCCATGTAATTAGACTGCTCTTGAGAAAATAATATTTGTTATTTATTTATTGTTATCAGGATGATGTCACCACCAACGATTCATAAATCTCCATTTGTGAGAAGGTGCCCAATTTTCTTACTAATTCTCCTCCTCTTTCCTGAATCCTGAAATTCCTGCATGAGTCACTTCAATATGTGGGGCCCCTGGACTCCAGGGACATTTCACTTTATCTTCCTCTGTGCATTCTGAGTGGGTGCTTTGGCATGTTTTCCAGCTTAATAATTTAAAAATCTGGATTAAAAATATAATTATACCTTCAGAAGTGTAATCTCTACAGCACAAATGTACATCACATATATTTCTTTATCCCACATCAAAAAAAAAAGAAACCCAGCCACCTAAAAAATAAAAACAAAGATAGAAAATTGACACCAAAATAACAATTTTCAAACTGCCAAGGAGCTTGTAATAGTGAAAAACAAAACTTTGGTTGAAAGCATTTCTTTTTCTTTTATGTTTAAGGTTTGATCCTAGTTCTCTTGGTCAACAAGTACCTGCCTTTATATTTACTGATTCTTTTATGTTTTTGCTAATGAAAAAATGATAATGTTGTAGTATATGTATAAAATAGTAATGAGTTATCTAAGGTGGTACATAAGAAAAGGAATATTGAATTTGATTATGTCCTACAGTTCAGCGAATTCATTCTTAACATTTTCTGTAAAGTCCATAACATTTTTCTCTTTCTTGTACATTTTTACTAGCAAAACAAGATCCTTCTATAAAAGAGAAAAATTTTAAGAAAAGTCATTTTAGCTTTTCAAAATAAACTCTAACAGTAAAAAGATGACAAACGCTCTCTGAAATGCACTTTGTTTTTACAGAATCAGTGTTCCTTTCTCTTACTGGCTGCTTTACAGTGGACTGGAAAGAATATTGTACAAGGAGCCAATGAACCTGAATTTTAGTCTTGTTCCATCATTTGTAAAATGAGGGGGTGATGAGACTCAGTGATATTTTAGGTGCCCTCTATCTCAAACGTGCAATGATCTGTGAACTCTAGTAATAGATAAGCTTCATGTGGAACCTAAGTGTGTGATAAATAGGTTCGGCAAGAGTTTAATAAATTCAGGCTTTGCATGGTCTTTGGGGACAGCAAGCATTTCACTTAAAATGTCTTTTAATCATACTGCTCATGGCAGAATATATTTTGAGGTGGGTGATTTCTATGATGAGCCATGGTATTTATCAGATTCTTAGGTTCTGTTTTTTCTACCAGTAAAAAGAAAAAGAAGGAGAAAGCATATATTTATTTAGATTAAAGTAATATTCAGTATTACTTTTCCTATGAAGCAGACCTTAACCTGGGAGGTCTTATTCCTTTTTAAATTGAAAAACAAAAGTTTGTACAACTGGGAATATTTAAAATTTCCTTCTTTCTACCAATGTCTGAAGAATATATTATCTAACTTTACAAAGCTCATCATTTTCCTGAGAAAATTCTATTGTGAGGCCACAGTTTAAATGTTAGGGAAAATCAGCATTTTATTTCTCTGAGCCTGAAAATATTGTACTTCTCATCATTCAGCAAACTGAACCCCAGTTCTTAGGAACTCATAGAAATTTTCCCTAAGGAAAGAGTGGGATTTCATAATACTACTAGTCACAGAGAGCACCCATTGGAATTAAGTACCTAGCTCTACTCAACCAAGTTAAATTGTTAGACCCAGAGGCAATTTGAAGAAGAGAGGAGCATAGGACTTTACTAACACTTAGGCATTGTTTTAAATTCTGGGAAATTACTTTTCTTGGAATATGGATGTTTATTTACATCTGTAGGTTTTTAAAACTCACCTTGTCTTTCTGACATGGATCACCATTTTCTTCTGCAAAGTCATGACCGCTAGTTGCCCATTTTATGATCTTGTCTCCATGAAGATAATTGTGTTCATCATGATATTACGATTTATCTTTTCCATTATGATAATAGTATAAGTGTGTATAGTTGTACAATAGTTAAATTTAATGATAGAAAAAATATTAGGAAGGTCATCTTGTAGAGTCACTATTAAGAAAGTCACCTTGATGAGAAGCACAGATTGTGAGGAGCATGAATAAAAATTAATCCACTACCAACAATCCTGGGAAAGTAAGTGGAAATAGGCGCAGATTGATATGCACTGAAGACTCATGATAACAGTTAGAGCTTTCCAGAAACCAGACTATTGACAATATGATTTCTCCCAGAAGTCCATTTTGGAACTGCTCCTTTTCTCACTTTGTATATCTTCCCTTCTCCATGAGCCCCAATAATATGCACTCCTATGATTTAAACCATATCTTAAACTGTCAAGCCAGTTCTGTTCTCCTTTTTCTGAAGTTCAGATACATATAATCATTGTGAGCTGGTCATCTCTAGTTGTCAGCATGTCATCACCAGTTGTCAGCATAACCAGAGAGCAGTCGGTTTCCAAGCCCTGTAATTCCATAGAGTCATGCTGTCCAATATGGTGGTCGCTAGTCACATGGCTGTTGAGCACTTGAAATGTGGCTAGTCAGAATTGAAGTGTGCTTTTAGGGTAAAATACACCCCACAATTTGAAAAGACTTATTGTGAACAGAGAATATAAACTATGTCATTAATAACTTTATATTAATTAAATGTTAAAATATAATTTGCATTAAATAAAATATTATTAAATTAATTTCACCTGTTCCTTTATCATTGTTAATATAACCATTAGCAAGTTGGAAATTACATGTGGCTCATATTACATTTCTATTGAATAGCAGTAATCTAGAGTGTGCCAAATTCTCTCCACCTCCATTTTATTTCAGGCACTATCATGTCTTACTTGGGTTTCATCAATAGTCCTGTCTTTTCTACTTCCAATCCATCATTTGCTAAAGTAATTTCCCTAAAAGTTGGATTTGTATCATGGCTGATAATGGTAGTTTGAATCCCAGTCTGTAGCTTCAACTTGTGTAACCTTGGGCAATCATTTAATATCTCTAAATCTCAGTTTTAACACCCTCTAAATGGGGATGAAAATAGAGGGGGGAGTTTTACATAAATTAATTGAGGCATTAGTTGCAGAGTTTCTAGTACAGTACATATTACATGGTAAGTGGTACGTGAAACCTTTAAACCTTTAATGTACTGGTTCCCACTTTCCAGCCCCATCCTTTGCCACCCTTCTTCCATGTACCAGTATGGTTCCAACCATACTAATGCACTGAAGTAGCATTTCTACTTGTGTTGTAATCTCTGCATCTTTTGTGCCCTATTACAACCACACCTTTCTTCCTTGCTTGAATAACTCCTATTTCTCATTCAGGACTAGTCTGGGACTTCCTCCTTTAGGTATTTTCTCTTCCTCAGTCTGACTTAGGTACCATCACAACCAGAGTACTCCTGTTATAAGGGATGGGGAGCTACGGAAAATATGATAGTTGTTGGAATTATTAGTAAGTCCTGGGTCCAAATAGCAGCTATCAACTTCACAGCTGTCTGACTTGAGTAAATGCTTAAGTTCTCTGAAGCTCATTTTCTTATTAGTAAAATGAGGGTGCTGATAACTGTCTTACAGAGTGGCTGAGATATTTTAATGGGCTTTGGAGTGTCTGGCACGTCACTGAATACAACAAATAGCTATCATTGCTCTGGCACCCTACATTGCAATTGTGTGCTTGTTTCTCTGCCTTTCCTTCTGGAGTATAAATTCCTGGAAGAAAATGATGCTGCTTTGTACCACTAACGCTCACCACAGTGTCTATGGGTTCTCAACCCAGTTTGTTAATTTCAAAAATGAATTAATGAATGATGAATGAATAAATAACACCATTGGCAGCTACGAGTGGGCTTATTTGACCATCCAGATGGATGAGCATTCAGATTTAAATTATAATAAATTATGTTGACAAACCCAGTCAGACTGTGAGAAATTCAAGTTAAGGACAAAAAAGACCTTGGCAGGAAGCTGATGGATTTGTTCCATCAATCCATGGTGAAGCCATTGTACCTCCAAGTAACAACAACCCAGTGAGTAATTCTAAATACTGCTAATTCTAAATCCCTAACTTTCAAGATGGTACTAATGCCTTTAGAAATTTTATTTTAAGTTTCTGGAGCTATAAAACACAATGAAGAAGAGAAGATCTAGAGGGATTGTTGAGCCAAATGGGGAGCAAGACTATATCTGTTTGCTTTTTTTTTTTTTACTGGTGTTTTAACTCCTGTTATTCCACAAAATAGAAGTGGTTCTCCAAACACATCAAACATCTGATATCTATTCTCTGGTTCCCAATGCCAGACTATTGACCTCCTATGTTAGAGTCACCTTTAAACAATATACAGGTATCTAGGATTCACCTGAATCCTATTTAATCAAAACAGTGGGGGAAGGAGGACTGTAATTCATATATTTTATACAGATATTATTTTTCTGATATATAGTTGATTTGGGGACTGCTAATCAATATTTATAGATGGGATTATTGCTATGGGAATTTCAACATCAGGCCTTGGACTACACATCAACAATGATGCATTTAGTTTAGAGTTATTGGGGGGAAATGGCAGATAGCTATTGTGAGGTTTGAAAATTCTTTTAATATTTTTTTGTCAACATTGATGTTTTTCTTAAGCCATTTTACAATGACCTAGAGGCCAAATAATCCTCATCAATCACTAAGTGAGAATACCACTATAATTTTTGTACTCCTTCTCTGTACTTTTATTACAATCACAAATCCTTGAAAAAAAATAATGTGCAGTTTAAAGAATAGAAAAACAGTAGTAAAAAGTTCATGTAATAGGTTCTCTGAAGGGGGAAAGAACTAATATATGAGTTCTGGATAAAAATGGTTGAAATCAATAATAATAATAACTCACACACTAACACATTGTTCTTGCTATTCTAAGAGCTTTGGAACTCAGGCCTTAATAATAGTTATATTTATGAAATTGTCTTATATTCATTCCTTCATTCAACAAATTTTACAGAATACAATATGCAAGGCATAAAATGGTGAACAAGAGACATGTTTGTTTTCCTTATGAAGCTACTACTCTATCTCTTCTAATGTTAAAAAGGTTGCTTCACAGTAATCAAGAGAAGATTTAAATCCGCTACTGATATTAGTGACAGTAGCATCACAAATTGTTCCCTGTTTATTCTACAAAAAAATCAAAGGTTCTTGACCATTGGTATCTCCTGGTGTAGGAACACAGCTCAAAAGATTGGAAGGATAACATTCATTCCATGTAATATACATGTAGGAAATGCAATTATTTGCCAGTTTTTACATATTGTGCTTCTGCTTCTAGGTTTTAAGGGCTACCTGACATCTTTTCACACTTTAATCTTCCTATTTTTTTTCTTTTTTTTAAAATATATTTATTGATTATGCTATTACAGTTGTCCCATTTCCCCCCCTCACTCCACTCCATTCTGCCCACCCCCTCCCTCCCACATTCCCCCCCTATAGTTCATGTCCACGGGTCATACTTATAAGTTCTTTGGCTTCTACATTTCCTACACTATTCTTACCCTCCCCCTGTCTATTTTCCACCTATCATTTATGCTACTTATTCTCTGTACCTTTCCCCCACTCTCCCCCTCCCACTCCCCTACTGATAACCCTCCATGGGATCTCCATTTCTGTGGTTCTGTTCCTGTTCTGGTAGTTTACTTAGTTTGCTTTTGTTTTGGTTTTAGGTGTGGTTGTTAATAACTGTGAGTTTGCTGTCCTTTATACTCTTCATATTTTTTACCTTCTTTTTCTTAGATAAGTCCCTTTAACATTTCATATAATAAGGGCTTGATGATGATGAACTTCTTTAACTTGACCTTATCTGAGAAGCACTTTATCTGCCCTTCCATTCTAAATGATAGCTTTGCTGGATACAGTAATCTTGGATGTAGGCCCTTGCTTTTCATGACTTGGAATACTTCTTTCCAGCCCCTTCTTGCCTGTAAGTTCTCTGGAAAAATCAGCTGACAGTCTTATGGGAACTCCTTTGTAGATAACTGTGTTCTTTTCTCTTGCTGCTTCTAAGATTCTCTCCTTCTCCTTAATCTTAGGTAATGTAATCATGATGTGCCTTGGTGTGTTCCTCCTTGGGTCCAGCTTCTTTGGGGCTCTCTGAGCTTCCTGGACTTCCTGGAAGTCTATTTCCTTTGCCAGATTAGGGAAGTTCTCCATTATTTGTTCAAATAAGTTTTCAATTTCTTGCTCTTCCTCTTCTCCTTCTGGAACCCCTATAATTCAGATGTTGGAACATTTAAAAATGTCCTGGAGGTTCCTAAGCCTCTCCTCATTTTTCCAAATTCTTGTTTCTTCATTCTTTTCTGGTTGGATGTTTCTTTCTTCCTTCTGGTCCACACCGTTGATTTGAGTCCCAGTTTCCTTCCCATCACTATTGGTTCCCTGTACATTTTCCTTTATTTCACTCAGCATAGCCTTCATTTTTTCATCTAGTTTTCGACCAAATTCAACCAATTCTGTGAGCGTCCTAATTACCAGTGGTTTGAACTGTGCATCTGATAGGTTGGCTCTCTGTTCACTGCTTAGTTGAATTATTTCTGGGGCTTTGAAGTGTTCTGTCATTTGGGCCTTTTTTTGTTTTTGGTTTTGGTTTTGGGTTTTTTTGCTGTGGTGCGTCTGTTACAGGAAGGAGCGGAGCCTTAGGTGTTCCCCGGGGCGGGGTAATGCTGGTCGCTAGGCTGTGATGCTGTACATGGGGGAGGGGCCGAGAGGAAGCAATGGCTCTTGCTCCACTCTCCACCAGATTTTAGTCACTCCCTCCACTACCCACAATCAAATCGGGCCCCTCCGATGCTGGTTCCCGAGTGGGTGGGCTTGTGCATGCTCCAGGCCCCTGTGGGTCTCTCCAACAACCTCTCCCGTGAGGCTGGGAATTTCTCCTGCTGGCCCCCCCAACCCCCACAGGTGTTTTCAATCAGAGGTTTGAGGCTTTATTTCCCTATGCTGGAGCCCTGGGTTGTGCAGTCTTTGCTCCCCGCTGTTCCTCCTGGTTTATCTGTGTGTGAATGTGGGGCCGCAGGGTCTGCTGGTGGTCGGAATAACTGCCCTGTTTGTCCCACACTCTGCCAGTCTCAGTCCCGCCATGGCCACGGGAGTCCTCTCCACCCTGCCTGCCTGTCTCCGCCCCTCCTACCGGTCTGGATGAAAGTTTCTTTTTTATCTCCTTGGTGTAGGACTTCCTTGTGGTTAGATTTTCTGTCAGTTCTGGTTGTGCGAGGAGGCGCAGTGTGTCTGTCTACGCCTCCATCTTGGTTCTCCCAATCTTCCTATTTGAATGGGTGTTCCTACTTCTTTCTCTAAAATTAGCAAACTACTGAAAGGGCACAGTGCAGTGATCTCCAAAACAATGGACACTGTGCTCTTTCCACAGTGTTTGCCACCTGGAATGTGAAAGCCTTTGAAAACATTCTTTCTGCATGAAATACAGCTCCTATGGTGTTTGAGGTTCAGACAGAGGAAGCAGATCTATCTTTCTGCATGTTAGGTAGGTAATGGTCGTAGGTTGAAATGTCCTGATGCAGAGCATTGTAACTGTTGCTATAAATATGCAAAGTCAAATCCTGAATATATATAAATTCATTTTCTACTGAAAACATGGATAAGCTTATTTTTGAAATCCTGTCATAATTATTTATTAACCACTTCATTTTCAGTAATAAAGAAAGCAGCTAATTAAATTATTTGCAAAGTTAATGTATTAACCCAGTATCCAAACTTTGCTTGAATTAGAATATGTGTATATTTTATATTCATACATGGATTAAATATAATCTGATTCCATTACTTTTAGCATGGTATATTTTGTAGATATGCAAAATTTATTTGAGAACAACAATTTTAAACAGTTATACTAATTATATCTCAAAAGATATTTAAAATTTATAAAACAACTTGATTTCAGAGATACAGGTTTTTAGTTCATTATATTAGTATATTACTTTGCTTATTTTTAATGTTTGCTAAATGTCCTTTATTGGATGTATACATTATACATATTTATTGATAATAATTCCATCTGCCTACTATGGGATTGCTTCTGTACTCCTGGTTTTATATACACTCTCTCATGTAATCTGCACAATAACTATGTGAGTTTAGGTCCATATTATATCCTCATTTTACAGGTAAGAAAACTGAAACTTTGGGAGGTTAAGTAACTTACCCACCACTGCAAGTAACTGAAAGAACTGGGATTTAAGTTTGTCTTTCTGGTGACATGTTAAAGAACATATCACAATACAAAAATACCATTATTTTCCTTAAAATGTTGATTTGACATGAACAACCATAACTATTACATCTTTCCTTACCTGAGCAATAAACCACTGTGTGCTACTTAGTTTTCAGACTGGGGTTGCATTCTGTGTTCCCACAGGGTTGAATGTAGCAACTGTGAGACTGGAGAACAGTGTGGTGCGATCATGCATGGCAGTGCTGTCACCTTCTGCGAGCCATATGGTCCAAGAGAATTGGTAAGTGTGTGCTGTTTATGTACATTATTCCAAATACATTGTCTTTACTGAGCTTTACGCCAACAAAAGGTTCTCTTATGCTTTTATAGTTCAGATGAAAATTTGCAGTATTATTTATATGATGAGTCTTGTTACAAAATCTGAAAATTGGGGGCAATGATTTTATGATTTATTTTCAAATGCAAAAATTAAGAATTCAGTAATAAAATTGGAAGCATCAGTGATCTCATTAAACATGGTATATCATTATGATTAGATGGCTTTTTAAAAATATGGATATGATACGCACTGACCTGTGCAACATGACATGTCAGACATATTATACACATTCCTTAAACATATACTATTTAAATATATAGATATATGTGTCACATATGTCATAAATCATTAATGACTTTATAAGTTCTTGTATAAAACTTCAGTGCTAAAGTTGTTTTCTCCTTGCAAGCAAGAAATGTTAAATGAGCAATTTTGTCACATTAAAGTTGTTTCCTAACTTTAATGATTTGTAAGTGAAAGAGCATACTGAATAAACCAGTTTTTAAAGTTTTGTTGCCAAATTGTTCAGCAGCAGGTTACTTTCCTTTAATTTAGACTGATTAGACTTTGCTTGCCAAAGACACATTCTTGAATTATACTCATATGTAAAATGAAATGAGCATTCTAAATTGAAAACAGTGAAACCACTAGCCATCAGCATGTGGCTAATGGGCCTTTTGCTGTTACTTGGTACTTCTTTCTGGCATTAAGAGCCCATTCATTTCACATTCTTGAAAATGGATATAGAGCAATTATTATTCGGGCCCAATTTCTTTGCACCTAATACTCTTCTCACAACATTTGTTATGGTTTGTTTTTCTGCTTTTGACTTGACCTACAATGCTTCTCCTTTTCTCTCCCACATCTTCCTTATCTTGGGGTTTTGAGTAACAGGTTATATTTTTCATTCCTATGTCACACATTGTATTTCAAATTCATTAACTTTAAAAGTGGTCAAATGACTTGCTTCCATACTATAAAGGGGGGGACACTTAGCTAGGCAATTAAAAGAAGATTTAGTTATCAAAATGTGAAAGTCAATTAATTTTTATAACATGGTTCTTATTTTATGCTGCTTGAATACACCTTTTATGGCAATGGATACATTTAATTTATTAAAGATACAAGCTTCAGAACATTGATAAATTGAAGAGTTTTTAGTTGAAATTTAGAACACAAACAGAATTAATTGGATGTAAATTAAAATAATAGGTGCTCATAAGTCAAGTCTCACAAGGTGTTACAATATTCCTGCAGACAAATACGATTCCGATAGTGTAGTTCTTCTTGAAAAAGTAGATGTGCTAGTACATTTAAAACAATGTACCATGACTGAGTTAATTTTCTATAAGCCTTAAAACAAAATTAAATTTTTACGGTAGTTAATCGAGCTTAGAATAATTGCCTGTTTTAGAATGTTCTCCCATTCAGTAATATTTCTGGAAATGCCTGGCAAACTCATTTTTGTTTATACTTATTAATAGGAAGTAAACATACCTAAGAATATAATGCAAAATTCCTATTTCTATTGCATAAAAACTGAAGTATCTACTTTATTTGATCCCATGTGTATTTAATCCTGACTGTTTCACTATATCCTAGTTTATTTAACATTAGAGTTTATACCTCCAATAGGCTAATCTTGACTTGTATTACATAATTGATGTGAGATAAGCCTTCAAACTAAAAAGGAAAATGTTCAAGATAACTATCTTCATCTGAGAAAGAAAAAAAGCATATGCAGATTTATAATATATTGCCATCATAAGTACTTCCCTAAGATACATTGTGTTGCAGACTCCAAGGGAATACAATGAAGACGTATTAACAAAGATAGGGACAGCAGTCACATTTTACACCGTAGCAACTTTAATTTTTAATAATTGTTATACTGTATTGGTGTCCGAGGAGCAAAAATATATTTTTTATCCAAGTTGTGTTTAAAAGAAGACAGATCAACCAAATAAAAAGTGAGGAATTCCTGTTAACATGCTACTATGTTTGCCAAAATTCAAATATTTGCGTGGAACTCAGAACTGAATCCAGTCAAAACTTGTGAATGAGAACTGAGGAAAATTATTAGCACTTAAACTTCTTTAAAAAACAAATATGCCACCCTGGCTGGTGTGGCTCAGTGGATTGAACACTGGCCTGCAAACCAAAGGGTCGCAGGTTCATTTCCCAGTCCGGGCTCATGCCTGGGTTGCGGGCCAGGTCTCCAGTAGGGGGCACGTAAAGAAGCAACCACACATTGATGTTTCTCTCCCTCTCTTTCTCCCTCCCTTCCCCTCTGTCTAAAAATAAAATAAATAAAATCTTTAAAAAATAAAAAGAAAAAAGAAATATGTCTTCTTATTTTTTATAAATCTAATTCTTAATGAAGTGGTGAAACAAAGAACCATAGGCCAAGACCCTTACTAGGCTGACACTTTATTTTTTTTAATGAAAAACAGCATCTCCGTTTTGTGAAGTTACGCAAATGGCCCATTTCATTACTTTTCAGTTGAAGTCAGTGAGAGATGGCATCTGCTCTCACAGAGGCACATCATGTATTAGTTTCCACTGCTGCTGTGATATGTGGCCCTCACAAATTTTATTTAACTTAGTGAAGTCTCCACATTTCAGGTAGTGGCACTTAACTTTATTCACGTTGCTAGTCTGAAACCAAATTAATGAGGAATGCATTTACCCACTCCTCTAAGAGAAAATGTGCCCTCTGAGAGCTTAAAACAAAATTAGTTATGTTACATCCATTTAAAAAAAAGTACGAGGGAGGACCCAAAAGAACCCCAGAATTTGTTTACAAAAAATTGTGTATTTGTTCTTACATGTTTAAATTTTAGTCACCTTCAAACTACTCTCCATTTGATGCAATACACCGATCATGATGTTTTTCCACTGCTCAAAACAGTTTATGAACTCATTGATTTTGACGCCTTTTAGTGTTTCTGCCATTTTTTGTTTCACCTCTTCCACATTGGGAAAACATTTCCCTTTGAGGAGTTTTTTTTCATCGAGGAAAAGAAAACAAAAAGTCATTTGGGCTGAAATCAGGTGAATAGAGAGGGTGGAGCATGGGGGTCATTCTGGTTTTGGTAAAAAAATTGCTCAACACACAGCATAGTGTAGACAGGTGCACTCGTAAATCACCCGGTATAAAATGGGCAAACACTGAGAGACTCTTCAAAAAGAACTCACCAAACCAAATGCAGCCTCTCACAACACCACCAGTCGGTACACTGATACAGATGGGTTCCTAGAACACTCACCCAGTGGGGAAAGCCCATACAACAAGGGTCCCACCCTGCAGAAGATAATTCTGGGTTTTGGGGAATTCCCCCCTCATATCTATTGAATTATTCTTACATATTTGGAAATATATTTTAGGTACAAGGATGAGTTTGGGCTAAAATGGGATCAAATTCAATAAAAATTTGCAAGAAAGATGGGCAGAATGAACACCCTCAGCCTGTAGAGAATTATTCAGATTCATTCTAGTGATCATATTAATTTTCTATAGTTTGGAATCTATTTGATCATTTAAGAGCACTGAGATTTGGTAGAAAAAAAATTCTCTGCCAGACATTCAAAGTTGCTGTATTATTTATCAAAAGCTCTTTAAGAGGCCCTTTAGTTTTCAGAATGTCAGATATAAAGGCTTAATAACTTTGCAGACTAAAATTATGAATCTGAACTCAAGAATAATAAATAATTTATAACACCCAAATGAAAATATAGATGCTTAGATTTTATAGGCAATGCTTCTCATTATTTTTCCTCTTCATTTTTCCTATTCTTTCTTGTAGCTGACAATTTTACTAATAAACTAAATGGGTAAATGTACAGAAATGAGAGTCAACCACTATACCAGTTCTCAACTTTCCTGGTGAAGAAAAAAAAAAAAAGTAGAATCAATGACTAATCAAAGTCTAGGGTCACCCTCAGCACATGTAACTTTAAATTTGGCAGTATTTCAAGCAACCTGCTGTTTGCTAGCAGAGGCCACAGCTGTGGAACCTGATCATGTAAGTGACACAAGCTTCATTTGTTACACCACCAGGATAGGACTCTATATATTTAACGCACTAACAGTAGTAATAACCATCATGCTTTTAACTCATGTACTACCATTGTTTCAGAGAACCTATATCCGGGAGTGTTTCGTGATTCATCCAGGAATCTCCTCAGTTACATAAAATCAGAGAATGAAAGAGTCTTCATTCAGATTATGTGAAAAAGTTTTAAATTTCCATGTACTCTTTGGACTTAACATCAAGTTATCCAAGTGGAAGCTCATGAGGACAAATAGTTGAGCATATTCTAAAAGCTTTGGGGGGAAAAAAATAGATTTATTTTAAAGGAATTTTGAAAAGGAGCTAGTTACTAAAAGAAAATTCCATCAGTGCATTTTACTCCAACGACTCTGGTGAGGGGAAGGGAGCAGGAAATGAGTTCTGGGCATGATGGGCCAGTTTTCTTTGAGCAGGTAATCTGTCATAATGAAAGATTTCGATTAAAGAATTTCCTCTTCTACCTGCACAGCAGTGATTTTTGCAATGGTTCGAATCATTTAGAAGCCGATACCTCTATTGATACCTGGACAACTTGTAAAATGCCCCTCTTGCTTTCTCTTGTATTACCTTTCTTGCTTCCTCATTAATTTTGAATCCACGTATTTAAAGCACGTGCTCAGTCATCTTGCCAAGCAGGATCCTTTGATATTCGAATCTCAGCTGAATGTGGCAGAACAAGAGGCTTGCTCACTCATTTTTCCACTAATTCCTACCACAATTCATGCACTGGGTATCTCTTGACGCTTCTGCAGTTGTGGACTTAACCACATGGGAACTAACAAAGTACAGGGATAAGGCTAAGGATGTCATTGTGGTATACAAGAAGTGAAAGCAAGACAGCCTACTGCTTCTGCCAAGGTGAAAACACAGTTATACGCTTTCAGTTGTACAGAGTACAGTGATGGGAAGTATCCCGTATTTTAGCTTACAGGGTCAGGAACCCAACAAGAGAGTCATTGAAAATGAGAACCTTAATTCTCATCTTATTTGAGCTGGTGTGGATCAAAGTCAGTGCTCTAAGGAATATATAAGTAAAATTTTTTAAGTTAAATTGTTTTAAAATCAAGGTATCATTTCTTATGAGAAAGGGGGGAATTATTTAAGCATGCTTCTTCATGAAACTAAGGGAAAATAACAAATATATGGGAAGGATATATCTAGGCCCATAACATGATTACTTTTTTTGAAGGGGAATAACAGTTTTACTGAGAAATAATCCACATATTCTACAATTCACTGTTTTAAAGCATACAGTTCATGGTTTTTAGTTTATTCATAAAAATATACAGCCATTGCCACAATCAATATTAGAACATTTCATTACCCCCAAAGAAATCCTGTACTATTAGTTGCTATAATGCTATTTACTTTTCAAAATAATCTTATTTTCACCATTTGTTTTTAATTTACCTCCCAGTTTTTGGTTGTTAACCTTTTTCTGACATTTGCTTTGGGTCCCGGATCTGTTGCTGTAGGATGGAGGGGAGGAGATAGTGTGAGTCGAGGGGCTGGGTTAGTGCCCTCACAAGATCAAGATTGCCCTGCAAGCAGTTTTCCACATACAGTAAGAAATATCGTAAGAGTGCCTCAGTCGGGATCTCACAGCTTTGCTCCCCATAGAGAAACAAAATGTATGTGTTCAGACATACCAATAAAAATAAGCTAACCACCGGATAAATACAACCTCTGTTTATGACTTCTTCCTTTCCTGTTTTTTTCTCTTCCCTCCTCTGGATGTCTTTTACCTCTTTCTCTTCCTCTCTATCTTGTCTTATTTTGGTATATTCCTTTTTCTAGATCACCAGAGTCCTTAATACAACAACAGCCTCTGTACTCCAATTTTCCATTGGTAAGTGTTTTTAGCAATTATAGCAATTTAACTTGGAAATGTTTGTTTTACTCATATGTACCCTCAGGATTATAGCGCCAAATGCTTTTAAATTTAGAGAAAAGTAAGTCTCAACTTGCAGTAAATAATTTAAAACATTTTTAAAGTGAAATAAATAATGTTTAAATGTTATTTTCTGTTCCCACTTCTCTCCTACAGCAAGTGATATTTAAAAATAATACCAATAATCCAAAATATTTTAAAGGGATTTTCATATGGATTTAAAATGTATTGGATTATTCTGTTACACCAGAATTACCTTACTAATTATGTTTTGCTCAGATTAAAATTGAAATTATTAAATTTCCTGCACTCTTACTGACTAGTAATGAAAGAGATAGTTATTGGTGGCTGAGAGAAACCATTTAGGGCTTCATGTTTGACATAAATAATCTATGTTTAACTCAGATGTGGATAATTAAAAATAACTGTATCTGGCAATATTTTTTTAAAGTGCTTTTGCATTAAAACTAAAAATTCCTACCCAAAGATTTAGTAAAATAAAGTATCTTTTGATCACATGTTTATAGTTTCACTACGTATCATATTACTTTCCATTCTGATTTTCATAGGCGTATAGTAATAAATTACCTGTATATGTCTCCAAAGGGAATGTTTTAGGGAAAGAAAGATAATGCCTTTTAGGTGGAGGCTAGCTTCACTGATTTTGGAGCCATAACATGAAAACCTCTTCCTGATGCAAGGACTGGGACAGCACCCTCAAATTTCTACCATCCGCCCCTCCTCGATGGCCTCCTAGTCCTAGTCTCACACCAGTGTTCTCACAGCCAGGAACCTGCTGTGGCTTTTGCACCTAAGAGCAATTTTCTTCAAGGCATTTAGTTGTCACTTTTTTGTCAGCGCACCTCGCTTCAGTTTCTGTATGTATCATGTGAGACTTGCTTGGTTACAGTTCCGGTTATTTTCTTCTCACATTGGTGACATCACCTACAACAATGCACATACTATTCAGAAGTTCATACGTGGTCAGGAGAAAAAGCATTAGTAAAAACAAAATAATGAGTTTGTTTGAGTGTCTTCTCTGATCTATTATTAGTAAGCTTTCTGTAATGAGTGTATATATAATACACTTATAATCAGAAAAAATAAAGTTCATTTTTTAAAAGTTCTAGTACTACAAAAACAAAATTTTAAAACTCTAGCTTGACCGGCAAGTAACTTAGAAGTTCTTAACCAGAACAAATACATTCAAATTCATTATGCTATTAATATAAATAATAAGCTGAGTAATGTTTTCCTATTTATCTGTATTCTGAGTATTCTTCCTTTTTGCTAAAGCAATGAATATTAATTTCAAATATTATCCTTTAGCAATTAAACAATACAAAATAATTCACTTTAAAATGAATTCCTCATAATTCTGTTACTATTTTAATTTTAGTCATTGTTAGAGAGATTCAGCATCAATTAAATTATTCTTCCTTAAAGGAAATACAAAGGTCTACTTTTGTGAATAGTAACGAATATACTGTAGTGACCCTACTATGAACAATAGAAATAAATGAAAAAGGGTTAAGAAAGGGAGTTACTGAGATAATGCAGTGTTTGGCATCTGAGAGCCAAAACTCAGAATAAATACCATTCCCAAGGTCTTGAAACTAGACCCAAATGGGGCACTAGCAAGAGCCTTTGATTCCCACACAAGCCAGAGTGCTTACTGCAGTCTACCAGGACAGATTTGCTTGTGTTACTTAAAGCATGGGTTTGAATTTTAGGTGAGAAGACTGGAAGAGAAATAGAATCAGGGAAGACGAAAAGCAGAGGGGGTAGGGGGTTAGTGGGAGGGGTAGATAGGCCGTTTATAACTAAAAAATAAACTTAGAAAAAAAATTTGAGTGTCAGTTTTAGAATCAAAGGTGAAATTCAATAGTCATTCTTTGGGATGCAACAGAAAATATTTAGAAAAATATATATAATTTATTGCTTAGAGACTTCATTAGGAAATTTGCTTACTGAATTTTGAGAATAAAAATTCTTGGGAACTAAACAGATTAGGATGTCTAAGAAACAACGTAGTGGCAGCCCATCAGCTGTGTGTGTGTGGTGTTGAATGGTAAAGAGAGTACAGTAGGGAGAACGTTGCAGCAATAGTTTTGTGTATCTCATTATGAGTGCTTGGAGTGACATTATTGTGTTTCCATGGATGCTGTGAAGGCCAGACTGGAGCACAGACACGAATTTTAGACATGTAGTGTCATGTGTGTTCATCCTGAGCTTTGCAAGCCCTACAATAACCAAATAACAAAATAGCAACCACAGTCAAGTAGCCATTGTATTTACAGTCAGTTTAGAAAATTATATTGAGTGTGTTATAAAAAACAGTTCAACATTTTATGTTTACTTATGTATTGTGGAATTCTCCGAATCTGTAGAAGGAATGTGGTTAAATATGGTCGGTCAGATTTAGTATCACTCTTCACAAAGTCCTTTAGGATGTTCAATGTTCGCTGTTTGATGTGATAATTTAGACTTAACATGGGAATTTTCTATGGAATTCTATCATTATTTATGGCTTCAATGGTGAATTATGTTTATAATTATGCATATATAACCACAATTGAATAAACTATTGCCCTAATGTTTTTATATTACTCTTGTAAACATTTTCAACTACATGATAAGCATTACCCAAGAGCCCCAAGTACCTCAGAGATAAGTGTACAGAAATTTTTTGAATTACTAAGGAGTGACACAATTAACTCTATTGTCTCAATGCAGCAAAGCCCTCCCAACTCTTCTGTGTGTGTATAAAATAATATATGGATGCACACATACATATATAGATACATATAAATATACAGACTACCTGATCTAAATGAGTTTTAAAATTAAAGCATCCTAAAAATGCAATCATGTTATCAACATCTAAATCATCTTAAAAAGTATTCTAAAATAATCTTAGAACTTTTCATTTTTCCATTCCAATGAAAGATCTCATATCTATTTCTGTGCTGAGGCATTGATCTCTTACAAGCCTCACTTGATTCATTAGATTCAAGTTGTGGAATTTATGGTTGTAGCCTCAGGGGCAACTACTCATTTCCTTTAGATTTCCTCTGGGATAGGAAGAAAGATTGAGATGACGCCCTTGCAAACCATTATCTTACAGATGCCTCCAAATCCTCTTTCCCAGGCAGGGTACTGTGTCCCAGGGAAGTGCTGGTAGTGCTTTGTATCTGTCACTCGCTTAACAAGAACTCACTGAGTATTTGCTGTGTGTCCAGCATTGCCCTGAGCTAACTTGAACTATGAAAAGACACAAGAGAAGGGCAAACAAAACACGTTTACAGTACCTCGCACTGTGGTAGAAGGTTCAGGATGTGTACAGAGCATGAACCCTCTAGAGAACTACCAGATTGTTACAAGCAAAGATGGGCCTGTGTACAGGTCCCCATGGTGAGAGGTTGCAGCTAGTTCTTGCAGAATTCAGCAATCCAGGGAGGCCTCTTTTTCCTTAAATGGTAGATGTTGCCTACGGATACCTGGGAATTCTCAGGTAAGGGAGACTTTTACCAACCACTCAAATCTGTAGGCTATTATCTTTAGCACCGTGCCATAGACTATATATCTATTTGTCAAGAGTAACAGTTCCATTCAATATAATTATCAGTGTTACAGCATTAAAAAAAAGAATCTCTGAAAGCCCACAACGTGAGTCACTGGAAAGGACAAGTGTTCCAGGTGAGGGACTGAGTGACATAAGCAAGGTATAAGACTGGAATGCACATGCACTGCAGAGCAGCAGGACTGGCCAGGGATAGCTACAAGCAATGTCAGATAAAATTGTGTCTGTCTGAAGAGTTAATCTGCATCAGCTGGGTTTTTATACTTCTTTAACAGGCAATAGAGGTCATAAATGGCTTCTTTCTCTCTTGAGCAATAAATAAATTTATGCTTATTCAATATAGCCCAACTCTTTGTCCAGATTAACAGAATTCATCAGCAAAATGAGGATTAAAGGTAAAGCGTTTAAAAACATATGCCAGGAAGAACAGTTTGGCTTAGGAGGCAAATCTGTGTTGTCCATCATGGTGTCCTCAGCCCCTAGCCAAGGGACTCAAAATAACTAGTTGCACATAAGTATTTCTTGCCTGAGTGATAAATAGCTATTACAGAGACATTCATAATAGCATGTAACCAAGTGCTGAATTGGTGTGAAGCAGACATTCTGTGCCAAGAGAGGATTTAGGGGAGGTGATCTGAGGACCTTAATCAAGGCAAAAAATGACTCAGGAGGAAATGGATAATCATCAAAAAAATGCCTTTGGTGAAGCCAGTATACAAAAATATATATCCATGTGTTTAGCACCTTGTTATTACCGAACTAGCTAGGATCTGTTACTTGTCCATAATTTATAAAATTAGTACTTTTTTCTTTGGTTTTACTTATGAATATCCTCAAGATTTGGGGTTTTATATATATATGTATATTTATTTTTTTTACTGTTTTGTTTGTTTTCAATCATCTTAAGACAGAAAAAATTTATTAAATAATAGATGTTTTATATTTACAGATTAAGATGTGAAAATATTCTTAGGCCTGAATTCTCTTATGTACTATACATGCTGCAGAGTCTGAGCTACTCATTTTGTGTGAATATATTTGGAAAAATTAAAATTATAAAATTATAAAAGGTAAAAGATGTTCTTATTGATAAATTGAAAGATTGATTTGTAAAAAATCTGGCATTATTTTTTCTCAAAGAGATATAATAAATAAAATGCCACTTGTAACAGTAATTATATTGCATTCAGCAAAAGGGAAGCAGGTTTTCCCCTCAAACCTAATTCATATACTTCTTAATTATTCAGAATTGATTCAGTAAACTCTCCCTCAACTCTACTAGAACAGCTAATTCAGAGGGAGGAGAAATTGATCCCTCCATATCTTCATGTGAATTATTGCTCATTTCCTCCGTGAACTTAAGAAATGTATTTCTAAGCCAGACTCTTGTTGTTTTCAGGAGTCACTCTATTAGGTAAGTAAGGCCTTGGGGAATTTGTTATGAAATAGTGAAAACTTCTTCTGGAAACATGAAAATCTCCAGTATGAGACTAGCAAAATCTCTGGTGACTTGGACTCAAAACAAATATAAAAAAACAGAACTTAGAACATTTTAATTATAAAATTAACTTAATACATATGTTTTATAAGGTTAAATATATGTTTTATTTGAATGTAAGATTCTTGGATATGAGATATTATAATAAGTTTTGCTTATGATTATTCTTAGATTCTCAAAGATCTATATTAGCACAAAACTGAAATATTTATATATAGAACATTTCTATATTATCTGAATTTAATAAATAAAGGTTGGGAAGTGGTTATAATTCAGGCTTCCCTGCTTGATCTTAAAGTTCACCTATTCCTTTTTTAAGGAATGTATATTTTAAGAGACCAGTTTAAACGAACTGGGGTGCTTTCAAATCCACCTCACCCCCAAGTTCTTAAGTCCTATTTTAAGTAATAAAAGGGAATATTCTGAAATATTGTAAAATTCTAAGCATAAGCTTCTGTAAAATATTACTGAGGTTTTGTTCATTAGATTCTACCTATGAGTGAAGTCATATGGCACTTGTCTTTCTCTGACTGGCTTATTCCGCTTAGCATAATTCTTCCCAGGTTCATCCCTGCTGTCACAAAGGGTAAAATGTCCTTCCTTTTTTATGGCCAAGTAGTAGTTCACTGTGTAAATGTACCACTGGTTTTTTATCCTCTCATCTACTGATGGACACATGGGCTGCTTCCAAATCTTAGCTATTGTAAATAATAAGCAGAAAAGGAAAAAAGAGAGAGTGAAAAAACTCATGGATATGGACGACAGTGTGGTGATTGCTGGAGGGGAGGAAAGTGGGGAGAAGTGGAGGAGTGTATAAGGAGAATAAATGATAATGGACAGAGACTTGAGTTGGGGTGGTGAGCATACAATATTGTGTACAAATGTATTATAGAAGGGTGAACCTGAAACCTATATAATTTTGTTAACCAGTTTCACCCCAATAAATTCAATAAAAAGGAAAAAAAGATTATTGAGATTTATTTCAGGTTTCTTAAATTGTTAAAACTGATAATAGCTATCTTTACATGAATTAAAATAAAATTGAAAATAGATACTATGACCTTTCTCTTTTGAAATATTTAATTCATTATCACTCATTTTGAGGAAACTTAAAGAATTGTCAGTAATTCACTCATAAATATGTTATGATATGTATATATCTTATAGAAGGGACATAGCAGTGAACCATACAATGAGAAGAAATTGATTATTGATGTAGACTAAATGGTTTCTCCTCCATAAAAACTCATCCCATTACCCCAACCTGGTATCTCTGAATTCCTACTTTTTCTGTACGTATTTTATGGCACTTATTTCACTCTGCTTTTATTTATACAATGGTCATTTTTGCATATCCACTTTCAAGCTCAAATGTTTCCTTGGGCTAAGGAGTATACACATATTCCTTTCCATAAATAGGGCAGAATTTTCCTTATAAATATAACTAAATAAATATGAACTGAATTTAATGAACGTCATAGGTCAAGAAAGGGATTTAGAGATGTTTCAAATTGGTGGTCAATACTATACTTATTGTTGACTGCTAAGACAAGGAGTGTGCTGAATGAGCTCAACGGGTAATATCAGAACTTGATCTGAGGCAGCAGTTTTTACTTATCAGCTAAGGACTCTTATTCAGGGATTCTTCTATCAGAGAGATCGTTACAATATGCTATATACAGTTATCTGTGTTGATCTGTATTCATTTCCTTTTGTTTTACATCCCTGCCTTCATCTTCATGAATGTCCTTTTAAAATCAGAGGTTGATCCAAGATGGCAGTGGAGTAGGTGGAAGCTACACTAACCTCCTCCTAGGACCAAACCATAATTACAAATAAATTATAGTAAAATCATCCTGAATGACCAACTGAAGACTAGCTGAAAGAAGTATGATAACCAAAGACTTATAGAAGAAACCACATCACCATATCAAGACTAGTAGGAAGTGTGGAGGCACAGCAGGACTGGTTGGGCTCCCACAGGCAGCAGCTGAAGTTCCAGAGGAATAGTTCATCAGCCAGGGGGGTTCCCCCTGAAAAGTGTGGGATCTAAACTCCAAGCTGTGTTCCCAAACCTAGAGCACCAGAACTGGGAAAGGCACCTAACATATATCTCGCTATGAAAAGCTGTGGGTTTCTGTCTGCCAGGGTGAGATGGCTAGAGACATAGCCACTCTCTTAAAGGGCCAATGCACAAAATTTCATTTGCAGCCACTTTCCCTGGGCTCTGGCAGAGGGAGAGCAGAGCAAACTAGAGCCATGTGAGAAGAGTCTTGTGTTAATGGCTCTGGGGAGAGAACCGAAAGGCCTACCATCAGGATCCCTGTGCTCAGTAATTCCCCATACAGCAAAAGCTGTCTTCTCTGGCAGAGCACTCCCCTCCATGCAGCGTCAGCCTGGAGGAAAGCAATAGCCATCCCTCTCTCCCCACCCTGTGGAGCTTAAGCTAGGCTGCTGGGGAGCAGAGCTGGAGGATGGGGAGAGAGCTGAAGAGTCAGCAGTCAGGATCCCTGTGTTCAGTCATTCCCCATACAGCAGAAGTCATCTTTCTTGGACAGAACACTCGCCGCCATGAGATATCAACCTGGATGGAAGTAATAGCCCCACCCATAGGAAACCCCCTCTCCCCACCCTGTGGAGCTTCAGCCTGCTCAGGAGTACAATTGGAGGCTCTTTAATTGACTGAGCCTAACAGACAGCCTAAGGCAGAGATGGATCTCTGAGTGCTTTGAGACTTTAGCTGACTGCCCCCAACTTGATGATGGTAAAAGCTGGACTTGGTATGCACTTGGTTCTTTCACCATGCACCCAGACCCAGCAGAGAAGCCACAAGCTGATAGCTCAAAACAGGTTGCCCAAGGCTAGTCAGGCAGCATTTAACATAGGCTTGCTCCAGAATCTTTGCAGATCTACCTAATACATAGAAACAAACACAAGAGGCTACCAAAATAGGAAAAAAAACAGGCCACAAATGACAGAACAAGATAATTATCCAGAAGAAGAGCTAAATGAAATGGAGGCAAGCAATTTATCAGATAGAGAGTTCAAACTAATGATAATAAGGATGTTCAACAGCATTAAAAAAGACATAGAAACCATAAAAAGGATCAGTCAGAAATAAAGAATGCAATATCTGAAATAAATAATGCACTGGAAGGAATAAGCAGTAGCTTAGATAAAGCACAGGATCAAATCAGTGATTTGGAAAACAGGCTGGGAAAAAACACCAAATCAGAGCAGCAACAAGAAAAAAGAATTTTAAAAAATGAGGAGAGTTTAAGAGACCTTTGAGAAAACATGACAACAGCATAACAACATTCACATTGTAGGGATACCAGAAGGGGAAGAGAGAGAACAAGGAATTGAGAAACTATTTGAAGAAATAATGATCAAAAACCACCCTCACCTGGTAAAGGAAAAAGACACACAAGTCCATCCCTTTACTTTATGCAAATGGAAAGGAAAAAAAGATCAGGTAGAAATACTAATAACTGACAAAATAGACTTTAAAGCCAAGGCTATATTAGGAAGCAAAGAGAATACTACATAAAGATAAATGGAACAATCCAACAAGTAGATATAACCTAGTACATATTATGCACCCAACATAGGAGCACCTAAATATGTGAAGTAAATCTTGATGGACATAAAGGAAGGGATGGACAGAAATACAGTCAAAGTAGGAAAATTTAACACCCCATTGACTTCAATGGATAGATCTTCCAGACAGAAAATCAATAATGAGACAGTTGCTTTAAATGATACATTATATCAAATGGATTTAATTGATATCTTCAGAGCATTTCACCCCAAATCCGCAGAATATACATTTTTTCCAGTGCACAAGGAACATTTCCTAGGATACACCACATGTTAGGAGACAAAACAAGTCACAGTACATTTAAGAAGATCAAAATCATGCCCTGGCTGTGTAGCTCAGTGGATTGAATGCCAGCCTGAGAACCAAAGAGTTGCCAATTCAATTCCCAGTCTAGGGCACATGCCTGGCTTGTGTCTAGGCCCCAGTAGGGGGCACACGAGAGACAACCACACATTGATGTTTCTCTCCCTCTCTTTCTCCCTCCCTTCCCCTCTCTAGAAGTACATAAATAAAACTCTTTTAAAAAAAGATCAAAATCATATCAAGCATCTTCTCTAACCATAATGCTATGGAACTAGAAATCAATTACAAAAAGAAAACTGAAAAATACACAAGGACATGGAAGCTAAATAACATGTTAGTAAACAGTGAATAGGTTAACAACAAGATCAAAGAAGAAATCAAAAGATATCTTGAAACAAATGAAATTGAGAACACAACAACCCAAAATCTGTGGGACACAAGGAAAGGAATCCTAAGAGGGAAATTTATAGCATTTCAGTCCTTTCTCAAGAAACAAGAGAAAAGCTCAAATAAACAATCTATCTTTATTAAGTGTCATTATTTCTTTTAAGTAAAGAACTAGAAAAAGAACAAACAAAGCCCAAAGTGAATAGAAAGAAATAATAAAGAACAGAGCAGAAGTAAATGAAATAAAGTCTGAAAAAAACAATATAAAAGATCAATGAATCCAAGAGCTGGTTCTTTGAAAAGATCAACAAGATTGACAAACCTTTAACCAGACTCATCAAGAAAAAAAAGAGGATACAATAAATAAAATCAGAAGTGAAAGAAAAGAAATAACTGACACCAAAGCAATACAAATGATTGTAAGAAAATATTACAAACAACTATATGCCAACAAATTGCACAACCTAGACAAAAAGGATAAATTCCTAGAAACATATTCTTCCAAAACTAAATCAGGAAGAATTAGAGAATCTGAATAGACAGATTACAACTAGTGAAATTGAAGCCGTATTCAAAAAACTTACAACAAACAAAAATCCTGGACTAGATGGCTCAAGAGGAAAATTTTACCAGACATTCAGAGAACTGCCACCTCTCCATCTCAAACTATTCCAAATAATTCAAAAGGAGGGAAGACTCCCAATTCATTTTACAAGACCAGCATTATCCTATTTCCAAAACCAGATAAAGACACACAAAAAAAGAAATTATACACAAACCACTGAATAAGAGAACATATTTGCCAATACACCTAATAAGAGGTTAATTAATATCCAGAATTTATAAAGAACTTAACACCAGAAAAACACAAACAATCTGACTTCCGGCCAAGATGGAGGCATAGGTAGATACATTGTGCCTCCTCACACAACCAAAAGAAGGACAACAACAAATTTAAAAACAAAAAACAACCAGAACTGCCAGAAAATCAAACTGTATGGAAGTCCAGCAACCAAGGAGTTAAAGAAGAAACATTCATTCACACTGGTAGGAGAGGAGGAGACAGGTAGCCGGGCAAGGAGGTGTGCAGCAAGGGGGCACGTGGCAAAGCGGCAGCTGGCAGACTAGGCAAGGCCATGGCTGGTGGAGAGTGGGCAGTCCCACATCTGCGTGCAGACAAGCTGGGAAGAACAATTGGGGAGCAAGATAGACAGAGAACCCAAGGTTCCACAGCTGGGAAATAAAGCCTCAAAATCTCTGACTGAAAAAACCTGTGGAGGTTGCGGTGGTGGGAGAAACTCCCAGCCTCACAGGAGCATTCATTGGAGAGAACTACAGAGACCTATGGCATACACAACCCGCCCACCTAGGAATCAGCACCAGAGGGGCCCAATTTGCTTATAGGTGGTGGAGTTAGTGACTTAAAGCCAGCCCAGAGGCCAGCAAGTGGCATTGTTCCAACTCAGCTCCCTCCCCCACATAAAGCTCCACAACATAGTGATGTGGGTTGCCCCACCATGGCTAATACCTAAGACTCTGCCCCTTACAGATAACAGGTGTGCCCAGACCAAAAAAAAAAAAAAATGGCCCAAATGAAAGAACAGATCAAAGCTCCAGAAAAAATACAACTAAGCAGTGAAGAGATAGTCAACCTATCAGATGCACAGTTCAAAACATTGGTAATGAAGATGCTCACAGAAATGGTTGAGTCTGGTCGAAAAATAGAGGAAAAAGTGAAAGCTATGCAAAGTGAAATAAAGGAAAATGTACAGGGAACCAACACTGAAGGGAAGGAAACCAGGACTCAAAGCAACGGTTTGGACCAGGAAGAAGAAATAAACATTCGACCAGAACAGAATGAAGAAACAAGAATTTTAAAAAATGAGGAGAGGCTTAGGAATCTCTGGGACAACTTTAAATGTTCCAACATCCGAATTATAGGGGTACCAGAAGAAGAAGAGGAAGAGCAAGAAATTGAAAATTTATTTGAACAAATAATGAAGGAGAACTTCCCCAATCTGGCAAAGGAAATAGACTTCCAGGAAGTCCAGGAAGCTCAGAGAGTCCCAAACAAGTTTGACCCAAGGAAGCACACACCAAGGCACATCATTATTAAGTTACCCAAGATTAAAGATAAGGAGAGAATCTTAAAGCAACAAGAGAAAAGGAGACAGTTACCTACAAAGGAGTTCCCATAAGACTGTCAGCTGATTTCTCAAAAAGAAAAAAACCTTACAGGCAAGAAAGGGCTGGAGAAAAGTATTCAAAGTCCTGAAAGGCAAGGACCTACATCCAAGATGACTCTATCCAGCAAAGTTATCATTTAGAATGGAAGGACAGATAAAGTGTTTCCCAGATAAGGTCAAGTTAAAGGAATTCATCATCACCAAGCCCTTATTATGTGAAATGTTAAAGGGACTGACCTAAGAGATAGAAGAATATCAAAACTATGAATGTGAAAATGACAACAAACCCACAACTATCAACAACCAAACCTAAAAAAACAAAACCAAAAACAAATGAAGCAAACAACTAGAACAGGAACAGAATCACAGAAATGGAGATAACATGGAGGTTATCAGTGGGGAGAAAGAGGGGAGGGGATGGAAGAAAAGGTACAGGGAATAAGTAGCATAAATGGTAGGTACAAAATAGACAGGGGGAGGTTAAGAATAGTATAAGGAATGTAGAAGCTGAAGAACTTATTTGAACAACCCATGGACATGAACTAAGGAGGGTAGGGAAATGTGGGTGGGAGGAGGGGTGCAGGGCAAAGGGGAATAAAGTGGCAAAAGAAAAAGGTCAACTGTAATAGTATAATCAATAAAATACATTTAAAAAATACACAATCCAATTTTAAAAATGGGCAAAGGACCTGAATAAGACTTCTCCAAAGAGGGCACACAGATGGCAAATAGACGCATGTAAAGATGCTCAATGTCACTAATCGTCAGAGGAATGCAAATTAAAACCACAATGAGATATTACCTCACACCTTTGAATGTCTATGATCAAATAATCAATAAACAACAAATGTTGGTGAGGATGTGGAGAAAGGGGACCCCTTCTGCACTGTTGGTGGGAATGCAGACTGGTGCAGCCACTGTGGAAAGCAGTGTGGAGTTGACTCAAAAAATTAAAAATGAAACTGCGCTATGACCCAGAATTTCCACTTCTGGGAATATATCCAAAGAAACCTGAAACACTAAATTTGAAAGAATATATGCACCTTTACATTTACTGCAGTGTTATTTACAATAGCCAAGATTTGGAAGCAGCCCAAGTGTCCGTGGATGAACCTGGAGAACATTATGCTAAGTGAAACAAGCCAGCCAGAGAAAGACAAATACCATATGATTTCACTCATATGTGGAATCTGATGAACAAACTGAACTAACAAGCAAAATAGAGTCAGACTCCTAGATAGAGAACATGCTGACAGCTCTGAGGGGGTTGGGAGGAGTGGAGAGATGGAGCAAAACAAAAATAGCTGATGGTCAGAAACAACAGTGTGGTGATTGCAGGGAGATGGGTATATGTAGAGATGGAGAGGGTATGGGGGGATAAATGTTAGTGGATAAAAATACAAGAAAAGGCAATAATAATAAATAAAACTTAAAAAAAGAATATGCCATATATATCATGATGTCCCTGCATCCACTGTGGGAAAAAGCAAAACCTAAGACACTGCCCAATCTTCAAGGAGTTTATTATCAATAGGTCATGAAAAATGTTCACATGTGGAAAAAAATATGAGGAAGGCTAATTAAGTGTGCAAATAAGAGAGAGTGAGAGCACAGCTTATTGGAATGTCCAGGAATAAAGGAGTTCCAATGGCAGGACTTCATCATTTGGGAGAGAGATTGACAAGAGCAGGTACCCCTCCACAGGGTCAGCATCACAGCAAAGATTAGGCAGATGGCACTCTGTAGGGAGACAAGGCAGGGGCCACTCCAGGCCTTGAGACCAAGGTCAGAGCCAGACCAGCAATAAGAGTAGTAATGCTAAGTCTCCGAATTGCAGGGGATGGGGAGGGGCTGTACTTAACACCTGCTGCCTAAGTTGGGAATTGGCCCTCCTAGAAAATTGGTCAAGCATGAACCCTGAGATTGGGTTATATGGCCTTGGTCCTGGGTATAGGAGGGCTGCTTGGCAGGGAATCTGGCAAAGCCTGCACATTTTGCATTTTTTCCCTTGTGTTTGTTTCTCCCAGCTTAGGTTCTAATAAAAGTTCTATGCTGTGGCTTGGAAGGAGAGTTGCAAAGTTTGGGCACCTGAAAGTGGCGGGAAATGCATGGCATTGCATAAATTGAAACAGAATTGGTCCCTTTCTTTCTTGTGATAGGAGTGGCAATGAAAAGGAAGAAATACAAATATTTTGAAAGTGAGGGAATAGGGATAGGACTGAAAGGGAGAAAGGTACAAAAGGGGAGGAGGACAGCTGTTCACTTTATATCCTGTGGTCATTGTCCATCTGCCATAAACTGGAAGGAGTCACCTAATGAGGTCTGGGAATTTCAGCCAAGGAAGTCACTAAAGGGACAAAATATTAAGTATAATAAATCACATACTGTCATATTTTTTCAGAAAGCTTTGCAAATCCAATAACGTATTTACTAATAAAGTAAGTCAAAACAGAAATTATTACTAGTAGCCTCATTTTTAAATAAACAAATGCAAAACAGAAAGTGAAAAGCTATTGCTTTTAAAACCCAGCTCTTTCTCCATTTCTATGAAAGAGGTCTTTCAAGTTTAAAGGAAGTATGTTTTTAGTGTAAGTATAGAACATTTTTGAGGACTTTTAATGTTCTCTTTTGTTTGACCTCTCTTACTCCTTATTCATCAGTTTTTAGCAAATGCTTAACATGGAAATTTTACTTCCATATAGTGGTTCTTCTTACAACACTGTCTTTGAAATCTGTTTCTTCAGTTACAAATATGCCAAATTCTCCCAAGGGTATTTTTATAGTGGGCAAAACAGAGGTATAGACATAAACCCTAGATTTCCATATTCAAATAATTGGTTAGTTGATCTCTTAGGACAAAGATATTGTGCATGTTGATGTCTGTAAGCTGACAATTTTCATTGATAAAATATTTATCCATCTCAATTTCAGTCATCATATTTTACCAAAATTGTATTAATTTGCCCTTGACAGATCCAAGAGCAATTTGAGGATTTCCTCTTGTGGGGAATGGAACTGTCCTAAATTAAACTCACATCTGTGGGCTCCTTTCAGTCACAATTCCCATCCCTGTCATTTGGGACTCAGAAGCCCCAGGATGCTTTCTGCCCAGGCTGCCACAAAGCATTGTCTGATACAGTAACCACTTATTCCTTCCCTGCCTCTTACGAATGAATCAGACTGCTGTCCCTTTGGTTACAGCTCCTGAACTTTGAACAAGGCATGAGCTGCTGTCTCTGTGCAGGCGCAGGCCGGGTGACTTGAACCTGTACTTTATGAGACCCTGAAGCAGCTCATGACAGGATGTGTAGGCACGATCAGACATGGGGCTAACAGCTCAGGGAATGCCTACAGGGGGCTGGGGGAGACTGTGGGCTCAGCCCAGAGCGCCATTCCCTGTTCAGCCATTCCTCACGCATTTATTTCAGCCATGCTCTGAGAGTTGGTAAATAGCCCACATGGGGCCAAATTCTCATCTTCCTAGGTAGATGTTTTCTCCATTTTCCTTGAAGCCTACATTCCAAATTACTCCAGAGATAACTGATGTACAGGAGAGTAATAAGTACCAAAAACAATTTGCTTCAAAGTATATCAGGCAAGAAGCTAGCTCACTATTAGGAGACAACTGTACTTGAATAATAATAAAAAAAAGAATATGCACTTGATTATATTTTTTAAATTTACAAACCAATGGAACAAGTTTATATAGATATGCCACATTATAAAACACTATGTATGGATGTATAAAATCTTACAAAGTTTAGGTTTTGAACTAGGAGAGGAATAAAATAAACATGAAAACTAAGAAACACACTAAACCAGTTATCCTGTAAATTACAGCATGATATAGTTTAAACTTAGGTGTTGTTCATCAGGTGGTGGTACTTCTATACTTGCCATACAATCAAAATGTTGTTCTTGTTAGAGTAGATTTCTTTGATGCCATGAGTTAATGCCCTTAGCATTTTTCTGGCAAACTCAGTAACAAAGGAAATAAAAATCTAAGTATAATACAATCATTGTTCAACACCATTGTTGTTACTGGAAAGTAAACATGCACAGCTGCTTCCAATGAAATATTTGAACAGAAGTTTGTAAAACTAGAAAAACATTGATCGTCTGTCTAATGATAGTCCATGACTTGCTGTAGCAGAATTATTTTGAAGAAAAAGAATTGCAAATAGCAAATAAACATTGTGTTTCTTGATGCTTTTGGGTTCAAAGAAATTATTTTCTCCTTATTGAATAGTACTATCCTCCAAAATAATTGCCAGAACTGCTTATTTTACCAATATCTTCATGTTGTTCATCATCTTTTTCACAATTTAGAATGAGACGAGTCTCTTTCTTGAGTGCACTAACCTAATATCCCCAAGGAGTGAAAGTGTCTAAATTTTTAGAAGCGTCTCTAAAAGTTCGCCATTCAGTGTTCTTTCCATTCACTACAGTGTCCAGTTAATGGTCCTGTTCTCCAGTTATCTGCCTTGAAAAGATAAAAAGATGTGTTGATCCTGCTAAAATTTGCACCAGTCACAGCAGGGAGCTCTAGGTAGCCACATTACATGCATTTCATAACTTGATGATTTTTCTGTATCAAATATTGTTGTTTCCACGCAGCTCCTGGAACCCTGCTTGTCCCTGAGGTCTGACTTTTGAGTAATGGCTACTTTTGAGTAGTGGCAGCCCTTGAGCTGCCAGAATCCTCAGCAGGGGTCTGTCTAGACACTCCTCAGCCTTCAGTATTTATGGACCCTGCTCTGCAATCTAGAGGCATGATTTCAGGCAGCACTTTTCCCCATCTATAAATTCTGCACAATCAGTTCTCTCCTCCTTCGTGGCCCTGTGGAACATTTAAAAAGGCAGCTTGTTTTTCAAGCAGGGCTTTAAGGAAAGAGGCTTCTACCGGCAACCACTGCTGAACCCCCAGGAGGACAGTAGCTCCTTCTATTGTTTCTGTTCCGATTTACTTTGAAAAGTCCTGGGCTTGCTGGAGAAGGGCATAACCAGATAAAAATAAAACTACCCAGGCCTTGGGAGACTAAAACCATATGATTTAATCCTTCTACTATGAAAGTAAAAAGAAACAGAGAGAACTACTGGAGATAGAGGCTCACGATTCCTAATCTGTAATTCCTTATTACAAAAAAAAACTCAGAAAGCAACAAACCTTTTCATTTTTTTCATTTATGTGATGGCAAAGCCTTACGTGAACTGAATTCATTTGGCTGAAAGAAATGACTTGAAATGATTTAAGGCTATTTATAATCTTTATTTGTACTACTTATGTGAATCTTTCTGCATTTCACTGCAGAAACATTGTATATAATTATAGAGTGTTGTTGCATACTATATGGTATCTGTTACATATTACCTTTCTGAAATTTTTTAACTAAGTCAATAATTTTGATCCTGTAATTGATTTCACCCAAAGGATTATTAACCTGTTCGGCCATTGTTCTGGGGAAGGGAGTAAGTCTTGAATTATTAATAAAAAAAATTAGTAATATTTCTATTTTTTAAATGGCCTTGATATTACACCAAATCAAGCTATTCTTTAAGTTGTTAGTTTTTATAGCAACTACCCAAGAGCGATGGGGATAAAGGAAGAAGTTTATTTGTGAGTTTTTAGAAACTTCTACCTAGCAGGTACTTATAATCTCCATACATGCATATTATGGTAATAGGCTGTTGCACAATGAACAGGTTTTCATTGTACTTATTACAGGCTTCATTGACTTGCACATAATCGCTACTTGTTCATGTGCTTGTATATTTTTGCATTATAAATTATAACAGCCCTTTATGATTCTTCCAACCAGCACTGCACAGAAGCACTCCAGCTAGCAAGTCTCAGAAATTACAGGTTCTCTCTGACTTTTGTTGAGTCCCTGAGGGTTGTGAGGGTCAATGTAGTTTTCATTCAGGCTCATCTCCAATGTAGTCCAAAAATGAACAACATGTTTCTAGTGTACGCAAGCAATTACTTAAAAGTCATTTCATCAATGTTAATTCAGTTGTAATGTGATTATTTCCTTTTAAGAATATTTTAATTGAGCCAAATCTGCTTTAAGTAATAGAGAAGGAAATTACAACTTTTTATTCTCTTTTTTATGTTGTCCTGCATTAAAATACATTTATCACTTGAATGTACCATGCTAAGGAAATTGGAAAATGAACTATGTAATCTGAACTTCATGTTTCAGGACCTGTGATTTAAGACATGCTGTTTGACCCAGTGATCCCATTTTGGAGAATATATCCTAAGAATCCCAAAACACCATGCAGAAATAATATATGCACCCCTGTGTTCATAGCAGCAATAGTTACAATAGCCAAGATCTGGAAGCAGCCCAAGTGCCCATCAGTAGATGAGTGGATAAAAAAGATGTGGTACATTTACACAATGGAATACTATGTGACTGTAAAAAAGAATGAACTCACCCTGGCCAGTGTGGCTCAGTTGGTTGGAGCATCATCATTAACCAAAAGGTTGAGGGTTCCGTTCCTGGTCAGGGCATATACATGTGACAGGCAACTGATAGATGTTTCTCTCCCTCTCCCTCCCTCCCTTCCTCTCTCTCTAATCAGTGGCCCTGTCCTCAGGTGAGGATATTTTTAAAAACGAGGAACTCTTACCCTTTGAGACAGCATGGATGGACCTGGAGAACATTATGCTAAGTAAAATAATCTGGTCAGAAAAAGGCAAATACCCTCTGATCTCATATGTACACTGTAATAAACAAAATAAACTGATGAACAAAATAAAACCGGAGGCATGGATACATGAAACAGACTGACAGTACCCAGAGGGGAGGAGGTAGGAGGAGACTTGAAGAGATTAGCCAAAGGACATATATGCATACAAGCATAGCCCATGGACACAGACAACAATGTGGTGAAGGCCAGAGGGTGGGAGCTGCATGGAGGGGGCAAAGGGATGGAAAATGGGGGACATCTGTGAAATGCAAGAATGTACACACAGTATATGCTTGCTCCAGGTTTTGTGGGTCCATATTTGAAGCTCATACAATTTGGCTAAAAGCTATGGTCTCTTTAAGGAAAAAAAACATATTCAAAATTAGGTAAAATGTGAATATTTACAGTGAGAAAAGAAATCACAACAGATTACAGATTTTTAAAAGCTAATGATACCACAAACATCTAAAAATCCAGAAATATAGTATAACATCTTAATTAACTAAACCAAGATGCTTTCTAATAAATTTTCTTTATAATTTTTGGCTGCATATTCTTAAATAACCTCTTCATACGACAATGTTATAATATTTTCTATAGAAAGAATAGAAATATAATTCTGCTTCTAGCTTGGTGGATCAAAGTTTTGGCTTTTTAAGTTAATATATTACATTCACAAATCCTTATTGATAGTGTCATTTAAATGCTTAGGATCATCATCAAATTGAAAAATCTACTTCTTTCAAATAGGAACTATAAGATTTCAGGTTATTTTAACTTCTTGTGCAGTGACTAATCTTAACTACCCTTTCAATTGACATCACTCATTAAACAGTTTATCATCATTGTCCTTGAGTCATGATGCCAGGTGTGTCAGCACAGTGGCAGGTATAAGTGTTCCTGGAATCTCTTTTTACACTGAGAACACTACACTATAAAATAAAAGTGACCTACATAACACACTAACCGAAAATAATGTATTTACAACTCAACGTCTCCTCAGCTGGATCTCAAAGCAGCATGGCCACTCCAACATCACCTAACATGAAGGGAATATGGTGAGGGAGTAGTCAGAAAGGAAACAGTGGTTTTAACCAGTTGCAAATGTTATATAAACATGGTCCATGAACACATTACTAGAGATCCTCCCAGAGCTTTGGAAGGTGCTCATCCAAGGGAGAGGTCCTGAAGCTTATGTTTCATCTGCTTTATGGTGAATCTGCTTCTGTCTACACTGTCTGCTGTCTACAATAACATGTTAGAATTGCACATTACATTTATATATGTTGTATTGATGCATGTGTTTACATTTGATAAACTTATTGTCATTTCCAAACTTATTTCATATCCTCCTACAAGTTCCTTCATCTTTTCCTTCCAAATACCAGTCACTTCTATCACCTTCTCTTTATTAATACTCTATTGCTTTTGCCTACTTCAGTAGTCGTATGTAGGGATCAAGAGATTTTGATATACTGCTGCAGCTAGTGTTCTGATTCCCAATAAATAAGACTCATTAATGGAAAATGATACCTTTTTCAATCATGTATTTTCATATATTTTCCATCATGTATTTTTTTACATTCAGAATGTTTCTATGTCATTCTGATTTTTTTTAACAAACTTTTGTTCTTAGTATAAACAGGGAAGGGAAAGGAGCACTGGATTGGGAGTCAAGCCATATAGTTCTTTCTCTGCCAATTTTCCTTGCTTCATAACCTTGGCTAAGTGGTAGAGCCTGTCTGAACCTCTGGCAACTCATTTGTAAAGTGAGAGTGTTCATCTTCATTATCTCTTAAATGTCTTCCCACTGTGGTCTTAAATCATAGAACTTGGGTAATAAGAATGAACTATGAGTTCACCAGGAATACATTTTATTTGAAATCATGGTTATGATATTGTCTGTTGAGTTAAGGCAGTGCCTGCAAGAAATATCAAAGTGCCATATCTTTATTCAACCAATTGTAATTAAATTTATACTTAATAGCTTGCTCTGTCACCAGGGAAATATACAAAATAGAGGAACAGAAATACAGCATCAGCTGAGCCAGGTAATGTTGTTCCTCAAACAATATTCAGCATGAGAGATTGAATGTGCTATCCTCTGGATCTTTCTAGAAGAGCATACATCTCTATGCTGGTGGACAGAGGCTCTAGGTCCACCAGCATATCCTGCTGAAAAGCAGTGTACAAAAGAGATAGTAACAACAATGGTATTATTGTATTTCCAAAAGACCCACTTCCTAGACTTTTAACTAAGTCTTTTCTAGATTTATTTTATTCATTCATTCAGCACCTATTTACTGAGCTCCCCTTCTATGTGAAGCAGCTCTCAAAGCACTGGGGAGACAGGATTTGTGAAACAAATCTTTGCCCTGTTGGAGCCAATATTCTGATGGGAGGAGGCAACCACCAAACAAATGAATATGTCAGCGAGTAATACATGAAATGAAGAAAATAAATCAGGAGTCAGCAAGTGAAGGTAATATTGTATTGAAGGTAGTCAGGGGAAGCTGTAGCCATTGAGCAGAGGCCTGAATTGTGTAAGAGAGTTGGGTTGGCAGAAGATACAGCCAACATAAGAACCATGCAGACTGGACGGACATTGTTTCTCCAGAGGAGCCTCATGTAAATGTCAATACTAAATGATGTTTTACTTCTTAAGTGGGAAAAGCTATTCAAAGGGTATGCATTTCCTGGTTTTTCCTGGATGATAAGCCAAAGAGAAGTTGGACTGAATCACAAGAAAGTAACTAGGCTTTCAAGCTCACATGTACTGCTGACATAAGCAATATTTTTAATAATTGGTTGTCTTATTGATTAATTGGTTGAATGATACATCAGTCATCTTGGCTTAACTCCCTATAACAAAAGTAAAAAGTTATTTATCTATATTTTTTCTAAATCATACTAGGGATAGTACTATTTAAATATAACCAGGGATAAAAGTTTATACCAATTCCAATTGTAATTTTAAATTCAGTAGACTAGTTCATAGACCAATATTAAAATGTTGCAATAAAATATTTATTAGAATTATAGTGATCAGACTCTGACAATAAAAGAAAGCAACAAGATAGAAATAAGCTTTTTCATTCTTTTTATTACTTTATTTTCAAATAAAAAGTAACAGGTTTGTTTTATACTTTTAAATATTATTGTTTCTCTATAGTAAAATGATTGTTTCAGAAACAGATTTATAAGCTCTTACTGAATTTGTTATTTAAAATACAAATGTGGACTCCATTGGTATCTTAAATTTAACCCTGATTGTAATATTACATCAGGTTAAAACTTTTCACACAATTAAAATTGAGTCAGGAAATAGAATATTGCTTTATTTGGAATGCAACTAATTTTTAAAATCTCTTTTAAAATGCCATTCTATAGATTTCTTAAGCAAATGACAAAGAAATTTTTTAGAAGGTTAACCTTTTGTGTTTGTTCTGAGGGTCCTGTTAGGGATTATCACATTGATCTGGATGACACATGGTCTGAAGGGGTGGTGGTGACGGTAAAGGAAAAGTATAGATTTAATGAATATGCAGGAGGAGGGTCCACAGGTTTGGGTGGCTGGCTGCTAGGGCAAGCAAAGGAGAAGAGTGAGCAGAGAAGGTGATGCCCGAGTAGACCATAATTACTGTGATCTTGTCCAACAGTAAAACCTGAGAGAGAGCTGAGATGATGACTAGCAGGGTATACAGGGGAGAGGGGTTCAGTCCTTTAGGTTTTTCTTTACTAAAACAGGGCTGTTACAGCATCTATTACAGCTATTACAAATCATGAACCTGAGTAGAAGTAATGGCACAAAACCTTGTCCCAGCATATTCTGACCATGTGAAAATGTAGCACTATTTAGAAAAAAATAAATGTGCTTTGTGCCCCAGAAGCAGTATAGTGAAGTGGTGAAAAACATGACTTCTCTCTGGTCTGTCCAGTTCTAAATCCCATTCGTCCCTGAGTAAATTTCTTAACTTCTTTTTGCCGCTGTTTCTTTCCTTACTTGTAAAGTGGGCATGCACATAGACCTATTCATAGCAACCATAATTGTTCCTTTGAGTTACTGGATTTTTTTTCTTTATGGGTGCTATTAAAACAATAACTAATCAGATTTTCTGGGGGTTTTTTGGATGCCAGGAACTGCAAAATCAAATTTTCAGCTTCACTCTAGCAATTGTATGGACCTTATGAAATGTATCTCTACACTAATTTGTCTTGTTATCCTACTTTCAGAACACCTTCTTTTTCTTACCAAGGAAACCCATCTCTGCCCCACTCACACAATTACCAGTGTTGTTAACAGATAACTCATTCAGGTTTCAGTTTTCATTTCAATGTTTAACTTACAGCATTTGCATTAAAGAGTCAAGAAATGGCCCAAAGTAAAAGAAACTATAGAGAAAAAAACATGCTATAGTTCTTTGATAAGCAGTAATTAAATTTAGTATTTAGCCCATGATTAAGTACAGTTAGAAATTTGCTTCTTTTTCCAGGGTAAATGAATTTATGAAATGAAACAAAAATATTGAATCATAGCTGAAATCTATTAAATAATATGGGCTAAAAATTTTTCTAGGCATTTTTCATGTATTAACTTCTCAATCTTTACAACAGTTCTATAAAGAGATTATTATTCACTTTTTACAAATGTGTAAATTGTGCACAGAAAAAGTAAGTGACTTGCCCAGGGTCATACAGCTAAGAAGTGTCAAAGCCCAGATTGCAACCCTGGCAGCCTGCCTCCACTGTTCACTCTCCTGAATCCTCAGATGCTTTCTCTCTGGGAGATAGCTTACTTACATCAGAGGAAGTTTCAGTCTAAAAAGTGAAGGAAAAATTTTATATAGAATTATCAGTAGTGCTAACAAGCCTTGAATTTATTATATAGAGTTGCCTCATAAGATAAAAATGAAATATGATCTGTTTGAGGATATATGATACATTATAAGATGTACCTACCATCCATGATTTTTTCATTAATCCATAATATTACAATTTAAAGTTACATTTTTCTAACATTACAATTTTATTAGGTTTCTTTCTAAACTTACAAGTGGGTATTTTTTTTTCCATAAGAGCAGTGTGTTAATCTAATAAAGTATTTAAACAAATAAAATAAGTCAACTTAAAGAGACAAGATAATGTCTTAGGATCAAGAAGATATTACATTTGAGAAACTTTTTAATGCAGTAGAAAATGATTCCTGATGGAGAGGTCAGAACTTGTGCCTTGGAGATGATATTCTGTGTGGCTTATGGCTACTTTGAATTACTTTGCAGATTGCTTATTTTCAATTATGCTGGGCCATTCTAATAAGACTTTACTATTAAGTAAAATAATTCATCTGGATATCATTATTCCTCACATTACTTTATCAGACTGATAAAAATGTACCAAAATTACTCATGTAATTTGTCTATGATATTTTTATTCCAAAGGCAAACTAGATTATGTAACTATCTAAGGCATTTTTAATTAACCTGGAGGAATTATTGCCCTGTTGACTATACCAAATGGTACCAAAATTAATGTGTGGTAAGGATACATGCAGTTCACATATTCTAAAGCTTGGCTGTCAGAGTTTTACATCACCTTGACTCCTCAGGCCAGTCAAAAGTCCTCAAGTTCTATCTACTACTATAGTTCCCCTTTTAGTAGAAACATAACTCAGTAAAAACAAAGAAATGGAGAATTTAAAATAAACAAACTGCAGCAAGTTTATTTATAATCCATCCAGAGTGTAGTGAGTTTCTGCTGTGTACCAAGCACTGTTCTGGGTACTGAAGATACAATTAGTGAACAAAACATACAGTTTCTATTCTGATGGAGCTTGTATCCTAACAGGAGATGGACAATGGGCAAGTACACGAGTAAATATGATAAATTTAAATGCTAAGTACTATGAATAACATAAAAATGAGTGATAAAATGGAAGGTGATTGGAGATTTTGGATAGACTTCTTTAGATTGAGTGCTCAGGGAAGGCTTCTTTGAGGAGGTGATATTTGCACAGATACCTAAGGATCTCAGCTGCCAGCCTGTTATGGGAGCAGCACTAGCTCTTTTCATGTCTCTGCCCTTCCTACCTGTCTGAATGTGTCTTTTTCTGTAAATCCTTGGTTGTAAGACTTCTGATCAGCTAGTCTTCAGTTAGTTATTCAGGTCAATTGTTTTTTTATTGTAGTTCAAGTACAGTTGTATCCATTTTCCCACCACCACTTTCCCCTGCCCCACCCACCCCAACCTCCCACCCTCAATCCTACCCCAGTTTGGCTTTGTCCATAGTTCCTTTATACATGTCCCTTGACAACTCTTCCCCTTCTTTCCCCCATTATCCCCATCCCTCCTACCCTCTGGTTACTGTCAGTTTGTTCTTTATTTCAATGTCTCTGGTTCTAGTTTGCTTGCTTATTTGTTTTGTTGATTAGGTTCCACTTACAGGTGAGATCCTATGGTATTTTTCCCTCACTGCCTGGCTTATTTCACTTAGCATAATGCTCTCCAGTTCCATCCATGCTGTCAGGAAGGGTAGGAGCTCCTTCTTTCTTTCATTTCCATTGTGTAAATGACCATAGTTTTTTGATTCACTCATTTACTGATGGGCACTTAGGTTGCTTCCAGCACTTGGCTGGAAATTGTAAATTGTGCTGCTATGAACATCAGGTCAATTACTCTATGTTGTAGTTGTACTTCCAGTTTGGACTGGAAGGAGGGGAGTGTAACATCCACCTATTCTGCCATTATCTTGTATCTCCTAATACTTGTAATGTTGACTTAGTGACTTTGATGAGAGATGGCAAGTACCAGATATTATAAGTGTAAATCTCATGGGAGATGTAATCTTGGGTAGTATATGTTATAGATGTTATTTAAAGTCTTAAAATTGAGTAAGATCCCCAAAGGAGGCAATGTAGATAAGAGAAGAGAAAAGCACCAAAACAATTTGTTTCAGGATAGTTTCAGGGTATTTTGTAGATATCTGCCTTAGCATAGGAGTAGAGATGACTTGTATTTATATTACAATGCATTTATTTACAAATATTGTATTATATTAAAAATGTGCATCATTATATACTATGGGGTTGACTAAATAACCAATAATAATGTAAATGGTAGTTACTTTAATAGCTATATGTTTATCTTTATCATTTATTAGTTTATTCATCAATATAAAATCAAGATTTGACAATAAAGACCAACTGGAATCAGTACTGAGGAGGCACTTTTAACACAAAATATCACATTCTTCCCAAACTGTGGATATTTCAGTAACCTTTGTATGTGTAGCTCTACATATGACAGCCATATATATTTCATAGTCTGTTGGATTGGGGTCCTCAGTAAGTTTTAGAATTTCACTTATTTTATTTATGGATCAAACTTTAGGAATCCTTAATCACTTTGTAGATTACTTGTACTCTTGCTAGTGGTAAAAATGAAAATCCTCATATGTATGTAAGAACTAAAGAGAGTGTTTGAATTTTTAGATCAATTTAAGTCCATCAGTGGCTCTCAGACCAGGCTTGTATACCCATGATTCTAAATTATCTTTTCTCCTTCAGCAATTCTTTAAATCTCTGCAAAATTGCTGCTTTAGAGTGCAAGCTTACATTGGAAGTTATATGAAGGGGAGAAAATGGATCTGCAAAAATGGGGGGTATTTTGCATCTGACATTGGGTTTCTCTTTCCTTTCTGATTTTAAATATCAGCTTTAGCAATTAAAGAGCCTTGATTTAAGAGGGGAATGAAAGAGGTAGCTATTGCACATGGCACCTGGTTATTGTCCCCTCACTGCATATGAGGTGCTTTGAGGGATGTGAGAGCTCTACACCGTAGCATCTGAGAGCAGGGAGTTGGCGTGGCATTAGTCACCTGGGCCCATGGACATCCCCTCATCTCAGAGTCAAGTAACCATTGTCAGCTAAGCCAGGACAATCTTATTTTGCACACTGAAGTCTATGTGACAGCGTGGTTGTGATTCAGGAGGGTTTATGTGAAGAAAAAATTCTCCTAGTTTATGTAGAACAGCTACAATTGGAGTGGGTGTGGGGAATCATTTATTCACTGGACTGGTGCCATTTGGAAAGGTAGTTTGGTGGGAGCTGCCTCAGAGTGAGGCAGATATCCAAAGCTCACTGTTTCTGTTGAGTGGTGCTGCTTCCAGCTGGAACCTGCCACTTCAGTTCACCGACTAGCCATTTATACACTGTACCCCAGCCCTGGTCTTCCAGGTGTCTATCCCTATGTCAGAGTCCCTTTGTCCTGTTGACCGTCTCTTCACATGGGAATACTTTAAGGTAACCCTGGGCTAGTTCTGTTTCCCAGGGTGCGCATTTGATCTCTAGGAACTGTGCACCTTTGTCCCACTGGGGGTGGAAGTGCAGCTTTGTCCTGAGGGATAAAGCTTTTATCCTGAGTAACTGTTGAAGGATAAATTATAAGCAGGGAGGTAACATGATTTCAGTTCTGTTGTAGGAAGAGTACTAGCAACAGTGTGGCTGAATAAGGACAAGTGAGGCTAGAGACTGGGACACCAACTACTGGGACACCAACTACTGCAAAGTCCTGGCAAGATCTAATGAGGTTCATTGACAGTGGTGAGGAGGAGATGGGTGCAAAAGGTGTTACTATTTTAGATATGAAAGATGTAATGACTAAGTGACTAAGGAAAGGTGAGACGCCTCCTAGGCTCCTTTTTGTTTTATGGGTTCATAGTCAATTTAATCTTGCAACACTGAGAGAGTAGCACAAGAAAATAGATAGGAGAGATGACCTAACAAGGTCATCTCCGGACACATTTTTACTTTGATATTTACCAGCTTTCCTTCTCTTTTCTCAATTTGTAAACAGTTTACAAGGAATTGAATTCTGTAAGGAACATTTTTAGTTATCATTTGTTTTATCCTTTCCTTTTTCAGGGATTCACCTTATACATTTGCTTTTGAGTACTTACAGTGTATGCAGCGTAAAGGAAGCACATAAATGCCATTTGAATTCTTAGGCTAATTTGAATTTTCTTTTGAATTAAACAGATTGTCTGCCAGACCTTATTCTTGTTTGTGTTGAAGTTTGTCCCACATAATCCTGGCAGTTTCCATTTCGAGTCCCACAGTTTGATATTTATTTTAAGCAGCTGCTTATGAACGGTAGAATTTAGCAATGATCAAAATGGTATAAGGTGGGTTTCTGTTTGAGCTCAGGGTTGCTGGGCAGCTTTCCTTTGAATACTTTTCCTTTCATGCTTTTTTACCTATGTTTTGGCTGTGAGAATAAATCTAGGAAAACTTGTTTGGCCTTTAAGCACATTGCCAGCTTTGGTGATTGCAAACTAACTGGTGTTGTACTAAACACCACTGAAATAAAATGAGTCTGATTAAAGCTTGAAACTCTTGAGTGCTACAAATATAAAAACTCAGCAGATGCCATTTGCTGAAGCTGAGGCTCCTCTAGCAGATGGGTGAAGGTTGACATAAATTGCACCACGTCTTTTTCTTTTGGTTCATTTGTTTTTAATATAGTATTTAAAATGCCGCTGTACTCAATGACAATAGACTTTCGGCATATGTTTCATGACTGTTTGGGGTACCCAAAGGTCTTTGAAATTACACTCATACTATGTCTTATTATATGAATTCATTAAACATGTAGAAACAAATTTTTAGCCGAGTTTTGAAACTTTCTTGGTGTTAATATTTCCAATATTGAAAATAGAAATGGGAAATAATCACCAAATCGTCACAACAGGTCACAATGTTTCTCTTTTAAATCTTTAATGTTGGACTATAGTAGAATAATATGTCATATCTTCCATAGCTCTCATTCATTTAGTACGTGAATTTTCTTTACAATACTTTAGTTTCTCACATACTATCTCATCACTTAAATAACACACACACAGTAGAGGATGTTTTTATTCCTCATTCAATGTAACAACTTATGTACCATTTAATGCAATCACTATTACCTGTATTTTTGCCATATATAATGTATACCCATGTTTTGGGCTCAAACTTTCAGGAAAAAATCTTTCATTTTAATTTTTTAATTCAAGTATTTATTTATTTATATTTAGATACTTGTTTTTTAACACCAATTATCATATTCCAGGGAATTATTTTGCATACAGATATCTTTATTGCTTTCTAGAGTTACACTTTTAACACATAAGCATAATTAAAAGAATTAAAAACATTTATATAGCTATGGAATTAGTACTACCCATGTATAACGTGCATCCTTATTTTTTCCTCAAAAACTTGGGCAAAAAAATGCACATTATACATGGCAAAATATGGTAATTATATGAACTTGCTAGAACTATAATACACTAACCTTTCTATAAGATTTAGATACTTGGCATAGAGCTTACGTGCTTATATATTTTATTTATTTTGTTATTGTTGTTCAAGTACAGTTGTCTCCATTTTCACCCCACCACACCCCCACCCCACCCATCCTCACCTCCCACCCTTAAACAAGCAAGCAAAATACAACCTGAGACATTGAAATAAAGAACACTGACAGCAACCAGAGGGGAGGGGGTAGGGAATAACAGGGGGAAAAAGAGGAAGGGTTGTCAAGGAACATGTATAAAGGACACATGGATTAAGTGCTTATTTTATAACTTAATTTAGAAGTTTGTGTGTTTCTAAGTAAATCTGCAACTCACCTTGTTCTTCTTTCTGATTCCTAAAATTATTTATCAAATAATATTCATCAGAACTGTTTAGCGTAGTTAGAAGGAATGAGGAAACAATTAGATAAATATCCAAATGGTTGTAAAATCATCTAAATATTTATGGATAATATGTAATTACACTGTTTTTTTTAACTGTGAAATGTATTGCTGTTTACAGGTTCAGGTTCATGTCGCTTTAGTTATTCAGACCCCAACATCATCGTATCATATGCCAAGAATAATACTGCAGACTGGATTCAGCTTGAGACAATTAGGTTTGTTATCATTTAAAGTATTTCATAAATTCTGACATAGGTGGGTTTCTCCTTCCCTGCTTGCCTTCATTCTACCACTGACTTTATTCTTCATGGTTAAATGTACTCTGATTGTTATGTTAAATGGCGTGGATGCACACGTATCATGATATACCCTATTTGAAGATGTATTGTTAAAACTGTCCTTTTTCCATTTGGAACTTCCCATTGTTCAGTAGTAGCTCTAACAAGTTATTTATTTTCTGGTAAAAACATATTTGGGATAATAACCTTTATGATGGAGTCCTCCACAAAATTACATCACCCATTTCTCTAGGTGGCCTGACTATGGCCTGTTTATAGGCCTAGGATTTTGTCAGATCCTACCTAACCTCCTTCTAGTCTGTGGTGATAGTGAGTTAGTAGCCACTGGACATTTGGCATCTAATACCCAGTTCTGTCATTTTCCCTCTAACTTCCCTAAGGCCAGTTCTAAAACTCTATCATCATAATTATGATGCAACTTGTAATCATTTATTATATTTTCTTTATTTAAAAAAAAACCTTCAATAAGAAGAGGAAGTAGGATGCTTGAAGAAGTTCATTCAAGTTGAAAAAATGTGGTTAAATTAGCAAGAATCAAATTATGTTTACTACTTCTGCATAGATTAAATCATAAATCAAAATTCATAGTGGATGTTTTATTTCAAGTATGGTAAGATATAAAAAGGAAAAAGATACCTTGAACTTTTATAAATTAGTTATTCTGATTGGTTTAGTTCTCAAGTTAGTATAACACAAGTAGAACATTTTCTGTAAGTTTTGTAGTTTTCTTTTTTCACATGTTATTTTCCATACTATAGTTCCATATTGAGAAAATGATTTATGTAGGGGGAACAACAAATATTAGGTTCTTAGTCTTTAACACCAAATCATCCCATCCAAAGTTTTCAGTTGTATTTATAATACAAAAATTTTTATAAATCTAAGTTGTAGTCTAACCAAAAACTGAGAAAAGTGATTCCAATTCATGGATTTTAATAGATTTTCTTCCTTTGTACCAGGATAACATAAAATTTATAGATACCTGGTATAAACCAAGCTATGATATGATGTGCCAATTTTATAACAGAACATTTTGCTATTCTTTCTATTTTTAGTGGTTATGAAAATACATTGATATTAAACACTTATTTGTATGAATGGCATTAGCAAAGCACCATAAATATTGGAAATTTTACCCAGACCTCCATTTTCTTTCTAATAGCTGTATATCATAATTTAGATAAATTGTAGTAGCTGAAATTCTCGCTAAAAAAGAACTGAATGATTTGATATAAAAAATAATGAATGTACACATACATTTAATTAAAACATATGAAGGTCACATTCAGCTGGTTTCATGTGGTTTTTTACTATATGAGATTTTCAAGTTTAGGTCATGAAAACTACTATATGCAAATTTTCCTTACCATTTAGTGACCAGAATGAATGTATTTTCAATCCCTTCTGAAAAGTAAAACATATTATTTTCATCATTTTAAATTCTTTTGAAGCCAAAGACATATTCATTATGAAATATTTTAAAACAAGGGGAAATTGATTACCCCTAAAGGTAAGGTACCCCATCTATAATCTATACTGACAATTCTACAGATATATATGTGCTTCGCTGGCAAATGAAAAATGTCTTTTCTGCACTCCTTTCAAAACAGATTTATAGTAAGCCAAGAGTGCTACTAGTTTGCATTTAGTACCACTTTTAATCTTGGCTAAACCAGTAATATTTACTATAACAGGTTTCTATGTTGATAGAATGAAATGTTTAATAAAAATACATTATTATATAGCAGAAAGGCCTAGATTCTAACACACTCAATATAAAAATAATGTTAAATTATATCAAATTTTAAAACATTGATCTTCATCAAATTGTAAATAATTATAGAGCACTTAATTCTCATGGCAAATCTCACATCTCATATAAACAAAACAAAAAGGTATCAGGTTAGTAGAAATAAAATATCACATAAAGACTGATTATGAATCATAGCAAACAATTGTCTCTAATAGATCCAAATTTCAAAGTAAGAGCCAAAATTAAGATAATTTTATAGTTTTTCTCCTTTTTTTCTTCTTAGTATCAAATTAAAAAACTGTGCTGGATACACTGTGATTTTCTACAAGCACCATGAAAGTGTCTGATACTTTCTCTTCAACTTTTCCTTTACTAGCTTAGTGCTTGCCTTGTGTTGAAGGTAAACTTATTGAAGATATTTAATATTTAAACTGTCATCACTTAATCTGAGCATCTTAATAGTCAGTATATACTAAAAGATTGAAGGACCATGGAATTGTATTTAATCTGTAATGTATATACTATTTTTAAGTTAATAAAACTACAGTCTTAATTAAGAAACAAAATGAATCTGAAGTTCTTTAACTGTGACTGTAATTCTCATCTCATGATATGTTCCAGAGCCCCTTCCAATGTCAGCACAATCATCCACATCCTCTACCTTCCTGAAGATGCCAAGGGGGAGAACGTCCAGTTTCAGTGGAAGCAGGAAAATCTTCATGTAGGTGAAGTGTATGAAGCCTGCTGGGCCTTAGATAACATCCTGATCATCAACTCAGCTCACAGACAAGTCATTTTAGAAGACAGTCTTGATCCAGTGGACACGGGCAACTGGCTTTTCTTCCCAGGAGCTACAGTTAAGGTTTGATTTCTCTTTTGTTCCTTCTCTCTCATCTAATACCTAAAGCTCAATAAACCAATTTGTTTTAAGATAACTATTCTTACTAAACCTACTAATAAAGGAATAGGCAATGTTCTTTTTATGTTACCTTCTCCTTTAAGGATAGCAAGTCACTGTTACAAAAACATTTGTTCATCCATTTAACAAGTATTTTTGAGGAGCTACTGTGCCGGACTGAATCTAGAGAACATAACCACAAAAAAAGCAGATATATTTCTCCCTTTAATGTAAAAATTCCTTTAGTTTTTTTGGTAAGATGGCTCTAGTAGTGCTTAGTTGTCTTTAACTTCATTCGAAACAATTTCGTTAGATTGTATTGTGACAGCTGTCATATTAGCATATTTTTTTATTGTTGTTCAAGTACAGTTGTCTGCATTTTAACCCCACCACTCAACCTCCCACCCCACTCACCCCCACTTCCCACCCTTGACCCTACACCCCTTTGGCTTTTTCCGTGTGTCCTTTATACATGTTCCTTGACAACCCTTCCTCTTTTCCCCCCTGTTATTCCCTACCCCCTCCCCTCTGGTTACTGTCTGTTCTTTATTTCAATGTCTCTGGTTCTATTTTGCATGCTTGTTTGGTTCGTTGATTAGGTTCCACTTACAGGTGAGATCATATAGTATTTATTTGTCTTTCACCACCTGGCATATTTCACTTAGCATAATGCTCTCCAGTTCCATCCATGCTGTTGCAAAGGGTAGGAGCTCCTTCTTTCTTTCTGCTGTATAGTATTCCATTGTGTAAATGTACCATAGTTTTTTGATCCACTCATTTACTAATGGACATTTAGTCCATTAGTAAAGGTTGCTACTTAGGTTGCTTTCAGCACTTGGGTATTGTAAAAAACACTGCTATGAACATTGGGTTGCATAGGTTCTTTTGAATTGGTGTTTCAGGATTCTTAGGAAATAATCCCAGCAGTGGAAATGCTGGGTCAAAAGGCAGTTCCATTTTTAGTTTTCTGAGGAAATTCCATACTGTTTTCCACAGTGACTGCACCAGTCTGCATTCCCACCAGTAGTGTACTAGAGTTCCCTTTTCTCCACAACCTTGCCAGCACTTGTTGTTTGTTGAATTATTTATAATGGCATATCAGCATACATTTAAAAAAATCAAAATTGGTGAATTTTTGTACATTCACTTTAACATTTAAGACAGAAGAAGATATGCGACATTTAAGGCATATTATGCTTTATTATTTCAAGAAAGGTAAAAACTCAACTGAAATGGAAAAATGATTTGTGCAGTGTAGTGTATGGAGAAAGTGCTGTGACTGTTGGAAAATGTCAAAAGTGGTTTACAAAGCTTCTTGGTACTATTGACATTTTGGCCAAATAATTCTTTGCTGTAGGCCTGTCTTACACACTGGAAGATGTTTAGCAGCACCCTTGGCCTCTACCCACTAGAAGCCAATAGTAGGAGGTAGCCAACATACTCAAAATATACAAATAAATAAAGTTATTGGTGAAAATGAAAAATGTATCTTTTATTTTACAGAAAAAACTAAATGGACTTTTTAGCCAATCCAATATATACCATCTCATATCATTTGGTCCTTATAAACGTACAAGGAAGGTGCTATATTAACTCCATTTTACAGATGTTGAAAGTGGACATAAAAGTGTTGCATAACTTGTCCAAAATATACCTCTCACCAGTGGCAGAGCCAGGATTCAAATACAGGAAACTGACTTGGTCTTGATCTTAGCCACCACATGACTTTGCTCTTATAAGTAGTAAATAAACACTGATGTGCTTCTGTTTCTCCTGTTTCTTCTCAACATCCATCCATTTGTTAATTATCTGCTCATTTTTTTCCCCATCACTTTCTGGTTCTAAGTGAAAAGATTCTTGTTTTTCTCATATTTCTTGATCTGATTTTTATACATTAGAATTTAGTAAGTTCAGATCAAACTCTAGTCTCCTTCTCTTCCACAGCTGATTTTGTTTCCACAGCTGATCCTAGTTACTGGTCCATCTCAAGTACTGACTTCTAATCTAAAGTGAACTTGAGATAGGACTATTAAAATATTCCCCTTATGGAGGCAGGAGACATTTTAAGTAACCTGCCTGGGAGGTGAAATAGAGTGAGAATGGGGAGACACTAAAGAAAGAGAAATCAGCAGTCTAGTGGTAGCAGACTGCCTCTGACAAGGATGTTAAAAGCCAAGGCCCATACAAAGGGGTGCCACCAACAAAACTCCAGCCTCATTCCTTAGTAGAAATTCCATTATGCTCCCTCTATACTCAAGACCTTTGATGGCTTCCTGTGTAGGCCTGAAAGATATAAGACAAACTCCCTGGCATGGAACTCAAGGCCATTTTCAGTCCAGGCCCAACCTAACTCTTCATCTTCATCTGCCCCACTCTGCTCCAGTGTCACAAATACAGCACAGAAGTTCACACTCCCCACCCCTTTATACATGCTTTCCCACCTTTCTTTTTTCTCTGCCTAGCAATTCCACATAATCCTTTAGGGCCCAGTTTAAATGTCTGTCCATGTGAAGTTTTCTATATTTAATGTCTTCCTCCTCTCTGTGCTGGTGTAACCATTAGATTGAACAAACTGGACTTGGGGGTGGGGTTTGACTGTAGAAAAGAGGTCCATTCTTCTTCCCAAGTGACCATTCAAATTCATCTCTGCCTTCTTTGCACAAAAACTAAGGCCTGTCCTAAAATAGCTGGTAGACCAAAAATGTTATCCAATAACTTCAGTCTTCTAAACAGTCTTGGTTTAATAACAAATATGACCAGTTCACTGTAGTAATCCCACTTAGGTCTGCTGCTTTGGGAATGCAGACAGTGGTAATCTCTTTTTTCACCAACCCCCACGAGTTTCATCCTCTGAGCCCTCCAAGGAAGAGACAAGATGGAGATATTGTTGTAAGCCAAAAGTATTGATCCTTCATCCTGGCAAGTGGTCAAAACTGGCTGGCTGTTGAACCTACCAATAGGCTCTTTGGAAATCTCCCCACTCCTTGCGAAGCCTGGATTGCAGTCCTCCCATGCATCTCTCTTGTATGCTTCTACTCTTATCCACTGGGACCTCTGGCTAATTGCAAGCTTTTTCTGCTGAGGGCTCCTTACCCCCTCAAGAAGTGCTTTGGGGACAGGGTCTTAGACAAACTAGGTTGTCTCTTGTGTGCACAGGCCTAAGCCTAGTCTATGGTGAACAGTCATCTTGGATCTGTCATTGGGAGGAGAGTAGTTACTTTTAAATGCAGCCAGCCCTCTTCCTAACTAACCACCTGCCAGGAAGCTCCAGGCACTAGTCCAAGCAGCATGGCCTCCAGGTGGGATTCTTGAAGTTCTATACACCAGGCATAAGTTGTGGAAAAGGTACCCTCCTCCCCTGACATGGGCATGGATGGGACTCATAGCTCACCAACACCTTCTAAAGAAGTCATCTCTCTATTGTCCAGATGCCTACTCCCATCATCTGCAAGCTTGCATACCTTCAATGTGAGTGATAACTGAGCCCTTTTACCACCTCTTTTGCTAGATCCTTATATGTAATCCATCACCTCACTTAGGAATGTGGAAGAGTTGTCACCTATTTTCTTGGAGCCTCAACCAAAACCGAAGCAAAATTAGTTCCATTTCAACATTTTGTTATACTGTACATACACCTGTATGAGAGCATTTATAACATTGCTTTATTTTTTATTTATGTTTCTCTTCTCCTGGTTAAAATGTTAGCTTCTTAAGCTCAGGAACTATTCCAAACCATTGTTGAATCCCAGTGTGTAGCACATGCTAGACTATTAGGTGTTAATTGACTTGGATGAAAAGTTGGAAAAAATAAGAAGACAACCTAGTTTATGGGGAAGAAAATGAATTTCACATTCAGTGATGACTTGAAGGCAGCTAGAAATATTGTGAATAGGACTGGATATAGCATAAGTATTAAGAAAATTGACATAACCCTAGGGGTGCATATCTTGGCTTCACCATTTACAAGTTTTAGCCACGTGGTCCTGGGCAAGTTATTTAAACTCTCAATTCCTCAGTGCCCTCACCCATAACAGGACTAATAACAGTATGCAACTAATGTCATGATAATTAAATCAAAAATACATATAAAACCCTTAAGATAGTATCTGGCATGTAGAAAGGACTTAATAAATACATGTCCTTTTAACTGAAAACTTTAGGAACAAGTAAGTTTCACAAGGAAGTTAATACAGAGGAAAATGAATAGAAGACAAAGGATTAAGCTGACAGCCCCTAATATGAGGAAGGGGAAATTAACAGGGTACAGAAAATACAGACTTCACAAATTATGTCACCCTTACATGCCATTAAAGTAACATCAAAATGAAATGCACTAAATTGAAAACCCTGGACACAACTATTGCCCATATTTGTAATCTTTGGCAATAAAAATAAATAATTTCCATTGGAATTGTTTCAATGCCATGCTCATAATTTGAATTATTAATATTAGTAGTTTTTGTTATAAACAACAAATGATTTTAAGTTCTACTATTTATAAAACAAGAGAATAGAGAGTAGTGAGTATGTAAACTGTCTAGCTGATGAGTTTGAAAATAATGTTTGAGAATGTCAAGTAAAATAAGATACAAGTGAGTCACTGGTATTCAGAGTTCATATTTCTCCTTGTCTTTTTTACATTTCTTTTTCAGTTTTCTTGGGAATATTTAATCCATTTCATCTAAGCCTATCCTTGTTTATGTCAAGTAGGGCAGAATGATATAATACCAAATAGAGTAATTAACTTACGGAGTTTATGTGATCTGGGGAATTGCAATTATAGGTCATCAGTTTAAAGCTGCCCTGGATCAGTAGAAGGCCGTTACCATCTGTTGGCTCTTTAGTAATTAATACAAAATAGATGTATAACAGCAACAGTTTCTAACACTGGACCTGGCCTTATATTTGTTGTACTTTTTTTATTTTGGAGGACTGTAAAGGTTAAAGAAGTAATATATTCTTCCTATACAGCCATCTGCATTTCTCCTCCATTCTCCTCACAAATTTGTGGCTTTGCCTGACTCGTCTTCCGATGTTTTTTCACAGAACTTGCCCACATGGAAGAAAAGGCACACCACACTTTTATGCTTCTAATTACCGTCATGATTTTTCATTTCCCACAAATCCCTAAGCAGCCCTTTGTTCATGACCAAGTAGGCGGGGCTCTAAATGCCAATAAATAGAGTGCTGCAAGTCATAAAGCTCCCCAGAGCACCGCCCTCATTAGCAGTCTCCCAGAGTAAGCAGATCATGGACTCTGCAGGCAAGGAGCCTGAAAGCCTCTTGATATTGAACCAGCTCTATTAATTATTGGTGTGATGATTTTGCCTTCTTTTACAGAATATTTCTTCATTTTTAACTTTTCAATATGGTTTCTGCCCATTCATTTGCCTTGTGAGAGTAGCTTTTGCTACGTTGGCTACCATCCCTGGCAGTACCTCTCTGTGTCAGATGGCTGGGAACATTGGTGCCACATTGTAGACTAGGAGGCACTATATAACTCAATAAGTGACCATCCTATAAATTTTGTATCCAGCTGACACCATACATAGTGCAATATTATCGACTATATTCCCTATGCTGTACTTTACATCCCTGTGACTATTCTGTAACAACCAATCTGTGCTTCTTAATCCCTTCACCTTTTTCACCCATGTCCCCAACCCCCCTCTAATCTGGCAGCCGTGAAAATGTTCTATCAGTTGGTTTCAGTTCTGCTTGTTTGTTTTGTTTTTTAGATTCAATTGTTTATAGATATGTGTTTATTGCCTTTTTATTGTTCATATTTTCCTTATTCTCCCCCTCCTCTCCCTCCTCCTCTTCCTCCTCCTTCTTCTTAAAAAACCCTTTAACATTTCATATAATGCTGGTTTGGTGGTGATGAACTCCTTCAGATTTTTCTTGTCTTGGAAGCTCTTTATCTGTCCTTTGATTCTAAATGATTGCTTTGCTGGGTAGAGTAATCTTATCACTGCTGCATAACCTGAAACTGATATAATATTTTATGTCAACTATAATTTAAAAATAAAAATTATTTAAATAAAAAAATAAAGGAAAACAAAGAAAGAAAAAGTTTTGGTGAAGAGAGCTTCCAATTCAGTGTCCTAGGGGAAAAAAAGAATGGGAGGCATATTCTTCCTGCCTGAAGTGGGACAATGAATAATCTCAGGGCAAGTTCTGGTGCTCCAACTCACTGACAGTGGTCTTGGTTTTGCCATCAGAGTTTAAAGGAAATGAACTGATATTTTGGGCCCTTCCATTTAAGACATATAAAATCAAAAATCAACATTTCACCTTGGGTAGGATTCTCATAGCCAGGAATGATACTTTCAGTAGCATGGATACTGGATGATAAAAATAATAATAATAACAATAATAGTAATCATAGTGATAATAATAATGTGAATAGTAGTCATGATGGCATTTCATGACTGCTTTCTAGATGCCAGTACAATGAGAAAGACCCTGTCATTCAAGGTTTATCTATAGTAGATGAACATTGGGTATCTGTTAGGTCTCTGGATGTTTATTGCTTCATTTTCCTTAGTCACTCTTGAAACATCTGGACAAGTTCATCAAAGTCATCTTTTTCCAACTGTTCAGACACGTCCTGCAGTCTGAGAATATCCTTAATTTGAAGTTCAGGGAAAACACTAAATGTAGGTTTTTGAAGGATCAGCCTGGAGCTGCTGCAGCTGCCTACTTTCTATGACTCACCATCAAAGAGAAGAGCTACAGAAATCAGTGAAATACTCAGAAGAGAACCCAGAAATTTGTCCACTTCATCTAGGTTTTCAAATTTCTCGGCATGTAGTTCTTCATAGTAATTTCTTACAATCCTTTGTATTTCTGTGGTATCAGTTGTAATCTCTCCTCTTTCATTTCTGATTGTGTCTATTTGGGTGCTCTCTCTCCTTTTTTCTTGGCGAGCCTGCTTAAAGCCTTGTCAATTTTGTTTATCTTTTCAAAGAACCAGCTCCTGGATTCATTGATCCTCAGAATTGTTCTTTTAGTCTCTATGTTGTTTAATTCTGCTCTGATCTTGGTTATTTCCCTCCTTCTACTTGCTCTGGGCTGTCTTTGCTGTTGTTCTTTGAGATCTTGTAGGTGTAGGTTAGGTTGTTTATTTGAAATGTTTTTATTTTTTTTTTTAGGTAGGCCTGTATCACTATGAACTTCCCTCTCAGGAATGCCTTTGCTGTGTCCTATAAATTTTGGGTTGTTGTGAGTTCATTTTCATTTGTTTCCAGAAACTTTCTGATTTCCTCCTTGATCTCATTCTTGACCACTTCATTGTTTAATAGCATGCTATTCAATCTCCATGAGTTTGAGTGCTTTTAGTTTTTTCCTTGAGATTCATTTCTAGCTTCAGTCCCTTGTGATCAGAGAAAATGCTTGATATGATTTCAGTTTTCTTGAATTGGTTGAGGCTTGTTTTGTGGCCTATCATGTGGTCTACCTTTGAAAATGTTCCATGTACATTGAAAAGAATGTATATTTTGCCTCTTTGGGATGAAAGGCTCTATATATTTCAGTTAAGTTCATTTGATCTAAGACATTGTTCAATGAAATGTACATCATGAAAATCAAATGATTTAAGAACCTATCAGTCAGAGAAATGATCAATAATCAAGTATACGTTTATCCAGGACATTGATCAGAATTAATCCGCAGATCACCCACCAACCACTGATGAAAACGCACTAAGAAGGTGTTCTGACTGAGGCAACTGTCAGTCCCATTCTGAGTGTCAGGATTTAGAAGTCAGGACTTAGCATAACTGATTGCCTTGCCAACTTCTGTGTAAGGAGCAAGTGACACTAATAAGGGCAAGAGCACTACTGTCTAGGAAAGGAGACCTGCATTTTGAAGTTTTCTCTTATCCAACAGGAAAGATCTTTTCTCAGTAACAATGACTTACTTCCTAGAGTCAAAGCGCATGCATGTATGATTGGCTCCTTACCTACAACCTGCTTACAACAAGAGTTCACAGGATCTTTGATAGGAGGAGGGTAAAGCGCCTAGAAAAGTAGAATATTAAAGGGATGGGAAGGTTTCTGGTTTGCTTGGACTTGCCATGAGCTCATTGGATTTCAAGATGAAATTTTAGGAGAAACCTAGAATTCTGCATAATTATTGAAGCTGAGGAATAATTCCCAAGAGGTCTAGTAAAACTCTGAGCCAAGCAAAGCTGCCATACATCCAAGCCAAAGAACTGTGCAGGACAGTGCTGTTCTCATTTTGCATGGGGCCCAAGAAGCTAGAGCAACAGTGCAAAAGCATGAAGGTGGCCCTTCACATGCTGCTAAACCCTAAACCTCAACTCAATACTTCTGAAGTAACTGACAAACATTTTGAGGGAAGCTAATTTTGTTCTTGGTAGAGTTTATAATTTGGGCAGCAAGTTTAAAAAACAAAAAACAAAAAACCTTTGAGCAGAAAGTGAAATTCTGGGAGAAACTTGGCTTAATGTCTAATCTCTTTCACTTCTACTTCTCTCTGAGACAAGATATTCTGGCTTTCCAATAAATTCCCTTATTTGCTTATGCTAGATCTCATTTGATATGCTACTTGCAGCCAAATAATTTCTACTTCAGACAAGAACTTTTCTTCATGTATTCAATCATTGTATGATGAACTGGATAAAACATTTACCATTCATTTATTGGTTCACATGAAAACATTATCCTTATTAAAATCAATATACTATTGCCTCCTGTAAAAAAAAGAAGAAGAAGAAGAAGAAGAAAAAGAAGAGAACCCAGGGATAAATGATTAGGAAAGAGCTGTGAGCAGACTTTAGTTTGTGGGTTTTTCACCCTCATCCTTTAATAGTAGTACCCCATGAAGCAGTTTCCAAATGGATTGGTATGCCACGGAGGTGAATATTGGCAAGTAGCTGCTTTATTTTTGTTTCTTTGTTCATTCTCATCTTTAGTGGTAGCCAAAATCTGTATTTTGCAAGCATGAATGATCTATGACTCCTTGGTATCTGTTTGTGTGTGCCTGTGTGTGTAAGGGAGAGAGAGAGTGCTTTGCTCACTCACCATTAATACATGTTTATATCTGCTCAGCTACCCTGGTTACTCTCAGCTTGTGAAGGCGTAAACCACTGGCTTCTGTTAACTCTGCAATTGACCCACAGATTAAATGCAGATAACTTTGAGATAGGTGCTGTTACTCATATTTTTTTTATTTTTAAGAAATCTTTCCACTCTGATTGCTGTGCCTGTATGTGCTAATCTTTTCTTTTTTATTATCCTAGTTCATTGTGTTAATAGCAAAGAATTCCAGATTATACCTTCTACACATGTATGTCAACTTGTGTGGAGAAGTGAATCAGTGCTAAATGTTACAGATTCTGTTATAAAGGTTTACCTTTACAATAGGCTATGATTTGATCACATGTATTTAAAAGTAGTCTGCTTAAAAAAGTAATTTATTAAATTTTGCAAATTTATGCCAAGAATTTGGAGTAATTAAGTATACAGAATTTAGAAGGATCATATCTTAACCTTCTCTCTACAACTATACTTTCAGTTAAACAGGCTGCTTTCTCTTTCCTACATTTATTGTTGATAAATATCCAATAATGACAAATTTCCTATTTTAACAAACACTGAAGGCTCTAATTAAGACAACAGCTATTAGGTAAATCAACAACCCATTAAGAAGAAGCATTTAGTTAGAACAGGAGAGTTTATTAATTTTCTTATAGCTCGTATACATTATGCATTTGCCAAATTCATGGTCCCAGAGGACACTAGGTGGATCTCCAGTCCTAAATAAGAATCGAATCTTTCAATCTGGGTTTCTGCTGCCACCTGTCTAATACTATTGCCACAAATTATTTAATCATTAGTGGAGAATAAAGGTCAATACATCTAAATTATGAAAACATAAATAACTTAGTGCAAGTTGAGGCTAATGAAAAAAATCTAAGGCAGATAGTGAAAGAGATAATCACACTCAAAGCAGAATTCATTTTTAAACATGCTGTTTTGGAATATAATCCCCTGGCAGAGTGATATCTACCCACTATAATGCTCAGAAATTAATCACCCCAGAAAATGGTTTCAACAATTTATTTTATGATGCTTTTAGAATGTAAGGACAAACAGGAGGAAATCAGATATGCTTTCAGGAATGTTCTTTGCAAATCATTGTACTGGAAACTATCTGGTCTGTAACTTGAGGGATTTGAGTCCTGTCTTTGTAATGAGGATAAACCTGAGCTCAGTAAGACTTGTAGCTAGCCCATGTTCCCATGTCTTTTTCCATTAAGAATCGGAATGTTAACTATGGTTTTCTGGCCAGATTCCAGCGTGGTTAATTGCATGCTGTCTACCTAAATTCCCTTTGCCTGGGATGTTCTTCACTTTGGATCACATTACTGTTATTGTCATGTTTCCCCCAAGAGCTGGGTACACAACATTGTAGAACGAGCCAGAATATAATTTGTTAAACTAATAAGAGTACTTTGGGGATGAAGGGTTAAATGTAAGTAGGATGTTTTTCACAAGTCCCCCCAATGCAACCTATTTGTGCAGTAATTAATGTAGAATAGCATTAGTGGAACATGCATGGAATGGAGCCAAATCACCATGACATGAGTGGCAATAATACAGAAACAAATACATTTGATAAATTCTGTTAAAAATAACTATTCAAACAAGTCCCAAGAGCCTCTCTACCTAATGTACCCAGTTTTGTTTGTTTTTTATTTGAAACTGACATAATCACTAAAGTTAATAAAATAATCAGTAAGTGAAATTTATTTTATTCTATATGAACATCAAAAACACAGTAACATTTTCCATCAGCTTTGCACCTAGACAGCACGCAGAGCAATAACTTGCATAGTGACACTCATTAAAGTAAGGTTTGTTAAATGCATGAATGAAGATGGAGCAAAACACAGGAGGGATTAACATTGAATGATTTCCTAAGATTTGCCAATCTTTAGTAGGCATGTTCCCCACAATATCTCATCTAATTCTCACAATTGCCCCCATTTCACAGATGGAAAAACAGGCTCAGAGAGATCAAGTAGCTTCCTCAAGATCAAACAGCTTTCATTTTCATAGACAAATATATTTACTACAAAGCAGGTCCTTTTATTCTTCAGTATGTTGCAGCCTTCCATGTTGTGCTTGGCATGCTTGGCCTTAATTTGAGAAGGCAAGTCTGAAAACCTAGGACATGGTGAAAATCAAGTTGATCCCCATCGACAAGGTTAACAACTGCCCTATGGAGTTTTACATTGTTATTCTTCCTCTCATTACTCCAATTTAAATCTGTCACTATTGCTATTTTAGAGTTGTCATAACTATTGCCAAGTAATTATACACTTGTCACAAAATATATTATAAATTGAATCTTTATAAATCTCAGTATAAAGTGGTTCAAATGTGAATGTTTAATGAATCCAGAAATAATAAGAAAAAATATTCTTTAGGCCCCAAATTTCACGCACCATGATTGATCTAGTGTGTTGACCAGAGAAAATGCACTTCAGCACCTGCCCCTGCACTGTGTTCATAGCCAAGTTTTCAGTTATTTAAACAGCATTACATTTCCTAGAAATTAAATATGAAAAATGACAGAAATTCATTTTACCTCATGAAGGAAATCATTCTCCTCCTATTTTGGTCTTTTTAATAGTACGAAAGTCTATACCTTTAAAGACCATTGAACAGGGAAAGAGGAGATATGTATTTCCACACGGTAAATCTACATAGCATAGTGAAAGGCTTGGGAAACACAATGATAGGTAGGCTGTCAGTCAGTGAATTTCCAGTCACTCAATCTCACATCTCACTTGAATCCAGAAATTCATATACCAATATACGAGTTTAGTTCCAGTGAGATAGTGGCTAATTTATGGCTCTGCCAACAATGCTGTTTTAATTAATTTTATTTATCTTATTTCTCTTTTCTCTGCTCCTCATATCTCATCTGTTTGCATTGCCTAGATTTTAATTAAAAAAAAAAAAACCTCTCCTCTCTAAGGAGGAATCTGAAGTGGCAAAAATAATCACTTAAAGTATTACAGTCATTAAAAAATTGGCTGTGGTGGAAGCCATGCATTTTCAATTTTCCTACAAATGATGTTTTAGCTTCCTTTTAAAGTGCACTTTGTATTTGAATTGTCTGCCACCAGCCAGCTTGGCTATCAAAAACGGTCTTCCAGCTGGGTGGGCTGAGTGACAACTCCTTAATGGAGGAAATGGATGGCGCTCTGCTCATGTGGAGGGGAAAGCATACCAGGCAGATTTCATTCCATCTGCCACCAGCTCTCTGCAACCTGGCATTGCCCAATGCCCAATATACTCACTTCAACAAAAAAGGATATTGTAGAAAAATAAATCGCAAGGCTACAGATGCTTGAAAGAATCATCAGGGCCATTAATACCCTAGGGAGATAATATTAAGAGGTGCCTTAGTGTTCATCTTTGATGAAAACCTAATTAAGCTATGGTGGAGGTGACTGCAAGTACTTTTACAAGTACAGAGGTGAAGTCATTAACATTTTCAGCAGAGTATAGGGAACAACCTTAGAAAAATGCTATCCTGAATCGCAGCCAAGGACTTGTTATATTGAGGAATTTGCACTGATGTTTCCTGTTGATGCTTTTCTGAATGGCAAATTCTTGTCACTTAGTTACACTGTGTTCTGCTTTTCAAGTAAAGGAAACCCACAAACAACAAACTAGGAAAATATTTTTGATTAACAAATAGAAACAAATAAAGACTATATTTGAGGGATTTTAATAATTGGGCAACTTCAGTACTTGTATGTCATTGATCAATGCTAGAATAATGCAACAAAGTAAAAATAATTATAATTAATGTACATTAGGAGGTCTAGAAATAGAAATATTTAGAGCCATCTATAGGATTTATACTTTCACTTTACCCAGTATAAATGCTAGTTACCTATTATATACTCACCACAAGTCCATCAAAAGCTATGACTCAGGAAGTCACGTGCTGTTTATAATAATTTTCTCAAGGAGACCGGTAGATAATTTTTACTGTACTCAAAATAAAATAGTCCTCAATTTCAAAATATTCTCACTTTTTTTCATAGCAAGAGCTCATTTAACTGTCTTTTGAAGTTGTTTAGATTTTGATTGTCATCGCCTGTAAATGACATGAGCATGCATAAATGCCGAACAAAAACATCTGGGTAGTAAAATTACCGAGAGCAATTTTCTGAAATTCTTTTCATACTTTCAATGCACATTTTGTTTGGATTTTCAACATAGTACACTGATGTTAGACAATGCATCAGTAAGAGAAGTGACAACAGACATGTTGCATTATTAAGTTTTCCTATCTTAGGAGAAAGTTTGGTAATCTGCCAAAATTTGAAGAGCTTTTAGATTTCTAATTGATGGTCTAGCTGCACAGAAAATGAATGAGTGTATGCAGTATGTTTACTGTATTGTAATGTGGAAAATATTCTTTTACATTTCACTAAAGGTTTTAAGTTGATCTGAAGAATTTTAATGACTATTCTAATGATAAACACAAATAAAAATAGATTTAAATAGCCTTCAATTTCTCTATTGCCTACTGCTAAGAGTTTGGAATATAATAGCTTATTTTTGGAAAAAAATGCACATATTCAGAAATAAAATAACAATTATAACACTTAGAAGTTTCAAAAAAACACTTCCACATATAATATTGTTTGTTCTTCTAACACCATCTCTAGGGAATAGATATCATTGGTCCCATTCTACAGCCTGGGAACAGACCTAGAGGAGTAAATGACTTGTACAAAATCATGTAGCCATTAAGCAGAAAAAAGTACTGGAACATGCCTTTTGATTCCAATCCCCAAACTCCTTGTGGATAGTGAGTGAGTTTTCATTCTTTGTTATCTTGATTGTTTTGGTTTTCTAGCATTTTGTTCTTTCCCAGTCTTTATCAGCTTGATTCATGTAAGTACTGAATTAATTGAGGTAGATTCTAGGAGAAAGTTCAAATAACCCCTACCTAACCAAGCAGGCCATGATTCCCATTCAGATGCAGAGAGGCAATATCAAGCAAGCTGAGACCTAGGGACTCCATCTCAATCCAAATGCATTCAGACGTAAATTCTTAGTTTGGGGAGATCTGGGAGACCAGCCATTTCTAAAACATTAAGCCCCCTGTGACCCACCCTCAAATAGAATTAATATGAATCTCTAACTTGCCTTGTAATGATTTTATGAACGAACCATCAGAATGAGAACCCTGAACTGTCCCCTACCCTTCACAAAATTCTTGAGTACAAGTGCTATATACAGTGAGCTTCTCAGTTGGCCCATTCCTGATCAGATGTCTTAGGAATTCACCAGTTTCACAGACTGTTCCCTATTTTGTAGTCCTAATATTACCCTGCTGCTTCACATTACCCTTATTTCAAACTTGAAAACATTGACTTTTACTTAGAATGGCTGAGACAGAAATCCTACCTGATCTCAGTGTGGTGGGGAGCAGAGCAAGCCCCCTGGGTGTAGGTTTTGTTCATCTCCACGTCCTGCTACCCAGATAATGACAGCCCTATCTTACTATGAGACAGAAAATGTTGAGCCACCTCCTCCTGAACTGTGGCTGTTTACTTTGGGCGTCACGACTTTGATAATGCGGCATTGCACAAAGACTGTGAAGAAGACGAGAATATTCAAAGAGCAATACTTCTCTCCCTTGACACCCAAAGGACGTTGGGTCTAGATGAGGATGGATAATAAAGCTAACTATAAGTCTGCCCTTAAACTTGACAGGTAGTATTAAGATGTTTTCAGTGCAAAATGAACACTGGTATAAACCACTGCCCTGTTCATTTGAATGTAGATTTGGTATTGAGTATGGTTCTTTTACTACAGATTGGTAAAGAGCAGTTTCTTCCCTATAAAAATAATAAAACCACAAAAGTAAACCATTTATCCTTCGTGGAAACTTGCCAAAGACAGATCCTACTAATTTTTAGACACTGTTAGTATGAAAATTAGTTAATACTCAAAGTGAGTGTTAAATTTTTCCAGGTTGCTCTCTTCATACTTGGAATGGTAAATATTACTTGTGCTTCCTATGCTGGCGCTATTGCAGTTATAGTGACAAAAGTGTATATTTAATAGATAATTTTCAATAGGACAATTACAAATGTTTTATTCAACTACCAAATGTGTTTTGTAGCAGCAAAGTAACTAATATAAATATCATTTAAAATATAGTTTTAGTTTTCTGAATCATCAAGACATTTTAATTTTGTGAAGCAAGTATAACAATGTGCTATCCAGTTTTATAATGATTTGGTCTTTTACATAAAATTTCAATCTCAACTAAATTAAAATATGTATCAGATATGTTAATAATATTAATTTTGGAGGAGTAGTGAAACATAATTATGTATCACACAGTCTTAAAATACTACACAATTCTAAAGTAAATGGAATCAAAATTGAAATAATTAAATTGATGTTTAGCCAGAAATAACCAAGGTTTCATGTTAACTTAGTCATTATTTTTATTACACAAATATACCCTTCTAAATTATAATATAAGTTATACTGTGTTCACATGCATAAGTCTTTCATGTGTGCCATTTCCTGGGATACTGATAATGCATTGTTTGCATTGACATCAGAGTCCTTATATTTCTTCCAGACACAGGCCACAGTTGTTCAGGATTCCAGAATGTGAAGATAATTGTGAAATTTACAGCTCAGTGGATTTATTATTAAGAAAGTTATCTGTATTATTCTACTTAGCATTTATTATCTTTAAAGGATGCACAGTAATAGAGGATACTTGCATTTTCATAACTTGACAGTTTCTATTTACTATTAAGTAAAATTGAATCCTAGTTTTGATCAAGGTGTATGGGTTAAAGAGTACATATAATGAGCTCAGTTTCACATCCATAAGTAACCTGTATTCATTGTGGTGTGAAGAAGTTTCTCAGGCAGATGATACATGCCACAAACTACAGTATATCTAAGATGATATAGGCCCACTTGATATGCTAACATATCTTAATGCTGCAAAATAGCATTAACATATTTTAATGCTAACATAGCTAACATCTTAATGCTGTGAAATGAGTCCCTGAAGATAATATACTTTGACCTGAATGTACAGGAATTTCTGAAAGCTTTATTTACTCTTTCATTGTAGTACTCCGATTCCTCCCCAATTAATTTTACCAGCTTAATTGTCATAAAGCATTTTCTTGCATACATCTTTCCTCCATTCTAGTATACAATGCCAAGGATATTGTAGAGATCTCTTAGACTACCATTTAAGATCCATTAGACTATAGACTATCAAGTCTACAGTCTAATTCTGAAAATCAAGCCTACTTATCACCTTTGTCATTTATTCATATTTGTCATCGAACTTGGATTTTTATTTTTTATTTTAAAGCCTGTTAAAGTCCTGCTCATTTATGGAAACTTCTCACCTAGATCAGCCCTGGACACAGTGACTTCTAGTCTCTCTCACTCATCAGCACTTACCATATGTTGCCTAGGATGGAGACCTATCTTTGATATATCTCAGCTAGACTGGGATTTTTTTTGAGGGCAAAGATTATATATTATTATACTTCGTTATAAACCCCTTCCTCCCAGTACCTTCCCTAATGCTTTCCACATAATGAGCTCTCCGTAAAGACTGACTATTTGAAAAGGCATAACTGTATTATTCATTCATTAATTTATTGAATTACTCGAAGAATATATTTGAATTCCTACTATATGGCAAGCACTGTGCCAGAACCTGGACTACAATGCAGAATAAAATGGACGTGGCCCCTGCCCTACAGAACTTACAGTCACTGGGCCTAACTGATATTTTCTGCCCAACTATTTCACTTCATATCTATTTCATTCTAAAAGTATGTATCTTAAAAGGATGTTTGATCTTTCATTTATTAGCATTTCTTTATAGATGACTTATAACCAAAAAATGACTAATGAAAACTTATCATATTTTTTTAAAGAACTCAGTTTACTCAGCTTCGCAGTTTGCTCTTGTCTTAGACTATCCACTTTAAGCTGAAAAATATATAGGTTAAAAATTATTACAAGAAATTTTAAAAAAATTTTTACAAAACTCGTTTTCCTTTGGAGAATAACAAAGCTTGTGATTTCTCAGCTCCTCATTGGGGATATCATGCACTTCTTAGGTATGGTCAGAAACTTTTACTCAAAAGGTAGCTGAGAATATATGATCATATCAGGGATTGCTTTGACCTTTTCTGTATTCCATGTTTTGATTAGCTGGCTATTCTACTCATATCCCATTTACAAGCTTTGTGAAAGGCTTGAATGACGATCTAGAAATATATGGAATATTGAAAAGGTCAGTGCAATTTAGCCCATAACTGCAGTATTGAAAATATATGACAAGTCATTATCTAATTCCTAAAACAAGGACTATGTTCAAGATGGGAAATTACTCTAATTAAAATATTCTTGTTTCATACTGAAGGCTGAGATGGCAAAGCTCAAATGGCCTCTTGACTTCTTTTTTATAATAACTTAATAAATTAGAAATTGTAATTGAATTAAGACAAAAAAAGAGGTAACAAGCTCTTTTGACTTGAGACTCCATCTTAGAAGGAATAATATAATGACTTTTCTAAAAATTCTAATTATACATGAGTAAGACAGCTACAGCTACAGAACCAATTCAACAGCCACCCCATGCTCTCTTTTTATCTACAGCATAGCTGTCAGTCAGATGGGAACTCCATTTATTTCCATGGAAATGAAGGCAGTGAGTTTAATTTTGCCACCACCCAGGATGTAGATCTTTCTACAGAGGATATTCAAGAGCAATGGTCAGAAGAATTTGAGAGCCAGCCTACAGGGTAAGTAATTGTTATCTCCCATGCTGTGTATAGCACTTACATTTATTCCACTGGACATATTTTAAATGCATATTGTTATATAGCAAAGCATAGATAAATCAATACTGATGATTCTTAGAATAGAAAAGCCAAAAGTGTTACACTTAACCTAAACATTCTTTATTAGTAATCAACCATTTTATGCATATTAAACATTTGTGATTGTAAATACCTTTTATCTTCAGTTCAATCACTTCTATCTCATTTTTGTTTATTCAGCTTTTACTGGGAGAAAGCTTTTTTTTTTCAAACTATATAGAATATGAAATCTTTTCACTACTATTACATTGAGACTTTCAGTTGTCTCCCTGGAATCTGAGATTTAGCTATCGATTATCTGATTTTCAGTGGAATGTGGTTCTGATCTTTAAAAGTTGTTTAGGGGATAAAATTTATCTTTGAGATTTTTTTTAAGGAAAGGGATTTTTTAAATTTTTTATGATTTATTTATTTATTTTAGAGAGGGGAAGGGAGGGAGAAAGAAAAGGAGAGGAACATCAATGTGTGGTTGTCTCTCACATGCCTCTCACATGTGGACCTGGTCCACAACCCAGGAATGTTCCCTGACTGGGAATCGAACCTGTGACCCTTTGGTTCGCAGGCCAGCACTCAATCTACTTAGCCACACTAGCCAGTGCCTATCTTTGAAATATTTTTAAAAGAGAAATATGGGACTGAGATTACAGTACAAGAGATCCGAAGCAATGAGAACGGTTTGGTGGTAGTATTTTCTGGCCGTTCTGAGCTGTGTGCTTTCTTCTGGGTCCTATGTCCCTAAGATATGTTCTATTAATCAAGTAGCACTTTCATAAGTTCAAATTAAAAATATTAATAGGTTCAGAAAATCAAAATTCATAGGGTAGTATAAGGGGGGAAAAATTCTAGAAATGTCTTGGTTCTTACTTGGTTTTCTTTTTGCAGTAAATACATGTACTCAGAACACCAGGTCCTATTGTTTACTATATGGTTTCTAATATTACAATGAGGATGAATGAAATAAAATTAAATATAATTTCATAATGAATATGAAATAGCAGTAATTTTACTGTTAATTGTGAGAAACTTTTCCATAACACATTTGAGATATAGGTATGTCTCTCTGATCACAACAAATTAAATCAAAACAGGATGGAACTTCTCTGCCCGAGTGGCAAGGTGAATATTGTTCTCTTGGGCTCCCCACTTCCTGGCATTGCCCAGGAAGTGCACTCGTATTCAGTAAGAGGGAGGTCTGACCTGCAGCCTGAGCTGCCACTGCTATTACCCCTTGCAGCCACATGGGGGTCTTTCTCTGCTAAAAGCTAGATTTCCGCTGTGGCTGACAGCTCTGCTCCTCCTTGCCCCAGGGATGTCTATCAGGTCCAGACTGTGGCACTGGCCACTATGGCTTCTGAAGGCAGGTGACACTTTGAGGGTCCCCACCCTCCCAGGGCCTACCATTGACCTCTCTGGGCCTAGCACCGATGCTCAGGCCCTTCAGTCCACAGTCTTTCTCTTAGGCTCCTATCACCCCTGAAGTACCCAGTATTTCTCCACATCTCCTTGGGGAACCAGCAACCGCTGTTTCTCTTTTTCACCTCAGGATCAACACAGGCATTAGGCTGCTTTTTTGGTAACCCTTACAATACACAGGGTTCATTCTACTCAACTCACAGATGAAAGGGCTTTGATGGGTCCAGAACTCTGACAACATACACAAGGTTTGTTCACCTATCTTCTGGAGATAAAGGATCCATCACTAGCAAATCAGTTCTTTCTTTCTGACCCCAATTCAAATACCCTTCTTGATTATGTAGCTTACCTATGAGAGGGTCCCACACTTTGAAATAGAAGAGATTTGTTGAGACCACCCCTTCATTTCTCCAAGCTCATATCATCCATGCAGTAGTGAAAAATCATCCTCTTCAGTGAGACCTGCATTTTTGGGGACTCAGATGATCTGCCCTCATCCTTCTGAGGCAGAGAGAGAAACACAGGTTTTTCACCTCCAGTAGTATCATTTCACATCAACCTATCTCTCTCTGTCTTTCTCTCTCTCTCTCTCACGTCCTCTCCCTCTCTCTCCAGGAAAACTTAGTCTTCAGTGCCATTTATTCTTTTTCTTTTGAGGACAGAGAAAATTTATTTTCACCTATTTCCTCTCCCAGAATGCCCTCTTCCTCTTTTTAAAAAAGAACAGAAGAAATCCTCTATGCTAGTAACAGCAGAGACAAACACACAAAACTCATTCCTGAATTAAGCTTAGAAAGCAGTTGAGTTGATAAAGAAGAAATTAAACATATTTTAGAAAATTAATGTACTAGTCCAGAAACAGCTGACTATATATCTATTTCAATTAACAGACTAGACATTTCATTTTCACAGAGCACTAATGATAGAAGATAATTTATGCTTAAACCAAATCATTCATCTTTCAACTCAAAACACACAAACAAGAAAAGAATTGAAAGTATTTGTGCCTAAAAAAGAAAGAGCTAAAATCAATGTGGACAGAGAGGAACATCAGAGCAAATGCCAGCCACTCCGTGACTCAGGTGGTTTCAGTTAGGCTCTTTGGCCATTTCTCTGGACTAAGGATGTTTCAGGGCTCAGTCACAGTGAAGAGGCTGATACTTTCAGGCTACGGCATTGTCAGCAGGTTTCTGTTCCAATAACATAGGGTAATGTGCTTGACAAAAACACCTGTGCCACTCTAATTGGTATACATTCATTATGCATTAATTAATTCATCTAAGTTCTAAAGGTAGTTTATTCTAGCAACCACACCTTGGTTTACTTACTGCTCTTCCCCTAGGATATCAGGCCACACCCCCCAGAATTACCTCACTTATGCTCCCATCTGTTGGCTCAGTTATTAAGCTAACATTATATTCTAAAGGTATAAAAGGATAATGATAGGACCCAGTATTTTCGGCAATTGGGGTGATGATAAAAATGCTGGTTTAGTCTGTAGTAGTATGTGTGTATATGTGTGTCCCCTCCCCACACCCACCCAGTCCCAAATGCTGCTTTATTGGAAAGAATGCTGTATAATAATTTTCTATCACAACTTCAGAAGGAAAATTCTGTCACAAAACCAAATCAATGTGAAGAACTTTTTCCTTCGGTAAAAGCTGACAAAGAAAAACACATTAGGAATCTCATACTGAAATTCTTGATGTGTTTTGTTTTCTCAACCAGGTTTACAGAATATTTGTCTCACTCTTCTCCTTGGCCATCACCACCCACACAGATAATTTATCATTATAGGCTAAAACAGAAAACAGATGATATTCATGAGTGACCAATGGAATTGATTGAATTCTATAGCTTCGAGGTCAGTTTTTAAAAACAATTTAACTATGTTTTCCTCTCATAAGAAATGTGAGAGAGAAAATAGAATATGCAGTCCTCTCTAATAATATTTTCAAAACATTTCATTTGAATAGCAAGAAAAAAGAAAGCCAGTAAGACATTATGACATTTTTTTAAACCCACCTTTTCAAATATCCTTGTTTTCCTACCATTGAATCAGAGTATTTTGCCTTTCATGTCATAACACTGTCCCAAATCAAATATTGATAGGTTTAGTCTTCTGAAGTGGGATTTTAAAGCCTTTCTTCTTTTTCCTAAAGAAGCCACATCTGTTACTTCTGCAAGAGAGAAACTTTAATAGATACACTGCTAATTTATGTGACTCTGAATTTTGGCTTAACCTTACAAACACATCATTTAATTAACAACTACTGTATCTCACACCTAGCTGAGGTTGTCTTTAGGTGGGAGGGGGCTTTGTAGGAAAATGCATTGCAATTAGCTTCCAGCCAAGATGGCGGCATAGGTAGATAGATGGTGGCTGGTGAAACAGGCAGTACCCCATTTGTGTGCGGATTAACTGGGAGGAACACTTGTGTGTGGATTAATTGGGAGCAAGACAAACCGCGCAACCCAGGATTCCAGCACGGAAATAAAGCCTCAAAACCTCTGACTGAAAAAACCTGTGAGGGTTGAGGGGATGGGAGAAACTCCCAGCCTCACAGGAGTGTTCATTGGAGAGACCCACAGGGTCCTAGAATGTACACAAACCCACCCACATGGGAATCAGCACCAGAAGGGCCCAGTTTGTTTGTGGGTAGCAGGCAAAGTGACTGAAAGCCAGCCAAGAGCCAAGCAAGCAGCCTTGTTCCCTCTCTTTCCCCTCCCCCACATACAGTGCCACAATACAGCAATCTGGGTTGCCCCACCTTGGCGAATACCTAAGCCCCCACCCCTTACAATGTGCCAGGTGCACCAAGACAAAGAAATATGGCCCAAATGAAAGAACAGATCAAAATTCCAAAAATACAAAAAAGCAATGAAGAGATAGTCAACTTATCAGATGTAGAGTTCAAAACACTGGTAATCAGGATGCTCATTGAAATGGTTGAATATGGTTGCAAAATAGAGGAAAAAATGAAGGCTATGCAAACTGAAATAAAGCAAAATACACAGGGAACCAACAGTGAAGTGAAGGAAACAGGGACTCAAATCAATGATTTGGAGCAAAAGGAAGAAATAAACATTCAGGCAGAACACAATGAGGAAACAAGAATTCCAAAAGATAAGGAGAGGCTTAGGAACCTCTGAGACAACTTTAAATGTTCCAACATCCGAATCATAGAGGTGCCAGAAAGAGAAGAGGAAGACAAAGAAATTGAAAACTTTTTTGAAAAAATAATGAAGGAGAACTTCCTCAATCTGTCAAAGGAAAAAGACTTCCAGGAAGTCCAGGAAGCTCAGAGAGTTCTAAAGAAGTTGACCCCAGGAAGCACACACCAAGGCACATCATAATTACATTACCTAAAATTAAAGATAAGGAGAGAATCTTAAAAGCAGCCAGAGAAAAGGAGACACTTACCTACAAAGGAGTTCTCATTACACTATCAGCTGATTTCTCAAAAGAAACCTTGCAGGCAAGAAGGGGCTGGAAAGAAGTATTCAAAGTCATGAAAGGCAAGGACCTACATCCAAGATTACTCTATCCTTGAAAGCTATCATTTAGAATGGGAGGGCAGATAAAGCGCTTCCCAGATAAGGTCAAGTTAAAGGAGTTCATCATCACCAAGCCCTTATCATATGAAATGTTAAAGGTACTTATCTAAGAAAAAGAAGATAAAAACTATGAACAGTAAAATGACAACACATTAACAACTCTCAACAACCAAACCTAAAAAAAAAAAAAAAAAGAAAACAAGCAACTAGAACAGGAACAGAATCGCAGAAATGGAGATCACAGGGAGGGTTATCAGTGGGGAAGGGGGTGGGTAATGAGGGAAAAGGTACAGGGAGTGAGTAGCATAAATGGTAGGTAGAAAATAGGCAGGGGGAGGTTAACAATAGTATAGGAAATGTGGAAGCTAAAGAACTTATATCAACAACCCATGGACATGAACTAAGGGGGTGAAGGATGATGCAGGTGGGAGATGGTATGCAGGGCAGAGGGGAATATGGGACAACTTCAATAGCCTAATCAATAAAATATATTTAGAAAAATAAAATAAAGAAAAATGCATTGCTGTAATATGGAATTTTTATAGTCATTCAGTTCCAATGGAAACATTATATGTTTTTACTATTCAGATTCCTTTTTAAAATATCTTTTTTATTGCTGTCACCAGAGTATTCATGTTAAAGAACAACTCCACAGGTGCAATGGATATTAGAGTTTTTGAATAAAGACAGCGTGTTCCAGTCTTCCCCACCTGCCCCAATGCTTAGAAATTACAGAAAATGAGCAAATTAATTTGTAACAACTCTATAAAGCAAGAAAGTGTTGCCAAATTGGATCAGAAATTAAGGGTTACACAAAAAAGAAATACAGAAGAGTAAGGAATTTGATGGAAGGAGGAATCTGTAGCCCAAAACGCATTGAATAAGACACAGAAAACATGTCCCGGTGCTGCTCCAGATCAGCGATGCTGGACGCAGAACAGGATGGCACCCTGAGGTGCTGCTGTAGGCCCTGCCAAGTAGATGGGCCCTCCCTACACCCACCTCCCAGCAGAGGTCTGTCCCCAGGAACAAGCAGTGAATGTGGACACTTGGAAAGGAGAAGCAGGGCAATGCTAGGAAACTGGAAACCTCAAAGGGATGAGGAGCCACCGAGGTCGTCCACAGCCAAGGGCTCATCTTACCCCACCCCCATCGGTAGCCATTTATGTACCCAAACAGAGAGAATAGTAGAAACAAATTTTAAAAAATGATCTAGAATCATCAAATCTGAGTAAAATGAACTCCATAATAAACATCAAACTAAAAAACTGAGAGCTGAGGAAATGGAAGTAACAGACTTAACAAATGGAGACTTTATGAGGAGGATAATTAATATCCTCAGAGGAATCAGAGAGCATACAGTGTTTATGAAGTTAAAACAGATTTTGTAATGAAATAAAAAATATGTGAGAAAACAAACTTGAAGAATTTTCTCCCCCTAAGTATCAGTATAGGCATAAGTGAAGAACAAATTAACGAGCTGGACATTTGAGTCTTGATATATTTCCAAAACTAAGGTCATTAGATGTAAGAAAGAGATATAAATGATGGGTGGGTGAATTAAACATTAAAATAATAGGACTTTTAACATTAGAAATAATAAGACTTCCAGAAGGAAAGGTCAGAGGGAATATATTGAATGAAATACTCAAAGAATATTTATTATTAAAGAAAAGTTCCTGAAATTTACAAAAGAAGAAGAAAGAAAAGACCTCTGAATCAAAACATTTAGCAAAACGAGTGGAGAAATTCCCAGTCCTCGAGCATCTGGGAGAAACTAACAGAGGAAATTCTGAAAGCTTCTACTTGAAATTCATTGTACTTTCCTTTGTAGCACTAAGCATAAGTTTTAAAAAATGAAGTAGTTATTTTAATTTCTGAAAGGAATTATTTGGAACATAAAATTCTCTGGAAAAATGTCTTTCTTTCCATGGAAAATAAAAGCCTTTTCAGAGGTGCAAGGTTCAGAAAGTTTACCCTGTGGGAGAATTGCTAGAAGATGTGTGTATGCCTGGAAGTTTAACCCAAGAGGAAGATGGGAGAGTCAAACAAAGAGTAATGACCAAGTAAAAAATTAAGTTTGTAGTTCAGTCTAAATAAACATTTGCGGGTGGGGGGGGGTTGTTTGTTTTTGTGAATTGAATTTATTGGGGAGACATTGGTTCCATACAGGCTTCAAGTGTATAACTCAACAAAATATCATGTGCACACTGCATCGTGTGCCCATTGCCCCAAGCAAAGATTTTCCATCCCCCCCACCACAGCTTCTCCCCCTTTGCCCACCTCCACCCACCCTTCACCCCCTCACTCCAGCTGTCACCACACTGCTCTCTGTGTCTGTGTGCTATGTGTGAGTGTTTTTTTGGTTAATCCCTTCACCTTCTTGTTAGTAAAAAATTTTAATAAAAATTTGGAATTAAGCCCAGTTGAGAGGTACAAAGAGAAGTTGACAAAAAGAGAGGGAGAATAAGGAAATAAAATACTGCCAAAGTTCTTAACTTGCCTGGAGTGAGGACAGACATCTTGGTTAATTTGTAATGTTAATACAAAACTGTAAATGTAAATATGTATGTTAAAAAATCAGGTAAGTCAACACAGGTTATAGAACTTCAAAAACATTAGGTTAACTCAGAACAGAGGACTTAGTCCAGCAAATTTCAGGAAAGTGAAACAAAGTGAATAAATAACACAGTGAATAGGAAGCAGAACAATTTGGCAGGAATCAGTGTAAACATATCAGTAATGATACATTTGTGTGACTTGTATTCATTTACTAAATGAGATTCTCACAGTAAGTTTTTTTTAAATCAGCTGTATATACTCCACTTATGAGAGACCCAAACTAAAATAACACAAGAAGTTGAAAGTCAAAGAAGAGAAACTAATATACTAAGCAAATTCAATAAAAGAAGCAAGGAGGCATATTAAAATCAGATATTTAAATCAGATTAAATAAAATGTATCCCATATAAAGGGGCATTCTATGCAACAATATATTATAGCACTTTGCACAACACATGGCACATAATAAGCTAGCAAAAAAAAAAAAACTTAAACATTAGTTGTTATTCCAACTCTAATTACTATCAGTAATGGGACATGACCAGAAAAGTGCTCAAGAAACTTTGCTCATTTTCTAATGAGATATAAAAGAAACACAAACAAAATTAAATGGGCCAATGAAATCCCTAAATGTCATTAAGGAAAAAAAGACAATTATGCTAGTTAAAATGATAAGTGGGTATCTATTAAAACCATGAAAGTGCTAAACTGGATCAGAGTAAACTTGTTGCAAGCTGTTAAAAGACACATACTACTTCTTACTTGTTCTGTTTTGCTTTTGACCTGGGTTCTAACATTGCTTTATTTTTTTACTTTTCCTTTTTTATTATGTATCTTTTTATTCTTGTTTATTCTATTACAGTTGTCTCAATTTTCCCCCTTTGCCTTCCTCTGTCTAGTCCCAACCCCCATCACCGCTCCCACAGTCCATCCCCACACTGTTGTCCATGCCCATGGGTCATTCATACATGTTCTCTGACTAATCCCTGCCCCTTCCTTCCACCAATCTTTCCCACTCCCTTTCCTCTGGCAGCTGTCAGTCTGTCCCTGTTTCCATGTCTCTGGTTCTGTTTGACTCATTAGTTTATTGTGTTCATTAGATTGCTCATGTAAGTGAGATCTTAAGGTATTTTTCTTTCGCCAACTGGGTTATTTCACTTAGCATAACAGTCTTCAGTTCCATCCACACTGTCACAAAGAGTAGGAATTCCATCTTCTTTATTGCTGGATAGTATTCCACTGTGTAAAAGTACTGCAGTTTTTTAATCTGTTCATCTACTGATGGACATTTAGGCTGTTTCCAACACTTGGCTATTGTAAATTGTGCTGCTGTGACCATAGGGGTGCATAAATTCTTTTGAATTGGTGTTTCAGGATTCTGAGGGTATAGTCCCAGCAGTGGAACTACTGGGTCAAAAGGCAGTTCCATTTTTAATTTTTTGAGGAAATTCCATACTGTTTTCCACAGTGGCTGCACCAGTCTACATTCCCATGAACAGTGCACTAGGGTTCCCTTTTCTCCTCATCCTCACCAGTACTCATTGTTGATTTATGAATGATAGCCATTCCAACAGGTATGAGGTGATATCTCATTGTGGTTTTAATTTGCATCTCTCTGATGGCTAGTGATGTTGAGCATTTTTTCATATGCCTATGAGCCCTCTGTATGTCCCCCTTGGAGAAGTGTCTGTTCAAGTCCTTTTCCCATTTTTTAATTGGATTGTTTGTCTTCCTGGTGTTGAGTCATATGAGTTCTTTATATATTCTGTAGATTAAACCCTTATCTGATGTATCATTGGCAAATATGTCCTCCTATATGGTTATTTCCCTTTTCATTTTGCTTATGGTTTCTTTAGCCATGCAAAAGCTTTTAATTTGATGTAGTCCCATTTGTTTAGGGTTTTTTTTCCCCTCTATTCCCCTTGTCCTAGGAGATATAGTGACAAAAATATTGCTACATGGGGTATCCTAAATTTCACTGCCTATGTTCTCCTCTAGGACTTTTATGGTGTGATGACTTATGTTCAAGTTTTTTATCCAGTTTGAGTTTATTCTGGTATATGGTATAAGTTGGTGGTCTAGTTTCATTTTTCTTTCATGTGCTAGTTCAGTTCTCCAACACCATTTATTGAAGAGGCTATATTTACTCCATTGTATGCCTGTGCCCCATTTGTCAAATATTAATTGACCATAGAGACATGGGTTCATTTCTGGGCTCTCTGTTTGGTTCCATTGATCTATGAACCTGTTCTTATGCCAGTACCAGAATGTTTTTATTACAGTGGCCTTGTAGTATCATTTGTTATCAGGTATTGTGAGCCCTCTAACTTTGACCTTCTTTCTCATGATTGCTGTGGCTTTTCATGGTCTTTTTTGGTTCCATATAAATTTTTGAAGTATTTGTTCTAAATCTGTGAAATATGCCATTGGTTAATGATTAACATCATTTTAATATGAATTGCATTGAATCCATAAATTGCTTTGGATAGTATGGACACTTTAATGACGTTATTCTTCCAGTGCATGAACAGGGTATATGCTTCTATTTATTTGTATCTTCCTCAATTTCTTTCTTCACTGTTCTATAGTTATCCAAGCACAGGTCTTTTACCTTGTTGACTAAATTTATTGCTAGGTACTTTATTTTTTTGTTGCAGTTGTAAATAGGATTTTTTCTTATTTTTCTCTCTCTGATAGTTCATCTTTGTTATACAAAAATGCCATTAATTTCTGAATAATTTACTTTGTATCCTGCTACTTTGTGGAATTCACTTATCAGGTCGAGTAGTTTTTTGGTGGAGTTAATAGGGTTTTCTATGTATACTATCATGTCATCTTCAAATAATTACAGTTTTACTTCCTCCTTTTGAATCTGGATGCCTTTTATTTCTTCATCTTGTCTGATCACTGGGGCTAGGACCTCTGGTACTATGTTGAGTAAGATTGATGAAAGCAGGCACCTTTGTCCTATTCCTGATCTTAAGGGAAATGCTTTTAGATTTTGCCCATCGAGTATGATGTTGTCAGTAAGTTTTTCATATATGACCTTTATTGTATTGAAGTATGCTTTCTCTGCTCCCACTTTGCTGATTCTTTTTATCATAAATGGGTGCTGGATTTTTTCAAATATCTTTTCTGCATCCACTGATAAAATCATGTGACTTTTGTCTTTCATTTTGTTTATGTGATGTATCACATTTATTGATTCTCAAATATTGTACCATCCTTGCATCTATGGAATAAATCCCATTTGTTCATGGTGTATGATGTTTTTTATGTGTTGTTGGATCCAGTTGGCAAGTTTTTTGTTGAGGATTTTAGCATTTGTTCATCAGAGATATTGTCCTGTAATTTTATTTCTTTAATGTATCACTCTGATGTGTGAGTCTGCTATAAGCCAGTGTCAGATGATGTCCACATCTGGCCCTTGGCTGTCTTTTCAAATCTGCAGGCGATCCACTGTTTGTGGCTGATTCCTCCGGGTGTGGCTGCTCCCAGGGTGGGCCAAGCTGCTCTGAAAAGCTAGCATTTATCAGCACTGGAGCCAGGGGTGTGTCAGCAAATGTCCCAAGTCACCACAGGATCCACCTCTGCCTGTCTCTGCCTGCTGGCTTGCTGTCAATCTTAGACTAGTTACAGACCTAACTATTTCTGAGAGAGCTTTTGGTGGAAACAGGGAGCTGATTTCTGGATCTCCCACAGCAGGTGCCTTTCAGACTTCAGGCAAGATGGTGTGTGTGTTCCCCTTCTTCTGAGCCACTAGTTTGAGTCTGTCTGGGATATTTCCCTGTACTTGGTAGGGCAGGGCCCCTAGTAGGTAGGCTTCCAGATCACAGATTTTGGGTCTTCCGCATGCCAGAAGAGTGTTTCTGTGGCATTCCCATGAGGGGAAAGCACCAGTCTGTTTCCCAGGATAGTGTATGGATTGGCTGCACCTTCCGCCAGTCTCCGATGACCCTGAGCCTGTGCTGTCTCCTCAGCACAGGTTAGAATGTAGGGTGGAAGAAAAAAAAGAAAGAAAAGAACAAACAAAACTTTTTAAAATACCAAAAAAAAGTTGCTGACAGGATTTCAGAGGTTGTGGCAAGGGGATTTCCGGGGAGTGTGGGGAGCAATTTCCCACACAGTAAGGTAATTAATTTTCCCCTGGGAAGAACTAAGTCTTCTCAAGAAAAATGGCTGCTGTGGAGCTCAGGTATATTGGGGCCCCCAAATCCCACAGCTGCTCCACCAAGACTCTCCCCAGTGCCTCCCACTCCAGACTCGCCTCACACAGCTCCAGTCCACACCACCCTCCCCTTGCTAGGGTCCAAGGTGGGTAGCCACAAACACAAAGCCTATGATTTGCCCCTTTGAGGAAAAGGAAAAAAGGAATTTAAAAAAGAGGTAGTGCATTTTTCTCCAGCATTTTTCGTCTCTCTGCAGAGCAGAGAGTACCCATGGTCAGAATCCTTGATCTTCTGATCTGGATGTTCTAGGGATGTCCCTTGTGTGGATTTTGTGGACCCCCCTATTATATTTGAGTCCTGATTTTTGTTCATCCATTCATTGATGGGAACTTTTCCCGGTCTGGCTAAGGGGCTCAACCCCTACCAGGACCACCTCTGCCTTGAATTGGCTTCTAGGTGTGGCTGGAATCCCATCAGGGCACATACAGGAGGCCACCTATTGATGCTTCTCTTTTTTAAATTTTTTTATTGTTGTTCAATCACAGTTGTCCCCATTTTTCCTCCATTGCTCTCCCCTGCCCTGCCCACCCCCCCTCGATGCTTCTATCTTACACCAATGCTTCCCCCCCTCTCTCTCAAATCCATAGATTATATCCTGTATACATCATCTTCTTTTAAGTCTCATATCTTCTTGATAGGGTGGGGGAAGGAAGGAAGTGTCCAGCAGCAAAATTGTAAGACTAGTTGGTGGCAGGGCCCTCATGTCACTCCCTCCAGTGAGTCTCAATCTTGGGCTCCCGCTGCTGCTCTTCCACCGTGGTCTCTGCAGCCAGTGCCACCCCAGCCACCTTTCTCTTCCCCCAGTGCTCGCAGCTCCTCAGCCAAACCACAGCCTCCTCATTCATATTCTGCCTCATTCACAACTCCCGCAGCTCCCATGTCCTGAAAGGTAATAGCCCCCTCCCTGGCTTGTACCGCAGCCCACAGACCCTGGCTCCCAGTGGCCATCAGGGTGCAAGGCCCTGCCCAGGGCAGAGGGCACAGAGACAAGTTTAGGCACCAAGGTGTGGCCACTGTGGTGGCTTTTTCCCTAGGAGGATATTGTAATTTCCTCAAATTGGCTCCTGCTCCAAATCTGCATAGCCAGATACACTAGGCTGGGCAGCAGCGGCAGCCACTCCACCAGAAGAGCCCAAGCCACCTGCCCCTGCGTGCCCTTGCAGGCAGGCAGACACATACATACTCACACACACACCCACACACTCCGTGCTCACACTCACTCACTCCTGCCCTCACTCACACTCAAGTGGACTTTTGAATTGATTGCTCTGTAGTTTAGCTGCAAGACCAATCCAGGACTGGGAGCAAGTGGACAGAACTTCCAGCTACCCTGCAGCCATCTTGGAACCCCTCTTTAACATTGCTTTCTATTTAAGCAAATTATTTTTATCTTTAAAAAATATAAAGTGTTTGTTTTCAAATTTAAAAAAAGTTCTATATGATTAGTTAGATGTGCTAAAATTATTCTGGAACTCCTTCATATGAATTCTAAACCCTTTTTTAATTTGCAGCACATTTACACAACATGTTTGCCCTTGGCGCTGCCATTCTTGAATTGGTTAGTGGCCCCTTTCCCCTCTACAAACCAGCTGTCCAAATGAGCATCCAAAATATAGCCACTGGCTCCCTATCTGGGAGGACCTTCTTTACTGAAGTCATATGGAAAAGGAGGATGAAATCTGAATTCTTCTTAAATGATTTGATTCCTGACATCCTAGGACAACATCAGCCAGTGATAGGATTTTTCTGTTGAAAATATCAGAGTAGGTTGCTGGCACCAAAATGTCCATATGCCCACTTCTTCAATATGTCTTTGTTTTCCATATTCCTTCCTTGGTTGTTCACCTGATCAACACAGGCCACAAGACAATCCTGAATATGCAAGAGTTTATGTGAAGAACAAAACTCTGATGTCTTAGGAAGAATAGCTTGGGGTTGTCTGTACTCTAAAACATATCCAGGAGCATTAGGAAACTGAAAATTTAATTCCTCCGGCCCACAAAGTAGGCTAAATAATTCAATTATCTATTACTATATTTTGAAATTCAATAATAGAATAATGAAAACTATAGCTTGTCATGTATATAATAAAATATTATATGGCCTGTTACAAGGTGTTAATAATAACCTGGAAAATGTGTGCATTATTAATGTAAGTGAAAAAGGGCACAACACAAAAACATTTGTACAGTATTATTACAACTCTCTAGAAATATATGTGTAAAAGTATAAGAAGCAAATATACTAAAATATTATTTGTTTTTGTCTCTGGAATAGTGTGATTATGGGCGATGTTTTTCTTCTGGTCTTTTTATTTCCCAATTTTTCAATATTGAGAATATTGTTATCATAATAAAAAACAAATAGAATTTCTTTCTTTAAACTTCAAAAAGCCCTGTCTGGGTGTCTCAGTTGGTTGGAGTGTCATCCCATACACCAAAAGTTTGTAGGTTCAATTCCCAGTCAGGACATATACCTAGGTTGGGGGTTCGATCTCCAATCATCATGAGTGTGGGAGGTAACAGATGAATGTGATGTTTCTGTCTCACATTGGTGTTTCTTCCTCTCTCTCTCTCTCTCTCTCTCTCTCTCTCTCTCTCTCTCTCTCTCCAATCAGTTTTTTAAAGACATATCCTTGGGTGACAATTAAAAAATAATAATAATAAACAGAGGAGTGTTAAGAATAGTATAGGAAATGGAGAAGCCAAATAACTTATATGTATGACCCATGGACATGAACTAAGGGGGGGAATTAATGGAGGGAATGGGGGTATCCAGGGAAAGAAGGAAAAGGGGAAAACAAGTAGGACAATCATACTACCATAATCAATAAAATATACTTAATCAAATAATAATAAATAAACTTCAAAAAATATTTCTAATTGTACTTTTTTAGAATGACTTATGCAAGTGTCTTTTCTCAGGCCATAGCCATCACTTCTATGAAGTCTTTCCCTAAATAAAAAATAAAAATAAAAAGCTAGTAGTGGCAAATACTTTCCACATGTGAAAGAATACCTAGAATTTTAACGCACCAGCAAGACATAGAAAAGATGCCAGAGGAGAAACATGATTTATCCTAGGACCAAATGTCCTTTCTCATCTTTGGCCTTGCTGACTCTTTTCAAATGGTCAGAGAGAGTAATCTCTGAACTGCTAACTTATTTCCAATTCCCTCCAACTCCCGGTCTAATAGTCCCATTCTACTACCATCTACACTCTATTAAGATAACTGCTTTATAAATTTTCTCTGAAGAGGCTCTTTCAAGAAATATATTTAAAAATAACTAAACTAAAATTATGGAAAAAATTTTAGCACAGACAATGGTTTCCTCAGGTCAACCATAACTTAGTGTCTGATAGGTGATTTAATAAAGAGACCAAAATGCAAATATTAGTTATATATTTTAAAGACATTGCTTGCAAAGTGGGACAAAATGTCTTTCTTAAAATTGAATGCTCTCTAATAAAATTAAGAAAAAAGTAATATAAAATGATTTTATATTGTATTCCTTGTTCTAGAGAGATTGTACCAAAGAATCTTACATATAACCATTGAAAATTAAAACTGCATATAGACCAAAGAAAGTAGCTCCATTATAGCCTTTTCAATGTAAGTTGATTATTTTATTAAAAATAGGCTTTAAGTTTAGAACTCTTTAGAACAGTTTGAGCATCTTCTTCTTATTTTCTATAAATTACTCCCTCTGTCCTACCCAGAATTATGTTACCCCTGATTAGAATACTTTTTACAAAATCCTTATAAAGCTAAAGAGGGATTTTATTTAAGCTTATAATTCAGGGTAAGTAAATTGAAAATAGATTGCCAGTCTAAATTAACATTGTATTAAATGGGTCTTATTTTTAATAGGCATGTTTATTTTTATTAAAGCAAAACCCACTTTGACAGGCAGTTAACAGGGGCTCAGGTAGATTGGGACCAAAATCTCAATACAGCAGACCCACAGATAGATAAAATGCAAGCTTTCAGCTAAGTATCTCTTTGCTTAAAGATATTTAAGGAAAAACACCTTACATACTGTACTGCAACTTTGTCCAGGGTTGTTTCTCTGCTCATTCTAGTATGAAAAATATACACTTATTATATCTTAGAAATTCATCTTAATTTCTACTTTCATTTATAATATTTTTTGAAAATAGCACTACAGTTTATAGAGAGGGAGAAAAGGAAACTAACGTTGATTGATAGTATAATGTCCCAAGCAATACATTATTTTCTGTCAACATTCTCCGGAGTAGGTCATATTTCTGTCTTATTGGTAAGAAAGCTGAATGCTGTTTACCATTCTAAAACCAATATTTTTATTAATGTTAATCCAAAGAGAGCGTAAGAAACATGTGTAATAAAAACCCTAAAATAAAATTAAGTGAACTACAGTAGAACCAAATGAAGAACATCACTTTTTGTAATGCAATCAGTACATTCAGGGAAGCTTTCAAACAGAGCTCATCCTTTACCTTCCCCTAAGCTGTCCTGATAGAGGGAAAACCTGTAAATGTAATGGATGTGGAGAAGCCTTCAGTCAATGTACACACCTGGCTAGACATCACAGGACTCATACTGGTGATGAACCTCATGAATATAAATTAATGAGGAAGGGTTTTTACCTCTAGTACATCCCTTATTAAATATCAGAAAATTCATCCCAAATAGGGACCTTATGGAAATAATGAATTTACTTAATCTCAGAGAATTCATAGTAGATTAAAAATCTATGAATTTGGCAAATGCAGGATCTTATAGCCAGGCTTTCTTCTATATTTTAGTTCAAACCTAAGGTTGCCAATTGGTTTAATATATTCTGGAATTTATAATAAAACAGTTTTTCATAGGTAATGGAAAATGTTCCATTACCTTCACAACTTTTTATGCCGATAATGGTAAGAAATAATCTGATTAAATATAAAACCTTTATTGCCTATGTTAACATTCTTAGTATTTTCATCAAACTATAATGAGATCATTTAGGTTTTCATTCTGAATTATGATACATATAAATTAAATGCCTTTTAAAATTCTTTTTACTTGAATATTATTTTATTATTTCAAAGCAAATGTTTAAAATAAAAATCAAAATCCCTATGCGAATCTCATTTCCTACTGTTAAAGCGTTCGTGTATATATATCAATTTTATATATATATCAACCCCTATTAATAGACAAAGAACATTGTAATAAAATATTTTGCATAGTTGTTAAAGTATTTCTGAAAGATAAATTTCTAAAAGGAAATTTGAAGAGTCAGATGTGTATGCATACATATACATATATATGCATATATGTAATCTTTATTTTGGTAGTCACTGCCAAGTTTCCCTTCAAAGAATATATACAATACTTATTTTAAGCTCATGAAGGAAATTTTTTGTTTAATTTTAGCTTTATTGATATAATTCAAATTGACATATGATTTATTTTTTATTTTTAAAAAATATTCTATTATGCTATTACAGTTGTCCCATTTTTTTCTCCCCTTTATATCCCTCCACCTTGCACCCCCTCCCATCAGTACTTCTCCCCCTCCCCCTTAGTTCATATCCATGGGTTGTACATACAAGTTCTTTGGTTTCTCCATTTGTTATATTATTCTTAACCTCCCTTTGTCTATTTTGTATCTACCATTTATGCTTCTTATTCCCTGTACTTCTCCCCCATTCTTCCCCTCCCCACTGCCACACCTCCATGTGATCTCCATTTCTGTTCCTGTTCTAGTTGTTTGCTAATTTTTTGTTTGTTTGTTTGTTTGTTTTTAGGTTCAGATGTTGATAGTTGTGAGTTTGTTGTCATTTTACTCTTCATATTTTTTTATCTTATTCTTCTTAGATAAATCCCTTTAACATTTCATATAATAAGGGCTTGGTGATAATGAACTCCTTTAACTTGACCTTATCTGGGAAGCACTTTATCTGCCCTTCCATTCTAATTGATAGCTTTGCTGAATAGAGTAATCTTGGATATAGGTCCTTGCCTTTGACGACTTTGAATACTTCTTTTGAGCCCCTTCTTGCCTGTAAGGTCTCTTTTGAGAAATCAACTGATAGTCTTATGAGAACTCCTTAGTAGGTAACTGTCTCCTTTTCTCTTGCTGCTTTTAAGATTCTCTCCTTATCTTTAATCTTGGGTAACTTAATATGGATGTGCCTTGGTGTGTGCTTCCTTGAGTCCAACTTCTTTGGGACTCTCTGAGCTTCCTGGACTTCCTGGAAGTCTATTTCCTTTGCCAGATTGGGGAAGTTCTTCATTATTTTTTTCAAATACCTTTTCAATTTCTTCCTCTTCTCCTTCTGGTACCCCTATGATTCGGATGTTGGAATGTATAAAGTTGTCCTGGGGGTTCCTAAGCCTCTCCTCATTTTTTTGAGTTCTTGTTTCTTCATTCTCTTCCAGTTGAATGTTTATTTTTTCCTTCTGCTCCAAATCATTGACTTAAGTCCCAGTTTCCTTTCCTTCACTTTTGATTACCTGTGTATTTTTCTTTATTTCACTCTGCATAGCCTTCACTTCTTCCTCTATTTTGCAACTGTACTCAACCAATTCTGTGAGCATCCTGATTACCAGTCTTTTGAACTCTGCATCTGATAAGTTGGCTATTTTCTCATTGATTAGTTCATTTTCTGGAGCTTTGATCTGTTCTTTCATTTGGGCCATATTTCTTTGTCTCAGCATACCTATTACATGTAAAGGGTGGAGCCTTATATATTATTCCCCAGGGCAGGGTAACCCACTGCACTGTGTTGTGATGCTGTATGTGGGGGAGGGGTCAGAGAGGAAACAATGCCACTTGCTCAGCTCTCGCCCTGCTTTCAGTCACTTCCCCCCACTACCCACAAGCAAATTGGGCCCTCCTGTTACTGATTCTCAGGTGGGTGGGTTTTTGTACATTCTAGGAATCCATAGGTCTCTCCAAGAACTCTCCTTTGAGGCTAGGAGTTTCTCCTGCTGCCACAACTGCCACAGGTTTTTTTCAGTCAGGGGTTTTAAGGTTTTATTTCCCCATGCTGGAAACCTGGGTTTCACTGTCTCACTCCGCAGTTGTTCCTCCTGGTTTATCCGCACACAAGTGTGGGACTGCCAGTCACTGCCTAGCCTGATTCTGCCCCTCCTACCAGTTTGGATGAATGTGTCTTCTTTAATGACTTGGTTGTCAGACTTCCATACAGTTTGATTTTCTGGCAGTTCTGGGGGGTTTTTTGCTTTTAAATTGGTAGTTGTCCTTCCTTTGGTTGTGGGAGGAGGCAAAGTATATCTAGCTATGCCTACCTCTTGGCCGGAAGTCTCCCTTATTTGTATTTTATTGAGAAATTTAAAATTGTAAACTCTTTAAAGTGTACATCACGGTGATTTGGTATATGTATATATTGTGAAAGAATTTCCTCCATTTATTGACACATCATTGCCTGACATATTTATCTCTGTCTTTTTTTTGTTAATAACATTTAAGTCCTATTCTCTAATATCATTCTTAAAAGGAATAAAGTTTGATCCAATTAAAACAATTTTATTCTCAAACCAAAACAGCTGGTAGGGGAACCATCAATTTTCCAGTGAAGAAAAAAAAAAAATTTTTCCAGTGAAGAAATTTCTTTAAATTATTTTTGTTTGCAAAAAACATTTATTTTTCTTGACATAAAAAGTAGAAAGTTGTATTTTAAATATATAAATTAAATATTATTGTGATCTTGCTACCTCTAAGGGAAAAAGTTGCCTTAAGGCATTTTATTGATTATTAAACATTTTTTGTATTCCAACTTATCCCACTCTATAATAAATAATAGCTACCACTGTATTTATAATAAATAATTTGGGGTCTTTATTTTTAGAATTAGTCATCAAAGAATAAATATACATTGCTATGTTGTACTGAGCTCTCTCTCCCATAGGCAGACGTTTCTTCAAATGCAGTTCACATAGAACCACATTTCCTTGGAGAAAACATAATTTAAATCGTAGAGAACTAACATTCTTTTCAGAGAAATCGCCATGTCATCCTAGATATTGCTAGCATTGTAAAGCTCCTCCATTACCACTGCTGGCCTCAAAGGTTTAGTTATAATTTTACTTCATGTCATTGTTATATTAGGAGAGAGACAGAGATCATATCATTTTATAACTGGAATTAACCACAATTTTGCAACCTTAGGGATCAGAACTGTAAAGTCCAGGAGTGAAAGGCCCTCCCCAAGCCCCTCAGTAGTTGATGGAGATCTGAGATCCCCTTTAGGATACTTTGCCTTTAGCTGAGCTCAAGCCAGCGCTTCTACAAATTTATAAATGAATGAGCTTGTGCTACAACAGGCTCCTACTGAATTTTTAATAAGTATAAGATAATTTATTCAAGGTGATGAGACTTATACAAAATGATTTTCAGACTTCTCTCTGTTTCTTTCTCTTCAAAATGAACTAAGCTTTTCATTTCACTTGATTTTAAATATTTGGGTTTCTAAAGAAAGTAACTTCATTTGGTAATCTTCCAATAAATAGCAGAGAAGTAAAGGCCAATGTAGAGTAAAATTAGAATATGTTGGACTTTGAAGTAAAGATTGAAAAGAACTATACAGTCTGAATTATATCTGACACAATTCTGTGGTAGAGGTCATGAAAATAATTTATTTGATTAATCTAGAGGAGTTATTCACTTACAACTAATAATTAAGAGAAAAAGACTATTGATCTCATTTCTCACTTGAATAGAAGGTTCTTTTAGCCCGTGACAATTCCATCTTTTTAATTTAATGTTTAACTTTATAAATGGCCTAAAATATATAGATGACTAAAAGCAGTCATCATATGCATCATTTATAACCTTAACTTGTTTTGTGGATCAGCAGGCTGAGTGGTTTAATTGGAATAATGGACCAAGTAAAAGATCAATGAACCAGTGTGAAATTTTCTTGTATGAGTCAAGAGAGCTTCCTGATTAATTTACAATTGGCCAGTACTATTAAGAGCTTCCTCAAAAAAAGTTATTTATGGTGCTCCTGAATGATTGATATAATCTATTAAAATATAAAATAGTAGGCATTTTGTAAACACTTTGGTCACAAATCTATTATAAACTGGAATACTTCAACATAATCATCCTGACATACTACCCTCTTTAGAAATGTAACTACTAAACTAACAGCAGTTTGGGGAGTGGTCGGGAGAAAACAGAGACAATTATACTTGCACAACAATAAAAAATGTGAAAAATAAATAAATAAATAAACTAAGAGAAAACTGAGACTCAGAAGATCTTAGTTTTAGAGTCAAATAGGTGGTTAGCCTTAGGCAAGTCACTTATCTCAGTATGTCCCAGTTTTCTCCTTCTGTAGGCAAGTTACTTGTACGACTAACAATGGCCACATTAGACATGACCAGAAATAAATACTAAGGAGAAATAAGATTTTTAAATAGTAAATATTTTATTCTCTCTACATATACAAATACCTATTTGACAAGACCCAGTTTAAATTCCGTAGTCTTTTTTTTTTTTTTTTGCCAGCTTTTATACCTTTTCATTCTGCAGGTATTTTTTTAATGTGCAAAACATCACATGAGTACTTATGACATTATGATACTGCTTTTTTATGGTTTCCTGTTTTCTTTTTTTATTTCCCACCTCAATGGTAAGTACTTTGAGAATTAACACTATTATTGAACACTATATACAATGTGTTGATTAAATTTATCTTTTTATGGAAAAGAACATAATTGTGAATAGAGTATGTTTAAAACTTTGTTCATTACCTAAAATCTGCAGTTCCATATTTTTGTTTCAGAATTACTCAATACTCTGTTCTTTATTAAAATAAAAATTATACTTTTTGAGGATTTGACATAATATTCTAATTCTTAATGATTCTCATTTTTTTTAAGATGGGACATCTTGGGAGCTGTCATTGGTACAGAATGTGGAACAATAGAATCCGGTTTATCAATGGTCTTCCCCAAAGATGGAGAGAGGAAATTATGTACTCCATACATGGACACTACTGGTTACGGGAACCTGAGGTTTTACTTTGTTATGGGTAGGTACATTTTGAACAAATTTCGTTGACCTAGGGCAAATTCTAGGCCAGCACCTATTCCTGAGGAAGTAAAATTGTTTGTCATCTACAATATAAAATGAAAATTCAGGAAATATGAGTTCTACTGTTGAGCAAAAGCCTGTGGTGCTCACACCTGCTTCAGATGAACCCTGCTGGAACCTTCCTGTAAGAGAGCTAGTTTTGGCATGCCATGACTAGGCCTGAAGACAAAATGCCATAACCCCTTCCTCATCACTTCCTTTGTGGTCATAGCTGAAAAGACAATGGAAAAGAACTGAGAACAAAGTAACTCCCCTGTCCAATGTCCTAGCTTCCAAAAACCAGTCCTCCAGGTGAGTCATTTGTTTTCATGGGGCATAATTCTTTTGTTATGGGAAGCTAAGAAAGAAAAAGGTTTATAATACTTCATAGTACTTTAATAATATTATCTACTTTCTAATAGATTGGCCAACACATAAAGAAAAACAAGTGTTCATAAGACATGTAGGTTTTTCTTCAAATTATGTAGAGCAAATAAAGAGTTAGAAATTTGGAAAAAATATTCAAGGAGGATTTAAGGGGTTGAAATTTTTGACCTTTCAAATTTATCATTTTAGTCAACAAGAGCACAGTTACAAATTCTTTCACTGAATGTCGTTCCAGAACTGTGAGTAGCTGTCACATGCCTTCTTTTATTGAGTGACTGGAAAAGCACAGGCAACACCTGGAAGTTAAACAGGAAATAAACATTGTCAACCTTTGATCTTACTGGTATAGATGTCAGTTCATCAGGACAAACAGGCCTCCTGAGTGCTAGCTTGAGCACTGGCTGTTACTTGCTCTCACATTCCTTACTTCCTACAGCTCTGAGCAGCATGGTGAACTTCAGAGTGTATAGTGCTCTCAGACACATTACCTTTGTGATGCTTCCTCATATCCAATAATCTCTTTGACAATAGGGAAATTATACAAAGTATAAAATGTAATCTTCCTACCATGAGGATATCCTCACCTTGATTCTGAAATGATTTGTGTATTTAAAGACCTAGAGCTCATTTCCTTTAAATAATTAGAATTCAAAGTGGCTCTCATTTTATTAAGAGTGATTCCTGGGAAACCTTAAGCCTTCCCCCTGCCAAAAAATTTTAATAAACATTTAATATGCCAGCCTAATTTAAGTATTTTCCCTTTTAAACATTTTGACATAATGTATTTGAATTCTTGATTTTTGTTTTCATAATGAATTATAGTATATCAACTCAATTCAGTGCCTTTACAATAAGATATTGTCATCTTTATATGAGATTAAGTCATCTTTAATTCTTTCTGGTAAAAAAGCAGATTATTAATGAATCAATGAAATAATATTGACTGTGAAGTAAAAGTTCATTTGAATGAGCCCAAGGTACATTATCCCAAATAAAAGTATCTTCTTTCAATTTTAAAAATTAATGAATTCCTATTGAATTTATAGAGCACTGAACTAGGATATATGGAGGACACAGTTGGGGAAAATGGTACCTAAATCAGAGTTGTTGAATAGTGAGTCAATACATAAGAAGTCCTCAAAGCAGTAACTAATAAATAGTTAAGACTCACTATACCTTTGGTTTATTATTATAAAAGCTATAGACAGATTTCTTACCCACAGGTAACATCTGGACTATAAGGGAGAATGCAATAGGCTGTAATGGAATGAAAATGCTGTGAAAGTGCAGAAAAAGCTCTGGGTAATTGAAGTGGAGGGATTAGGGTAAAGCCTCATGGAGCTAGCATTTGAACTTGGTCATGAAGGATGGACATGAGTTAAATTTAAAGAGAGAAGTTAGAATCTAAACCAGCATTTTGAGAAAAACCACAAGTATAAAAGTATATCATTTGTTTGGAGCTGGGTGATTTTCCCAATGTAGATGAATGGAAAGATACATAATGGAGGTAGAGAAGCGAACTAGAGCCAGAGAAGTGATTTTCTTTAATGTCACACCAAGGAGTTTGGGTTCTCTCCTTCTGGGTAACATGGAGCCATCAGATGACCCCTGTCAGTTCTGTAACATATTCTTATCTGTGTTTTAGATAGATAATTCTAGGAGTATGTAATAAAGACTGAAACAATGAGAAATTAGAAGACAAGAGACCAGTCAGGGTAGGGTTGCCAGATTTGGAGGAGAGCCTATTTAAGTTAGAATTTCAGATAAACAGTGAATAATTTTTGTATTACGTACTGTTCATGCAATGTATTTTTTTCTGACATCCCAAAGTTAGGAGGGTACTGAACTAGTTCAAGAAACAAAGGAATTATGGCACTGATGGTGGTAACAATGTGAAGAAGGGGGTAAAGAATAAATAATTGAAGAAAAGGAACCAACTGTGGTTCACACCCAATTGACTGTGGGATTATGGCATCAGTATTGGAGAGGACACAGATTTCTCTCCTAGATGACTAGAAGAATGCGGTTATTCCCCAAATAGAAAATGTCCAAAATGTAAATAAATAAAGAGAAAGTGTGGAGTAGGTTTTTTATTATATTACATATATTGAGGTAGAGGCTTCTGAAAGGCCATATACAGGTAGAGATTCTACTGAGGATCTGAATCAGATTTGAAAGTCTGATACAGGTGATAAGTGGAGCCCCTGGAGTCTCTGTGTTCTCCCAAACAGAAGGCAAAGTAAGCAAAGGACGTGAAAAATTCTTAGGGAGGACACTCATCTAGGTGTACATGGAAGGAAAAGAGTAGACAAAGAACACAGAATGGACATGAAGAAATGCAGGAGGAAGGTGTCATTCTCCCCTAAAGGAGAAAGGGGAGAACATTGTTCAGGGGTAAGGTGATAGGGAGGTGTTCACCACAGAGAGAGGTCAACCTGGAGGAGGGATAAGAGCCCACCAGTGATGCCCCATGGTATGGTGCCTCAGAAGCCAAAGGCCATAGAGTTAAAAAGAAATAAAGACACATGTCACTGAAAGAGGACTGTGCCTTCAAGAAGTGCATCAGTAAACAGAAGAGTAGGGTATGGATCTTGAGGAGAAAGCAGGACAGTAGGGTAAGATAAGACTGGACCTATAGAAAAGACTTTAAAACTTTAGTAGCTGATGCAGAAGAAAGCAATATGGGAAGAGATTTAAGGTATGCTAGACAATTTATAAGTGATCCTTCATTAATTATGACTCCTTAGAAAATTAGTGGCTGATTATTTATATCAGATTACAATCCTCCTTTTTAGGCCCTGCCTATTTGTTCTTCCAAATTTCTACTGTGGCTACCACTTCTGGAAAATGTGCTCAACTTTCAAAATTTGGTTCAAGGTCTATTTCCTTCATCTGTATATTCACTTATTCAACACAAATTCATTGAAGGCCAGTGTCCAGCACTGTTCTTAGAGCCAGATGCAGTGAAGACAAAAATAACCTAATACCCATCATTCCTTTATTATTTCATCAACAAATATTTATTGAGCATCTCCTGTATGCCCAGCTCTTTAAGCCAACACTTATGTCTCTTTTCTTCGAATTTTAACCTCAATTAAGACAGCACAACACAATTTACATTCTTTCATGTGTATCAGTCTTACAAACTTTTTGTGGTCAGGACGTATTTCCCCTTCTAACCCAATACCCTGCACATAGTAAATAAGAAAATAACTTTCCTAGTACAAATGCCTTAAAAGCTACTTAAAACATGGTTTTAAATATTTTTAAATTGACTGCCCATCTAGTTTTTATTGAAATTTTCTGTACTTTAATTGCTGTGTAAAATGCCCCTTGAGTCATACCTTTCTACAATACATCAAAACATACGAAGCTGAAGAATCCATATCTTTCTGTAGGAGCTGCTGTCACTGAAACTTCACAGAATTGATAAATTGCCCCCAGAGGGAATCTTTCAGATAAAGTCTGTCATCATTTTAAAGTCTTGGCTCCTTTCGGACTTTCTTATTCTGTCATTCTGGGCTGAATGAGCTCCCACTTGTGCTTCAGTTCTCTCTGAAAGGCAGGTGCAGTACACAAACTGTTTGTTCTTAAGACAGCAGACAAGATTTATAAGGAACCAATTAATTAAATTAGAGAGAACTGAGGGTTCACTTCCTATGTCTTTGGGTGTGGTGCTTTAAACCTACAATGCCTGTAACCTCTCACATCGTATTGTTCTTTTTGGTAAATCTTTAATATGTACCCCATATGGAAGTTACATTTTTTAAATGGAAATTTAGTTTTCATGTAGATCTTTCTCCAACAGACTGCCATTGGAGAATTAACTAGTTACATTCTCTACAACATAAAAGTGTGTAATGAAATGCTAAAAAATATGATATCAGATGTCAAAATCATAATATTTTCTCTACAGGATGAGGTCTACATTGTCACCGTACATGGCTTCTCTGTTCTCAGTTCAGATTACTTAAATCAGTAAATTTTTGTTGTATGCCAAGTTATACATGTCTAGCAGTGTAACATACCAGATTTTAATGCTTCACAAAAACCACCAAGTTACTTCTTTTTTTTAAAAGATTTATTGATTATGCTATTACAGTTTTCCCATTTCCCCCCCTTCACTCCATTCCGTCCTGCCCACCACCTCCCTCCCACGTTCCCCCCCTATAGTTCATGTCCATGGGTCATACATATAAGTTCTTTGGCTTCTACATTTCCTATACTATTCTTAACGTCCCCCTGTCTATTTTCTACCTACCATTTATGCTACTTATTCTCTGTACCTTTCCCCCCTCTCTCCCCCTCCCACTCCCTGTTGATAACCCTCCATGTGATCTCCATTTATGTGGTTCTGTTCCTGTTCTAGTTGTTTGCTTAGTTTTCTTTTGTTTTGGTTTTAGGTGTGGTTATTAATAACTGTGAGTTTGCTGTCATTTTTACTGTTCATATTTTTTATCTTCTTTTTCTTAAATAAGTCCCTTTACATTTCATATAATAAGGGCTTGGTGATGATGAACTCCTTTAACTTGACCTTATCTGAGAAGTACTTTATCTTCCCCTCCATTCTAAATGATAGCTTTGCTGGATACAATAATCTTGGATGTAGGTCCTTGCCTTTCATGACTTCAAATACTTCTTTTGAGCCCCTTCTTGCCTATAAGGTCTCTTTTGAGAAATCAGCTGACAGTCTTATGGGAACCCCTTTGTAGGTAAGTGTCTCCTTTTCTCTTGCTGCTTCTAAGATTTTCTCCTTACCTTTAATCTTAGATAATGTAATTATGATGTGCCTTGGTGTGTTTGTTCCTCCTTGGGTCCAGCTTCTTTGCGACTCTCTGAGCTTCCTGGACTTCCTGGAAGTCTATTTCCTTTGCCAGATTGGGGAAGTTCTCCTTCATTATTTGTTCAAATAAGTTTTCAATTTCTTGCTCTTCCTCTTCTCCTTCTGGTACCCCTATAATTTGGATGTTGGAACGTTTCAAGATGTCCTGGAGGTTCCTAAGCCTCTCCTCATTTTTCTGAATTCTTGTTTCTTCATTCTTTTCTGGTTGGATATTTCTTTCTTCCTTCTGGTCCACACCATTGATTTGAGTCCTAGTTTCCTTCCCATTGCTATTGGTTCCCTGTACATTTTCCTTTGTTTCTCTTAGCATAGCCTTCATTTTTTCATCTAATTTGCGACCAAATTGAACCAATTCTGTGAGCGTCCTAATTACCAGTGTTTTGAATTGTGCATCTGATAGGTTGGCTATCTCTTTGTTGCTTAGTTGTATTTTTTCTGGAGCTTTGAAGTGTTCTGTCATTTGGGCCATTTTTTTTTTTTTTGTCTTGGCGTGCCTATTACGTAAAGGGGGGTGGAGCCTTAGGTGTTCACCAGGGCAGGGTAACTCTGGTCACTGCGCAGTGACGCTATACATGGGGGAGGGGCTGAGAGGGAGCAATGGCACTTGCTCCACTCTCTGCAGGATTTCAGTCACTCCCTCCACTACCCACAATCAAATTGGGCCCCTCTGGTGCTGATTCCCAAGTGGGTGGGCTTGTACATACTCTAGGCCCCTGTGGGTCGCTCCAAGGAACTCTCCTGTGAGGCTGGGAGTTTCTCCTGCTGCCGCCTCAACCCCCACGGGTGTTTTCAATCAGAGGTTTGATGCTTTATTTCCCTGAGCTGGAGCCCTGGGTTGCTCAGTCTGTTTCGCTCCCCCATCTTCCTCCCGGTTTATCTATGCACAAATGTGGGGCTGCAGGGTCTGTCATCCACCACCTTGTGGGGTCTGCTAGCTGAAGCCTGGCCTGCCCCGTTCCACAATCCACCACCTCACTAGGTCTGCCAGCCGCCGCCTTGCTGCAAGTCCTTTCCGCCCCTCTTACTGGTCTGGATGAATGTTTCTTCTTTTTTTTTTTTTTTTTTTTTTTTTTTTATTGTTATGCAATTACAGTTGTATGCCTTTTCTCCCCATCCCTCTACCCCACCCCAGGTGAACCCACCTCCCTCCCCCCTCTCCACCCTCCCCCTTGGTTTTGTCCATGTGTCCTTTATAGTAGTTCCTGTAATACCCTCTTCCCACTATCCCCGCCCCCACCCCCCACCCCCGCCCTGGCTATTGTTAGATTGTTCTTAACTTCAATGTCTCTGGTTATATTTTGTTTGCTTTTTTAGGTGAGATCATATGGTACTTGTCCCTCACTTCCTGGCTTGTTTCACTTAGCATAATGCTCTCCAGTTTCATCCATGCTGTTGCAAAGGGTATAAGCTCCTTCTTTCTCTCTGCTGCGTAGAATTCCATTGTGTAAATATACCATAGTTTTTGGATCCACTCGTTTGCTGATGGGCACTTCGGTTGCTTCCAGTACTTGGCTATTGTAAATTGTGCTGCTATGAACATTGGGGTGCACAGATTCTTTTGGATTGGTGTTTCAGTGTTCTCAGGGTATAATCCCAGCAGCGGAATTACTGGGTCAAAGGGCAGTTCCATTTTTAGTTTTCTGAGGAAATTCCATATTGTTTTCCACAGTGGCCTCACCAGTCTGCATTCCCACCAACAGTGCACAAGGGTTCCCTTTTCTCCACATCCTCTCCAACATTTGTTTGTGGATTTGTTTATGTTGGCCATTCTGACTGGTGTGAGATGATACCTCATTGTGGTTTTAATTTGCATCTCTCTGATGGCTAGTGATGCTGAGCATCTTTTCATATGTCTCTGGGCCCTCTGTATGTCTTCCTTGGAGAAGTGTCTGTTCAAGTCCTTTGCCCATTTTTTAATTGGGTTGTTTGTCTTCCTGGAGTGGAGTCGAGTGAGTTCTTTATATATTTTGGAGATCAGGCCCTTGTCTGAGGTATCGTTGGCAAATATGTTTTCCCATACTGTTGGTACTCTTTGTAATTTGGTGCTGTTTTCTTTAGCCATGCAGAAGCTTTTTATTTTGATGAGGTCCCATTTGTTTATTCTTTCCTTTATGTCCCTTGCTTTAGGGGATGTGTCTGTGAGGATGTTGCTGCGTGGAATGTCTGAGATTTTCCTGCCAATGTTTTCCTCAAGGACTTTTATGGTGTTACGGCTTATATTTAAGTCTTTTATCCATCTTGAGTTTATTTTCGTGTATGGCGTAAGTTGGTGATCGAGTTTCATTTTTTTGCACGTAGCTGTCCAGATCTCCCAACACCATCTGTTGAAGAGGCTGTTTTTGCTCCATTTTATGCTCCTGCCTCCTTTGTCAAATATTAATTGATCGTATAGACTTGAGTTTATTTCTGGGCTCTCTATTCTGTTCCATTGGTCTATGTGCCTGTTTTTATGCCAGTACCAGGCTGTTTTGATTACAGTGGCCTTGTAATACAGTTTGATATCAGGTATTGTGATCCCTCCTGCTTTGTTTTTCTTTCTCAAAATTGCTGCAGCTATTCGAGGTCGTTTATGGTTCTATATGAATTTCTGCAATGTTTGTTCTATATCTGTGAAATATGTCATGGGTACTCTAATAGGGATTGCATTGAATCTATAAATTGCTTTGGGTAGTATGGCCATTTTGATAATGTTGATTCTTCCAATCCATGAACATGGTACATGCTTCCATTTGTTTGTATCTTCCTTAATTTCTTTCTTCAGTGTTGTGTAGTTTTCCGAGTACAGGTCTTTTACCTCCTTGGTTAGGTTTATTCCTAGGTACTTTATTTTTCTTGTTGCTATATCGAATGGGATTTTTTTCCTGATTTCTGTTTCTGCAGTTTCGTTGCTGGTGTACAGGAATGCCTTTGATTTCTGGGTATTGACTCTGTATCCAGCTGTTTTGCCAAATTCATTTATTAGGTCGAGTAGTTTTTGAGTGGAGTCTATAGGGTTTTCCATGTACACTATCATGTCGTCTGCAAACAGTGACAGTTCATTTCCTCCTTTCCAATTTGGATGCCTTTTATTGCTTTTTCTTGTCTGATTGCTGTGGCTAGGACTTCCAATACTATGTTGAATAGGAGTGGTGAGAGAGGGCATCCTTGTCTAGTTCCTGATCTTAGTGGGAAAGCTCTAAGTTTTTGTCCATTGAGTGTGATGTTGGCTGTAGGTCTCTCATATATGGCCTTAATTATGTTGAGGACTGCTCCCTTTATTCCCACTTTGCTGAGTGTTTTTATCAGAAATGGGTGCTGTATCTTATCAAATGCTTTTTCCGCATCTATTGATATGATCATGTGATTTTTGTCTTTGCTGTTGTTGATGTGATGTATTATGTTTATTGATTTGCGAATATTGTACCATCCTTGCATCCCTGGGATGAATCCCACTTGGTCATGGTGGATGATCTTTTTAATATATTGCTGGATGCGGTTTGCTAATATTTTGTTGAGAATTTTAGCGTCTATGTTCATCAGCGATATTGGCCTGAAGTTTTCTTTCTTTGTTGTGTCTTTATCTGGTTTTGGGATTAGGATGATGTTGGCTTCATAAAAAGAGTTTGGGAGTCTTCCATCAGTTTGGATTTTTTCGAATAGTCTGTGAAGGATAGGGGTTAGTTCTTCCTTAAATGCTTTGTAGAAATCTCCTGTGAAACCATCTGGTCCAGGGCTTTTGTGTGATGGGAGTTTCTTGATGACTGCTTCAATTTCCTTTGCTGATATTGGTCTGTTCAGGTTTTCTGCTTCTTCTTCATTCAGTTTTGGAAGATTATATTTTTCTAGAAATGTGTCCATTTCATCTAGGTTTTCAAATTTCTTAGCATACAGGTCTTCATAGTAATTTCTTACGATCCTTTGTATTTCTGTGGTATCAGTTGTAATCTCTCCACTTTCATTTCTAATTCTGTTTATTTGGATCCTCTCTCTTTTCTTTTTGATGAGCCTACTTAAAGGCTTGTCGATTTTGTTTATCTTTTCAAAGAACCAGCTCCTGGATTCATTGATCCTTACAATTGTGCTTTTAGTCTCTATGTCATTTAGTTCTGCTCTGATCTTGGTTATTTCCTTCCTTCTGCTTGCTCTGGGCTGTCTTTGTTGTTGTTCCTCCAGTTCTTGTAGGCATAGGGTTAGGTTGTTTGTTTGAACTGTTTCTAACTTCTTAAGGTAGGCCTGTATTGCTATGAACTTCCCTCTCAGGACTGCCTTTGCTGTGTCCCATAGGTTTTGGGTTGTTGTGAGTTCGTTTTCATTTGTTTCCAGGAAGTTTTTGATTTCTTCCCTAATCTCGTTCTTGACCCATTCATTGTTTAATAGCATGCTATTCAGTCTCCATGCTTTTGAGTGTTTTGGGTTTTTACCCTTGGCGTTGGTTTCTAGTTTCAGACCCTTGTGGTCAGAGAAGATGCTTGATATGATTTCAATTTTCTTGAATTTGTTGAGGCTTGCTTTGTGTCCTATCATGTGGTCTATCTTTGAAAAAGTTCCATGGACACTTGAAAAGAACGTGTATTTTGCTTCTTTGGGATGAAAAGCTCTGTATATATCAGTTAAGTCCATTTCCTCTAAGGTATTGTTAAGTGACACAATATCTTTGTTGATCTTTTGTTTGGAAGACCTGTCCATTTTTGATAGTGGGGTGTTAAAATCCCCTACTATAATTGTGTTGCTGTCAATATCTTTCTTGAAATCCTCCAATATTTTCTTTATGTATTTGGGTGCTCCTATGTTGGGTGCATATATATTTACAATGTTTATGTCTTCTTGGTGGATTCTTCCTTTGAGTATTATGAAGTGACCTTCTGGGTCTCTCTTTATGGCCCTTCTTTGGAAGTCTATTTTGTCAGATATGAGTATTGCTACCCCTGCTTTTTTTTCCTGTCCGTTTGCTTGGGAAATTTGTTTCCAGCCCTTCACTTTCAGTCTGTGTAAGTCTTTTGTCCTGAGATGGGTTTCTTGTAGGCAGCATATGTGTGGGTCATGTTTTCTTATCCATTCAGCTGTTCTATGTCTTTTGATTGGAGCATTTAATCCATTTACGTTTAAGGTTATTATCGATAGGTAGTTATTCATTGCCATTATTTCCTACCTGTGTTCCTCTGTCTTTCTCTTTTCCTTCCTTTCCTTAAAGCAGTCCCTTTAGCATCTCTTGCAGAGCTGGTTTGATGGAGCTGTATTCTTTTAGAATTTTTTTGTCTGGGAAACTCTTTATTTGGTCTTCTATCTTGATTGAGAGCCTTGCTGGGTAAAGTAGTCTTGGTTGCAGGCCTCTGGTTCTCAGTACTTGGAATATTTTTTGCCATTCTCTTCTGGCTTGGAGCGTTTCCATTGAGAAGTCAGTTGCTAACCTTATTGGGGCTCCCTTGTATATTACTTCCTTTTTCTCCCTTGCTGCCTTTAAGATCCTCTCTTTGTCTTGGAAATTTGCCATTTTAATTATGATGTGTCTTGCAGTGGGTCTCTTTGGGTTCCTCTTGCTTGGGACTCTCTGTGTTTCCTGGATTTGGGTGACTTTTTCTCTCCTCAGATTAGGGAAATTTTCCATCATTACTTTTTCAAACAGGTTTTCTATCCCTTGCTCTTCTTCTTCTCCTTCTGGTATTCCTATTATACGGATATTGTTACGTTTCATGTTGTCCTGCATTTCCCTTATTGCCTCTTCATTCTTTCTGAGCCTCTTTTCCTTTTCTTGCTCCTTCTGGGTGTTTTTTTCTACTTTATCCTCCAGCTCGCTGATCCGATCCTCTGCTTCATCAAGTCTGCTTTTAATTCCTTCTACTGTGTTCTTCAATTCAGAAATTGTATTCTTCATTTCCACTTGGCTCTTGTTGATATTTGCTTTTTTTTTTAATATATTTATTGATTATGTTATTACAGTTGTCCCATTCCCCCCCCACTCCACTCCATCCTGCCCACCCCCCTCCCTCCCATATTCCCCCCCATAGTTCATGTCCATGGGTCATACTTATAAGTTCTTTGGCTTCTACATTTCCTACACTATTTTTACCCTCCCCCTGTCTATTTTCCACCTATCATCTATGCTACTTATTCTCTGTACCTTTCCCCCTCTCTCCCCCTCCCACTCCTTTAATGACAACCCTCATGTTCTAGTTGTTTGCCTAGTTTGCTCTCGTTTTTGTTTTATGTGTGGCCGTTAATAACTGTGAGTTTGCTGTCATTTTTACTGTTCCAATTTTTGATCTTCTTTTTCTTAGGTAACTCCCTTTAACATTTCATATAATAAGGGCTTGGTGATGATGAGCTTCTTTAACTTGACCTTATCTGAGAAGCACTTTATCTTCCCTTCCATTCTAAGTGATAGCTTTGCTGGATACAGTAATCTTGGATGTAGGTCCTTGCGTTTAATCTTGGGTAATGTAATTATGATGTGCCTTGGTGTGTTCCTCCTTGGGTCCAGCTTCTTTGGGACTCTCTGAGCTTCCTGGACTTCCCGGAAGTCTATTTCCTTTGCCAGATTAGGGAAGTTCTCCTTCATTATTTGTTCAAATAAGTTTTCAATTTTTTGTTCTTCCTCTTCTCCTTCTGGCACCCCTATAATTCGGATGTGGGAACGTTTCAAGGCGTCTGGGAGGTTCCTAAGCCTCTCCTCATTTTTCCAAGTTCTTGTTTCTTCATTCTTTTCTGGTTGGATGTTTGTTTCTTCCTTCTGGTCCACACCATTGATTTGAGTCCCAGTTTCCTTCTCATCACTATTGGTTCCCTGTACATTTTCCTTTGTTTCTCTTAGCATAGGCTTCATTTTTTCATCTGTTTTTCAAATAGATTCAACCAAGTCTGTGAGCATATTGATAACCAGTGCTTTGAACTGTGCATCCGATAGGTTGGCTATCTCTTCCTCGCTTAGTTGTATTTTTTCTGGAGCTTTGAAGTGTTCTGTCACTTGGGCCATTTTTTTTTTTTTTTTTTGTCTTGGCGCGTCTGTTACTTTAAGGGGCGGAGCCTTAGGTGTTCACCAGGGCGGGGTAACGCTGGTCGCTGAGCTGTGACGCTGTACGAGGGGGAGGGGCCGAGTGGGAGCAATGGCGCCCGCCTCACTGTCCTCCGGATTTCAATCTTTCACTCCGTTACCCACAATCAAACTGGGCCCCTCTGGTGCTGGTTCCCGAGTAAGTGGGCCTGTGCACACTCTAGGCCCCTGTGGGTCTCTCCAACAACCTCTTCTGTGAGGCTGGGAGTCTCTCCTGCTGCCGCCCCAGGGGTGCTTTCAATCAGAGGTTTGAGGCTTTATTTCCCGGAGCTGGAGCCCTGGGTTGCACAGTCTGCTTCGTTGCCTGCCGTTCGTCAGGTTTATCTGTGGGCGAATTTGGTGCCGCAGGGTGCTACCCGCTGCTCTGCCTGCCCCACTCTCCGCCACTCTGAGTCCGGCCCTCTGGGTTTATCTGTGCAAATGTGGGGCCGCAGGGTCTGCTAGTGCTCGGACTGCCTGCACCATTTGTCCCACACTCCGCCAGTCTCAGTCCCGCCACAGCCACGCGAGTCCTCTCCACCCCGGTGCCCGTCTCCGCCCCTCCTACCAGTCTGGATGAATGGTTATTTTCTATTTTCTTGGTGTTGGTCCCCCTTGCTGTTCGATTCTCTGTCAGTTCTGGTTGTGCGAGGAGGCGCAGTGTGTCTACCTACGCCGCCATCTTGGTTCTCGATATTTTCTATTTCCTTTTTCATGTTGATATAGTTTGCAGTGAGTTCATTGTAGTTTCCTTGTAGTTTCTGGTAGTTCTCTTTGAGCTCAGAGAGCTCAGTGAGTTTCCTGATGACCATTGCTTTGAACTCAGTATCTGATAGTTGACTTGCCTCTTTTTCGGTTAGTATTCTTTCTGAGACTTCCTCCTTTCCTTTCATTTGGGAATTGTTTCTTTGTCTTCCCATTGTTTGTGAGGTTCTTCTTGTTGGCCTCTGTGTCTTAAATTGCTTTGTTCTGACTCCCTGGATTTATGATATGAACTTCTATGGTAGAATGCCAATGGGATTCGGTGGTGCTGTCTCCTTACTCTCCTGTGCTCACTGGTCTTGAGCTGACGTTTATGTGTTTAACACGGTCTAACTCTAGTCTTTTCAGCACTCCAGGTTTTGTTGTCTCACCTGTGGGAAAGAGAAAGGGGGGGCGAAAGAAAAGAAAAAAAAAACACACACACACACACACACAACAAACCAAAAGAAAGATGGGAAGGAGGGAAAAAGGAAATAGGAAAGGAGGAAAGGAAGGAAGGAGGGAAGAAGGAATAAAGAAAGATCGGAGGCAAGATAAGAAGGAATTTTAGCAAAAATTAAAACATAGAAATAGATAAAAGAAGGCAGGAAGAAGACATAAAAATGGTAAAGGATGGGAGGAAGAAGGAATGAAAAAAAAGAAAAAAAGAGAGAGGAAGAAGGAATTCAGGGGGAAAGGAAAAAAAAAGAAAAAGGATAAAAAAAAAAAAAAAAAAAAAAAAACCTTCTGTTGGCTTTAAACCGGTCAGGTTATTTCTGCTGGTGTCCTGTCTGTGCAACGGGAGGGGGTGTTTGGAAGGATTGGTTTCACTTTTCTCTCTTCCTGGGTCACACTCTTCGCTGTTTTGTAAGTGTGGTCCCTGGCAGTCAATCAGTCCGTTGATCAGCCAATCCAGCTGCTTTGGCTTGTGACGCGTGCGCACGCAGCAGGGGAATCCAGCCGCTTTGGGTCTGTGACGTTATTTTGTTCCCTGAGCGCGCAGCCGGCGGACCAATAGAGCCGCCAGGGCTTGGAACGCTGGCGCGCAGGTGGCGGATTCAGCCGCCTTGGGGTTAGGACACTCGCCAGCAGCTTTGTATTTAGAAAACAGGCACCCAGCCGGCCCTGTGCTTGGTGAGCGCGCGCAGCCCGCTGAGCCACAGGCTCTGTGCTTGGGGGCCCGATCCAGCCTCCCTGGGCTTGAGTCTCTCGGGCGGGCGGGGCCGCCCTGGGACTGAATCACGCGGCACTCGGTTCCGAGGTTTTGGGCCTGTGGGTGGAGCAGCTAGACTCTGGTCCAAATTATCTCGGAGGTTTCAGGTGTGGGCACCCCTCCGGGGTTTCAAGTGTGGGTCCCGTTCGCTAATCTGCTCGCTCGCGCAACCGGACCTCAGGTGAGCATCGCAGTCCAGGGGTGGAGGGGGAGGGGCGCCAGGGGCCTCGGCTACTACCGAGAGTTCTCTAATTAGCCCCCGAGTGTCTCTATTTTCTTTTTCTTTTTGAGAAATTCCTCCTTTTCAAGCCCCCCTGGTCTAATCAAGCACCTGGCTGCTCACAGCGCAGCCTGGCCCTCTCCCAAGACTCCTGCCGCAGCCCCTGCGCCAGGGCTGGCGCTTCTGCCGCCCTTGTACCGCGCGGTCCTGGGTCCCGTGGACCTTATTGTCCTTCAGCACTCTTCTTACCGTCAGATCTTTCAGTGTCCTCTATCTTTGGTCTCTGATCTTCGTATATGCTGGAATACTGTTGGCTGTTCGCTCTGCTCCTCAGATCAGCTAGGTATTTCCCTGGCGTTGAGGGGAAGTGGACTCCGCTCCCACCTATGTTGCCGCCATCTTCCCCAAAAGCCCTGAATGTTTCTCCTTTATCTCCTTGGTTGCTGGACTTCCATACAGTTTGATTTCCCATCAGTTCTGGTTGTTTTTTGTTTTTAAATTGTTGTTGTCCTTCTTTTGGTTGTGCAAGGAGGCACAGTGTGTCTACCAATGCCTACATCTTGGCCAGAAGCCCAAGTTACTTCTGTTACTATGATCTTTCTTGTACTGATTAGATTCTAGCTTTCTTACTTAGCATTATATATCAGTGACATTTCCCTAAGATAGGCCCCAATTACCGAGGTTGAGATTTATCCAGACATTTATGATAATTGACTATTTATTTATTTACTTACTTGCTTTCTTATATAGATGGTGAATTTCTATGGTTATTGGTTGATTTCACTACATTAACTCTCATATGGTAACCTTATTTTAGAGATTTGAGGTGGCCTTACTGTTACTATAGATTGTTAACAATAGAAATTGCTTATAGATAAAAATTAACATTGATGGTGATTGGAAGAATTTTTTTTTTGAAAGACAATATAAAAAAATTAGTGTTATAAGTTTTGGACCTTAGGGATAGAATATTTGCCAGGAAATCCATGTACATACCTATATTCCTGCTATTATGGTTGGTTCTGTAATGAAGGATAATAGTGGTGGTGAGAGACTTCTACTTAGATGTACAATTCTTTCAAATACAGGTTATGCAGACAGTTGATAGAAGACACAAATAGTAATGATTATTGGCTGAATGCAGTAATAAGAAGATTAGAGGGTCAAGGGCTAAATGACATAAGATTGAATTGTGGCTTTTCCACTAGTTAATGATCTTTAGTTTCAGGTACCTGCTCTATTATCAGTTTTATCATCAGGATGCTCTGAATTACCTCTCAGTTCTAATGTTCAGTCATTTTCTATGACCCTAAAGAGAAGTGATAAGCAATAAACTACTCTGTGCACAACAATTACATGAGGTACCAAAAGTAAAAATAAAAAATGTGAAAGAAGTACATTTAAAACACAAATATCTAATATGTGTTAAAATATTAAAGATACTACATGCAACAATTTAAATAATGCTACTTTAGAAATCTTTGATTCAGTGAGTCACCACTCTTTTTTTTAAACCATAATCAATAGCTTCTGAACTCTGGCCATAAAGACCTTAAATAAAAGGAAGTAATGGTTCAAATATGGATATGTGGTCATAGCTTGTTGCAGAATATTATTTGAGTAATGTCATCAAGCAGATATTTACTTTGGTTTTCACAAATGTCCTTATCTTTAGCATGGCCTATCTGAACTCTCTTCATATTTTTTTCCTTAGGTCTGGTTATCTTTGTTTAGGTTTATTCTTAAATAACATCTGGGTTCTATACTTATATTCTGAAGTTTAACAATATATTTGACATGTTTATGGGTATAAGTTGGTACTAACAATTTAAAATGTTTATTTTGTGCAGGAGGAATTTGTGACCCTGGAGATTCTCATGAAAATGATATCATCCTGTATGCAAAGACTGAAGGAAGAAAAGAACACATTACTCTGGATACCCTTTCCTACTCTTCATATAAGGTACACATGACAATGCATGCACCAAATGGCCCCATCCTAGAGGTCAAGTTCAAACTCACTAAGACCAAGCTAGATACAGAGAATCACTTTCTCTTCTAGCAATGCTGAAAGTTATCAGATTTCTTTAAAAGTGGCATGGTCATTTTAACATACATTTTTTTCCTGATACAAATGAAAAATGAAGTTTAATGAGGATGAATGAATTATAGCCCATCAGAGACAATAAGGCGGAGTCCAATACATGAATTGACAGTTACTCTTGTTTCCAAGGAAGCCCTGAAAGTGTCTCTAATTATTTAGCCTCTCAGTCTTGCTATCAGGCATAATGAATTTTTATACAGCACTTTGAAATTTCCTAGAAAGAAGACATTAAAAAGTAAAGATTTTTATTGCCTCTGCTTTTTTTCTTTGCTAATTAGAGCCACTGAACTTGACCTTTTTTCTTTGCCCTCTGGATTAGAACAGGGGTTGGCACTAGTATTTACAAACATCTTCAGAATTATGTGTGATGCTTGTTGTAAGGTATAGAATTACTCTTTTTTAATAGTAGATTTATGTGTACTGAGACTAAACTCACACATTCATTATTAGTTAGCCTCCTCTCCACATTGATGGTATCCTAGATAATTTAAAGAGCTTGAACACAGCCAGCATCTAGCATCTCACAGTTTCAGTTAGGAAGACAGCAAATAAACACTGAGTATAGAATAGGGAACTATCACATGGTAGGGTCACCCAAGTTTCACCACTCAGTATTTAATGGTGGACTACTTTTCTAGGTGTGACTCAGTAGGGCTCCACCTGCTATGTACATCTGCATGACTCATACCACATCAATTGTGTAAGTCATCATGGATTCACTCATTGGCTCTGGCTGTTTCTGCTCACAGTCCTGTTTTCAGAATACCTACTTTGGCACACCATTATTAGTACTATACTAAATTCAGTTTAAAAGGGGACTGATGATAAGTGTGAATGTCAAGTTGCCTTTGTCTTATGCTAAGGTATATAAAATGGGTACATATGGTTTAATAACTTTTAAAGACCTTACACCAACTTATCTTCAGGAAGAGAGGGCATGATCAGTCACACACAGAGAGTTCTAGGTGTCTGCAAAGGAGGCAGTCTGTGTGACTAAAGTGAATGACTCTCTGAGGACAGCATTTTCTACATGAAATAACAAATGGAACACACAGGACATTGCCTGGTGCTTAAAATGGCAGAATGTACACTGTAGTTGCAAGACTGAATCTAGGAAAATTCACACGGACTCACATATAGAGAATTACGAGTGATTTTGGTTTCCTTTGTTTTGAAGGTTCCATCTTTGGTTTCAGTAGTCATCAATCCTGAACTTCAGACTCCTGCTACCAAATTTTGTCTCAAGCAAAAGAATCATCAAGGACATAATACAAATGTCTGGGCTGTAGATTTTTTCCATGTCTTACCTGTTCTCCCTTCTACAATGTCACACATGATACAGTTTTCAATTAATCTGGGATGTGGAACACATCAACCTGGTAACAGGTAGGAAGCCCTGTTTTGAGTTTGTGAACTAATTTAAAAAGAACACATTGTCTTGGTTATTAAATCAGAGCAACATCTCAGTAGGTTTTAGCTGGATTTTTAATAAATGACCCATTAATAAAATACACACTTTCAGTTAACATGCAGAGCATGATTGGATAGATTTTAAGTAGAAATGACTATATTGTAAGAGGTTGGTCTTCGGTATCAGAGGTGTTTGCACGCACTGTGGCAGCCATCCATTCCGACAGATTGCTGAGAAAAGAAAAAACAATTGAAAAAAGCTTGAACTCATCTTGGCTAGTGACCCCCTAATAATAGGAACAGGAATCAATTAGCACTTCAACAGCTATGATTTCTCAGTTTCACTTGAAGTGTTGCTCTTGTCCTTTCTAAAAACTTTGTCATTCACAGTCACAGGATGCAGTGGCAGTGTGAGACATGGTAATTGCCTTGCCATCTATCAAACACAGGAGCCCAAAGTCAAGTTACCATTTACTGTCTTTAAAACAGAGTTTGTTTCTGTCACTAATTTAACTGTTTGCCCTTTTGAGAGCTTGTCAGACTTTACTGGAAGTGATACACAATCATTTCAGAAACAGCATCTTAAAATATCTTCTCCTAGTTCTACAGGTGTTTAATGTACTTAGCAAGAAATGAGTAATTACATTTTATTTTTTATATTTGCTTCTCTCATGTTGTGCTTGTTTCTGTGTTATCAGTGTTAGCTTAGAGTTTTCTACCAACCATGGACGTTCCTGGTCCCTCCTCCACACTGAATGTTTACCTGAGATCTGTGCCGGACCACACCTTCCCCACAGCACTATCTACTCCTCTGAAAACTACAGTGGGTGAGTAAATTCTGAGACATCAAGAGATTTTAATCCATGTTTCAGACCAAAAATCAATGAGTTAGCCTGAGACTAGTATTTTTTGGCTTAATAGGCAAGGAAGTTGCCCTCTCTTTTTCAGCTAATTTAGAAGTGATCTTGTTTAAAAAAAAAAAAAGTAAGAAAGCAAGCAAGGAAGGAAGGGAGGGAGGGAGGGAGGGAGGAGGAAGGAAAGAAAAAAAGAAAAAAAAAGACTAACTCTGCTATTGGGTTGACCAAAACGTTCATTTGTTTTTTTCCATAAGATGGCTCTAGTAACGCTTAGTTGTCTTCAACTTCATTTAAAACAATTGTTTTAGATTGTATTGTGACAGCTGTCATATCAGTGTGCATTTAAAAAAAACTTACCAAAACTGTTGAATTTTTGTGTAGCTATTTTAATACTGAAGATGGAAGAGAATATGCAACATTTTCAGCATATTATGTTTTATTATTTCAAGAAAGGTAAAAACATTACTGAAATGCAAAAAAGACCTGTGCAGTATATGAAGAAGGTGCTGTAATTGATCAAATATCTCAAAAGTGACTTGCAAAGTTTTGTGCTGGAGATTTCTCTCTGGACAATGCTCCACAGTAGAAGATGATAGAGAACATTTGAGATATTAATTGAGAGCAATCAATGTTAAACCACACAAGAGGTAGCCAACATACTCAAAATATCCAAATCAATGAAGTTATTGGTGAAAATGAAAAATGTGTCTTTTATTTTATGGAAGAAACTAAACAGACGTTTTTGCCAACCCAACATATCTAAGATATGGGATAGCAAAAGAAAAGTAATCAGTGTTAATTAGTACCCATCTCTGCACAGATGCTTATCATAGATTACTATCTAACCTCTGAGTGTTAATGCAAAAAAAATTCTAAACAGAATGTCTAAAAACAAAATAAATATTATTTGCTACTAAGAACAAACCCACTATTCTAGTGTGATATAGATGTTTTTAAAAGTGACATGTTTGTTTTAAAACTATAAACAAATAAAGTCTACAAGTGAATTAAAAAGTTTATTACCAAACTTTAGTGCCACCCCAAGCACACAGAGACTAGAATATCAAAAGCATGTAAAATAAATCTAAACAGTGTTGTGGAGCTGTTTTGTGCTAAATTTCTTGCAGGTGGAACCGAATAACGATTCCCCTTCCTAACGCAGCACTAACCCGGGACACCAGAATTCGCTGGAGACAAACAGGACCAATCCTTGGAAACATGTGGGCAATTGATAATGGTTAGTTTATGCCTGTCTTAATCACATGCCATTGATGGAGAGTCTTCCTGTGCTTTTGTTCATCAGCACAGACTTAATCACATTTCTAAGTCATGGTCTTGTGATTCATTAAACACCCTTTCTTCCCTTTCTCCTTTGCATTTCATTAGAAGCCCAAGGATGCACAATCAGAAAAAATAAGGCAATGCAGTCAGCAATATTAGATGCTAGAATGTTTCAACATACATAATTTTAAAATGCATAAAGCCCTGAAACTCAAATTCACATTGATGACAAGAGATATTCTAACATTTTCTTTGGATGTTTTATACAAAATTAGCATAAATACTTACCATACTGCATGTATTAAAATAAAGCCCATTCTTCTCTTAGTAACTACGACAACATCTGGAATGATTATCTTTTAGATGCAGACAGCACATATAAGGAAACATCATCTCTAAAATGAAACTTATGAAGTAAAACTTCTACCTCTTTTTTCACAAAAGAGTATAAAAGAAAAATTTAGATATACATAAAATAGTTATGTTTCATTTTTAAGTGAATTATTAATTTTTGTTTAATTTTATCACATGATAAATGCACATGAGAAAAGATATTTTGTGTTGCATGGCCATAAACTTCTTATATTTGTTTTTAATAGGCAACTCTCTGGTTTTTAATAATTCTAATTATAGGCAGATTTAGAGATTTCCTATTTTCAGAGATTATGTAAATTTGTTGTATAAAAGAGTTATACTACGATGAAGTAGACAGGGATGGAATAAGGGAGGAACAAAATGTCAATACTTAAGCAAATTCAGTGGAGCCACTGACTTGTGGTAGATTTTACAAAGTAGGAAAAGCCTACACTGTTGTTTAATGCTGATCTTCCATGTCTTCATCTTTTTGCTATTTTTTTAATAATTTAGAAATTGATATACAATTAATTAAATAGATTCTTAAAACTCAGAAATAACTTCAGGGAAGATACTTTGTTAACGAGGCAATATAGTCTTTAAATAATCTGTATTCAAAGACCAATAAAAGTTCCAGACTGCAAAGACCACCTGAGTTATATGGACATAGACAGTGCACTTGCAAAACATCTAAAGATGAGCTTGTTAAAATGGAGTTTTTCCATTGGAGGACGTTTTGCATAGTATTTTAATTACTACAGTTGTTAATTAGCTCTAGGGAGTAAGTATGTGCCTCTACATAGTGGGATATGGATAACTTTTGCCTGCTGTCCTACTTTTCAAAGGTCCTATAATGAACTTATATTTCATTATATATTATATTTCATTATATATATTATATATATGTATAATATATATAATATATAATGATATATATTATTATATTTCATTATTTATATTTATATATATATATATACAACTATCAGTTTCCTCCAGCAGGTTTTTCCTGGCCCACTTTGCATCACGTTTGAGTTACTGTACCTGTTCATTGGCTCCAGAGAGCAAGTGCTTTTAGGAGCACAGGCCACAGGAAAGTTTATTTTAAAATAAAATCATTTAATTTTGATGTGATTGCACAGCAGAGAAGAAAATGATCATGGGTGGTTAAGTTTGTTTTTGCCTGAAATTGAATATGTGATGCCTTAACAACCATTGCATCTCTAATTCCTTATTGGTTTTGTTCCACTTTTACACTATTTGGTGTGATTGATTGTGCTAATTATCAAACGGCTTAATATCTTAAATGTATTTGAGCCTGAGTATCTCAGAACGTACCATTCAACAATCAGTGATGTTCCTGGCCAGCAGGATCCTGTGTTGTGGCAGCAGTAGACAAATACACATGGACTACAGAAATCCTGAGGAGAAAAAGGGACGGCATGGCCACTCTCTAAATGAAAGAGGGCAAGAGAACTAGAGAGAGCCCAAGAGAGAGAACCGACCCCTGCCTGGACAGGCTTTTATTGCTTTTCTGGGCACATTACATTGAGGATGGTCCTCATTTACTATGCACAGGTTCACTGTAAATCAGGAGCCCTTTTCCCCAGCATTCCAAAAATTACAATTTAGGTTTATAATATCATTATCAGTCAAGCCAATTATTTAGGAAAAGATCTGCATTATAGAGAAAATGTTATGCTCAACAACAGATTTTTAACTCCTTATTAAAAGAAGGGTAATTAATATTTAGAAATATACATAACAATCATCTTCAATGTTATATTCCCAGATAAGAATGGAAATTATAGTTATTTTTTTATAGTTTTAAATTAAATTATAACCCTCTGTTTCATGATATAGCAAATTGATCCTTCATAAATTCTTTATTACTACCTAAAGAAATTAAACTATGAATTTTAAACTATGTATAAAATTCAAGACAAAAGCATTAATATTCTTCCTGAAATCATTTTAGCTCAAAACTCTATTAAGGAACCCAAATCACATGTTTTACTTTTGTTGCTATGAAACATTAAAATCTTGAAAGCATTAAGTTAAAACAGTAGACTTGTAACTAAGCACTACCTTGTCACACAGCAATTCCATATGTCACACTGGACTCCAGTGCACAATGTATATACAGTGGGCTAGATTTCATGGGCATTGCTTCACAAAATTGTTTTATATGCTGGTGGTATTGTTGGTTTTTCCAATTCGTATGCCATTTGAACATGCTATTTTCTGCCCTGCAGTTTACATCGGTCCTTCGTGTCTCAGATTCTGTTCTGGCAGAGGACAGTGCACTCGACATGGTTGCAAGTAAGCATTTTAAAATAATACTTACACTCCTCACTTCTCTCTTTTTTGATATGTACTTTGTATGTTGAAGTCACAAGTCATTTTAATTTGTTTTAATTTCCATTTTAGAGTTTTGAGGTCTTCTAAGACCAAAAATAGGATACCCCAAATGGAATTTAAGTGTAATAGAATATTAAGTATATTTTGTAAGTTGAAATTGATGGATAAATTAATTTTCTACTAAGATAAATTGTGAATATATTGAGCATACCTCATATAAATTTGTGAACAAACTTGAATTCCTCATAGCTTGATGACTTCCTTTTTTGTCTTTAGTTACATTCTTTAATGTTATTTTTCCATAAACTTGTTCTAGTGTCCATGAGTCATATTTTTAATTCCTAGCATACTTTGTAAATGAGTTACAAAAATCCATACTGACCCATAGACCCAATGCTAAAGGAAACTGAGTGAGCCAAATTTATCAAATTTGACTAGAAAATACTACTTTAAAATAACTTTGTGGGAGGTAAAAGATGGCAGAAGAGTGAGTGGAAGTTATACTAACCTCCTCCCAGGACCAATCTGGAATCACAACTAGATTGTGGAGAAATCATCCAGAACAAACAACTGAATAACAGTGAGAAAGAAGCCTTATCACCACAGACAGACAGAAGACGCAGATTTGGCACAAGGTGACTGGTAGAGAGTGCAGTGGAGCCGTGAGAGGGCTGGCTGGGCACCCACAGGCAGCAGCTGAATTACCAGAGGAATAATTAAGTGGCCGGTTGAATCCCCCAGAGAAGTATGGGGTCTAAACCACCTTAGAGCACCAGAGCCCAAACAATACACAGATAACTTCCAGGTGTAAAAAGTGGCAGGATTTTTCTCTGCTAGAGACAGATGGCTGCAACTGCAAAGAGCCATTTAAAGGGCCAACACATAAATTTTCATTTGCAACCACTTACCCTGGGCTCTGGCAAAGTGTGGGGGCAGAGTGGACTGGAGACACTTGAGGACAGACTGGGGATGGAGGCTTTGGGGAGAGAACTGAGAGAGTAGAAGGGTTCCCTGTGCTGAGTCATTCCCCATACTACAGGAGCCATCTTGGTCAGGCAGACCACTCCCCTCCACATAGCAACAGCCTGAGGGGAAGAAATAGCCCTGCCCCCAGGAGAGTCCCACCCTGTGGAACTTAAGCCTGACTGCTAAGTGCATAGTGACTAGATTATCAACTGAAAAGTCAGCCACAGACAGTAGATCTCTGGAAGTATGGAACCTGCTGCCTAAGGCCAGATGGGGTCAACATCTGCCATCACCAGAGGCAGATCCAGAAAGAAAAAACAGTGGTAAATACTAAATACTACAAGAAGAAATCCGCTGTGGTCTTCTACATGTTTTGTGATGTTTCCTTTCCTGTATAGCTTTTTAACATTAATTTCTTGTTCTTCAAGTTTCTGCATATTAAGGCACTAGATTTTATATTATAGTTTATTTCAGTTCACATATTTTACTCCTCCCTTCTCTTACTCCATTTTATCTTCTTCTTTCCTCTTATTATTTTTGTTTTAAATTTTGTTATCTCTCTTGCTACAATTTGTTTCTATTCTGCACTCTTACTATTTCTACCCCATCCAGCCTCTCAAAAACAATTTTCTTGTCAATGGTCATCTCACATTCTTTTTCCCATTCTTAAAATACCTGCATTCTCTCTCCACCTTTAACAATCTTTGCTCATTGGTTGTGGATAGGGTAGTTATTGTATTTTTTCAATTTTGTGTCTAGATCTTCACTATTTTTGTATTTCAAATCTCAAATTTTTCTGTTCCCCTCTCCTACCCTTTTTTTCATCTCAAATTTTAATTTATCCCTGTATTAGCCTGTTGTTTTTTCTTTTTTCTCTTTCATCCTATCTTTTTTCTTTTTCTTTTCATCTCAAATTTTCATTTTTCCCTGTCTTAGCCTGGTTTTCATTCCTCACTCTTAGTATCCCCTTGTACCTCTATAACCTCAAACTTACTTCCCTTTCTTCTAGACATCACTTAAGCTTTTCTTTATTTCTTTATTCTCCCTTATTCCTATCCCACCTATATTGATTTTAGCCCATGTGGTGTTGATAGTACTATGATCGATCTTTTTCTACAATTTGGTCCCTAATTTTTTATTTACTTTTTTTCTTTTTTCTTTTTCTCTCTCACTTTATTTTATTTTTTTTAAATTTCTACTTAAACCTAATAATATAAATACTTCTCTTACTCCATTCCACCTTTTTCATTCCCCTTTTTTATTTATGATGTAAATTTTATTTTCTCTCTTTGCATTACTCTGTTTCCCTACTCTTATTAGTGCTCCACCATCTACCCTCTCAAAATAATTTTTCTTTCAATAGGTTATCTCATATTCACTCTCCTTTCTTATAATGTTCTTAATCATTTTACACCCTTATTGATATTGGTTCATTTCCTGTTGACACTGAGATTGCAGATGGGAGTGATTTTTGTGGGTGTGGGTTTGTTTCCTTGGCTTTGTGGTTTTATTCTGACAGCATCTGCATAACAGCATACAAGATATCTTGGAGTAGAGTGGAGTGATGCTCAGTCAACAAGCTGGAGGGGAGGACCCACCAAAGAATCATCCAACAACAACAAAAACCCAGTTACATCTGAGAGCCAACATAAATGTCATAAAGGACATCCCAAGAACATCAAGTTCAGGGATCAAGGAGACTACACCACTGAATCTCACAGGTCTCCCACCATAGAAGTTCAGACTACAAAGACAAGGAGTCAAAGCAGATCAATTTAAGAAGCAGGAGCAAATAAAAGAGTCTCCCCTAAAATAGGGAGACAAAGAAACAACCCCCAATTAAAAGGAAAGGAGGAATCATCAGAAATAGTGCTAAATGAAGTAAAGACAAGTAAACTCTCAGCTACTGAGTTCAAAACAATGGTTATAAGGAAGATCAATGAGCTCAGTGAGAATTGTGAAAACTACAGGGAGGCTACAAGGAACTTACTGTGAATTACATCAGCATGAAAAGGGACATACAAACTATCAATAAGAGCCAGGAGGAAATGAAGAATACAATATCTGAATTGAAGAACATAGTAGAAGCAATCAAAAGCAGGCTACATGAAGCAGAGGTTTGATTCAGTGAGCTAGAGTACAAGGTAGAAAAAGATTCCTAGAAAGACCAAGAAAAGGAAAAAAGACTTTAAAAGAATGAAGAAAGGTTAAGGGAACTGCAGGAAAACACAAAACATAATAAAATCTGTATAATAGGGATACCAGAAGGAGAGGAGCAAGGGATAGAAAACCTGTTTGAAAAAGTAATGATGGAAAATTTCCCTAATTAGATGAGAGAAAAAGTCACACAATTCCAGGAAGCACAAAGGGTCCCAATCAAGATGAACCCCAATAGGCCCGCTCCAAGGCACATCATAATTAAAATGGCAAAATTCAAAGACAAAGAGAAAATCTAAAAGGCAACAAGGGAGAAACAGGAAATTACATACAGGAGAGCTCAGATAAGGATATCAGCTGACTTCTCAACAGAAACACTACAAGCCAGAAGGGAATGGCAAGAAATATTCCAAGTGATGAAAAGCAAAGGCCTGCAACTAAGACTACTCTACCCACATAGGCTCTCATTTAAAATGGAAGGTGAAATAAGGGGTTTCCCAGACAAAAGGCTAAAAGAAAACACCTCCACAGAGCCAACATTTCAACACATGCTAAAGGGACTGCTTTAAGAAGATGAAGAAAAAGAGTGAGAGAAAGAAAAACACAGGTACAAAGGGGGAAATGGCAATGAATAAGTACCTATCAATAATAACCTCAAATGTAAATGGATTAAGTGTTCAATCAGAAGACATAGGGTAGCTGAATGGATAAGAAAATATGACCCACACATGTCACCTACAAAAGAACTACATCAGAACAAAAGACCTACACAGACTGAAAGTGAAAGGTTGGAAAAAAATATTCCAAGCAAATGGACAAGTAAAAAAAAGCTGGGGTAGCAATACTTATATCAGACAAAATAGACTTAAAAAATAAAGGCCATAGAAAGAGACACAGAAGGACACTTCATAATACTCAAGGGAAGAATCCATCAAGAAGTCATAAACATTGTAAACATATGTACACCCAACATGGGAGCACCCAAATATATAAGGAAATCTTGGAGGACTTCAAGATGGTAACAGCAACACAATTATAGTAAGGGATTTTAACACCCCACTGTCAAAAATAGATTGATCTTCCAAACAAAACATCAACAAGGATATTGTGGCACTGAATAACATACTAAATCAAATGGACTTATATATACAGGACATTTCATCCCACAGAAGCAAAATACACATTCTTTTCAAATGTACATGGAACATTTTCAAAGATAGGCCACATGATAGGACACAAAACAAGCCTCAACAAATTCAAGAAAATTAAAATCATATCAAGCATTTTCTCCAACCACAAGGGAATGAAACTGGAAACCAACCTCATGGAAAAAACTCAAAAACATTCATATTCATGGAGACTGAACAGCATAAACAATGTGTGGATTAATAATGAGATCAAGGAAGAAGTCAAAAAGTTTCTGGAAACAAATGAAAATTAACACACAACAGCCTAAAACCTATGGGACAAAGTGAAGGCGGTCCTGAGAGGGAAGTTCATAATGATACAGGCCTACCTTAAAACACAGAAACATTTCAAATAAACCAGCTAATGCTACATCTACAAGAACTGGAGGAACAACAACAAACAAAGCCCAGAGCAAGTAGAAGGATGGAAATGGTTAAGATCAGAACAGAATTAAATGACATAGAGACTAAAAGAGTAATTCAAAAGATCAATAAATCCAGGAGTTTGTTCTTTGAAAAGATAAATAAAATCAATAAGCCTTTACCCTGACTCATCAAGAAAATGAGAAATTACAACTGATACCACAGAAATACAAAGGATTGTAAGGAATTACTATAAACAATTATATTCCAAGAAATTTGAAAACCTGCATTAAATGGACAAATTTACAGGAACATATAATCTTCCAAAACTGAATCAAGAAGAAGTAGCAAGCCTGAACAGACTGATAGCAGCTATGAAATTGAAGCAGTAATCAGAAAACTGTCAACACACAAAAGCCCTGGATCGGACGGTTTCACAGAAAAATTTTACAAAACATTGAAGGAAGAGCTAACTCTTATCCTTCTCAAACTATTCCAAAAAAAAATCTACGAAGAGGGAAGATTCCCAAACTCTTTTTCTGAGTTTGGTATCACTCTAATCCAAAACCAGATAAAGACACAACAAAGAAAGAAAACTACAGATCAATATTGCTGATGAACATAGACACTAAAATCCTCAACAAAATATTGGCAAACTGCATCCAGCAATACATTAAAAAGATCATATATCACCATCAAGTAGGATTCATCCCAGAGATGCAAGGATGGTACAATGTTTGTAAATCAATAAATGTAATACATCACATAAACAAAAGGAAAGACAAAAATTACATGATCATATCAATATATGTGGAAAAAGCATTTGATAAGCTTTTTATGATAAAAACAATGAGCAAAGTGAGACTAGAGGGAGCATACATCAACATAATAAAGGCCATGTATGAGAATCCTACATCCAATATCATACTCAATGGGCAAATACTTAAAGCTTTCCCACTAAGATCAGGAACAAAATGAAGATGTCCACTTTCACCACTTCTATTCAACATAGTATTGGAAGTCCTAGCCATAGCAATCAGACAAGGAAAAGAAATAAAAGGCATCCAAGTTGGAAAGGAGGAAGCAAAACTGTCATTGTTTGCAGATGACATGATAGTGTACATGGAAAATCCTATAGACTCCACCAAAAAACTACTCAACCTCTTAGGCAAAATGAATTTGGCAAAACAGCAGGATACAAAGTCAATATTCAGAAATTGAAGGCATTTTTGTACAACAACAATGAAAAATCAGAAACAGAAATTAGGAAAAAATCCCATTTGCTATAGCTACAAGAAAAATAAAGTATGTAGGAATAAAGCTAACCAAGGAGGTAAAAGACCTGTACTCAGAAAACTACAGAACACTGAAGAAAGAAACTAAGGAAGACACAAATAAATGGAAGCATGTACCATGCTCATGGATTGGAAAAATTAACATCACCAAAATGTCCATACTACCCAAAGCAATTTATAGATTCAACACAATCCCTATTAAAGTACCAATGGCGTATTTCAGAGATATAGAACAAATATTTCAAAAATTTATATGGAACTATAAATGACTGAATAACCTCAGCAACTTTGAGAAAGAAGAACAAAATAAGAGGGATCACAATACCTGATATCAAACTGTATTACAAGGCCACTGCAATCAAAACAGTCTGGTACTGGCATAAGAATAGACAGAATGGAACAGAATGGAGAGCCCAGAAATAAACCCATGTCTCTATGGTCAATTAATATTTGACAAAGGGGGCAGGGGCATAAAAATGGAGTAAAAATGGCCTCTTCAACAAACGGTGTTGGGAGATCTGGACAGCTACGTGCAAAAAAATGAAACTTGACCACCACCTTACACCATACACAAAAATAAACTCAAGGTGGATAAAAGACTTAAATATAAGTTGTGCTACCATAAGAGTCCTAGAGGAGAACTTAGGCAGGAAAATTTCAGATATTCCACATAGCAATATTTTCACCAATATGTCCCCTAGAGCAAGGGATGTAAAGGAAAGAAAAAACAAATGGGACTACATCAATTTAAAAAGCTTCTGCCTGGCTAAAGAAAATATCACCAAAATGAAAAGGGAACCAACCTTATGGGAAGATATGTTTGACAGTGATACCTTGGACAAGAGTTTAATCTCCAAAATATATAAAGAACTCACACAACTCCACACCGGAAGACAAATAATCCAATTAAAAAATGGGCAAAGGACCTAAACAGACACTTCTCTAAGGAAGACATACAGAGGGCCCACAGACATGTGAGCCCTCTGTTCACATGTTCAGCATCACTAGCCACCAGAGACATACAAATTAAAACCTCAATGACATAGCACTTCACACTGTTCAGAATGACCATTCTGATGATTTGTCATCAGAATGACAAATCAACAAACAACAAGAGCAGGCAAGATTGTGAAGAAAAGAGAACCCTAGTTCACTGTTGGTGGGAATGCAGAGTGGTACAGCCACTGTGGAAAACAGTATGGAATTTCCTCAAAAAATTAAAAATCAAACTGCCTTTGGACCCACAACTCCACTGCTGGGATTATACCCTAAGAATCCTGAAGCACCGATTCAAAAGAACCTATGCACCCAGTGTTCATAGCAGCATTATTTACAATAGCCAAGTGCTGGGAACAGCCTAAGTGCCCATCAATAAATGAGTAGATCAAAAAACGGTGGTGCATTTACACAATGGGATACTACACAGCAGAAAGAAAGAAGGAATTCTTATCTTTTGGGACAGCATGGATGGAACTAGAGAGCATTATGCTAAGGGAAATAAGCCAGGTGGTGAAAGACATGTGATCTCACATATAAGTGGAACCTAGTCAGCAGAACAAACAAGTGAGCAAAATAGAACCAGAGACATAGAAATAACAAACAAACTGACAGTGACAAGGAGGGAGTGGGATAACAGGGGAAAGAAGGAGAAGGGTCAAGTCAAGGAAACATATAAAGGACTCATGGACAAAGACAACAGGGTTGGGGATGAGGATTCAATGTGGGAGGTGGTGGTGAGTACCGCAAGAGAGAGTAATGGGGGAAAAATAGGGACAACTTAATTGAATGACAATAATAAAAGAAAAATAAATAAATAAAATGTCTTCAGAATGAAATATAAAGTATTTTACATAATAATGATGTTGGATATTAGTGTAAAATTATACATAAATTATGTAATATCTAGGTACCGCTGGAGCATTGTGTTATGTTTATAACAAGGATAGATATTCATATTTATGTCATTCTCATCTAAATATTTAATTGTAAAATATCCTGGAAATTCCTGAAACCACAGACAATCTTTGTTATACAGATAAGTTTCCAACAAAAGGTTAATAGTCTGTTTTTGTCTTCAAACAGTAATTATAATTAGCCAATTACTTCATTAATGGAGAACTCATAAAGACCTTTGAACTTATCATTTGTGAATTATATTAAGATGCAAGACACTTGGCAGTACTGAGATTAGTGTCAGGTTAACTTTCTAACTATATTTCAATGAATTTCATTAACAGAACTCTCTCTGCACAATAGAAATATTTTATTAAATACATAAAGAATTGAAAAATTCCTACTCATATTTTAAAACTTAATATGCATTTCTGTGCTTTTAATAAAACCACCAACTCCCACTCAGAAACACTGACTCTAGATCTGTGAAACATTGACTTGTATTTTCTTCAAGTGGTTATCTTTATTCATTTTCCATAACCAAACATCCTCTTGTCTAATGCATTTCAGAAAATATTAACCCAAGGAGCCCAGACATTTTTGTAATTCCCAAAGTTTTCCTAAAATGTTTTGAAAATAACTTATCTAAAATGACAGCTGCTTTTATTAATAAAAATAGAAAGTGCCATTTCTAAAAGACCTATGTACAATTACAATAGTTATACTTTATTTATTGTGCACAATATCCCTCTTAGCATTCAATAGTTTTATTATGGCAGCCATCTCTGTTACTCATGATGGATGCAAACAGAAATCTGAACGGCAATTTTATGTCGTTGGGCATCATTCTCTTCTGGCATTATATGTTACGCTGAATAAGCACATCCTTCACCTGCTTCTGAAGTTTTACAGAATATTTTCACAAGTTGGAAATTTAGTTATTTTATTATTACTGATAATATTTTATGTAATATTCATTGGCTTTGTTCACTTGTGGCTGAGCTAAAGGTTTGGCCACCGCATTCTTTTCCAGCAATATGCACCTTCTCTAGTTTGAACAAAATTGCATGGAAAAGAAATTCATATTCAATAACACTTATTTCCTTTAAACAAATCCTCGAGTTTGGGGGCTCTGCAGCTTTGTGTATTTCTCCCCAGTTTCCTCCCCTCATCACTACCATTATTTGCTACCAGGATTCCACCTCTCTTGCTCCCTAACACTTTCTTGCCTGTGTATAATCCTCTGGCCGGGGCATCTAAACTGACAACTCACTATCCTGATAAGCTCCCTGTTAGAGATGTTAGAGATGCTAATGAGGACAGAGAGCTTATAAACCTTTCTTCGCAAGTGTCGGCCATGTATCTTAAGAGGGGGAGAGTTTTTTGTTTGTTAGTTTTTCTGATTGGGAAATATTGCATTTAAGGACCAGTAATTGAACTAGTAGGGGGACATATTTGGAGGCAAGAGAGCTTCAGGTTACTCCGGAAATCACCAGTATTTGCTACCCTTCTGTTCTGCAAAACAAAAGCTACAAAAACAAAAAAACCAAAAGCTTCTTAATATATGAGGGGAAATCCTTATTGTCATCCTATCCCAATTGTGTAAGTTTGGATTAAAAGTACACTTTCAACACCAGTAAATGGGAACTGATTCCAGTGTGAGTCATCTCTAAATGGTCACCAATTTCTCCCATTCGCTAGCTCTGTGAAGACATATTTAAGATACACAAAGACTCATTTGCCCTGAAATACACTCTGGCAATAGACAGTCTTGTGGGAGAGGGGGATGGACACTAATTCCAATTGGTTGCCATATTCAGTTTCCTGATGTAAAAAAAATGTGTCCTCTTTAGCTAATTTTTAAATCCTTTTTGGAAACTATTTGGCTAATTGAAGTCTGACTAAGTCAGTGAGATAACATGTGAAAGAAGCAAACTGTGAGGCTCATTTTACATGCTCTGTGAAATACTGCTTTTATTTCCCACTTCCATCTCTAATGCCAGACAACCCTCAAACTTCACTCTAAAGTAGTTCTTGGCAACTTAGAGTCCAACTTCTTTGATAATCAGATGATTACTATAAGATTTCTCCCTCAGAATATCCCGTACACGTAACATTTGGCATTTGATTTCAGTACATTCACACATTCCTTAAACCCTCTCTGATGCCAGCATAAATCCTAGTTTCAGCACTACTGGTAAAGAATAGCCTTCTGAATTATGAAATTATGATAAAAGGCTTGTTTCAGACTCTAGGAAGTTTTGAATGTTTTGATGAGAACCCCCATGCCACCCCCAAAAATGCCAGTTTAATTTAATTTTGTAGTGAGCAAGATAGTAAATATAGGGAGAGAGAAACAGTACAATAAAATTAAGGAATTTGAAACTAACTCTTGATGAATAAACTTCTTTAAATATAGGAAGGACCTGATAATTCAATTATTGAGTTTTCTGTGGTGAGATTTTTTGACTGACAGAAGACTCAAGGAGTCCTTCATATGTTCTAGTCAGCTAACATGAATACAGTGTGTTCTTACATGGCAGCAGGCAAGTCGTTATGTGGGTTTCTTTTTTTCTTTTTCTTGAGCACTACTAATTGTGGATTCCACTGAGAGGCAACACAGTTCTGTTAAGGACATCTATCTAAGACAAGGGCATAAGCATTTCCTTTAAAATGCCAATCTAAGTTTGCAATAGTTAAGGATAAATTTATTTCTCAAACTTTTTCAAATATTTCAAGTAACTCCAATCACAAATATAGCTTATATTTTTAGTTATCTTATAGAAACATTTTATATTGTTTCTTTTACAAACTTAATGATCATAGTTATGAATAAAATTATATACCTTTTACAATGATTTTAAGTTGGAAATGTACATGAACATAGATCTATTTGCAGGTAAATCACTGGCATTGGTTGAAGGTGAGTAGTGAATTACTGTTTTAATCATAAGCTTTTTGCAGCAGACGTATGCAAAGATTGTGTTCTTCTAGAATATTCACAATTAGTTCTCCCTTACCAAGTTTTCAGATTCAGAATTCTCCAAAGATTAATGAGTCTTGTTTACCATTCAATCAGATCCTAACCTCTGGACTTCCTCCTCCCCAGAGTAGATTCAGGAAACTCTGAAAGGACTATCAGTTTAAGATTTAATTTCATGGGATGTCTTTCAGGTGTGACCCTGGATTTTCCGGCCCAGCTTGTGAGATGGCATCCCAGACATTCCCAATGTTTATTTCTGAAAGCTTTGGCAGTTCCAGGCTCTCCTCTTACCATAACTTTTACTCTATCCGTGGTGCTGAAGTCAGCTTTGGCTGTGGTGTGTTGGCCAGTGGTAAGGCCCTGGTTTTCAACAAAGATGGGAGGCGTCAGCTAATTACATCTTTCCTTGACAGCTCACAATCCAGGTGAGTGAAGGCAAGGTGGAATACATACTGAAATCAGATAATAATGATTGAATTTAGATCTATTAATTTTCTTTTTTCTTTTCTTTTTTTTTCATGATATATACATATTCCCATTTTTAACCAGGATGAGAGGGAGCTTATAGTTTATAGAGTGTTAATGTGTCCTAATTTTTAATAAATTAAAAAGCTCCCTGATGACTTTAAGATACTAATGACTGACTAGAGTTTTAAAAATATGAAATGTTAGCATCAAAACTGTGTTCTCAAGCCAAGGGCTAATTAATTATTTATGTAGTTTTATTTATTTGACAGCTTGCAGAGGCTGATTAGATTTACCCTACATCTTCCCTACTCCCAGCACCTAATAAATAATGCAGTAAAGGAATGATTGGCATTTTAAGTGTACATACGTAAGTCATAGTATACAAATATGTGTAAATATATAGTTATATTTGTATGGATGCATCTGTATGTTAAAGAGGTGCATTGACCACATCTTCTACACGTATTCATACACCTCACAGTGAAATTATTTACATTTTATAAAAGAGGGATTGGTGGAGATCTACAGCTTTTGGGTAGTTCATTTAAACTTGTTTGAATTTCTTTAAAAAACAAAATTAACAGTATGATTTAAAATGTTTATGCACACACTAATTATAGACAATTCATGTCTAGGTTTCTCCAGTTCACATTGAGGCTGGGAAGCAAGTCTGTTCTGAGCACGTGCAGAGCCCCTGACCAGCCTGGAGAAGGAGTTTTATTGCATTATTCTTATGATAATGGCATAACTTGGAAACTCTTGGAGCACTATTCATATCTCAACTATCATGAGCCCAGGTATGTTGGAAATCATTTGGAAAATGGTTAGAATGGTATCTCTTTCCTGGGGAAATTCAAATGGTGTAAGATTCCAGATATTTTTCCATTGAAAGTTGGTGAAGACAAAGATTGATGTGTCTTGCAATGAAAAATTAGCAAGCCATATTATTCTAATCCATTTGCTTTATTGACTTATGATAATTTGAAGAAGTTTAGTTTCATATTTTGAAATGTGCATGTAAGGAAATACTTTTTAAAGATTTTATTTATTTATTTTTAGAGAGAGGAGTGTGGACGGAGAGAGAGAGGGAAAGAAACATCAATCAATTGCGTCTCATGCACCCCCAACTTGGGGACCTGGCCCACAACCCAGGCATGTGCCCTGACTGGGAATCATCCAGTGACCTTTCAGTTCACAGGCTGGCGCTCAATACACTGAGCCACACCAGCCAGGGCAGGAAATATTTTGATGCCTAGGAAAGATAAAAATACTTATTACTATTTTTCTTATCTAACTATAGTGCAAACTCTTAGATGTGATTTTAATATAATAGTAAATTATAACTGCTATTACTGAATATTTTAGCAGTATAGTATTATAATATGTTATAATAAGTTATATGAGATAGTAACTTATAAAATCTGATAATTAATAAAGTTTTCATGAAATAATTAAGTAATGAATACAAAGAAATTTTTCTAGCATATATAGAGTCCCTGGCAAAGGTGGAGTGTGAGGATATATTTCAAGTCCTTTATTCAGGCCCCTTCTATTTTTCTTTAGCTTACTTATTTCATAATCTATAGTCACAGTCATGAGATTTAAGTTTCACTTAAAGCAGGGCTACCCTTCAATGTCGGCAGAGTAGTAATCACAAACAATGGTATAATTTCAGAAGTATCCAAAGCATCCTTACCCCTTTTAGAACATTATTGATCTGCTCACTGAAAATCCTTTAAAATATCAAGAAAAGAGGAGACTGGAAAAGTGAAAATACCATTGGAGGAGTTAACATTGTGGCTAACATTCCCAGTCTGATGTAAAGAACTAACGCTACTTGCCTTCCTGGAAGTACCTGTTGATCATGGGGACATGTGAAGACTGAGGGCTTTGGGTGCTGAGGTTTGCGTTGGCACCATGGCAGACAGGCAGGGGCACTGCTGATAGACTTGACACAGCTTAGCATTTTTCCTGACGCTGTCCCTGGATTTAAGTATTTACAAATTGATGAGAACTGTCATTTTCACAGAAAATAATGTAACAGATTATAGTTAACAACTATTATGAGTTATAAACACTATACTTTATCAGATTTTAAGAACACACCAGATGTATGGAGTATTTTTCCTTAAAGGTAAATGTAAGGCTAAACTCAACTTTCTCACTCAATAGAGACATATGAATCCTAAAGAAATGTTTCATAGGCTCTCGATAATGAACATTAAAAGAAAATGAAAGAAAAATAAAGGTGATAATAATAATGATGAAAACATGAAGAAAATATCCCCATCCTAAGTTAACTGGGTCTAAGACACAATTTCTTCTAACAAGGATGGATAGCTCCAAAATTCAGTAATCAGTCTATCTCATGATACTTAATTAATTTTTGTTGATATGAAAAATAATTACACATTTAACGTGGTATTAGAAAGGTGTGTTTAATCTTGCCTGCCATTTGACAATAACATTTTTCTTCTAAGCAGGATCAAAGTGGCTTTTCAGCTTTAGGTATGTGCATAGCTTGAAAGATTAAGATCAGAGTGCAGATTTTTTTCTTTAAAGAAGTGGGAATAACACTTTCATTTTCTATATATGTACCTCTGCCCCTGATAATCTTCTGCCCTCCCTATCTCTTACAGATATTAATAAAAAGTGATTGACAAAAGTGGGATTTGATATATTCTACATACTAAATTATATTTTATATGATAAATAATATAAACCATGTAAATTCTTTATAGGAGAGCTAAATATATCTTGATGCCTTTAGCCATTTGCTGTATTTTCTTCAGCATAAAGTTCTGCCTGTAATTGCTATGAATTCCATATTGTTCCTTTCTGTCACGGTTGTTTAAAAATGAACTGTGATCCATAAATTAGATATGCTAATTGGCTAGCCATTATTTTCTTCTAGCCAGTTTCTAATAATTTGCTTGCCTATGATTCAATCAGTAAATAAAAGAACTCTATGTGCTTCTTATTTATAAAGTTTGAAGTCTGTGAATATATTTAAGTTAATCTTTTAATTCAAACTGATTAAAATGTCATGAAGTAATTGGTATTTCTATTAATATAAAACTTTGTATCACTGATGAGACTAAAATTATTCTAGATTTTTCTTAATTATAGGGGATTTTTATTTTCTAAAATTATTATGAAGCCTAATTATGTTTTATTTTTGTTTTGATTATTGTGTTTGATAACAAGAAGTATATGAGTTTAGTACCTACCTTAAAAAGGAAGGTTGATACAGACAGTTGACCTAAGACCCTGGGTTCTCGTCTAGGGATTTTCTTAGCATTGGTTCCCTAGCTATTCTAACCAGCCACTGTAATATGCATAGAGTGGTGAAAGAAAACTGCCACTCCGCCTCAAGACATGGAGTGAAGGTCAGGAGCACAGGCTTGACAGCCATGCTGCTAAAGTCTAGATCCTGGCACTGTCACTGAAAAGCTGCCTTCATATTTTTAAAATCTCTAAAAGGGGGCACTCATAATAGTAGTTCATTCATGCAGCAAGAATTTGTTATTTGTTAAGTTATTGTGTGCCAGGTACTGTTCTAGGTGCTAAGACAGAATAGTGAGAAACTGAAAAAAGTCTCTGGCTTTGCCATAAGGATATTATCCCAGTTTCACAGATGAAGATGCTGAAGCACACAGATGTTAAGTACCTTCCTTGCAGCTGCAAAGTTATTAACCATTAGGTGTCAGAGCAGGGACTCTACCCAAGAGTCTGGTTACAGACCCACAGTCTTAATATCTCTGCCAGGGAAAATATTGGTATTTTCAATTACTGTTGTCATATGTATGTATGCACTTTATTTTCCTATAAAGTCACCCAAGAAATTCTACTTTTCAATTATTTTTAAAAATTATATTTTAACCAGACAAAATAGTTACTGCTCTTATCAATATAAAGGAAAATTATAATTTTTAATAATGATAAATTAAATTATTAAATGAATGTATATTTCCATTGTTGAGCCAATTTAAGTATAGTTTGTTTTATTCTATATGTTTGATGTTAATATTAATAATATGCTCATTTAATATTTAATAAACAAGTTAATATTTAGAAAAATTAAGGTGAAAATTATTAAAATACTTAAATAAATTTTACTCTTTTAACAAATTCACATTGGTAAACAATTCAGCAGACATGAAAAGTATTTAAAAACCATAAACATATTATAGCTATGTTCTCAAGCTAAAAATTGAGAACTGTTTTTTAATTTATATTTTTCTATTTGAATATTGATATCTTTATTATTTATAAAGTATGTTTTCTCATATTGCAAAAAGTTCTATTAGTTTCTTACTAGTAGTTTGTATAATCAATGGTAATAGTCATGTTATTATATCCATATTTTCATGTACAAATTATTTAAAGAGAAAATAAATATTTTAATAACTTTCAGTGTATAAAAATTATATTTCCAAATATGATTTAACATTTCTTTACACAATAACTAAAGATAATATAATGCAAATATTAAAATTAATGTAATTTCTTAGTAAATCATCCTTAGACATTACACTTTTAAAATAATTTATTTCTAAACTATCCAACTAGTCACCTGTCTTGAGAGTTTTTCCTTGCTCACTAGAAAAAGATTCAGCCCCTTCAGTGTGCATTTACTGCAAACACCTCTCCTGGTCTTTAATTGCATACTGATGGAGACAAATGTTGCATTTGTTATTTGCTTCACATCTAACCTTGTGTATGGGTGTGAGCAGCATGCTACTGTGATTTATGGAGCTTTCAAGCAGATGTCATTGCAGTGACAATTAATGTATGGTTTCTGCTGCTGTGTACAATAATTGCTCTGGGGAATTAGATATTATTCTTAATTTTCTTCCCCATTTGTCAGATAAAGGTTTGTTGTCATAGTTGCATGACACAGCAAGTGACCTTGCACACTATGCTAAACTCATGGGAATAAGGAAGGGCCACGATTCCAACTAGCCCCAAACTCTAATTTGTGTAACAAGCTGCCAAAGATCCTTTACCAGACCGACACAAATCCTACCACTTTGAGAACTGTATTTTACTGAGTTAGCTTTTCTGAGAGCAGATGAGGGAAAGCAAAGTCACATTTTTAGATGTGTTTGGAAGACTTTGTTGGAGTCAAACAGGAAATTGGAAATCTCAGAAGAATGTAATAGTGGGAGAACTACTTTTTTAAGTACTATAGAGCAGAAGAAAACCCTGCTGTAACTGTATTTTAAGATGTCAAAGTAATCTGAATTTCTATTTTTTTCTCCTTTAGAATAATCTCCGTAGAATTACCAGATGACGCAAGACAGTTTGGGATTCAGTTCAGGTGGTGGCAACCATACCATTCTTCCCAGGGAGAAGATGTATGGGCCATTGATGAGATCATCATGACATCCATCCTTTTCAACAGCATTAGCCTTGACTTTACCAATCTTGTGGAGGTCACTCAGTCTCTGGGATTCTACCTTGGAAATGTACAGCCTTACTGTGGCCATGACTGGACCCTGTGGTAAGGATTTTATCTTCCTTGTTGTTGTTACAGTTTGCACTGAGGATTAGAACACAAGTAGGATCTTCCAGTGCATTGAGCACTTAGTCACTTGTTGACAAATATTTACTGCACATGAACCATTTGAAAAGTTGTTATTATGTCTACAAGTATGGTATCTTGGGAAGGAAGACTAAAAAAAATACTGATAGATTTAAATAAATACAAAATTTCACCATATTTTTAATCTAATTTTTATTTACTACCATTACATATAAAAACTCTACCCAAAAAGTATTAATAACTAAAGTGAATAACATATGCTCCCTTCAGGGAGACCCTCCATGGTCATAGTGAAATGTGGAATCACTAATGCTATTTTAGTGAAATAATAACTAGTGCTCTTTTCTAATAATTAATTCTGTTTTGATGCTGTTTTACATAAAGTCCACGAAGTTCTTCCATCCCTAACTTGTTGATGAGGATCTCCTTTTTAATCCATTGTTCAGCAGTTTTGGATCAGTGACTCAGCTAGCTAATGTCAGTGGGGTTGCAAGATTTTGGGATATCCCCATCGAGATACTTTCCATTCTGAGATATTTTCCCCACTGTGGCCATATGCAAACTTAATTATACATTGAACAAACTTACTTGTATAATACATTAAGCAGTAAATAAATAATTTAATACTATGATTAGTACTTCAAGAACAGCATTGGGATGCCACAATAGTGATTGAGTCGGGGGTTGGCCACTTTAAGTAGAGAGGAAGAAGCTATCTTCAGATAGTTCAAATAGTGGATATGATACATTCCACTGATTGGAAAGTGAAAGAACAAGGAAGTCCCAGCCACATGAAGATCTGAAGGGACAGCAATCCAACAATAGGAAACTTTGTGGTCAAAAACTCCCCAAAACAAGAGTGGTCATGGCATGTTCAAGGGCCAGGAAGGACACCAGTTGTGATGGAGCCCAGGTAGCAAATGTCAGGAAGAGAAGCCAAGAGATGTGCAGAGGCCAGATCATGTAGGGCCCTCTAGGCTCAGCAATCCTGGATTAAAACTCAAGTCTGCATAAATTTAAAACCCATAGCCTTCACCACTGTGCATACTGCCCCCATCTCTGGATTTCTTTAGGACTTTGAATATGATTGAGGAATAATTTTCTAAGAGACTTTTATTTTCTATTGAGTCATGGTCAAACCAATTTAATTTCTCCAGATGAATCTTGCCAAAAGCTATTCTTGTCTCCAGAGAGCATATCATAAGTGACCCATCAGTGATCTTATCATAATTAGAGGTAAATTTTACACACCATTGCACAGAAAATTACCTTTGATGGGAATTGTGCACGACAGTCACATCTCACACACAGCAGGCTAAAAGTCTAGCATCAGGATGACAGCTAATGGAATGGAAGTAAAGCTGATCACTTTTGCTACAAGCACTGTCAAACTAGCTACAATGAAATTTCTATATAACAAAGTATGTTTTCTCTACTTGATAGCCTCAGATGCTTCTTTTCATGGATATTCTCTCTTAGTCCTGGAGCCTTCAAAGAAAATAAAGGGGTGAATCAAAGAATATACAAAGATATAAACCAAAATAAGATTTTTTTTGGAATTTTGTGATTGAAATTTTGAGCTGACCTGGATTAATAGTAATCAAATTGGTCATATACCATAAACCGTATCCCTTCAAATTATGTAGTTGTTTTTTTCAGCACTTTTAATACAACAAAGAATCATGTCATGAATGGAAGTCCTGTGTCATGTTTATTTTCAAAAACAGTTAACATCTGCTTGAATAAACTCCAAAGTTGCTGAGCATTTTAATTTAACACTTGGGCTGAATGCATGGTAACAGCAATTTAATTTCTGCGCTTTGATAAAAAACCCTTTCCTTTCACATAGTCTGATGAATATTCTTAACCCACCACCGCTTTAATTGGTGGAGATACACTTACTTTGTGAAAGTACAATCACAATAATTACAGAAAACTATCTGAAAATATAAATAACTGTACAACCCCCATGGGTACCTTGAGCAGCACAATAGGAGTTTTATTAACAACCACATGTGAGCAATCAGATTTGACTTTCTGATCTTCTCTGAAATGAAAAGGAATTGTCCTGGTTATGAAACAACAGAGAGAGCACTCTGGCAGTGGTAATGAGACTAGAGAAAGACACTAACTGCTTTAATAAGGACATGGGCATTGCACCCAATGGGCATTGTCAGCTCAGCAGATATAGGAAAGTAGAGGTATAAGAGGAGCACAGCTGCAAAGTGGGTGGCCCAAGTCAGAGGAAGTGGACAAATGACTATGTGTTCAGGATATTCAAAAAGTATATGTCCATATTTCATGGGGCATCTATAAGCATGGACAGGGAAAAATAATTTGTATATTTTATGAGAAGCAAGAGTCACCCAGGCAAAATAAAAATCTTAAATGCTGTTTATTTCATAATATAAATTAAATACAGTTCGCTTGCAATAAGAGATAGAAAATAGTACTGTGACTCTATTAACAAATAAAGAAAACCAATAATTTAGTGTTATATAATAGTTATATAATAACACAGCAGAACTAAATAATGAGTGGAAAAGTGTTTGAAGATAGACAGGAGGGTCTATGACCTAGGCACTACTAGGTTATAAGAACCGTGGGGAGTCAATAATATGTAGTAATGGATAACACAAAAAGATTTCTGGTTGCTCTGGAGAAAACCTTCAGAGCTCATGCTTGCATAGACCTAACATGCACCAGTGGGAACTTGCAGGCCCACAGGAAGATCTAATACACATTTAGCAAGCAACAGGCCAAACATTTTTTCATGACGGTCTACCTTACCTTCTGCTACTTTTTGGTTAATTTTTAAAATAGGAATGTGTGTTTGAAGGCGTTAAGAGTCAAGAGTCTTTACAACATGCAAATCTTTATTGCTCTGCACTATTCTTATGAAACTAGTCAAGGAATTTGCCTGATAATAATATAAGGGATATGTCATTGGTAAACAGGTTGGGTTAGTGACCAGCTGAAATTTTAAACAATCCTGATCCCTTAGGTTCCAGAAAAACAAATTCCTGACTATCTCTTTATAAGATGAACCTACCTGTAGAAAAAAAATATCCAAGTAAATTTAAGATTTTTCATCTATAACTTACATAGAAATTTTGTTGTTTTAAATAATTTATAAGTAAACCTAGACTATTCTTGGGATTTTATTTTTACAAGGACTCTTAAAAAAACAGTAAGTCAACTTAAATTGTGCTGCTATAGGATGTCAGTTGGGGTGAGCTGGCTCCCAAAAGCCATTTCAGCTACTGTTTCTCAATAGGTGATCATTCTAGGAAGCTTAGCAGATGAGTAATGTACCTATATTGAGTGACAAACTGAAAAGTCACTTACTATTATTTTCAACAACTATTAAAAGAGTATTTTCATTGTGTAAATGTACCATATGCAGCAGAAAGAAAAAAAAGAGCTCTTACCCTTCGCAACAGCATGGATGGAACTGGAGAGCATTATGCTAAGTGAAATAAGCCAGGCAGTGAAAGACAAATACCATATGATCTCACCTATAAGTGGAACCTAATCAAAAAAACAAGCAAGCAAGCAAAATATAACCAGAGACATTGAAATAAAGAACAAACTGACAGTAACCAGAGGGGAAATAGGAGGGGATAAATGGGGGGCTGGGAGGAAAGGTCATCAAGGAACATTTATAAAGGACACATGGACAAAGCTAAAGGGGAATAGGATTGAGGGTGGGAGGTGGGGATGGCGGGGGTGGGTGGGAGTGGTGGGGGGAAAATGGAGACAATTGTACTTGAACAACAGCAAAAAAAGAGAGATAAATAATTTTTTTAAAGTTTTTTCAGTATCCAGTCCTTTATAAAATTGGAAATACAATGGAATAACCCCAAATAGGTTGATAAATGACTTTCTAAAATAGAGCCTATTTATTAGGCTTTTTCATCATGAGGATTTTATCACCTGAAATTCTTTATTCATTTATAAACTAATTTATATATCAAACTGTTTATTAATTTCACTATAGGTACTATTTGTGCTGGAGGTGTAGCAGTTGGTGTTAGATGAAGATAGAAAAGTCTTTTGTGGAGGTTACATTCTAGCAGGGAATAACAACAGTAAACAAGTAAGGAAATTCATAATAATATTTCAGGCTTTGGTAAGTGCTGTGAAGATAAGGGAATGGAGTGTTGGGTGGCAGAAGTCGAGTGAGACTATTTTTGGTAAGATGGTCAGGGAAGCCCTCCTGGGAGGCATAAGTGTAAAGACCAGAATGGTGATAGCCAACCAGGTAAAAGTGTGCAAGGGAAGTATTGCGGGCAGAGAGAACAGCAAGAACAAAGACCCTGAGGTAAGCAATGAACATTGTTATGTTAGGGCCTTATAGAGCAACATAAAGATTTTGGATCTTATTCTAAGTGCTATGAGACCCCAGTGGATAATTTGGAACAAAGGAGTGATGTGATCACACATATTTTAAGAGTAATTTTAGCTGCTATGTAGAGAACAGATGGTAGAAGGTAATGGGAGATGCAGTAGAAAGAGCTCAGCTCAGAGGCTAGTGGTGCCACCTGCATGTGCTTGTAATGGTGCTAGGAATAGGATGATGGCAGTGGAGAAATAGGCTACTTAAAGATATATATTGGTGGACAAAGTCTTAGGTCTTCCAAATGAATGGATAAAAATGGCTATGTTCTAAGATGAATAGCCTGCTGATATCCAGACAGTTGACTTTTGAGTCATTTATTTCTCCAAAGTTATATTTCCCTAAAATCTCCCTTTGAACTAAGTAGCTAAGTGATATCTCAGAAGTAAGAGAACATACCATTAAGCAAATCAATAAGAGGAATCCACGTTTCACTATTTAGAGTCATGGTATGTGGTATGTGTGGCTGAGACAGTTACTTTCTATGGAGAGTAATCCACAAAATCTCCATGGCAGGCCATGAGTCATCTGGCCTGGTTGGCCTCTCTTGCCTCCTGCCTTTTATGCAGTCTACTCCAACCACATTGGTCTTCCTTCTCACTACTCCAACAAGCCAAGTTTTTTCCTCTGTCAGTACCTTTGCATTCACTATGCTTCTTCCTAGAAAGTCCTTTCAGTAGTCATTTTGGGAAAGTGCCAGGGCATATAAGCTTTCCAGGAGACTGGAAAAATCCAAGGACTAGAAAAATGAATACTGTCTCAAAAATCATAAGAAAATTGCAAAAGTAAAATTAATAAATGATAATTTGATATTTATAAAACATAATCAGCTTCAATAATTGCTAAATCTAAATATTCACAAATTTTATGTTATTGAAAAGAATTTTTGGAGTATGCTGAGGAATCACAGCCAAATGTATAATATATGCATTACTAGAAACCAAATAAAATTTAAAGACAATATTATAAGATCCACTTGAAAGTTTTTGCAACAAAAAGTACATATTTAATGTGGGATGTGAGTGCATTTCAATATGTTTGCTATGATGTATTGTTACAGAACAGACCGAGGGTGGGGGCCGAATGATATACTATTACCGAATGGACCCACCCTTGTGCTCCAGGGGTCCCCACCCTGTACTAGGTTCACCTTGCCCACCACCAGGGAAAATGTCTCTCAATGCCAGAGATTGGTAAAAAGGAAAGGGATTATTTATTTAAAAAGTTATACAGACTTAGAGTAATGACTTAATATCTTCATTAAAAATACTAAAGTCTTTAGAATACCCACAGATGCACAGTCCTTCCTTCTCCCCTTTGCCCAGTCCAGGGTACCATCTCAGGAAAAGCAGTAGAAGTCCATGGTTCAGGCAGCTGTGTCACTGCCATGATCTCCAGTTAATCCAAAACCATGTGGCACCTTCTCATGGCCCACCAGCAAGACTCCTTTCACCCCTTTTCTTCCAGGCAAAGTCTCTCCTGCTTCCTAAGGCATGTGGCAAAAAGGGAGCACCCTAAAGCTGCACAATCCCAACTTTCGCCAAACCTGCGTGGCCCCAAAAATCCCCAGCATGGCTGCCTCGTCTGGGTTTAAATCCCATTTCCATCTTCCTCTGCAGCACCATTTCCAACTCCTCCCACAATCAGTTACACCTGCCAGCATTCCCATATTCTTCCAGCTTTACTGGGCTGCCATAGTAAGTCCAGGCAGGCGTGGCTCCATGGTGTGGAGCCAACCTTCTCCAAGCTTTCGCACAGGCGCTATAACCAGGGGGAGTTGCCTCCTAGTTGCATCATGGGTTGAAGTCACTCCCATCCCCCTGGCTCAAAGCATGGGCACAGCTATTTAACATATCTGTGAAACCAGTTAGAGGTTATAGATATGTTAAATGACCATTCTAGAGGTTAGCTGCAAAACGGTTGTTATTCAAAACGGCTCTCAATGGCCCTGCTTCATGCGTCCCATCCCCTAGCTCAGACTTGTGGGGGTGAAGATATCCTATAATTTTTTTTCTAATATTTCCTGGATACCCTGAGTTCTGGACCCTATTACAAATCCCAGTTGGCTCCCTGCCTTGGCTGCACCCTGTTACAGTATGAATAGAGTTCCTAAAATTAAAAGTATCAAGGTCCTATAAAAGGACTTTAAATGGCCCTGCTTGAGTATGTGCCAAAAAAATAAACATGACTGCACATAGTTAGAAGGATAAAGAAAAAGAGAATTTCAAAGATTCCTCAAGGTTTTTCTCTCACCTCACCTCTTCCCTCCATGCTAAACATTTCAGTCAGGGCTACCAGGCCTAACTACATGGCCTAGTGAGGAGTAAGACAACAGGAGTATGTTGAAAAGGCAAGTTCTAATTATATATAGTGTAAATGTGGTCTGAGCAAGTCTATGTCAACCACAGTTGATTCTGGAATTAATATGGATGCAAAGTAAGAATAACAGGAGTAAGGAGGTTCTGGAAAACCAAAAATCTGAGATGATCTGAAGTTTTTACAGAAACAACTAAAGCTCTGCTGATTCTTCTCCTCCTAAGTAACAGGCAAGTATTGTTCGTGAAAGGGCCCCGACAACTTAACTACTCACTCACACCCACAGGTTCCTGACAAGAGACTGGCAGGCTCCACAGAGTTGAAAGAAGTTATTTTCCCCTGGGTCCTTACACTCTGCACTCTCTGACAGTAGGTCCCCTCTGTGCCCTGCAGACTTCCTTTTCCCTTCATCTCTCCTTGGCGACCACAGGCCTGACTGCTTTGTGCCAACTCCCCACTCAGACTTTTACCCAGCAGAGTTTACCCTTTAAAAATATATATATAGTTTACTCCAGCTACTGAACATTTCCTTAAAATGTTGTTAAGTGGGCAAATGAAGATTCAACTGAAACTCGAGAGGAGTCTTTTAAATAGTCATGTCTTGCCAACAAATTTTTACAAACTTAATAAAGTTTTTGATGAAGTTATTGGAATTAGCTGCTGGCATCAAGACTTCAGGAGAATTGGGCTATTTCCACAGGAGACAAAGGCTGGTGGCAGCTGCAGGTTCACATATGGGCTCCTAACGAAGGATGGAAGAGCCAGGAGTCTGGTCCGCCCACCTGACCTGATAGCCGCTTAAGAAAGAGAAGACAGTGCTCATTTTGGGACATGGCCATTGTGTACTAACAGCCTGAGTCTCTAACTTAGGGGACAGATTACACCAAATTCTATCTCTCACATGTGGAGTTATCTGACCCATCAGAGAAAACTGCTAAGTGCCCAATTTTATGATGAGTTTTGTTTGCAAAGAGGCTGCATTCTGTCAAAGCTGAATCAACAGCAGCCAAGCAGCTCAACTTATGCTTCTTAATCACCTAAGAGTTTATCTACCTTAAAGTAAGATTCTATTCCTGACTTGAAGAATTATGTATAAATTTCTAAACTGAGAAAATGGAAATGAGAATGAAGAACCTAAAAACATAAACTATGTACTTTAACTAGTAATGGCAAAGATAAGCAAAATGAAGCAGGTGCTGGGGACAAACATATAAAAGGAACCTAAAATACATGTCAACTAGGACATGTATTCCAAAATACCTTCAATTGCCAACTCAACAAAGACTAGTCTAGCACTTAGAAATCCATAAGGACTTTTTAAATGAAGCATTGAATAAATACATGACAAAGCAATATGTGCAGAAATTCCAATTTGTTTGAAGCTGTAGATTGAATGAAGTGAGTAAAAATGGTTTTAATAAAATTAATTTGGTACCTGGAAAGTTCTTATATAGATAGTTCAGTTGAGATACTGCTTCAGATAATATAGTAAAAAATAAAAAACAAGGGGGAAATTAATATATCAACTTTTCATAGAAGATATGTTAAACCCATGTGTTTTACTTAGGTGATCCAGGCAATACAACAGAGAAAACGCCATTTTTGGAAATTAAAACTTTAATAAGCTTCTAAAAGAATTGGCATTGGAGGAAAATATGTTGATGACAGTAGAATGAGTGAAAGTTAAGTGGCTCCCTTACCCCCGGCCCCACTAAACTCTTCTAGTCTGAAGCTGGGGCTAGAAACCAGTAAGAGAGGTGGTACCATGGGGCTCAGAGGTCCATAGAAAGATGAACAGGCATGGTCCTTGAAACACTGAAAGCTGTAGAACCGGAAGCATAGTGCAAAACCAGTTAGAATTACAGAAGGAAGATTACAACATCCATAATTCAGAGTATGACTTTAATATTTTGTTTAAGTTCCTGATAGATCAAGCAAACCAAAAACAAGTGAGGAACTAGACAAAAGTATGGAGGTAATTAACCAGGATGATCTAATATATAAAAAAAAATTGTATCCTACAGGTAAAAAAAAATACATACATACACATACATATATATATACACATATATATACATATATATTCCTTTCAATGTCCATTGGATATTTGCAAAAAATGTTTATGAACTCGACTCAGAGGCAATCTCAATAGATACCAATAAAACATGGCACCAAAAGCAGGGACCATAAAAGTCAGGTATTCCACCACTTAATTTTTTTATTTTTTCTAATTTTTTAAAGATTTTCTTTATATTTAGAGAGAGGAGGAGGGAGGGAGAAAGGGAGGGAGAGAAACATTGATTGGTTGCCTTGTATGCACCCTGACTGGGGACCAAACCTGCAATCAAGGCACGGGCCCTGACTGGGAATTGAACTGGCAACCTTTCGCTTTTCTGGACAACACCCAGCCAACTGAGCCACAGTGGTCAGGGCCACCACTTAAATTTTTTTAATTATATTGGAGTGCAGGGGCTTCCTGAAAACAAAATATGATAACAAATTGGGAGCAGGGGAATATTTGCAACATATATGACAGACTATATGACTTTATGCCAATATGTGAAACACTCTTACAGATAAGTAAGAAAAAGATAAATCTCAATTTAAAAAATGGGCTAAGTACATGAAAAGACTACACATAATAAAACACACATACTACAAATAACCAATAAACATGAGCAGCATTTTAAATTCTTTAATAATCAAAGAAATGTATAGTAAAATACTATATGCATAGAATAACTAAAATGAAAATATCATCAATGTTTAGTATTGACAAGTGGTAGGAATTGGAAACTCAGTCATTGGTAATGTTCTTGGTAAATGTAAGTTGGTACAAGATTTTTGGAGGACAACTTGGCAGTGTGTTCATTTTAAAAATTTTCTTTGAGTAAACAGTTATGCTTCTAGGAATTTATCCTAAGGAAATAATTGGACAAACATACAAGATATACAAAGATGTATATTATAGAAGCATTGGTTATAACAGTGAAAGATGGAAACAACCTCCAAAGATTTCCATAACTGGAGATTGGCCTTCTTTCTTAAAACTGACAGTGCCTCGCCATATTTTTTCCATATGGAAAGACAGCAATAAAATAGTTTTAAAGAGAAAATAGACATGGACAAAACCAAGGGGGAGGGTGGAGGCGGGGGAGGGAGGTAGGTTTGGCTGGGGTGGGGTGGAGGGATGGGGAGAAAATGCAGACAACTGTAATTGAATAACAATAAAAATTTTTTAAAAGAAAAAATAGAGAAGGTTGATGATTTTATAATTATTTTTAAAGAAAGAAAAGTGAGTGTGTATGTGTGTATATTTGTGTGTGAGCATAAGAAAGTCTGAAAGTATTTATACCAAAATTTTAGCAGCAGTCATCTCTATGTAGGAGAATTGCAGACTTTTTTACTTTAAAAAACGCTTCTATGTTGTCAGATTGTTTTTTCCAATAAAAGTAAAATTTATATATTCTACTAAAATTATGTTTATTTCCGTTTTGATATATAATATTATATAATTAACAAATGAGTTAAAATGCCACCTTTAATACCATATCAACAAATGTTTCTATCAACTCTAAGAAATACTTCTTTAATGATCAAAACAAGAACAGAATTCCCCAAAAGATGACCTTAGAGATGCTTAGATTTATTCACATGTCCTTCTGCAGATGAACTTTCTGAATGGCACCAAACCAAGAACAGCTTTGTGTTGCTCTTCTCTTTCTCTGGAAATGAGCTCTGCAGAGTTCATACTCCCACTCACTTTGGTTATGTGTAGCCGCCTTTCATGTAAAAGAGCCTTTTTTCTAGAGATGGCAAAGAGGCTCTAGGGAAATGCAGAAAGGGTGAGGATAACCTCAAAACTTGGTCTCTGTTCATTACAGCATAACTATCGTTTTGTAAAACTTGCATTTTTCCCAATTGAGAGACCTCCCTCATGTGCTCATTTTATTTAACATTCTTTAAGTGCCCTTCATAGGCTTGGCATGGTGGAAAGGATATCAAAGTAGAAATCAGAAGGCCTAGTTTCCAGGTTTTCAGTCTGTGTGTGACCCTGGGGCCAGCAACTCAGCCTCTCAGTCTTCCTTCTCCATAACATGATGTTAAGGATCTCTGATGTCTTCCAAATGGTCTTGACTCAAAGATCAAACGAGGTAATCCAGCTGTTGGAAAATCATAATGTCCTGCATCCACCATCACAAGGTTCTGAGTGCTTTAGGGGATGCAGAGATAAACGAGATGTGATCTCTGCATGTGAGAGGCTTCCGACCTGGTCAGGAAAGCAGATCCTCAGCAATACGTGAAAAGAAGCGAGGGAGAGGGAGGTGCAGGAGCTGCACTGTGGGCTAAGTATCCGTTTTACCAAGGTCATAACAGAGAGCCTGCTGGCCTTGTTGGAGGCGGAAATGTGAAGACACTGGAAGGTGGAAGTGAAAATGCCCTTGTCCTAGAGGGAACAGTTATTCTCATTCTCTCATTAAATTTTGTAATTAGATGCAGGAGCTTTTTAACTGTTCCTTTATTTTTTTTATCTTGGAAATCAACGTTACTAAAACTAAGCTGCATAATTCCCAAAGCATTCTGTCTCCAGAACTTTTTCCCAGAATGTGGATGTGAACTATTCTTTTTTTATTTTTATGATTATAAAAGATAAGAAGTTCAGCTTTATTTTTGCCTTTATAAATATACCATTATTTAGACAAGCAGCAAAGAGAGGCAGTTTTGTCAATTAAAAGATAGCAGTCTATGAGATTCTCTCCCCTAAAACTCCAACTGAGTTTGAGCTTCAGAGTTCTCAAAGAAAAAAAAAATAGCTCCAATATCACTGGCTTTCAGCCAGTGTTAAATAAATCCTAAACAGCCAAGTGAATTTATACTATGAATGGTCAAGATTTTAAGGCATTGACGTCTGTGCTTTTCATGTGTCATTTCGCTTCATATTAAGACATCAGGACAGGTATCATGCAGTACCATGATGTATGGCAGGTATAGCAGTTAGAAACAAATTCAGCTCTGAGACAACAAAAACAACCAGAAAAGACTGACCATGGCAAAAACCCAAGTAAAGAGGCTCATCTCTCATTTGTAATGAGCAGTTGTAGGATATGTGGTCCAGGTCTGGGAAGCAGGTTAACGAGGCTGTCAGGGAACCAGGCTCTCTGCTCTGCCTCCTCAGTTGAGAGACGTCATCTGAATGCTGTACCACTATTGTCACAAGCTGCCTGTGGCCTAATAGGTAGGAAGGAAGACATTAAGGGCAACAGGCAAACAGCATGCCATCCAAGTCCATCTGTGTCTTTTAAAAGGCTTATATTAAAGCTGAATGAGTGAATCCACCTAGCTTCTTTTACTTATGTCCCATTCGTGAGAACTCATTGTGGATGTAGACCAGCCCTAGGTGGTAAATGAGGAGGAAAGAGACCATGGATGGCAGCCGGATCCCCCTACCCAACAATATATGCCACAAGTGCCAATGGAGACATTCGTGCTAAGTAAAAAAAATGTCACTATTTAGTTGTTCTCATTTCACCTCTTGTCCTTTTATGTAATTTTTATCTTGTTCCTTGCTTGGTATCTTGGCACCTTTAAATCTCAGGATAGCTCATAGAGAACACACTTTTCCTCAGGTTTGAGTACTTCTTCCCTTCAACCAAGTTGTTAATTTGTTACCATGCAAAAGTCAGGTGCAGGCAATATTTATAAAATACAACATTTCTTTCTGTCTCTATAGAATTTAGAGGGCACTAAACATCTCAGCAGGGAGGAATTTACAAGGGGCTAATTGTGAAAATAATTATTTTTTAAACAAATCAAATGAAGCCTAGTTTGCTGCCTCTAATTATCATTCTAAAAGGGTATGAGAAACAGTATTTAACCCTTGAAGCTAAAAAAAGCATTGCTTTCTCACAATGAGAAGCAGTCAGGATTTTTTGCTGACTTGAAAGTATAGAAAGTTTGTGCCTGTATAGCTTAAAAGCATTTTTGTTCTATGTTGATTTCTTTTATTTTGTAATATTGCTAAAAATTGCACATGATGCGTTAACTACAGTGAAAATGTGTTCCACCATTGAACACAGCCACTGAAAATATTCTGGTGAATTTTCTTTATGCGCAATTTTGTGGATTTTTTATACTTAATTTATCATATGCATGTTAATTTGATTAATTACCTTCATAAATATTTGAAATACAGATAATCTGTCAAGTGGCTATACCAGTTTCCTTAAGCATTCCATTTTCCCTATAGTTTGACATTGAAATGGTTACAAATTACTACTATCAGCAAACCAGCAATGTTCATCATATTTTATAAAATTGACTTTGAATTTAGGCTTATTTCCTAGTATAGATTCTGAGAAGTGAGATTAATAAGTCAAAAGGTTTATATTCATGAACAATATGTCAGTGAATTGAGTACCCATTTTCAAGTACATTTGACAACTCTAGGTATTAACTATTTATATCTATGTCTATCTATCTACCTATATATATATAGTACCTTTAATAGGTTGTTTTAAGTTGAATTTATTAACTGAAATATATTCTAGAACTTATAAGGTTCAAGTAAGTAAAATGAAACTATTTTGGTATATGATAGGAAGTGAAGAGCTTAATTTTTCCCTAATCCATTGCTGCTTTTAATTTTCTGATTTCTATCTCTGTCTTTCAGTTTTACAGGAGATTCTAAACTTGCCTCAAGTATGCGCTATGTGGAAACCCAATCAATGCAGATAGGAGCATCCTATATGATTCAGTTCAGCTTGGTGATGGGCTGTGGCCAGAAATACACTCCACATATGGACAACCAGGTGAAATTGGAGTATTCAACCAACCATGGCCTTACCTGGCACCTTGTCCAAGAGGTAAGTTTATTTTCTGTAAAGCTGGTGATAGGTAGCCTCTTCCTTTTTGCACAGGAAGCAAAGAATTACAATTCTAAAAATTTAGGTGTGGTTGAAAAGGAACAATGTTATTTATTACAGAATTGACATAAAGTCAGCAGCAAATTATAAGGATGCCTCATTCTGCACTATCAGATACTAAAGGGTAATTGAAAATGAAAAAAAAATGGGAATAACTTCAGGACTAGATACTCTATCATGGTGTTTTGAATATTATTTTCTCCAACCCTCTTCTTCTGTAAACATGTCTCTCTTCTTTCCTGATAGCTTGTCTTCATCTGTTCTAAGTCTCTTTACCTGTATATAGATCTTATAAAGAACATGGTTTCTCTTGCCTAAAAGAAATACATAGATTCACTTTCTTAGAATCAAATGTACTTCTTTGTTTTACACTGATAATCTGACATTGAAAAATTGCATAAATATCATAGTAAATAGAATAATTGTACAAAATCCAGTGTTATAATAACAGGTCAAAAAAATGGATCCTAATCCATTTCTGTTTTTACATGTGAGACTTCAAAGACATTTAATTCCATTGTGGCATCTCATTTTAATCATTTCCCAAATATTTTATCTTCACAGAAGGAAAAATCATGGATTGCATCACATTGCAAATGGTTAATATGACATTAGATTTCTTTCAGGTCTTTTTCACTTATGAGGATCAAGTAAACATATTGCCCCAGGAGGAAATAGAGGCTGTTTAATTTTTGCCTGATTCTCTTCTAGGAATGCCTCCCAAGTATGCCGAGTTGTCAGGAATTTACATCGTCAAGTATCTACCATGCCAGTGAGTTCACACAGTGGAGAAGAGTCATAGTGCTTCTTCCCCAGAAAACTTGGTGAGACAACATTTCTGAACATGGCTGTCACATTAACTTTTATTATCTCTGTTAGCATGGCTTGAATATGAAGAAAGGTTAAGCACAATGGCGAGATGCATTCATATTTTTGTCATAGAAAGTCTCTGATCTTTCTTTTATCCTGAGGATATTTAAAAAATAGAGCTAATGAAAATTTGATTTTCAAACCATCATAGCTTTTCCGTCCTATTTTATCACAACTGTTCTTTCTATGGGAGAACTCTATGAGCCTTTTCCTTTAGGTTTGACATATCCAAGGGAATGATATAGGAATCTGAAAACTTCTATGTCAAGATAGTTTTGGTTGCAAAGCTGTTTTCTTATTGTAAAACCCTACTTTTTATTTCAAAAGCTCAAAATATATTTTTTCTCTATTCGTATTTGTTTCAGCAACAATAAAAATCATCTCCCAGGAAGCAGAAACTTAAGTAACTAGGAAGAAAGTTAAACATTTGGTAATGTGAAAGAGAAAAGCACTTTTTTACCACAAAATTTCGATCCTTTCATTTTAGATTCATTACTCTGGGCACCATATGAAGAAGAGATGACAGGAGAAAAGTGAAGACAGGGAGAACTGTTAGGGTATTTCAGGCATTTGATGTTTAGGTGGCTTGGAATATGACTGTAGCAGACATGGAAGGAGCCATCATTCATGAAATATACATTAATTAAATAGGGTTTGCTGATAAACTTGATGGGGTCTATTGTAGAAAGGAAAGAATCAAAAACAATTTCAAAATTCTGGACCTGGGAAAATTATTGGATGGCAGTACCACTGACTGAAATGAGAAGACTGAAGAAGGAATAGATTTAGAGCAGGAAACTAAGAGTACTATTTTTGATGGATAAAAAAAAGGTGAAGGGGGTCTCCAGTCAAGATGGTGACATAGGTAAACATGGCTCACCTCCTTGAACAACCACATCAAAACTACAACTAAACTATAGAACCATCATACAGAACCATCAGAAATTGAGCTGAATGAAAGCCCTACAACTACGGAATTAAAGAAGACACCACATTGAGACTGGTAGGAGGGGCAGAGATGTGGAATGGACTGGTCCCACACCCGTGGGTGGCAGATGAAAATCAGAGGGATATCTCAGGAGCTGGGCATACCAGTCCCACACCAGGCTGCCCAGCCCAGGGTTCCAGTGCCAGGAAGATACGTCTCTATAATTTCTGACTATAAAAACCAGCTGGGATTGAGACTGTAGGAGACAGAAACTGCTGGAATCCCAGGCAGTTCCTCTTAAGGGGTCCACACACAGACTTACTCAAACTCACTCCTCCTGAGATCCAGCACTGTGACAGCAGATGAGAAGACATCAGAGACATACAAGGATAAGCTGAATTGTCTGACATCAAGGCAAGACCTGGGGGGAGGGGGCAGCTTTCTACCAGACAGAAGTGCTGGCAGAGACCTTTGTTCCTTTTCTGAACCCTCCCTGCACAGAGCCACAGAGCCACAGACCCAGCAGGCAGTCACCATTTCTGAGACTCTGTCAACCTGGCTCATACTGTTTTCCCCACTCTTGTGATTCACTGAGGCCCTAGCCCACCCAAAATTCAGGCCCACCAAGGCTGTTTCAAATGGCTTTTCCATACAAATGGCTTCTCTTGGCCCATGTTGCAGATTTTCCTAAATTCTCTCAAACAAGCAGCACTTGCTTCAGTGAGCCCTGTACCACTTGCAAAGTTGCCCCAGGCCTGGAACTAGCAGCAGCTGGCCTTGGTTCACAGCTTGGCCTCTCCTGGCACCTCTATCCCAGCACAAGTAGCAGCCATCTGCATATCACTTTGTAGCTTATGCTCTGTCACCCAAGACAGAACACAGGTGGTGGCTAACCTTGGATGTGCCAACAGCAGTCAGAGGAGGGTATACACAGCTCACATGGAAGGTGCACCTTGAGTACCCAGGTTGGCTGACAGGGGATACAGTGCCACTTGACCCTATAGAACACCTACTACATTAGGCCACTCTGTCAAGCCTAGAAAATGTAGTAACTCTAACTAATACATAGAAGCAAACACAGGGAGGCTGCCAAAATTAGGAGACAAAGAAACATGGGCCAAAACAAAGAACAAAATAAATGAAAAAAATTTAAAAAGAAAGAACAGAACAAAATTCCAGAAAAATAATTGAACAAAATGGAGATAAGCAATCTATAAGAAGCAAATTCAAAGCACTGTTTATAAGGATGCTCAGGGAACTTAGTGAGGACCTTAACAGCATAAAATGATCCAGTCAGAAACTAAGGATATCTAATTGAAATAAAGAACAATTTACAGGGAAACAACAGTAGAGTGGATGAAGCTGAGAGTAAAATCAATCATTGGGAACATAAGGAAGCAAAAAACAACCAATCAGAACAAGAAGAAGAAAAAACAATCCAAAAAATGATGATAATGAAAGGAACCTCAGAGACATCTTCAAGCATTCCAACCTTCACATCATGGGGGTGCCAGAAAGAGGAGAAAAGAGCAAGAAATCGGAAATCTATTTGAAAAAACAATGAAAGAAAACTTCCCTAATTTGGTGAAGAAAATAGACATGCAAGTCCAGGAAGCAGAGATAGTCCCAAACAAGATGAACCCAAAGAGGCCCACCAGGGCCACCAGGACATAACATAATTAAAATGCCTAAGGTTAAAGACAAAGAAAGAATCTTAAAAGCAGCAAGAGAAAAGCACTTAGTTGCCTACAGGGGAACTCCCATAAGATTATGAGCTGATTTCTCAAAAGTACATTGCAGGCTAGAAGGGGCTGTAAAGAAGTATTCCAAGTCATGAAAAGTGAGGACCTATAACCAAGATTACTCTACCCAGCAGAGCTATGATTTAAAATCAAAGGACAGATAAAGAGCTTCCCAAACAAGAAAAAGCTAAGGGAGTTTGTCACCACCAAGCCAGTATATATGAAATGTTAAAGGGTCTTGTTTTTTTAATATATTTTATTGATTATGCTATTATTACAGTTGTCCCTTTTTTCTCCTCTTTACTCCCTTCACCCTGTACCCCCCTACACCCACATTCCCCCACCTTAGTTCATGTCCATAGGCCATACAACAGGTTCTTTGGTTTCTCCATTTCCTATACTATTCTTAACCTCTCCCTGTCTATTTTGTACCTACCATCTATGCTTCTTATTCCCTAAACCTTTCCCCCCATTCTCTCCACTCCCCCTCCTTGCTGATAACCCTCCATGTGATCTCTATTTCTGTGATTCTGTTCCTGTTCTAGTTGTTTGCTTAGTTTGTTTTTGTTTCTGTTTTTTATGTTCAGTTGTTGATAGTTGTGAGTTTGTTGTCATGTTACTGTTCATAGTTTTTGATCTTCTTCTATTTCTTAGGTAAGTCCCTTTAACATTTCATATGATAAGGGCTTGGCGATGATGAACTCCTTTAACTTGACCTTATCTGGGAAGCACTTTATCTGCCCTTCCATTCTAAATGACAGCTTTGCTGGATAGAGCAATCTTGGATGTAGGTCCTTGCCTTTCATGACTTGGAATACTTCTTTCCAGCCCTTTCTTGCCTGTAAGGTTTTTTTCTTTTTGAGAAATCAGCTGCTAGTAATATGGGAACTCCTGTGTAGGTAAGTGCCTCCTTTTCTCTTGCTGCTTTTAAGATTTTCTCTTTACCTTTAATCTTGAGTAATTTAATTATGATGTGCCTTGGTGTGTGCTTCCTTAGGTCCAACCTCTTTGGGACTCTCTGAGCTTCCTGGAATTCTATTTCCTTTGCCAGATTGGGGAAGTTGTCCATTATTTTTTTCAAATAATTTTTCAGTTTCTTGTTCTTCCTCTTCTCCTTCTGGCACCCCTATGATTCAGATGTTGGAACATTTAAAATTGTCCCAGAGGTTCCTAAGCCTCTCCTCATTTTTTTTGAATTGTTGTTTCTTCATTCTGTTCCAGCTGAATGTTTATTTCTCCTTCTGGTCCAAATCATTAAATTGAGTCCTGATTTCCTTCCCTTCATTGTTGGTTCCCTGTACATTTTCCTTTATTTCACTTTTCATAGCCTTCATTTTTTCCTCTATTTTGTGACCATAGTGAACCATTTCTGTGAGAATTCTGATTACCAGTGTTTTGAACTCTGCGTTTGATAGGTTGGATCTCTTTGTTGCTTAGTTGTATTTTTTCTGTAACTTTGATCTCTTCTTTCATTTGGGCCATTTTTTTGTCATGGCACACATGTTAAGTAGTAAGGGGCAGAGCCTTAGGTAATCCCCAGGCAACCCACATCAATGCATTGTGGTGCTGAATTTGGGGAAGGGGTCAGAGAGGGAACAATGCTACTTGCTCTGGTCTTGGGTGGCTTTCAGTCACTTCCCCTGCTTCCCACAAGCAAATTGGGCCCTTCTGGTACTGATTCCCGGGTGTGGGCTTGTGTATGTTCTAGGATCCTCTGGGTCTCTCCAACGAACTCTCCTGTTTTGTTGGGGCTGGGAGTTTCCTCCTCCACCACAATTCCCACAGATTTTCACAGCCAGAGGTTTTGAGGCTTTATTTCCCTGTGCTGGAACCCTGGGTTGTGTGGTCTGTCTTGCTCCCCAGTTGTTCCTCTCGGTTTATCCACATGCAAATGTGGGACTGCCCCATCCACCAGCCACTGCCAGCCACTCTGTCCTCCAGCTGCTGCCTTGCCGCATACCCTTTCCCCCATGGCTGCCTGTCCCTGCCCCTCCTACCAGTCTGGGTGAATGTTTCTTCTTTAACTTTTTAGTTGTATGACTTCCATACAGTTCAATTTTCTGGAAGTTCTGCTTGTTCTTTGTTTTTAAATTTGTTGTCGTCCTTCTTGTGGTTGTGCGAGGAGGCACAGTGTGTCTACCTATGCCTCCGTCTTGGCTGGAAATCTAAAGCATCTTCTTTAAGAAGAAGAACAAGAAGATCAAAAATGTGAACAATAAATAGCAATAAATACATATTTATCAACAATTTAATCTAAAAAACAAACAAACAAGGAGAACAGAAACAGAATCATATGTGCAGAGATTTTGATGGTTTTCAGATGGGAAGCTGGGTCACGGGGGTGGTGGGTGAAAATGGAAGATTTTAAGAAATGCAAATTGGTAGTTACAGAATAGCCATGGGGATGCGGAGTACAGCAGAGAAAACAGAGTACCAAAAGAACACATATGCATGATCCATAGACATGGACAACAGTGTGGGGATTGCCTGAGGGAGTGAGGGGGCCGGAAGGAGGGGGACAAGGGGGAAAAATTTGGGATAACTGTAATAGCATAGACAATAAAATACAATTTTTAAAAAGATGAAGGGGTATGTAGTCAATAATAGCATGAAAACTTTGCATAGTGACATGGTTACTAGATTTATTGTGGTGATCACATTAGATATATAAATGTGGAATCACTATGTTATACAACACTTGAAGCTAATATATCATTATTGTCAGCTATACTTTAATTTTTTTTAAGTGATGTGAAGTTTGAGATAATTATCTTCCAAGCAGAACTGTCAAGAAGCCAATTGTACTTATGAATCTGGAGCTCAGTAAAGAGGTTTGGGCTGAAGAGTTAAACACTCAGAATACTGTTGAAAGTCCTGAGACAGGTTGAGCTTGCCTAGGAAAGAGCTTTGGACTAGAAATTAGAAGGCCTGAATTCTCAGTATGTCTCTGCCAATGATCAATTAACCACATGACTTTAATTGTTCACCTTTTCAAGATTGATTCCTTATCAGTATAATAAAGGTGTTTCATTGGTTGATCTTAAAGGTCCCTACAGTTCTGGAACTCTAAGATTCTGTGATCTGTGTAATAGAAAAAGCATAAAAGAGACAAGAATAATATTTTCTAAGGTATCTGCCTTCCAAGTTCTTCTTAGATTATATAAAGGTTAGGCTCTACACTAAAATGATTAAATAATAACTTAGAATTATTATACCTCCCTTAGTTGAAGATTGAATTATTGCATTATAGAAGAATGCCTTCATGATGATTTTTAAGGATTGATTATTATGTCAGTTGTCTGCTTGAAATTTTATTTCCACAGATTTTTTATATCCAACTGTGAGCCATCTTCTGGATACTCTGTTCATGCTTTGTATAATAAATAGCCACTTTCTGTAACATCCTATTTTTTTATGTCTCCTGCTGGGAATATAATCAAGACATATTTAATTTCAATGATATTACAAGTACATCTATCAAGATACAAAACAACACATCAAAATGTTGAAATACTGGTCAAACTTGCTACAAAGCTACTAAGATTTATTTTTTTCATTATTTCACCATTAGGTATATTACCCTCATTATTTAAAATATGCTGATTTTTGTTCATTGACATGTGGGTACTATTTCAAAATTATGATGGTAAGATAATATTGGTAGTATATTTTAGAGGTATCTTTTCATCCCTGGAAATGATACAAACTATTATTTTTAATTAAATTTATTGGAGTGATATTGTTTAATAAAATTATATAGGGTTCAAGTGTACAATTCTGTAATACATCTTCTGTGTATTACATTGTGTGTTCACCACCCAAAGTCAACTCTTCTTTCATTACCATATATTTGACCCCCTTTATCCTTTTCTACCTCCTCCCAGCCCCCAGCCCTCTGGTAACCATACTATTGTCTGTGTCTGAGTTTGTGTTTGCTTGTTCATCTGTTACTTTCAGTTTTATATCCCACATGTGAGTGAAATCATATGATTCTTGGCTTTTTCTGACTGACTTATTTCACTTAACATGATACTCTCAAGATCTATCCTTGTTGTCGCAAATGGCAGTATTTCATCTTTTCTAATGGCTAAGTAGTATTCCATTGTATATATGTGCCACATCTGCTTTATCTAATCCTCTATCACAGGACACAGGTTATTTCCGTGTCTTGGCCACCATGAATAACACTGCAATGAACATAGAGGTACATATATCTTTACCAATAAATGTTTGCAAATTTTTCAGGTAGATACTGAGAAGAAGAGTTGCTGGGTCATATGGTAATTCTATTGTTAAATGACTTTTTTGGACTCCTTTTTAAAATTTCATATTAAATTTGTTGGAGTGACATTGGTTAATAAATTATGTAGGTTTTAAGTGTACCATTCTACAATACATTATCTGTATATTGTATTATGTGTTCACCACCCAAATCAAGTCTCCTTCCATGACCATTTGTTACTTTTTTACCCTCTTCTACCTTCCCCCACCCCCTTTTCCCTCTGGTAATCACTCTGCTAAGGTGTGTGTGTGTGTGTGTGTGTGTAACCTCTGTACTATTTTCCATTGTGTCTCTACCAGTTTACATTCCCACCAGCAGTGAATGAGGGTTCCTTTTTCTCCACAACCTCTCCAACACTTACTTGTCTTGTTTATAATACCTATTTTAACAGATGGTATCTCACTGTAGTTTGATTTGCATTTCGCTAATAGCTAGTGAGGTTAAGCATCTTTTCTTGTATCTGTTGGCCATTGGTATGCCTTCCTGGGAGAAGTGTCTGTTCAGGTCCTCTGCCCATATTCTAAATGGAGTGTTTATTTTTTTGGTGTTGAGTTGTATGAGTTCTTTATAAATTTTGGATATTCACCCTTTATCAGATGGGCTGTTTTCAAATATCATCTCCAATTTGGTTGGTTGCCTTTTTGTTTTGAGGCGGTTTCTTCTGCTGGGCAGAAGCTTTTTAGTTTTTTGTACTCCCACTTATTTAATTTTGCTTTTACTTCCCTTGCCTTTGAAGTCAAATTCATAAAATCTTCTTTACACCCAAGATCCATGAGTTTAGTGCCTATGTTTTCTTCTATGTAATTTATTGTTTCAGATCTTATATTTAGGTCTTTGATCCATTTTGAATTAATTTTTGTACATAGGAACAAACTGTAGTCTAGTTTTATTCTTTTGCATGTGGCTTTCAAATTTTCCCACCACCACTTATTGAAGAGGTTTTCTTTTCTCTATTGTGGGTTTTTGGCTCCTTTGTCAAAAATTATTTGCCCATAAACATGTGGGTTTATTTCTGAGCTCTCGGTTCTGTTCCATTAGTCTGTGTGTCTGTTTTTCTGCCAATACCATTTGGATTATTGTTGCTTTGTAGGATAATTTGAAATGAGGGAGTTTGATGCCTCCAGCTTCATTCTTTTTTCACAAGATTACTTTGGCTATTCGGAGTCTTTTGTGGTTCTGTGCAAATCTGATGATTTTTTCTTCTATTTCTTTAAAAAATATCATTGGGATTTTCATGGGGATTGTTAAGTCTGTGTATTGCCTTGGATCATATGGCCATATTAACTGTTGATTCTTCCAATCCATGTACACAAAATATCTTTTTTTCTTTGTGTATTCTTCAATTTCTCTTAATAATATCTTGTAGTTTTCAGTGTATAGGTTCTTCACATTTTTTGTTAACTTTATTCCTAGGTATTTTATTTTTTGTGTGTGTCAATTTTAAAAGGAGATGGGTTTTTGTTTGTTTTTTTAATTTAAAAAGATGTTTTTTATTTCTTTTCTGACATTTCATTGTTAGTATGTAGGAATGCAATGAATTTGGGTACATTGGTTTTGTATCCTGCAACTTTGCTGTATTTGTTTATTGCTTTTAATAGTTTTTGGTAGAGTCTTAAAGGTTTTCTATAGAAAGAATGATGTAACCTACAAAAAGCGACTATTTTACTTTTTCCTTTCCAATTTGGATGCCTTTTATTTCTTTCTCTTGCCTGATTGCTCTAGGCAGGACTTTCATATTATGCTGAATAAGAGTGGTGAGGGTGGGCATCTGTATCTTGTTTCTGATCTTAGAAGGAAAGCTTTCAGGTTTTCATTATTGAGTATGATATTAGCTGAGGGTGTGTCGTATATGGCCTTTATTATGTTGAAGTATTTTATTTCTATACCCATTTTATTGAGTGCTTTAATGATAAATTGATCTCGTATCTTGTCAAATGTTTTTTCTGTATATATTGATGTGATCGTGTGATTTTTTTTCTTTCATTTTGTTAGTGTGGTGTTTCACATTGATCGATTTGCATATCTTCAACCCTCTTTGTGCCCCCTGATGAACCCCACTTGATCCTGATGTATTATTTTTTAATGTATTGTTGTATTTGATTTGCTAGTATTTTGTTTAGGATTTTTACATCTGTATTCATCAGACACATTGGTCTGTATTTTTCTTTTTTCGTGTTATCCTTGCCAGGTTTTGGTACCAGGGTAACATTGGCCTCATATAATGCATTAGGAAGTATTGCCTCTTCTTCAATTTTGTGGAAGAATTTTTTCTTTTTTCTTCTTATGCTTACCCAAGGACTTTTTTAAAAATTTATTTTAGAGAAAGAGGAAGTTGGGGAGAAAGAGAGAGAAACATTGATGTGAGAGAGAAACATCAATTGGTTGCCTTCTCTTACACACCCCAACCAGGGACCAAACCTGCAACCTGGGCCTGTGCCCTGATAGGGAATCAAAACTGTGACCTTTCAGTCTATGGGACGACACTCCAGTCAACTGAGCCACGACAGCCAGGGCCAACTTTTCAAAAGAGCTTGAGAAGGATAGGAATTAAATCTCTGAATGTTTGGTAAAATGCACTAGTGAAGCCCTCTGGTCCTGGACTTTTACTTTTTGGGCAGGTTTTTGATAATTGTTTCAATTTACTTACTGTTGATCAGTCTATTTACATTTTCCAGTCTAGGAAGGTTATATATTTCTGAGAGCTTGTCCATTTCTCCTATGTTATTGAATTTGGTGGTGTATAATCTTTCATAGTATTCTCGCATGATCCTTTGCATCTCTGAGGTGTCTGTCGCAACTTCTCTCTTATTTCTTCTCTTTTTTAATTTGATTTTGTTTATATATGTGTTTTATCTTTTTTCCTTAGTTAGTCCAGCCAGGGGGTTAGCTCTTTGTTGCATTATTTTTTTTTTGTATAGTCTTTCTGTTCTTTATTTCATTTCATTCTAATCTAATTTTTTTTTAATTTTCTTCCTTCTGCTGACTTTGGGATTCATTTGTTCTTCTTTTTCTAATTCCTTAAGATGTAATGTTACGTTCTTCATTTGGGATTTTTATTGTTTCTTCAGATAGACCTGTAAGGATGTAAACTTCCTTCTTATTGCTGCTTTTGCTGCATCCCAGGAGTGTTGATATGTCATATTGCCATTCTCATTTCTTTCTATTTCTCTTTTGATCTCTCCTTTTATTTCTCCTTTGATCCAGTTGTTTTTTTAGTAGCATGCTGTTTAATTTCCACATGTTTGTGGTTTTTCCTGGAAAAGTCTTCATTTCTCCTTCATATCTAAAGGAAATCTTTGCTGGATATAGTATTCTTGGATGGTGATTTCTCTATTTTAATAGTTTAAATATTTGATTCCACTCTCTGTTAGCTTGTAGAGTGACTGTTGAGCAATCCAGTGATAATCTAATGGCATTTCTTTATAAATTACCATCTTCCTTTCCCTGGCTGCCTTAAGAATTCTTTCTTTGTCATTAATTTTGACTGTTTTAATATAATGTACATTAGAGAGGCCTTTTTGGATTGAGATAATTAGATGTTCTGTTCACTTCTTAGAATCAAGGATTCATCTCTTTCCATAGATTTGGGAGTTCTCATCAACTATTCATTTGAATAGGCTGTTTCCTTCACTTTCTCTTCTCCTTCAGGTATACCCATTATTCTTACATTGCTCCCTCATTTGGAGTCAAGTAGTTCTCTAGATAGTAGAGTTATTTCATTGTTTTACTCTCAAATCTCTCTTCCATTTACATCATTTTTAGATTTCTATCTTCAATATCACTAATTCTTTCCTCCATCTGGTCAGCTCTATTTCCTAAGCTCACTAGTTAATTCTCCATCTCTTTAAATGAGTTGTTCATCTCCAGAAATTCTTTTTGTTTTTTTAAAGTTTCAATCTCTTTCACAAAGTAGTCCTTTTGTTCATTGATTTTATTTCTGAGTTCATTAAACCTCCCCTCTGTGTTCATTGAGTTTTTTCAGAACTGCAATCTTGAATTCTCTGTCATTTAAATTGCAGTCTTCCATGTCTTTAAGTTTATTTTCTGGAGATTTTTTACTTCCTTTCTGATCTGCCTCATTACCTTGGTTATTCATGGTATTTGATGGATAGATTGAGCATCTATGAGAATGAAATAAGCCCTTTTTTTTTTAAGTGTGGTACTTCCCCAGTGTGCTGATAAGAAGTCTTTCTCTGTTAACCAGAAGGTGGCACTAAAGCGCAAGATTTTTAGTTTCTTGTGCACTGTTCCGGCTTTTGAGATCTTTGCCAGGTGGTGGAAAACGCCTAATGTTACTTGGGAAGGTGGGTGTCTCCTCTGTAACCAGATCGTCTCAGTCTCAGGGCACCACCCCCATGAGGGAATGTGGTAGGTGATGCGGTTCTAATCTCATTTCCGTCCCCTCCGACCAGGCCCTGCTGGCAGTACAGCCCTTTTGGGTTGCGGTGAGTTGGGTTGTATAAGGCCAACAGGTGCATTTGTGGCTTTGTTCTGCTCCCAGTAATGACGACAGCCAGACCTCAGCTGCCTCACCTGTATCCCCACCCCCGTCGCTGGTGTTAGCCACAGCGTGTGCCTGCCACTCAGGGAAAAATGCTTCTGCCTCTCCATTTCTCAGGGCTGCAGATAATGTGCCCTATAGCCCAACACTCACCAAAACAGCTTCTTCTGGGGCCCTGCTGCTCTCTCTGGGAGGGTGAGGAGAGGCAGCCACGCTCTAGGCTTTTATTTTTCTGCCTGGCAGGGGAGGCCACCAGACAACCCCAGGGCACCTCCTCGTTCTCACTGGGCTCAGCCACAGCGCGTACCCATCACTGGAGCGGGAATACTCCCTGTATCTCTCTGTTCTTGGGGCAGCAGGAAGTGCAGGCTACAACCTTATTCCTCCCCTCTCTCAGACCCACCGCGAGCTCCCAGCTGCCTTCAAGGCACTGGTATCTGCTCTTCTCCCTTCCCTCCTCCCCCATCGCTATAATTCATCCTCTGTGAGATGTTCCAGTGCACAGATTTCCAGCAGGGAATCCCTTATTGAATTGTAGCAGTTCAACTTGTTACAACTTCAAGGGGAGAGACCAGAGGAACCTCCATTCTTCTGACGTTATTTCATAAACCATTATTCCTAATTTATGTAGTTTAAGCTATATCCAAAAATATTATTTATCCAAAAATCTTTGCAGATTATTTTACACTCAGATTGTATATTGCATTATTATTTTCACTGAGTTGAATGATTTGGTGATCAGTTCTCATCAATGTTTATTAGACACTTGCAAGGAAATATATTAATTGACTCTTAAGCTGTTTTGTTATATGCATAGTTGGGGTGCTCATTAAATGTTGGAAAATTAAATAGAATTATAATTCTGTAAGTCTAAATGAACTAAAGAGTTGTTTCATTATAAGGTATCTCTTTTTGCAAACAGAAAATAAATTGACTAGATTATTCCTCCAACTGTTTGCCTTAAAATACATGTAGGTAAATAATTGAATCATGTTTTCCAAATATCTTTCCAATCCCTGTGTGAAGAATGTCAAAATATTTTTTAAAACAAAAAACCTTATAGGATATTTATTTGAACATTCCTACTGACTAGTACTTAAACTAAACATTATCACTATGTTTCAAAAAAATAGTTTTCAACTGGTTATTATCATTGTTTTGGATCTATGTTTAAAAGCTCTGCTATAAGGATAAAGTACATTTATTCTCCTTGGCATTCTTGATAATTTTATTTATTATATTCATTTCAAACTTATGCAAATAGCATGTTTTCCTCACACACTGGGGAAAGAGAGTGAAGTTTAGTTTGAAGCTCTATTCCCTTTGGCAACACTTAGTTCTACTGTGTTGTAAGCATATGCAACTATAAATTGAATGCATACAAGCAAATGTGGTCTCTGCATCATCATAGATCTGTTAACTTCAGAAAATATTCCAGACAGGGCATCTTAGAGTGGAAATATTTAATATGTATACACCTGCTCAGAGAAATTTATTGTATATGACTGAGCATTTGTTACCCAATGAAAATTAATTTTGTTTTTATGAGAGACATTTACATAAGAACAGGCTCTAATGGGACAGAAACAGCTGTTAGTTGCTGTCTCTATAAACAAATCAACACTTAAAGACTGAATGAGTTTCAGAATAATTGGGTAAATTGAATTACAGTAACTCTGAAGGTAGAAAATACAATACCTGGTCAGTCTCATTTACTTTGATTCCTTAGGTTACCTATCAAGAGATGACTCAGTTTTATGTTATTTTAGTGTGGAAGTTTATACTGGGTGGGCAGGAGATCAAATGAAGAAAGGACTGTCAAGATTTGTTGCTTTTGGGAATCCATTAAATGCAAGTCAACTTCATTTCACGATTCAGTATTCCCACTTTCAGACTCAGTCCAAAGTGCAAAAGGCTGGTACCATCCCCTTAAAATGCCTTTTTCTCTATAATGCTCTTTTCATAAGTACAGACATTTGCATCTGCATCTTTAAAACAATCTTATAAAAACTTCAGTTCTGTGCTGGTTGTGAAAATGTCTACACTGTCAGTGACTTTTATGAGGCTTGATCATTCCATGGAAGCTGACTTCATAAAAAGACTTCTGGTTTGAAGTTTAAGATCCTTCAAGGAAGAGTACCTTTATTAACAGGTATATATGGAAGAGATGTGAAAGAAGTTCTATGAGTTATTTCCACACATAGTACTACATTTTTAGACAGTGGCTTTCCAGTTGATGGCTAAGTATATTTCTGAAGAAGTGGAACTGAGCTAGTTAGCACTAAAAAGTGTTGGTACGAGAAGTGTCCTTAGATGGTTGTGAAGTCCAGTCAACCTGACTCCAGTAAAAAATTTACCTAAAACAATTAAAACATTATCCACTTTTTTAAATGCATAAGATTTTTCTCCTAAGAATGTGACCGAGAGAGAGAGAGGATTGGCAAATTAAATATTTGTATTGAGGGAAATATTTATCAGTGATGCAGCTACAAACCAGTGACATCACACCACGTATTCTCACGTGTGACCTGCTGGAGGTTGCTCACATGACTAATTTTTTTCTCACTAAATATGAAGCCAATATTCTACCTCTTTTTGCTTCCTTTTCTGTTAATTAACATAATATACTAAACTGTAGATTATAATTTTAAATGAAGTAATCCACTTTAAGCTTCTTATTTTGAGAAAATATTATCTTTTTCAAGAGTTTATAAGACATTGTAACGATCAGTTTACTCAGAAAAAGAATTTAGAATGTGTCCATGTGTGACTGTTCAGAAGCATAAATAGACTGAGAGATCTAAGACAGGTTGCTAAAACCCTCCAACTGCATTTTAATGTTGAAATATCAAAACTTCAAAATAATGTGTGCTGTGGGTTTTATGCAGGCATGTGACTATAAAGGAAATAAACTGTCACCTTGGTCAACAAACCACCAAAGCAATCATTACATTTGTGAGCTGGAAGGGATCCTAAAAATCGGTTTGCCCAATCCCTTTATTTGAGAGGTGAGGAACGAGTAGCCCCTCAAGGCTTACATTTCTCACTAAAGGTCACACAGATGATAAATTGCAGAGCCAACGTCTGGGTCAGGTCCCCTAACTCCTAGAACATTCTTCACTTCGTTACCTACCAGAAGTCAGAAATAGACTGCCCTTTCTTGGCCTGTCACTTTACTCATTGACTCATTTTTTTAGCAGAATTTTTTGTACAACAATTTTTTTCTGTTCCCGTGCAAACTATTGAGACAAAAGATATCTCTGTCCCCAAAAGAGCTCACAGCCTAGTCAGTCACCTGTGGCCCTAGACCTGACTCAGATTATGAGTCTTAAAAGAATATAGCCGTCTCTCCTTTTCATGACACCGGTGCACAAGTCTGAATTTACTTCTCTTCTGTAGGGCTCTATGCTGTAAGACAATGTACCTATATTTATAGTAGGCTTTTCTAAAAGCCATTTTTTAATGGGACTGTGAAAATTGTGATGGCTGTTAGGTTACAAATATAAGCTGTTTCCATAAAGGAATTGCATCTGATTATGAGCTCTGAAATGCAGCAAACCTGTGTCAACTAGGAGCACTTAGTGAATACGGAAATACCCTACTAGGAAAGAAAATGCAACCTATTAGTCACAGATCATTGGTAAAATAAACAGTAAGGACTTAGTCTGGATTTTAGCAGTCTGGTGTGTACCTAGGGAGTATTTAATATGTGGGAAATTGATGCAGTAGACCTTAACGGGTGATTCACATTTGTCAAGATCAAGTGTATCTGTAGATGGTGTGCTTGGGGAAGGTTTAATCAATGAAACTGAGCACTCACATTAATTCCACATTTTTTCTTGGGGGAGGGGGGTTCTTTGTTTTTCCCTTTGACCAAAAAGAAGTAATCATGGATCCCTGAAAATGTCCATAACTGAAAAATGTGATGTAATTTTTTTAAAAATTTTTGTGATCATTCACAAAGAAAAACCTGGATATTGCTCTCAAAATATTCTCTTTTTTTAGAGTTTATATCTGGGCTAAATGAATTAAGGTCCCTAGTGTTTCTCTATGTGTAATGGATGTTCAACTTACCTTTACTTAACATCAGCTTGTCCATGAAAGCTAAGCACATTAATGTGTCAGAAATAATAAGCAGAATTTAACACCCAGATGTTCATACTTGCAATATTGTAGCATGTTCCCTCACCCCCAAAACAATACCCCCAAACAAAACTTTAGTTTTATATTGAGAGGTAACTCAATATAAAGTCTTCCAATAACTACTAATGTGTTTATTATAAGAAATTGTGCTACTCTAAGTTAAACACTTAACATTTTCATTTATGAAACAGGTTTTTTAGTATATATCTTTATTTTGCTTAAATATTCTTTCTTATTTTGTTTGTTTTCCTAGCGTCAAATCTCTGTGCAACTACAATAAAAAATATGAAAAAATTAGTTTTCTTTAAAATGTCTCAAATTAAACTAAAATGGGGTATATACAAAATAAGAAGATTTTTAACTTTCCTTCATGATAGAGTTGTTGAATTGGGTAGTAATTGAATGGAAATTAAACTGCTACAGAAAAATGATTGGCAGCTAAATACAAGTTCCAGAAAGTTGGTTATCTGAACTCAAACATTCTTTGCCTATATTACCATGTGTCAGTTAAAATACTGTTTTTATTACTGTACCTGTTTCTAGGTCCAGTGCCACCCGCTTCCGGTGGAGTCAGAGCTATTACACCGCCCAAGATGAGTGGGCTTTAGACGGCATCTACATCGGCCAGCAGTGCCCAAACATGTGCAACGGACATGGCTCCTGTGACCATGGCATGTGCAGGTACATGCATCAGAAAGTGTGACAGATCCTCTGCTTCTCAGGATTTGTGTTTACAGGGATGCTACAGCCGTTGGCATCAGAGTTGAATGGATAGACTGACAGATAATGAAGTAGCCAAGAGAGAATGACCTCCCTTCTGTTCTTATTGTAGATGTAGAAGACATTGTTACATTTAAATTAGTATAAAGCCATATATTCTAAACTTCAAAATCTAACTTCAAACAGGCCTCTTGGGTTTAAATTTCAGAGTTTATTAATTAACTCCAAAGTTCTCTTTGGTGTTAAAAGAGCCTTTCGATGACTTCCCTTCTTTTCCCCTGACAGTCTTAAAGCACCAGTCAAACAGCTGCTACAGGCTGTCCTACCTACCCCACTTCACCAGAAGCTCAAGGTTGCATACAAGGGGAGTTGGTGATTATAGCTAATGAGGGTGAAATAGGAACACACTTGAATACTTAAAGACTCGAACAGAGATGTAATTTAATGAGAAGGAACAACTATAAATCATGGCCAGAGTTACATGTTGGTGGAGCAAGCATTTATATGTGACTTTTTAAGGCTACAGGAAAATCCCTCTATCCTCCTGCCCAACACACACACCCACACAAACACACACCCATATCCTTCTTCATTACTATGTGATGCCGCAATTCTACTGTTACAGCACTATTTTTTTAAGAAAGGATTCTATTCATTTTTTTGCAGTGTGAGTAATTGAAGGTTGTTACTATCACTTATACAGATTTACACTGTAGAGAAAAATCTAGTGTGAATGCTGAGACCAAAGCAAAAGTGAGACATAGGAAATGTTCCATGTCACACAGCTGTGACAATCACAGATGAAACTATGACTTGTTTATGTGGCCCTCTCTCTCTCTAGGTGTGACCAGGGGTATCAAGGCACTGAATGCCACCCAGAAGCTGCTCTTCCGTCTACAATTATGTCAGATTTTGAGAACCAGAATGGTTGGGAGTCTGACTGGCAAGAAGTTATTGGGGGAGAAGTTGTAACACCAGAACAAGGGTGTGGGGTCGTATCTTCTGGATCATCTCTGTATTTCAGCAAGGTATGACTTAGGGCTGAGAAGCAGTGATGGCTGAGTCATGACTAAAGCATGGAAATAATGGTCAGGGCAATGGCTGTTGCAGTATGTGGCTGATTTATGGAGCAGTCTGAATTCAGAAGGTATAAATACGAGAAGGTTTTATTTTTTCCCACATTCCCTGCTTTTTACTGGCCTTTGTCAAATTCCTATCCCTTAACTACATCTGGGAAACTTTGATAGTTTTCTGGTTGTTTTTGGTTACTAAAAATCCAGGATAGGCCAGTTTAAAAATCCTGCCCCTCTTATACCTGATTTAAATCTCATTGCTTTCCTTTCCTCCAGAGCCAGCCAGCCTTGTGTCGTGGGAGTCTTTGAGTGGGCAGGGTCCTGGTCACTTCTCACCCCAGCCTTTGAAGGGTGTGTGAACATGGAGGCCTGTAGGTGAGGGTGTAAGTAGTGGTGGAGGTGGTGGAGTTTAGAGGTTAAGAGCAGTGACTTTGGAACCAGACTGCCTGCTTCAATCTGATTTCACTACTTCCTAGCTGTGTGACTTTGAGCAAATCCCTTAACCTCTCTCTGACTTGGCTTCCTCATCTATAAAGTAGAGATAATAAGAATATCTTCCCCATTAGGGTCATTGGGCAGATTAATGCATTGATATACTTGTAATCATATGGGACAGTGCCTAATACATAGAAAGCACTTCTATAAGTGTTTATTAAATTTATCAATCTATTAACCTCAAGAGTATGATTGGAAGGAGGAGTAATGGTAAGTGTGCAGAGCTGTTCCTAGGGAACCAATCAGCTCTTCATGGTGAGCAAACATCTTTAGTCTGATTTTGGCTCAGTTTGGTGGCTGCTGCTGGCATCTGCTGATTTGGATCTTAGTCAACTCAAGTTACTAAAACAAAAATACAACATACAAAAATACCATAAAAAATACCATTGGGCGGCTTAAACAGCATACATTTGTCTCTCTCAGTTCTGAAAGCTGAGAAGATAAAAACACAGTAGATTTGATGTCTGTTGAGGATCTACTTCCTAGTTCAGAGATGCTGTCTTCTCTGTGTCCTCACATGGTGGAGATAACAGAGAGAGAGAAAGCAGGCTCTCCTATGTCTCTTCTTATGAGGGCGCTAATCCCAACATGAGGACTCCACCCTTAAAACCCAATTACTTGCCAAAGGCCCCACACCTCCTAATACCATCCTTTTGGCAGTTAGGCTTTCAAAATATGAATTTGGGGTGCACAAACATGAAGTACATAGCAGAGACCTGCACAGAAGTTTTTCTTGCGGTGTTCAACTTCCCCAGTGGCAGTACCAGGTTAGGCAGGCAGGTCAACATACACCAACTAGGGGCTGAGGTGTCAGCCTGAATCTCTAAGACTAATTATCTAGGAACACCTCCAACACATGTTGTTTGGTTAGGGATAAGGGAGAGGGAACCACCTCTCTTGCTACAGTCTAGACACGACATTCTTTTCTTCCTTCCTCCTCCAATTCATCTCTTCATATCATCTGCAAAAGGACTGGAGGGGAAGCAATTCCCATTCTCCAACCTGAGCAATGTGTCCAAGCCCAATTATTGGCAGCTCTCTTTAGAATGTGGGGTACTTACCACCACTTCTTTCCAGCAAGGACTACAACCACCAATTCTAGGACAATTGGAAATGTGTCACTCTTCATCATATAAGAAGCACATAGGTGTGAGTATTGTACCATAAGGCTGATATGTTGAGGAATTTGGGCAGAAATCCAAAACAAATTAATTTATGCATATGCAAAAATAGGTACAGGTTTTGTTTTGATGCAGGTGCAGAAGAAAGAATCAGCAAGTAAACAAGATAGAGAATTATAGAAAATCAGGAATGGATTCCATTTGATAATATTTCCTATCCATTGGCATTGAAAATCCCCAGGATCTTATTGTGAGAGATAACAGTTAGTAAGTGACCGTATATATTGCATAGATCCAGATGTACTGTATAATTGGGCAGAAATGGGAAGATTGTGTCTCCCTTAAGTTTCAATTTTAAAGCAAGATTATGAATTCTTAACCAATGTGTACCCAAACACACCAATAAACATGTGTATGTACACACACAGAGATATTTTGAACATATAAAGTTATAATCACTCTTTCTTACACTTGGGTTTGTACTTGGGCTCTAAACCTCAATAATTGCTTCACCTTACAGAGTTATAACATCTTTATGTATCTCAGTTTTCTCAACTATAAAGTGGGATGTTGGGAGGATTAACTGAGTTAATGCAGGTAAAGAATAAATAGAAATAGCTCAATAAGTGTTAGCTAACATAATCACATCTTATGAGACTAAATTACAAATTGTTATCATTGAATATTTCCCTATACATGCCCTGCCACTAACTTAAAATCAGCATTTCAAAAGTAAAATGATTCTCCTCTCAGCTCAACCCAGCTTTCTCCCTAAATTTTTATCAAAATATCTGAGGATCACCTTTTTTTACTTTTTTCTCTTGTATCAGTCAAATCTGTTTCAAATTCTAAGTGAGAGAAACTAGCTTAAACAAAGAAGGAGGAAAATTTTTTTATGTAATCAAAACACAGGGATAGACTTCTGGTCAGGATGGAGGCGTAGGTAAACATGACTCACCTACTCATACATCTACAGCAAAAATGACAGCTAAATTACAAAATAACTATCACCAAAAATTGTAAGAAAATTGAGCTGTGTGGAAGTCTGACAACCAAGGAATTAAAGACATCACATTCATTCAGACAGGTAGAAGGGACAGAGACACAGAGACATGGAAACACTGAGATGCCACTGGGACCATTCCACACCCATGTGTGGTGGATAAAAATTGGGAGGGATGTTTCTCAGGAGCAAAGGATCCCACCCCCATACCAGACCACCCAGCCCAGGGTTCCAGTGCCAAGATGATAAGTCCCCATAACTTCTGGCTATAAAATTCAGTGGGGGTTGAGACAGCAGAATAAACTGTGGGATTCTCAGGCATCTCCTCTTAAAGGGCCCACAATGGACTTAGGACTTACGCAGACTCACTCCCTCTGGGCTCCAACACTGGGGCAGCAGCTGGAAGGCCTCCAGTGGCATATGGGAGAAACCAAAGTGTCTGGCATCAGGGCAAGTACCAGTGAACAGCTTCCTCCCAGACAAAACTCCAGGAGCCAGGCAGCACCCATTGTCCCTTTTGTGAACCCCCCCCTACAAAGAGCCACAGAGCTACTGCACTATATCTGAGATACCATCAACCTAGTTCACATGGGTTTCCCCACCCTAGCAAATACCCATGACTCTGCCCCATCCAACTTATGGGTGTGCTTTTCTAAAATAGACCATGCTACTAGGCCAAAGAGTCAAAGCAGCTCTACCTAATACATAGAAACAAATACAGGGAGGCTGCCAAAATGAGTAGACAAAGAAATATGGCCCAAATGAAAGAACAGAACAAAACTCTAGAAAAAGAACTAAATAAAATGGAGATAAGCAACCTATCAGATGAGTTCAAAAAACTGGTTGTTAGGATATGCAGGGAACTCACTGGGTACTTCAACAGCATGAAAAAGACCCAGAAAGAAATGAAGGTTACACTAAGTGAAATAAACAAATATTTACAGACTTCCAGGCAAGATGGAGGCATAGGTAAACACATTGTGCCTCCTCACACAACCAAAAGAAGAACAACAACAAATTTAAAAACAAGAAACAACCGAACTGCCAGAAAATTGAACTGTATGGAAGTCTGACAACCAAGGAGTTAAAGAAGAAATATTCATCCAGACCAGTAGGAGGGGTGGAGACAGGCAGCTGGGCAGAGAGGACTCACAGCAAGGTGGTGGCTGGAGGATGGGAGTGGGCAAGACAGGAGGCTGGCAGACCAGGAGAGGTGGCAGCTGGTGGACTGGGCAAGGCGTCAGTTGGTGGAGCAGGCAGTCCCACATTTGCATGTAGATAAACCAGGAGGAACAATTGGGGAACAAGACAGACCACGCAACTCAGGGTTCCAGTGTGGGGAAATAAAGCCTGAAAACCTCTGACTAAAAAAACCTGTGAGGGTTGAGGTGACAGGAGAAACTCCCAGCCTCACAGGAGAGTTCCTTAGAGAGACCCACAAGGTCCTAGAATGTACACAAAACCACCCACTGGGGAATGAGCACCAGAGGGGCCCAATTTGCTTGTGAGTAGCAGTGGAAGTGACTAAAAGTGGACAGAGAGCTGACCAAGCAGCAATGTTCCCTCTTGGACCCCTCCCCCACATAAAGTGCCAAAACACAGTGACCTGGGTTGCCCTGCCTTGGTCAATACCTTAGGCTCCACCCTTTATATGTAACAGGTGTGCCAAGACAAAAAAATGGCCCAAATGAAAGAACAGGTCAGAGCTACAGCAAAAATACAACTAAGCAATGAAGAGATAGCCAACCTATCAGATGCACAGTTCAAAACACTGGTAATCAGGATATTCACAGAATTGGTTGAGTATGGTCACAAAATAGAGGAAAAAGTGAAGGCTATTCAAAGCAAAATAAAGGAAAATATACAGGGAACCAACAATGACAGGAAGGAAACCAGGACTCAATTCAAGGATTTATAGCAGAAGGAAGAAATAAACATCAACTGGAACAGGATGAAGGATCAAGAATTCAAAAAAATGAGGAGAGGCTTAGGAACCTCCAGTTTAAACCTCCATGTTTAAATGTTGGAACTTTAAACATTCCAACATCTGAATCATAGTGGTGCCAGAATGAGAAGAGGAAAAACAAGAAACTGAAAAATTATTTGAAAAAAATAATGGACAACTTCCCCAATCTGGCAAAGGAAATAGAATTCCAGAAAGCCCAGAGAGTCCCAAAGAAGTTGGACTCAAGGAAGCACACACCAAGGCATGTCATAATTACATTACTCAAGATTAAAGATAAAGAGAGAATCTTAAAAGCAGCAAGAGGAAAGGAGACACTTACCTACACAGGAGTTCCCATAAGACTGTCACCTTAATTCTCAAAAGAAATCTTACAGGCAAGAAGGGGCTGGAAAGAAGTATTCAAAGTCATGAAAAGCAAGGACCCACATCCAAGATTACTCTATCCAGCAAAGCTATCATTTAGAATGCAAGGGCAGGTAAAGTGCTTCCCAGATAAGGTCAAGTTAAAGGAGTTCATAATCACCAAGTCCTTATTATATCAAATGTTAAAGGGACTTATCTAAGAAAAAGATAATCAAAAATGAGTAGTAAAATGACAACAAATTCACAACTATCAGTAACCAAACCTAAAATAAAAACAAACTAAGCAAACAACCGGAACCGGAACAGAATCACAGAAATGGAGATCACATGGAGGGTTATCAGAGGGGAGAGGGAGGGGAGAGAATGGGGTAAAAGGTACAGGGAATAAGAAGCATAAATGAGGCCCTGGCTGGCATGGCTCAGTGGATTGAGCACTGGCCTGTGAACCCAAAGAAGCATAAATGGTAGGTAGAAAATAGACAGGGGAGGTTAAGAATAGTATAGGAAATAGAGAAGCCAAAGAACTTGTATGTACGACCCATGGACATGAACTAAAGAGGAGGAAGGGGGTGTGCAGGGCAGAGGGGAATAAAGGGGGAGAAATGGGACAACTTTAATAGTATAAATCAATAAAATATATTAAAAAAAGAAAAATGTCCAAGGAATCAACAGGGGAGTGGATGAAGCTGAGAATCAAGTCAACAATCTGGAACACAAGGAAGAAAAAAAAATCAATCAGAACAGCAGGAAGAAAAACGAATTAAAAATAAAAAAGATAAGGAACCTCTGGGACAACTTCAAATATATACCAACATTTGAATCATAGTGGTGCTGGAAGGAGAACAGAAAAAGCAAAAACTTGAAAACTTATTTGAAAAAATAATGAAAGAAAACTTCCCTAATTTAGTGAAGGAAATAGACATAGAAGTCCAGGAAGCACAGAGAGTCCCAAATAAGATGGACGCAAAGAAGACCATAACAAGACACATCAAAATTAAAATGCCAAAGGTTAAAGAGAGAATCTTAAAAGCAGCAAGAGAAAAGCAGAGAGATACCTACAAAGGAGTTCCCATAAGACTGCCAGCTGATTTCTCCAAAGAAACTTTGCAGGCTAGAAGGGACTGGCCAGAGATATTCAAAGTGATGAAAAGCAAGGACCTACAACCATCCAGCAAAGCTATCGTTTAAAATGAAAAGGCAGAGAAAATGCTCCCCAGAGAATGTAAAGCTCAAGAAGTTCATCATCACCAAGACATTATTATATGAAATGCTTAAGGGACTTAACTATGAAAATTAAAATGGCAATAAATTCACAACTATCAAAAATTGAATCTAACAACCAAGCTAAGCAAACAAGCAGAACAGAAACAGAATCATAGATATGGACAGCATTTGAATAGTTACCAGTTGGGAGGGGCAAGGGGGAGAATAGGGGAAAAACTGAAGAAATTAAGAAGTACAAATTGGTAGGTTCGAAATAGGCTGGAGGATATTAAGAACAGTATAGGAAAGGGAGTAGCCAAAAAATGTATATGCATGACCCATGGACATGAACTACTAAGGGGGAGATTGCCAGAGGGAATAGGAGGTACTGGGTAGAGGGAGCCAAAGGGGGGGAAATTGGAACAACTGTAATATCATAATCAGTAAAATATATTTTTTGAAAAACACAGGAATGCCGTAGTCAGAACTGACCTCAGAGATATCTGGAACCTGACACTCAGATGCCCGAGAGCTCTCTTGAGAGTACTCTATTTTCAATTCAAGGCAGGGGTCATTATGAGATTGGAATTATGGCCACAGAGCTTTCTAAGCAGCACCACAGAAAATTCTGGGGAAGGTTTCTGATTGGCCAGTCACAGTGTCCTGGGGAATGGTGGGCTGTGATTTGCATAGCCTCACTGCTTTGGCAAAGATGGGATACACAGTTCAGCAACCCCCACCAGCCAGCGTGATTGGAATAGAGAAGGGTCAGTAACCCAAAGGTAACTGCCCTAGATTAATTTATCTGGAAACATTATTCTATCCTGTCCCTTTTCCAGTGCAAACATTCAGGATGGTCTCCAGTACTACTGCCTTAACTATATAACTTATTTTCTTTTTCTAAACATAAGCCCTTTGCCCCCCCAAAGAAACTCTCCTCCTCATTCCAGGTTTTTCCAATCTCCCTGTCTTTGCTTAGTGTCCACTGCCTACCATTCTGCCTTCCATAGTCTCTGCATCCATTAAACCTTGCAGCACCCTGATCAAATCCTGCTGCTTCCACGGAGCTTTCTGGAACCATGGCAAACTACACTAATATCTTCTTTTTTTGAATTTCTCTCTTATCTGTGTTCTATACAAAGAGAGTTATATTTTTATTCTGTTAGTAACCAGGAAGATGCAAGTCCTACTACCTGAGCCAACTCTAGATAAGGTGCACAATTCAGAATGCATGCCGTGTGCTAGGCATTTACATATCAATAAATACTCTTGAGACTGAAAAGATTGGAGAATTGATAAATGACCATGGGACTAAATGAGATCAAGAATGAATAGAACTTGGCCTGCAGCCCGAAGTTGTCACTACTGACACCGCACACACATATCTGTGAATTCTTGTTTTAGGTTTGTTCTCCTAACACATGGTATTATACCTGATAAAATTGGTGCCCAATAATATTTGTTGAAGAAAGGAATGAATGAATGAATGAACGAATGAGTATTGAAAAACAGCAGAAGGGTCTAAAGAAATGGTTATTTTTAAATAAATATAGTAGAATTTTTTTCTACTGGCATTTGATTTAAAAAGGCTTTAATTGGAGATAAAAGGTGAAGTTTTATGAAGTGTTTTAGAAGTTTTGCTTTAAAGGCTCCAAAGTCTAAAGGCATTTCCTTTAAAATTTGTGTTCTTTTATCTAAATCCTTGAAACAGTAAGCCATTTTAGCCTAGAATGCTGGAGGGAAATTGGAAGGTATTTTCCACACTCCAGGAGCGAGGAGATCCTTAACCTATTACTCCAATGCATGCACGCACACACTGTGTGTGCTGATGTCCGCACACGCAGGTGCACCCATCAGAGTGTAATAGAAAAACTGCAAAGCACGTGTCACATCAAATTCTAAATTCTAACAAAAAGCTTGTCATGAGCCATTTCCTTTTTCCTTTTTTCTTCCTTTAAAATAATACTCAGCGTTTCAGGTCACTAAACAAAAGAAAACGACTTATGCTATTCTCCAGGAAAAAATATCTTCAGTGCCAAAGCAAACATTTGTATGGTATTTTCCACCATTTACAAAAATCCCACAAAACAGCCTTCCAAAGCCTCTGATGACCAACACCATCATCTCCTGGAAAAATAACACTGCTCAATGAATTTCACAGTAAACCAATCATTCCACCAGCTAATTGGGGTAATTGGATTTTTGTAATTCTCCTCACCTTAGATCTTTATCCTTCTGGCTTAGTTCCACATGTCAAGTTTTTCATAGGAGTTTGCTGGATTGGAACTAAGCAGCTAGGTTCTATGGTTCTTTTCTCAGAATCATTCTTCCTGTAACGATCCTGGGCCAGATTATAATAATCTCTGAGGGATTTCACACTTGCACTATTTCAAATTAACAAGAAAAATCGAAAGCACATATAACACACTGAAAATGCATATTACTTTTAAGATTTCCTCAAATACATACTTAAAATTGAGAGTTCTCAAGAATAAATTCCTGTGTCAGGATTAATTTCAGTTCTCATTTCACTGGAACCCTGTTTTGTGGGAACGAGAGGAGGTGGAAATCTCTTAATTGGCTTTAGATTTTTCAGTACCCTTTTAATTAGCCCCAAGTATTTCCCCTGTGACTTATAACAGAAACCCTTTCTTAATTAACTTGGTGAATTTGTGTAGGGTTTAAACTGTAAGTCTGAGAGGTGTTTTTCTCTAAATTGGTTATCCTATCATAGTTTTTCTTCCCAACTTTTATTAAAGTTCTTGGGAGCTCTCCAAGACGGGTTCAGAGCAGATCATGCATTAGGTTGGGCAGACTCTGAGTGGAAGAATCTCATGCTCAAACCTTTTTTCAATCTCATTAGCCTGAAACTATTTATACACAAAAGGAATCATGACAAACCTTGTCAATTTGTATCTAACAGTGCCCAACAGGACTGTGACAAGCACAGGATACACTAAGCAAAGGAAGCAAGTTGCTGGATTTGATGGAATTTTTAAGACACAAAGAGACCATGTAGTGGTAGCAAAAACTTATTTAAATGATCCCTCCCAATCTCTCTGTTTCCAAGAGAGAGGCCAACAGACAGAGACAGACACACTGACTAGGAGCCTAATACTCAAACACTCTTTCTTTGTGTCAAGTTTCTATCTTAAACCTGTTTTATTTTCATTCCCACGGAGGAGGGGGTCCAAGGGTACCTCTCAGGAAGACATTCAGTGTGCTAAGCAAGTTTCATGCAAAATGTTATTTCATGTAATTATCACAACACCCTGTAAGGAAGGCGTTATTACCCATATTGTACCTTTGAGGAAGATAAAATCTCAGAAAGCTCACACAGCTAAACAGCATGAATAATGGTCTGAGATTCAAACCCAGCTCCAGCTGATCTCCACTACATGGTCTTTCAGATTCTCCTTTACTCTGCCTAGAGGAGATTCACAAAGCAAACATTGGAAGTGTTTTAATTTAAATTAATTTTATTTTACTTTTAAAGACCTTTGAATACTCTTTGGTGTGATTAACAGTTCCCAAGGATCTCATGACCAAATCTGGCAATCAGTAACGCAGACTAATCGAATGTGTCCAGGAACAGTTACCATAACCAAAGCAGAGACAATTAAATGGCATAGCTTGCTCCTCCCAATAATAAATGGTAATGAAAAAATACAATAAAGATTAAATCAAAAAAATAAAAAAACAATAAATGGGACACAACCATCTCCACATAGTGCTAGGATGCTCATATGAATTTGTAACTGAAACAACAAAGGCCTGAGAGCCCCCAGATGATTGAATCTGTGGTGTTTCTGTCCTTTGGAAAGGCTGGGAAAAGACAGCTGGTGAGCTGGGACCTGGACACCTCTTGGGTGGACTTTGTCCAGTTCTACATCCAGATAGGCGGAGAGAGTGCTGCATGCAACAAGCCCGACAGCAGAGAGGAGGGCGTCCTCCTTCAGTACAGCAACAACGGGGGCATCCAGTGGCACCTGCTGGCAGAGATGTACTTCTCAGACTTCAGCAAACCCAGGTAACCAAACCCTGATGGTCTTCCAGTGATTTCCAGGAATGGTAAGGATTACACTGTTCTTGAGGTGTTTCTAACATGTTGTTAACTGTTGCAAAAATAGGCAAACTCGTAAATATCTGGCATGAATGATAGCCTAATATATAAACATTTCATCTCATTTAAGGTTTTTTTTATTGTTCAAGTACAGTTGTCTGCCTTTTCTCTCCACCTCTCTCCTCCACCCCAGCCATTAGAAAGCACTTGTATTCATATTTGAATTTTTTAAGAATTTGAGAAAAAATGTGACTAGAGAAAAGTGAGACAACTGACCATTGTTTTCCCAAAGAAACTCGGTGACATAGGGATATTCCAAGCATTTCTGGGATTTTTTTAATACACACATGAAATATGTTCATCTGTTAGATTTAACAGCAAGACGGACTTTGTCAAACCTCTTCATGTGGCTGCACCTAGTGCTAGTCCTGGACAACATATGAATCACTCTGTGGAGCTTGCATTTTCTGAAATTGTTCACTGGTCCATCCCTGTCTTTATTTTGATGGATGGGGAATATATTTAATGAAATATCCTAAGTAATGACTGTTAAGGAGTTCAGGAAAATGCTAATATTTGTGCCAGGCAATCAGTATATTTATCTATATTTAAATTGGGATTTTTTTTGCAGTTATGATGTAGTATTTTGAAATTCTGTATTTGTACTTTTAGAGTATTCCTTTTTATAATCTCTGTATTTGCACTTTCACACAAAGATAAAAATTTGTCTTTATGTACATTGACCAATCATTATTGAATTTTCACATACTAAAATTGTCCCTGTTTTACATTTTACAACTGAACCTTGGTTTATTGAAAAAAAACATTATTAGATTCAATTTTTATAAATTAAATATATTTTTAAATGCATACTTATAACATAGCTATTTTGTAGACTGAAGGTTTATATGTTTATTGTTTTAAAACATTGAGTAGTTTAAAGGTGACATGACTTTCTATAACGTAATGGAAATAGACATACAGACAGACCAACCAAAAGCATTTTTTCTAAGGACATATGCAAGAGGGAGCAGCCAGAGGAGAGGCAACTGGGTAAAACACAAAACACAACATCCAAGGAGAAAGTCAGGAATGGTGAGTGGGAGGTGGATGCGGATGAGATTCCCCCAGCACAGTAGAGAGGAAACCATAATGGTGCCAAACTGGTTTTAAAATAATTTAAATTATTTTTCCAAGTAACATCATTATCAATCTGGAGATTATTAAGAGTTCAATAAAATGACTAGATTACAGTATAAATAAACAAAAATGTAATAGCTTTTTCAAGTTCCAAAAATATTGAGCTTTATTTTTCTGAGGATTTGTCTTTAGGGTCAGTATATTTCACCAGATTTTCAAGGATTTTATGACACTGAAATGGCTGAGAAACTCTGAGGTGGAAGGCAGCAGAAAAAGCCCCCATTATTGGTGGAAAATACATAAATAAGTATAAAAATAACTTTAACAACTCTAAGAATCCTGTAAAGAAAAGTTCAAAACTACCTTCAGAGATTTAAAAAAATAATAAATGGAAAAATTATACAGCATCCCTAGACAGGAAAACTTAATATTGTGATATGAATATCTTTTAGTTTACATTTAATGCCGCCCAATCAAAATCCTGGAGGCATGTTTTTTTGGAACTATATATCTAGAAATACAAACTGGCAAAACTGTCTTAAACTTTTGGGGAAAGAAATAGAGGGATGCCCTACACGTTGTTAGAATATGTTATATAACTTAAATTAAATAGAATATAATTATAATTAGAATATAAATATAATTAAAATAGAATATAGTGATTCATGGATAGAACAGACAATGAAGCCAAACTGATGACCCAGAAATTGACTCAGATATATAAGAATGTATATATGAAAAAGAGATGTCACAGCTCAAAAACAGATGTAACAAACCGAGACATTATTTGCAACTGTTATGAGGAACAGAGGGCCAATGTTGCTGTAAAGAGCTTCTACAAATTACCAAAAAACACTAAGGTCCCAACAGAAAAATGGGTAAAAGGAATGAGTAGATGTTACAGAAGAGGAAACAGATGTATAATAAAACATCAATAATATCCAACATCTTTTGCAATAAGAAACATCATTTTCAACAGTAAAATGGTCATTTTTAAAAGATAATGCCAAGTGCTTTCTGCACGTGGGAGCAGCAAGGCAGGCACTCTCACGTCATCCTGCACACTGTTACGACCCTTCCAGAAAGGAGTTGGGAAAAATCAACGGCCTTAAACATGGACAGTTTATTTGACCTGGTAATTCTGTTTCTAGGAATCTTACCTTAAGAAATAAACTGAAGTATAGATAAAGCTTTATGCATCAAAATTTTAACAGAGGCCAACCCCATACAGTAGATTATGGGTGAGTTATGTTTCATTTTAGTGCATATTTATGTTTTCCCACAATAAGTATCAATGGCTTTGAAAATTTTTGAATGCTATTTTAATGTAGTAATATACAAAGGAACAGTTTTTTCCCAGGTATTTCTTGAAAATGTTATGACCATTACCATGGTAGTCAAAAGACATTGTTTAGTGAATCAAAAACAGCTAAAATATCACCTCCGAAAATACAGTGGCAAATGGAATAAACATGACGAGAACTAAAGCAGCCTACAACTTTAAACCTCTTGTCTGATCTATTAAACTTAGAAATGTTTCAAAAATATCAAGAGATCAAACAAAACTAAACTTGCTCTTATTGCCGCTCTTGTGATTGTAACAGCTGCTAAGAAAGACACAGCTTTCCTTTCCTAACCATAAGTGATTTGTTTCTATGCAGATTTGTCTATCTGGAGCTTCCAGCTGCTGCCAAGACCCCTTGCACCAGGTTCCGCTGGTGGCAGCCTGTGTTCTCTGGGGAGGACTATGACCAGTGGGCAGTCGATGACATCATCATTCTGTCAGAAAAGCAAAAGCAGATCATCCCAGTTGTCAACCCAACTTTACCCCAGGTATTTTCTCCATGTCTGAACTCCAAGAAGAGAATTATCAAAGTGGATGGGATTAAAGAACTTCTTACTTCCCCAAGGATTTAGTGCTTGAACATGTGATACAAATTTTCTGTGTTTGCACTTAATTTCTTTTTGTTTGCACTTAATTTTTGTTACTTCTTTAAGCTACTAGTTCCCAGTAAGAAATAAAAAACCTATGAAGTCTGGCCAAGTCATCAACATGATTATTAGTGTGATTATAAAATTAGATGTGCAGTGGCAAAATATTTTCAGTTATTATATCATCAGAAGAAGAAATTCATCGCAATAAAATATTAGTTAAATTAGAGATCATGCTGTATTTTCTTAGAAATACAAATGGCACATGGTTCTGCATGTCATGAACTGAACATTTCTTTCTTGTTTTCAAAGCTATCAAATTACCCTTCTGTGTTGTTTGTGTTGTTTCTATTAGAACTTTTATGAGAAGCCAGTTTTTGATTACCCTATGAACCAGATGAGCGTGTGGTTGATGTTGGCTAATGAAGGAATGGTTAAAAATGAAACTTTCTGCTCTGCCACGCCATCAGCCATGGTATTTGGAAAATCAGATGGGGATCGATTTGCAGTAACTCGAGATTTGACTCTGAAACCTGGATATGTGCTACAGTTCAAGGTATTTATGCACAAACTTCTTCCCAGGGCAGGTCAAGGAGCAAAACGGCTTCCATATTTAAAAAGTGAAATTGATAGCCCTGGCTGGTATGGCTCAGTGGATTGAGCACCGGCCTGAGAACCAAAGAATAGCTGGTTCAATTCCCAGTCAGGGCACAGGCCTAGGCTGCAGGCTAGATCTCCGGTGGGGGACACATGAAAGGCAACCACACATTGATGTTTCTCTCCTTCTCTCCTCCCTCCCTTCTCCTCTCTCTAAAAATAAATAAATAAAATCTTAACCAAGAAATGATCTAAAAAAAAGTGAAATTGACAAAGGATGCAAATTTTTATATGCTATTAAAGGAGGGACTAAAACAAAGTTTCAATATTTTTAAATGGCCATTTTTTAGCTCTGCTCATAAGGAAACAGCTTATCACTTTTTAATGAGCCCTAGAAATTATAGCTATGTCATTGTATTTCAAGTGCTCATGGAACTGCACTAGAATTAAAAAGAAAATTGACTCTTAGGATTTCAATCTGTGACTTAATGAATTCCATGCTAATGGTAATAGGTAAGTTCTCCTTCAGCTTACTAGTGCTTTTAGGACTTGTGAGTTATTTTATGTTTGTACCACAGCATTATCAAACAATTTCTCTTCCTTTGATCTGTCAATTTTTACTTTAATTATTATTGTTCTCTTAAAAGCTTATTGTTTTTCAGCACTGTGATAACATGTCAACATGTATAGCAAGGTTTACTTTGACAAGGTCTTGTTTTCAGAAGCCTAATCAAAATTTCATTGTGTTTATGATAAAATCCCATTGGTGAATTCTGGGGTAAGAAGTAATGCAGTATTAATGAGCTAGCACAACTACATGTCCTTACATACAGCAGGGTGCAGATGCTAAATAATTTACAAATGGAATTATTAAAGAGATCAGATGTATATAGGCAGCTCTTCAAATATAGTTTCCACAGGTTTGTAAACAAGGAAGTTGATTAGTGAACTGTTTTCCTCTGTCTAGATCGTGATGCTAAACTGCAATGGAAAAGCCATTAATAACAATATATGACTCTATATTAATATGTTGGTACTGCCTAAAGTGCCAACAAAGTTACAGCAATAGCAAATACATTTCCAGAATACTCTGCTGTTTCTCATTTGACACCTTCTTTTATTTAGTAAGTCATAAAATCAAGGTGGCATAGGTGTTAAATTCTGCAAGATAGTATTCTAAAGTTTACAAAATCTAAATAAAGAAAACATTATTAAATGTTTCAAGTATTTAAACAACCAGTAAGAATGAATAATGCCTAGGAAAAATCTCAATTCTCGAATCACACCAGCAGACTATTGATTTGTGGCTGCTAGTTAATAACAGATATGTAATATGGGTCATTTGGGGATTGACAATTAATATATATTTGACATCTGTAAGAAGAACTTGGTGTCATTTATACAAAAACATTCAGTGCTGGTACCTTTTATGTGCATGTTAAACCCTAGGTGCTAGAACAATATGGCCCTATCCCTCAAGGGTCTCAGAAACAAGTAAGTGAGCCAGAAAAGTGAATAGTCACAACACAGTCACAGTAGTACCGGTATTGTTGTAGAAAATGGCTCTGGATGCTACAAGAGTACCTAGCATAGTGCCTGGCATGTGGCAGGTGCTCCAAAAATGTGTTAGTTGAACAAATGGGTAGATGGATGGGTGGGTGGATGGATGGAAGGAAGGAAGGAAGGAAGGAAGGAAGGAAGGAAGGAAGGAAGGAAGGAAGGAAGGAAGGATTGAAATTGGAAATCTCTGGAAATACAGAGACTTAGCCAGCTGAACAATGGAGGGGGCAGAATTCCAGTTAGAGGGAAGAGATTGTGCAAATATATGAAAATAAATGAAAGTGCAAACGAGAATGGAAAAGTTGGACACTTTAAAGAGTTTGCCAAGTGTACCACACAGGTGACAAAGTTGATCCTAATTGACTTTATATGACACATTCAGCCAGTGGGACATTAACCCAAGAGCAATAAGTCATGGAATACAAGATCAGATGTGTATTTCAGAAAGATCATTCTGGCAGCAGTATGGGGTTAACAGAAGGGGAAACTGGAATCAGCAAGTACATTGATTCATTCATTTATTCAGCAAATATTTATAAAGCCTCTACTATGTACCAGAGTCTGTTCTAGGCTATGGAGAGGAATAGGGAGTGTGAACTAGAGTGTTAGAGGGTGGTTACCATTGTCAGGTTAGCCTCACTGATTAAATTACTTTCAGCTGAGGCTTATAAAAAGTAAAGGAGTGAGTCATGCAACTATCTGGGAAAGAGCATTCCAGACACAGGGAACGAAAAGCACAAAGTCCTTCAAATAAGAGTGTGCTTGGAAAAGTTCAAGAAATCATAAGGACACCTTTGTGGCTATAGCAAAGACAGTGAGAAAAGGAAGACAGATAGGGAAAATAAGGCCAGTCTTTGACTTCTGCTGTGAATAAAACGGCTAATGGAAGCATGACCTACCCTGACTTAGGCTTTTAAAGAATGACTCTGGCAGACTGTGCTAGGGGTACGATGGCAGAGGCAAGGTCAGAGACAGAAAGGCTGTGTGGGCTACTGTTGCAATGATCCAAGTAAAAAATGATGAAAACTTGGATGTGTGTGATCGTGGAAGAGGCAGAGAAAAGTGCTCAGACTATGAGTTATTTTGAATAAAGTAGAATGCAAGGGCAGCCATCAATGTAAGAAATAAGAATCCAGGTGAAGACATAGCATAAGGTTGTAAAGATAAGTAAGTGGATCTGAGAGATGTTAAAGGAGTCTATTCAACAAGTGATTTATTGGTCACCTATTGGGTGATAAAATGGATTCTAGAATGACTCCCACATTTTTGGCTCCAGTCACTAAAACTGGAAATATGAGGGGGGACCTAAAAATAAACTGGAGTTATCTTTTGGAGGGTGCACCCCTTGTAATACAGGCTTCCTTGTAATACAGGTATACAAGGAAAGATTAAAATCCCTTGTAATACAGGTGAGTGTTCTAGGAACCCATCTGTATCAGTGTACCAGGTGATATTGTAAGAGGCTGCATTCAGCTTCAGTGAATTTTTTCTTAAGACTCTTCCAGCGTTTGCACATTTCATGATGGGTGATTTATGAGCACACCTGCCCACACTGGGCTGAGTGTTCAGCAGTTTTTGACCAAAATGGCATGATCCCCGTGCCCCACCCTCCCTATTCACCAAATCTCTCTCCAAGTGACTTTTTTTTTGTTTCTGTGGATGAAAAACACCCTCAAAGGGAAACATTTTGCCAATGTGGAAGAAGTGAAACAAAAAAAAATGGCAGAAGCACTAACTGGCATCAAAATCAAAGAGTTCAAAAACTATTTTGAACAGTAGAAAAAATGCCTTGATAGGTATATTGCATCACATGGAGAGTACTTTGAAGGTGACTGAAGTTTAAACATGTACAAATAAACACACAGTTTTTTATAGATTCCTGTTTTGGGGGTTCCTCCTCATACTGGAAGAAGAGCATTTGGGTGGTGGATGCTGAGAACAGGTGTGGACTTGTGGAACTATGGTTGCCTGTGAACTGTTGAAATGGGAAGGCACAGGAAGCAGTAATGGACATTGTCCAAGAGCTGGAGAGAGACTGTATCTGCAAGTCATTGGTATTCAGGTGGAATTTGAAATTATGATTGTGAGTGAGGTTATGAGCATGTATAGAGTAAAAAGATAGGAACAATTGAATCCTACAAAACATCAACAGCTAAGAGGCAGGCTAAATGATCAATTTTAAAAAACACCAACTTGTTACAGAACTGTAAGTTCCATTGACTTGCCTACATTAGACACAATGGCATTTGTAGTAAGTGTAAGACAGAATGCTATGTGTTGTGCCCAGTGTGACTGTTCACACCACATGGCAACCAAAGGCTGTGCTTACTAATGGGTAATATATTAAAAGGAATTTGTATTAGAAGAGTTGAATCACACATCTGAAAGTGCCAAATCTTTACTGATATTCTTGACTTTTAACTATATGAGGGGGGACCCAAAAAACCCAAAATTTATTAAAAATTGTGTATTTATTCTGACATGTTTAAACTTCAGTCAGCTTCAACGTACTCTCCATTTGATGCAATACAGCTATTGACACATTTTTTCCACTGCTCAAAACAGATTTGAATTCATTGATTTTGATACCCTTTAGATCTTCTGCCATTTTGTTTGTTTCATCTCTTCCACATCGGAAAAACATTTCCCTTTGAGGGTTTTTTCATCTAGGGAAACAAAAAAAAAAGTCACTCAGGGTGAGATGGGGTGAATAGGGAGGGTGGGGCAGGGGGCTCATGCCATTTTTGGTCCAAAACTGCTGAACGCTCAGTGTGTTGTGGCAAGTACACTCATAAATCATAAATCACCCATCATGAAATGGGAAAATGTGTTGAAAGAGTCTTCAAAAAAATCACTGAAGCCGAAGGCAGCCTCTCACAACACCACCAGCTGGTACACTGATACAGATGGGTTCCTAGAACACTCACCTAGTGAGGGAAGCCTGTATTACAAGGAGCCCACCCTCTAGAAGATAATTCCAGGGGTTTTTTAGGTCCCCCATCATATAAATTTGGATTTATGGATCACAATAAAATTTTTACTAGCCAAATTGTAAATCCTTCTGAGAGATGCTTCCAGGTCTGACAATGGAAGTAAGGAAAGTATGGAATCTTCTTTTGAAAGACTGAGTCCGCTACTGATAATCATAAGGAGGAACTGGTTGGCCTTAGAGTTCTAGTCCAATATCATTTGCCTATGGCCCTACCTTTCTTTCATCCTTTATTCTTTGATAATTATTGTGTTGTTTTGAGTCCTTACTTTAATTTTTTCTATAAAATTTTAGTTCTTTTTTTGTAGTCTTATAAGGTAAAATTCTATGGTAGCTCCCAGTAACAAATGAAATAAGATATGAATAGACCATTTATATAAGATAACATCTAATTAAATAAATATCATGAAAAAGACTTAACATTTATAATTATCAAAAGACATAACATAATTTATACATTTATTAAATTAGAAAGAAACTGTCTTGACTAGTATAATACTTAGTGTTACGGTAAAACTGACTCATTTGAAACCAATTAACAGTGAACACATATAAATAGAAAATTTAAAAAGTGTCTATATTTGACTTAGTAATACTGTACCTAGGAATTTATCTAGTGATAATAAATTAATTGAAGAAAAAAGATACATTCTTTGCAATGCTGCATATAATAATAAAACAATATATTAAATAGAAAATAGGAAGAAAGTTCTAGAAATGTGATAACTTTGAGTATATGACCAAAATCATACTTCTTTATGAAGATTAGAAGATTAAAAAATAGATAAATAAAATATTTTTGCTAGGACATTGGGATTTAGGTTGCATTTTTAATTTTTTATGTCATTAATCTTATGATGATATTCCTCTACATAAGTGCACAGAGTGATAACAGTTTTATTTCTGAATTATTTTGCTTATTTGATGCTGTATCAAAAACTAAGCTCTTTCATGTAAGTTGACAGTGATTTCTTACTGAGCTTTGGCAACAGAATTGAATAAAGATGTTTGTTCCACTAAAGCAGAGAGGACAGCCCTCTCTTCAGGTAACCTTCATGTTCTGAAGAGGGCAGCTTTTCATCTTCTGCTTCCCTCTGTTTATACCATCTGGGAAAGGAGGAGAAAACATTTCTTGGCTTCTTGGCTTTTGTCCAAGGTTCCAATATCACAGATACTGTGCTTCTCTCTTTCCCCCTATAATACCAAAAAAAAATCACAAAATAGGCAATTGGTCCAGCTTTCTATTAAAAAGCACCTATTGCTTGCCTAAACAAAGATTACCAGAACCTATGGAAGGGTCTTGATTGAAACTGAGCTTCAGGTCTCATCATTGTCAGTGTAATGCAGTCTCAGTAGAAAGGGCCCTGGTTGCTGTAGCGCTTAATTTGTTAAATGATGTCTTGGATCTAAAATCTTGTATATTTCTGGCTTTCCTTTTATAGCTAAACATAGGGTGTGCCAGTCAGTTCAGCAGTGCTGCCCCAGTTCTTCTTCAGTACTCTCATGATGCTGGTATGTCCTGGTTTCTGGTGAAAGAAGGCTGTTACCCAGCTTCTGCAGGCAAAGGATGTGAAGGAAACTCCCGAGAACTGAGTGATCCCACAGTGTATCACACCGGAGACTTTGAAGAATGGACAAGAATCACCATTGTTATTCCAAGGTCCCTTGCAGCCAGGTACAGTCATCTTTCTTATTATGTGCCATAGCTGCTGTTTCTTGGGAGCATAAATTTATCTCAATATCTTTATTTCATGCATCTTAATAACCTAAAAGAATTTGTATAATCTAGCTTTATCTATTCAAGTAATAACTGTCGAGGAAAAGAACGCTGGAACAAAATTCCCAGAGTGTGTGTGTGTGTGTGTGTGTACACATGCACATTTATTCTTGTGAAACAAATTCACTCATTTATTCATCTGTTCAGGAAATGCACATTGAGCACTGTTCTGGGCACTGGAAGTACAGCTGTGAACAGAAGATGTTAAAGGCTAAACGAATTATGACATTTTATATAAGTTTACACTTTACATAGATTTTTGATAAATTAGTGCCTCCCTGTATAGACAATTTGAAATATCTCATAATATAAAAGATCCCTTTAAATGACCCTTACAATAAATATTAAAACAATAGTGAGAAAGATTAAAATTCAGTTGACAGAGGAATGAAATAAATGGATCAAGAACTTAAAATGAATTTGTTTCATTAATAAGGCAATAAATTTAACCCTTAGTTTCCTGGCAGTTAGGACAAAGAGGGAAAATATATGATCATTTAGTGCTCATTGTTGGGTAAAAATAAACAAAATGTATACATTCTGATTTTTAGAAAGATACAGTTTTTTCCATGCTCAATATTGTAGAATAAATATATAGTATGTATATGTATCCTTATGCCAGGTAGAGTAGGTAACACATAGATCAGTATTTTTAACTGTCACTTTATGAAAGATAAAGGAACATTTTTCATGTGGATACTTTTTAATTAAATCATAGAATGTAACATTAAATTGTGATTCAATCAAGGCATTTCTGTGTAGAGCTAACATAATGCAGTAAGTGTATTTGCGTGGCTTTCTGTAGATTTAACTCACTATGTGATTGGCATACTCATTAATGCCATTTAGCAATATATTTAGTTTGCTTCCTTCCTAGAATATTGTTGGATTCTTCTATCCCCACTCCCTTCAAAGATTGACATCGCCTAATGAAATATGAGTGAAAATGAAGCATGTGACTTTAAGAGCCCATGTGCATTTTGTCATGTTCACTGCTTCATAAAAACATGTTTTATGATGAAGCGTACATTAATCTGGGTGTCTGAGTGTCTACAAGAAGCAGACCTCTACTTGCTAGCCTCCACTGGACATACAGCATAATCAAGAAATAAGCTTTTGTTGGGTTAAGCCATTGAGATTGGGCACTGTTTGTTACCACAGCATAACTTATCTCATCCTGACTGATGCAATGATAAAAATTTAGTGATCTGTAAGAGTGGCTTATTCATAAAGTTCTTGGAGACCATTGTGTTTGTGACTCTTCCACCAAATTGATCATCAAATTGCTGTGCATCATCTAGCTAGACAAGTTGGTTGTGTTCTCTGCCTCCCTTGTTACTTAGATGTGCATCCCTCAAAACTTTACACCACAGGCTTCAGTAGACAAACTTGCCATCACAGCATCAGCACTAAGTTGCCAATCTCATGATCTGCATCAAGTCAGGGTGTGGACATGGCTCCCTGGATATGGCTCCTCTGGATCCATAGGCCTGTAAACTAAAAAGACAAGTTACCTACCCCGCCCATATCCAACATTGGTGAGACCATGACAGGATAACCACAATAGACATTCCCACTAAAAAAAAGTAAGTAAGAATGGGAAGCACATAGCAGCCACTGGCTATAGGAATTCTGAAAGCCAGCAAAATACTTGTTACTAGTGACCCCCTCTTCCATGAAATAATGTCCAGAACAGGAAAGTTTCCTCAAGTAAGAGAGTTCTGCTCCCCAATCTATTGTTCTTCTCAGTTGTTGGTTCTACTTTCTAGGCTTCACCCTCTGAAATGCCTTTCCTTTTCCACAAATTCATATCTATGTTTGCAACTAAATAGCCATCTCATCCTGCTTTCTGCACATCTGGAGCTGGACATGCAGCCTTTGCATTCCTCACCTCCATCACTGCCTTCCTCTCCACTTGTTTTTCTGAAACTGGCCCAATCACAACTCTTCCAAATAGATAGGCACAGCACACCGTGAAGTTGGGAGCATCAGGGGTACACCTTTGCTACAGTGACTAGAATATCAGGGTGCTGGAAGACATCACTACAAAAAGGGTTAACAGAACCAAGAGCCAGAAAACACATCTCATTTGAGTCCCCAAAGCCAGATGTGAGAACCTGAAGTTGTAGTTTGTTTGATGTTGGATATAATAACGCGAATGATAAAGCAACATGTGAGAAATAAGAGGAACTTGTCCTTAAAATCACAAAGTGAGCCAATATTGTGAGGCTACCAATGTATCAATATTTTCTTGGACCTCAGCTTTTGGTAGAAGAAATATTCTCCATTAGAATCAAGCTTCTTGGTTAATTTGAATAACATCTGGCTTATTGCTTAATGGCATTCCTGAAGAAGGGCAATATGTTGAAGAATAGTAAATATGTTTCTACTTTAACCCAAGTAAATGAGCTGTTGTTGTTCCTTCTACAGTGTGTTAAACTCAGATTTCTCTAAATTAAATGTTGGAAAGCTGAGAATTCTAAGTGTGAAAATTGTCAGAAGTTGGAGCTATTTTGCCACAAAGCAACATGCTTATAGTAGTTGCCTAGAACATTGCTTTTTCACAAATAATTCTAAGCTGAATTCTCAAAGGAACAGTGTCTGCTCATATTAATTTTCTTGGCTCTTGCTCACAGAAGAGAGACATCAGTGGTGGGAAATATAAGCTGATTCATCCCTCCTGACTCTCAGCAGCACCCCCAACCATACAGTGTGCCATACAGCCTGCTCTAGGTTCTTTATGCAGAATGTAAAATGTTGGTATCTCTGGGGAGGGCTAAAAACACCTTTACTTAGTAATCTGCAGAATGTCCCCTCCACTACCATCCATCACCTGTGCACTTCTGCACAGGAACCTTCCTTGTTTGAGATGCCAACGTATCACTTCTCAGTAGTGTGGTGGTGAAGAGGGTAGTGTAATGCCAATTCTTTGGGTCACTCAGGCATCCTCTGAACAAAGGTAATTGGTGAAGGGAACAAAGCTCGAGTCTCATCTTTTATTTCTTCTTTATCTGAGACATGCAGGAAAAAGGGGAAATTTTTTTCAATAATTTGAAAAGTTAAACCACACCATAGTTTATTGCTAGTAAGATAAAATTTTGTCTTTTCCTCAATCATCATTTCCTTCAAATCCCTTCCAGACCTTCCTGTCAGGTCAAAGACCTCTGTTACATACTGTCACAGCTCTGTGTCCTGCTTAATGGTGATAGTTATCAGAGCTGCACATTTACATTTCTTCGTGCAGGGGTTTGATCAAGTGTGTCTCTTCACTCAACTGTGGGCTGCATGACGACAGGAACCACGTAGGAGTTCTGCTTCCCGTTGTACGCATAGCCCTGGCACTGTGCTTGTCATGTTGTAGGCACTTGGTAAATGTTGGTTGAATGGAGGGATGATGAATGAGGAATAAGGACAGCAATCAGTGATTAGCCACATTGGAGACACCTCCTTTTAAAAGTATGTTTTCCAAAAGAAATTTAATGCTATTCAGCAAGAAGTCATTGTCCTGAAGTCTACTGTGTCTCTGAAAAGGCACAAAAGCACATGTACACATGTGCACCCACACATTAATAATATTCATAATTTCAAAGCAATATTTCCTCTGTTTTTTTAAAGGCAAACTGGGGGTGTGGTGGGGGAAATGGAGACAACTGTGCTTGAACAACAATAAAAGAAAAAAAGGCAAACTATGTGGAACCTAGACATACTTATTAGCTTAACTTTGGCTGACTTATTTCCTTCCTTCTTCTCTCTATGATTATATTTTTTAGTAAATTCTTACTAACTCTTCCTTTTATTTCAGCAACCCAGAGGTTGCTAAATTACTCTCGCTCAATTCCAAGATTGTGCTACTGAAAGAACAGAATAGCAATAGGCATAGGAACCGGACACAACTTAGAGAAATTTCAATGAAGTAAATCTTGCTTAAGTTGTGATCAGTGTAACCTCTGTTGCTTTGATTTGCACCTTCCCACTAAAAAGCAACTAGCAAAGATGAAAAGAAGGGGAAGAGGTACCAACTCTTGCCCTTTCACTCTGGAATATAGGTTTCCAGCAAGGACTCTCAGCTCTGATTCGCCATGTCCTGCCTGGACTCACCCTATTAACAAAATGATTAATTATTTTGTTTTAAATATCTAAATACGGACTCATTAATACTGAGCTCCTGAGGTTCTGCACCTTCTCAAATATCTAACAGCACTCTGTGTTTCTTGGTTCTGTAGTAGCCTTAGGGTCTACAAACAGGGGTGTCACCTTCTCTCTGGCCAAATTAGACCTTGGTTTTTTTGTTGTTATAATGAAAATTATAGGCCCCAAGAATCAGAGATAGGTCAAAGGGTTTCACTTGCCCTTCATCCACTATCAAATTTCTAAAGCTTCTAGAATTCTACCTAAAGGTAGGATTCTTCAGTCTTCTGAATGCGTCTGGGCCTCCATCTGAGGCTGCTCCTTCCATGAAGCAGGGTAGTTGATGGAGAGATGCCGTCATCTTGCCCAGGTGGGAGAGCTTGCATGGAGAAAAGAAGTTGTTCCTACCTCTTTTGTTTTTAACTTTCCATAGGGTAGAAGTTGTGGACCCATGTTTCTCTAGGTTCTATTATAGAAAAATAAAAAGAAAAGGCACATATGTGTTCTAATCAAATAAGACTTATATCAGGGAACTAGTGTGTTTTCCTCTTGTATTATAGATACGCAGCCTATATTTTGGAAGGGACACAGGCCTTATCATTTTCCTTAAGAGAAATTGGCAGAAGCTACTGTTCATCAATTCCATTTACTTCTTTTGAGAGGAAAAATATCCTCACAGGGTAAATAACATTATAATCCCAATGGAAGGAATTTTCCCAAGGTCCATGACTTTACAACTGTATTTCCTTTTTTCTTTTCTGTGCTTTTTTTTTGTTTTTGTTTTTCTAATATTTAATTCAACTGTCTTTTGCCTTTAAAAATAAGACCAATGTATTTTGAATTAGCTCCCAAGAAAATAAGAAATGTGTTCACCTTCCTCTTAACATACTGAGAATATTTGTTAAGACTTTGTGTTAATAGATGAATAATCTCTGAACACTTTACTCCTAGGTAACAACACTGTCGGTTACATTTTGCAAATTTGCTAAAAGCAAGTAACTTAAAACAATGAAGAAAAAGCCATAGTTATAGTTCATTGTTGCCAAATTACCAAAGCTGTTTGAAAAGGCTAAAAGAAATGTGTTCAAATACTGACATATTATTTTCACAATAAAAGAGAGAGAAGGAAACGTCTTTGCCTATAGTTGTCTTTGACAATCTTCATAAATTTTTAAGATTCTTTACTCTTGTTTAATGATTCACTCCAAAGTCTGTAAATATTGGCAGCAAAATTAATTGAAATGTAGATAGCATAGCCCATCTTCCCTCTTTGATATGAGTAGAGCTGAAGAAGACAATGTATTTTCCTGGTATAAAATTATATATGTGTGCAGGTTTCCATATATTGAAAAAGAGAAGGGATATATTGAAAGGGTTGAAAAGATTGGAAAGCAAGTAGGGCAAGTATTAGTTTGGCAGCCTCAGAGCTGTTGTGGGGGGAGAAGGACTGGGCAGCAGCCCAGCCCATGGTGTTCCAGGGTTTCGAAGCACTGGTCCCAGGTCCCTCCTTTGTTCCTTGGCAGTTACCAGTGTCCACTGGCAGCCCAGCTGGTTGCCAAGTATTCATAGAATGAGCTTCTTGGAGATTTGAAGATGAAAAGTGAAGAGGAAGGCAACAGGTGGGAATAAAGCTGTCAACACAAACTTCACTCTTTCCTACCAGAATCATGCCACTGGCAAATAGCCAGAGCACCCTTGTATGTCCTAGCAAAGAACATTCTATCCAGAGGCTGCAAAAATTTCCAAATAGCCTCTTAAGAATATAGAAGTAAAAAGCTATGATATGTTCCTGGACATCAAAAATCTTTTGCACCTGACATCGTGATATTGAAACATTTATGCTGAAGAAGAAATCAAGAAGTTTTGAGAAAGATCTGAGACACCTTATAAAGGTTAAATGTTCAATCAATCACAGTAATATTGCAAGTAAATATTTAATCTCTCTTGAGTTCTTGTAACTGTTGTATCAAGTGCTTAGCTATGAGATGTTGGTACAAGAAACACTTGTTGTCTTTCCCAGCAGTAAGATCAGATTCCGATGGATCCAGGAGAGCAGCTCCCAGAAGAATGTCCCTCCCTTTGGTTTGGATGGAGTGTACATATCCGAGCCTTGTCCCAGTTACTGCAGTGGCCATGGGGACTGTGTTTCAGGAGTGTGTTTCTGTGACCTGGGGTACACTGGTAAGGCCTCAGACATGTGTCTGATTGTTTGTAAAATATGTATCTTCAGTCACTACATCTCATGTCACTTCTTCCAAGGAAATAGATTCTAAGTTTATTCTTCTTTAAGTCCTAGTTGTAAGAATTTGCAACCTAAGCCCACGAGGTACTAAAGTATTTTGTAGTTTTAAGCTTCCTAAGGAAGAAAAACATAACACACATTTTTATTAGTAATAATAATAAACATTGTTTGAGTTCCTACTTCACGCTATGCACTATAGTAAGTGCCTTTTATTTCACCTCATTTAATTTTAACAATAACCCCGTGCTAGCAATAGTACTGTTATTGTCCTTGTTTACATTTGAGGAACCTGAGGCACAGAGAGATTTAGTAACTCTGACCAGGCCACACAGCTAGGACTTGCTGGAGCTAGGCTTCAAACCCGTGTAGTCATTTTCTAAAACCCAAGCCCAAGCTTTTACTCACTTGGCTGTAAGGGCTGCCTGTGCTCTATACATTGCTTTTTATAAGAAATGTAATTTTATACCTTTAAAGTAAAAACCAGCTGAGGAAATGATAAATTCAAGATGACCAAGGAAAACTTTAAAAGAAAAGTATTTTCTGACCATAGTCAACCTCTATGTTGTTATAAGCAAAAGTAAAATTAAAGTATTATAAGCTTCAAAATCTTTTTTATAATCTTCCTGGAAGCAACTTCAGAAGAATCCTTCCCAGCTTTTCAGTGCCTGCCCTTGTGGAGCGCGACCAGAGACAAGTGTTGTCTCAGGCCTTCTGTGCAGAGTGCTGCCACTTGGGGTCCAGGGTGGGTTTTGTAAACCGAGGGTTAAGTCCCCCTGTTGGCCCTCCAGTAGAAGGACAGCACACACACCAACTACTTTGGACACAATCTATTTCTCAGTTTGTAGAAATCTCTGTGTAGCAAGAGGCGTGGAAATGTGGGGTTCCCAATGTCTCCCTATTAAAAAATAAACAATATAGAGGCAGAGTAGTGTTTGGATGATCACAGTGATGGCTGCATTTCAGACAGACAGTTGTGAGATACAAATTTTCATGTGGTTTCTTTCAAGTGTATATTATAATGGTTAAGGATTTCAACAAAGCCTCTCTTCTATGTATTTCTTTTCTCGGAAGCCGCACAAGGAACCTGTGTGTCTAATGTGCCTAATCACAGTGAGATGTTCGATAGGTTTGAGGGGAAGCTCAGCCCTCTGTGGTATAAGATAACGGGGGGCCAGGTTGGAACCGGCTGTGGAACACTTAACGATGGCAGATCCCTCTACTTCAATGGCCCAGGGAAAAGGGAAGCGCAGACCGTCCCTCTGGACACCAGGAATATCAGGTAAATAGTTAATTAGTACACTTCTCCATGAGCATTGTATTTACCACACCATATGGTCTAACCCAGCAATTTTCAACAGGTATGCTGTAAGAATTTCTAAAATGTGTAATACTGGGCTATTTAGTCAGGGGCACTGAGCTCTTTTCCCTTAGATTGTCAAATTTTAAAAAATGAGCATAGCCAACACAATAGAACTCTAGTGTGAATGAATCAAAATTATACGTATTTTTTGTCAGATCACCAAAAAGGTTTTTTTTTGGTGTGCTGCAGAATGTTAGTAATTAGTTTATGTGTGCCGTGAGATGACAAAGGTTGAAAATCAGGCATGTAACCTAAAGCACTCTGTTCTGCTATTGAGGATTTACATGATAATGTTTCTCTATGTAGATGCCAATAAATAAAAATGAAGCATAACTTCAAGTCTGTAATAAAATAGGTAATTTCTGCAAAATTTATTCCACAATTCAGTAGTCAGTATATATTCATCACATAGGCTTGTGTTGCCTTGGTTTTCTAAAGTTCTGCATTATTATGAAGACAATTTAATATTATTTTTAATGCCAGGCAAGACAACGATTTTTTTTCAACTTTACATTTTTTGTCTGAAAATGATGCATCCTGTTGACTTAAGTTTATTTGTATTCACATAATAAAAACTGCTCCAGAAATTTAAAATACCTACACTGACACCTACTGGTAAAATAAATAACTGCTTGGTTTTAAGGTCAAATGAAATAATAGTAGCACACCTAAAATAAAACTGTGCTTTTTTTTTAAAAGACAATTAAATTATTTGAGAAATGGAGAAATGAAAGTAAATAAATGTTGGAAACCTTAAGACCTTATTCTCACTAAAATCTAGGGTTCTGTGTCATATTTTCCGCTTTCCAGCTTTGCCCTTCCTTCTGAATCCTCCTCTCAGAAGGGTGCCTGTCCCGCAGGCACTCTGTTGGTTTAACCGGGGACTGAGGCATAATTTTATTCACACAGAGTCCATCTCAGTCTAATCAGTAATATGAGTAACTACCTGTCCTTAAACAAATGCAGCATTCAGCTTCTTCTTTTAAAAAAATGGAAAAAAAAAAACCCTGAACGGTTATTTCACGACTAATCAATCATTGGAATTCTTAAGATGGACTGGATGCTGCCCTCTTGGGCTTAGGTGTTGTTCCTGCAGGGAATCCATGCCTGAATCTGCATCTGCAGTACACAGTTTTGGGGTACCTCATCAGACCAGTCTCAGTGGTGTTTCCTCCTTTAGCCGTGGCACTCCAGTTGCACCTCCTCTTCCACTGCTGGGGTCACTGCACTTGCAGCAGGTGAGCGGCCTTGGAGCCACAGCAGCGGCACAGCTTGTGCGTCGTGCTGCAGGGCTCGCACAACGGTGACGATCCCTTCCTCACCCTGCCTCTGCGGCCCAGACCAAAGAGCTCATCTTCTTAATGTTAGATTTTTTCTTCATCCTCAATTTCCAACAATGGTGTTATCTTGACTTAAGGAATTCCCATTTCAGTGATTTCATTTAATTATATCAGACTGTTGAAATGAAGTGGGGTTAAATTGTTTCCTATTGTTAAAATCATTATTACAAAATAAAAATTAATGTTCATATGAATTATTTTTAATGGTTACAGAATAACTTACTATATAATCTCTCTTGTTTCTGCAGGTCGTATGCCCTTTATGTTTAAACGTAATGCTTAATAAGAATTATAGGATTTTTTATGTGTGTCAAAATACAAAAGGTTAAATCTCTCATAAATTCACCTATTTGTAAGTAAACTAGATTTTTTTCCCTGCCAGACTCATTCAGTTTTATATACAAATTGGAAGCAAAACTTCAGGCATTACCTGCATCAAACCAAGAGCTAGAAATGAAGGTAAGCTGCTATATGTGATAGAAATTACAGCCTCTAATGGCAAATTAATTCTTTTTCCTCCCAAGTTTGGGCCAGGATTTTGCAAACTGATCCCCTCCCCTGAGTTATTCCTTCTTTTCGCTCCCTCATCATTGAATTGGTAGCTGCATGGAGTCATGGTCTCCAAGATTTCTCATCCAGATCCTTAAGCCTGAAAAGCATCATATCTGTCCTGGGTCAAAGTACATTTGTTTTAGGAAACACTGATCAGTTATAACTTTCTACAGAGAGAAAAGAATAGCAGAGACTTTTACATGTGGCATGGGGGCTACAAACTTGTTTGTATAGTGCATTACTGAATGCAAATGAAATGCTACTTTCTGCCCATAAACATCCTAGGGCTACTAGAATCCTTGGGTAGAAGGAGCAATTTTTGGTAATAACAGACATTAACTTTAACTGAGCATGTGTTTTATGCAAAGCACTGTTCCAAGTGTTTTTTTCTGTGCCAATTCATTTCATCTCTATCATACCCTTTTGCTATAAGTACTATTAATAGTCCTATTTTACAGATGTATAAACTAAGGCACAGGGACATCAAGTAAGCTAAGATCATGCAGTTAGTAAGTGGATGAACAGGGATTCAAACCACTCACACTAGCTCCATGACTTAACCACCATGCTATACTGCCTCTCTCTTTACCCAGGCCTCTACTCTCTCTAGGCATCCATACCATCTTCTGCCTCAATGAGTCAGTTCTGAAAGAAATACAGAAGGCTGGAAGCATACAAAGTGGCCTTCAGGAGCTCTACAAATATGATAAGGTTTCTTAAAGGACTCTGAATGTGAATCGGCTCCTAGCACAAAATCCATCGGCCCCTCAGATGGGTCCTCCTCCAAACCTTGATCTCATAGATGGCATGTGAAGAGTTTTTCAGCTCCCAACTTTGTTATTCTTTCAGGCATGACTTTGTAAAACATATTGGCTTAAGCAGTACCTGTTAGCCAGTAAAGCTACTGATAGCTCTGTTCATCCATTCGAAACGTCCTTGGCCATATCAGCACTAACTGAAAGCTTTCATGACTTTTTCTGAGTATCCCAGTACTTTTAGTCTAGTAATTATCCAGATCATTCGTTTACTGAAGCAGCAGTCTAGAAACTTTTATAGACCATTCTGTGTTCTCTAATCTCTTCAACAATTATTTATTAAGAAGCTGCTCTAAGCCAGACACTGTTCTAGTGTGCTGCAGATACAGTGTCACCAAACACTGATGCATCGGTCATGACAAGTTAGGTTGTGCTGCAATAACAAACAGCCCTCTAAATAAATCTCAGTGGATTAAAACAAAAATGAAAAGATTTTTCCTTTTCATTGTGTTTTCATCATGGGTCATCTGAGGTCCTCATTGCAGCACCCAGAGTAATGAAGCAGCTGCCGGGTAGATTCTGGATATTGTCAGCCATGTAGCAAATGGAAAGAGAGAGTGTGTTGACAGGGAGAAGAAGTGCAAGCTACCATGTGCCAGAACGGGAAGAACCAATGTGGCACTACTGACCACAGCAGACAAAACTCCTGCCATTAAGGAGGGGGATTTCTAGTGAGAGGAGTTAGAAATAAACAATAAAGAAAAGAAATAAGCAGGAGTTAGATCGATGGGCTAGATGAAAATAAATAAATTGATGAGATGGAAAGTAAACTTATACAGGGGGAGATGTTGATTTAGATAGAATGGTCTGGGATGGGGGCTTTCTGAGGAGGTAACAGTTAAATAGAAATCTAAAGGATGAGAAGGAGCCAGCACAGCTCAAGGGAAATTTTCCAGGCAGAAGAAACAGCAAAGCCAGGAGGTGGAAAAGAACTGTGGTGTTGGAGAAACAGAAAGAAGGCCAATGTGGCTTGCCCCTCAAAGAGGTTGGTCTGTAAGAGTGGTCTGTATAAGGGGCAGACAGGAGCTGAGCCATGCAGGGTCTTGCTGGACGTGGTAAGGAGACGGGGTGTGAATCCATGTGTGTGGAAACCAACTGAAGGTTTTTAGGCCAGCCAGCAATATACCATGGTAAGTTTTTACAAGACTACCCTACACAAAGTATACGAAGTTTGAACAAATGACTATTTCTCAAGCACATACTTTGCCCATGCAGAGACAGGAGCTGTGAGGAGTGCAAAACAGGACAGAGTCCTGTCCTCAGGACCTTGTTTCCTGATCAGTAGAGTATTTTGATGTTTTCTTTAACCCCTCTAGTGAAATTACTATTTTAAAATAGTTTGTGGTTGGGATAGTGAAGCAACTGTGTGTATAACTCTTCTGAAAATTACAAATCCATACCCTCATTTGTATATGAGCTACAAACAAACAAGACCTCTGAGCAAAATGTAACAGGAAGCATCTACTCTTCATGGGTATAAGGCTCTCCTTCCTACTTAATGTCTGATTATGGTGTTGTTACATGCCCTTTGGCGGGAAGTCCCTTAGGATCCCTTTAGGAAAAAGACACTTTTGCTCAGCTACTCTTGAGTCATTTTCTTGAACTTACTGCTAGCCATATAATTCACATCCCACGGGTATTTTTTAGCCTTTTATTAAAAACCAGTTGTTAAGCCCTGGATGGTATAGCTCAGTGGATTGAGCACAGGCCTGCAAACCAAAGGGTCACTGGTTGAATTCCCAGTCAGGGCACATGCCTGGGTTGTGGGCCAAGTCCCCAGTAGGGGTCATGTGAGAGGCAACCACATATTGATGTTTCCCTCTTTCTCCTTCCTGTTTCCTCTCTCTAAAAATAAATAAATAAAAATCTTTGAAATTTTTTTTTAAATACTCATTCTTAAAATGTAACTCTTTTTAAATCCTTGAACAAATCTTTTTCAGTGATAAAAGTAAAGATTTTTTACTTACTCAAGCTGAAGTCTCAATTTACATATTTGGAATTAAAGTCAAAATTAGGCTATTTTCAGTAAGACTGGGAAGAATGCAGATGGAGTTGTAATTTTAAAAGAGAAATGTTTTGCATGACTCTCAGTAGATGAGCTAAAATAGCTTGGCTTGGTCAGATGTGCAGTGTTAGATGACACAGCTAATGAGGCTCAGCAATCGACATAAAATATGGATATTGATTGCTGTTTCCCCTTATTTCACTTCTCCACTCTTGTACTTATCAGGGAGGCATTTCTTTATTGTCCTTTGGAATTGGGGGTCCTCATCGCTGCAGACTGTATTACTGCCTGAAGGTGTCTGTGACTCTCCTAAAAAAAGTAATGAGGAAAAGGCAACAAACCAACCAAATGGAGTACCAACCTCATGAGCCATACTTCTCATATGTTAATGTACATCTGAGTCCCTTCAGAGTCCTGTTCAAATACAGATTCTGATTCCTTAGGACTGGGCTGGTGTGCTACATAACGAATTACTTCAAAACTGAGCAGCTGAAAGCAACATACATTTGTTATCTTCCAATTTCTGTGAGTCAGGAATTCGGGAGCAGCTTAGCTGGGCGGTTCTGGCTCAGGATTTCTCATGAGGTTGCACACAAGAGAAAGGCCAGACGGGGCGCAGTCATCTGCACACTCAGCTAGGGCAGGAGGATCTGCAATATTCCCAAGATGACTCACATGGCTGTTGGCAAGAGGCCTCAGTATCTCACTGTGTGAACCTGTCCATAGGCTGCTTGAGTGTCCTTATTACCTCTCAGCTGGCTTTCCTCAGAGTGAGAGATCATGAGAGAGAGCCAGGAAGAAAGTACAATGCCTTTTATGGCCTAGTCTCAAAAGTCTCATGCTGTCATCCCTGCCATAGTCTGTTTATTAGAAGCAAGTTACTATATCTAGCCTCACTCAAAAAGAGGAGAATTAAGCTCCACTTCCTGAAAGGAGGAGTGTCAAAGAATTTGAGGACATGTTTTAAAACCACCACAGGTAGGGCCTGTTCCCAGGTGCTGCAGGTTCTGGTCCTTGGACAATACTTTCAGGTAGAAGGTATTAAAAAGGATTTTATTGTCATGTTGCTTAATTTCTGGTACTATAGTCTACCTCCTGAATAGATCACCCAGATAACTAAATTATTCTCTCCCCCTCTCACCTTATTAAATATAAACCATAGCCACACAAATTGATAGCCACAAGTAAAACTAAATTTTAAAGTACCTGCTCTTTCAGCCACCGAAAATCATATTAAAAACACATAGGACATATTTTGAGCAAGCATCAAGGGTTGGAGATTGGAGTTTTGTCAGACTCTCCTCAACTTAACAAGAATAAACACTAGAAGCAGCCTAACTTCCATTTTCTTCAAGATCCTCGATATAACTCTCTCCCTTCTCCAGCGCATGGGTCTTACCTCCACCCAGTGAAGTGTTACCTGCCCATCTCTACACCTGTATATGGCATACTGTCTCCCCAAGAGTTCCTATTCTTTGAGCTCTTTTTATCCTCTCACTAAAAATGATGATTTCTCCTATATTAAATATGACAGAATTGATTCTCCTGAGATTTCTAATTTTTTGCATATTGGGCATTATTGTTCCTGCATTCGTCTCTTGTTGGATAGGGTGAAAATAATCCCATGTGCTATCGATTAGCCTTAAAGGGCTTTGTTTATATTTTATTATAATATTTCTTTAAGTTTAATTTTAGTAAACCCTTTGTTATCCATCATGATAAAGGATTGAAATATTCTGGTTAGTTAATAATGAGGGAATTAAAAAGTTATTGTATGCACCATGAATAATTAAACATTTTCAAAAAAAGATTAGAATATAATAAAGTTAATATAACAAATACAACTTTACTAAACACAACTTCTGTGAATACTCAGAAATTACTTTAGTATCCCATCATAATTATTAATATGGAGTGTCTACTTCAGGATCACTTATAGAATAGGCAATCACATAGATGTCAAATCTATATATATATTTATATATCTCCTGTTGATTCTCACTGTTTCATCATTAGCAACTTTTCCTTTGCATTCAACATTACCCTTTCCCTATGTTCTTTTTTAAAATCAAAATATTTCCAGGAGAAGTAGCAGGGGTAGCACATGAGGTCCCATAAACTTTAATGTGCAGGTCCCTAAATCATGTCACTCTGGTGATGGGCAGAAGGACGTTGGCTGGAGGGGGTAATTGAAAGGGGAAAGGGTAACACAGACAAGTGTGGTCTTCTGTTTTGCAGTTTAATAATTTGGCTTCGTTCAGACTTCAGTGGCCAAGGTCTGACAAAGTGTGAAATGCCAGCAAAGGATCCTTCTGTGTAATAGAATTTCAAATCTGGCCTCGCTTACTATCTGGGGCTTTGGCAGAAAACAGCACTACTAGATTTTGTGCTGGGGAGATTGAGATATTTCCTCTGAGTATATAATAAGGATATGAGTCTGTAATAATCAGGACAGAATCTAAAATTCAAATACACGATCTAGAGTAGATTTTTATGTTCCCCTTACCAACCTACTCATTGCTCATACAAAGCTGAGTGATCTTTAAAAGAGCATATGTATTTTTTTTCTCCATTTGCTCGGAGGTGGTGCCTTAGAAACTGTCAGGAAATTGATGAGCCTTCAGGTCTACTAATTCATTCCTTGGAACTTAGATGAATGTGTCCTTGTTCTATGAGATGCAATTTGAAGTTTCTGCTGCAGTCTTGCCATTTAGAAAATACTGTTCGTTGCCTTTTTTGCCTCTAGGAAAGCTGTCCAAGTAACTGGATTTATGTCTTTTAACTCAGGGCTTATTGTTCAGTATTCACACGACAATGGAATAGTCTGGCATTTGCTTCGAGAGTTGGACTTCATGTCCTTTCTGGAACCACAGATCATTTCCATTGACCTGCCACGGGAGGCTAAGACACCCGCAACGGCTTTTCGATGGTGGCAACCCCAACATGGCAAGTTACTGCTCACCCCAACTTTCCTGATACCATTTAGGTTATATAGTTAAAGCTACATTGCCTTATGTGTTTCTTAATTTGCTATCAATTTCTAAACAATTTGTTTTTAAAGCTCGGTCATAAAGATACATCTATAGTATATAATGAACTTTCTCTAACTACCTTTCTTCATCTGATTTCAGGGAAGCATTCAGCCCAGTGGGCCTTGGATGATGTCCTTATAGGAATGAATGACAGCTCTCAAACTGGGTTTCAAGACAAATTTGATGGCTCTATAGATTTGCAGGCCAACTGGTATCGAATCCAAGGAGGTCAAGTCGGCATTGACTGTCTCTCTATGGATACTGCTCTGATATTCACTGAAAACATGGGTATGTATTTTCACTAGATAAGGGAGAATATTTAATTAACTAAAGGACTAAATTAACTAAAACCCAAGAGGAGATTCTCTAATGCAGAACTGCGTGCATAACTGCCTGTGCTGAGGGAGGCTTGTGAAGGGGAGAAAGTGTATTGGCCTCTAATATAACTCGGTGTGCCCAATGACAGTTTTCACTGGAAGTGTCTTTCACAGAGCATGCATAATGTCACTGAGGTTTCTTAAAAGAAGAGCAAAATATGTCTATCTGGAAACATTCATGTGTTTCCTAATTTGCAGAATTACAGACTTGAGATTCCATGTTAGCCCTTCTCAGGGTAGTAAAGTGTTTGCAGTTAGCCGCCTTCCATATTTTCAAGTCTATGCCAACCAAATAAAAATATTTACCATAAGACATAAAGCCAAAGCACATATGAGGCATTAATAAGACATGATTTTCATTTGCTACTGAAAGTGTCCATGACAAGCACAAATGCTAAATAAGAAAAGAGAGCACAATTATACACTGCCCATTAAATTTTTCCCTTTTGTAGGAAAACCTCGTTATGCTGAGACCTGGGACTTTCACGTGTCAGCATCGACCTTCTTGCAGTTTGAAATGAGCATGGGCTGTAGCAAGCCCTTCAGTGACTCCCACAGCATACAGCTCCAGTATTCTCTGAACAATGGCAGGGACTGGCATCTTGTCACCGAAGAGTGTGTTCCTCCAACCATTGGCTGTCTGCACTACACAGAAAGTTCAATTTACACCTCGGAAAGATTCCAGAATTGGAAGCGGATCACTGTCTACCTTCCACCCTCCACCATGTGAGAATTGTCATTTGGCTACATGTCAGAACTTTAGGTTTCTGTCACCTAATTTAAAAATAATTGTGATTCCACTTGGCAATTCTATTATTTCCTCATGAAAATTATGCACAGAATGTGCCAGGAAAAAAAAGTGCAAGGTGCTTTAGGTTGCAATTTTTAAATATGGTTAGGAGTTCTAAAAGTTTTTCAAGGCTGAACTTTGCTCTTCATCAGCAACATGAAGCCTGCCTACTAGATTTCATTTTTAAACTATTATAAACACAAGTATCTTCCCCATAAGCAGACAAATACTTATGCACACTAAACAGTATGTGAAATCATCACATATAGAAAAGTATCTTCAGTTTTTTGTCCGTTTATTTGAACTCTCAGTATTGCAATAAGAATAAAAGGTTGGTTCTTTGGGAATGTTCATATTGTTTTACCTCTTTCTGCCCCTCACCAGCATTTCAGATCACATTCAAGAGTGGTACTAGGGCCTGTAGCAGGTTCTTACTTTTGTAGTTTGGGCATTTGGATATTTTAGGATCTTTCTAGGCACTAAGGTGTACTATGGTGGCTGGTTGGACATTGTGCCATCCAGGACTGCTCCCCCAGGCCCCTGCCTTTCCCCTCCTCTGTTCTGTTCTGAATTGCAAGCAGGTTGGCCTCTGCAGGCTGCATTTGCCAGCCTCCTCTATCTGCTGACTTCCTGATAGATTTAGACAGTGGCAGAAACTGTCAAGAGATTGGAGGGTGGAAGTAGAGATAAACCAGGATATTCCTCCCTCTTCTTTTGTGTCTCAATGCATGTTGGCCAACTTCAGTGGCTCCAACTCCCTGCAGATGGCCCTTCATGTGACCTTGACCCCTGGACAGCAGCAACGTCTCCTCCCTCCATCCCTCCAACTTTGTACTTGTAGTGGCTACCTGACTTTGATAAACTCTGATTTCCTCACTGACCCTGTTGGCTTCTTGGCTTCTCAGTTCTGACACTAACTGTGCATACAATCTTTGCATCAAATTCTCTCTGTATTAAATAGTTACAGTGTTTCTTGTTTTCCTGGTTGAATTTTGATTCAGAGAAGCACAACCAAATGTCAGAAAAAAAATACATGAAACCAAAGCATTTAAAATTTAACCTAATATAGTTTTCTATGGACCCCAGAGCTTTAAAGGATGCTTCCTTTAAAGGTAGCTGATTTATTCACTTTATTTTTATTCAACAAACATTTATTAAAGCTTTATTGTGTTTTCAACTTCTGATACAACACAAATAAGCTGATGCCAGGACACAATATATTATTTAGGATAACAGACATCTAAGCAGTTGTTTATGATATTAAATGATAACAGGTAAATAGTCAGGGATAATATTAAAATAGAAGGGTGCTACCCAACTCAGTTTGGGAGAGTGGAGAGAGCTTCCCAGAGGAACTGATGTCTCAGCTGAGTATAAATAAGTGAGTAGAGCTTATTTAGTAGAGCTTATTGAGTAGAGCCCCAAGCAAAGAGGGCTCATAGGAGGGACCAGAAAAAAATCATGAGTTCATGGGGAAGTTCAAGGATTCCTTGCTGTCAGAGTATAATTGTGAGGGAAGAAGGCAGATGAAGAAGGGACCATGTGTGTCTTCTGAAGCAGTTTGGCCTTAACATTGCATGTGTTGGGCAACAATTTGAGAGGTGTTAAGCAGAGGGGTGACGTGATTAGATTTCCATTTTAGAGCCACTGTGCTAGCAGCTCTGTTGCACTGAAGAACTTTTGTAGGGGAAGCGATAGCACTTGAACAGTTACTATTGAAATTCTACTCAAAGCAGACTGTGTTCCAAATTCCAAATGACTAAGACTCTGCTGTATAATCTGTTCCTAAATGAGAGGCTGCTACTGCTGTTTGGTTAGGCCATATGCATTTCTGGATAAAGTGGTCTTCTGACAGTATATTCCAAATAACTGGTTGCAAGTATAATAGGAGATATTCTATTGTAACACATCATTCCAGTCCTCACCTTTAGGGAGCAAATCAGAGGTGGAAGTCCAATAGGACTTCCATTTACTCTCTCACAAACCATTTAGGGGCAGTAGAACAGGGACCTCATGGCAAGAACCTTATAGGGTCTCAACTTTTCCTCATGTTCATCATCCTGAGTCTCTTTCCCAATTCTGAATAGCAGTGAAAGCCTGAAAGCAAAAGCTAAAGTTCTGTATGTAGTTCCAACACACAACAAATCGATAGTTCAAAGTAACTTCCCCACCTGACACATGTGTCTGGAGGCTCTTATATGAAAGAAATGGTGAAATATTTTAAAAGTCTGTTTTTACTCTCTTGTTTGTGATGTAAGAGGAAACAGCATCCAATACTTGGTACAAAAATCAAATCTCTTAAATAAGAGGGAACTGGAACCTGGAGGAGGGCACTTGAAAACAAAAGGAGTAAAAATAAATGATCTCATGCTTTCAAGGTTTCTTGTCAAACTCAGTGTGTTTTCCTTGGTTAGATCTCCCAGGACCCGGTTCAGATGGATTCAGGCCAACTACACTGTGGGAGCCGACACCTGGGCTGTTGATAATGTTGTACTGTCCTCAGGGTGCCCTTGGATGTGCTCAGGACGAGGGATTTGTGATGCTGGACGCTGTGTGTAAGTGAATAAAACTGGCAATTTCTTTTTTTATAATGCAAAAATAAAAATGGCTTCTTGAACTCAGCACAAATAATGCCTTTTCTCCACTCACTTTTTCCTTAGGTGTGACCAGGGCTTTGGTGGAGCCTACTGTGTTCCTGTCATTCCTCTTCCCTCGATTCTTAAAGATGATTTCAATGGGAACTTGCATCCTGACCTTTGGCCCGAAGTATATGGTGCAGAGCGGGGGAATCTAAATGGTGAAACCATCAAATCTGGAACATCTCTCATTTTTAAAGGGGTCAGACAAGATTCTACTTCTCTAAACAACTACTAAAATTCCTTTCTCCAGTCTTTCCTCCACACAGATGCATTTCTGAATCTGTTCAGATGATGTATTATTTTATACATAATTATTGTCTTCTAGCCCAAACCGTTTTTCCTCTTCTATTCAGTGCATTATTTATGATTGGTTAGGCATAAAATTTTTCCTCTGCTTTGATAATCAGACTTCTTTACTTTCTTCTTGAATTATAGATATAAAAATTATGCAGATGCAATTTCTAGAATTTTCACTTCTGGGATATAATACTTTATGTGTTATTGAATATTTAACTTGCAATATTTTAAGTGGCTTTATGAAAGGTCTTTGCTCTCTTTATAGAACAATTTTGTGACCTTGAAAACCAAAGATTTAAATCAAGTTAGACAGTATTCTCAAGCATTGTCAGTATTTTTTGTATTTCATCCTAGATATCTGGTTAGAGAAATAACAAGCAATTGGGTGATACCCTTTGCTGAGCTGGCACATCTTCAGATGTAGATACATGCTGTATCAAGTCTCGCTCAGCATGGGAAGATCAGCTAATCTAGGTGTGCAAATGAAATCTTTAACGAAACTCAGCACAGGTTTCTGTGCAACTTAATGATTAACACCTAACACTTGAAAATTAGACACCCTGGAACCTTTTCAATTATAGTTAATAGATGATGCCTATCAGCCTTATTTAAATTCAGAGTTTTCTTAAGTTTGGGATGAGAAAGAAAAAATGCTTAAGGAGTCTAAGAGATTTACAAGTCCCTAAGTGTTACAAAGGAACCAAGGAAATGGAGATAGAACATTTCAGAGTGGGAAGAACTGGGGTTTTGTTATCGCTGTTGTATTGTTTGTGACTGGTATGTTCGGTTTTTAGTCTTGTCTGAGGCTTTAGCTATCATTACCACTAGCTCAATTCTGATATGCTTGAAGCAGTTGATAAGACCATAAAGGAGAAGCCCTGTGAATTTTCATAATTCAAATACCTTTCCCTGATAAAATTTTAAACAGTTGAATTAACCTAGATCTTATAAACAAGGAAGACACAGTCTTTTATATTCCCCTTTAGCCATCCAAATGCAAGGGCAGCCAAGCATTATACGTCTTAGACATATTATCCATCAGCTCTGCAAGATGTAGAGAGGGCTCAGTGTGTGCCATTCAGTAGGCTGAGTTTGACCTAAAAAGGCATTCTTTCATGAAAAATGAAATGATAGTCTCTTTTTAATGTTTACAGATTCAGGAATAGTATCAGTTAAAATAGCTTATTGGATGCAAAAGAATTCCTCACAGTTTTCAACCAATGAATGCATAAATAAGTGAAACAACAAATCTCTCTCTCTCTCTCTCTCTTTCTCTCTCTCTCTCTCTGTCTCTCTGGTTTTCCCTCCTTCCCTCCCTCCCTTCCTCTCTCTCAAACCAATGAAAAAAATCTTACTGGTTTAAACAAGAAAGAATTCCTCACATTTAGCACAAATGCATTAGTCAACCTGGAAAAAGAATGAAAGAGGAAACATACCTACATGAACTAGAATATAGGTAGAAGCAGGGCCTGAGAGATTTACCATGTAATTATCAATGTCAAGTACTGAAGTATAAACAAATATTGCAAATATAAAGGAAAGATACTTTCATGTTGTAGATCATACCCACTTTCTTTTTTTTTTAATTTTTATTGTTATTCAATTACAGTTGTATGCCTTTTCTCCCCTTCCCTCCCCCCCACCCCAGCTGAACCCACCTCCCTCCCCCACCCCCACCATCGCCCCCGATTTTGTCCATGTGTCCTTTATAATAGTTCCTGGAATCCCCTCTACCCACTGTCCCCGCCCCACTGCCCCCTGGCCACTGCTAGACTGTTCCGCCCCTCAATGTCTCTGGTTGTATTTTGTTTGCTTTTTTCTTTTGTTGATTATGTTCCAGTTAAAGGTGAGATCATATGGTATTTGTCCCTCACCACCTGGCTTATTTCACTTAGCATAATGCTCTCCAGTTTCATCCATGCTGTTGCAAAGGGTATAAGCTCCTTCTTTCTCTCTGCCGTGTAGAATTCCACTGTGTAAATATACCATAGTTTTTGGATCCACTCGTTTGCTGATGGGCACTTAGGTTGCTTCCAGTACTTGGCTATTGTAAATTGTGCTGCTATAAACATTGGGGTCATAGGTTCTTTTGGATTGGTGTTTCAGGGTTCTTAGGGTATAATCCCAGCAGTGGAATTGCTGGATCAAAGGGCAGTTCCATTTTTAGTTTTCTGAGGAAATTCCATACTGTTTTCCACAGTGACCTCACCAGTCTGCATTCCCACCAACAGTGCACTAGGGTTCCCTTTTCTCCGCATCCTCTCCAACATTTGTTTGTGGATTTGTTTATGCTGGCCACTCTGACTGGTGTGAGATGGTACCTCATTGTGGTTTTAATTTGCATCTCTTGATGGCTAGTGATGCTGAGCATCTTTTCATATGTCTCTGGGCCCTCTGTATGTCTTCCTTGGAGAAGTGTCTGTTGAAGTCCTTTGCCCATTTTTTAATTGGGTTGTTTGTCTTCCTGGAGTGGAGTCGTGTGAGTTCTTTATATATTTTGGAGATCAGGCCCTTGTCTGAGGTATCATTGGCAAATATGTTTTCCCATACTGTTGGTTCTCTTTGTAATTTGGTGCTATTTTCTTTAGCCTTGCAGAAGCTTTTTATTTTGATGAGGTCCCATTTGTTTGTTCTTTCCTTTATGTCCCTTGCTTTAGGGGACATGTCTGTGAGGATGTTGCTGCGTGGAATGTCTGAGATTTTCCTGCCAATGTTTTCCTCTAGGACTTTTATGGTGTTACAACTTATGTTTAAGTCTTTTATCCATCTTGAGTTTATTTTTGTGTATGGTGTAAGTTGGTGATCAAGTTTCATTTTTTTGCACGTAGCTGTCCAGATCTCCCAACACCATCTGTTGAAGAGGCTGTTTTTGCTCCATTTTATGCTCCTGCCTCCTTTGTCAAATATTAATTGACTGTATAGATTTGAGTTTATTTCTGGGCTCTCTGTTCTGTTCCATTGGTCTATGTGCCTGTTTTTATGCCAGTACCAGGCTGTTTTGATTACAGTGGCCTTGTAATACAGTTTGATATCAGGTATTGTGATCCCTCCTGCTTTGTTCTTCTTCCTCAAAATTGCTGCAGCTATTCGGGGTCGTTTATGGTTCCCTATAAATTTCTGAAATGTTCGTTCTATATCTGTGAAATATGTCATGGGTACTCTAATAGGGATTGCATTGAATCTATAAATTGCTTTGGGTAGTATGGCCATTTTGATGATGTTAATTCTTCCAATCCATGAGCATGGCACATGCTTCCATTTGTTTGTGTCTTCCTTAATTTCTTTCTTCAATGTTGTGTAGTTTTCCGAGTACAGGTCTTTTACCTCCTTGGTTAGGTTTATTCCTAGGTACTTTATTTTTCTTGTTGCTATATCAAATGGGATTTTTTTCCTGATTTCTGTTTCTGCAGTTTCATTGTTGGTGTACAGGAATGCCTTTGATTTCTGAGCATTGACTTTGTATCCAGCTGTTTTGCCAAATTCATTTATTAGGTCGAGTAGTCTTTTGGTGGAGTCTATAGGATTTTCCATGTACACTATCATGTCATCTGCAAACAGTGACAGTTTCATTTCCTCCTTTCCAATTTGGATGCCTTTTATTGCTTTTTCTTGTCTGATTGCTGCGGCTAGGACTTCCAATACTATGTTGAATAGGAGTGGTGAGAGAGGGCTTCCTTGTCTTGTTCCTGATCTTAGTGGGAAAGCTCTAAGTTTTTGTCCATTGAGTATGATGTTGGCTGTAGGTCTCTCATATATGGCCTTTATTATGTTGAGGAATGCTCCCTCTATTCCCACTTTGCTGAGTGTTTTTATCAGAAATGGGTGCTGTACCTTATCAAATGCTTTTTCTGCATCTATTGATAGATCATACCCACTTTCTACAAAATGTAGTGTAAAATAGGTCCTTTTAAGGATCAACTTATACTCACATTCTGTAATCAAAGGAGAAGGGCACTCATATTCCTTTATCTTGATATTAGCAAGGAAGGTTTATTAGTTGGATTTATCAACTAACCACCTCAAAGCTTTTTCCTTAGAAGCTGAAGAAGCCAACTTTCTCCATAACCTCAACCTCCACATGGAAACAAGCTGTAAAAACCTCCAGGGCTCAGTGCTTGTAAGCATATGAGGGAGATTGTGATGACACTGACATGAAGAACAGGCATTGATTAGGTGTCATAGACAGTAGACAATGAGTTATTGGGATAAAAGAAAAACAGACTGGAAATCTAAGGCTCTTTACATGACAACCTTCAATCCTGGAAGATTGAATTTATGCTTTGTGAAATTTAGGGGTGGGTTTAAATGCATTGCTTTCTCATATAATATCAAATAATTATCAAAATCTAAATTTAATGCTATGTGGATGTCTTCTTCTAAAACCAAAAGAAATGATTTAATAAACAAAATGCTGATACTATAAAGGATGGAGGATAAGTTTCAGAATCTGACATGTCTAGGTTCAAATCCTGCCATCACACTTATAAACTGTTATTTTCCCTCTGAGTGTCAGTTTTCTTACCTGCAGCGTGATGATAATAATACCTTCCCCTTAGGAGGGCTAGGTGCTTGAAGTGAGTGTCAATTTTAGAACATAGCATGTTATGGACAATATATGGTTGCTATTACAAAATCAGTTCTATTTAAAATTTGTCAGGTAGGGGAGAACCAAGATGGCAGCATAGGTAGACACACTGCGCCTCCTCACACAACCAGAACTGACAGAAATTCGAACTGGAAGGAAGTCCGACACCAAGGAAATAAAAAATAAACATTCATCCAGACCAGTAGGAGGGGTGGAGTTGGGCAGCCTGGACGGAGAGGACTCTCATGGCCATGGCGGGACCGAGACTGGCGGAGTGTGAGAGGAGCAGGGCAGGCAGTATGACCACTGGCAGACCCTGCAGCCCCACATTCGTGCAGATAAACTGAGAGGGCCAGACTCAGAGCGGCGGAGAACGGGGCAGGCAGAGTGGCTGGTAGCACCCCGCGTCTCCACATCTGTGCACAGATAAACCGGACAAACGGCGGGGAGCAAAGCAGACTGCGCAACCCAGGGCTACAGCGCGGTGGGGGGGGGGGGAATATAGCCTCAAACCTCTGATTGAAAATGCCCGTGGGGGTTGGGGCGGCAGCAGAAGAGACTCCCAGCCTCACAGGAGAGGTCGTTGGAGAGACCCACAGGGGCCTGGAGCATGCACAAGCCCACCCACTCGGGAACCAGCACCAGAGGGGCCCAGTTTGATTGTGGGTAGCAGAGTGTAAGACTGAAATCCGGTGGAGAGGGGAGTGGGCGCCATTGCTCCCTCTCGGCCCCTCCTCCATGTACAGCATCACAGCACAGCGACCAGCATTACCCCGCCCCACCCCAGAACACCTAAGGCTCCACCCCTTTAAGTAACAGCTGCGCCAAGACAAAAAAAAAAAAAAATGGCCCAAATGACAGAACACTTCAAAGCTCCAGAAAAAATACAACTAAGCGAGGAAGAGATAGCCAACCTATCGGATGCACAGTTCAAAACACTGGTTATCAAGACGCTCACAGAATTGGTTGAATTTGTTCGAAAACCAGATGAAAAAATGAAGCCTATGCTAACAGAAACAAAGGAAAATGTACAGGGAACCAATCATGATGCGAAGGAAACTGGGACTCAAATCAACGGTGTGGACCAGAAGGAAGGAAGAAATAAACATCCAACCAGAAAAGAAGGAAGAAACAAGAATTCAGAAAAATGAGGAGAGGCTTAGGAACCTCCGGGACATCTTGAAACGTTCCAACATCCAAATTATAGGGGTGCCAGAAGGAGAAGAGGAAGAACAAAAAATTGAAAACTTATTTGAACAAATAATGAAGGAGCACTTCCCTCATCTGGCAAAGGAAATAGACTTCCAGGAAGTCCAGGAAGCTCAGAGAGTCCCAAAGAAGCTGGACCCAAGGAGGAACACACCAAGGCACATCATCATTACATTACCTAAGATTAAACAGGAGAGAATCTTAGAAGCAGCAAGAGAAAAGGAGACAGTTACCTACAAAGGACTTCCCATAAGACTGTCAGCTGATTTCTCCAAAGAGACCTTACAGGCAAGAAGGGGCTGGCAAGAAGTATTCCAAGTCATGAAAGGCAAGGACCTACATCCAAGATTACTGTATCCAGCAAAGCTATCATTTAGAATGGAAGGGCAGATAAAGTGCTTCTCAGATAAGGTCAAGTTAAAGAAGTTCATCATCACCAAGCCCTTATTATATGAAATGTTGAAGGGAGTTACCTAAGAAAAAGAAGATAAAGAATATGAACAGTAAAAATGACAGCAAACTCACAGTTATTAATGACCATACCTAAAACAAAAACAAGAGCAAACTAGGCAAACAACTAGAACAGAAACAGAACCATAGAGATGGAGATCACATGGAGGGTTGTCAATAGGGGAGTGGGAGAGGGAGAGGGGGGGAAAGGTACAGAGAATAAGTAGCATAGATGATAGGTGGAAAATAGACAGGGGGAGGGTAACTATAGGGGGGAATGTGGGAGGGAGGGGGTGCGCCGGATGAGTGGAGTGAGGGGGGCGGGAAATGGGACAACTGTAATGGCATAATCAATAAATATATTAAAAAAAATTTGTCAGCTATTGAGGAATGTGCTCTATAGTAAATGTTATGAAGAGGAAGAATTTGCATTGCCTAGCTAAAACTGCACTTGGCATTTGTTAATTGATAATGAAGAAATCAGTTGGCAGTGTCCATTCAGTATCACACAGCCCTCCACCACTGAGGAGTCACTTCATGCAGAAGTCACAGATGAGAAACTAAAGGCCCGTTTGGACCATAGGACATTTGCATAGTGAAATTTTATTTTACTGGATGTCACAGCAATCCTGTGTATGCATGGAGAAAACAAGCTATGGAGCTCTCAATCCCAGGCAACCAGAAATAGTTAATTAGCAGAAAAAATTACAAAAGCTAATGTGATCATTTTCCTCCTCCTTTGGTTTCTCTGCATGAGCAATTACAAGCAAGGTACAAGGACTTGCTTAGTTATGCCTTATTTAACTTGACCAACTGGAGGGGGTTGTGACAGCCTGAATGAGAGCTCCTGGGGTTGTCAGAGTGTGCAAAGGGGTAATAAGTTCCTAAGACTCCTTGGAACCCTGAAAAAGTTACCTATTAGTTCCCAGCTTCCAGCAGGAGCACTTAGCACATTTTTCATGTTTCCTCGTTAGTCCTCTCAAGGCATGCTGTGATCAGAGGAGGCTATTTAAAAAAAAAAAAAAAGAGAGAGAGAGAACTTACGGGCACAGACAACTGTGGGGTAATTGCAGGGGGAAGAGGTGGGTGGAGGTGGAAGAGGGTAAATGGGGGATATACGGTCATGGAAAAAATAAATAAATAAATAAATAACCCACTCACTAGAATAAAATAAAAAATAAAAAGGTCTGCAGATATGTAATATTATCTGGGTTTTTTGCACTGCTTTTTATAGTCACAGCAAAGTGTGATTAAGAGTTGAGATAATGAAATTGTGTGCATTCAGGCATAGGAAAGGAAAGCCTTTAAGAAAGTGGAAACTGTCCATTTTTCTTTTTTTTCCTTTCTTTTAATTGTTCAATTACAGTTGTCCACCTTTCCCCCCATTGTTCTCCCCTGCCGTACCCACATCCCACCTCCCACATTCAATCCCCCCTTGTCTTCTCCATGGGTCCTCATTACATGTTCCTTGACTTGACCCTTCTCCTTCTTTCCCCCATTATTCCCCTTCCCCATCCCCTCTGACCACTGTCAATTTGTTTTTGATTTCCATGTTTCTGGTCCTATTTTGCTCGCTTGTTTGTTTTGTTGATTAGGTTCTACTTATAGGTGAAATCATATGGTATTTGTCTTTCACCGCCTGGCTTATTTCACTTAGCATAATACTCTCCAGTTCCTTCCATGTTATCATGAAGAATAGGAGTTCCTTCTTTCTTTCTGCTGCATAGTATTCCATTGTGTAAATGTAACACAGTTTTGTTTGTTTTTTTAAGTATATTTTATCGATTATGCTGTCACAGTTGTCCCAATTTTTTTCTCCCCTTTATACCCCTCCACCCTACAACCGCCAACCTCCAGCATTCCCTTTGCCTTAGTTCATGTCCATAGGTTGTACATATAAGTTCCTTGGCTTATCCATTTCCTATATTATTCTTAACCTCCCCCTGATTATTTTGTGCCTCCCTGCTATGCTTCTTATTCCCTGTGCCTTTTCCTCCCATTCTCCCCTTCCCCACTGATAACCCTCCATGTGATCTCCATTTCTGTGATTCTGTTCCTGTTCTAGTTGTTTGCTTACTTTTTGTTTTTGTTTTTTAGGTTCAGTTGTTGGTAGTTGTGAGTTTATTGTCATTTTACTGTTCATAGTTTTTATATTATTCTATATTAAAATTTCATATATTAAGGGCTTGGTGATGAACTCCTTTAACTTGACCTTATCTGGGAAGCACTTTATCTGCCCTTCCATTCTAAATGATAGCTTTGCTGGATAGAGTAATCTTGGATGTAGGTCCTTGCTTTTAATGACTTTGAATACTTCTTTCCAACTCCTTCTTGCCTGTAAGGTTTCTTTTGAAAAATCAGCTGACAGTCTTATGGGAACTCCTTTGTAGGTAACTCTCTCCTTTCCTCTGTGGCTTTTCAGATTCTCTCCTTATCTTTAATCTTGAGTAATGTAATTATGATGTGCCTTGGTGTGTGCTTCCTTGGGTCCAATTTCTTTGGGACTCTCTGAGCTTCTTGAACTTCCTGGAAGTCTATTTCCTTTGCTAGATTGGGGAATTTTCCTTCATTATTTTTTCAAGTAATTTTTCAATTTCTTGCTCTTCCTCTTCTCCTTCTGGCACCCCTATGATTGGGATAATGGAAAGTTTTAAGTTATCCCAGAGGTTCCTAAGCCTCTCCTCATTTTTTTGAATTCTTGTTTCTTCATTCTGTTCCAGTTGAATGTTTATTTCTTCCTTCTGTTCCAAATCCTTGGTTTGAGTCCTGGTTTCCTCCCCTTCACTCTTGGTTCCCTGTATATTTTTCTTTAGCTTACTTTTTCACTTCTTCCTTGATTTTGTGACCATACTCAACCACTTTTATGAGCAGCCTGACTACCAGTGTTTTGAACTCTGCATCTGATAGATGGGCTATCTACTCGTCACTTAGTTCTTTTTCTGGAGTTTTGATCTGTTCTTTCATTTTGGCCATATTTCTTTGTCTTGGTGCACCTGTTAAGTCTTGAGGGGCAGAACCTTAAGTAATCACCAGTACAGGGCAACCCACATCACTGCATTGTGGTGCTGTATGTGGGGGAAGGGTCAGGGAGGGAACAATGCCACTTGCTCAGCTCTCGCCATACTTTCTGGCCCTTCCACTGCTACCCACAAGCAAATTGGGCCCTTCCAATGCTGATTCCTGGGTGGCTGGGTTTGTGAACATTGTAGGACCCTGTGGGCCTCTCCAACGGACTTTCCTGTGAGACTGGGAGTTTATCCCATTGCCACAACCCCCACAAGTTTTTACAGCCAGAGGTTTTGAGTCTTTAGTTTCTGCTGCTGAATTCCTGGGTTTCATGGTCTGTCTTTCTCCCTAGTTGTTCCTCCCGGCTTATCCATGTGCAATGTGGGACCTCCCAGTCAGTCAGCCCCTGACTTGCCAACGTGGTCCACCGCCTTGCCACTAGTCCTCTCTGCCCTGGCTGCCCGTCTCCATCACTCCTACCAGTCTGGATGAACTTTTCTTTAACTGCTTGGTTGTCTGACTTCCATGCATTTTGATTCTCTAGCAGTTCTGGTTGATTTTTGTTTTAAATTGGTTGTTATCCTTCTTTTGATTGTGAGAGGAAGCAAAGTGTTTTTACCTATGCCTCCATCTTGGCCTGAATTCTAAATGTATCACAGTTTTTTTCATCCATTCATTTACTGATGGGCACTTAGGCTGTTTCCAGCACTTGGCCATTATAAATAACACTGCTATGAACATTGGGGTGCATAGGTTCTTTTGAATTGGTGTTTCAGGTTTGTTAGGGTATGATCCCAGCAGTGGAGTTGTGGGTCAAAATGCAGTTCAGATTTTAGTTTTTTGAGGAAATTCCATACTGTTTCCCACAGTGGCTGCACCAGTCTGCATTCCCAACAACAGTGTACTAGGGTTCCCTTTTCTCCACAGCCTTGCCAGCACTTGTTGTTTGTTGATTGTATGTATGTATGTTGTTTGGATGGTGGCCATTCTGACCAGTGTGAAGTGGTATCTCATTGTGGTTTTAATTTGCATCTCTCTGATGGCTACTAATGCTGAGCATCCTTTCATATGTCTCTGGGCCTTTTGTATGTCCTCCTTGGAGAAGTGTCTGTTCAGGTCCTTTGCCCATTTTTAATTGGATTATTTGTCTTCCTGGTGTGCAATTGTGTGAGTTCTTTATGTGTTTTGGAGATCTAACCCTTGTATCATTGGCAAACATATTTTCCCATATGGTTGGTTCTCTTTTCACTTTACTGATGTTTTCTTTAGCTGTTCAGAAGCTTTTTAATTTGATGTAGTCTCATTTGTTTATTCTTTCCTTTATATCCCTTGCTCTAGGGGACATATCACTGAAAATATTGCTGCGTGGAATATCTGAAATTTTCCTATGTTCTTTTCTAGGACTTTTATTGTGTTGTGACTTATATTTCTTTCATCCATCTTGAGTTTACTTTTGTGTATAGTGTACGTCAGTGGTCAAGTTTCATTTTTTGTATGTAGCTGTCCACATCTCCCAATCCATTTTTCTTTTTAAACTGGACCAAATATGGCTTCTTAATCGTTACATGTCAGTTATTTAGCCGATCCAAGTTAGGCGTGGAAAAATTAAAGGAAAATAATTTTTCAAATGAAATAAGATTACTTAACATACATGCTTTTGCTTTCAGGAAGGACTAAGGATGCTTATTTCAAGAGATCTAGACTGTACCAATACCATGTATGTCCAGTTTTCACTTAGATTTATAGCAAAAGGTAAGTCACTTCTAAGGGTATGATTTTATTATTTCCCTTCAAGAAAACTCCCCCATGCATGCATGTGCAATTCCTCATCCAGAAAAAAAATAATGTATTTGGGGTCCATCAATTTTGTTACATGGAAAAGCTAACAAATTTGAATACAGAAGTATTCACAAATGTTTTTCTATAATAAAATTCATCTTAATGTAAGGGTAAAATTAGTGATTTTATAATAACTTCATATAGCTATAGTAATCATGCTAGTTCTGTGGTAGTTAAATTTATCATCATGTCCCTGAGTCTTTTTCTACCACTACTTTCTAGCTGTAAGAATTAAGTTAAAAATTATACAACTTAAAATTTTTTAACTTATAAAAATTATGTTATAAAAACTAATATAACTTTTTAACATAAATTTTCAAGTAGATTTTTTATTGTATCCTGATCTTTAAATGTTTGACCCTTTGTAAAGTTGTGGTGCCTATAGAATCAAAAATCTTTTGTGTAATATTTCCTAAATAAAACACAGAAAGATGTGTGTTTATAGCTGGAAAGAGGGAGATACTATTGTGTGAAAATCCAAGATTTGGTTTGTTTTTTGAGATATATTCATACAGAAAATTTAACCTGTCATCATTTTAAGTTGCCTCTTACGTGTTTGGACTATACAACCTCTATGTGAATATAAGTTAGCTTATGCATTGATACCAAAAGAATAGTCTAAGAGCATACTGTTTTCCCATTTTTAGCACAATTTATTTTATACTTTTGTTATCTTATTCCTAGGTACTCCAGAGAGGTCGCACTCTATTCTATTACAATTTTCTGTCAATGGGGGCATCACTTGGCACCTGATGGATGAATTTTATTTCCCTCAAATGACCAACATACTTTTCATTAATGTTCCTTTGCCATACACTGCCCAAACCAATGCTACAAGATTCAGGCTCTGGCAACCTTATAATAATGGTAAAAATGCATATGTTCTCTTATGATGAAAACTTTGGCATGTTAACAAGTTTGTTTCTACGGTGGGAGGAAGTATGTATCAACTGAGTAGTTTAGCTATTCATCACACACATTTTACATGCTTCACTTTTTAGAAGTCCCAAAGAATATTTAGCTTTGTGTGTATCTTTATCATCTCTTCATATTTGACTCATAAGTTCTCTTGATGATGTAAATATAGGTGAATCTTGTCACAGATCTAAGGTTTCTAAAAAGTAATCCAGCATTACCATTAGGCCCTCATCAACTGTAACTACATTTTTGCTGAAATCACTTAGGAATACATAGTTCTTTGAGTGTGGGATTTTATTAGTGAGATAGAATATTATAACAAATTGCTATGACAATGTGAGAGGGATTTACCCCAAGTAGATAATGCAGAAGGATGAAATATTTTATCATATATATTTGTTTCAGTTCATAGGTCAAAGGGTATATATAATTTAATAGCATTTTGAAATGGTTAAAGAAAATGATTTCACAAATTTTTAATGTTTATCACATCCTATATTTTTATGAAGGACCAGACTCTACCAAATTATGCATTAATGGCCTGTATAAGCATGGAGGTACCACATTAAGTAGATTCTTTGCAGAGGTAACACAGAAATAAATAAGAACAATGTGCTGCCTTCTCTAAAATTTAACCTGAGTATTTCCTTTATAACTAATAAGTCAAAATAAGTGTTTTTAACTTCTTGTGAGTAGATAGCATAATCTTTTATGTTTTGTACCTTTTATATTTATATTTAGACCAAATAAAAATCCTAAAAAGAATATAACCACTTTCACAATCCAGAAGATTTTGTCTTTGTGTTATGTTTGAAAATTTATCTGATTTTTCTTTATTGTTTTCACCAACTGCTTTCAAAACATATATATATGGAGAGAGAGAGAAATGACCATTTAAATCATCAAGTTCTTTCCACAGGCTCCTGTTTACAGATCTTTTTTTATATTTTGTAAGAATTGTACTAAAAGTAGGAATCAGTGAAAAACCAACATTGGGAAATCTTGAGGTTTCTGCCTGGCATGGTCTTATCACCTTATTTCCAGTTCAATGTAAATACTGTTTTGTTTTGTTTTTTACAAAAGCGGCTTGGATTTGCCTTTCTTATCTATTTAGTAATATCTTCCTTAAACACCCAGCCTAAGTCACAGAATCAAATTCTAGTTTTCTGTATATTCTACATATCTTTAAATAAACATAGATGTTTTGAAAAGCATTAAGAAAAAATAAGATATATAACAGAGTATTTTATTCTGTGTCTTTTTTAATAATTAAATAAAATTATGCATTAGGCAGTGTTTTAATAACCATGGTCCTTAGCGTGACAAAAGTATGATGTTAAACCATAGGTTAACTCTAAAAAGTCATAAGTTGCTCCTTGAACAGACTAGGTAGTGTACCTCCTGTTCTAAGCCTGCAGGCTGACTGCCCATGCTCACAGATCCAGATGTCTTATATATTCCCCCAAAGCATGAAAACAAACTCAAAGCTCACTCTTGCCAGTGGGAGGGTCCGTAGCACTACTATGACAAAAAAGACAGCGTACTTTCACAAGCTGTTTGTCACATCTTTCTTGAATCAATAAGGCTGCTCCATACTGCCCTGACTGGTGTGGCTCAGTGGATTGAGTACCAGCCTGCAAAACACCAGGATGCAGGTTCAATTCCCAGTCAGGGCACATGCCTGGGTTGCAGGCCAGGCCCCCACTTGGGGGCGCATGAGAGGCAAGCACACATTGATGTTTCTCTCCCTCCCTTCCCCTCTTTCTAGAAATAAATAAATAAAATAATTTTTAAAAGGCTGCTCCATTCTTTCAACTTAATATGATTGAAAGCTTAATTTGTTTCACACTGTTAGTATAATCACTGTAAATACACTGTAATATAGTTAGTATTTCTTTGTGTAGAGGCATATGTTTAACCTGTTGTTACTGAGTTCCTTCTGTTCTTTACTTTCTTCCAATGAAAAAAATGTCCATCTGATTTTCACCATTGAAAAAACTTGCTTTATCCAAAAATGCCTTAGGTAAGAAAGAAGAAATCTGGATCATTGATGACTTCATTATTGATGGGAATAATTTAAACAACCCTGTAATGCTTCTGGATACCTTTGACTTTGGGCCCAGAGAAGACAATTGGTTTTTCTACCCTGGTGGTAACATTGGTCTCTATTGCCCATATTCTTCAAAGGGAGCACCGTAAGTATTGAATGCAGAAACTAAAAATGAAACCCCTGCTCCATACAAATCACAATAAACTCTTACCGAAAGGGATTCCTTGTTGTTTTCTTTTGTATAACAGCGAGGAAGATTCAGCCATGGTGTTTGTCTCAAATGAAGTGGGTGAGCATTCCATTACCACTCGGGACCTCAGTGTAAATGAGAACACCATCATACAGTTTGAGGTATGTGGCTTTGTTCCAACAGAAATGCTTTAAATTTTATCTTGTACAAACCTAGGAAAGAGGAGGGAAATCTCATATAATTTCGTGCATCATGGCTTTCTGTTTTTATATAAGGACTAAAGAGGTTTTATATCATAATTCATTTTTATTAGCAGAACCAATTATCATTGTAAGGTTTATTTTTTAATTTTTTTCCTTTATTTATGACACAATCTCCCCATGTACTATAATGGGAAGTTGTTGAAATAAATTATTTTAAACCTTATAAAAAGAACTACACTATTTTAGTATTATTATTTTCATAATTTTATGTGTTATTTAGGACCCAAGTCAATGTAAGTATAGTCTATATTATGCCAACACGTGCATTTAATGTTTACCATGGTGTCATGAATTTTACTGATAAAATAATGCTGTGCTGTTTTTATAATTTCTGTTTATTTCATTAATATTTATGAACTATATTTTTCAAGAAAGCAAATTAATAGTGTATTGAAAACCCTTTGTGTATTTCAAAATCTTAGATAAAAGCAGCAAAACCCAAGGTGCATTACACCAATGTTCAATAGTATTAACTCCCAGAGATACTTGTGTCATATCAGCCATTTGGCAGACTTAACATAGTGTCTAATGGCTTCGACACAGGTTTAAATACTTACTTTAGATTACCTCTCTGTATTCTCTAAATTAGAGTTGTCTCTTTCATCTTAAAAGTCAGGGACCAAATGATGCCTTAGCAAAGAAATTATTCTGTATCTATTCTAAATTTTCTGTTATATTTTCTGATTTTATTATCGTACTTGTATAACTTTCTGTTATATTTTCTAGTTATGCTTTCAATATTAGTAAAAAGTAGCACCTATGGTCCTTAAGGGTCCTGTTATCTAAAGAATGCAGGGAGAAACCAATGCCTATAGTTGAAAAAGTTATCAAATCTCAACAGTTTACTCACCAGAAAGTAAGAGGACAATCAACAACAATTAATGTTATATAAATATAGATATAAATATGTCTGATCTGGTTGCTATGATAAGCAAGAAAATGTTAAACCGAATGCGTAGAGGAAAACATTTCATAGACAAAGTCACATGCATTTATTTAATTAAGTTTTAGTTTAATTTACATGAGAAATGGAATGGAATGGTTATTTCCTCCATGGTGAAAAAGGTCTTTCTGAGGATGCTCTCCCCATGCCAGAGAAATGGCATTTTAATATTAAAGACATGTTGAAGATTCTCCTTGTACAAAAGTGGGATTACATGTATTCTGAAGTTGTCACCAGAATGAAAATAGAAAGTCTTCCTGTCTAGCAGACTCAAAAAACCTCATGGTTAGAATTAGGGAAATAGTCTTTTCATAACTATTTGCTTGGCTTGGCTATGAAAGTAGGCCAAAGGTAAGATTTGGAATTCAGTGCCAGCCTCTGCCTTACCCACTTTCTAGTTTTTTTATAAAATGAGGGAAATAAATTTTTCATGAGACCTGTTGAGGTTCTTTATGAAAAAGTATTATTTAAAGGTAATATATTATATTATACAAGCAAAACAGAATCTCATAGTGTTAACTATTTCAGCAAGACAGTTCCCAGGAAAATGGACTCAAGAAGTAATGAAATGGTGAATCATTTCAAGGCTTGTTGCTTTGAGGTAATCTATATCATTTTTTCTTTTTCCCCAAGATCAATGTTGGGTGCTCAACTGATAGCTCATCTGCTGATCCAGTAAGATTGGAATTTTCAAGGGACTTTGGGGCAACCTGGCACTTGCTACTCCCTCTCTGCTACCACAGCAGCAGCCACGTCAGCTCCTTGTGCTCCACTGAGCACCACCCAAGCAGCACCTACTACGCGGGGACCACCCAGGGCTGGAGGAGAGAGGTTGTGCACTTCGGGAAACTGCACCTTTGTGGGTAAGGACCCGCTGCTTCGTGCCAAATTTATTTTTCATTGACAGTTTTTTCCTGACATCATCATTGACTTTATCAGGGGGAAATCTCCACCTTACATTTCTGTTTCAGTTCTCCACTTAAAACAGACCGATGTATGTTTAAAACATAGGACATTGAGCTAACACACTACTAACGAATAGTTTGGAGATAGATTTAAAAGAGCGCACGGGGATTGTATTCTGTCAGGGGGTTCATGTCCCCATGGGTCTTTATTAGATAAATTAGGAAGCAACAGAAAGATGGTTTTCCCCTAATGCTGTAACCCTTCCCCACTCCCTTCTCCTTCACAATATAAATGCAGTTAGAATTGTATGACTTTCAAATACCTACCTATGTTTCTCACCCCAGGAGAAGACACACGTGGAGAATAGAAGCCCACAGAATATTCCAGTGTCTCATAAAAAATTGTTAGCATTCTTCCCCCTGGCATTTCTAGTTTTTCAACCTCTCTCAGCATTCTTGTTACATATACAGGGTGGGCAAACATAAGCTTACAGTTATGAGTACATGAAACAGTTTATTTTTGTATTGTTATTAATTATTATATAATTTTCTATATGAACAACTGTAAACCTACTTCTGCCCCATCCGGTATTTGACTCTTCTGTTGAAAATCTATTTGGAGATGAAAGACTTCAATTCTAACAGAAATGAAATGAAAATGATAGTTCAAAAAAATGAAACTAATAGTATAAGTGAATAAAGAGAGGAAGTCAATAAAGCAGCCTGCCAAAAATTTGTCTTTGCCCTCAGAATAAAGAACTTATAATTTCAGGGTATGTCAAAAAAAGAAGAAAGTATTAATATCATACCCTCAAGATGGAAATAGATTTACATTCCTAGTATGAAACAACATGATTAGAAGTCTTGGGTCTTCAAGCAAAACTGCTAGTACTTTTCCAAAAGGGCCAAAGGGAATTTTCAAAAGTCTGAAGTTTTTTTTTAACTTAAATCTATTTACATTTCATATAATCAGCATAATTTTTATAATTTAATTGTAAAGGGCTTTAATATTTTGTGTTGTTGAATATATTATTTATTAATTCTCGCTATTTGCAGCAGAATATTATTCTAAGAGATGACCTGTTTTTTTGAAAAAGCAATACTAAGAAAAATGTCCTCAAGGATCTTTAAAAGTGGGAGCTGAGGAGGCAAGGAGAGTCTCTGGAGACCATAAGAATAGGTGGAGCTGTGGACTCAGCCAGCACAACCAGAAAACTGCTATAGGGGTGGGAGGATAAGCTTGTCTATAAAAAAAATTGGGCATGGGCAACTCAGGAAAAACTTTTCATCCAAAATCAGTTGTATTATTCAATATGATATGTTACAAGAAATATAGAGAGGCATAGTAAAAAGTGGAAGAATTTATTTGAAACATGCTAGGGGGTAATAATATCAACTCCACTCAGGAAGTATGAGGCCATCAGCAACAAAAGTGATACTCGTTTTTATCACGCTGATATTAACATCATTCACAACCACAGCTCTCATTTTCTGGAACTCATGATTCCACACTTCTAGAAAAGAAAATCTGAACCAGTCAGCTATGGCCAGAAAGCCAAGTATTGCAACAGAACGATGGCCGCCCCGAATCCCTGCTTATGGGCAGTGTAGGCAGGAAAAAGCCTGGAGAGCCAATCACTTGGGCACCTATGACCAATACTATGACCATTATAGTATGAGAAGCTCTAAGTTTTTAATTCAATGGACCTCTAATTTCTTTTAATTGCCCAGCTAAGCATTACATTAAATAGGAAACAATCCTATGTATGGGTTATAGATTGTTTTGACAACTGAGACTTGCTTCAGTAAGTTCCCATATGGAAATAATACTATTTAAAAGAACAGGAAATAAGGTCACAAAGATCTGCCAATCAGAGGTTCTGAGTGAAGAGACCCATTCCAGGACAGTGCCCTGATGTCATGGAGCCTCCCTCACTCAGCATTTGGTTATGTCCACCAGGCTATGTTTGCTCATAAAGCATGGTGATGTAATTTGGCAATTTGAACAAGAGCAATGCAGAGATCCGTATTTTCACTGACTGGTACAGGGTGTCAGTTTAAAAAATACCTCCCCCAATTATAAAGGCACAGAACTTAGACCATCATATTATTTGTATTCCATGTCATTTCTATTTCTATGAAAAGAAAGTAAATCTGTTAAGGAGGCATGCCCACTCTCACAATGGTATAAAGCTATCTTTCAAACTGCCTTCAACCATTTCTGCAAGGAAGAACTTGCCTCCATAATGTTGTCTAGCCCTTGTTTCAGGAAAAGAATTAACACTCTTCTTAAAACCCACACAGGCATGAATTGCTGGAAGGCAGAAGTTAAATTTTCTCCAACTCAGTGAACCATCCCTTGTTTCGTATTCAGCATGGTACATAATAATGGAACAAGTGCTAGATGCTAAAAAAAAAATATGTACAACCCATGTTTAAAGTACCCCTTTCTGTGCATTTATTGGACAATGGGCACCATAAAAAGTATTTTAAATGTTATCATGTTCAGAAATGCCATTTTTGCCTCCATATGCAGTCAATTCACATTTGAAGTATAAGTTTTGAGCTTCCATTGAATTTTATTCACATCCCCTTTGTGTCCTTTTTGTCTGGAGTGTTTTTTCTTTAAAACTCCTAATTGCTTTTGCTTTATACAGCTTCATAATGAGCCAACCAAAATCCCTATTTAATGAAAGCACTGTTGTGTGCTTGAAACTTTAAGTTTACATTTAAAGAACAGATCCTTTTGAATATCACTGGCTTAGGAGAACAGATGCTGACATTCGGCAGGGAGGGTGGCAGTGAGAAATTTTCAAAATAAGATTTCAGCAGAAGGCAACCACGGTGAGACCAGACCTTTCAGCCCGTTTATCATAGCACTTGCAGTTTCTGTGTCAAAGCAGGTGAACGATAATAAATATCCAACCAAGGTGGCTCATTTGTATTCAGAACATTTGAATAAATAAGAAGTTTTTAAAAAGTCCATGCAGGCTTTTGTTCAAAGGAAAACTCCAGCCATTTCCCTCAACTCAGCAGTCTGAAAGTTCAAAAGGTAGGAAAATCTTCTTGCCAAGACTAAACTCTGATAAGTATTTGAAAGTAAAATTTAATTATGAACTGGCATTTTGGGGGCAGCTTAATATAGTTAGAGTCTTGCTATAAACAGTGAAAGGAGGGTTAAAATTATATGGGAGAACTTGACTCCTTCTGCTTTACTCTCTACTAAACCTTAGAAATCTAATAAAGTCTTCTAATACTGACTTCTAATTTCTGTTTTAAAATTTATTCTGTATTTGGTTTCTATAATAATTGAAAATTGGACAGATTCACAGGGTTCCAAAATGAATATACATGTCATCTCTACATCTGACCCCTCTAAAGTAAATCCTTCTTCTCTGAACTGAGTTTTGTACATAATAAAATATGCTAAACTATTTCTGGGCTTCTACCTAAGTATGTAGATTATTTCCAAAGGGCTAAGTTATCATCAATAATATAAGACAATTCACTTGCAAATAGAAAGAAAAATTACCTTTGATCCAAAAAGAAATTAAGAAATAAGAGACATCTGTCTATAATAAATCTGATTTTGTTACTCCTCTCTTTAAAATAATCTTTTGGGGCTCTCTCTTGCCAGTAGAATAAAATCCAAAACACCTTAGTTTGGCTGTTAAGGCTTTTCATAACAAATGACATAACAAAGATTTATTGAGCACCCAGTGAATCTGACACACTGTACGGGGCACCATGGAAGGTGCAAAGAAGAAAAAGGTGTGGAGATTGGCCCCTAAGAGTTCACAGCCAATAAGAAAAATAGGTATGCTTTTAAATACATGCACCTGTGGTAACTATAATAATGGAAATTTCATCAAAATTATGGAAGAGAGAGAACAAGAGAGACTGATTAAGTGATTAGTTATTTGCTATATGACCCAGCAATTTTACTACTTTACCCAAAAGAATTGAAAACCAGTATTTAAGCAAATACTCACTCATGAATGTTCCCAGAAGCACTATTTTATGCATTCTTTCTTAGGCCTGATCGCTCCAAGAAACCACCTGTTTCTGCCCAGGGCTGCACTACCATTTAGCATTGTTTCAGGCTTAAGTCAGGCAAGGGAAGTAAGGCAGCCAAGAGATTAGGAGACTTCTTACAGACAGAATGAGGATTCAACTATGTCAAAGCCAAGGGGTAAGGGTCCATCACCCCCTTTTTCTATAGCCCCCCAAGTCCTTCCCTGAGGTCCCCTTCATGACCGTGCCTGTTTTAGGTCATCCCTCCCTTGAGGAATCTTACCTGTTATTGGCTAACTAGTCATCCACCTGGGGCCAAGAAGAGTGAAGTAAAAGGGGGCAGAGGTGGCGCCCCTGCCAGGGAGATAAGCTTTGTCTCCTTAGTGGTTTATGTTCCCAAGGTCCTTTACTCAGCCTTAGCCATGGGGGGTTACAGCTTCTGAAACCAAGCAGGGCAGTTACCAACAATATATTCACACAATGGAATATTATTTGGTCAAAAAAAGGAGTGAAATTCTGATATTTGCTACAACATCGATGAACCTTGAAAACATCTTGCTAAGTGAACAAAGCCATACACTAAAGGTCACATATTGTATGAGTTCATACCCAGAATAGGTAAATCCATAGAGACAGAGAGTAAATTAGTGGTTTCCAGAGGCAGGGAGTAGGGGGACTGCTTAAGGCGCACAGCGTTTCCTTTTAGGGTGATGAAAATGTCTTGGGACTCTATAGAGGTGATAGTTGGCCAGCACTGTGAATCTGCTAAATGCCTCCAAATTATATACTTTAAATAGTTAATGGTTACTTTGCGTTATGTGAATTTTACCTCAATTAAAATAAAAGATAAGTATGCAGAGTGTAGATAGTAGGATGGAGAAAGCTTCACCCAGAAAAGTCAATATTGAAAAAGTTGGAATTTTGACATAGTGATAGAATTGGGAAGAGCTTACTGGAAGCAAGAACCTTATTGGCAAAATCCCACTGAGGAATGGAGTTGGTGTCCCTGACACGTTGAATTACGTTTTCTCTGTCTTGAGTGTGGTGCAGTGGTAGTAACTGCTGACTACTCGTTGATCAGATGTGCTTACTTCAAAGGTATGTTGTTCTGTTGATTAGATTTTGAAAGACTTGTACCTCTTTTCCAGATCTGTGCGTTTCAGATGGTACCAAGGATTTTACCCTGCTGGCTCTCAGCCAGTGACATGGGCCATTGATAATGTCTACATCGGTCCCCAGTGTGAAGAGATGTGTAATGGACATGGGAGTTGTATCAATGGAACCAAGTGCATATGTGATCCTGGCTACTCAGGTCCAACCTGTAAAATAAGCACCAAAAATCCTGATTTTCTCAAGGATGATTTTGAAGGTTATCTTTTCTTATAAATTATATGTAGCTTTGTGAAGGAATTTACATATTAAACATAAGTTGTAATATAGAAGCAATCATTAAGTTCTACTCTAATATTTCATTATTTATCTCTACAATTGAAACTACCCAAGTCTTCATTTAGTTCTGAATTTTATAGGGTTCCATTTTTTAAACAATGGCCATTGTGAGTGAACAAGAACATAATTGAGAAAAACTAAGGTTATTTTCATCACTCTTTCTTTCACATGTAATTTCTCATTAATGTTGATTTTATAAGATTTCTATGGAGGGCTAATCTTCTTGGGTGAAGGGAACAAGTTTCCAGAGTATAAATTCCTTTAATTGCTTCATCATCAACCCATTAAGTAGCCTCTTACCACTTTCTGTATCTCAGTTATACCTAGAATCTAATGTCATTATATGTGAAGATAAGGCTAAAACATAAAAAAATGTATATGATGTAATAATTGAAATTATTCTCAATTATATATTCTTTGGATATGCACTCTGATAAAACTATGTGGAAATATCCTCATAAAAGAGTCTTAAATGTTATAACTATCTATGCTAAGATAGTGGGATTAAAGATTTTTTCTTTTTCCCAAGTAGTGTATAAAATTGTTATATTTATGGTTTTAAGGAACATTCTAACATTATATTTAGATATATCAATACATTATTTAGCCATAAAAAGGAATTAAATGCTGGTACTTACTACAATGTGGATGAACCTTGACAACATCATGCAGATGAAGAAGTCACATACAAAAGGCCATACATTGTATGATTCCATTTTTATGAATCATTGAAAATAGACAAATCTATAGATACAGAAAGCAGATTACTGGTTACCAGGGACTGGGTAAGAAGAAAATGAGGAGTGACTGCCTAATGGGACAAGGTTTTCTTTACAGATGCTGATAAATTTCTGGAACTAGGTAGCTGTGATCGTTACACAACACTGGGGATGCATTGTTCATTTTTAAATGATGAAAATGGTAAATTCTGTTATGTGCATTTTACCATAATCAAAAAACTGAAGTAGATCTAAGATGAATATCTGAGGTGATCTGAGAGCTAGTTTTGAAAGATATTGTTTAATTGAAAATATTAAATTATACTAAAATTTCTCCCATTAAAACTGTGGGGTTTTTAAAATTTTTGTATTGTTGTTCAATTATAATAATCCCCATTTTCCCCCCATTGCTCTCTCCTGCCCTGCCCAATCCCCATCTCCCACATTCAATCCGCCTCACCCCCGTTCTTCTTCTCTGTAGGTCCTTTATATACATGTTCCTTGACTTGACCCTTCCCCTTCTTTCCCCTCTTATCCCCCTCCCCTGCCCCTCTGGTCACTGTCAGTTTGTTCTTTATTTTATGTAACACTTGTCTGCCCTCACAGTAGCAGGGACACAGTGAAGCCTGTGGAAAGGCCACATTACACTCCCTCATTCACTGATGAGCCAGTGTCTTTTTCTGAGGTGTAGAGACACAGAAAGGAGGGGCCCATCTGGCTGGACCATAGATACCCAGGAAAGGGCCCCCTCCTTTTGTCAGGTGAACCCTTGAATTATAAAGCCAAGGTTAAACAATTCAAATATGCTTAAATCTTGAAGAGACCTCTTATCCCAAACTCTATGACTTTGATATTTATGACTTCATATTTTAAAACTATACAAAGCACTTATATTCCTTAAAAATAATATGACTGTAATTGGAGTCATAGGTAAACCATATATTTCACCTTTTTCAGGTCAGCTAGAATCTGATAGATTCTTATTAATGAGTGGTGGAAAGCCATCTCGGAAGTGTGGAATCCTTTCCAGTGGAAACAACCTCTTTTTCAATGAAGAGGGCTTGCGCATGTTGATGACACGAGATCTGGATTTGTCACATGCTAGGTAATCACTTTTGAATGCTGTTGGGAAATTACATATAATGTACAATGGCAGAAAATAATTGAATCAGAAAGAAGCAGAGATCTCAAAGACAAGGTCTTCCATTGGAAATGCTTTTTTTCTCTTATCAAAAACTCCATTAAAACACAATTTACACAATTTTCATTCTAAAACTGGGAGAGCTTTGTGCAATAACTAGATCAGAAATGAAATACAAATAAACAAAGTTAATATCTGGTGTTTTTCAAGATGGTGACTAGGAAATGACAATATTTAACTTTAACTTCAGAAAAATAATGTTACATCTTTATCCATCTTCTATAGAATATTTTTCATTAACACTTGGACTGTGTAGAAATTATTTACGCCATGCTTAGTAGAAAGCCTAATTGAAATATAATACATCCTCAAATTACTCACAATTAATTTACATCCATTAGCAATTTAAGAGCATTTGAACTGTGGCCTTACTTTTTAAAAACATTTCTTTCCAATGGTTCACTCATACATACTAAGCACTCATTTTCTAAGCTGAGCACAGTCACTCAGCAACAAACATTTTAAACTCACTCAGAGGATTATGTCCTGTCAAAATGTATATCCTTTGACCATTTGATGCACCAAACACTTAACCAGGAAAATTAAAAAAAAAAAGAATTTACATGTTTAAAATGGAACCCTGACCTATTTTTGCAAGTGAACAAAAAACTGATGTTTTTTGAAACATTTCAGAGTAAATAAAAATACATCATAACATATTATCCTTCTCTTCCTCCTAAATCTTTATTTATTGGATTTATAAATTTGATTATGCTTCATAGAAAATACAATTCTATCTGTGAGATAATAATTTTACAGTTAGAAGAAGCAAGATTTTATTTATCACCATCCTACTTTAGTGCATATGATTTAATTTGATGGTCTTTATTTCAGATTTATCTTTGGCAGCTGAGTTGTCTAATTTAAAAATTATTAGGTTTTTCTAAATAATTTTACATGGTTTATCTATGACTAAATTAATATAAACATTTTCCCAATACAAGTAGAGAATTGGCTAAAAGTTTTTCTCTGTGAATGATTATTATTTTTATAGATATAAACATCACTAGGCACTAACCATGTTTTTTTTTATTAATCCAATGTTAAAAGCTCCATTATTTATCTCATCTCTGTAGCATGCTGTGTAGGATTTGCATATATTAACCTCAGAATGCTCCATGTAAAATCCCAATTTTCTCAGGTTATGATAAATGAATACCCAATAAATGGAGATAGGGGAGAGGAGGAACCCATAAAGAATGCATGGCTTTATATGGAACTATAACCTTTGTTATAAGCCCCAATATATTTCATATGCATGACCTGCATACCTAACAGGGTGTGTGTGTTGGGTTACACATGAAATTTATTCTGCATTACCAGGTAGCACAGCAGCCAGACCAGGCACCAGCCGCTTGCCTGACAGTGATAACATGTGAGCTAGTTTTTATTGGCACCCCAGCTGCTTGCTGCCACTCTGTCTACCTCCCTGCCAGCTGGACAGCCTTCACTGGCTGGTCGCCACAGTTCTTGATGGCCAGTACCATGCATCGCAGACCCAGCAGTAGTCAGAAGTTGGCACGGCCCACTGTCACCACCACTCCACACTCATGCTCCTCTGCCCCTGGCCAAAAAAAAAAAAAGGCAGAAAACAGGCCCAAGCTTCACACACCTCTTGACAAAAGATGCCTGACTTTTTACAAAGAGGCATTAACAACTGGTGAATTTAAATGTGTCTCCCAAAACAAATAATGTACAATCTAAAAAACTACTTGTATAACCTGAAAATGAACAATTTTGCCAATAAATGATATAAACTGCATTGATTATATTCTCCCAGTTTAAGATACTAAGGACAAGAATCCAAATTTATCTTAAGTAGATAGCAATGCATACTCCCAAACTTGCTGAACCCCTCCCATCTACTTATAGAATAGCCAAAAGGTACAGTGAATGCTCCTTTCCTCAGACTTACCTCTATGGAGGGGCGCAAAAATGTAAATGCCGGTGAAGAATTGCCTTTTTTCAGATTTCACATTTTATTAACTACTTTTCATGTTAAAAAGGAAAATCGGGCTTTGAAATTATTTCCTTGGACATTCATTCATTCATTATATTCAGTAAGCCATGCATTCCCTGATTACCCTGTGTGCTTGTCTTTTGCTAATGGTGTGAATTTCTCGCTGAAGTAGATATCTACAGTAAATTTACTCATGTCAGATTTGTGCAGTTCTTCATGAGACTGGGATGCGGTAAAGGTGTTCCAGATCCCAGGAGCCAACCTGTGCTTCTGCAATATTCTCTCAACGGCGGCCTCTCGTGGAGTCTCTTTCAAGAGTTCCTTTTCAGCAACTCCAGCAACGTGGGCAGGTACATCGCTCTGGAGATACCCATGAAAGCCCGTTCTGCTTCCACTCGCCTTCGCTGGTGGCAACCATCTGAAAATGGGCACTTCTACAGTCCCTGGGTTATCGACCAGGTCAGTCCCTTTAGGGTAACTGCTATAATTTTGTCACTGGAGCTGAATGTGGCCTTAGATAGCGCTTAGTCCAACCCCTTAGTTCAGTAGAGGAAGCCCAGGACAGACAGTTGAGTGACTAGCCCCATGGCACACAACTAAATTAGATATGGCATTTAACTTCCTTTCATTCTCTTTTCCTCCAATTGCCTGGGCCTACAAAAATAAAGGACACAAAAGAGGGCCTAGTTCCTGCTCAGAGAGGATTCTGCCATATGGATAGATAGAAGGACTTTATCAAGCGTGAGACAAGGTTATAATTCTCTGAAAAGGAAAATGTGCAAATTAGCATTGGTGCCACATGCAATAACTCCCAAATCCTCTTCCCTAGCCTTTGAAGAAAAAAATAATAAATCTCCCTAACATCCTATGGACAACTCTAAAGGATCTTCATACATAATAAAATGCATATCAAATAGAATCTGTTAACGAACAGTAGAATCCATACAAAGAATTAAAATTAAATGCCTTAGGATACAACTGTCCTTAAATAGAAATTTTACATGGAAAATAATCACGTTAGCCAAATTTTGCTTTCCCAGCTTGGGCACATGTAGTTTCCAAAGGCACTATTTGGCTCACGAAGGCTGTGAATGGTTTTGTCAATCCTTCGATTTGTTTTCTGTAGCTTCTTGCCAGATGGGCAAGCAGATCACATAAACAAGAGCATTCTGAAAGGGCCCCTAAAGTTGTGTTTGCTGTATAATGCCAGTTCTGTTCTAACAGCTAAAAACAAACAAAAAAGACTGTAGTTTCTTATATCTTAAAACCAAGTTAAAAATTTGTGGGTTTCTTAAAATACATTCCAGATTCTTATTGGAGGAAATATTTCTGGTAATACAGTCTTGGAGGATGATTTTACAACTCTGGATAGTAGGAAATGGCTACTTCACCCCGGAGGCACCAAGATGCCTGTATGTGGCTCTACCGGAGATGCCCTGGTCTTCATCGAAAAGGCCAGCACCCGTTATGTAGTCACCACAGACATTGCTGTGAATGAGGACTCATTTCTGCAGCTAGATTTTGCCGCCTCCTGCTCAGTCACAGACTCTTGTTACGGTAAGTATTCCATATCCAGATAGGGACAGAGGTATGTAAATGGGAGTCTCTGATAAGTCTGTAAAAAAACACAGGTGCCCTCTAAACCAAACCATAACTGCAGTCTTGAAAAATGTATGTAAACTGAGTTTTAGAAGTTTATTTTTTAATCTTCCTTTTCAGTTACGGTTGACATACAATATTATATTACTTTCAGGTGTATACACTAGTGATTAGACATTATATAACTTACTATGTGATCATCTCGATAAATCTTGTGCACCCATTGGACAACATACATAATTAGTAGAATATTATTGTCTATATTCCCTAGGCTGTACTTTATATCCCCATGACTATTCTGAAACAACCAATTTGTACTTCTTAATAACTTCACCTTTTTCATTCATGTTGAGAAATCATCTGAAAGTCTTATGGGAGCTTCCTTGTAGTTACTAACTGCTTTTCTCTTGCTGTTTTTAATATTCTTTTTGTCTTTAACCTTTGGCATTTTTATTATCATGTGCTTTGGTGGGCGTATCTTTGGGTTCATCTTCTTTGGGACTCTCTGTGCTTCCTGGACTTTTATGTCTATCTCCTTCAGCAGATTAGGGAAGTTTTCTGTCAATATTTTTTCAAATAGGTAATTTCTTGCTTTCTCTTCTCCTTCCAGCACCACCATGATACAAATATTGGTACACTTGAAGTTGTCCCAGAGGCTTCTCACATTATCTTCATTTTTTAGGATTCTTTTTCCTGTTCTGGTTGGGTGTTTTTTGCTTCTTTATATCCCAAATCATTGATATGATTCTCAGCTTCATCTACTCAACTGTTGATTCCCTGTAAATTATTCTTCATTTCAGTTAATGTAGTCTTTATTTCTGACTGGTTCTTGTTTGGTTTGCATACCTTTTTTATGCTTACTATTTCTTTATTGAAGTTCTCACTAAGTTCATTTAGCATCCTTATAACCAGTGTTTTGAACTCTGCATCTAATAGATTGCTTGTCTCCATCTTATTCAGTTCTTTCCCTGGAGTTTTGATCTGTTCTTTCATTTGTGTCATGTTTCTTTGTCTCCTCATTTTGGCAGCCTCCCTGTGTTTGTTTCTGTGTATTAGCTAGAGCTGCTATGTCTTATGGGCTTGGTAAAGTGGCCTAATTTAGTAGGTGTACTGTAGGGTCAAGTGGCACAGCCTCCTCGATCACCCAAGCTGGGAACTCCAGGTGTACCCCGACCTCCCAACCCCCATGTGGGCTGTGTATACCCTCCTGTTGTAGTTGAGCCTTGATTACTGTTGGCACATCAATGGGAAGGATTTACCCCCAGGTGGATCAGCTGCAAGTACTGACTGCAACCACCGAACACAACCTCCAACCACTGTGGAGGATCCACTCTGCAGGGCCCCACCCCACAGAGCAGAACTTACTTTGGTCAGGCTCTGGTGCCCATTGAGTCCACCCTTGAGTGTGTCACTTTTGGAGGTGGTACTTGGATATAGTCTGAAGCTGTTCACTACGTGTGCTGTCTCTGGAGCCTCCTGGGAGGTACCAGCCAAGGTCAGCCCTGCCTGTGTTCTGCCTAGGGCTACTGGCATGGGCTACAAAGTGATCTGCAGATGGCTGCTAGTTGTTCCGGGCTTGGAGGTGCCCAGGTGAAGCCAAGATTTGAACCAAGGCTGACTGCCACAAGGGCCAGGCCTGGGGCCACTTAGCAAGAGGTGTGGGGCACACCGAAGCCAGATGCTGCTTGTTTGAGGGATTTTTAGGAAAATCTGAAGCATGAGCCAAGATAGGCCATTTGCCTGGATAAGCCACTGGAAACAGCTTGGGTGGACCCACAAGTTGGGTGGGGCAAGGTCTCAGGGAATCACTAGGGTGGGACAAATAGTGTGAGCCAGGTTGATGGAGTCTCAGACATGGCACCCACTGCTGGCTCTGTGGATAAAGGGTAAAGGGACAATGGCTTATGCTGGCACTTTTGTCTGGCAGAAAGCTGTGTCCCCATCTCTCACCCTGATGCCAGTCAACTCACTTCCTCCCTGTATGTATCTGATTCCATTAATCTGCTGCCCCAGTGTTGGAGCTCAGACTCTGAGTAAGTTCATGCCCAGGCCTTTTAAGAGGAACTGCTTGGAACTCCAGAAGCCCTCAGTCTTACTCAGACACAATCCCCCAGTTTCACAGCCAGAAGTTACAGAGACTTTTCCTGGCCCTGGAACCCTGGGCTGGAGGAACTGCTGTGGGGCTGGGACCCCTTCCTCCTCACAGAGTACCTCTGCAGCTTAGATATCTCTTCCAATCTTTATCTACCACACATCGGTGTGGGACCAGCCTGTTTTGCATCTCTGCTCCCTCCTACCAATCCCACTGTGGCTTCTTTAATTCTGTAGTTGTAGGATTTCCATTCAGCTAGATTTCAAGTGGTTCTAAATGATGGTTGTTCTTCGGTTTAGTCATAATATTGATGTCTAGATGTTTATTTTTTTATTTTTAAGTATATTTTAGTGATTATACTATTATAGTTGTCCCACTTTTTTCCTCCCCTTTATTCCCCTCCACCCTGCAACTGCCCTCCCACCAGACTCCCCCCACTCCTTAGGTTATGTCCATGGGTCATACATATAGGTTCTTTGGCTTCTCCATTTCCTATACTATTCTTAACCTCCCCCTGTCTATTTTGTACCTATCATGTATGCTTCTTATTCCCTGTGCCTTTTCCCCCATTCTCCTCCCTCCTCCTCCCCATCAGTAAACCTCCATGTGATATCCATTTCTATTAATCTGTTCCTGTTCTAGTTGTTTGCTTAGTTTGTTTTTGGTTTTGCTTTTTTTGGTTCAGTTGTTGATAGTTGTGAGTTTGTTGTCATTTCACTGTTCATATTTTTGATCTTCTTTTCCTTACCTAAGTCCCTTAAATATTTCATATGATAAGGGCTTGGTGATGATATACTCCTTTAACTTTATCTTATCTGGGAAGCACTATATCTGCCCTTCCATCCTAAATGACAGCTTTGCTGGATAGAGTAATCTGGGATGTAGGTCCAGTAATCTTGCCTTTCATGACTTTGAATACTTCCTTCCAGCCCCCTTTTGGCTGCAAGGTTTCTTTTCAGAATTTAGCTGATAGTCTCATTTGCAGGTAACTGTCTCCCTTTCTCTTGTTACTTTTAAGATTCCCTCCTTATCTTTACTCTTGCGTAATGTGATTATGATGTGCCTTGGTGTGTGCTTCCTTGGGTCCAGCTTCTTTGGGACTCTCTGAGCTTCCTGGACTTCCTGGAAGTCTATTTCCTTTGCCAGATTGGGGAAGTTCTCCATTATTTTTTCAAATAACTTTTCCATTTCTTGCTCTTCCCCGTCTCCTTCTGGCACCCCTATGATTCAGATGTTGGAACATTTAAAGTTGTCCTGAAGGTTCCTAAGCTTCTCATTTTTTTGAATTCTTGTTTCTTCTGTTCCAGTTGATGTTTATTTCTTCCTTCTGCTCCAAATCATTGATTTCAATCCCAGTTTCCTTCCCTTCACTGTTGGTTCCCTGTATATTTTTCTTTATTTCACTTTGAATAGCTTTCACTTTTTCCTCTATTTTGTGACCATACTCAAGCATTTCTGTGAGCATGCTGATTAGCAGTGTTTTGAACTGTGCATCTGTTAGGTTGGCTAGCTCTTCATTGCTTAGTTGTTTCTGTGTCATTTTGATCTGTTCTTTCATTTTGGGTTCTTTCATCTCTCTCTCGGAGCACCTGTTACATTGTAAGGTATTTGCCAGGGTGGGGAAACCCATGTCAATGCATTGTGGCACTATATGTGGGGGATAGATACAAGAGGGAACAATGCCACTTGCTCAGCTCTCAGCTGGCTTTCAGTCACTTCCCCCACTACCCACAAGGAAATTGGGCCCTTCTGGTGCTGATTCCTGGGTGGGTGGGTTTGTGCACATTCTAGGACCCTGTGGATCTCTCCAATGAATTCTCCTGTGAGGCTGGGAGTCTCTCCCGCCACTGCCACACCCACAGGTTTTTACAGCCAGAGGTTTTGAGGCTTTATTTCCCTGCCCTGGAACCCTGGGTTTTGTGGTCTGTCTGGCTCCCCAGTTGCTCCTCTCAGTTTATCCACATGAATGTGGGACCACCTGATCTGCCAGCTGCTGTCTTGCCTACCTCAGTCTGCCAGCTGCTGCCTCACCCACCTAGTCCTTCAGCCACTGCCTTGCTGAGAGTCCTCTCTGCCTGGCTGCCTATCTCTGCTCCTCCTACCAGTCTGGATGAATGTTTCTATGTTAACTTCTTGGTTGTCAGACTTCCATACAGTTTGATTTTCTGGCAGTTATGGTTGTTTTTTGTTTTTCAATTTGTCATTGTCCTTCTTTTGGTTGTATGAGGAGGCAAAGTGTATCTAGAAGTTTACTTTTTAAAGCACAAGAATGTTGAACTTATTTTTAAGCGTATGTATATAGACTTCTTTTATATATAAATAATAACCCCCAATTTATAACTTTTTATAAATTCAGATTTTTTTAGTATCAGAAATATGGAGTAAAGGAATCTAAACACATAGAGAATGCCAGAATAAGCAGTAGGATTTTCACATAAATCTATATATACATGAGTTTCAACTCATGGGGCTTTAGATTGATCCAGTTATTATTTCCTGTACTTCTCCCCAGGAATCATAAAATATGGTTCTCATTTAGCCAAAGACTCATGATGGCAAGAGTCTCATTTACTCTTTGCCATCCTGAGTTATAGCATATTCTAAGCCACAGTCATTAATGGTGACCAGCTTGTGTCTTCTAAGTTGTGATGCACACACACACACGCACACTTACACATACCCTACACGCACACTCATGGTCTTATCTTAGGAGAAATAAAAACATTAAATTCTTGGAGACCTATCAGAATTTGCAAACTTATCAGGGTTCTGGGGGCCTCCTAGTCTTTCACCACCCCATGTCACTCTGCTTCCAAGAGATTCAAACTGGAATGTTCACAAAGACCTTGTTCTGTTTTAGATTCTTGGGGCACCAAACTCTGAGGAATTTGGTTACTTCCAAGGCCCTGCAAAATCCAGATTTTTCATATTTTCATTAGTTTAAAGTTAATGCACATATCTTAGGGGGAATCCCACAGTAGTAGTGGAACTTGGAAAAGTATAAGGTACACACCCTGTCTTCAGTAGATACAGTCTAGTCAAGGGGATACTTCAAAAAAGTGAAGAGTCCAAGAAATGACTAAGTCAAATGCTTCATGGAGGGGTACTGATGCAAAATGCGATGGGAGTTCAAAGGAGAGAGAGATGACCAATGAATGGTCAATTCAAGGAGTTTGGTGAGATTTCACAGAGGAGCTAAGTCTCAAATGGCATTGATTGTTAAAGTAGATTTGAAGGGTGAATGGAGAGGAGAGAACACCCCATGTTCTCTGGCAGTATAAGCAAAGACACAGAGGTGGGAGCTCTCCTATTCTATGGGGAAAACTGAGCAGACCTTCTTGAACAGGTAATATTTGCATCTAATGGAGGAGAGAGCAGAGTGCTGAATTTGAAAACAGGAAAGGACCTTAAGGTCCAAGAGACCTACTCCCTTATAGCATAGGAGGTTAATGAGAACTCAAGGAGGTAATGTATGACAAGGTCAGCCCACAGCAGCACCAGAACTGACATTCAGCCCTATAAGCTCAGCCATGTGTACTTTCTACTGTAGTTTGGTACAATCTTTTAAGAGAGGTTGAACTGAATAATAAAATGAAAGAGGAGAGTGGATGAGCACAGTTGGCAACAGTGTCCTTAAAAAATAGTCACGGGAATTTGTGCTTAACAAGGTCATGAGTAAGGGGGCACAAGTGCTGAGGAGTACCATGGTATGTTTTAGAGATATTCACTCAGGGTCTGGGGAAGGTGGGTAAGGAAGAGTCCCAGTGAATAAGCCTCAGTGGTAATCTCCGTGGGAGGCAATGGAGACCTGCCCTGTGTGGCATGGAGAGAAATGGAATGGATAAAATTGATGCAAGACAATGCAGACAAAAATGAAAGAATCAGCAGATCTCAAAACCAGGTGGCAAGTTGAACAGGGTAAAGAGAAAAGTAAATTTTTTTAATAATATCTAAATTTTGAACCTAGAAAACTAGTGCAAAAGTATTGTTATTGTAAGAATTTAGTAGTTTAAAAGATGTTTACTTATGAGGGGAAATGATGACTGTCTCTTTTATTGGGTAAAAGTCATGTGGAGTGAAGATATTCCTTAGGGAGGAGGACTTTCCATCCTCCATGGACAGTGGGGACTTTGTCTATACTGTGCATGACGATATGCCAGCACCCAGCGCCATGCCAAGCTCAATGAACATTTGTTGAATAAGTAAACTCAATTCTGAGACATAAAACTTGTCAGAGAAGTAATAATTGAAGCCCTAAGAGTAGACACATAGAATAGAAGACCAGAACTGGAATCTGGAAGAATGCCCATAGCTGCATTAGTTAGCACAGGAGTCAGAGGGAAAGTAAGACAGCTGATTCAGAATAATATCTCCCCAAAGAAAAGGACGTTTAAAGACTCAGGGCTTGATCAATAATGTCCAATGCTGTGGGGAGCACAAGTACAGTGAAGACTGAGACAGGCTATTGTTTAGGGTAGTGAGTGATCCCATGCTGGCTGTACCTGAGAATCACCTGGGGAGCGTTAAAGCTCCTGCCTCATTGGCCATGCCCCAGAGGAGTGAAATCACAATCACTGAGGGGAGGACCCTGACATCAGTAGTTTCTACAGGTAACCACTGATTTCAGTGTGTGGCCAAGATTGAGAATCACAGCCTTAAAGAAAGTAATTTCAGTAGGGAGGTGAGGGTTAAAGCAGTTTTTAAAGCCTCAAAAAGGGAATAGGGAGAGAAAAATATAAAATAGGGAGTATAAGTTGAATGTTTCAGGAGAAGAGAAAGAAAAGAAATATCTTTCCAAAGCCCCAAAGCTGACTGCATGTTTCGGCCCAAACTGCATGGCTCTCAGCTACCTCCTGCGCCTCTCTGAGTCCCTGTGTATCCATCGCACAGCAGAGAAAGATGTACTTACGTAATATGTATTGAATAACTATTAGATTAAATCACAAATATACATAACTTATAACTATTATGACTATTGCTTTAATTGTATATCAAGCAATAGCTTTGTTATGGTTGTTCTTAAAGTTGCTCAGTATAAGGAATGATTCAGTAAAATTTACTTACATTTCATTTTATTTGGTTATATCCCTTTAAAAGAAATTATTTTAATATGGAAAGTCAAAAATAATAGCTAGTAATGTACAGAGGGAAAAATCAAACCTGGAGACATCTCAAACTAGGAAACATTGCATGGGGGAAAAATCAAATTGACATTTGATTGAAATGAAAACATAAGTAAGTATGGTTCCTGAGTCTATAGATATGTATTTCTAATCAGAATAATTCTTCCTATTTCAGCTATTGAATTAGAATACTCAGTAGATCTTGGATTATCGTGGCATCCATTGGTAAGGGATTGTCTGCCTACCAATGTCGAATGCAGTCGTTATCACCTGCAGCGGGTCCTGGTGTCAGACACTTTCAACAAGTGGACCAGAATCACTCTGCCTCTCCCTCCTTATATCAGGTATGGATGCTTCTGCATGTAGCAAACCCAAATGTAATGCAATTTCGCATGTCAGATTTCAGCACAGCAAGTTTAAATGAGATACATGAGATTTTGTTACCTGTTGATGACATTGCCACACATGAATTATTAAGGTGATCTTAATATGTAAAATAGAAGCTAGTTTTTATACTGATATGTTCTTTCTTTTCCCCAAATGCAGGCTTTTACTGACTTTTAACTCTAATATTTTTAAAGAATGGCATATGCAAGAAACTAGTGCCTGGATCAGTGAGCTTCTCCAATTTAATTCACTATGGCAAGAACAAGCCCTTTCTTTTTATCCTCACTCAAGGACATATTTTTATTGCTTTCTAGAGAGAGGAGAAGGGAGCAAGAGGGAGAGAAACATTGATGTGAGAAAGAAACATCAATTGGTACCTGTAGTGGAGTACATACCCCAAGCAGGGATCAAATTGCAACCTGGGTACATGCCCTGACCAGGAATGGAACCCATGACCTTTTGGTCTACCAGTCAACGCTCCAACTGAACCACGCCATCCAGGGCAAGAACAAGTCTCAAATTTAAAACAGGCACATTGGATACAAAATGGATTTAAATGGAATCTTTTTGTATCAGTCAGACTACTGTAAATACAGCAGTGAGTGGTGTCATATAAATGAAACATTTACTATCATAAATGTGTATTAAAATTAGTCTCGGCTTTTGAAAATTTACTTCAAACAGTATCTTGAAAATTATCACCTGGAGCATTTTTATGTGAAAAATGATTGTAAATACTTTATTTATTGTATCTGTAAGAAATAATGGTGGCTTTGCTTCAGAGGAATAGTAAAAAGACAAATGAAAAAGAAAAGATATGATGGTGGCTTAATAAAAGTGCCTGGTAAATGCAGGTAAGAAGTCTCATTATCTGTGTACTTGCAACTGTCTGAGTAAAGCAGAGAATTCACCTCGTCTAGTAGGATAGTGTCACTATCCTACTTTTCATCACCTGAGTAGGTGCTAAGCATAGGAAAGTTGTAAAATCTTTATAGGAATTCCTGTTCCCTCCGAGATAATGGTAATCAGTTGCTGCCCTCACAAAAGAAGCAAAGCAACCGATTCAGTATGACCAACAGAAGTTACAGTGTGGGCTCATTATTGTTCTCTCGCCTCCCCACAAATGAATAATGAATAAATTTTCCTAGAAAATGACCATAAAATTCAACCATTCACCTAATGACATAATGGTTCTTAGGATTATCAAAAATGGGATGGTTTCAGTTACTAACGGCCCAGGGCTGCTCCACAATTGCTGGCTCAGAGGTGCGAGGCTATATTAACTGTCAGCACAGTTGCCAAGTTTAAATGAGATACGTGAGATTTTGTTGCTCATTAAAGGTATTGCCATGCATGAATTATTGAGATGATCTTAATAAGTAAAATAGAAAAATAAACCTCCATTAAGGCAGCAGTCTTTTAAGTCTTTATGCATTCTGTGAATTATTACCGAGCTACTTGGTAGCATTTTGCAAATAAGAAACATCCTAAGATTTACTGCTGCTAGTCATATCCCCTTACATCTTTTACTCAAGAAAAGTAATTATTCCTCATCTTCTAGTCTATTTTTAATTGTCTTTTATACATACCTGCAAGAATTTTGACTCTTTCAAATGATATTTGAAAAATATGATGAACATTTATTTTCTCTTGCTATTATATTGAAAATGTGCAGTTCATTTATTATACTACCCTCAAAGCTCATGTTGTACAATGATTTCAAAATTAACAATGCCCTTTGGATAATTCAGAAAGAAATGTGTATGGGTGGAGCTCAAGCCAGACCCACTTCTTATCATGCTCTTCCACATGCCAAAGAGTAGAACAATGCACCAGCCTAAGAGTACTTTTTCTCCAATGCAAATTAGCATATCTATACTATATCTGCTCTTATATTCACTTACTTTTTAAATGTGGTGTTTCCTTGTTTTGAGTTGAACTTACTGCCTCAACATCTGTGAAGTGTTGAGACATCACTGTTTATGTTACCCACCAGGACAGAACTGAGAATTTTCGTTTGTTGCTCTTCCCTATGAACAAACATGATCTGACAACTTAAAGCCATGTGCTAAATAGGGTGTGACAATGTGCCACTTGTAGGTCTGTCCAATCACTCACTTGCAACCACAAGCTAGGATCCCAGTATTATTGGTACAATGGTGACAAGTTAACTGAGGTTGGTGGTCCACAGATTAATATCAAACCATTAGCCAAACCAAAATGGCCAGTAGTCATCAGTAGTGATTATTCAACCATTTAGTCATTCATTAAACAAATATTTTTGAAATGTTTAATTATGTGCTAGTTTCATGTGAGAGGCTGAACTTATTCCTGCCTCAAGGAGCTTTTAGTCTAGTGGGAGACGGAAATCCCCATTAATCACCAAGTAAATATAAAATTCAGCTGTGATGAGAGATGGAGGACAGTCGCATGATGCTAAGACATTGTATGTCATAGGTAGGTTTACAGTAGGCAAGAAAGTCAAGGAATGCTTTCTTGAGCAAAGGTCATTGAGATAAGATATGAAGAATGCATGGGAGTTAAGTAGGTAAAAAGAAAGGAGAAGAGAGTTGGAGGCAAGGATAACAGCCTATGTAGGAGGAAACAGGTATTTGAGATACTGGAAGATGGATCAGAGACAAAGAGAAAGAGTGGAGTGAGGTGTGAGATGGTGAGACCATGAAGATCACTGTAAGTTGTATTGAAGATTTGGGAATTTGTTATATGAACAATGAAAAGCCGGCTAAAGTGCTTGGAAACAGGGAGCCATGATCAGATTTGCACTCAGAAAAGCTTATTCTAACTGGAGAATAAATTGAGGAGGCTAAGCGTAGATATGAGGAGACTCTTAACCTTCAGTAAGTGCTAGGAGCTTGGACTAAGGTGCAGCAGACATGAACAGAGTGGAGAAACTGAAGAATAATAGCAATAAAATTGACTGAGCTTAATGATGAAATGGATGTGGAAGGGTAAGGGAAAGGGCATTGTTGAAGATGACTCCCTGGTTTCTGAACTGTGAAACTGAATGCATGCTAGTGCTTTTCGCAGGGAAGGGAACACTGAGACTAAACACAAGATACATCACACTCTACTCCAAACACTATTATATTAAAACCTAAATAAATTGGGAAGATGGAATCATGGCATGTATTCCTTCCCACATACACTGGTTAAGTTAGATCTTCCTGGAAGGAAAAAAAATGAACATAAAGCATTGTACTTTAGTGGAGGGTTCTAGCTTTTCAGCACAGTAAGCTTTTACGCACATCATCTCATATCCCAAAGCTTCAGTTTCCCTACCTGAAAGATGGAGATACTTTTCCCATAAGATAATTGAGTAAATGTGCATGGAAGTGTTTGGGACATTATAAACATTTACTAAAATGTATAGCATTTTAATTTTTATAAGTTAACCACACAATCTAGTTTATTATCAGACTTAAACTTTAGTCAGATTAGGAAGTCTTCCTAAACTAGCTTAACCAGAGTGAGCCCATGGTAATGGTGGGACCTTATATTAAGTTTCTGCTCTGTAGGAGGTTAGAATATGATTGGGGGAAATGAGAAGTATACCAAAGAAACAACTTAAAAATAACACACAATGTATGTAATTTAGAGCTTCACTAAGGAATAGGCTAGAAATGCTGTAGGTATTAAGAAATAGAAGACAGTGTTAAATGCCAGAGTTAGAGAGGTAAACCTCACTCTCTTGTGGAAGAAATGGGCCATCAAAGGATGGCTAAGAATTCGGTGGGTAGAGAGAAGAACATTCTAAATAAGAGGAACAGTGTGAACAGGGCACATGGTCTTAGGTACAGCATAGGAACTGCTGATAGAAGCAGAGGGTGCATATCTGCAATCTGTGGAAAGTTGTTAATGGAGTTGGGTTAACTTATAGCAAGTTTGATGCAAGGCAGAGGAGTTTAGACTTCGCAGGAAAAATGAACTATGGTGGATTTTTAAACCGAGAATATTCTTCCAAGAAAAAAAAATGGGGAGAACAGAGAGACTCAAGTAAGAGGAAAGTGGCAAAGGCATTGTGATAATGACTATACATGAAATAACAAGGGTCTGTGCTACAGACAACATGGAGGGGATGAGGAGGATACTACAGGACATTTCAAAGAAAGATTTGATAGAACTCAAGAGAAGTAACAGTTTCTTCTCTACTGTACACATCAAGAAGTGACTCTACAGTTTGAAACCTGACAGAGTGGTGAGGAGTGAGAAGAGAGTTAAAGTTGATTCCAGGAGGGACAATATGGCAAATTTAATCAATTGATGCTGAATTGAATACAATGGCTGGAAATACAAATGCAAAAATGCCAATATCCATTTGACAGAGATACGAAGATTGGAAACAAGGAAAGATAAACTTTGGAGGCATGAGCATAGAGATGATATGCAATACTATAAAATTGTATCAGCTCTCCACAGGAGAGCATTTAAAAAGAAAAGAAAGATCTCTAAATTTAATAGAATGAGTGGAAATAACTATTAAAGAAATTGAGAGGATGCAGTCAGAGGGGTAGAAGAAGAATCAGAATAACATGGTATCCAAAGGCCAGGTAAAAAGAGGCTGTCAGACAGGAAGAGGTGGTCATCAGTGACAAATGCTACAGAGAATCATGAGGAAAAATGTTTCACAATAAATTTACTAGAATTTTTTAAGGAAATAGTGACCTTCAAAAGAACAGTGTCAGTAAGATACTGAAAATAAATACAGCTCATCTGGCCCCAGAGCCCATAGGCTTAACCACTATATTAGTATTATAACTACTTATTGCTTGCCTAGAGATATGGTCCTAGGAGACATAGGAAGGGAGAATGCTAGGAACACTTGAGAGAGGCTGAAAGGAAGATAGGAGGATGTCAAAATCAATTTCATAGGCCTTAATCTGAATCTGCCTATTCTTCTTTACTAACCCCGGGCTAAAAATAACAGGTGGCTCAAGTGGCATGGGTTTTTGAAGTGTCACCTGATAACCAGGGTAAGTCATTGGAAGGGCAGGTAACTCAAATCCACCCAGAAAGGTAGAGGGGGGAGCTGCTACTGGAAGGCTCAGGTGTGACTTGGCTATTTTAAGTCGCTCTTTGAACATGATCCATTCCCTTCTACTATCCCTAATGACCTAGCTGATACCACAGTCTTTAAAGATAAACTACAACATTTTGGAAGCCAGGTGGTTTTAACCACAGCATGTAACATACTTACTGTTTGCAGGAAGTCTAAGGGTGATAAGCACATAAAAGGGCAAGAAGACTGCAGAGCAACTGGGGTGGTGGGATGGGGGTGGAGGAAACTATAGCTTTTTGTAGGTAAACAAATTTAGGGGGGAGAATATTTTTCAATGATATTTCCATCGACTATAACTGCAAACAAAGAAAAAGTCTTATTTGGAAAAACCAAATAACTAAGCACAATATTTTCTCAGCTCATCACGGAGAAATATTCAAGGGAATTACAAGTTTATTTTTTGATGGAAAGATTCCTTAAACTTGTTCTGATATTTTTTTTCTCTCCATTGTTATGTTCAACTTAACAGTATCTTTTTACAAGCATTCACATTACTGATTATCTTGTTAATTTTTCAATCCAGTCAAGGAAGCCTTGGAATTCTCTTTATTTATTTTTTTAAATATATTTCATTGATTATGCTATTATGTTGTCTCACTCCCCCCTTTATTCCCCTCCACCCTGCACACCCCCCCACCCTCATTCCCCCCCTTTAGTTCATGTCCATGGGTCATACATATAAGTTCTTTGTCTCCTACATTTCCTATACTATTCTTAACCTCCCCCTGTCTATTTTGTACCTACCATTTATGCTTCTTATTCCCTATACCTTTTTCCCCCATTCTCCTTCAAACCCCTCCCCAATGATAACCCCCCATGTGATCTCCATTTCTGTGACTCTGACCCTGTTCTAGTTGTTGGCTTAGTTTGTTTTTGTTTTTGTTTTTGTTTTAGGTTCACTTGTTGATAGTTGTGAGTTTGTTGTCATTTTACTGTTCATATTTTTTTTCTTTTTCTTTAACATTTCATATAATAAGGGCTTGGTGATGATGAACTCCTTTAACTTGACCTTATCTGGGAAGCAGTATATCTGCCCTTCTATTCTAAATGATAGCTTTGCTGGATAGAGTAATCTGGGACGTAGGTCCTTGCCTTTCATGACTTCAAATACTTCTCTCCAGCCCCTTCTTGCCTGCAAGGTTTCTTTTGAGAAATCAGCTGATAGTCTTATGGGCACCCCTTTGTAGGTAACTGTCTCCTTTCCTCTTGCTGCTTCTAAGATTCTCTCCTTATCTTTAATCTTGGGCAATGTAATTATGATGTGCCTTGGTGTGTTCCTCTTTGGGTCCAACTTCTTTGGGACTCTCTGAGCTTCCAGGTCTTCCTGGAAGTCTATTTCCTTTGCCAAATTGGGGAAGTTCTCCTTCATTATTTGTTCAAATAAGTTTTCAATTTCTTGCTCTTGTTCTTCTCCTTCTGGCACCCCTGTGAGTTGTATGTTGGAACATTTAAAGATGTCCTAGAGGTTCCTAAGCCTCTCCTTACTTTTTTGAATTCTTGTTTCTTCATTCTGTTCTGCTTGAATGTTTCTTTCTTCCTTCTGGTCCAAACCATTGATTTTGAGTCCCAGTTTCCTTCCCTGTTGGCCCCTGTACATTTTCCTTTATTTCACTTTTCATATATAAAGTTGTTCCTCCCGGTTTATCTGCACACAAATGTGGGACTGCCCAGTCCGCAATCCACCACCTCACAGAGTCCACCAGCTGCCACCTTACCTGCCCCTTCCTCTAACCACTGCCTTGCCAGGAGTCCTCTCTGCCCATCTGCCTGTCTCTGCCCCTCATACTGGTCTGGATGAAGGGTTTCTCCTTTAACTCCTTGGTTGTCGGACTTCCAGACAGTTCGATTTTGTCAGTTCTGTTGGTTTTTTGTTTTTAAACTTGTTGTTGTCCTTCTTTTATTTGTGTGAGGAGGCACAGTGTCTCTACCTACACCTCCATCTTTGCCAGAAGTCTCAGAATTCTCTTACATATCCATCTGTTCATGCATTATTTTGATACTTTGAGCATTACTGCTATAACTTTACCAAATTTCTGCTAGTCATTTAGGACTGCAGAACATAAAATAATTTTTTCTGGTATAAACCATTGTACCATTGATTTTCACATATTTTGGAATTATATTAAAACAAATTAAATCTGTTTCCATCCTACTACAGCAAAAACTAAAACTATTTCCAGAAATTCTGCATTACCTCTAGGCTTTATCAGTTGTCAACCTTGTTGCCAAAGTTTTTGAGAATTTGAGATTTGCTTTCTTAGTACATATTGCTATGTATGGATTATTAAGAATTCTTAAGATTGTTTTAATAATTAAGTAAAAGTAATTCTCCATTGATAATGTATTTTGTAAGTTATAGGAAATTCCCGTTATTTAAAGAATGGGCCAGTGTATTCGATGCCTCAGTGGGCTTATTCAGAACACTAGTTTTTATTATCATTACTGACTATAACTATCAGCAAAAATAATAAAACCTTATTTTACTAAAAAAGATAGCCATTCTCTTATTAAAATCCTCAAATCAAAGTTTTATAGTGAGTATGAAGTGACCACAGATTATTTTTGGCTCACATTTATCTGTTTTACATCCGAAAATACAAAATTAAAGAGAATAGTAAACTATACTTTCATTTAATCATCACCCAGCTTCAACAATTATCAATTCAAGACCATCCTTGTTTTATTAATAGCACCACTCACTCCTACCCCCATCTTCAAGCAAATACCAGACATTGTATCATTTCAACTTTAAATATTTTAGAATATCTCTAAAAATGATTTTTTAAAAAAATAACTGATATAAACATCACACCTAAAAGTTAATCATTTTTATTCAATACTTAGTATTCAACATTCAAATTCCCCTGTTTATCTCATAAAATGTGTTACATTTTTTTCAAATTAGGATCCAGATTGATATAATTGGTTGATATGTCTCTTAAGTCTCCTTTAACTTGGAGGTTCCCCTGCCTACCTTTTAAGATGCAGAATAAGACACAGGAAAGTTATGTGATTTTCCCCACAGACATACAGACAGTGGCCAAAGGAGGATTATAGCCACATTCCCCACTTGTTCTCAGTGAAGGAAGAATGAAAAGCCACGTGCGGTGGCTTGTTTACATTCTTCTACTGCTAACTCTGATGTGCTTTCCACCCTGGTCCCAGAGAGATATCATGAAGGATCTAGGTCACCTTATGAGGGTGCCTGACCTTTACCATATGTCTGGCGTCATAACCTGTAGTCCAAACACTTTCTCCTCTCGTGCCAGTTTTCAGACCTCATTGTATTTAATAAGACATTTAAGTGAAAGGAAAATTAAGTGGTAACATACTATAATCACTAAGATAATTTTCTACCCAAAGATCTCAAATGCCTAAATTAAGTGTTCCCTGCTAGTTGCCAAATCTATGGTCTTCCAGGCTTTGCCTCCATCCAGGACAACCAGATTTCTCAGTAAAACATCAACTACTGCAATAGTGTGCTCAGTCAGGAGATAGTGGGGTCTGGATTCAGTTCTAAACTAAAAAACTGTACATGCCCCCTTACTGGACTGGCATTCCTAACACCTGTGAAATGAGTCCATTGTACCAAACAGTTTCTAAGAGTCATCCTCAACCCCAAAGTGTGGCTTCCTTCTTCTGTTCATAGCTCAGTGTCTTCTTCATAAAAATCTCCCCCACAGCAGGGACTCTGTGTCCTTTGTCAGGTGTCCCACCTTTCAGTATAAGTACTTCTTTCACACTCCTGGTGCCAAAGTTCATGCTTCCTTTCTAGAGCCTGCTTTTTCTCTACCTCTTGTCTGTAAGTCATGGGCTGTGACCCTCTGTTCAATTGATCTGACCTATGCTTTTTCTCAGGTATATGCCTATGAGTCGAATTCCTGGATCATATGGTGGTAGTTCTATGTTCAACAGTTTGAGAAACTGACAACAACTACACCATGTTACATTCCCACCAACAGTGTATTTGGGTTCAGATTTCTGCATATCCTTGCCAACACTTGTTATTGCTCTTTTTTTTTTTTTATCATAGCAATCCTAGAGGTTATGCAGTTGTGTCTCATGTGGTTTTCATTTCAATTTCTCTAGTGACTAATGATGTTGAGCGTCTTTTCATGCATTTATTGATCATTTATATATCTTCTTTGGAATATTCTCCACTTTGTTTAACAGAAAGAAATAGGATAATTGCAGATATTTTATGTCAATATATAAAGGCAGCATCTTGGATAAGGCAAATATAGGACACATTTTGAAATGGAACAGACAGAGCAGAGCCTGTAACTCAAAAACAGAGGTTCACAGGCTTCGGCCATGACATTGACTTGCAGAAGTCAAGATAAATAGACATGTGCGTACACACAGCAGCAGGGCACGCAGCCTTCTGTAGCTAAACAACTGCTCATATTTAGGAGTTGTGATAGCTGTAGGATTGTTCTGTAGAGATGGAGATGGAGTTCTGAAGGATTTACTGAATGAGAATGCAAACTATTAATGAACCAAGAAATCCTTGCCTTGCCTCAGTTTTGTGAGTGAATCTGTGTAACTGAGGGCACTGGGCCTCAGCTTCTTCTTTGGTAGAGGGGGAGTGTTGGGCAATATTTTCTAAGTATTTTACGTATCTCTTTGAGAGTAAAGGAAATATCAAGGAATAGGGAAAAGGTTAAAAAATATACATATGGTTCCCTATCAAGGGCTTTTCTGCTGCTACTGCTGCTGCTGATGATGATGACAACAAGGACTTCATAGAAAGATTCGGGCTGCAATGTGAATGTGTTTCAAAACCTTAAAAGGTGTAGAGGAAAGGTTCCCAGGGAGGGTAGTGGTAGAAACCACACTGTTTACAGAGACATTTTTAAACTGCTTACAAATGAGTGTATAATTATTAAACAACACTTAGGAGCACTTGCTATGTGCTGTAGTTGGAGAGGAAATGATATAAACTCAGAAAAGAACCAAGGCGAGACATTTCAAGGATATGAAAAAACGGAGAAATCTGTTCCAAGATCATTTTCCTCCCAACTCCCAAGAAGCAGCAGCTGGTGGTGGCATCATTATAAGGAAGCTTCAGGATAAATGATGACACCTGCCAAGGGACTTCAGATACTCACAGGTCATGGAAAACATGAACTAATTAATTATCACAACACTCTTGTGAGATGGGAAATAGCATTTTCCTAGGTTTATGAATGGGGAAGTGTCAGCACATAAACATAAGTGATTTGGCCCCTTTACACAGTGAAATTGTCACAGGGCTGGGAAGAATATGTCCTGGCATTTCAACCTCCAAACCTGATTTTCTTTTTCACAGCCGCACTGCTGGAGAACTGCTCAGTTGTGATACAGCACAGTTGAGAGGTAGCCCAGGAGCCAGGACCCTCTCCAGCTAGACAGCTCTGCTCTGTTCCTCAGTGGTCTGCACTCTGTGCTCCAGGGAGGCATCTTTGGTGTTTTAGCTCAGCCAAGGAGGAAGAGACAGTCTTCAGTGGAAAGGCAAAATGCACTCTCAGACATTCATTTTTAATTTCTATTCCAATTCATCCTCTTAGTGAAAGTGTTTCCTTTTCTTATATAATAATACTGGGTAGCATATGTACTCCTGTTTTATGGGTATATAATTACCGGCTATAGTTATTCCCAAGGATATAAAATCATCACATTTGAGATGAGGCCTTAAAAATCATCTAATTTAACCCTCTCATTATATATGTTAAGTTACTCACCATGAACATAGAATTACCAAGTATCAGAGTATAGGTCAGAGCCCTTATTTGAAAATGTCATGAGGGACTTCCAGCCAATATGGAGTCATAGGTAAATATACTTTGCCTCCTTGCACAACCAAAAGAAGGACAACAATGAATTTTAAAACAAAAAATAACCAGAACTGCCAGAAAATTGAACTGTATGGAAGTCCGGCAACCAAGGAGTCAAAGAAGAAACATTCATTCAGACCAGTAGCAGGGGAGGACATGGGCAGCCAGGGCAGAGAGGTCACATGGCAAAGCAGCAACTGGAGGACCAGGCAGTGCCACATTTGTGTGCAGATAAACCAGGAGGAACAACTGGGAAGTGAGGCAGACCACAAAACCCAGGGTTCCAGCAAGGGAAAAGAAAGTCTCAAAACCTCTGCCTGTAAAAATCTGTGGGGGTTGCAGCACTGGGAAAAACTCCCAGCCTCACAGGAGATTTCATTGAAGAGAACCACAGGGTCCTAGAATGTACACAAACGCACCCACCCAGGAATCAGCACCAGAAGATCCCAATTTCCTTGTGGGTAGTGGAAGAAGTGACTGAAAGCTGGCCCAGAGCTGAGCAAGCAGCATTGTTCCCTCTCAAACCCCTGCCCCACATACAGCACCACAACACAGTGACATGGATTATCCCACCCTGGCAAATACCTTAATGTAACAGGTGTGTTGAGACAGAAATATAGCCCAAATGAAAGAACAGATCAAAGTGACACAGAAACAACTAAGCGATGAAGAGATTGCCAACCTATCAGATGCAGAGCTCAAAACACTGGTAATCAAGATGCTCATAGAAATGGTTGAGTATGGTCACAAAATAGAGGAAAATGTGAAGGCTATTCAAAGTGAAATAAAGAAAAATATACAGGGAACCAATAGTGAAGGGAAGGAAACTGGGATTCAAATCAAGGATTTGGAGCAGAAGGAATAAATAAACATTCCACCAGAACAGAATAAAGAAATAAGAATTCAAAAAAAATGAGTGGCTTAGGAACCTCTAGGACTTTAAACATTCTAACATCTGAGTCATAGGAGTGCCATAAGGAGAAGAGGAAGAGCAAGAAACCAAAAACTTATTTGAAAACATAATGAAGTAGAACTTCCCAAATCTGGCAAAGGAAATAGACTTCCAGGAAGTCCTGTAAGCTCAGAGAGTCCCAAAGCAGTTGGACCCAAGGAAGCACACACCAAGGCACATCACAGTTACATTACCCAAGATTAAAGAGAAGGAGAGAATCTTAAAAGCAGAAAGAGGAAAGGAGACACTTACCTACAAAGGAGTTCCCATTAGACTATCAGCTAAATTCTCAAAGGAAACCATGCAGGCAAGAAGGGGCTGGAAAGAAGTATTCAAAGTCATGAAAGGCAAAGACCTACATCCAAGATTGCTCTATCCAGCAAAGCTATCATTTAGAATGGAAGGGCAGATATAGTGCTTCCCAGATAAGGTCAAGTTAAACGAGTTCATCATCACCAAACCCTTATTATATGGAATGTTAAAGGGAGTTACCTAAGAAAACCAAGATCATAAAAAATATCAACAGTGAAATGGCAACAAACTCACAACTATCAACAACTGAACCTAAAAAAAACAAACAAACTAAACAAACAACTGGAACAGGAACAGAGTCACAGAAGTGGAGATCACATGGAGGGTTATCAGCAGGAAGGTGGAGAGGGGAGAATAGGGGAAAAGATACAGGGAATAAGAAGCATAAATGGTAGGTACAAAATAGACGGGGAGGTTAAGAATAGTATAGGAAATGTAGGAGACAAAGAACTTATATGTACGACCCATGGACATGAACTAAGTTGGGGGAATGCTGGTGGGAGTGCAGGGCAGAGGGAATAAAGTGGAGAAAAAATGGGACTTTAATAGTATAATCAATAAAATATATTTTTTAAAAAAGAAAATGTCATGGCTAGAAGTCTCCGTAAAAGCTATCAACCCCAACAGTGCATCTGGCTTTTAAATCTTCTGTACAAGCTCTCTGTTAAGTGGCTGCCCAATGTGATTAAACACAACCAATGATTAGAAAGCCACCACCTGCTTGGCAGCCCATGTCACCTCCCAATGGCAAAGAAGTCCTCCCTCCCGTTTAACATCAGGTCACAGTCCCTTCCACAGTGACTGCCAGCCCCTGCCCACCCGTCTATAAGACATCTCTTATTTTATTCTTCCTGGTCATCTTTATTGCTGTTAAATTAATATTCTTTCAGTAAATGTTTATGAAGCCCAGTCTATAGGTGTCACCACCAATAAAATGATAAATAAGGAGAATAATCTAACAAAGGAAATTACACATAAATAGATACTTTTCATACAAGGTGATATGCCTTTAATGGAGCATGTATAAAACATTAGGGGAACAAGGAAATTTTATTACTTGCCCACTATCTATAAGCACTAAAGATATAAAACTGTATTCCCTGAAGGAATACAGAGATATTCCCTCCACTTCAGAAGCTTATGGTCTAAAGAAGCACAGAAGAAATATATAAGTTTGATTTGTTGTAAGAATCCAAGTGACGATGTGCTATGGAAGTATGATAGTCCATTATGTTATTCATAAGACATTGCTGAGCATAAATAGCCATAGCTATTCATAACCTTAGTCACTAAAAGTTAAGTGATCAGCAGAGCCACTGAATTGCACAATTCCAGGGGCCTTCTTCACATAATTTCCTGTGAGAATGGTGGCCCCTGGATACCAACTCCTGCACCTACTAAGTGCTGTGCACTGTGCACTGATATATAATGTTGAACAAAAGAGATTAACCCTGCTCCCTTAAAACTTACCCTTCTGAGGACCAGACAGACATTTAAGAAATACATATGCAAATACATATATGACTACAGTTGTGCTCAATACTATACAAGGAAAAGAATAGTTTGCTAGGAAGAAATGTAATTTTGAAAGGGATCAGAAAGAAAATTTCTCTACGAGTACCTGGCATTTCCTCTCAGACCTGAAGGACACACGGGATTAATCAGGCCAATAGAGGAAAACTATGCAGGCAGAAGGTTTGTGAGCTTTGGGGATGGAGAGGAGGGGCAGTGCTCCAGAAGTGAGTAGCCAGGAGGAGGGACTAGAGCAAGGGACCCACCACATTCAGAGTTTCGTGGGCCAAGGAGCCCACGAGTTTGGGGTGGAAGTTATATGCAGTAGAGTGTGATAGGAGGGAGTTAGGTAGATATGTCTGTACTGGGAGTAACACGAAGGCTGGTGAGCAAGAGGGATTGTGGAGAAATCTGTCAGTGCACAGTAACAAATATCTACCTGAACTATTTATTTTCAGTGTGAAGATTTTGATTTTGATCTGTTTCTTTTCTATTTCCTAGATTTAATAGAAATGTCTTCAGTTAGAAAGTATGAAAACCTTGCTGTTGTGTGGTCTTTTGCCCTGCCTGAAACAGATCTATCTTAGTCAAGTATTTAACAACCTGTTAATGGCAAACATATATGAGTCCACAAAACAAAACTGGTTCTGGCTGATTAGTTTCTCTATGAATCTTGAATATGCAAACTTGCTTGAGCCTCAGGCATTTTTTGGATTTTACTGCCATCTAGTGTCTCTGAAAACATAAATTTATTTGTGTTTCTGAACAAGACACTCCCTGAAACTGTACAACTGAGCAAATACACTTCTGCTTCTGGAATGCAAGAATGTCTGTTCTGGTTTTAGTTATATTGCACTTAACTTGATATAAAATTACTCTTATTTATAACCCTCTCTCTTATATATGTCCACTTATCTAGGGTTTCACTGATTCCTCTGATTTGCACTCCTATTGTCTTTTTACGGCTTTCATTGTGAAAAGTCCTCACAAATGCCACGTGAGGTAGACCAGCATGTCCATTGCAGAAAAGTGTCTGGCTTAGGGAGCAAGTAGGAGTTGAAATCCAACCTATGTCCTCCTTCCAAGTCAAATGCAGAGGGGATGTGACTGCTCCAGGACCAGCATCTTCTCCTAATTTGCAAATATAAGTTAGTGGCAGCCCCTAGTCAGTGGTTCCCACACAAAACTGAGTGTTCATTGTTGTCCTGAAGCTACTGGTTTTAGAATTAGTTTTAGTTTCTGTTTAAGTCTGTTGTTTTTACAAGGCTCAGAAAGATCATTGGCCCGAAATACATTCTCAAGCTACTTCCATTCAGTTAGGTTTGGTTTTTTCATCAAAGTTTTGCAGAGAATATTGCAGTAATGAATGCTCTTTGCAGAATACAAATGGGGATGTCCATGCATTTGTGTTAACACTCCTCCATCCACTTGCTCAAACATACCAGAACACCTCTTCTTTTTCGCCACATCCTTTATTGTAATTCTCTTTTTCTTACAAGGTCCCAAGCCACTCGTTTCCGTTGGCATCAGCCAGCTCCTTTTGACAAGCAGCAGACATGGGCGATAGATAACGTCTATATCGGGGATGGCTGTGTAGACATGTGCAGTGGCCATGGACGGTGCATGCAAGGGAACTGTGTGTGAGTAGACTTGTTTTCTTGCTTCTGCAGGAAGTTCCTGGTTCACATTCCAGCCAGCAGACTTTTCTGAAACTGGTTTATTAATCACTTCCAAGCTACCTTAGGTTATACATTTTTCCTAAAATCTGATATTGAGCAAACTATGGAATTTATGGCGGTTATATCTTCATCCTTGCTTGAAGATTAGGAACTGAACAATGACCACCTTGTCAGGAGAAGACTGAATTATATATAATTGACTGTATTTTATTTCCTTCTGTGTTTCTATGATATACCAGAACCATGAAGTGGACAGTAGAAGAGAGAGGTTCAGGAGTTCAGTATGTTCTGACCAAAAATAATACATTAGTATTTTCCTCACATAGGTCTAAATATACTCGTATGTAATGATATACGTTCTTTGGCTTAATTGATATTCCCCTGTTGTTTGCATAAGAAAGTATATAAATGCCTGATCAATTTACCAGGCATATTGGATGGAGAGGCCTAGTATTTTACTTTTAGAGATCCTTGGCATCTTTGGAAGGATCTAAATAAGGTATGTGTCAATGTGTTGTGTACTACAGGCCTCTTGCTTTATTTTCAAAGATGATGCTGTTCAGTGAAGTGGTATAAATGAAGATGCTGAAAGAGAATTCATAGCCCCTTCTTCACTAATCTCTACACACCTGGGGAGTCTTTCTTTTGTTCAATGACTCTAGCCCATATCCAGGATGATCTCTGAGACTCTAGAGCCTTCCAGTTCTGTGTTCATATATTCACTCTCACATCCAACAAAAAAGTCAGTTCTTTGGTCAGAGATGGCAGATGCTATCCAAAGTACCTTGTGCTGTTTTGAACGTGGCTTCTTGGATTCCCAAATGGCCCAAAGGCTCTATTAAAAAGACCAATTTCATAAGTTATTAGGGCCTACCGATTTAGTTTGGCAGCTGCAATTGTTTGTCACCCATCCAGAGCTGTGTCATATAGAGACAGGGCTTCAGTAAATTTCTTGAAGTTGCTTCCCTCTCTCCCCATTTAAACCCACACCACTACTTTCAGAAAGTCCAGAGGCATTCAATTCACAGTTTATTTTTAACCTAAAGCCCTCTTAAGAAGAGCAGGAGAATTCTGGCAAACTCTGTGAAGATAAGTCACCTGTCATCATCATGAACTAGGAAAAACTTGGCTTTACTGATTTGAGAACACATGTGTGGGGGCTTTGTTTGATATTGACTTTTCCTTTCTCTTTCTCCATACCCAGCTGTGATGAGCAGTGGGGTGGACTGTACTGTGATGAGCCCGAGACCTCCCTTCCAACTCAGCTCAAAGACAACTTCAATCGAGCCCCATCCAACCAGAACTGGCTTACTGTGAACGGAGGAAAATTAAGTACCGTGTGTGGAGCTGTGGCTTCAGGAATGGCTCTCCATTTCAGTGGGGTAAGTGTTTGGCTACTGGTTATTCATTTCTTCATCCTCTGAGTTTTCCCCAAATGGCTGAGTCTCTTTTGAAGTTTAACTGGCAGATTGAGATGCAGAGTTACACATTCTAAACACACAACCCAAATCTGAACTTGCAACTTTATATGCATCAGAAAACACTGATTATTTGCCTCATTTTCCTATCACAAATCAGTTGAGACAATTTAATTATGCAGGGTAGTGCCTGGATGATGCATATTTAAGTACACATTTTTAGGACATAAATGAATTTCCATCCTGGGAGAGAGTGCTTTTGCACAATATGTGAGAGTCCTCCATCTTGATGGTGCTGTAATTGAAAACTCTCGAGCTTGCAACAGACTTTGGATTTACAGAACCAAAATCTGAAAAATGCGCTTCACTGTTTCCTGAATTAATAACAATTAATCCTTTCTGTAAATTACTAATGAAAGAATAATTGTCAGTAATTACTAGATACTTATATTTATACCAAATTATTTTGTGAATGTTAGAAATTTTTTCAGAAATTTATACTCATTCTACATTGCTGCCAAAAATGACTTGTTTAAAAATAGCATTTCTCCAATACCATAGTTAAATACCCTTCATAGGCAATTTAATTTTTAAAAATTATAAATTCACTGTCAGCTCTTTATTTCCCTATCATGCCCACCTTAGTGTTCACATTCGTGCCAACGAAGTATATTACTTATATCCAGTGTTTTAGGCCCAAGAGTAAGAAGAGAACATACAGTGTATAAGATTTTGTAATCAGCAACTCTGACTAAGAGCACAGTGTTTGTTCATAATACTCTGCTTAGCTTAGGTGGAACTCTAAAGAGGCCTAGTTTTCCTCCTATGTTCAACCAAGAAATCTCTACCTACCTACATTAATTAATTAATGCTAGTGACATTAAAATCAACTATAAAAGTTTAAATAAAAAGCATTATAACTATCATCTCTAGTTATAATAAATGCCTGTGAATAACTGGGAATAGTTTAGTAAAAACAGAACAGTTACTTTAATTCCAGCTCTTATCTTGCTTATAGGAAAATAGAAGAGAATCTCCTTGAATAAAATACATTGCCCTTGTAAGTAAGTAAGAATACTGAAATGTCAAAATTCAGCAAATATTTGCTGAGTAACTACTCTATGCCAGAGGCCATGTTAGGAGTGAGTATAACAGGAGAGATGATAAGAAAATGAGTATTATAATACTGTGTGACTTGTATTACAAAGGGAAAACAAAAAGGATGGAAGCCAGAGAAAACCTATAACCTGCAATCCCAATTCCTAACCACTGTCTGTTGCATTCTGCTTTTCCTTAGGGTTGCAGTCGACTATTAGTCACCGTGGATCTAAACCTCACTAATGCTGAGTTTATCCAGTTTTACTTCATGTATGGATGCCTGATTACACCAAACAACCGTAACCAAGGTGTTCTCTTGGAATATTCTGTCAATGGAGGCATTACCTGGAATCTGCTCATGGAAATTTTCTATGACCAGTACAGTAAACCTGGGTTTGTATTCTACTTTATCTTATCTCTATTAACTAGTATGATTATCAAAGATTCTTGGTCAGACCTGCCAGTTAATCTATCACAGGGACCAAAGGGGACCTCGACCTTACTCATCAGTAAAGGATGCTTCCAAGACTGACATGAAGATAACGTTTTTGAGATGGATAAACAGCTGGTTTGGGTTTTTAAGACCAATTAGTTTTCAAATTCAGAATAAGGTAACATACACTATCACAATGCCAGTAATGAATATATCCAGTACAAAAACCCATATAAATTCATGACACTGTGATAATTTAGTTCAACAACATTTTGGGAAAATGTTAAAAAATATATATATTTATTTATATAGTGTTCATTCCATTTTAAAGAATTGAGGGCTAGAAAATAAACACAATAAAATATAAATATCCATAAGGATCCTAGAGTCTAGTTTTAAATTCCTTATTTAAAAATCCTGAATAAACCCAGTGCATGGATCATTTTTAAAAATATATATTCTTGAAGGGCAGAAAGCAATCAATGTTCCTAATTAGGAAAGTCAAATAGTTTGTAAAAAAGGAAGAGAGCATATTTATTAAAGTAGGAGGAGAAGAGGGAAAAGGAGGGTAAGACAAGCGAGAAAAGAAAAGGAGAAAGTTGGAGGACTGGAGAGCAGAGAGGAAAGGAGGGGAAAGATGAGGAAGGGGGGGACAGGTAAATTCAGCCCAATCAAGAATAAGGAAAAGCACTGGGGAAAAAAAAAAATAAGGAAGAGGAGGAGAGAAAACATAGATATGTAGATAATACCTCAGTGCATGGAAGACCAGGTATAGGCTACAAATTAGGTAAAATAAAAACTTTTAAAATATTGTAAATGATCGTTTAAATTCAACATATTAGTTAAGAATAGGTTCAGCTGTGAATGACAGAAAACCCAAAATGATGTAAACAAAAGGGGTTTTTCCCCTCTTATGTAAATAGCCCAGGGCTACTCCAGTGGTTGCACAAAAGCATAGAGACCCAGGTTCCTTCCACCTTGTTCTACTGCCATGATCAACACAGGAGCGTCCAAACATCCTGCCACAATCTAGTGTGCATATTTCGAGGAAATTGCTGGAACTCATTGGGAGTAGACTGAAATCATGGAGCCAGGAGAAAGAAACAAATGAACTAACTCCAAGGTGACCAAAAAAATGTCAGTTGGTTATATCTACCCAAGTGCATACACATTTACTCTAGGCCTACAGATCTGAAGGCAGCCCAGGCAAGTAGAAAACTGTGGAGTTCATCTGAAGCTACCCAGGGGTCATTGAGTAAGTTGGTAATTCCTGGACACTTAAATTGTTTACTTTATATTTCCCCAGTTTAGTGACTTGAGAGACTTCATAAGATCAAGCCAGTTCATCATGGTTTTTAAAGATTATCTTAGTCAATGTCCTCTCCTCACTCACCCTGTGACATGGTTATAAATCATTTACTTACGTGAGACATTTGACAAGACTTCCCCTGCCCCACCATCATTTTCTCACAGGTTCGTGAATATCCTTCTCCCCCCTGATGCTAAAGAGATTGGTACTCGCTTCCGCTGGTGGCAGCCAAGACATGACGGCCCAGATCAGAATGACTGGGCCATCGACAATGTCCTCATCTCAGGCTCTGCCGACCAGAGGACTGTCATGCTGGACACTTTCAGCAGTGCCCCCGTGCCCCAGCATGAGCGCTCGCCTGCAGATGCCGGCCCTGTCGGGAGAATCGCTTTTGACATGTTTATGGAGGATAAAACTGCAGGTAAATTTTTCATAACAAATAAAAATCCAGTGGAAATGCAGTTTGGATTTGGCTCTTTACAAAAGAGTGGAATGTGAAACCTTTTACAGATTCTCAAATGATACAGGAGCAGTGAAAGTAAGGGGTCACCCTTTTGTTTTTCTCATCCTTGTTAGTTTACATTATAACTATTTTCTTTCTCTAAAGCTATCAACTATGTTTTTAATAAATAACATTCTATAATTTTGTTAACAGGAGTATTTTATTTTGTTAGAAAATTCTCCATTTCTGTTTCCATTTTCTACTTTGGGTAGAAAGCCAACACTTGCTGGTCATTTGTTTTAGTATCAGAAGACAGGTGTTTTGTTAGCTATCGTGCCTGTTGGATGCATTTGTGATGGCACTTGCAGTTTCAGAGCGTCCAAGGTCTTGCTGATTACTCTTCATGCTCACGGCACAGTGATCCTGGTGAACTAGCAAGGATCTCTTCATGCTATTCTTATCATCAATGTATTGCTTTCTTTGCATTTCATAACACTATCTTGGTCACCTTTTTTTAAAGTTGTGTCTTATATTAAGTATGTGGCTTTGTCATGCCATATCCGTGGTTACACTCCATAGTATCTTCAGGTCAAGTAGACATGTTTAACTGTACATCTCACCAACACTGCAAGATTTACCCAAACAGTGAAAATAGATAGAATATTCACCATACATTCATGAGATGGTGAGACTGTATCACATGCAACTTGATTCTAGACTCTTGCATAGAAAAGTAGATATATTTTACAATAATGAGACTGATAAGAACCTTTCAGAGGGATGAAACATATGCTTAAAATTTTTTGAAATTTGAGGAATTTTAATCATTTAGAATACTTAATTATTAATGTTTTATTATAAAAGCAATACATATTCAGAGTATGAAATTGAGAAAATACAATGAGGATGAAAATAAAAATCACCCAAGAGGATAATCATCATCAATATTTTGGTATTTTTCTTAGATTCTTTTTTGTATGCCTTTATATAAAGATATTTTTAACAAAATTATAATCATAAATTACACATGTTTTGGATCCTACTTTTCTTCATTTAGAATTAAATTCTGATCACTTTCCCATGTCCTTAAGTATCTTTGAAAATATCATTTTGACTGCTGGTACTTCACACTTGAGTCCTGCCAGGGTCAACTAAACTCTGTCCACTTCAGCAGGGTGCTGATCAAAGCATAATTATCAGCAATTATTATGAAAAAAGGCCTAGGATGAGTCCCTTATATTCAGAAGACATTTGGATATTTTTAATGAGTAAATTAATTAATAAACAAAATTGAACTTCCAGCCAAGATGGAGGTGTAGGTAGACATACTGTGCCTCCTCGCACAACCAAAAGAAGGACAACAAATTTAAAAACAAAAAAACAACCAGACCTGACAGAAAATAAAACTGTATGGAAGTCTGACAACCAAGGAGTTAAAGAAGAAACATTCATTCAGACCAGTAGGAGGGGTGGAGATGGGCAATCAGGTGGAGAAGACTAGCAGCGAGGTGGCAGCTGGAGGACTGGGGCAGGCAAGGTGGTGGCTTGCAGACTGGGCGGTCCCACATTCACATGCAGATAAACCAGGAGGAACAACTAGGGAGCAAGACAGACCACCCAGGGGACAACCCAGGGCTCCAGGACAGGGAAATAAAGCTTCAAAACCTCTGACTGAAAACACTTGTGGGGGTTGAGGTGGCCACTGGAGAAACTCCCAGCCTCACAGGAGAGTTAATTGGAGAGACCCACAGGGTCCTAGAACATACACAAACCCACTCACCAGGAATCAGCACCAGAAAGGCCCAATTTGACTGTGGGAAGTAGGGGAAGTGACTGAAAACTGGCAAAGAGAAGAGCAAGCATCACTGTTCCCTCTCAGACCCCTCCCTCACATACAGCATCACAACATAGCCACATGGGTTGCCCCAGCCTGGTGAACACCTAAGGCTCTGCCCCTTACTAAGTAACAGGCACACTGAGACAACAACAACAACAACAAAGGCCCAAATGAAAGAACAATTCAAAGCTCTAATAAAAATACAACTAAACGATGAAGAGATAGCCAACCTATCAGATACACAGTTTTTTAAAACACTGGTTTTCAGGATGCTCCAGGAACTCCCTGGGTACTTCAACAGCATAAAAAAGACCCAGGCAGCAACAAAGATTGCATTATGTGAAATAAAGAAAAATCTACAGGGAACCAACAGTGACAGGAAGGAAACCAGGACTCAAATCAACAGTTTGGAGCAGAAGGAAAAAATAAACATTCAACCAGAACAGAATGAAGAAACAAGAATTCGAAAAAATGAGGAGAGGCTTAGGGACTTCCAGGACATCTTTAAACATTCCAACGTACTACTCATAGGGGTGCCAGAAGGAGAAGAACAAGAGCAAGAAATTGAAAACTTATTTGAACAAATAATGAAGGAGAATTTCCCCAATTTGGCAAAGGAAATAGACTTCCAGGAAGTCCAGAAAGCTCAGAGAGTCCCAAAGCAGTTGGGAAGTACACACCAAGGCACATCATAATTACATTGCCCAAGATTAAAAATAAGGAGAGAATCTTAAAAGCAGGAAGAGAAAAGGAGACAGTTACCTACAAAGGAGTTCTAATTAGACTATCAGCTGATTTCTCAAAAGAAACCTTACAGGCAAGAAGGGGCTGGAAGGAAGTATTCCAAAAACAATGTGCTTACATTCATGTTTTGTCTGTGGATTGTATGTGATATATATCACAGAGATTTGTACTTAATTCTAGATCTTGCTTAAAGTGAAATTTTGCCTCAAGTATTTTTGTAATAAAATTTTTGTCTTTTATTTTCTTAAGTGAGTGAGCATTGGCTCTTCCATGATGATTGTACAGTGGAAAGATTCTGTGACTCCCCTGATGGTGTCATGCTTTGCGGCAGTCACGATGGAAGAGAAGTGTACGCTGTAACTCACGACTTGACTCCCACTGAGGGCTGGATCATGCAGTTCAAGGTGAAAATGTTATAGTCTTGACTGCACAAATAACCACATACTAGCATATAAAAATGAAAAATAATTGTAGAGACAAAAATCCTCTAATACTGTATTTCATTGACTTAATATGTACTTTGGAAAGCAAAATTTAATATTCAGGTAATATAGAACTTGACACTATATAACTTAATGATTTAAAGTATTTTATTTCTGAACTATTTCAAGGTTAACCTTTCATAAGAATAATGTCTTTCTGCTCAGGGTTAAATTCTGATAGAACAAATATTGATAATAAATATGTAGGGTACTGATTCCAATTCCCTGAGTTAAATCATTATACAGCTTACACAGTCTTTTAAGAGAAGAATAAAGCTATTATGATTATATCTACTTTTTTCTTTACCAGATCATTTTAATGTTTCTGAAGAAATAAAATTATGGAAAACAAAGGCATGAATAGCATTAATGCTAATGTCAACTTTAGCCAAGATTTTATGTCAACCAATTCATTCTGTCTACCTTAGTCCCACTGCATTAGCAATAAATGTGGCATTATGGTTACCTCCATCAACAAAGGCTGCTGGGCCTTATTAAAATTACCTCTGTTATTACTTCTTTGTGTCTTACATATAGTAGAAAGTGATTTATTGAGAGTCATAAATTGTAGGACAAATAGTAAACTTGGGAAAGCTGTTAGCAATCCTTCTTGGTCAGCATTGTGCCAAATAGAAGTGTCAAACCATTAGCACAACAAACAATTTGTAAGCGACAGCCCAGGCCTTCCAAGGCAATCAGCCAGCCATGGCAAAAGCATAGGTTTCAGCTTCTTTCCAAACTCCCTGCAAAATACATTTGGCACTTTCTATAATTTGTCACCATGAGCAACTTTCCTACCCATCAGCAGAACAAATAATGAACCTGAAAATACAGAATAGATGCGGTGCAGTGTCTATCAAGTGATCAGCAACTTTCGTGTGCCAGGTGCTTAGAATAGAAATGTAATAGGGTTTAACATAATAATAATCTTGCTTTTCTGCTTATTAGATCTCTGTTGGATGTAAAGTGTCTGAAAAAGTTGCCCAGAATCAAATTCATGTACAGTATTCTACTGACTTTGGTGTGAGCTGGAATTATCTGGTCCCTCAATGCTTACCTGCAGACCCAAAATGCTCTGGAAGTGTTTCTCAGCCATCTGTATTCTTTCCAACTAAAGGATGGAAAAGGATCACCTACCCACTCCCTGAAAGTTTAGTAGGAAAGTAAGTAGAAAATTAAAATAAAGCATGGTTCCAATCGTCCATGCCCTGGCTGATGTGGCTCAGTGGATAGAGCGCTGGCCTGTGGACCACAGGGTTGCTGGTTTGATTCCCAGTCAAAGCATGTGCCTGGGTTGTGGGCCAGGTGCCTTGTAGGGGAGCACAAGAGGCAATCACACATTAATGTTTCTCTCCTTCTCTTTCTCCCTCCCTTCCCTTCTGTCTAAAAATAAAGTAAAATAAATAAAATCTTTAAAAAAATAAAATAAAGCCTGGCTCCAATCCAGATTAAGGACACTGTAGTTGAGCCTGAAATTCTGTGTAATTGTGGATAAAATGCTGTCTTCCTCCCTAACTCTAAAGGCTCTCTATTCGTGAGCTCCATGATGAGCTAACTCAAGGAGACCTCAGGTTGTTATTCTCAGATTTGTCAAGATGGGCCTAGGCAGGCCCTTTCATGTTCCATACTCCAGTATCTGCGAATGGGCACAGAGCAAGAATGATGGCCATGGAGCCAGGTGAAAAGATGTATGTTACCTTATGGGACTTGTAGATTGTGGAGTACCACACACCATATGCTTTTCACATAAGGCCTTGTCAATCCATGATACACGGAGCCAGGAGCAAAATCCTAACTCATCTTGCTGTTTGTACAAATCTTAACTCTTCATACTTTTTGTACAAGTATGTTTTGTAGGTTTCATTTTTCTCTTATCAGAGCCTTATGTTCGGCACCTGCAGTGATAAGTAATTAGTTTGGAGCAATGTGAGCCAAAATGATTAAATTATACTCTGAAAAGCCTGTGGATGAGTTAATTTAAAGCAATTCCAAAAGATTTCTCTTTGGCTGTAAAATTAGGAAAAAAGATACATTAATGAAAATGATAGGTGAGCCTCCACCATATGAATCATAGAGTGTGGCTAAATGAAAAACCTTCTTGTAAAACAGAATTGTGATACATGACCAGAACACACAGAGCCTTTGAATGAGGAGCTCCCACACAGCTTTCCAGGGTCCCATAGATGTCATTTACCATATCAGCATTCACAGTTTTCTGGAACAAACCTAAAGGGGTTAGTCTGTTAATCTGCTAGGAAGCTACATCAAGATGCTTTCAGCTGCAGTAACAGAAAACCCAGTTCAGACTAGCTGTGTATAAAGGACCCATGGACAAAGCCAAAAGGGGGTAGGATTGAGGGTGGGAGGTGGGGGAGGGTAGGGTGGGGGAAAGTGGTAGTGGGAAAATGGAGACAACTGTATTTGAACATCAATAAAAAATGAAATTTATTATACCTATAATGAAAAAATGCAAAGATAAATGGATTCTTGGATTAGTTGATTTCCTCTAAGCTCAACAGTGTCTTCAAGGACATCGTTAACCCTTTTTTCCACGGTCCACACCTGGGCCACACTCAGACTTCAGGCTGGGTCCCCTGAACATCGATGACTTTCAGAAACCTGGCCCAGAATGCATTCTTACCTACATTCATGGGAGAGAAAGAGTTGCTTTTCTTTCAAAGAGAGCCAGAGCAAGCACCTTCTTGCATCCCCTTGGTACAAATTAACTCAAGAATGCCCTTTCCTGACTCAGTCAGTAGTTAAGGGAGTTATATCATGATGATTACCTCATATGACTCATGTGGGGTAAAATGCATGCTGGGGAGCCACCACGATGTCCTTGCTTCATTTTCCCCGTCCTGTTCTCTCTTTTCTTTTTTATAGTGAAGTATAATTTACATTCAGTAAAATGCACATTTCTTAATTGTTTATTGCAATGAGCTCTTACCATTGTGTAATGCATGTAACCACCACATGAAACAAGATACAGAACATTTTATCACCCTGTTAAGTTCCCTCATGGACTTTGGACTCTTTATACCAACATGGTGTGGAATATTTTAATATAAGGTTAATTATGAGGTTTGTGTTTTCCCCAGAAGGCAGAGAAGAACAATGATGAAATTAAAATCTCAGAGAAATATCCTTTAATATAACCCTTTCAAATTTGTTTTCTAATTAGCATAGTTACTCTGAGAATATTGATTATCTTTGGAGAATTCAAAAGTTTCTGTTTCCCAACCACCTGAGGGCTGGGTGCATGCTAACAAGGCTCTGTCAAAGGATTCACTCCCCTTCTGTACAATTTCAGAATTTCAATTAATGAATCTAAATTGCGAGGCAATCACTGGATTCCAGTTCATATGCAACATGATTTATGATAATTTTGTGTTTTAAAATGTTCTCATTGTTTGAAATAGAGATTTCACTGTGTTTTCATTGTGTTTTACAAGTTTGCTCACGTGTTATAAAATTAAAATGAAACTGGCTCTAAAGTTCAATGACTAGAAATGGAAAAATAATGGCAGTCAGAAAACATGTTTTATTAATCCGTTTCATCCTTTCAGACTGTCTTAAATGTTTTTTTCTTGCACATGATGAATGCACACACAGGAAAATGAACCTGAACGAAGTTAACTTCTGTTTTTCATCCCTTTGCTTTTGTGTTGCGAATAGCCCAGTAAGATTTAGGTTCTATCAAAAGTACTCAGACATGCAATGGGCAATCGATAACTTCTACCTGGGCCCTGGATGCTTGGACAACTGCAGAGGCCATGGAGATTGCTTAAAGGAACAGTGCATCTGTGATCCAGGGTACTTTGGGCCCAATTGCTACCTGACTCACACTCTGAAGGTAATGGTAAAGCCCCGACGGAAGGCATTTACTCGAATTCTAGGTCCTGCCTTAAGAACCAACTTAAGTGGGAGACTAATCATTTATAACAATGTTCTCTGGAGCCCCCAAGTAAACAAATTCTTTGGATGGAAACTAAAAAAAAATTTCTTAGGTTTCTTAGATACAAGAATATTAGGATAGGTTCTAGCACAGTTTAACTAATTCACAAATACACCAAACTATATGGATTAAAGAACATAAATACTGTTTATTTTTAGCAGAGTCTTTATTTAAAGTCAGTTTTGAGCATTCTTTACATCACATTTTCAGGAGATGCAAGGTTGAAGGAGAATACCGTTGTTGCTATGCAATAAAGCAAATAACATTATCACAAAAAAAATTTCAAAAAGGACTAAGCAGTACCTAAATTTTTGTTCAGAAAATTCAGAGTTCTGACTTGGTAACTGCTGAAATATGGTTGTCTATTAGGAATAGAGGGGTCATTTTTGGGGACTTTAACTGTTATATTATTATTTAATATGCAAAGCACATACAGTTGCCCAACACATTTGCCATATGTGCATTCTATTTCTGTGAATAAATACAGTGCATTTGTCATTCCAATAACAGAAAAATGTCTGCACTAAAAAAGCACAATGATTGAAATCAAACACATAAGGACCAAACAATGTAAACAAAACCTGTTCTGTTGATTTTTTTCCATAACATTTCAACAACTTTGGAACTGCTAAATTAAAAATAAATAAATAAAAGTCGACCAATGCTCACTTGCATCTGAAGCTTTTAGTCTATTTGTTGTTAAATGAGATCATAACATAAGAAACATAGTCACAAGTAATGAATAAACTAAGAAAAAATCTAGTTTCTTTCACAGCATTCAAATTTCATTAGCATTCCTCAGTTGGATTAGAAATTGTACAATCTAAATTAAGCACTTACTCAAATTGTTCTAATGAGAGTTTACATGGTTAGTGATCCATGTCTTCTGACTCTAGTGTTCTTACATGTAAAACTTTTTTTAAATTGCACCTATTTGCTACCATCAGTGAGATAAGGTGAGATTCACACATGACTACATGTCTTTGACCGTAGAGGTGGTGATGTTCTGAGACTGAAGAGGGCCTGTTTAAATCATTTTAACTACACAGTAAGATAGCAACTAGATAACTCTCTTAGGTAAGTGAAGAAGTATACAGATTTTCTATGTAATTACTGCAATTACAACTCTTACAAATCATTTTCATGATATAGTTACACCATTAAAAAACACTGGGCGCCTCAACCTGATGCAAACTGTATTGTGGACAAAATGAGTATACTATGGGGAAAATGAGTAATCAGTATCTTGCTGTGATGTGAGGGGATGAAGTAATTTTACACAGAATGTGTAGCTGTAATGAGCCCTAATATTTAATTATCTACTCACTTTGGAAAACAGACTATTCCTGGTTTTTGGTTATTCTTAGTTAAAAGGATAAACTGGAGACTCAGGGAAAGTACTTTATTCTGGACTTTGAGTACTTCTCCCCATTGTCCTGAACCTTGGCCCTGAAAAATATATGAAAAGTCTTTCAAAATGCCTCCCAAGGTTGGTCTTCTTTTGACTTCATATGGAAAAGTCTGGTTTCAAATACCCTTACTGAATCTCATAGGCATTCAGAGTTTGCTCTGTGCTGCAAACTGAAGGTCATGGTAGCCTAAAGGGGTCTCCAATGTGAGGCCACACACTCCAGGGGGAAAAGTGCTAGCACATTTGTTATGCTTTATCTTATTTCTTTGAATTTTCATTTATTGTGCATTTCATAATATTGTAATAAATTACAAGAGTACTTTTATATACCATGTAAATAAACAAACATAATTTGGGAGTACGAGTATGTTCAGAAAATATCCAGCCATGTAATTTGAAAAATAAAAACATTTATTGAAGAAGATACAAGATACAAGAAACATTGTACATAGGACAATGACGCCTCAGTCCCCTTCAAAATAGATATGTTGGGACCTCGCACAACTCTCCCAGTAGTCATCAGCTGTTCCATCATATTTTCCTGAATCTCATTAACAGTCTGAAATCTCTTCCCTTTCAAAGGTGATTTTAGTTTTACAAAAAGCCAGAAGACACAGGGTGCCAAATCTGGGTTGTAGTGGGGTTGAGTCACCTGGTGATTTGATGTTTGGCAAAAAAATTCTGCCAAACAGATGTGATGTGTAAGCAGGCGTGTTGTCTGATGAAGCTGCCAGTCAGCAGTTGCCCATAGCTACAGCCTTCTGAATCATCCAAATAGTTTCCATGGAGGAATGTTCAAGCTTAGTGCAAAATTTGATGCAGATTCGTTGCTCTGCTCTCTCAGTCATTTTGAATGAATGCAACAGCCACACAGTACACATGCTCACTCAACAGGGCCTACTGCCCCCACTGACTACTTCAAGGAAGTCATCATTGTTCACACATGCTCATTCCAGTCCACTCTTTTTGGCTGCCAGGTTACATCAGCATCGCACTGGCTGGACAATGGCCAATTAAATTAACAATGGTTGGACTTTTTTTCGACAGACCTCATATGTATGCTTAAGTAACTTTTTACAAACAGGAGTATTACCTACTCAACCTTCTAATTATTTTAAGATTCTCTCTGGATATTAAATTCTAATTATTCAACATTATTTAAGTTTAAATTATCTTTACTCAATGATGGAAAAGAACATGGTGAAGCTATCCTTTTTTAAAATATCTTTGGAAAAGCATTTAAAACCAGATCTAACTTTTTAAAGTCCAAGATGTAATTCTGTATTGTCTATACATAGCTGTTATCTGAAATGATTATCTGAAATTGTTATTTTTAATGACATGCCACTTATTTTTTCCAGACTTTTCTGAAGGAACGCTTTGACAGTGAAGAGATCAAGCCTGATTTATGGATGTCCTTAGAAGGTGGGAGTACTTGTACCGAGTGTGGGATTCTTGCCGAGGACACTGCACTCTATTTTGGGGGATCTACTGTGAGACAAGCTATTACTCAAGATTTGGATCTCCGAGGGGCAAAGTAAGTCAATTTGGGGTTATTTTCATCACAATTTAGCAAACTGGCCCCAAAGCAAGGAACACATGTGGAAGAAGTTTTTATCCAGGACTTCAGTAGACAGACTGCTTGTTCTATATAACTATTCTGATGTATAATATGTGCTTACATTCAGATTCCTGCAATACTGGGGGCGCATTGGCAGTGAGAACAACATGACCTCCTGCCATCGGCCCGTCTGCCGGAAGGAAGGTGTGCTGTTGGACTACTCTACTGATGGAGGCACGTTTCAGGGTGAAAGCCATACCTTGCAGCAGGTTCCCAAATTCCATCCAGTACCCCTCAGAAAAGTCTCTGCAAAGCTTTGCTGATGTTGCAATGCTAATAGTGAAAGTTAAAAAGAGAAAGTTGAGCATGTTAGTTGCGTTATACATGCCATACATGTAACTTCTGTGTTAGCAAAATCTACCAAAAAAAAAAAAAAAAGGTGGGGACAAGAGAGAAATCACCTTTAAAAAATTGTATGGCATTAGGGAGTAGACTTATCTAAAGATCACTTTGTAAGTTATATAAATGGCTAACAACTGTGCTGTATACCTGAAATCAATATAATATTGCATGGCAACTGTAATTTTAAAATTTTAAAAATTAAAGAAAAATAAAATAAAATGTTAAAATAAATAAATAAGCTCCAAAGTTTATGAACAAAGAAAATAATCTTTATGCTTAACTGAAGCTAGATTATAAACGATGCAATTTAAAAATAATTTTAGTAACTTTTTGTATACTTTTCCAAGTAAAATATAAATTTAAAAATGCTCATCACTGATATTGTTACAAAATGAGGCTTTTAAAGTATTTTAAAAAGCTTTCATGTGAACAAGCATATAATAAATGCTAAGAGAATCTTCAAGAAAACTTTATTAATTGTGAAAGAAGATAGTCTGAATTTGTGAGTGTCATGCACTATTTTCACCAAATTCTGTTTCGTAACTTTGAAGTACCTGAAACCAGAAGTAATACCATAAAACCACGAGGTCTTTAGAAAATCAGCTTTAGCAGATAGATATCCTTAATAACTAGCAAATAGATGGCCCTAACTATTTTATGCTATTCAAAAGGTGTTTCTTAAGTTATTTAAACATACCACTTACACTCTTATCAGTTGTTAAGAGGGAAACTTCTTATCAGTCCAAAGAGCCACAAATTGCATAGTATTATAATAGCTATATTTCTTGGCTTTTTTCTTTTTTTTATTGTTCAGTTACAGTTGTCCCCATTTTCCCCTCATTACTCTCCTCTGCCCTACCCACTCTCACCTCCCACATTGAATCCTCCCTCCCCCCCACCCCCATTGTCTTTGTCCATGGGTCCTTTATACATGCTCCTTGATGACTCTTGCCCTTCTTTCCCCATTATCCCCTCCCACCTCCCCTCTGGTCACTGTCAGTTTGTTCTTTATTTCCAGGTCTCTGGTTCTATTTTGCTCACCTTTTTGTTTTGTTGATTAGGTTCCACTTATAGGTGAGATCATATGGTATTTGTCTTTCACTGCCTGGCTTACTTCACTAAGCATAATGCTCTGCAATTCCGTCTAGAATAGCTATATTTTAAAATACAAGTTCTTGTCTAGAAACAGAAAGACCTGGGTGTTTCTCATCATTCATGAGAAATATTGCATATAGGAATCTAGAACAAAATTTTAACAGCAGAAAATATATAAATTTTATTTAAAGTTTTTATTTTTGGCCAAGTACTTCTTAATATCCTTCCCCTCATAACATCAGTCTCATTTTGCAACAATATAAGTATTGAGCATTTACATTAAAGCCAAGACACATCGTAATCAAAATGTCAAAGGTTAAAGATAAAGAGAGAATCTTAAAAGCCACAAGAGAAAAGCAGAAAGTCACCTACAAAGGAGTTCCCTTAAGACTATCAGCTGATTTCTCAAAAGAAATTTTGCAGGCAAGAAGGGACTGGCAAGAAGTATTCTGTGATGAAAAGCAAGGACTTAAAACCTAGTTTATTCTATCCAGCAAAGCTATCATTTAGAATGGAAGGACAGACAAAATGCTTTCCAAACAAGGTACAGCTAAAGGAGTTCATCATCACCAAGCCATTATTACATGAAATGTTAAAGGGACTTATTTAAGAAAAAGAAGATCAAAACTATGAGCATTAAAAAATGCAACAAATTCACACCTATCAACAATCTAAAAAAAACAAACTAAGCAAACAACCAGGATATGAACAGAATCATAGGTATAGAGATCATTTGGAAGGTTATCAGCCAGGAGGGGGAAGGGGGTAATGGGGAAAAGGTACAGGGAATAAGAAGCATAAATGATAGGTACAAAATAGACAGGGGGGTGTTAAAAATAGTATAAGAAATGGAGAAGCCAAAGAACTTGCATGCATGATCTATGGACATGACCTAAGGGGACAAGAGCTGGAGGGAAGGGGTATATGGGATGGAGGGGCAGACGGAGAAAAATTGGGACAACTGTAATAACATAATCAATAACATATACTTAAAAATAAAATAATAATAAAAATGATAAAGTCAGTAAAATCAATTCTCATTATCTGGTTGAAGATTGGGGGCAGGGGGGAGCTTGCAGTAGCTGTGGGATTTTTTCCCCAGATGTGTTACTCTGTTGATTTGTTATTATAGGAATTACTTGGACTTTGCTCCATGAGATGGATTATCAGAAATACATTTCTGTTAGACACGACTACATACTTCTTCCCGAGGATGCCCTCACCAATACAACTCGACTTCGCTGGTGGCAGCCTTTTGTGATCAGCAATGGACTTGTGGTCTCCGGGGTGGAGCGTGCTCAGTGGGCACTAGACAACATTTTGATTGGCGGAGCAGAAATTAATCCCAGTCAACTGGTCGACACTTTTGATGATGGTAAGAAATAAGACCTTGAACAGTCTTTCCTGTGAGTCATTTGTCTATTTATGTCTTTGGATGAATTACTACATGAAAAGTCTTTAGAAGAGTGCCTAGCATATACTGAGTGCTTAACAAATGTTACCTATTGTTTTGCCCAGTGGTTTATAAATCTTCAAGGTTGGCGGCTTGTTGAAGTGTCAACTGAGAATGTAATAAACCCTGTTAAAGACAAAATGTCTAGCTGTAAATATGATTTGAAATTTCAATACCCAAATAATTTTAGTTTCTTTAGGAATTTCTGTACTGCAAAGATATGCATTGCATTGGTTTAGAAGCAGACCAAGAATAATTTTGCAATGGTGAAAATTATACAGACTAGCAATTACATTTTAAAAGTTGGAGAATAATTATAGTACTAGCACTTAATAATCTTTTCTAGATTTGATTTTCTTATCTTGGATTTATATTTATACCAATTAAATAAAATAAGAATAAATCCTAAAGGGTAAGCAAAAAGCTAGAGCATAGGTATTCAAGTAATTCAGCCATAAGCCAGTGAGTTCAAAAGAATAGCATACTGTATTACTTCCAATTTACCTTAACAGAAGGCACTTCCCATGAAGAAAACTGGAGTTTTTACCCTAATGCAGTAAGGACAGCAGGATTCTGTGGCAATCCATCCTTCCACCTCTACTGGCCAAATAAAAAGAAAGACAAGACCCACAATGTGCTCTCCTCCAGAGAACTCATTATACAGCCCGGGTATATGATGCAGTTTAAGGTAAGGGGAAGTGGCTCTTCCGAACAGAGGATGGCCTTGTTTGGGGGAGAGGGTGGGAGAGAATGTCTGTTTGTTCAAGAATAAGGAAATGATTGATTTCATTTATTAAAAGAGACTATCTTATGAGTAAAAGAAATAATCTTTCACAAAGGCCTTTATCAGGTAGGATTATTTGAGCATAATAAAATATAAGTATATTGGGACATAGCAAGAAATATAACTATTTTTATGCCTCTGATATGTAATCTGAAGTTCACTTTCTCAAAGCTTAGAAATCAAAAGCTCAAATACATGCCTCTGCATGTCTCTGTCTCTGTCTGTCTGTCTATCTACCCCCCCTTTCTCTTATTCTATATCTATTTCATATATCAAGCCACTTAGCTTCTTTGTTTATCCATTTTTATTATGTCTTTTCATTTTCCTTCATCTCTAATTTCCAAACACAAACCTGTATGTTACGCCAGTTGGAACTCCCAAATCCTCAAAGATTTTAAAAGTACTCTCAGGCCTTTTAGGTGAATATGTATTCATATAGATGGACACAAAGGAAGACATACTCAGTAATTAATAGTAACATAGAGAGAAAGATAAGGCAATTGTCAATTGATGTCTTTATCATTGTGAAACACACTAAAAGAAAGGGCATTACAGAAATGCACTCCATTACTAGATCACTTTAAAGACAAACATCAGCTGTTCTAATGCCCTTATTTAAAAAGATGTGCTACAATGATGGTTAATAGAAAGAATCCTTATTAGAAGGAATAAAAATGTATTGACAGTTGGTAGGAGAAATGAGTTGTTATTGTTTAATGGGTACACAGTTCCAGTTTTTTAAGATGGAAAAACTCTTCAGATCTGTTGGAGAAACAGTATTCGCTCTTTTTATTCAGCTCTATGTTAAATTCTCCTTCAGAGACTGAAGGGTGAGCAAGATCCCCAAATAATACCAGTCCCTCAGGTGAAAGTCCCTGTCTTTAACCTACTGGCATAAGAGATGTTCAAGGTCATATATCATACCAGTGTTCTCCCATCCGTCATTCTAACCCACATCCTTTAAGAGTGAAGGCTCTCCCTCACTGCATCCATGCTGTGGCCCATATCAAAGTCATCGTATTTGATTAAGTTGACTGGGGCCTCCTCTTTTTCTGCCTCTATCAACCTTAACCTAAAGAGACTGACATTTTCTTCTCTAAGCAAATCAATATGTTTTAAAAAGTTTGTCTCCAGAAATTTAATGAAGTATCACTAAAACCACATTTTTTAAAGTCACCATAGACTTTCTAAATACTGTTATGTCCAACAACTTTCATCCATTCCTCACCTTTCCTTTTCTCTCTGTACCACTTGATACTGTTGTCCTTGCCCTCTCCAGCCCATGCATGACATTCTCTTTCCCTTTAGCTTCTGGGTTCTTGACAGTTCTCCTCTTATCTTCTTTGTATCTACTTCTCTCTCCTTTTTGGCTGCTCTCACTTCAACCTTCTAAATGTCAGATTTCTCAGTACTTTTCCTCGACTTTCTTCTCCCACCATAGACATTCATCCCTGGCTTCAGATATCATATCTTTAAGACCATCTCTCAAATTGTCATAGCCAACCTTGACTTGGTCACCACAATTAATTCAGTATTTTAACAGCTTGTGTACATTTCCACATCTTTGTCTTACTGACGTCTCAACTCAGCCTAACAGTGAACTTTATATCTCCCTACCTATACCAACTCCTCTTTCCGATTTTCCTGTTTTTATTAATGGCACTACCTTCCACATATTCACCAACTCTAAATGTTAAGAAGTCTTTAGTTTTTCACTTTTCACATCTAATCATTCACTGCATCCTTTTAATTTGAATTTTCAATGTTCCTGGTACCCATGCCATCTTCTCTGTTTGCACTGTTACCACCTCCATTCTGGCCATAAAAAATCAATAGTCCATTAACTAGCCTTTCCGCATCCTCTCTTCCTCTCCCACCTGTCTTCAGCAGCACAGTCAGGTTTATCTTCAGAAAGCACAGCTCTGAGCACATCATTCCACTGCTCATAGTCTTTAATGACTCCTCCTTGCCTACCAAATAAAGGCCGAACACCTTAGATTACACCTCATGGTTTACCAAGCTCAGTCCTTCTTCTACTTAAATGTTTCTCTCCTATCTCTACCTCTCTCACTCTGCCCATGCTTCAGGAGCAGCTCACATGTACCCTACTTGAGGAATTTTTAAATTAAAATGTATTTGACATATAACATGTAAAGTTACATTACATGATACATTGATAGATTTATATACTTCATACATTTATATACTGTAATGTGATTTCCACTATAGCAATAGCCAGCACCTCTAGCATGTCACATAATTATCATTTCTTAAACACAATCTCTCCTTCTTATGAAACAGCACAGCATTTTATTTGTAATTTTTTATGATTTCTATTTCCATTATTAGAATATGCTTCATATTCTCTCTCTGAAGCCAGAGTTGTTTTATTCATGAGTGTATGGCCTGAAATTTTTATCACTCACCTTCTCCAGTATCAACCCTAAAATAGGACTTATTAATTAAGTAGGTGATTAGGACTTGAGTTTGAATCACCAAATTATTATAGTATTTGTGCATTATTGATTATTCAAATAGTTAATCACATATCATATGGAAAGCTTTTATTCATTTGGAGATAAAAGGACCCAAAGAATAAATATTAAGTCATTTAAAATTGCTATTTTTAATTACAAATAAAAATAGTAGCATCAAGGATTAGGGTATCAATGAAAATGTTTTGAACCTGTAATACTTTGAGTTTCTTTCCATTAATCCATTAATTCTCCAAATGTTACTTTCCTTTTGGCTAACTTACATTCTCCAAATTTATGATTAATGTGTTATACTAATTAAGTAAATAGGAATAATACTTTTTTAACCTTAATTCTCACCTTCATGCAAAATTGCACGTCTTTAGCTGAAGTCAAAAGAATGGTGTCTGGAAGGCCGCTTTGTAAATGCTTCTGTGAATATTTTTGACTATTGATCAGAGTCATCATGAAGACAGATGGGATTTCTAATTAATTGTTGGAAACCACCCTGCCTGGTTTCAGAAACTGTAACCCCTCATGGCTAAGGCTGAGTAAAAAGACCTTGGGACCATAAGCCACTTAGGAGACAAAACTTATCATCCTGGCAGGGGTGCCACCTCTGTCCCCTTTTACTTCACCCTTCTTGGCCCCAGGTGGATGACTGGTTAGCCAATGACGGGTAAGATTCCTCAAGGGAGGGATGACCTAAAACAGGCACGGTCATGAAGGAGCCTTCAGGGAAGGACTTGAGGGGCTATAGAAAAAGGGGGTGATGGACCCTCGCCCCTCAGCTTTGACATAGCCTGAGTCCTCATTCTGTCTGCAAGAAGTCTCCTAATCTCTTGGCTGCCTTACTTCCCCTGCTTGACTTAAGCCTGAAACAATGCCTTAAGCCTAAAACAATGCCAGAGGTAGGTACGGCCCTGTGCTGGAAAGGGCAGGTTCCCTAGGGCGATCAGGCCTAAGAAAGAATGCATAAAATCCTATGAAACCTACTTTGCTAACACCCTCAATTTAAATGATAAGGGTCCAAGCATGAAATGAGTTTGTTCCTCAAAGTTTTATGGCCCTTTAGCTCTCTGACCCTGACTCAGAATAAGCCCTGGGAGTTCTGTGAATGTTGTCTATTGTTTGATCATTACTGCCTGACAATGATTGATGAGCTTTACATATATATACACGCCCTGTATTCCTATGCAAGTTAAACCCAATAAAAGCCCATTGAGGAGCAGGCTCCTGGCCCTTCTCCTTTGAGAGATCAGCCACCTTTCCTCCCCAAGCAGATCATGTGTTCATAGACTTAGTCTCTCTCATCCTTGGTGGGGGGGGGGGGGGCTGTGGGTAGAGCCCCCCCCCACAATTAATGATAGACATTATTTAATCTGCCTGATACATACTGATTGTTTATGTTCGTTTTAGATTGTAGTGGGCTGTGAAGCCACAGCTTGTGGTGACCCTCATTCCGTACTGCTGGAGTACACTAAGGATGCAAGGTTCGTGAAAAAATTTTTACATGTCCTCCAAAGTTGAATGCATACTTTGAATGGTTGTCTACTTTTAAGGCAACTGTTTACAAAGGAACAATATTTTGTATTAAAAATGTCCGTTCATCCCTGGCTGGGTGACTCAGTTGGGTGAAGGGTTGTCCCAAACCTGTCCCAAAAGGTTCCAGGTTTGATCCCTGGACAGGTCACATATGGGAGGCAACCAATCAATGTTTCTCTTTCAGATCTATGTTCCTCTATCTCTCTACCCCTCTGTAAAATTAATAATAGAAAATATCCTCAGGCGAGAATTTTTAAAAAGTCAGTTCATGTATATTTCACATGTACAAATTTCATTCACATAAAATCTATGCGTCTTATTTTCAATTTTTTTCTTTAAACCAAGAAAAATTGATTTTCTTACAAACTTTACATTTTAAAATAAGTAGACACTACACTTTGTCATCAAAGTAGAACTCTCTTTTATTCATCTTACTCATTTCCAACCACGCTGCATGAAAATTTAAGTCAACGAAAGATCTGAATACGCTTCAGCCAGGGTCACATCTCTTAAACATAATAGTGACGTCAAAGAAAGTCGGACACAATTCAGTTACTTTCTTATGATGTTGATAGGCCCGTCTACCACCACCACTTTTAGAAGTGAGTTATAGTGAGTTAAGTTTGGTAAGACAGAGAATTCTGTCGGTTGACCGCAGGTATGTTTCTGATAACAGCATCAGTAGGAGGAAGTCATTAGAACACAGCACCATGAATGCTACTGCTCTATTCTATTGCCTGTGAATGTATTCACGTACTTGTAAAGAGTTAGAATATATCTGTGTGAAATTATTTTCAAGTTTTATTTTTATTGCCTATAACTATAAATATGTATAGGAAATAGGGAAGTCACATTAAAATATCTTTATTTTAAGGATGGTCATTCTATAAGTAACCAATATTGTTATACATAATTAACAAAAACTAAGAAGAAAACAAAATATTTAAAAAAATCTTTATTTAACACAAACACAAAACATTATGTTCACATTAGACAGGTCATATATTTATCAGGTCATTTATTTATTTGTTATAACCTCTTCGGTTTCTTCAGGTCTGATTCCTGGCAGCTTGTTCAGAGCCAATGCCTCCCCTCCTCTTCAAACAGCATCGGCTGTTCCCCCTTCCAGTTCCATGAAGCCACCATCTACAATGCTGTCAACAGCTCGAGCTGGAAGAGAATCACCATTCAACTGCCTGATCATGTCTCCTCCAGGTAGGGTGCACCCTAAGGTAAACTTTGCAGACTTTTCTGGCAAACTCTATAGAGCTCATACAGTGACCTGAGAACAACTGATAAAATGAGGCTGGAGTTTTAGTTGCAACCCTAGTACCATGTCCCCTCTTCTGTTCTTCCTCTCATCGTGTCCCCAGAAGAAAGAGGAAGAAATAGAGTCACATTTGTAAATGACTCACAGATCTCAAATTTTCTTTTGACTAAATACCACAGGACATGCCAAACTCAATCACAGGCCCCAAATCACAGATCCCCAAAGACCTGGAGCTGGCACCATATCCGCCCCAGTGTTCTGTGATCCCGAGGGCTGCACTCATGCCAGACACAAATGCCCTCTGGGGTGTGCAGCGTCGGTTGGGTTATGAAAAGATGCAGGGTAAACATAATGGAGTGCAGTCTTCTAGAACAGCATTCATTTTACTGAAAGATTTAGAAAATGATATATCACTGTAGGAAAAATGGGCCCAGATTAATTACAGAACAACACAGGAAATCACATAAAATTTTCAGGGAAGCCACAAGCTTCCAGAATAGCATTTTGCAGTGTACTCCCCAAGCCTAAGGAGTACACATTCATTCTCCTCTGCCAGTCAGTGCTTGAAGGAAAAGTTTGGGAAGCCCTTTTCCCAGAAATAGTCCCCATTCCCAGGGCTAGAGGCTGGACACAGCCGTGGGAAATAACAACCTACTGAATCTCTCTTGCTCTCTGTGGGACTTTCAGTGCAACGCAGTTCCGCTGGATCCAGAAGGGGGAAGAAACCGAGAAGCAAAGCTGGGCGATTGACCATGTGTACATCGGAGAGGCTTGCCCCAAGCTCTGCAGTGGACACGGATACTGCACCACGGGCGCCATCTGCATCTGTGATGAGAGTTTCCAAGGTCTGGATCCCAGACTGCCATTTCTAATACAGGAGACCATGAGGTTCTCCTTATCTCAATGTGAATGCAAAGGCCACTAGGCAATGGATAGAAACCCCAGCCTGAGGGATTTGGGATAGATGACATATTCTTTGATCACAAAGTTATTTACCTTTGGAATGAATTTTCAAGGACAATTTAATGCCAAGTTCCTTGAGGTATTTTTAATGCAGATTTTATCTACTCAGGAATTCTGTAGTCCCTCATATTTCCCATCTTCCATATAACTCCCTGCCCGCACCCCTGATCCCCATACTTCCACTCCTGGGCCTCTCTCCTTCCTGGCCTAGCTGCCAGCACTCCTTCTCTCCCAGAGACTCTCCCAACAGCAGCTGCCACTGCCATCCCAAGATGTAGCTGACAACTCAAGATGTTCTGTTTCCCAAGTCACTCTATCACCAAAAAGCCCTTCATGACTCAAAAAAAAAAAAGAAAAAGAAGAAAGTTTTTAGTGCTTGCATTTCTAGGAGCTATGTATAGTTAGGACAGAGAATCTGCTCCACTCCTGAAATTGCTCTGTCAGCCTGTCAGGAGGCCTGCAGCCCTGCTTTCCTCTGATGCAATGTTTCTAACAGGTTTCTGCTTCTATTGTTACAAAGTTCACTTTATGTAATTACTATTATATTCTCAGACTATTAGAGCCTACCTCTTGGCATATAGCAATGCCCAACAAATCTCTTTTGAATGAATTCTTACATTGTCTTATGCTTTACTATTTACACAGTATCTACCAATCATTCAGCAGAGTCATTTACTGTTTATGGTATTCCCGTAAATTAGCTAATATAATTATTCCCACTTTCCAGGTAAAAAAAAAACTGAGACAGGGAGGTTAAGTGGCTTGCCTAAGATCACAGAGAGTAAGTGTCAGAATGAAGATTGGTGCTCAGGTGGTTCTTTCCCATCAGCCTCGCTGTCTCTCATAGTTCTGTGACTTATCCAAAGGGGACAGAATTATGCAACTTCCCAAGTATACAATGAAAGAATCCTTATATTTGTGTTCTGGAGCAGAATCTGGTTATATTTCTTGGTTGATGCTACTTCCTTTCCTGCAAATGAAATGAGTGTGATTAATGTAGACTGCTGCATATCTCTGATTTTAGAAATTACCTAATGGTCATCTTTTTCCCCTGGTCTCATTACTGCTGAGACTGACTTGGTCCGTCTGTATATCAGCTGGAGAATTTGATCTTTAGGCAAATGAACAAATCAGATGTCTCACAAGGAGTCCTAGATGTCTGGAATTTTCCCTCTCCCTGATCCAGCAGACCTCTATAACCTTATGATTTTATTTTTTTTTTAATTATTTTACTGTTGTTCAATTACAGTTGTCTGCATATTCTCCCCACCCCTATACCCTACCCTCACCAAACCCACCTCCCTCCCCTGCTTCCACCCTCCCCCTTGGTTTTGTCCATGTGTCCTTTTATAGTAGTTCCTGAAAACCCTTCTCCCCACTATCCCTTCCCCCCTCCCCTCTGGCTATTGTTAGATTGTTCTTAACTTCAATGTCTCTGGTTATATTTTGTTTCCTTTTTTCTTCTGTTGATTATGTACCAGTTAAAGGTGAGATCATATGGTATTTGTCCCTCACCACCTAGCTTATTTCACTTAGCATAATGCTCTCCAGTTCCATCCATGCTGTTGCAAAGGGTATAAGCTCATTCTTTCTCTCTACTGCGTAGAATTCTATTGTGTAAATGTACCATAGTTTTTTAATCCACCCATTTGCTGATGGGCACTTAGGTTGCTTCCAGTACTTGGCTATTGTAAATTGTGCTGCTAAGAACATTGGGGTGTATAGGTTCTTTTGGATTGGGGTTTCAGGGCTCTTAGGGTATAATCCCAGCAGTGGAATTGCTGGGTCAAAGGGCAGTTCCATTTTTAGTTTTCTGAGGAAATTCCAAACTGTTTTCCACAGTGGCCTCACCAGTCTGCATATCCACCAACAATGTACTAGGGTTCCCTTTTCTCCGCATCCTCTCCAACATTTGTTTGTTAATTTGTTATAACCTTATGATTTTAAACTATTGTGGACATTCAGGAAAGTTGGCTATTCAAATAAATCAAGGGGAAACACAAGCATACACGCATTTGCTAATGTAGCATCTTACTTAAATGCCAGCATTTCAGCTCAGTAGTCTCTGAGAGATGCTTCCAGTTTATTCATTATGCATTTATTTATCCCATCTTCATTACTGAATATCATATGTGCTAAGTATTGTGCTAGGTGCTAGAGTCCAATAAGGAACAAAATACAGATTCTGCTCTCAAGAATCCTCAAGTATAGAGCTAGAAGAACAAGAACATGATTTGTCTTATTTTCTGCTACAAAATCATGCTAGGGGAAAAGATATTAGGTTGGCTTCTCATGCCAGGGTGAGAGCTCCCTACTGAGACCTATCATTGGTAAACATGCAGTCCCGGCCAGATGCTGTGGCATTTAAGTAACAGATTTACATGAGTAAGAAGTATTTAGCAACTACATTTTTTAGCAAACACCGAGTCAGAGATAATGGGATTTATTTCAACAATGTTAGCCAATAATTGCTAAAATAAAGAAAAACATTTATTTCAAGGAGTTTATACCTGCTTGGTATTTTGTCATTCTTGCAGTTACAACAATGGATTAAATCTGAAATCGAACACTTGTTCTTAATGATTCTGCTGGATGGTTCTGCTCATTGTGGCTAATCTGTGTGGTTATTTCCTTCCCTCTAGGTGATGATTGCTCCATTTTTAGTCACGACCTTCCCAGTTATATTAAGGATAATTTTGAGTCAGCAAGAGTCACTGAGGCAAACTGGGAGACCATCCAAGGTGGAGTGATAGGAAGTGGCTGTGGGCAGCTGGCACCCTACGCACACGGAGACTCGCTCTATTTCAATGGCTGTCAGATAAGGCAGGCTGCCACCAAACCTCTGGATCTTACTCGCGCAAGGTAACACCACTCCTGTGGCATAGTTCAGACATAGAATCAGTCGCACGACTGGTCATTGTCCACTCTCTGTCAGATGCGACCATGAACTTAATGCACAGGCATTACTGAGCAGTGGAAACCTAACTGTCATTTGAATTTGGTATGAGGAAGCAGTATGTTTTCACAACCCAGAATTATGCTTTGTTTCCATTTATTACAGCATAACCTTATATTTCTTCACATATACTTAGTAGTGGTGACATAGGCATAAGCCTAGAGAAATGACCAAATATAAAAAGTTGATAAGTATGTCAAATCAACCCATTGTACACCTTAAACTTACACAATGTTTTATGTCAATTATATCTCAATAAAGTTGAAAAATAAGTAAAATAATGAGGTGGCTATGGATGATCTATATAGATAATTAATACTGACCATTTGCAAGCATATAAATGTAAATGTGTATGAGAGGTAGATTTGTGGTCACACAAACATGGATCTGTATCCAGCATATGTAGTTACAATGCTGGATACAATGGACAGAAATGGAACATGGATGATGGATGAGAACTTTAAAAATCTGCATGCTGTAGGAGCTGCATGTGAATGCAGAATATAGTGAACAGAGACCATACATCAACTAGGAAAGTGACAAAGAAAAAGAGACCCCAGGAAGGTTGGATTTCTACGTGCCCCTCCCTGCCCTACCCAGCTCGGCCACTCAGCCAGTGCAACGCACAGCTTTTTGTCTATAGAATTCAAGAGGAGATTCCAAGGTTCTTTGAAGGTTGCAAAGTACTGGGTTAGAATATTACCTGAATGTTGAAAAGTGTTCAGTAGCTATAAATATACTTGAGAATTAGGTATTTGGTTAATAAAAATGTAGATGTTTTCTTTGGAAAATATTAGTAATATATTTTCAGAGGCAGAAAGGCAGGTTTGGAGGTCTTCAATATGATAAACAATTAAAATATAGTAAAATTAATTCTTATATGGTAACCATGGGGATGCCAAAAGATGTGTCCCTCCATCCCTTTTTTCCCTACCAAAAAGATGTGCTTAGAGACAACTTAACGTTCTCCTTGATCCCATATAGAGCTACACTAGCTGCTTAGTTAACACTACACATCATCTTGTATAAGTAACTTTGTTTTAAATTAATTTATGCACTTACAAATTTTAAGTCTAGTGCTTTATTTGACCACCTACCCTAAGTGGGGTTACTCTATTCATCACTGAGGCTAAATCTCCTATGTTTAAAACTATGTCTTCTACAGGCGAGAATGCCTGTGAAGAGCAAAAGGACAGGTCAAAAAAGAGCAGGCGTAGTCCAGAGCCTGTACGTCCAACTCACTGTTCCCTCTGCTCTGCTCTCCAGGCACCCTTTCCTAAAATAGGCATGATGACTTACCCATTGGAGCACCTGTGTAGATGCTATCCACCTTGGAGCCATTGTATTTGTAAAAAACTATGTAGCATAAATATTGTGGCTCAACTCCTTGTTCTCTCATGTCCTCTGCTGCCCATTGGCCTATAATACTTTTCAGAGAATAGAAGGTGTTTCAGGTGAAATACTCTAACAAGATTTCTAACATCATGAAAAAGAGGACAGACTTTTGAAAGTCAGAATTGTTTTCTTTGTGTAGACAACCAGCCTTTGCACCCGGCTGATGTGGCTCAGTTGGGTAGGTATCATCATGCAAATCAAAAGGTCACCGGTTCAGTTCCTGGTTGGGACATGTGTCTGGCAACTCATCAATGTTCTCTCCCACATCAATGTTTCTCTCCCTCGCTTTCTCCCTCACTTCCCCTCTCTCTAAGAACAAAAATAAAATTTAGAAAATAAAGAAAACCAGCATTTTGGGGGTTATTTTTCATATGTATACTATAAAATATAATATAAACATGTTTTACTACTAATGTGATTTAGTCATTAGGCTGAATGCTTCTGTTCATACTATATTATAAACTAGGGAATTATGGACTTTAGGAACAAGAATTATATTTAAATTAGAAAGTATAACTCCTTTAATACTTCCAGACTCTTGTTTAAAGATAATTCTCCCTGTGTTTTCCAGCAAAATCATGTTTGTGTTGCAAATTGGGAGCACTTCTCAGACAGACAGCTGCAACAGTGACCTGAGCGGCCCCCACGCAGTGGACAAGGCCGTGCTGCTGCAGTACAGCGTCAACAACGGGATCACCTGGCACGTCATCGCGCAGCACCAGCCCAAGGACTTCTTGCAGGCTCAGAGAGTGTCTTACAACGTCCCCCTGTAAGTGGCCCGAGTAGAGAGGGGTTGCCTCACAGGAGATCCCTGAGAATCAGAGTTTGAGCTAGACGTTTGGTGAAGTTGCTGGATCTACACTACAATCGTAGGTAGTGGCAGAACCAAGAGTAGCCCTGATCTCCAAAGTCGTGTTACTGTTTCCTATGAGAACAACAGGCAAAATACTCTCACCAGTATTTCTCGTCATTTAGAAACCAACATTTCTTATTTTTATTTTTGGGGGAGGAGCAAAAAATTTTTTTTTCTTTATTTTTTATTGCTAACATTATTACAGGTGTCTCCTTTTGTGACCGTATGGAAGGACCAGGAGATTATTATGTAAAGTTAAATAAGCCAGTCAGAGAAAGACAAATACCATATGATTTCACTTATATGTGGAATCTAGTGAACAAATAAACTGATGAACAGAATAGAAACAGAGGCATGAACTTATGAAACAGACTGACAGCGGTCAGAGGGGAGGCAGAAGGGGGGACGGGATGAAACAAGGTGAAAGAATTAGCCAAAGAACATACATGACCCACAGACACAGACAACAGTGTGGTGATGTCAAGGGCGGTGGGGGATTGAAAACAGCATTCTAAATTTTCTGCTGGGTATGCTTATGTAAAATTTTGTGAAGATAGGCACTTATGTCATTTTCACTTAGTTTTTTGTCACTTTTGTACCCCTAGCTTCTAGCACGATGCCCACACAGGAGGCACACCATGTTTGTTGGCTGAAAGTGTGGCTCTTCCCAGTACTAGTGTAGCGAGGGGAATAGGGAGAGAGATGTACGAGTATCCCAAGTCCTTGAGTAGCCAATAAATTTAATGCTGCTCAGGAGAGTACTATGACCTAAGCAAACCTGAATTCCATACCCAAAGTTGTGCTGATTTAGATTAACCTATAATATTTGAAGTCTGGAAGTCATATACCAGAAAGCTCTCTGTCTTCTGCTGTTTACCTTCCTTGTCCTTCTATCTGTGACCTAGGGAGGCACGGATGAAAGGAGTTTTATTGCGCTGGTGGCAACCACGCCACAATGGAACAGGTCATGATCAATGGGCTTTGGACCATGTGGAGGTCGTCCTGTGAGTATCTGATTCATAGCCCCCCATGTTCATTTTAGAAAGGTTTGAAGTTCCTTTGATATGGCATGCTCCTTAATTCAGTAAGAACTGTTCCTGAAGAAATGCCCTCGGGACTTTGGCTTATACTCTTTGGCAACTGCAATCTATTACTCAAGTCGATGTGAAGTAATAAAGCCCTGAATGTAATTTGATGTACCTTAGAAAACTCAATTAGCAAAAGATTTATTTAAGGATTTGACAATATTAGTTAAATTGGATCAAACAAATGGCTCCAGATAAATGGAAAACAATGCCTTTGCCAGAGCTGGTTGCCTTATAAAATGGAATGACATCCTGAAAAGGGAAATGGTCTGTATTGGTTAATCTGCAGAGTATTACTAGTTAATGTGCCTAATTACAAACACCTGTTTCAGCCACAGATGCCTGAGGCATTCTTCCATTAATGACATGCTTGCAACTAGAACAAAGAATTTGAAGTTTCAGATTCCTCCTGACCAGTCCCAGCACCTAACAAGTAAAGGGCGCTCCCCTTTGGTTTCTCCCATACGATAAGGTTGGCACCACCCTCACCTAGCTGGGTTGACTGTTCCACAAAGAGATGACTTGCTTTTTCTCTAACAATCTAGTTCCTGTAGAACTGGAATGCTTATGTCTCGACGGGTTCGGACTGGTGGCTCCAAGTGGTTGGCAAGGAGAGGCGAATCTTCTCGGTAGATAGGTTCAAATGTTCATTTTGTTTACCAAATCGAAAATGAAATCAGTCCCTTGGCTGATTTCAGTCATTTTGAAAGCAAATTTAAACAATTAATTGGTAGGAAAACTACCAGCTTTGTTTTCTTTCGGTCATAGCCATGAGCTGAATTTTTCAGTCTTGAGTTGGCCCTTGTCTTAGTTTCACTGAGGCACCTGCTTGCATGGCATCCATATCAATCCCAAATCCAAGAGCAACCCGGTCCCTACACAAGCCCCCACTGTGCGCTCTGCTGCTTTGGACAACTTGCTGGGCTCTGCCTCCACAAGACATAGTTGAAGTTTAAAATAAAAGTCCAGACTCACTTGAATCTATATATGAGGCTGATGTTTTACTTTGATATTGATTTCCTCAGGCTACATTAATCCAGGAGAATGGAATAACCTGGTTTCTAAAATGAATAAATATATGGTAAGACCAGAGTGAGATATTCAAATAATCCAAAAACCATCCCTAGAGCCATTCTGCCCTGGCTGCTTTTTCTTTAGAGCAGAACTTCTCAATTTGGTTGAATCCCTCAGGAGCTTTTGGAAACATCGCTAATGTCCCAAGGCCCAGGCCCACCCCTACAGATGACTTGATTTAAATTGATTTGGAGTGGGACCTGAGCATCAGTCTTTTTTAAAGCACCTCGGGTGATACTGATAAACTGGTTGAGAATCAAATTTTACATCACTTTATATCTTTCAAGTCTCTTGCTAAGACAGTTTACATTAGTGGGCTCCTGTGCCAGACAAAGCATTGCCACCTCGTATGGAAACTTCAACACTAACAGTCCTCAGATGAAGTCAGAATGCTAATACTGCCCCGTGCTGGACATAACAATGCTTAGTATAGCATATGTTTGAGCAGACATTTCTTCGCCTGCCACCCAGCCGAGCAACTGCAGTTATCTAGTTAGAACTTCAGAGGTGTATCATCACCATAAGTCCCTCCCCTGGACTACAGTTAAAGAGTAGGTGGGGTCAGAAGTGCAAATATACTCTGCTGGTGTGAAATAACTTCTTCACAACTAAGAAGCAGAACTGTGTTCTCTGCTCCCTGTTGACCTGCTACCCCTGAGGCCCTCAGAACACCACTTCACCGTGCAACTCCCAGAGAAGCCTTATGGAATACCTGGTGTTGCTATTAATTTTTATAAGCAGCTACCAGCATCATGATATTAGTACAAAAATCAAGTTCAGATGATATGAAATCTATCACATTGATTATACCTGTTGTTTCTGGTATTTTTCTGGGGCAATCTGTATTTGTAAAGACTTCACTTTTATCCAGCTCCAGAATTTTAATACTCTGAAGAATTTATAACTTAACAGGCACCTCTCTGCTTTTATTCTACATTATTGTCTCAAACTGTCAGGACATGAAAACATTTCACATGATAAAAGAGCACCGCCACACATCACTGCTGCATGATGAGAGTCGTAGTCAGTATCTTCTTTCAGTGAACAATGTAGATACTGTAATTTTGTATAATTTTATACAAAATGTAATTTTGTATAATTTTAAATCATATAATTTTATTTACATATTACTCACATAACTTTAAGAGTAGATACTATTCTTTAATGACAAGTCAAAAATTTGTTAAAATTAAAGGACTTTATTTTTTTTTCTTTTTGGAGAGAAATACTTCACGAAGCTGAGTTCAATAAATGAATTCTTTAAAAAATTCAATACAAAGAATACATATTTTCAGAAATATGTTTTTGATGTTTTGCTCTTGCCTTAGGAGTTAACATTTTTATGCCACTGTACCCTTTCAAAGTATTTCTTTTCAGAAGAGTCACAAAAAGTTTTAAGGCATTCACTAATTAATGTGCCCTTGGTAGCTATACAAAATAATCATTCTAATTATTATACATAATAATCACTCTATACGATGAATTGCTCTAATTCATCGCTTTATGAGCTTAAAAGTATGAAAATTCCAGAGAATTTAGAAAAAATATATATAATCATTTTCCAGAGTGTCTTTCACCCAAATGAGGCACAGAGAAGCTAGCCGAGGTTCATGTCACGGTTCACAACATTACTAATCAGAGCTTTGCTACTACAGGTGTGTATTTAGAAATAGAAAGGCGAATACTCCAGAAATTCCTATTAATTCAAAACATCATCTCCATTCACTATACTTTTATATGATAACATTTAGTTATATAAACTAGTAATGTTAACTTCTCAGGTGTGGAGGGGAGAGGAGGAGACTGAGGTCCCTATCTAAAGAGATACAAGCCCTACCTAATTGAACATACTGATATGTTTTTGCAACTAATGGTTGGGGGTATACATTTTTAAAATGTATTTCCTTTTCTGCGTGGAGACTGGCCCTAACCTAGCTGTACTGCCACAGTGTCACTTTTGTGCACGTGCACTCAGGACACATGCTAAAAATCCCCAGCAGGAAAGACTGGTCACGCATGGTATCTTGGATTTAACCTCAGCACTGCCCGTATTAGCTTAACTGAGAAGATACATGAATTTGGTGAGAACAAATTTAGCACTTTTGTAAGTATTTCAAGGTTTAGGAATTCATCCTAAATGAACAAGATACATAAAATGTTTTTAATTTAATGGCTTAATTTTAAAATACTCTCTGCAAAAGGATTTGAGTTTCATAAATATGGATATACAGAATGACAAGCCCCCCCCCATAGAGATAAAAACCACCATTTAGCATTTAACAAGCGAAGTCACTTATGTCTCATGCTTGTTTGAGAGTGTAATCTTCCCACTCTGATGTTCTTCAATAAAACCTGCCCGTGAAAAGCATTTCATGATGATTAAGCCCTCCTAATCTGCCATAGAACAGATGAACTAAACTGACAGATCACTTTTTTCCAGCCTCACTAGCTTACCAAAAAGTCCTCATTCTGCAAAGTCTGAATGATGTAGCATAACACAATCATTGACAAGTGTCAGAAACCAATTTCTCGGAATTCATTTGCTAGTACAGAACATATGTTTTTCAGTAAATGTTGTGAATACATTTGGGCAGATCCCTCACAAGATCCATGCTGGTGAGGTTCTTCTTAGGATAAAAGAGACTTCTTTGTCTTCATTTCTTTTATTGGGCACTCATACTTCTATCCTAAGAATCTCCTTCACCAAACTATGCATTTCATTTCCACATCACATTTCCTGTGTACGTGTCTAAGTCACACGCTGTCGTGTGTATAATGGAGTGGGCCAATTTTTGCATGTGTACCTTGAAAGCAAATTGCTCAGTAAAGAGCCTGTGTGAATTGATTTACAAAAAAGTAAATTATTACCACATTTACTGGAAATTGAAAACCAATATGTTGCTAACTATGACCTTAAATGCATTTATCAGATTTTAATTATATGTGTTCCATCATGACCATCTCTTTAAGCTATTCATTATCAAGATACTGTCACATTTTTGGCACAAATGATTTATGGAGATGAGGAGATTACATTTGTTGCAAAGCATATTTGTCCTTTATTAAATTTGTTATCTAATATAGAGGACTTCTATATTCTTAAAATCCCATTCCTTAATATATTCAGGAATAAGTATTTTCTAAAATGTAAATAATTTAAAAATCAGATAATAAAATTAATGGTAGTTATTAAGCCAGTAATTTTATATTTATACTTTGTATGCAACATTTATGCCAAATATAGTACTATAGCTACATGTACCTTGACATATGGTTATGAGCAAATATTGCATGTTGCATTACATTAAAAAGTAAAGTATCTGTATATATTAGGTATAGAAGAATAAGGAATAACATCTTTAATTTTTATTTTCAAAAGAGATGAAAAGTCCTATATTGCGTCTAAACCTGATCAGACTTTTATGACTAATCACAGTGCTGCATGTATTGAAAGGCATTTTTTAACTTGTGTTATATTTCATTATTTGCTGTCATTGGTTTTCCACTAGAGTAAGGTAAGTCCTCTTACTAATTCTGAGGTATGTTTACTAATAGTTTCCTCACCGTACCTGCATTAACTAAGAAGTTTTGTTGAAGACCTTTGCAGTTGAAAAAACTATGAAAACAAAGTTATAGATGATATCGAGATATGCAGGAGTGTTTGAAACCTGTATCATGTAAATGCAGAGTTCAGCCAAACTGTGACACTTCTCAGTTGTACACGATATTGGGCACAGCAGTGTAGACAGGAGTGCTAGTCAGCATTCCTTCAGTGGGAAACAACTTGACTCTGTGCCTGGGACTGTATTAGGTGCTCTTGAAGTGGTCACAGTTTATACAGTTGTAACGAGGGCAAAGTGAAAACAGGAATGTGTGCAAAGGAGCTAGGTGTCTGATTAAATGTGACGTCTTTTAAAAGATCGACTTGCTGCAGATGTGGAAGGGTGCCTTACTTCTCAATTCTATTCAAAGTTAATAAATGAATTGGCAGAAGGGAGTGGATTTATCTATAATATTTGTGAGTTCTAGATTTTATCCTTAGGTACGATTGGCTTTCTTTAACATATATTTACATTTGTTACCTAATGGAGATACTTAGGAAAGAAGGTAAAATGGTTATCACTTATTAAACATTTGCATATTATGCTATGTTTTCATTTAATCCTTACAACTCCCTGAGGTATGCATTATTAGATATTCTTCTCATTTAGCAGAAGAAAGGAATATGAAATCTTTAAATTTGTGAGCTATGTGAGCCCACACCCATTTACCTGTCCTCTTCCTGAAAATGCATGGCCCTGAAAGTAAAGTATGCGGCGTCCTCTCTGCAGGCAAGTCGCACGGATGAGCTCGAATAGCAGCGTTCCATCCTGCAGTCACCAGTCTTTACCTGAAAGACAGTCTTCTGGATTCCTGTGTCTGCATTTATATACAATGTTATTTATTGGATCATATGCTTTGATGATAAATGAATTAGTTACTAATTAGTAAAAATGCCTAAATTTCTATGAGTTCAAATTATGTCTCCCAAGACTCTCCCATTTCCTATAGAATATATTAAAAATTAATTGAATTTTTCATAATAATAAATGACTTAAGATAGTGGCTCCAGTGAAGAGTAACAGTTCAAAAGAGCACAGAGTCACTAGTTCTTAAAAGATCTGGCAATACCCATATTTCCTATGCAGAAAAAGACAAGGATTTTATCATTTCATATGCCAAGTTCCCAACCTCCCTACTTGGTCACAGAAATCTAAGTTAGCATTTCCAAGAAGCCATTGGTGTTCATTCTCCCTTCTTTCAATGACTTACTCTTAATGAGAGAATTTTTAAATAGGCCTAGTTCTATCCAGAGCCAAAGCAAATTCATGTCAAGTAGCATAATTGATATGCATTGGGATGAAAATTATCTGCTTTCATTAGACTGATAACAATTACTTTCCCAATAATTGTGGTGAAGAAATAATTCTTTAAAATTCTATCAAACTTACTACTATTTTGGTTACAACATTATCTATAACTATCCATCTATATTCATCTATATGTATCAAAAACAAAAATAGGCTCACACATCTGCTCCACACAGAAAATAAACATGATATCTTCAGACTTATTTAAAATCTTCCTAGTTCCCAACTGTGTAAGTTGGACAGTTTAGAAGCCACAATCATCATTTAACAACCTCGTCAGTTTGTTAAACGGCCCTACAGGCAGAGCGGCATTGTGGTACAGCTTGCCACAGAACTTGATTTTAAAAAGCTTATGAACTGGAAAAGGCTGCTTCATTAGATTCCAACCTGACTCCGAAGATATTTATGTTTTACATGAGAAATCACTAGTCAACTTTAAGGATGCTTTGAAAATGTGGCCATTTTTAATGTGACTACATAAACACCAGGCATCCATTGCAAACATCTACAGCAGATGCTGTGTGCATACCAACATTCACAAAGGTCTAAAGATATGCTGCTGATATATAAATTTATTTAAAATTAAAAGGTATCCAGTAAATCAAAATGCCCCTAAATTAGATATAAGCTTCCATACTGGGCAAGGTATTAATAATGTAAAACCTGTTAATATGTATTTTCTCACATATAAAAATGGAAAATTTAAATCAATCCATAATAAATAGTTATATGGAGAAGTTCCCTTAAAGCCATTAAACATGCACATCAATTTTTATTTAAATTAAATGTTCTTTTGTTTCATTGATATAACTAAATATCTTGAGTGTTCTGAGTTTATCTTTTTTCATGTAAAATATTTTAACTGTTTTAAATTCTCTTTGAGTACCTTTTATCTTTAAACATGTTTGCAACAGAATAATTTTCATTGCTTTAACTTTGCAATTATTCTTTATAGTTAAAGAGTAATGATTTACAACAGGAATCCAATCAGTAAGTCATCAAAAGTTCAACAAACATGCCTTGACCACCCACTGGTGAGGCAGGAGGCTCAGGGTTGTGGTGTGGGGGTGGGGAGTTGGGAGACAGGCTGCTACAGAAGTTTAGTCATGGGGAGCCAAGATGTGACCACAAATAGTCTCCATTCAAAGCAGAAAATAAGCACTATTGAGAGTTCAAGGTAGAGGGGAAATTGATTCTGGAGGACGTGAGCAATAAATAAAAGTAATACTTGAAAAAATAGTATAAATTCAGAAAGTGATGTTGGGGATTGGCAGATGAGGCAGATGAAAGAAGTTCAAGGTGAATGTGGATAGAGCATTCTGTGTAGAGATCAGTGGAAGAAAGACTGGAAAAAGAGAATAGGATTAAATGTGTAGAGGACTTGAAATATCTGGCTAAATTGACTTAGATGTTGTTCCGCAGACAAGAGGATTATGAATGGCTTTTTAACAAGGTAAAGCCAGGATTTGAGGGAAAGTTACTGAAACTTGTGTGCCAAAGCCCACTACATGAATTTGCAATTACAAAATAGTCACAGGGATGAGTAGTACAGCATAGGGAATACAGTCAGTAATATTGCAATAACTATGAATGGTGCCAGGTGGGTACTAGACTCATAAGGATGATTACTTCATAAGTTATATACATGTCTAACCACTATTGTGTACACCTGAAACTAATATAACATTGGGTGTCAACTATAATTGAAAAATTTTTTAAAAGAAAAAGACATTTGGGAGGTCCTGCTGAGCAGCATTTCAGAAAGATTGGACCAATGGGCACCTGCTCTCCAACCTCCTGGCACACTCTGCATTCCTACAAATCAGTAGAACATTAGCCAATTTTTAAAAATCCACTGCATGTGTATGTGGGAAGACACACACACACACAGATACAACTACATGTCTTAGTATGTTGTCGTTTCTTTGCAGTGGTGTTTCATAAGGGGGGAGAATAAGGAGGCTAGTTTAGGGGCCTCTGTAAGAGTTCAGGGAAAGGCCCACAGGCGACCTATGGGGCTGGCAGGAGGACAGCCAGTGCTAGTCCGAATATTTTGTGACTAAAGAGGGAACAGGATTCTTACTCCTGATACTTGCTTGAGGGAGGCGGTGGAATCCAACAATCAGGAAAAAACTCATTTCTTCATTTGCCTCGAGACTGCGTACAATAGGAATGTCAAGCTGATTCAGCTAACAAGTTTGTTTTTCCTTTGTTTCTTTTTGCTTTTTAAGTTTTCAGTAAAAATGTTTACTAAAGGAATCAAATTATGTTTCCTACCTGTTAAAGATGTATTTACATGAAGTAATGGGTAACAGCACACGTTGTCTCTCAAGTGACATTCACCCAAGTAAGTGTTTTCAGAAGAGGCTCAAGAATAAAGTTAAAAATCCCAGAACAATTTCAGTCCACTTTCACTATGAATAAAGAGAATTTGCCTTTTTTTTCTCGTTTGGAGCTCACACATGAATCAAAGGGGATTTCTTCAAGGCCCAAAGCAGTGAATACAACTGTCAACCTTCTGTCCTGGGATAGAACTGTCCGTACAACCTGTTAACCTTGAAAATTTTCAAATAAATATCAGGGTTTCTTAGGACTTGGATTAGATTGTACTTTCAATGATTGGACTTACGTGCTCTCTCTCCTTCCCCTCTCTGCCTCTGTCCTTTCTGATTTTAACAGCACCCGCAAACAAAATTACATGATGAATTTTTCACGGCAACATGGGCTCAGGCACTTCTACAACAGAAGACGAAGGTCACTTAGACGATACCCATGAAGAATCAAAATGTTATTTTTCCTCTCAACATGTGATGTGTTGATTTTTGTTCTTTTAAATCTCTCACTGCATCTGATATCAGGAAATTTCTGTGGAGGACTTAGCAATTAACTGAAAGCCCTTCCCACGACCAAGTGTACACCACTTTCCCACACTGTGAACTAATAAGTGACTTATTTTCTCACTAGTAAATGTCTTCATGTTGATGTGTCTGTGAAAATTGTGATCTGTTGTAATATCAGTTACAGTGGCAGTATTGAAAATAAGAGATAGTTTAACAGAAAAAAGTTCAAGCACAAAAATGTAAGAGATTTTATGTTTAAAATGGCATTTAGCAGTATTTAACATTCGTGGTCACAAAGCTATTTAAGTGGACTGTATTTCAGCTATCTGTCATGTTTTATATGATTAAATTATCAATGTCCTTTTGTGTATTCTCTTCTACAATATAACACATCGACGCTGTATTTACTTGTTATGTTGCAATATTTGCTGCTGAATTTCAGGCTACTTATATTCTACAGAAAATTCATTGAAATACCTACTCAAGAAGATAGTTGTAAAGATATTGTATCTGCTTTAATATACTCCTTAAAATGTATGTTGGTTTAGCGTTGTTTTGTGGATAAGAAAAATGCTCGACCTTGAAATATTTTCTACTTAAAAATTGTGGATAAAAACCCTGTCTCCCACCAAGGAGTTCCCATTTCCTTGTCTGGAGATTTTTTTCAAGTGTTCTGTGGCTGATTTACTAACAGTAACTGCCATCCTGTGTCTGTGGTAACAGAGTGATTTGTAAAACAGTGGATGTTTTCATTGTGTTCTCTTTGTGGATTGTTTTTTCCTGCAGGTCATATTCATACTTTCTGATGAAGTTGTACCAACACCAGCAACATTATAATGGACCTGTAGCCCTGAACTCTTTATTAACTTAACTAAAAGGTTGCACTCTAGGGTGAACCAAGCTAAAGCCCATGCTTAAATAAAAATTATGTCCATAAGTCATTTGAAGCTCATTTGTCTTTCTTCATTCTATATTAAATTTTGTGTAGGGTTTGTAAGCCTGGTCAGGTGTGCAAACAGCAGTGTCAAATATATTTACTGGTGTTTTATCACTGGGAATAACAATTATAACTTTCAATTTAGCCATTTTCCCCTATTCAGGTTTTCTATTAATCACTCAGTACCTGTAATTACAGTAAGAAAAGCCAACAGAGAGTTGAAAACCTTACTTAACTCCTGAGGACCTCGTTAGCTGCTAATGCAGTGCCCAGGTCTTAATAAGCGCTTGTGCACTCATTCGGCAGATGTCCACTGAGTGCTTGCTCTGTGCAAGGCACTGTGCTAAGTGCTGAGGATAAAAATAGTGACTGAGACATTCTCCCTCTTTGTTTTTAGCATCTACAAAATAAAAAGTACGTTGATACTGTTGAATTTGTTAATTTTCCAAAGAATTTTTTAAAAACCTAGGTAATAGAGCTGCAAATGGCAATAGGGTTTCTCATTGAAGAGAGAAACAATAAAGGATGATCTCTCGAAGAAATTTAGTTAAACTTTATTTTGAGCCTAGTGTCTAGTCCATTGTGAATCATTGCCTTGGAGATATAAGGCCTTCCTTTTTTCTACTAAATCAAACGTATGATATATTTGATAATTTGGTGCAATATTTGGCCCAAAAATGTTTATAACTATTGTATCTCAATTGTTGAGTCTCCTTTATTGGTTCACAAATTGCCTGTTCTTGGTTCACCATTTGGTGGCATTTTGGGTTCATTTTCTCATTGGTACAGGGCATAAATTTTTCCCCAAGTCTCATCTTTCCAAGTAACATGTGTGTGCCATTGATCTTCCTGCTGCTGACTAGGGCTGAGATATTTCACAGTGCCCCCATTCACCCATCCTCCCACCAGGAGAACAGAACTGAGCTCCCCACCAGTCCATCTGCTCAAAGTTGTAATAGCAGAAGTGTGGAAGTGGGGACTTATGTCTAATTGGCTTATTTAATGTGAAAAAATAGAGTAGGACTTCAAGCATTGTTGGTTTAACTGACTTAACTTGCTAAGGTAGACAAAGTTTAGTAGGAGGAAAAGTTTCTGTGGCTTTAACAATTATCTTTTATTGCTATACATTTTAATGTAAACCCTACTCAATATCTAATCTTAAATACATTTACTATCAAATGTATTCTATCTTTTACCTAAGACGGGACATACACATCACTTGGGAAATTCTCCCAACTGAGGTCGTCACTAGCACTCTCTTCCTTATGTTCCAAGGTTTAACAAAATTGCAGGGAATCAGTTAAAACATGTACCCATTCATTTTAATGTTTGTCAGTTGATATTTTTGATAGCAATTTGTATTGTCTTTCTGTATTTAATCTTTAGTAACTGCCCTATTCAGGGCAGTAGCCACTTTTAACACTAAATAATGTTTTTTTTCTAATTTCCATGAAAAGATGTGCACAATTTACTTGTGATGCATTTTAAGGGAAACTTGTTTTTCAAATGTTTATTAGTTGGCATATGATATCTAGGTATGCAGTGCATTCATGTGCATTTATTTTTGTGGTTTTTTTACTTTTGTTATGCTTAAAAAGATGCTATATCTCACATTATATAAATGTTACTCCATGTTTCTGCTTTAGTCTATCTATATCATAACAATTTATTCTGGAATTTACTTTGTTGTATGTTGTGAGGAACAATCCTAGTTTTTTTCCAAATAGATAATAGATTGATTATTCCAGTACTAAAAAAAAATTCCAGGAAAAAAATTTTAATCTAGAGGTTTCAACAATGCTAAATTGTCAGAATACTTTGACACCTCTAATGCTGAGCCTAAATACACCTATAAGGATGAATTAATAATCTGTTGAAGGAAAAATACAACCCTTGGAGGACAGTACCTTTTTAAACATTTAAATGTGATATAAGTAACTTTTATTTCAGAGAATTTTTTCTACTATGGCCCACTTCAATCCAGTTGTTTATGCATTCATTCATCAAATATTGGGTAAGGAATACTATGTACCAAACACTGGGAAGGGCAGCAGGCATGCAATAGAAAACAAAAGAAGACACAGTATTCCCTATGGAAGTTCACAGTTTAGTGGAAGAGAAAGATATTCAATAATCACACAAGTGAACTTATAACTGTGGAAATGTTTCATTTAGCAATAAACATTCTTTTGATAAGCATCTTTTTAATATCTACCTCCATACTAAGATATGTTTTTTGGGATACTACAATGAGTGAAATGTGGTTTTCTTCCTCAATTTGTAGTCTAGTCAAGAACTCAGAAATACCAACAAATACATATAATACAATGAAAAAGATGCTGCAATAGAAGTGGATTGTGGTCTCTTGTGCACAGAAAAGAGAATAATATGCTCTATCTGGACACAGGAGTAAGAAGGGGAGGCTGAATGAAGGAAAGCTTCATGTATGAGACACAAGGCTGGAGTAATGCTTAACCAATATTGGAGGCTGTAGCCAATGCAATAAAATAAGAAAAAATTAAAAGTTTAAGATTGACTATTTATCTCTTCTTTGGAAAAGAAGAGATAAAGCCATTGATAAGATTATCTGGACAGTAAGCTCAAGGAACTCTAAAAATAAAAGCATGAAAACTATTAAGAGAGTTTGTTGAGGTTGATAGATATAAGATCACTATATAAAAAATGAATAGCATTCTAAATATAACATACAATGAAACAGAAAAAAAATCAATGGAGGAAAAAGAGGAAATAGACTAAAGACCAATACCCAAATAAAATAATGATTAGAAAGTTTAAAATGGTATAAAGCCAGAGGGACAAAGAAAATAGAGGGTGGAAACAAGCAGATATAACTAAATTTTGGAAAATGAAAAGTAAATGGAGAAGTGGTAACTAAACCTACCGTAAAAAGCTTAAACCCAACTGTCTACAGAGAAAGAGTTTGCATCACAGAACACAGAAGAGATTCAGGGATAGGAGAGAAAAGTGTTTCTGGAAGCAAGGAATAGACAAGAAGATGAAAACAATGATATTGGTTAAAATTCTGAATAAAGAACAATGAGACTTCTTCCATCTTGCTCCCAACAGAAAACCGTTCTTCCCATAAGAGACAGGAGGTTTATTTTCTAGACAATTTGAATCAAAGAGGTTGAAGAAGACCCAGAAATTTCAGGTAGCAAATGATTGCGATGAGCCTAGCATATGTTTTAAAGGCATTGAGAAAAAGACTGTTTCTGGAGGGGTGAGACACTTCTCTCTCTCACCACAGCACTCTCTGACCTTTCAACTCCCAGAATACTGGAATCAGGTTTATATCATCCAGACAGGACACTAAAGATTGCTCTCTTGAAAAAAATACCCATAAATTAAAATTTGAGAAATTTTGTAATGAAACAGTCAGGTCACCCTGCTTACACAAATTGCTTCCAATCAACCTTATTTGTAATAAGTGGAGAAAGAATGGACTAGCTAATAGATGTTATTAAGACAATTATTATGAAGATAAAAAAAAACAAATGTAGGTCCCTAAGCATATCATTACACAAAAATAAATCCTGTTGAATTTATTTTATTTTTAAATAAATTTAAAAATAAAATAAAGACATTAATGGCAGAAGTAAACTTTACAACTTTTAGAAAAAAATATTGTTATGGGATCATGGGAAAGAATAATTTCTTACACATGACACAAAACACATATCATAAAAAAGATTGGTCTGTAGTTTCACTGGATTAATTTCTAAAACTTCTGCATAATGGAAGAGACCATAAAGTTTTTTAAAAAGCCACAAAATAGAAGACTGTTGAGAACCGCCCTGCCTGGTTTCAGGAGCTGTAACCCCCATGGCTAAGGCTGAGTACAAGACCTCGGGAACATAAGCCACTAAGAAGACAAAGCTTATCTTCCCACAGGGGTGCCGCCTCTACCCCCTTTACTTCACCTTGTTTGGCCCCAGGCAGATGACTGCTTAGCCAATGACGCATAAGATTCCTCAAGGGAGGGACAACCTAAAACAGGCATGGTCACAGTAGGGACATCAGGGAAGGACTTGGGGGCCTATAGAAAAAGGGGGTAATGGACCCTCGCTCCTCAGCTTTGACATAGCCTGAGTCCTCATTCTGTCTGAAAAAGTCTCCTAATCTCTTGGCTGCCTGACTTTCCCTGCCTGACTTAAGCCTGAAACAAAGTCAGACAGAGGGTGGTGCAGCCCTGGGCAGGAACTGGTGGTTCCCCAGGGCAATAAGGCCTAAGAAAGAATGCATAAAATCCTATGAAACCTGATTGCTAAGAATGCCCTCAATTTTCTGATAAGAGTCCAAGCATGAAATGAGTTTGTTTTCCAAAGTTGTATGGCCCTTTAGCTATCTGACCCTGACTCAGAATAAGCCCTCATAGTTCTTTGAATGTTATCTATTATTTGATCATTACTGCCTGACAATAATTGATGAGCTTCACCTGTATTTTTGTACAATCTGAACCCAATAAAAGCCCACTGAGGAAAAGGCTCAAGGCCCTTCTCCTCCAAGAGATTGGCCATCTTTCCTCCCCAAGCAGATCATGTCTTGGTAGACTTATTCTCACCCCCGGGTGGCCCACGGGAGGGGTCTTCCAGACAAAGCTCCCCCACAGAAGACAAACCCACAATATATAATCAATAAAGGACTAGATTCTAAAATATATAAAGAACTCATACAAATAGGTAATAGAAGATAATAACCTAATTTTTTAATGGGCACAGGATAGGAATCCACAGAAGGAAAAACTGGAATGACAAGATTTAAAGGTGTTCAACCTCATTATCATGGAAACCGCATTTAAAATGATGATTTGATACCTAACTATGGTGGCATAACTCAGAATCTGAACATGCTGGTGTTGGAAAAAGGAACTCTCATGTGTTGATAAAAACCCTCATACACTACTGGTTTATATTGGTGCAACCTCATTTTAAAGTGTAGAATTGCTATTATCCAGGTCTGTGAGACCAACAAGTCAAGTCATGATGGCCACTGAAGAGACTGTTCGTTACTAAGATAAGGGGTTATGCCACACTATGCAGGAGTCACATAGGGAGCACCGGGGCTTTCAAGAGGCAGAGAAAACGAGGGGGAAGCATGGACATCAGTCTTTATTGTGATCTCCAAAGGTAAGGCAAGGCAAGGCAGGGTAAGCAGGTTTAGGATTGGCTAGTTGAAATAATTCCTGCAGGCTCTGGAATTTGAGAACTCTTTCTCCTTGTCTGGTACCTGGCCCCGGGATGATAGAACAGAGGACTACTGTCTTCTGGAGCATAAGAACCTGATGGATATAGACTTTCTATTGGTTCATTTGCATACAAAAGGTGAAATCCTGGGAGACTTGTTTGCTGCCTCAAAGAATTGGCTACAAGTGTGGCCAAGGATGTGGAGAAAAGGGAACCCTTGTGCACTGTTGGTGGGAATACAGGTTGGTGCAACCACTAAGGAAAACAATAATTTAAAAAATTAAAAATAGAACTGCCTATGACCCAGTGAGTCCTCTTCTGGGTATACAGCTAAAGAAACACAAAACACTAAATCTAAAATATATACACACCCCTATGTTCATTGCAGCTTTATGTACAATAGCCAAGATATGGAAGCAACCCAAGTAAGTGCCCATCAATAGATGAGTGGATAAAGAAGGTGTGGACATTTACACAATGGAATATTACAGGCCATAAAAAAGAAGAAATTCCTACCATTTGCAAGAGCATAGGTGGACTTACAGGGTGTTATGCTAAGTGAAATAATTCAGAGAAAGACAAATACCAATAATTTCACTTATATGTGGAATCTAAAAACCAAAATAAACAAACAAAATAGAATCAGACTCAGATAAAAAGTAGAGTCTGATGGTTGCCAGGAGGGAGGGGGCTTGGGGGACTGGGTGAAAAAGCTGAGGAAATTAAGAAATACACGTTGGTAGTTATGAAATAATTACATGGACATCAAGTACAGCATAAGGAATATAATCAATAACATTGTAAAAACTATGTATGGGGCCCTGTAAATATTGGAAATATCAGTGGAATACTTTGTAAAGTACAGGATTACCTAACCACTATGCTGTACACCTGAAGCTAATACAAAATAACATTGAATGTAATTGAAAAATAAAATTTAAATTAAAGAGAAGAATTGGACCTGGCCAGTGTAGCTCAGTTGGTTGGAGCATCATCCTGTACACCAAAAGGTTGTGGGTTCAATTCCCGGTCAGAGTACTTACCTAGGTTGCAGGTTCAATCCCCAGTTGGGTCACGTATGGGAGGCAGCCAATTGATCTCTCTCTCTCTCTCTCTCTCTCTCTCTCCCTTTCTCTAAAATCAGTAAACATTTTTTTTAATTTTAAAAAGAAGAATTGAAATGAGCAGGGAATTATGCCTATGTCCTAAACTAAAGAAAATTATGGGATATTTACAACTTCTCAGGCCAGTACTTTGTGTCTTCTTTTTTTTTTTTTAAGATGTTATTTATTTATTAACAGAGAGAAAGGGAGGGAGAAAGACAGGGAGAGAAACATCTATGTGTGGTTGCCTCTCATACGCCCCCAACTAGGAACCTGGCCTGCAACCCAGGCATGTTCCTTGACTGGGAATTGAACTGGCAACCCTTTGGTTTCCAGTCCAGCACTCTATCCCCTGAGCCACACCAGCCAGGGCCAGTACTTTGTGTCTTTAAGGTGACATAATAATTTTTTTTAAATGTTGCAGCAGACATTAAACCATCTCCAACTATTTTGCATTCCCACATCATCGGGAGCATTATCCTGTCATTCAATTTTTTAAAACTGTGAGCTCTATGACTTTCCAAGTTTTCTCAGTTTTAAGTGTAATTTTATTGTGTCTTGAAAATATTTCCTTAGGGGAATAAAAGCATTGGCTACACCTGGGACGGGTAGTCTCTTCCTAGTCGATGAGGCCCTGGATGCCAGGGCATCAGGAATACAGAAAATAAAATATAGTAAATACAAATCTCTGTATAAAACAGTATAATATCAGAAACATGGAATGTTACATCAGCTGAATATGTACATGCAGCATGACCCAGCTACTTCTAGGTATTTATCACAGAGAAACTTAACATATGTACTCAAAAGGTATGTGCAAGAATGTTCACAGCAGCATTATTCATAATTGCAAATAATCAGGAATAATCCAAGTGTGCATCAACAAGAGCATAGATACACTGTGCTTTATTTACACAATAGAATACTGTATAATGGTTAAAATTAATAAACTAGAGTACACCTGTTAACGATAAGAAGTTGCAAAATTATAAATATAGTATGATGCCATTTAACTGATTTTAAAAGTTGCAAATACTATATGTTGCTTATGAATACATGTATATATTGCAAAAATATAGAAGCATGTGTGGGAACAGTAAATACAAATGCATGACAGTGGTTACCTCAGGCAGGGGAATAAGACCGGAGAAGAGCTCTGTGGAAGACATCAACTCCAGCTGAAATGTTTTATTTCTTTTTTAAAGGTCAGAATAAAATAAAGCAAAATGTTAAGGCTTCAATAAGTTGTGTCCATACAAGAGTATTATATTATGCTCTATTCTCATGTGAAGATCTAAATATTATAGCAAAAAAGAAAAGAATAATCAGGATTTGTCAAGCAGATTCAGTTGGGAAATATGGGCTTTGTGCAAAAACAGAGGCAGGTACTAGCTTAGCTCCTTAGGGGACTCACAGATCATTTGAATTTGAGGAGGGCTCCTGGGCAGCAGCCTGGAGAGCAGCCTGGGGACCAGCCCCAAGAGCTGCATCGGGGCGGAGCAGTGTTGCTGTGGGCATCAGGAGTGAATGAAGGGGAGCAGTTCTCTTACTAACAAAATTCAGCTTTAACTAGGAGACAATAGGAAGCTGTCGCAGATCTTTAAGCAGATGACCTTCGGTTAAGTCGATTCTGGCCAATGTGTGGAGAGTGGTTTGAATAAGTTAAGGAAAAAAAGCTGGGAGACTAGAATTAATACGATTAATAGGTAAATCTGGGACAGCAGCTGAGGAATAATCTTAAATTGTCTGACAAGAATTTTACTAAGGATTCATACTTCTCCAGAGTAACTGCTTCACATATAAAATATAAAAAGCAACTATACATCTATAAAAAGTAAATATAGCCCTGGCTGGTGTCGCTCAGTGGATTGAGTGCCAGCCTGCGAAACAAAGGGTCACCAGTTCAATTCCCAGTCAGGGCACATGCCTGGGTTGTGGGCCAGGTCCCCAGTAGGGGGCGTGTGAGAAGCAACTGCACATTGCTGTTTCTCTCCCTCTTTCTCCCTCCCTTCCCTTCTCTGTAAAAATAAATAAATAAAATCTTTTTTATGTTTATATATTATGCCTATTTTCGGGGGTGACCCTTTTGTCTCAAGTCCTGTTTAATGCCATCCTGCTTGTGATTGGGGCAGATCCAGGTTTTGTTGGCTTGAAACTTACACAATTTGGTGGTCTCTCTTTAAGATAAAGAACTCAAAATTATAAATGCAAAATTAGGTACAAAAGTGAATATTTATTTAAAAGAGGAAAATAAATCAATATTTTTAAAATGTGCAAATTTTTAAAAGTGGACAAATGTCAGAAACCTCTGAAACTGTCAGACTTCAAGAAAGATGGATCAGAAGCAAAAAGATGTCATCCCACATATTGGGGTGCATAAAATAGGACACTTCACACACAGATGAACTCTCTATTTATTTGTGTGAAGAACTAACAACTAACAATTTTCTAAATTTGATGAAATCTACAAATCCACAGATCCAAAAGGCTCAGCAAACTTCAAGCAGGATAAATAATTAAGTAAAAAAAATTACTGCTAAAGAGAAAATTTTAAAACAATCGTTCTCCCATTCTCAGTCTCCTAATATAATTTCTTCACATGCTCTGAATTTAATCATCTCTTGCCTGTCAGCAAACACTGGCAGGAACCGTGAAGAATCTGAGGTTTTACCCTGCAAACTCACAAGTTAGCCTGCCACCGCCTCACAGATGCTGACAGAAGACACAGGACTCCTGTAGAGGCAATAATCTTTGTAATTCTCATAAAATCTAGTAATGGCCTTGCCCCTTGCTTCAGGTTTTCCTCCTACTGTTTGGTCTGTTCTGTCTTCTTTGCAGACTCTTCTCCTGGAGTTATTAGTGGCCAGCATTTCATTCTCCTCTGCATTCACTGTGGTCCTTCACAGTCCATCCTCCAAGCAGCAACTAGATTGATCTTTTCAAAATGCAAATACAATCATGACAACTCCTGCTCAAACTCCTCAAAGAGTTCACATTACTCTTAGGACAAAAATCAAACTCCTTGACATCACCCACCAGGGCTTATGTGATCTGACTGCATCATCGTCTCCACCTGTACCACTGCACTCTGCACGCCGTCCACAGTGGCCATCTTCATGCTCTTTCTGCTCCTCAGATGTGCAGTGTTACCTCCACTGACAGGGCTTTGTGCACGCTAGCTCCTCCGTGCCCCACGTCCACCTCTTTATGTTGATGCTGCAGCTAGTCCTGCTCTAGATTAAGTTTTGTATTTAAGTGTATTCATATATCTAGATTTTTAAGTATATTTTATTGATGATTATATTACAGTTGTCCCATTGTTTCTCCCTTTTATTCCCCTCTGCCCTCCCCTCCCACTAGCATCCCCCCCACACACTTACTTCATATCCATGGGTCATACATATAAATTCTTTGGATTCTCCATTTCCTATACTATTCTTAACCTCCCCCTGTCTATTTTGTACCTACCAAGTGTGCTTCTTATTCCCTGTACCTTTTCTCACATTCTCCCTCTTCCCCCTCGCTGCTGATAACCCTCCATGTGATCTCCACTTCTGTGATTCTGTTCCTGTTCTAGTTGTTTGCTTAGTTTGTTTTTGATTTTGATTTTCTTCTTTAGGTTCAGTTGTTGATAGTTGTGAGTTTGTTGTCATTTTACTGTTCATATTTTTTATGATCTTGGTTTTCTTAGATAAGTCCCTTTAACATTCCATATAATAATGGCTTGGTTATGATGAACTCCTTTACCTTGACCTTATCTGGGAAGCACTATATCTGCCCTTCCATTCTAAATGATAACTTTGCTGGATAGAGTAATCTTGGATGTAGGTCCTTGCCTTTAATGACTTTGAATACTTCTCTACAGCACCTTCTGTCCTGCAAGGTTTCTTTTGAGAAATTAGCTGATAGTCTTATGAGAACTCCTTTGTAGGTAAGTGTCTCCTTTTCTCTTGCTGCTTTTAAGATTCACTCCTTACCTTTATTTAATCTTGAGTAATGTAATTATGATGTGCCTTGGTGTGTACTTCCTTGAGTCCAACTGCTTTGGGACTCTCTGAGCTTCCTGGACTTCCTGGAAGTCTATTTCCTTTGCCAGATTGGGGAAGTTCTCCTTCATTATGTTTTCAAATAAGTTTTTGATTTCTTGCTCTTCCTCTTCTCCTGGCAGCCCTACGATTCAGATGTTGGAACATCTAAAGTTGTCCTGGAGGTTCCTAAGCCACCCCTCATTTTTTTGAATTCTTGATCCTTCATTCTGTTCCGGTTGAATGTTTATTTCTTCCTTCTGCTCCAAATCCTTGATTTGAGTCCCGGTTTCCTTCCCTTCACTGTTGGTTCCCTGTATGTTTTTCCTTATTTCACTTTGCATAGCCTTCACTTTTTCCTCTATTTTGTGACCATACTCAACCAATTCTGTGAGCATCCTGATTACCAGTGTTTTGAACTGTGCATCTGATAGGTTGGCTATCTCTTCATCACTTACTGGACCATATTTCGTTGTCTCATTGTGGAATGTCATCTAGACTTCTTTTATCTTTAGATCATTCACCCAAGTTTGTAGTTATACTTTTATTAAAGTAATTATCTAACCAAATTCTGTCATCTCCTCCCCTACACTACATGGTACATCCACACTATGGAGGACTGTTTTAAATTCCATACGAGCAGTTTACCTTTGTAACCTCAATGTCTGCCACACAGTATTTGAAAACTTTGAAACCTGAAAATTCAGTGTTCATGCTGCCTGTCACCACCAAAACCAATAAGTAGAGACAGAGATTGAATTTTTATGGGCACTTTATTCAAATGGCCGGTGATCTGAGAAGATGGTGTGTTATGTACCCTAAAGAGACAGTCTTACATTTCATTTCTAGCCAGTATTTTTTACAAAAAAGAAAAAGTGTAGGTAAGGGGTTTGGAACTCAGGAAAAGGCTTAATCAGATAAAAGCTGCAGTTCGGCAATTTCCCTAGCATCCTTTCATCTGTTGACTGGTGATCTGTGTCTTGGGTGGTGGGATGTCTCTCCCTGGAGCACAATGGCTCAGACACCATCTTGATTGCTTGCAGTCCCCCCTGCAAGAGGTCTAGTTGCTTGTGGTCCTGGAGTCAGGGCAGGTTATATCTTCATTTCCCGAAATAATAGCTTTTTACATGCGTTCATTACTAAGCTTATTAACTATTACCTAAAACTACAATTTCCCAACTCTTGAATTCCCCCATCAACTTGAGAGTTGTTAAAATAATAAATGAATGCATAAGTACTTCCAAAAACTTTATATCACACTATTCATTGGCCTTATGTCCTTAGATGAGCCTGCTTATTCATCTGCAGTATGAGAGACATAATATCTATCATGGAACTATTGTGAAAATTAAATATATATCTATAAATATAGATGTAAATATAGATATATCTTTTAAAATGACCACAGGTCTTGCCCTGGCTGGTGTGGTTCAGTGGGTTGGGCATTGTCGCATAAACTGAAAGGCCGTTGGTTTGATTCCTTGTCAGGGCACATGCCTGGGTTGCTGATTGGTCCCCAGCTGATCACTGTTTCTCTCACACATTGATGTTTTTCTCCCTCTCTTTCTCCACCCTTCTGCTCTCTCTAAAAGTAAATTAATAAAATCTTTTTTTAAACTTTTAAAAAATGAAATAATCGCACATCTTTCTATCAACAGAGATAATGCTTTTGAGTTAAAATAAAATTGAGAACTTGAGAAACTACATTTGTCACATGTATCGTGGATAAAAATCTAATATTCTCAGTATACAAAGTTCTTTTTAAAATTGAAGGGGGCAGGGGGAAAGGTCAAGAATCTATTTAGTAAATGAGCAAAAGACGCGAGTAGATAATCCAGGAAAACAGATATAAAAATGACCCTTAAACATATGAAAAGATCTTCGACTTCATTATTACAATAAAAATGCTAATTAAACCTCAGAGATACCATTTCTCACCCATCAACTTGGTAAAATTCAAAAGCTTGACAATACAAGCTTAAAAAGGTTGTGGAACACTGTCCTCATGCATTGTGGGTAGGAATGCAAAATGACAAACTTTAAGGAGAGGACAATAATAACAGTTAAGAAAACCACACATTCATTTACCTTTTTGACCCAGCAAACAGCAATTCCACTTCTAGGAATTTATCCTAAAATTACACCTCCAAAAATATGAAAATATATATGTACAAGTTTATTCATTACAAAATCATTTATAACTGTAAAATATTGAGAACTACATAAATGTCCAAACATAGGTGAGTGTTTGAACACTACATGGTACATCCACACGATGGAGGACTATGTGACTGCAAAAAGAAAGGACAATCTCTGCGAGCTGATATGGAGTGATTTCTATCAGATACCAGGGAGTGAAAAGATCTAAATATAAAGTGCATACGCAGCCATCATTGGCGTGAGAAAAAGGGGCAAACAGGAACACAAGCATATATTTGCTTAGCATTACAAAGAGAAACATAGAAAAAACAAACCAGAAAATCATGAAGTTGGTTACTCACAGGGGACTGGGTGGCATAGGTGAACAAAGGGGGAAAGACACTTCTCTGATCAAGCCATTTGTATGGCTTTCACTTTGGGGATCATGTTAATGTTCTGCAAATTCAAAAATTAAATCAAACCAGCAAAGATGTAAAAGAGACGCAGGGGGTTAAAACTGAGAGTAAATTCATCTCTAAACTGGAAATAATAGTATCTAACTCACAAAGTTGTGATATGAGCTTATACTTAGTGCTTAGTATGAAGTGCTTAGAACAATGCCTAGCACATGTGAACACTGAACAAGTGTTAATCAGTATTGCTGTTACAACTCTTGTTACATTAGGTACCTGAGTGCTGCTTCCAAAAGCTGTATATAGTCCACCTGTCTACGGTGTTGCTAAAGTTGAGTCCTCCAACAGCCCATCAGCACCATCTAGGGTCGTGTTATAAATGCATCTCCCAGGCCTTGTGAATCAGAATCTGCATTTTCAACAAGATCCCCAGATGATTGTATTGAATGCATGTATTGAATACATCATAGTATAAGTACTGGGCTGTAGAACACACTTATGGCAAGATAATTTCATCAGATAGCTAAGGTCAAGTTTCAAAGAAACGATACCAGAAATGCATGTCAGAGGAACCCAATTCCTGCTTATTATCTCATTCTGTTAAAATTTATTCAGAGATGTTGAAAGCCTGAAGAAATGGAAAACTAGTTTTACACATGTGCTCAAATATCAGTAATTCCTCGGTCCAGGACTCTCAGAATGGTGTTAGTGCCCTTGAAGGGAGTGCCGCCGTGTGGAGCAGAGAGGAAATTTCCAGCTCTTTTTCCAGTGCGGTAAAAGACGGCGCCAGAGAGCCGAGAGTGATGCGTGGCCTCTGCTCAGGGGGTGGGGTCGCATTGTCAGAAGCCCTGGCGTCTCCAGGCTCTCTTTTCAGCTTTAAGAAAAGCTGCCAAATAGCTGGCTCATCACATGTATCACTGCAGTGTGTACGGGCAGAAATGCACAAAGCAGAAAAAAAGATGACCCTAAGCCCCCTGTAATCGTTGCTAAGACATAGTAGCAGAGGAGAGTTTTTACGTTGAAATCATTTTTACCCCTCACTTTATTGAATTTGGGCTCTCTGATTGCGGAGTTTTCTTGCATCCTACTTGTCAGAAATAAAACAGGCTCCTCCCTCCCTCTTCTTCCTTTCTTCCTCTTTTACCACATCTTCCTTCCCTCTCTCCTTTACATTCTCCGTTTTTCCTCCATTTATATTTCTTTCTCCTAAATTGCGTGTACTGCTGCTTTACTTTAAAAAAAAAAAAAGTAGTTCTGTAAATTCTAACTCGAAAGCCTGGAAAAGAATATGTCACTCATTGTTGTGTTGCACAGTATTTCCAAGTGTTAACGGAAGGCACCTCGTCCAAGTTTCTTTTAATCGCACATTGTCATTCAGCATTTTAATGTTCCTGTGCTAATCTTAATCTCCATAATGACTATATTTGAAAATAAATGTTAGGATGGTTTCATTTTTTAAGTAACAATAGGCAACGTTTTCTACTTGAATACTATCGCTTGTTTACTGTGCTTTCTTCAGCCTCGAACCTCTCAATTCGTCTCCTCCTTCCTACCTCTAAGCTACAGGAATCCCACCTCGAGCTTCAGGAGCAGTGGCTGTCATTTTCGTAATTTGTGGGGGCTGGACGAGCCGGGTGTATCTTTTGCCAGCACACCTGAGAAGTTCTAGGAGCTGAGAAGAGCCCCCAGGGTTGCAGGGGTCGCGGGGCGGGGCAGGGCGGGGCGGGGCGGTCTTTGGTTTCGGGCTTCGCGCGGGTGCAGCGCCTCCTCGGAGAGCCGCGCGGGGAGGAAGCGGCGCGGTGTCCAGGCTGCAGAGGCTCCGGAGCGCAGCGCGGCGGCGGCTCCGCCCAGGGCAGCCGCGGGCAGCGCGGGCCGGTGAGTGCGCGCGGGCGACCGCGGGTCTGGGCGCCGCTGGGTAGCCTAGGCACCAGGCGGGGAGGAACGGGGCTCTGACCACCAGGACTGCAAGCCAACCGCAGCGGGGGCTCTCGGTGTCGTCGCCTGTCCGGGTGGCTCTGCCTCCGCTCTGGCTCTCTCTCTTGCTCCCACTCTTTCTTAAAGATAATGGTCAACCAACTTGACTTGTCCACACCTGCGCTGTCTCCAAGGATAAATCTGCAGAAGGGCCGTCCTTTGCAAAACTCCCCTCTCCCCTCCCCCTCAGTCGCTGCAGCATAGGTTTTTAAAAACATTTTATTTATATTTATATAAATATAAAGACCCCAAGGTGGGTCTGCCCGCTTTTGCCAGCTGGGGTACCCCGCTCAGCGCCCGGGCAAAGCGTGAACCTCGGGTCTCCCGCAGCTCCGGTAACCAAGGGTTTGCTAAGAGCCTGCCTGCCCTAAAACCTGGTTGGCAGCTTCCCGCCTGACACCCTTCTCCTTCCTAACCCCTTACCGCACAGGCGGTTCTGACATTCTGAGCTTCGGAAGCTCCTAGCTTAAGTTTAGGAAGGAGGTGCGCGGGAAATCCATTTACTGGCCCCACTGAGTGCGCCCTCCCAGCCAGGCCCAGCCGAGGGTGCGCGACCCGCGTTCTCTGGAGTCAAGCCCAGAGTGGGAAACTTCAAAAGCCTAGAGCTGTGAAGAGGGTGGATGGGTGGTGAGGAAAGCGAAGAAGAGTCTTCTGCCCAACTGTGGTAACTACTGTGTTATCAGTCTGGGGTCTAGACTTTTAAAACAAATGGGAGTTTTTATAACAACTAAAATGGCAATTTTGTGCGAAGGATTGGAATTCAGCTTTTTCTTATCTGCAAACTAGGAACAATTTGCCTTACATAGAAATGTATAATCTAAGGTATACTTGGAAACGGAGGGGAAATTTGAAGTATGTGATAGGAAGTGCGGTTAACCCTTGAACAACACCCGTTTGAATTGCGCAGATCTATTTATGGGGGGGGGGGGGAGGTTGGGTTTTGTTTTTGTTTTTGAATAAATACTACAATAGTGCAAGTATATTTTCTCTTCTTTATGATTTTCTTAAGGTTTTCTTTTCTCTGGGTTACTTTTTTGTACGAATACAATATATAACACATATAACATAAAAATGTGTTACTCCACTGTTAATGTTTGGTAAGGCTTTAGTCAGTAGTGGGCTATTCGTAGTTAAGACTGGGTGAGTCAAAAGTCATACTTGCACTTTCGATTGCATATGGGTTGGCACTCCTCACCCCTGCATGGTTCAAGAGTCACCTATGTAAGCCTCTTTGTCCTTTTTTTATTGTTGTTCAATTACAGTTGCCCTCATTTTCCCCCATTGCTCTCCCCTGCCCTGCCCTCCCATCCCCAACTTTCAGTCCTCCCCCCCGCACCTCCTAGTCCTTGTCCATGGGTCCTTTATATATGTTCCCTGACTTGACCATTCCCCTTGTTTCCTGAAATGGAGTTTGAAATAAATTTTTGCTAAGTAATCCTAATTAGTATAGTATTTGTGGCAGGAGACTTTCAGGCAGGGGTCAGGAGGCTGGAGAGAGAAATTCAAACTAATTTGCATTTGAAAGAAACTTAGGGTGAAGAATTCCTAGGTAAGGTTGCTATGGCTGATATCTTAATTGCACTGCTGGAAAGCATTCTAGTCTTAGGTAACACCTGAAGCCCCAATTCTGTTACGTAGGATTTCTTTTTTTTCTCTCTTTAACTACTCTGAAACTATACAGAGTTACACGTTCCTCATTAATTTATGAGTGATACCAAAAGAATTGACTCAATCTAACACGTATTGGAGCACCTTCCCTGTATGAGGCCCTTTGCTAAGAAATGCAGAAGAATGGCAAATAGAGGAATTTTCCAATTAAAACAACGGCAGCAACAGTGAACTGGTTTGCAAGGTTTGCACTGCCTGTTCAATTTAAAATCAAACACAGTTGAGCTTTCATTTCATTCTAAATGACCAGTGTGCACTTTGGTATCTTAATCATTTTGTAATTTTCTACCATCATAGGTAGTCTGCATTTCAGTAATTCCAAAGTAAAAGGTTTTCTAGGAAATAACTAAATGAAAAGATATGTCCATTTACCCTACCATCTGCATTACCATTGAGTTGATAAGTCAAAATCAACAAGAAAAATGAGGTGATGATTTTCCTTTCCTTTGATTCCAAACTAGTGAAATCTTACACTAATGAAGAAAATGTTAGCATGAATAAATTTAATCCTCTGGTGCTTTCCAAACTATGTTTCATCTAAGTCCATTTGGAGAATAAATCCAATTTCATGAAATCTTTCAATCCTTCTTTTCAAGGATGGTTCTAGAAGGCAATTTCATAAAATCTTTCATTGTGGATACCAACATCACCAACATCATCTCCCCAACTTCTCCCTTGAATTCTAGGGAGCTTTGGGGAGGGGACAGGACTTTCTTAAAATCTGACCCAAACTAGGGACTTTATCACTGGGAAAAAAACACACACATACCCATTCAAAATGTTGCGTATCTTTCAGAGGGTTCCTGGTCCCCAGGAATAAGACGTCACTTTAGAACAAGGGTCAGAGGGTTGGTAAATGGAGGAAAATGGAAATGAAGCAAGGACAAACTGAGTGGATATAATTTAATTCATTTTCAAATGGCCTTTCGAGTAAGTATTCTGTGAATGGGAAGCAGTAATTGTATTATTTGTAAAGGACTAAAGATAAATTAGTCCTATTTTTTATTTGATGAAGATCAACTTTTATCTTGAACATTATGAATATCACTTTTTAAGATGTTTTTGTTGTTCTTCTCAAGAAAAGTGCTTTTGAGATGATTTTCTTCTAGTACTGATACATGATTCAGGACAGTTTCTCACATGCCAACTCTTGTAACCATGAATGACTAAGTATGGGAATGGTTGAGTTCAAAATTTGAATCTCTCTCTCATAGTTCACCTTTAAGAAGGAGATATATATATACATATATATATGTATATATATACACACACATATATATATATAATATTTTTATTATATAATTACCATTTTAATGTAACCACTGTGATAACAGTAGTTGTGTCTTGGGAGAGAGTTTGTTGTTATTAGGAATGAATGGATAGCATAAACAAATATTTGGGACATAACTTCTTTCAAAAAACAAACCAGGAACTGTGGATTAACTTTCCTTTCTTCTGTACCTAGGGCCTAGGAGCCAGCTCTCATCCCCACTGACCAAGGTTTTACTGAACTGCACGAGACCGCCCAGCAGGGGACCCTGTCCTCTTCCACCTTGTGGTTCACATTAGACCTCGGTAAGCAGAGGGGCCCCTGGAACTAGTAAAATGGGAGAGCGGGTCTTGGATAGTGACAGATTATACCTGGACAAAAGGATTCCTTAACAGTTCCAGAGACCTGAATCATACTGAGAGAGATAGAATGCCAGAACCATAAAGCTTACTGTCCCCTTTTAACTTGGATCAGGACCAGCCTTACTGTCCCTTAGATATGACCCAGCTTTGACTTATCTTATTCTTGAGTAACAACTAGGTGGCTGGTCACAATGCTAGAATGTCATTGAGAGACATTTACTAGATGAGTAAGTTAATGGAAGTCATGATTTCAACCCAAACTCTGCCAATAACTAGGTTTGTGATCTTGGGCAAGTTATAAGTTAAGTTCTTTGGACCTTAATTTTTTATATATGAAATAAGGTTGCAACATAGGATTAATGGTTCTTGATGAAGTTGAATCACCTGGACGGTTTATTTAAAAAAAAAAAAAATCTTGGTCAGAGATTCTGATTTAATTGGACTAGGGCAGGCCGAGACATCTCTGTTTTTTAAAAGCCCCCTTCCCCTGCACACAACACCCAGAAAACACTAATGCCCAGTGAAGATTAAGAACTACTGGTTAAAATAACCATTACTAACTGATTCTAAGGTTGTGTCACTTAAAGATAGAAAGCAGGCCCATAAAATTCTTATTACACACACTTAATGGTAACCAAGCCTAAACCTACACATGCCTTTCTAAGAAGCAGTCCAAATCCAGCAATTTCCATTTGTTCAGGGAGAGTGCTGTGCCTCCTCCCAGTTCAGTATTCCCACAATGTCTTGCAAGTTTTCAGCAACTGGTACATTTTGATGGGCTGAATCAGGTGCAACTCCACTTATCTAAGATGATTAGTTGTTCCTAAAGGTCCCCAGAGACGATCATGTGTCTTCTTGGTGTCGGTACCAGTGTTTAATAGCCTATTGAAATTTTCTCCTAGAGGTCATCTGTGACTTGTTGGGGTGGAGGCGAAAGGTGTCAGCAAGGGATAAGGATGATCACCTTGATCGTGCTGAAATGTGAGCTTCTGTGTCCAAACAGATAAAAAAAAAATGATCCTCACACCTTCTCAAGTAGTTGTAGACTATTGAGTTACCAGAACTGGGATAGGAAAAAAGAGCACATTGTTTACTTTGATCATTTGTTGGGACCTAATTTTGTTGCCAATACATTGTAAATTCTACAGATATTCACACTTTGAAAATTATTCTTAGATTTAAAGGTATAACTTACTAAATTGTAATCCATGAAATTTATTTGTTTGTCCTACCCTTTTTTTCTCATCCCAAACACCTAGAAGAAGAAAAAAAAACAGTGTGTGTGTGACTGTCAGATCAGTCAAAGAGAGACGGACATGAGTTCACAAAAGATGGAAAGGCATTAAGGAGGAAACATAGAACAAGGGTAAGAAGACCTGTGGATTACAAGGAGCTGCATTTAATTTCTTTATTTGCTCTCTGCTTGGTTTTAAAATTGCTACAGTTTATTCTCAAGCGTTCTGAAATTTAAGCAAATCATTTCATCCCACCTGCTATGTGTCAGTAAATGTAGGCTTCTGGCCCGCCATTCCTTTGTGTTCTCTGCAGTCTTCCATACATGGTGCGTGGAACAGTGTCTCCACGAGTCAGTTGGCAACCTGGATATAGTTGGTCTAATCCAGCATTGACCAATCCCAGAGTCTGACTTAATTCTAAATAATGTTTTACATTGAGGAATATTTTTTTCTGGAGTGGAAAGTTACTGGCACCAGAGTTCTTTAACTTTGGTGTCTCAGGGGAACTGCCCTTACCTTATGTCAAAAATCTTGTAGAGAATTACAGAACCAACTCAGCCCCCACCTCACCATCGACCTAGAGCTGGTTATACTCACTGCCATTAAAAATTTTTTTTCTAGTATTTGATTCATTTCATGTGTTTATTGCTGATCATTGTTCCAAAGATTTAGTAAGATGGCCACATACTGTTTTGTTCTTTTGGAAGTTATTCTTTACCTATTTCTTAAAATGAATTAAGGTAGAAATAAATATACAAGGAAAAGATGGTTTTGTCATCATAACTTTAAATCTAATGAAAAAAATTATTATTAGATTCAAATGCCCAGTATGTGTTTATATGTTGTATAAGCATCTCTCCTCTCACAAATCTAATATTTTTAAGGTAGTAAGTATAGTCAAGGTTGTTCTGGTCTTTAATATTAGTCCCTTAAGTGTTTACTGTACCAAAACAATTAAATGTTGGAAGATAACAAGAAATGACAAAATTTTCTTAACTAGTCTATTTTGTTGAACATTTTAACAACCATCTCCAAAGCTAGCAAGCTTTTCATTTCTTTCTTCTTTTCTTTTTTTTTCTGAAAATTTTTTTATTTTTAAGTACATTTTATTGATATGCTATTACAGTTGTCCCATTCTTTTTTCTCCTCTTTATACCCCTCTACCCAGTACCCCCATTTCCTCCAGTATTCCCCCCCTTAGTTCATGTCCATGAATCATACATAGAAGTTCTTTGGCTTGTCCATTTCCTATACTATTCTTAATCTCCCCCTGTATGTTTTGTACCTACCAATTATGCTTCTTATTCCCTGTACCTTTTCCCCCATTCTCCCCTCTCCACCTCCCTGCTGATAACCCTCCATGTGATCTCCATTTCTGTGATTCTGTTCCTGTTCTAGTTGTTTGCTTAGTTTGTTTTTGTCTTTTTAGGTTCAGTTGTTGATAATTGTGTTTGTTGTCATTTTACTGTTCATAGTTTTGATGATCTTCTTTTCCTTAGATAAGTCCCTTAACATTTCATATAATAATGGCTTGGTGATGATGAACTCCTTTAAGCTGACCTTATCTTGGAAGAACTTGATCTGCCCTTCCATTCTAAATGATAGCTTTGCTGGATACAGTAATCTTGGATGTAGGTCCTTGCCTTTCATGACTTTGAATACTTCTTTCCAGCTCCTTCTTTCCTGAAAGCTTTCCTTTGAGAAATCAACTGAGAGTCTTATGGGAACTCCTTTGTAGGTAACTGTCTCTTTTCTCTTGCTGCTTTTAAGATTCTCTCCTTATCTTTAATCATTGGCAACTTAATTATGATGTGTCTTGTGTGTTCCTCTTCAGGTCCATCTTCTTTGTGACTCTGAGCTTCCTGGACTTGTATGTCTATTTCCTTCACCAAATTGGGGAAGTTTTCTTCCATTATTTTTTCAAATAAGTTTTCAATTTCTTGCTCTTCCTCTTCTTCTTCTGGCACCCCTATATTTCAGATATTGGAGGATTTAAAGTTGTCCCAGAGGTTCCTCTGCCTCTCCTCATTTTTTTGAATTCTCGTTTCTTCATTCTGTTCTGGTTAAATGTTTATTTCTTCCTTTTTTTCCAAATCATTGATTTGAGTCCCAGTTTCCTTCTCTTCACTGTTGGTTCCCTGTATATTTTTCTTTATTTCACTTTGCATAGCCTTCACTTCTGCCTTTATTTTGCATCTGTACTCAATCATTTCTGTGAGCATCCTGATTACCAGTGTTTCGAACTCTGCATCTGATAGGTTGGCTATCTCCTCATCACATAGTTCTTTTTCTGGAATTGGATCTATTCTTTCATTTGGGTCATATTTCTTTTCTTTCTTTTTTTTTTTTTTTGGCACACGTATTTTGTTGTAAGGGCTGGAGCCTTAGGTACTTGCCAGGGTGGGACAATCCACTTCACTGCTGTTGTAGTGCTATATGTGGAGGAGGGGACAGAAAAGGAACAATGCCACTTGCTTGGCTCTTGCCCTGTTTTCAAGAGACTGGCAGTTTCTCCTGCTGTACAACCCTCACAGGATTATAGCCAGAGGCTATGAAGCTTTATTTTCCTCACACTGAAGCCCTGGATTGTGTGGTCTGTCTCACTCACCAATTGTTCCTCCTGGTTTATCTGCACTCAAGTGGGACCACCCAGTTGGCCAGCCACCACCTTGCCATGAGTCCTCTCCACCCCAGCTGCCTGTCTCCGCCCCACCGACCAGTTTCAATGAATGTTTCCTCTTTACTCCTTTGTTGTTGGACTTCCCAGTTTGATTTTATGTCAGTTCTGGGTGGGTTTTTTTGTTTGTTTTTAAATTGGTTGGTTCCTTCTTTTGTTGTGTGAAGAGACAAAGCATTTCTACCTATGCCTCTATTTTGGCCGGAATTCCTCTTTCTTCTTTTCTTCCTTGATTCACTCATTTGTTCAACAAATGTCTAATGAATTCCTACTGTGTACCTATGCTCATGTAGCTTTAAGTCTCATGCAGGGAGGGAGGAATACAGAAAATAAGGAAGCAAAATACAGTATGGGTAAGATGGTGATGAGTGCTATGGAGAAATGAAAAGCTCAGAAGATAGTGAGGGAGTTGGTTGGGTAATATTTAAGATAAGGTGGCCTAAAAAAATGATCTTGAGCATAGACTTAAAGGTGATGAAAAAAACTTATGAAGCTTTCTGGGAGTGGAGCTTCTAGCCAACGTACATCCCTGAGGCAGGTACATGCCTGGCATGTCCACAAAACAGCAAGAGGGTTTGGGTGGCTGGAACAGAGTGACAAGACAGGAGGCAGAAAGAAATGAAATCAACGTAGAAAGGGGAGGCTGTGGGGCAGGAGTTCGGGAGGGTGCTGAACATCACATAGGATCTGGTAGGGCCTTTTCTGTGGGATTCTTGGAAGGTGATGTGAAGATCAGTTTCATACAGTTTTGTCAAAGTAGCAGCAGCCCCATGTTCTTTGTTTCTTCTTTGTTATGTCTTCTAAATGTTCCCCAACTATCCTTTTCTCACTACATCAGCCTCTACCCGTTCTTTCCCTGGCACTTCTTTTACCCCAAGGGACGTTATGAAGTGGAATTCAGTATCCCATTCTCATTGCTTTCTTGATGCCCTGAAGGTTAGGTTTACCCTTCCATTTTAAACAATGTGCTACTAGTCGCTAAAAAATGGTCAGTCCCAAAACTATCAATTATGAGAGGAATTAATAAATTTATACAAAATATTTTCTTGCTTTATATTATAGCCCAGACACAAAGTGGTTGCCTTGCTGATGGGCTGTTTTACAAAAATAAATGTTGGTATCCAACAATTAAAAAGAATTTCATTAAAATGTAGTTTCAAATTCTTTAAAATTTGGACATTCTATTTATATGATGTTCTAGAATAGACAAAACTAATGTACAGTGACAGAAATCAGAACTGAGGTTGCCTGACTTGGGGTTATGGCAGGGATTGACTGTAGGAACACAGGAGACAATTCTGGATGATAAAAAGGTTTTATTTATTTATAGTGGCCTAAAATGCATGGCAAAACTCATTAAACTATACCTTTGTCTGTGCAGTTCACTATATGTAAATTGAACCTCAACATAAAGGACTTTTAAAAATAGAAGCGAACATTCAGTGAGAGCTGAATAGTAGCTGACCACTTTGGGCTTACCATATATGCTCTCTAGATTGGCACAGACTCACGTGGTTCACTTCAGTCATTACCCACCTAGACCTTTGTAGGTGGTATTGGTATGTGATTCCTACAGTAGACTTTTGGCAGTTTTATTTTCAACTGTCAATGGGGAGCAAATCTGAAAGGGCCTCATCTGTTTAATTGGCAGTGAAGAAAATAGTATCTGACTCCTAAGGTTGTATGTGAAGTATATAACAGAAACAAACCTGATAGCTTGGATCAGTCAAGCAGCTCACATACAATCACCTCTCAATTAATGGCGTTCTCAGTGAAATCTGGGATGCTCACAGGTCTCTGAACATAACTCTCACTCTTCCTATCAAATGCCAAGGGTTTCCTGTGTTTGCAGACTTCTCTGAAAGAATAACAGAAAGTAGCTTTTACTCTTATTATCAGCAATTAAAACTTACTTTTATTATGTTTGTTATGAAAATAATAGTTTCTACTGTGGGAATACTAGAAAGTATAGATTAAAAGAAAATAAAATTACCCACAACTCCACCATCCAAACATAACCTCTTTTACCATTTTGTGGTGGATACTTGCACATCTTAATACGTCTATATATTTTATGTTAAAAGCATGTTTAATTGATAAAATTTAGCATACAACTTCCAAGTTTGCAAAATGGAAAAATAATAAGTCAAAGATTAAAGAAGAAAGCAAAAGCATTTTCCTTCTCTCTATCCTGTAACTATTTTTAAATGACTGTAAATTTTTACAAAGACTAGGAAGAACTCTGAAGAGAATGGGACAAAAAAATGTCTGGAGGAAAGTTACTGGTGAAGCAGAACCAAGAATTAGGACAAGAAAGACCACCATGGGAAGGAGGGTGACCCTCTAGAAAGAAGCTCTGAGCATGGAGTCAGCAAGGACAGAGAGCAGGCATGAGCAGCAGGGGCCTGCAAGCAGAGGAATTAATGGAAAATCTTTATGAATTGGTTAAGGTGAACCAGTGCTTCTAATGTGCATTTGGCATTTAGGTAAATATTTCTCTTTCTGACTTCTGTAAAGTGACGGGCTCTAGCCTGAAGGCCAGCTCTTGCCTCTTTACCTAAAGTCAGTCCAGAAGTCAACAGAGCCCACTGGTACACAAAGCCTCTCAATCATCATTTCATTCAGGGAAGGATCCTATCTTGTAAACAATTATGTACATAATAATGGAGGAAAACACCATTAACCAGGAAAGTCAATGAAGTCTTTAATTTTAAAAAATATATAACCAAGAATTACTAGCCATACAAAGAGCATGGAAAAAAAAATACAGTTACTAATGCTAGAGGGGATATCATTTAAAACAACTTTAAAAAAAACTCTGAGTACCCTCAGAGTAATTAAAAAGCTATTGTTTCCATATACCAAACACAGAATTCTATTAAGAAGGAACAATCAGAAAACAGACAAAAATATCCTGAAAATTTTTTAAATAAATATTAAAATAAAAATAATTTGTTAGAAGGGCTAAAAGATAAAGTTTGAGAAGGCTCCTGGAATGTACAACCAGATGTTAAAGAGATGGAGAATATATATGCCAGAAAAAAAGAAGCATAGAAAAGCAGTTCAGTAAATCCAATACCTGTCGATTGGAGCTCTAGAAAAAGAAAACAAAAAAATAGAGGGGTAGAAGTTGACAAAAACAAGGGGAAAAAATCCTGTTCTTCAGGAAAAGTATGATATAAAGAAGGGCCATCAAATGAATGGGGGGAAATATCCATAGAGAGTTACAATAATTACAGAGTCAACCTCAGAGTCAAAGATACAGAGAGGCCGCTAACACTTTATGAAAGGGAAAATATAGTCACTTACTTAAAATTTACATAAGGCTTCCCATCAGTGAACTGGATACTAAACTACACTGGAGCAATGACTTTAAAATTATGAGGGAAAATTATTTTGAACTTAAAATTATGTTGCCAGTAAAATTATCAATTAAAAGTGAGATTGAAATGAAGACATTTTCAGACATTCAAAGACTCAGGCCATTTACTTCTAAATATCCTTTCTGAAGCAATTACCTAAGGATGTGCTCCAGCAAAATAAGGGTTGAAAGTAAGAAGGAGGAAGATGGGGAATAAGAAAGAGTCTAACTTCCCAAGTGCAATTAAATTAACTCCCAGCTAACAGAAGTGTACCACACTTAGAAAGAAATTTATACAAATTAAGACAAATAATGATCTGCATGAAGAATGACTTCAAGAAAAATTAAGTAAATTTCATTCAATAGATAGAGCCAGTAACGAACAATATTCACACAGTTCTAATAATGGGGCTTTAGCAACATGGAGGAATAAGTTAACTTATACAGACTTCCCTCCAGTACAAATACACAAAAATAAAGGAAAAAACACAATTAAATGTTTAAATAAATAGTTACCTTTGAAATAAAGACTACTAGAAGAGAGCCCTGGCTGGGTAGCTCAGTTGGTTAGACTGCTGTCCTGATGTGCCAAGGTTGTGGATTCGATCCCCATCAGGGCCATACAAGAATCAACCAAGGGGTACATAGACAAATGGTACAAGTTGATGTCTGTCTGTCTATCTGTCTGTCCTGCTCTCTTTCTCTCTCTTCCACCTTCCTCTCTCTAAAATCAATAAATAATAAAAAATTTTATTGAAGAATACAGAAAAGCATTTTAAAAGAGCAGTAAGTTCAAGTTCATGCTCAGCACAACCTGTAGGAGTTTGTCTGTGGGATACAGATCCTAGGGTGTGAGGATGGGGTTGTACTATTCAAACCTGGAAAGTAGACATGATCTCAGTGCCAAGAAGACAGTGAACCACACCCCCAATATCCTATTTAATATGAATTCACAATTTTTAAAGTCTACAAATCACCATAAGGGAATATCAACAAACAAAACAGAAGAATTAGATCCTCCAGAATTTGAAATAATGGAAATATATGAACCAAATATTGTGTGTTAAAAATTATTAAAAGGATAAAAGGAATAGAAAATCAAAGGAAAAAATAGTACACTATAAAAAATAAGAGCATATTTTTAAAAGAATATAGGGGTATGAAAAATATACACATTGAATATTTTTATTTTTTAAAGTATATTTTATTGATTATGCTATTACAGTTGTCCCATGTTTTCTCCTCTTTATTCCCCTCTGCCTATACCACCCCTCCCATTATCATTGCCTCCTTAGTTCAAATCCATGGGTCATTCATATAAGTTCTTTGGATTCTCCATTTCCTATTATACTATTCCTAACTTCCCCCTGCCTATTTTGTACCTACCATTATGCTTCTTACTCTCTGTGCCTTTTCCCCATTCTCCCCCTCTCCACCTACCCACTGATAACCCTCCATGTGATCTCCATTTCTGTGATTCTGTTCCTGTTCTAGTTGTTTACTTAGGTTTTTTTTGGTTTTTGTAGGATCAGTTGTTGATAGTTGTGAGTTTGTTGTCATTTTGCTGTTCATATTTTTTATGATCTTGGTTTTCTTAGATAAGTCCCTTTAACATTTCATATAATAAGGGCTTAGTGATGATGAACTCCTTTAACTTGACCTTATCTGGGAAGCACTTTATCTACCCTTCCAATCTAAGTGATAGTTTTTCTGGATAGAGTAATCTTGGATGTAGGTCCTTGCCTTTCATGATTTTGACTACTTCCCAGCCCCTTCTTGCCTGTAAGGTTTCTTTTGAGAAATCAGCTGATAATCTTATGGGGACTCCTTTGTAGGTAATTGTTTCCTTTTCTCTTGCTGCTTTTAAGATTCTCTCCTTATCTTTAATCTTGGGCAATGTAATTATGATGTGCCTTGGTGTGTACTTCCCTGAGTCCAACTGCTTTGGGACTCTCTGAGCTTCCTGGACTTCCTGGAAGTCTATTTCCTTGGCCAGATTGGGGAAGTTCTACTTCATTATGTTTTCAAATAAGTTTTTGATTTCTTGCTCTTCCTCTTCTCCTTCTGGAACCCCTATATTTCAGATGTTGGGACATTTAAAGTTGTCCTGGAGGTTCCTCTGCCTCTCCTCATTTTTAAAAAAATTCTTGTTTCTTGATTCTGTTCTGGATGAATGTTTATTTCCTCCTTCAGTTCCAAATCATTGATTTTAATCCTGGTTTCCTTCCCTTCACTATTGGCTCCCTGTATACTTTTCTTTATTTCACTTTTCATAGCCTTCACTTCTTCCTCTATTTTGCGACCATACTCAGCCATTTCTGTGAACATCCTGATTACCAGTGGTTTGAACTGTGTATCTGATAGGTTGGCTGTCTCTTCATGGCTTAGTTCTATTTTTGGAGATTTGATCTGCTCTTTCATCTGAGCCATATTTCTTTGTCTTGGTGCATCTGTTACGTTTTAAGGGGCAGAGCCTTAGGTGTTCACCAGGGTGGGGCAACCCACTTTGCTGTATGTGTGGGAAGTGTCAGAGAGGAAACAGTGCTGCTTGCTAGTCTCTCAGCCAGCTTTCAGTCACTTCCTCCACTACCCACAAGGAAATTGGGCTATTCTGGTGCTGATTCCTGGGTGGATGGGTTTCTGTACGTTCTCAGAGCCTGTGGGTTTCTCCCATGCACTCTCCTGTGAGGCTGGGAGTCTCTTCTGCCACTACAATCCCCACAGGATTTTACAGAGTTTTTAAGGCTTTCTTTCCCTGCGCTGGAACCCTGGGCTGTGCAGTCTGTCTCCCTCCGCATTTGTTCCTCCTGGTTTATCCACACACAAAAGGGGTTCCACCCGGTCAGCCAGCCACCACTGCCTTGCCTAACCGGTCCTCCAGTGGCCGCCTTGCTGCGAGTCCTCTCCACCTCAGCTGCCTGTCTCCGCCCCTCCTTCCAGTCTGGATGAATGTTTCTTCTTTAACTCCTTGATTGTCAGACTTCCAAACTGTTTGATTTTCTGTCAGTTCTGGTTGTTTTTGTTTCTAAATTTGCTGTTGTCCTTCTTTTGGTTGTGCGAGGAGGCAAAGTATATGTAGCTATGCCTCCATCTTGCCCGGAAGCTCTGAAGTGCCAAAGAACTTTGGGGAATAAGGATAAGGATATCTAATATCTTAGAAATATTTTATTTCCTCTGCTATATTTCAATGTAAACTTATTTTGTTGCTCTGAAATCTTCAGAAAATGCTGCCACATCTGGGTACACTGATGCATGCCCACATCCACATGGAGTGAATGCCCACTGCCCAGCCCCCACCCATGGAAACCCTAATTCAGGAGATTCAGAGTGAGGCCCTGACAGCAGCACATGAAACCTTTCCCCAGACCATTGTCGTGAGTGGCCAGCTTCGGTCATTACAATTCATCCCATTGACAACAATCCTGTGTGGTAATGGTAAAATCATTGGTGAAACTGAGTTTTTCCAACTTGGGGAAAAAAACTAGAGTCTGATTCTTATTAGGCCTCCCTCAGATCTACCTGGTCTTTTTTCTTTTTGAGTATCTATACAAAGGAAGAAATAACCTTTCTAAAATAGGACAGAAGAAGACCAAGGAGGAAGTGTCTTGAAAAAAGTAATACAGTAAAAGTGTTTACTATAGACTTAATCTTCTGCTCTGTGATATATAACAGAGAGGAAACCTGGCATACATCATCAACAATTATGTTAACAAACATTTCATTCGTTCAGCAATTCCTGAGCACCTGCTAAGAGACAAGGACTGAACTAGACCCTGGGAATTTAGGGTATGGTATTGCCTCGAGGAATTTACAATCTAGAAGAGGAGACCAATAACACAGTGGGAGAAAAATGGAAAGTTATATGAAGTAGAGACTATAGACACAGTCTGTAGGGGACTAGAGGTGAGGGGAGACTTCAGAGCAGCAGAAGACAAAACCAGGTTTTGAAAGATACAATGATAAGGGTGTGGGGTAAATGGAAGGACAGTGAAGGGAAAGAAATGGCATTTCTTAGAGTGAACAGAACTCTAAGCAGAGTTCCTGAATTACAAACAGTTTTACTACACTGTCACATAATGTTTTGGAGGACTTGGGGGCAGGTACAAGGCAGAGTGGTGGTGTTGCCACATGTCAAACTCCACTCACACACAGCAGCCCAGTTATTCCTAGAGATTATGATGTTCCCAGAGTGGCCATAGTCAGATGAGAGAAGGACAACCAGCTTTGATAGCCTAAAACCAAAGACATACAATCTTCATTTGTCAGATTCTGCTGCAAAAATCCTCTTCCTCCAGACTAATCTTTTCATACCATCCTGATTGGTACTTGCTTGCATTTGCTGCTAGAATTCTTTTTTATGTTAGATTCCTGAATTTCAACTTCCCTGGACATAAGCGTTTATTTTTGCATAATAAATGTTCTCCAGTGTCCTGTGGTTGGTCACAAGAGCCTGATTTCTTCATGAATGTAATTTCAGTTTGGTGAAAACCTAACTTTTCACCATAAGGAGCTGTATTAACCAACACTGCAAAGCCCCACAGTCTGCTGGGCTGACTGTGCTTCAGTTGGGAACAATGGCTTTAGATGTTGTTGTGCACTTAATTTTTTGTTATCAGGTATGTTGTTCAAATACACAGAAAAAGGCTCATGTAACAAAGACCAGTTTACTTACTACACAGCTTAACCACATCTTAACATTTTGCTCTCTTGGTGCCAATCATTTTTTTACAAACTGAAACGTTGCAGATGCAGTTTGTTAAAGCTCCCTATCTCTTCTGAGCCTCATTCCCCTTCTCCACAAAGGTAGCGCTACCCTGACCGTAGTGTTTAGCGTTGTCATGTATGCTCTGAAACATGTCCTACTGACATGTGTGTCTATAAACATCTATTATTGATTTATATGATTTTAAACTTTGAATAACTGTATCCTCAAAGTATCCATCTGTGCCTTGCATTTTTATTGAAATTAAATGTTTGAGATTTATTGATGATGATGACACAGATTTAGCTCATTTGTTTTAACTATTACAGAACATTCAATTTGTTACCATACCAAAATATATTTTTATTGCATACAGGTAGATATTTAGGTGTTTTCCAATTTTTTATGATCATAAAGTGACACAGATCCCGGCCAGCAGGATCTGTTGAGGTTGCAGTATGTAAATACATACGGACTACAGAAATCCTGTGGAGAAAAAGGGGCTGCGTGGCCGCTCTCCACGTTAGAGAGAGGGCCCTTGACCCCCGCCTGGACAGGCTTTTATTATTTTTCTGGGCACATTACATCAAGGGCGATCCTCATTTACCATGCACAGGTTCACCACAGGTGATTATTACCTTTTAAGGACGACGAAGAGAAGAACAGAACACGGCGAATTACTTCAAAGAGAAGGATGTTACAGTTCAAGGGGGAAGCTGCTCACACTCCATACTTGGGTGGTTTAGCACAGATTTTAGAAAGATGAAGATACTCAGTAAACATTTGCTGCCTCAATTCAGGGTGAGGGAGTTTTAGCAAGAGCAAGTCTCATAGCAGTCAAGGTACAATGCAGGCCTGATTTCCCACTGGAGAACCTATCCATGGACGTGAGTCCTGCCCACCAACCTCGCTCCCCACTGGCTTTTCTGAGTGGGAGCTGAGCCACATTTCCCACGCTTGGAACAGTTCCCCATAATAAAGCTGTAGTGAACATTCTTATACGCATGTCCATGTGTACAAACATATTGGGTTTTTATTCTTAGTCATTTATTTTGCTCATATAGTAGTATTTACCATGTAACAAAAAAATGATCAACCATCTTAACAGTCTTACACAGGTCAACATATTCAAGTTTAAAACATATTATAATATGTCCCCCATCAAGACATGTAAGCCGCACCTCTGCACCATAATTTAATTTAAGGTGTAATCAAATGCGAATACAGATTTAGAAAGAAGACTAATACCTTCAAAATCCTGGAGTCAATTTAAGAACAGACCTTGCCCCTTTTTCTGTTTTGTTGACATATAAGTGGTGAGAGTTGACTTGATTCACAATTCCCCTGGAGCTGGATCCAACTGATGGTAATATTTAGCTAGAATTTAATGTGAGTTTTGTGAAAGGTATACATATTACCCACTGATTGCCCTGTGGGCAATTTGATTTTTATTGATTTGATTTCACTTATTACTGCCTACTATGCGCAGATCACCATGTTAGGTGCTCTGGGGTGTCCAAAGATGAAGATGTCTTCAGAAGGACTTAGAACACCACAAGGAAGAGATGCTCAAGAACAGTCATCAGTTGGATTTTGGCAACTGAAGTAGAGTTTTTATTTTCTCCCTAGTGACACTTGGGAAATGTTTGTCTCGTGCTGTTGGTGAATAATTTCTGAGTACTATGGATCACACTGAAGAGAATGAAATCCTTGCAGCAACCCAGAGGTTCTATGTGGACAGGCCGGTCTTCAGTCATCTGGTCCTCCAGGAGAGGCTGCACAAGAAGGACAAAATTCCGGATTCCATTGGGGATAAGCTGAAACAGGCATTCACGTATGTTGTGTTTTAACCTCTTTCCTTTATTCTGTCATTCATTTATGAAAGGAGCAAGATAAATGTATAAGGAAAATCTGGTGAAATGGAGAAAAAAAATGAATGGGGAGCACTCGTGATTTGCAGAACTGTCCACGGGGTTCAGGCAGTGATAGATATTTGATTGAGCACAGGCTTTATTATGTATTTCAGCATATTTATTAAATTCTTACTATGCCTTGGGGGGGTGTGTGTAAAAGTTTATATAAATAACCTACTTTCCAATTCTCTACCACCTTCAAAACACCCACCTCTTCCCTTTGTCTCTCAGAATGCTCCAACCACTCTCTTTTTTCTACCCTTGACTTCTACCCCATTCAGCAACAGCCTGAATCTAAGGCCCCAAACTGAGGTCCCTCAGTGTCCTATGACTCTTAATTTTGGAGACACTTACAGAGCCATGTTGCTGGCCAGGGAATATTAATATATGTGTGCCTGTCAATAGTTCCCAAACTTCAAAACCAAACCATTTGGTTACTGCCTCCTGAACCCTTGAGCCCACACCTTCTGTGATCTTTGTTTATTTAAGCTTCATAGTGGCCCTGTGCTCAAGGTATAATCACCAGGAGAGATGAAAAAATGTATGCACTGGAGTCAGACTGTCTGAGCTTTAATCCTAGTCCCAACCACCTATCAGCTGTATACTTGAGTTTCCCGCTCTGTAAAATGGGGGTAATAATAATACTCACATCATAGAGTTGCTAGGTGTTAGACATATGGCAAGCACTTTATAAGTGTAGCTATTATTAATATCTCAATTTTCTAAATAACATATCAAACCTAGTTTGTTTCATTCAAATTCATTGCTCTTGCCACAGATGCCTCAGGTTTTGTTTTCAAAATCTTCCTTCATCTAATTACCAGCTACTCTTAACCACTAAAGGCACTATGTAAAATACCATGATACCATCTATGCTGCAATAATGTATTATATTTTGAATGGAATAAATTACCTCTTTGTCACAAGTATGACTTAAGGTTTTCAGAGTGGCAATAGAACTCATCTATCATACTCTTACTCAGTGATGTCTTTGATTATTGGCATAGTCTGGCCAAAGGACTGGCCAAAGCCCAGAACATGGTCTATGTATCAAAGTTAATTGAACCACATAGGGATTAAATGCAAGGCCTTGGTTTTATCAGCTTGGTGTTCCACCTAACCAAGAAAACCAGACATAACAGATTCAGCTATTACACTCCATTGACAAATGGTGTTTTCAGTTTACCTAATCAAAGACCCTAAAGCAATGGACACATTAATAAAGCTTAGAATATGTGTATAAGTCTCCTTTATTTTATAAGGAAGGGGAAAAGTAAATGGGCAGATGCTGGTCAGTGGTTCCATATTCAAAAATTAACTCAATAAATAAATAATTGCCCTACTTCTCTTTTATACCAACACAGAAACTACAGTAAGGATTTCATCTATTAAAACAATAGCTTCTGCCCCTGGCTGGGGGGCTTAGTTGGTTGGAGTGTCATCCCATGCACCAAAAGGTTGCAGGTTCGATCCCCAGTTAGGGGCACATACCTAGTTTGTGAGTTCAATCCCCAGTCAAGGCACATATGGGAGGTAACCGATAGATGTTTCTCTCCCTCCCTCCCTCCCTCTTCCTTTCCTTCTTCTCTCTCTAAAATCAATAAAAATATCTTGAGGTGAGGATTAAAAAATAGCTTCTGGGTCTATGGCCATACCACCCTGAACACGCCCAATCTCATCAGAAACAATAGCTTCTGGGTTATCTCAATTAATCTGAAGCTGATTTTTTCTTATTTTTCAAGGTCAGTTGTAGAGCATTATTATGGAGTTAATTTAGATGTTCCCAACAATACAAAATTACAAGAAGCAACTCTTCTTGTCTCTGATCTCTGCAGAATGAAAAGGTTATCCTCGGCACCAGTGGTGAATGTTTTCCTTATCATTCCAGGATATAAGGAAGGGAAAATCCCTTGGTTTGAAGTCTACAGAAATGTTCCTTATTTTTTTTCTCTTTCTTTGTCCTCCCAGATGTACTCCTAAGAAAATAAGAAATATCATCTATATGTTCTTACCCATCACTAAGTGGCTGCCAGCATACAAATTCAAGGAGTACGTGCTAGGTGACTTGGTCTCAGGCATAAGCACTGGGGTGCTGCAGCTCCCTCAAGGTCAGTAGGACATATTTATTTATCTCTGTTTGTTTCTCTTACTACCATCTCCTCAAACAATTGCTTGACTTTTTCTCTGTTTAATTTCATTATGATTGCAAATTTATAGTTTTTCTATCATTCCAGTAAACTTTACCTGTCTAAAAGAATTCTTCAGAAAATGTGACCCTTAAAAAGCCCCTGAGATAGTGATAGCGGAATATGGTGATATTGTTTTGCAGATCAGTCTGGGTGGGAACTGGCTGGGTTACTCAGCCAGTCTGTGAAATGTTGTTGGCATTGTCGTCATGAAGACTCTTGATGACAAGTTCATATTCTGATTACAACAGACCATGAAACACTGAATTCCTCTGCATTTGTGTGATTTTGATATGTGACATAAGAATTTAAGAACATCTCAGTAATTTATTCATGTAGTCACACTTGTTTATTAAGCATCTGCCCAGCCCTGCCTGTCCTTATGGAACTAACTCTCCAATCAGGAAGAGAGACATGAAGCAAATAAAAGTACATATAAATTTTTAATTACAAATGATATTAAACACCAGGAAGGAAAATACAGGGCACTATGAGATAATCACAGGGAGACCTAATTTAAGTAGGTAAATCACAAAAAACAAAAACAACAACAAAAAAACCTCTTTACCCTTGGCTGGTGTGGCTCAGCAGATTGAGCAACGGCCTACAAACCAAAGGGTCTCTGGTTTGATTCCCAGTTGGGGCACACGCTTGGGTTGCAGGACAGGTCCCCAGAAGGGCACATTCGAGAGGCAATTGATGTTTCTCTCCCTTTCTTTCTCTCTCCCTTCCTCTGCCTGAAAATAAAATCTTAAAAAAAAAAACCTCTTTAAGGAAATGAGATTTGAGCTGTGACCTAAAGGGGGAGGCAGGTAAAGAATGAGAGGAAATGCATCTCAGGCAGAAGGAATAACATCTGTAAAGGCATTTGGAGGAAAAATATTGGGTGTTTGAAGACTTGTTTTGAAGAATTAAGAGAAAGACAATGTTCTTAGATCAAGGTGGGCAGGGGCAAGTCTGCCCAGCCATGTAAGCCACTAGTAGATTCGTTCTGACTACAGTGAAAGCTATCAGCATGCTTTTCACTGAGACTGCCACTTTGAGAATGGATTTAGTTGGTGGCAGGAGTACCAGAATCAATGAGGGGAGATCAATTAGAGGTGACAATGACTCGGTGTGAGCAAAGGTGATAATGGCTCCAACAGCCTCCAGGTCAGCTGGCCAAAAATCTATTCTCTTCTCTAATTTCCTAAAAATTAATTATCAAATGATCAATTGTCAAAAAATCACATCCCCTAATGATCATTTGGCTGAGTTGTAAAATTTCCAAATGTCTGATTCACCAAATCTATTGAATCTATTAAATAAAAGCCTTAAGTCAGGTTTAGGACAGCTTTCCGTAGCCACTTGGTCATCAACATCCCAAAGATAGAGAAGGACAGATTCAAAGGCAGAGGTAAGAGCAGGGAGAGGAGCAAAGGGGCCCAGCATCTGACATGGGAAACAGAAATTAAGTGACATTCAGCCCAGCTGGACTGACAAAGCTACAGGAAATGACTGCAGTGAATCCATGCAAAGTAATACTGTGAAGAAATCTTCAGAATTTAGCCTAGTTGGGTTTTCACTAGAATGCCATTTCAACTTTCTCTTTGACCTATTACCCTTCTTCCATCATAAACTAGAGTGATGGTTGTAAAAATGGGAGGAATTGAAAAGATATATGCTATATTTTATGCAAAGATTAGTGAGACTGACTATTGCAATGATTTGGAGGAGAATAAGGAAGCAAGATATGTCAAGAATTACTTTAAGGTTTCTGGACTTATAAGTTGGGTGTAGGGACAGCGAGGAAGAGAAATGGTCAAGAATGGCTCTCAGATTTTTTATTTAAACATAATAATTGCAGACATAATAATGGAATGGATTTAAAGGGAAGTGTTATCATTTTAAAGTTGTGATGCTTGTGAGACAGACAAATGGACATTTCATGTTTATGTTTATATAATGCACTCAAAAGATGTGTGGGCTAGAGATACCAATTTGGGAATATTTGACATATGGGTAACATTTAAACCATGGCAATAGACAAAGCCACCAAAGGAGACAATAAACATATCCTCAGGTGAAGACCCCCAAGTTCATTTTATGGGCCTGCATTATCCTAATTCCAAAACCAAATAAAGACACTACAAAAAAGAAAATTATAGCTTAATATCCCTGCTGAACAGAGATGCAACTATCCTCAACAAAATATTAGCAAACCAAATCTAGCAATACATTAAAAAGATCATACACTATGATCAAGTGGGATTTATTCCTGGGATGTAAGGTTGATACCATATCTGCAAATCAATAAATGTGATACATCATATAAACAAAATGAAAGACAAAAATCACATGAACTTATCAATAGATGCAGAAAAAGCATTTGCTAAAATCTAGCATCATTTATATAAAAAACTCCTAGCAAAGTGGGAATAGAGGGAACACACTTCAACATAATAAAGGCCATATATGAAAAACCTACAGCCAACATCATTCTCAATGGGCAAAACCTAAAAGCGTTAGTTATCCTTAAGCAGAGGAATAAGACCAGGATGTCTGCTTTCACCTCTCTTATTTAACATAGTACTGGGAGTCCTAGCGCCAGCAGTGAGGCGAGAAGAATAAAAGACATCCAGATCAGAAAAGAAGTAAAGCTCTCATTATTTACAGATGATATGATACCGCATATAGAGAACCCTGAAGATTTCATCAAAAACTACTAAAACTGATAAATTAATTTAGTAAAGTAGCAGAATACAAAGGAAATATTCAGAAACCAGTTGCATTTTTATACACCAATAATAAACTATCGGAAAAAGAAACAAAGAAAACAATCCCATTTACAATTGCATCAAAAAATAATAACAAAATACCTAGGAATAAATTTAACCAAGGATATAAAAGACCTGTACTCCTAAAATTATAATACACTGAAGAAAGACATCGAAGAAGATACAAATAAGTGGAAGCATATACCACGTTTATGGATAGGAAGAATTAACATCATTAAAATGTCCACACTACCCAAAGCAATCTGTAGATTCAACACAATTTCTATCAAAATACCAATGGTGTATTTCACAGAACCTAAAATAAATATTCCAGAAATTTATATGGAAAGACAAAAGACCTCCAAATAGTCACAGCAATCCTGAGAAAGAAGAATAAATTTGGACGTATCACACTACCCAATATCAAACTATACTACAAAGCCATAGTAATCAAAACAGCAGAGTACTGGCATAAAAACAGACAGATAAATGGGACAAAATAGAGAGCCCAGAAATTAACCCACACCTTTATGGTCAATTAATACTTGACAAAGGAGGTGAGAACACGCAATGGGGTAAAGACAGTTTATTCATAAACAGTGTTGGGAAAACTGGACTGATACATGCAAAATAATGAAACTAGACTGCCAATTTATACCATACACAAGAATAAACTCAAAATGGATTAAAGACTTAAATGTTAGACTCAAAGCCATAAAATTCCTAGAAGTAAACATAGGCAGTAAAATGTCAGATATTTCTTGTAGCAATATTTTTTTCTGACATATTTCCTCAGGCAAAGGAAACAAAAGAAAAAATAAACAAATGGGACTACATCAAAGTAAAACATTTTTGCACAGCAAAAGAAATCATCAACAAAACAAAAAGACAACCCACTGAATGGGAGAACATATTCACCAATGATACATCTGATAAGAGCTTAATATCTAAAATTTATAAAGGACTTATACAACTCAACACCAAAAAAACCCCAAAATATTTAATTAAACAATGGGCTGAGGACCTGAATAGACACTTTTCCAAAGAGGACCTACAGATGGCCAATAGACATGAAAAGATGCTCAACATCACTAATCATCAGAGAAATGTAAATTAAAACCACAATGAGACATCACCTCACACATGTCAGAATGGCTACCATCAATAAATCAACAAACAACAAATGTTGATGAGGATGTGGAGGAAAGAGAACCCCCATGCAGTGTTGGTAGGATTGCAGATTGGTGCAGCCACTATGGAAAACAGTATGGAGTTTCCTCAAAAAATTAAAAATTCAACTGGTTTATGACCCAGTGATTCCACTTCTGGGAATATACCTGAAGAAACCTAAACCACTAATTTGAAAGGATATATACATTCCTATGTTCATTGCAGCGTTGTTTACAATAGCCAAGAGTTGGAAGCAGCCCAAGTGCCCATCAGTAGGTGATGGATAAAAATGCTGTGATACATTTACACAGTGAAATACCATTTGGCCATAATAAAGAAGGAAATCTTACCTTTTGCAACAGCAGGGATGGACCTAGAGAGTATTATGCTAAGTGAAATAAGCCAGTCAGAGAAAGACAAGTACCATCTGATTTCACTTATATGTGGAATCTAATGAAAAAAATAAACTAACAAAATAGAAACAGACTCATGTATACAGAGAACAGACTGACAGCTGTCAGAGGGGAGGGGTCTTGGCCAGCTGGGTGCAAATGATGAAGGGATTAAGCAAAAAAAAAGTCATAGACACAGACAACACTCTGGTGATCAGTAGCAGGCAAGGGAGTGGGGGAGTTAGAAGATGTTAAAGGGGAGATAAACAGTGCCAGAAGATACTTGACTCTGGGTGGTGAACATATAATACGGTTTACAGATGATGTATTATAAAATTGTACACTTGAAAACTATGTAATTTTATTAACTCATGCCACCCTAATAAATGCAATAAAAATTTAAAAATAGAAAAGAATTTTTTTAAAAAAGAAGTACCTGTAAGGGTGTGTGTGTGTGTGTGTGTGCGCTATTACAGAAAGGAAGAAAGTATTTCAAAACAGAATTATCCAGTAGGTTGTGCATTGCTGAGTGGTGTAGGTCATCCCACAATCAAATTTGGATGGGAAAGGTATTTTTCTGCCAATCACTAGTTATTGAAGATAGGTAAGTATAAAAAACAAAATATAGCAAAAATAGAAATCTGAGAGATAGTAAATTAATTTCTTGTAATTGGTGAATCATTTAAATTAGTAAAAAATACTTTGTCAAAGATGGCAGATTGCATACATGCTTCTATTTCTAATTCATTTAAAATACCCATAGAATCATGGTAAACGAGGGCAAATGGTATAACTAGCAAGGACAAAGGAAATGGGAGAGGAGACGCTGTGGAGCAGGAAAAAAATACAAAAATGTCAACCTATGAACAAATGACAACTTAATTATCAGAGTGGAGGAATTTGATAGTTAGGTGCCTGCCCTCCAGAACATTGGAAAATTGGAGGCTCCAAGTGTTGTCAAAGGTGAGAGCCCGGCTGAGAGCTAGAAGCAGGGGATTCAGTTGAAAATCTGTGTAATAAGTCACACGTAGACACTCAGGTCCCCACATCTACACCATGCAGTGGATGGTGGAATGAAAATAATGAAAGTTGTCCGGAGGATTAAGTAAAAGTCTACACATTGAACTGTGAGCTGATAAAGGCTCTTCCTGGCCTGTTCAGCTCTAAAGAGCCTGCAAGAACTTATAGCCCAAGACAGACAGTGAACTGCTCCTGGAGACAAGAGCTGTAGTGATAACTGGCGGGCCCCAGTGAAGGTGCTGGCTGGTCTACAGTTGCCCAGCTGCCCTACAATAAGACCCATCAGTAAACAAAGTGGGCCAATGCCCATGAACCTTCAAGAAGGACAGAAAACCATCCAAACAGAAGGAACTCTTTGGGAACACAAATAATGGAGAGGGCAAAATAAAAAATATTTGCATCACAATATCCTTAGCAAGATATAAAAACATACTGAATCCATGAATCAAGAATAGGACGCAATTTTTAAAAGAACATTCAGAGAATAAGAAGAGCTCATAGAAGTTAAAAATATAATAGCTGGAATAAAATATCCAGTCCAAGGGTTAGAAGATAAAGGAGAGAGAATCTCCCAGAGGTAGAAGAAAAAGATAAATAAATGAATAATAAGGGATAAATTTCAGAGGCTTGATACTGTTGTTCTATCATACATCTACTGGGAGTTCCAGAAAGAAGAGGGTAAACAGAATAGAAGAGATTATGAAAGAATATTCTCAGAATTAAAGTATATGAGTTTTCAGACTGAAAGCAATACCAAGAACCCAGCAAACTAAGTGAAAAATTACTTAAAATAAGGCACACCGTAGTAAAACATCAGGATACCAGGGATAAATAGATCCCAAAACTTTCTAAAATGGAAAAAAAAAGTCACATAAGTATGATATAACTAAGGGGAAGCTGAAGAAATACACAAAATAGAAAGTCAATAGTTTGTCCAAGACCTTTAAACTAAGAAATAATGATCCAAACATATTACTTAGAACAAGATTTCAACCCCGTACCATGTATATTACATTGTTGTCGTGGGGACTGCCCTGTGCAGGGTGTTCAGCAGCTTCTACCTATGAGATGCCAATAGTAACCGTTGTCCCCAGTCATAATAATAAAATGTCTCCACACATTGTCAAATGTCCCCTGGGGGCGAAACGTCTCCACTGAGTAGTGCTGATTTAGAAAAATGAAAATAAATGGTAGAAAAACAGCTAAGAGAGTTGGAGATCAGTGCCTCTGTGGGTGGACCATGGAGGTCAGGCAGAAGAGTGCTGGCTCTTCCTTGGAGCCTTGTAGTACTGCTTCGCTTTTTTTTTTTTTTTTTTTTTTAACTACAGATAGGAGTTTCTTTGCGAGAGATAAAATTTGTTTTTTAAAGAAGACAACATCAAGTGTCTATATTATTACATGTGAAACAGGAATGCTTTCCCAACTTTTTTTGCTAAAATTAATTTTTTAGTAACTTGACACTGAATTATGTGAATTTTCTAGTTACCTCAGAAGTTTGGCTGAGGCCCCAAAGCTGAGAACAAAGGGTATTTATTGCCTCCACATTCTGAGGAGGAATTCCAGACCATCTATGCAAAACTATGAGTGAGAGAAAGAGGTTGCTATTAGAAGCAAAATGAGGATTTTCTAGAGGTGAAAGCCCTATTCATTTCCTCTCCATCTAAATCATGGAAGGAAGGAAGCACTGCAAGAGAACCACTCAGTGGCTGGACATGTGTCCCCTGGAGTCTCTGGGAACAGTTGCCTAATTCTTTCAGGGAAAAAAAATTTACAAGTAAAAGGGTGTGAACTGCCTATGACAACAGAGTAAAGAGAGAGCCCTCCAGTGGGTATGGCCAGCACTTCCAAATTTTCTGGGGTTAAGGTCCCAAGCTTTGGCCTTTGGATAACTGGGTGACCAAAGACAACCAGGCTTGGCTCATTTGAAAGGTACCCACCCAAGAAGACAGGATGAGCCTGGATGCGGTGTAAGAACCTGGCACCTGTAAGGGCTGAGGTCAGGGATAGGGGGCTTTACACTGGCCGGGGAAATGGTACAGAGAGAGTTCCTTATTGAAAAGGGGTGCCCAAAGAACCCACAAAATCACCCCATTAGAGAAATAGCCAGCATTTGGGCATCAACACCAGATTACAACTGTGCCAGTCAAGTAGGACTTTCTGTCCTTATCTAAAGTTGGGGAAGAATAAAGCAGGAAAAAATCTGCCTCCTGGGAAAGGGAGATGACAAGGGAAACTCCCAGCCTGGACTTTCTAAGCACAATGTAGAATTACCTGTAGGTTCAGGGTGGAAGTGTGGGCCAGTTAGGAAGACACACCTGCTTAAGTTAACACGGTGTTCACTTGCTCATCAGAGATAAAGAACCAATAGAAAAATACATATGAACCTGTTTTCTAATGGTATCCCTGTTTCTCTTTGGTATTTAATCCCACAGGTTTAGCCTTCGCAATGTTGGCGGCTGTGCCTCCGGTGTTTGGCCTGTACTCTTCATTTTACCCTGTTATCATGTATTGTTTTTTTGGAACCTCCAAACACATATCCATAGGTAAAAGCTGATACTTGATATTTTAGTGCCTTTCCTTTTGGATTTCTGAGCTTTGCGATGTGCCAAAAAATAGTGTGTTTGTTATTAGAACATCTGCTTAATAATAACTTGCTTAATAATGACTTACTGCATACCCAATAGGTGCTTTAAAAAAATACACTCCCCCCAATATTTCTAGAACTAATAGCTTTCTTATAATCTTGGCAAAATGAAAACAAGACAATTTTATTATGTAAGAAAAGCAGTTGATAAAATCTGTGAAATAAGTGCTTTAGTTCATAAATTTGCTTGTATCTGGCTTTTCTTTCTATTTAGTTTATTAGTGGTACTGCAACTTCCTAATTACTGTACATGTATTGCATTTTCATCTGACTTTAGGCTCTGAATTGTACATGGATTCCCTTTATGTGGATTTTATAAGTGTTGGTGCTACATGAGGCTGCCACCAGCAAACACAAGCACGGTGTTTCAGATGTCCATTCCTAGATAAGAAATTGCCCCCAAATTTAGCAGCTTAAAACAAGAATCATTTTATTATGGGTCACAGCTCCTGTGGGGCAGGATCTGGGAAAGGCTCATCTGGGCATTTCTGGCTCAGGGTCTCATGCAGTTGAGAGTCAGAAGGGAGGTGGGACTGGATCAGCTGCAGAAAGCATGCATCTCTCTCTCTCTCTCTCTCTTGTTCTCTCTCACCCTCTCCTCTTCCCCTTGGTTCCCCTCTCTCCCCTAGGATCTCCCTTCTCCCTTCTCTCCAAGTGGTCCGAATTGGAGCTTTCTCGTACTCAGGGCTCCCACACAAGCAAGTGTAACAGCTGTCAGATGGAAACTGCATCACCTTCTGTTTTCTAGCCTCAGAAGTTAGCAGTATCACTTCTGAGGCCTTCTTTTGGTTACTAGTGTGTTTCAAGTCCTCCCAGATTCAAGGAGAGGGGATTAAGAATTAGTCTACCTCTTATGGGAAAATGTTAGCATTTCAGAAAAGTCTGTGGAATGGAAGACACCATCATACTCACTTTTGGAGACTACAATCTGCACACACACTGTTTACACAGGAACCACAAGCAGTGGTTTAATGCTTACAGAGAGCAGTGCAATTTTATTTCAAAAATGAGTTATTGACTTCACCTGTGTTCCCTAGAGTACTGGCAACAATCACATCAGAGACACTGAAAATGATTTCCTTGATTAATGCCTCATTTTTTCAGGTCCATTTGCTGTTATTAGCCTGATGATTGGTGGTGTGGCTGTTCGATTAGTACCAGATGATATAGTTATTCCCGGAGGAGTAAACGCAACCAACGGTACAGAAGCCAGAGATGCTTTGAGAGTGAAAGTCGCCATGTCTGTGACCTTACTTTCAGGAATCATTCAGGTAAGACTCACAGGTGGGGAAATGGGCTCTCGTGTGTTCATTTCAGAAATATCTATTGAGCACTCTTGGCTGGTGGGTAGAGTCAGCCTGCCAGAACCCAGAGCTCAGGGTTCATGGCACTCAGGAACACCAGCCCAACTATATGCCTTACTGGATGGGTATTCGTTAGGAGCTAGGAAGCCTTGGATGGGTACTTTAGAGATTCCAAAAGCAAGAAAAGCTTGAAGCAGGATTGGTTAGTGATGGGCATAGGGCTTCTCTTATCTGCTTAGAAGGAACAGGAAATGTTGACAAAACATGTCCCCTAGTTCTGAGGGACAGAGGAAGAATGAGTGTGTCCAGTGCTCTTTGGGACTCCGAACCGTTCCAAACCTTCCAGTGGTTTTGTACAAACAGTGGTTGATTTGTTAACCACTGAACTGCTGCAGGTGCAAGTTTGTAGTGTTAGAAAGTGTTCCGGGAAGAACTTTGGTATGTTTTCTGTTGGTTTTAACTTCCTGATCTGTCATGGGATTTATTTGTTTCTTTGTCATTTAAAAAAAATAGTTTTGCCTAGGTGTCTGCAGGTTTGGATTTGTGGCCATATATCTCACAGAGCCCCTGGTGCGCGGCTTTACCACGGCGGCAGCTGTGCACGTCTTCACCTCCATGTTAAAATACCTATTCGGAGTCAAAACAAAGCGGTACAGTGGGATCTTTTCAGTGGTGTATGTAAGTAAGCACCTTACTGGTACTAGTTTTTCCTTCTTTGTTGCCCTCCTCTTCTGTGTCTCTTTTACCTTCAAGGCCCGCTTTTCTTCTTTCTAAGAACTGTAATAAAATGAAAAAGATTCAGTTATTCTAAAGCTTTTCTGAAAAGAGGACTACAAAAGGAATTAATCCTTTATTTTTATTATTATTCTATTAATGTGTGATACTGCCTACCTCACAAGGAAATTTTTGTTAGGTCTTTATTTGGTGGCTACACCTTCACCCTAACTAGCTAAAAAGACAGCTTTTTTCTTGAGACAGAATTATGTTCTTTTGGGGAACTAACAAGTAACTTAAAGGCATTATGGGAGAAGCCATCTCTGAAAAACTGCTTACTCATGCAGGCAAAAAAAAGTCTATAACAGATTTGACTAACATAATTAACTAGTTTAATCGAATAAAATATATACAGACCCTTGTACCCAACTCAGAGAAAATGTAAATTCTTTGTAAGCACACAGGGAACAGTGGTAATAACTTATATGTGAAACTGATCACAAATTCTAAAAATGTAGTATTTTTTTCACTGAGAGTAGTATAATTAGCAGTCAATAACTAAATATAGCTGTAAAACGCCCATACATTTAGAAACCAAAATAGCTACTTCTAAGTAACCCATGGATAAGGGAAACTTTGAAATAATTAGAACCAAATGACAGTTAAAGTACTACATATAAAACTTCTGAGATGCTGCTTAAGCTATTCTTGGGCAGGAAGACCTATAGCTTTTGTAAGTATGTGCCAGACACTGTGCCAGGCACAGCGGTGAGTGAGCCAATGTAGCCCTTGCCCTCTTCAAACTTACAAGTCAATGGGAAAACAGATAACAAATCATTAGTTGCATAAATATTTAATTAATTACATATTATGTTCGATGCTGTGAAGAAAAGGCACTGGCTACTATGAAACTTGAATAGGGAAACCTTTAGATTAGGGGTCTAGGCAAGTCACTTTGAGTCCATTTAAATTGAGTCCTTGATGGATTTAAATGGAATCAAAGTGTGGGAACGTTCCCTAAATAACTAACTTCTTCATGTCCCATAATAGCAGGTAACATGCCTCTTTCTCTGAGATTTCTCTGAATGCCTTGTCACACAGGAACTAGATCAGACGAGCACCTGAGTCCACTGAGAGTATGCTGAGTAACCAAGTTGTGTGGCCTGGGCTCAGGGGTGACCTACTTTCCCGGATGAGTATTGACTGTATTTGGGGTGCTGAGATTGCAACCCTAGGAATAATTAAATGGCTTTAACTCTCCTGGGCATCTTTTCAAACTTCAACACCCTCTTGCCTTCAAAGCTCACCTGATTCTTCTTTCATCTACTAAGAATGATTTCACCCTCTCTCAGCTCTTAAAGCCTTTTCTTAGTATTTACCTTTGCATTGTTTTGCTGACATCAGCCCCTACTCTTTCCTAATGCTCACTTTCTGAATTTGATAATACTACATTGACGCATTAGCATATCAAAGAACACTATGAGATTGCTGGATAAGGATTACAACTTTAAAGTTGTATGAATAGGTAAGAATGGCTCCTAACTGGTGGAAGCTACAAAGAGGAGATTTCAGCCTGAGAACTTTGACTAGCACTGTCCAGTAGTGGGGTGGCTGGTGTGAATTAGTGCAGGAGAGCGTCTCTGTCTACTCAGAGGCTACTGCTTGATGTAAACTCCCAGTGTTCACTGTGTTACAGAGTACAGTTGCTGTGTTGCAGAATGTTAAAAACCTCAACGTGTGTTCCCTAGGCGTCGGGCTGATGGTTTTTGGTTTGCTGTTGGGTGGCAAGGAGTTTAATGAGAGATTTAAAGAGAAATTGCCGGCACCCATTCCTTTAGAGTTCTTTGCGGTAAGTCAACTTTCAGCTATTTCTGTGAGAGATGTAGAAGTGGACGGGAGGGACAGGGAGTTAGACCTTTTTCCTCAGTTCTGCCAAGAGAAGGTTAGATTTGCAAGGGGAGCATTTGCAAATACAATGACAAGAAAGAAAAATCATAGAATGGATGATTCTTAAAATACAGGTAAAGACTATTCATAAATATTTTACTATGAATTGTCTGTGAGTAATGAGATTAGAGAATATTTTTCTTAGTATTTTTATTGTCTAGTTATTTTATAATGAACACATATAACTTTAACAACCTGGAAAAAATTAAGCTGTTTCAATTTTGAAAAGAGCAAAAGACAAAAGTTCCCAAACTTTCTTGGTTCCTGGCACTCCTAGGCCAAAAGAAATATCTAACAGTTTCATTCAGTGAGTAGTTAGGTTCAAACAACTTAATAAATATTTGTCTAACAACTTAGGAACTGTTTATTAAAACAATGCACATAAATTGAAATAAAATATATACTTATTCCACTGTTAAATAACCACAATTTGTTAATGGGCTGTGTGCAGCTGATGGGCACATCACAACTCCTCAAACCTTGGAATCCGATGGGCACCGCTCCCCTCAGTTCCTGTTGACTTTGACTGTGTGGTACCTGCTTTTTACAGCAGCAGCCACTGGTGCCCAGCTTTTCAAAGTTATAGTGTGATCAACAGGAACGTAGTAGGAACTGATGTGGAAACTGTGAACTACTTCAAACCAAGGGTCTAACAGATGTCACTGTTTTCCTTGAAAGTTCTATCCTGCAATGTCCTGGTGAGTTCCCCTTGGCACCCTGGGGCACCTTGGTGCATAATTTGGGAACCATAAGGATAAAAAATAAAAAGCATAGGTGTCTGACCCAAATTTAGCCAGAAGTTTGAGCCATGAAACGTAGGGGCCAATATTATAACTCTTGGGGAAGCCAGACCCTTAGATCCTTCTCTGAGCTTCGGTCTGCCTACATCCCAACAGGGCAGTTGCAAAACCTGGTCTCTCACTGGGGCTGGGCACAGAGCTCCTGCTTCCTGTGGGAGGAGAACAGGAGGTTCTCAGCAAAGGAGACAGGCAAGCCCTAGGTGTGAAGTAAATGACAAAGGTTGCCCTTCCTGGCTTGGTTCCTGGCTCTGTCCATTTTCATTGTGCCTTCATGTTTCCCAGGGCAATGGTTCTCCAGAATTTTATCATTGTAATTACAGTAAACCAGTGTTTTTGCATTTCTTATGTAAGTTCTCCTCAGAGCAAGGGAGACAAAAGAAATTTAAAAAAAAAACAGTTTGGAGTTTTGCATTCTATTTCATAATGTATTTGTGTTGATAGGAAAGCAGGGTGTAAATTATTTGCCACTACATCAAGTTGATGCTCCAGAAACTTAATCCATATTTATCCTGTGGATTTGAATATTCTGGGCTCCACTGAATACGCCCCCATTTGAGATGCACAACAAATGCAATTAAGGATGACAAACATAATTACCACCAACGAAAAAGGGGCTGGAAGCACCCAAGCACTTGGTCTCCAGGCTGCAGTGTCTGATAAGCTCACCTGGAGCGGGGCTCCCTGCCTCAGCCACCCTGCACAAGGGACAGGCTCCCTTCCCTGCACAGCCCAAATTCCTTCTCTCCTCCACAACCCACTCAGGGTTCTGCAGCTATAGTTCTTCAGCAGGAAGAAAATTGCTATCCTTCCTTCTGTTATTTTTCTCTCCTTGTGGCTCACTAAGGATCATACTTCACACTCTAACTAAATGTATGTCCTGACAATCCAGGAAGCCTTATGTCCGGTGCCATGCCTGGGGGATGGGCACTTTCACTCTGACCCTGACTGAAAGGAGGGAGGCTGCTACAGGGTGCTCTAACCACACATGGCGCTGCTGTCCTGTGAGCAGGGTTGGCAGGAGGATGGCAGACCCAGACACAGATTTTATAAGGATCCCCTCTCATTGAAGCACCCCCACAATACACACTTCAGTGGCCTTTATTCCTGCCGTGTTATCAGAGACACATTTCACCTGGCCCACATCAAAGCCAACTCCTGAAAGGTTTTATGGCCTCTTCTGTTTGCAGGCAAGTAGCCAAACACCTCAGCATGGAACAGACCAAAACAGAGAGAAACGAATTCCAGGCCACAAGGAAACTGTGGAGTCCATTTTAATTTTGTGGGGAGAGTCATTAAGAGAACTTAAAATTGCCAGAAGCTAAATATAATTCTTCTTTCCAAAACTTGAAGTTAAAGCAAGAGTAGATTTGGCTTGGCCGACAAATTGCTTGAAGCTCATTTTCGTGACATTTGAATTTTCATCTATAAAGGACACTTGGGCTTACATCTGTTTCAGGTGGTGATGGGAACTGGCATCTCAGCTGGGTTCAGCTTGCACGAGTCGTACAATGTGGACGTCGTTGGGACACTTCCTCTGGGGTAGGAAAACAGTTTTATGTAACGGCATGACTCGAATAACAGATCTATTATGGTTTCCAACTCCTGCTTTAGTATTCTTGCAATGAAAAAACCTCTTTTTTTTCTACGTATCACATAGCTGACGGTGTGGTGGTTTTTGTTGTTTGTTTTTTAGTGTGTGCATGGGTTTTTTTCTTTTATTCTGATAAAAAACATAAAATTTACCATTTAATCATTTTTAAGTGTACAGCTCAGTAGTGTTATGTATGTTCATAGTATTGAGAAACAGACCTCTGGGGCCTTTTCATCCTGTACGTCTGAATCTCCAGGCCCATTACACAGTAACTCTCCATCGCCCTGCCCAGTGTCTGGCAACCACCATTCTACTTGTTGTCTCTGTGAATTTGACTACTATAAGGTACCTCATATAAGTGGAATCATATAGCGTTTGCCTTTTTCATGACTGGCTTATTTAGCTTAGCTTAATGTCCTCAGAGTTCATCCATGGATTAGCATATAACAGGATTTTCTTCCTTTTTAAAACTGAATAAAAGTAAATGGTATATATGTACCAATGCCTGTTCATCCATTCATCATCAGTGGAGAGTTGTGTGGCCTGCACCTCTTACCTGTTGTGGATAGTGTTACCATGAACATGATTGTGCAAATATCTTTTCGAGACCCTGCTTTCAGTTCTTTTGGATGTACACGCAGGAGTGAGATTGCTGGATCGTGTGATGGTCCCATCTTTAACTTTGTGAGTCACCTCCAGACACTGTTTCCCATAGTGGTTGTACCGTCATGCAGTCCCACCAGCAGTAGCATGCGGTGTTCTGTTTGTTTTGTTTCTTATTGTTTATACGTGTTGGTATTTAAAATCTCTCTTTGGGTAACTAGGAATTAAGAGCAAAAAGACCTAAATCTAGCCTGCCACTTTCTCACTGTGTGACCTTGCTCAAGTCACCTATCCTTTCAAAGCCTCAGCTTCCTCTCCTGCCAGGAAAGCACAGTAATTAATACCTATCTCGAGGGCCATGGAGAGAGCTTCAGGACTAATGTGCGCACAGCAGTGAGTGCAGCACCTGGCTCACGCTGTAGTGTTCAAGACACAGTAATCGAAAGTTCTGTGGCTCATTATTTCAGCAGCTTTTCTAGTTTCAAATCATATCTTGCTTCTTTGCTTCATTTTTTTTCTTTTCCCTAACTCTTTACATTTTTTACTATTCTCTTTATTTGAAGGACAAGAGTGACTGTGACCCTCTCCTGGTCTCACCCTGTTCCTCTCACACACTCTGCCTGCCTCGTATCTCTCTGTGTCTCTGTCTATCCCTTATACTATGTCTCTCACCACCCTCTTCTCTTTCCAAAACAACCAAGTCAAACATTTGCCCAGATGTTGTATGTAGACTGACAGAACCTGGCATATTCCATCAGACCTTGCCTCTTCTCCCATCTGAGATTCTTGTAGGAAGCACAGGGAGCAGGAGTTGCTCCTTAAGGAAAAGTTCACCCCCCAGAGCAAGTGTTGATGGAGGAAGCATGCACTTCAAAGCAATAAATTGCTATCATGAACATGTTGCTTACGATTCAACTTAAAGGTATAACACGGTATAGTAATGCTTGCTTTTCTATTTGGACTTATAATTATCTCCATTGCTGCTCACCATAACACTACTGACAAATATATACATTATCTCCATTTTACTGAGAAGAAAGTTTATTTATTCTCATTTATTCTGCTTGTGTTTGTTGAGTGCCTATTAATGTGCCAGGGACACAGCAGTTAAAAGCAAAAGCAAACATATAAGCAAAAAAGCCTTTGTTCTTATGGAGTCTATTCTGCTAGGGGAGAGAGACAAGCAAATAGTAAGGAGAGCCATGAAGAAAAGGGAAGCCAGGTAAGGGATAGGAGAGGCTGGGTTTGCTGTTCTTGGTAGAGTATCAGAGAAGGCGACATTTGAGAGACATGAATGAGGTCTAGTGACTTGCAGTAAGTCCCAGGCTGGACCCAGAACTCAGTCTTCCGATACTCAGGTGTGTGCACTTTCCATTACCTCACACCTGAGTCACTGACATAATCAGTCATGTGATAAACATTGGCCTGTGACTGGATCCAGGAGATAACCTTACTGAACAACCAACCACAAGTAATTTGAATAAATGTGAATGTTTACACGTAGACTTCTTTTAAAAATCCACATGCCGCCATAATTTCTATCTAATTCTTTCCCTATTGCATTGTATCCAAACATGCTTTTCCTTCTAGAAGAGCTAAGTTGGGTTTTTTTTTAAATAATATTTTATATTTCTGAAACTTGGCTACTCAGAAAGCTTATCTTTCTGGAATTTTGCCCAAAACCAAGCAGGAAACAAATACTGTCTTCCAACCTATCTATATACAGAGTGGGCAAAAGTAGGTTTACAGTTGTTCACATGGGAAAAAATATAGTAATTAATAAATAATACAAGAATAAACTGTTTTGCCTGCTCACAACTGTAAACCTAAACCTACTTTTGCCCCACCCTACATAACCATACTGTTTCAGTTATCTGTGAGTCGTATTGCCAAATAACAAATAGCTCCAAAGCAGTGGCTTCCAGTAACAATTTATTTGCTCACAATTCGTCAGTCTAGGTAGAGCTCAGCTGGGTGGTTCTTTTGCTGGTCTCATGCAGCTGTAGGTTTCTGAAGGTGTGACTGGAGGATCCAATAGGGCTTTGCTCCATGTCTGAACCCTCAGCCGGTAGGCTGGAACTGCTGAGGGCTGGCTGGCATCTTTCCACATGCTCTCTCTAGCAGGGTAGTCAAACTCTTTCCATGGTGGCTCAGGGCAGGACAGAAAAGCAGAAGCCACCAAGCATCTTACAGCACTGACACAACTTCACTTTCTCCACATTATCTCAGTCAAAGCAAATCACAAGTTCCAGCCAGAGGGCAAACAGATCCACCTCTACATGGGAAAGCAGCACATACAAGGATGGGAGGAATTGTTGGTCATGTTTGAGAGCAAACTACCACACTCATTAGCTACACACACATAAGTATATATACAAGTGTCCAGAAAGTGACAGTTGACTAGTAAAGATCCCAGTTGTGGCAATATATCCTGTTTCTTGGTTTACTTTCCTTAACTCATTCCAAAATAAAAATCCTTTTCTCAAATTCTTATTCCTCAGACCCAAAGCTACTTCCAGGCCTTCCCTCTTGGTTCACTTATGTAGCAAAGTGCAAGGGGAATACGTAAGTTTCATAGTCAGATCCCCCCTGGGTTTGATTCTGTGCCCCATCTTGGACAAATTACTTGACACCTGTAATCATTTTTTTCACCTGTAAACTGGGATAACAATGATACCTATCTAATAGGATTGTATTTGAGGACAAATGAGATGACATTAGTCAAGCATGTAGCACGTAATCCAGGCTGTATATATGTTAGGTTTCTTTTCTCTCTCCCTCTCCCTTCCCCTTACCCCAAAACTTAAGACATCCCCTTTTGTCACTGTGATATGACATAGTAAGAGAAATAGGCACAGGGAGGCAGGTTCTTCATGGTTTTTGTTTATTCAGTTGATGAGCATTTGACCTTGGGCAAGTTGCTTTACCTTACTATGCCTCATTTTTCCCATCTGTAAAATGGCCATCACGATGGTGCCTACCTCACAGGGCTACTGGAGATAAAAAAGCACAGAACTTGGCACAGAGGAAACAGCCGATAAACGATTGTTATTGTAAGAATAATAACATTGTGCATCAATTGATTGTTGTAATTGTTATTATTTAGCCCAATGCCTTGAATTGGAGCAGGTGGCTTTGAAAACCTCTATTGCTCTCTCCCCCAGACCATTCTAGGGAATCCCTATTCTTTTCCTTTAGGACAAAGTTTCCAACCCATAAGAATTGACCACAAAAGTCAGGTTGCCTGTTGTGGGGCTTCAGGAGTCACACATTTGGCCCCTTCATACTCCCAGGATTCCCAGGTGAGACCCAAGGAGTATATAATTTGCTGCTGCTCCTTTCCTATGTTAGAAACTCACCTGGGATCCTGGAAGCAGCAGAGTCCTTACGTGAAATAACAAGGGAGGGCAGTGAGTGCCTGCTGTTGCTCAGACAGTACTTCTCCTCTGAGATAACCCTTGTCTGACACCCTCCCTACCCTCAGACTTTGGTTCAAATGTCTTGTGGCATCAGAGCACTTCGCTGACCCTCTCTTCTTCCTGTTATGTGTCTTACTTACACCTACCGTATAGGTGCCATGAGGTATAAGGTTACTCTTTTTCTAAATAAACCAGCATCTGATCTCTGCTGATAACCCATTCACCTGGTCCCCGGGGTTGGGGCCTGGAAAGAACCTCTGTGTGTCCAGGAGGGCCCTCCCTTTTGCCAAACTAGAGCAAACATATCCAAGCATTGATCATCTCCTTTGCAAATAATTCCCCTCTAACATGTTCCCCTTTAGCTGCATGTTTTTTCCCCAATGGCCAAAGCACTTGTGATAAATTCCACTTGATCTTTCAGGCTACTACCTCCAGCCAATCCAGACACCAGCCTCTTTCACCTCGTGTATGTGGATGCCATCGCCATAGCCATTGTCGGGTTTTCAGTGACCATCTCAATGGCCAAGACCCTAGCAAATAAACATGGCTACCAGGTTGATGGCAATCAGGTAAAAGCCATTAATTTCCTGGAGCTGTTTCATAGCGATAGAATCATCATGCTCTACATGAAAGGCAGATGAACTTGATTTATCTGTCTTGGTAGAAAAATTTGTAAGTTTGATGATGGGTGTTTTTGAAGCATGAATTTATTCAACATTACAATTTTTTATAATTGGTGTGTATTTGATCATCAGAACAATGAGGTACAGAGTCCGACCTCACCTCTCAGGCAGAGGTCAGCTAGACAGTGAAACCTCCAGTCTGAGGTTTGCAGTTTACCATACTCCTATTGATGTTATCACTATTATTTTTGTTTTTTATTTTTTAATTGTATGTTTCAATTATGGTTGTCATTCAGTAGATGTTATCACTTCTTAAAGCTCACAGATTGAGAATAAAATATTTTCCCAGAACCACCTTTACTCCACAGGAAGCCTTCTCTTTGGTCATTAAGTTTGGAGTATGTGATTCATAACTCAAACTCCACAGTAGATTCTTTGTCACCATCTTTTATAACATAACTACAGGTGAGCTATTTAATCTGGATACCACCAGCTATCATTTGGGCATGACAATGTCTGTTTTAACATGCTGTGTGTTTCTAAGAAGAGACTAGATACTCCGCATTCATATGACACACAGTGATCCAACCAGGACGAGCAGAAGTGGCCCTGAGAATGGGGATCACTCACTGTCCCGGGAGGACACTGGCATGGACTCCTAGCTAAGCAAGAGCCAGGCCTTCAAAAGATGTCAGTACTATACACCACAATCCTATGTACCTTCCATTTAAACAACAAAAATATTTTGTCCCTTTTGTTGTAGTTCTTTTTTTTTAAAGCATTATTTGTGCAGAGAGTGTTTGGGAAAGAGGGGGCTGAGCTCAGCATTTATCTCCAACATTAAAAACTCAAAGTGTTTCCCCGCACTTTAAATTATGTAATAATTCCTATTTTGAGCTCATGCTAAATAAATTCTTATATCTGAAAAGAGAATGAAGAAACAGCCTACACTGCTGAAAATGTGTATTATGTGGGCCATCACACCTTTCTTTGTAAGGAATAACTGGTCTCTTTTGTGCTTTGTTTCCACATGGAAAAGGAGCTCATTGCACTGGGACTGTGCAATTCCATCGGCTCACTGTTCCAGACTTTCTCAATTTCATGCTCCTTGTCTCGGAGCCTTGTTCAGGAGGGAACCGGAGGGAAGACACAGGTGTGTATACCACTGGCCTCTCAGGATTTGGGTGGTAATTACATTTTAATGCCTTCGTTCTAGTCTGAACCCTAAGCTACTCTGCATGCAGATCCATGCTCCAGTGAGCTGCATAGTGAATCAAAGGAAGGTATGATTGATTAAAGCAAATCATAAGGAGCTAAATCTACAGGAAAGAGGTCTACTGTCCAGTTAAATAAAAAAATTATACTTGCAACAAGTAAACTTCCAAGTTGATACCTAGGATGTTGTCATGAAAGTCTGAGAACTTTCTGTCCCAATGGAACACTCTGCATTGATGGAAATATTCAGTATTTGCACCATCCAATATGGCAGCCACAAGCCACATGAGGCTCTCAAACACTTAAAATGTGGCCAGTGCAGCCAAGACCTGAATTTTAAGTTCATTTAATTTTCATTTTTTTAATGTAAATACTACATATTGCTAGTGGCCACCACATTGGACAAAAGAGTCTTGTCTGTAGTCGTCTGGCCCTTGTGGATCTCAGATCAGCACCAGACATCTCCGTTTCTCCGTTCCTGGCAAGAACATTTCAGTCAGGGTGTTTAAGCATTGCAGCTTCTGTTTAAAAGCTATAAGAGGAATAAAACTTTGGAGAAGTGGGAAGAACTTGCAGGTTTATGTAATGGTTTGGATGACTTGTTTGAATCCATATTTTCTTGATCGTCCCACATTGATTATCAAAACACTCAGACCAACCTGTGCCAGCCTCTTAACTCATCTCCTAAAAGCTCCTTCCATGTCTTTTCTCACTCAGCTTGCAGGTTGTTTGGCCTCGTTAATGATTCTGATGGTCATATTAGCCACTGGATTCCTCTTTGAATCATTACCCCAGGTGTGTAGCTTGGACTTGGTGTGAGATTTTCCATGTGTACAGATTTTGCTGTATCATTTGTTTATATTTTGAGGGGCTGTTTCGTGGGTTTTTACTGTAACCCTAGCAGGGTGGTTTGAAAAAGGGCCAAGGCTAAGACCAGAATCCTGCTCCATAATCTACAGGGTCCTGGGACCTTGGGAAAGCCATCTATAATCTCCAGGCCACAGACAAACTGTTGGCTGGCTAATCTCCAACATCCCTTCTCTCTTTGATCTTCTCTGACCTTATACTTCCATTTAAAATCTGAGATGGCCTACACCCATAAGACATTTTTTACTGATATATTTAATCTAGTAGAGATTAAAAACAATATGGAGAAAATCATAATGTAGAAAGACCATGGGTGAAATAATTCCTTGAATACCAAGTTTAATTCTGAACCTCTTGACTACCATGCAGGTTTGCTGGTAGAATATAAGCCTGGTTTTCCAAGGCCCATTTTAGCTAATCAAGTCCTGAAAATCCAGGTGTTCATGGCTCCAAATGTACCGTCACTGCCGCATAGGAAGTGAGTGGGGAGAGGATGTGGGAGGGCAGCAGGAGGACAGTGAGGAGCCAGCAAAGGGAGTTCTTGGACACAAGAGGAGAGGCAAGCATGGATGTGCTGTATTTCAGGCCGTGCTGTCTGCCATTGTGATCGTCAACCTGAAAGGAATGTTTATGCAATTCTCAGATCTCCCCTTTTTCTGGAGAACCAGCAAAATAGAGCTGGTAAGTAACAAAGGTCACTGTTAGGTGAATATGTCATAGCCAACACATGGATTAGTGCTGATAAAAGTGTGAGAGGGATAAGTTAGTGCAGTAAGTTGTTATATGCAGTATCCAGTTAGGCAAAGTTAGGTACTGTGTGTGTACATGTGCATGAGTCTGTGTAACTCTAGGAAGTTTTTAGTAGGATTCTACATAAAGCTTTCTGTCTTTTGTTCAGACCATCTGGCTTACCACTTTTGTTTCCTCCTTGTTCCTGGGATTGGACTATGGTTTGATTACTGCCGTGATCATCGCACTGATGACTGTGATTTATAGGACACAGAGGTGAGTGCACAGATTGGGATGGGTGTGAGTGTCCTACCTGAGATGGCAATGTTGACTTTAAATATATTTGTCAACAGACTGTGAGTATCTTGACTGGGGAGGCGTGCTCCTGGAGTCCAGGATCAGGCACATAGTGTGTTCTCTGAATGCTTATTGAGGGAATCCACCCAAAAAACCATCCAATATTTGTATTGTATGTTCTAACTCACAAAGAAGCACTTGCATCTACATGCTAAGAAGCACCAGGACATAGTACAAGACCATGAATGTTGGATCAAAGACCTTAAGACATATTCTGGCTCTCAAAGCTCTCTGACCTTGAACAACTCACTGAATCTCACTGGGCCTCAATTTCTCAAACAAAACTTAAGAAAACTTCTTTGGTAACTGGAGATTTTTGTTTTCTCCCCACCCACATCAGAGACTCTTAGAAACAAAAAGAAAACCTCTTCTTCTACTTTAAAATTAGAGTAAGAAGACAGTTCTACCTACTGAGTGGAATGAGAACTTGAGTTACATGTGGCATGACTTGAACTCTGCACAATTCATTTTTGCCCTCATCTTTAAATGCCAAGTATTTTGTCCTGACCAGGTCATTGGTGTGGTATGGTGTGTATAGTGTGTATGTGTGTAGTTGTATGGTATGAGCATGCAATTGCATTGTGTATTATGTGTATGTGGAGGGTGTGTGTCATATGTAGTGCATGTGTGGTTAATGTGATGTGAGATGTGTTTGCTGTATGGGGGAATCGTGTATGTTGGGTTGAGGTGAAGGGTGTGTGTAGTGTGAGGTGTGTGGGAAGTGTGAGGCTTCGAATAGCACTGGGAACGTGACATATGTGGAGCCCTTCTGCAAAGGCACCGTATAGGGATCAAATATGCCTGATTTTACTAGCAAATCCATACATGAAATGTGCAAAACTTCATGTTTCAATCACATACTGAGTCTCAACACAATGGTATGTTTTAACACACTCACTCTCTATCTTCAGCCCAAGCTACAAAGTCCTTGGACAGCTTCCTGACACAGATGTGTATATTGATATAGACGCATATGAGGAGGTAAGACCTTTTCTATCATTTTAAATGGCTGTAAGCATGTGATGTGATTGGCTAACTAATTTTATTTTTACCTAGGACAAAAAGTGGGGGTGAAAAGAAGGGAGGTGTAGTGGTCAAAGTGAAAAACCTGAAAAACTTACCTCCTGGATTCAGTTTTGTAGTTTATACTATACCATACATTAATTACTCAACCTCCTAATATTTATTTTTCCTCTTTTTAAAATGAGGCTAAGTATTTGTTGTTTGAATTAAAGTATATATTTATAAAATTCTGAAACTGAGAGGATGGTTGGTATGTGCATGGTTTTTTTCTGATGAATTTAAACTGATGGTAAAATATTAATACTAACCATGTAAAATATAGGTTTTTGAGCTATGAAATTCTCCCACTTCATTTTTAATGACTAAAATTAGGGCTTAAAATTTCCTTGATTTTTTAATGTTCTTGTCTTATGTGGAATCTCAAAGACTTTTATAAAATCTTTTAAAACTAGTTTTGTCTGTTTGTTTTGTTTCCTGCTTGGTAAGGAATTCTCAGATTCACTATAAGGTATTAGGAAATGAGACTGGTGTTAGGGTTACTGTCTTCTCCTCCTTCCAAAGAACTATATGCTAAATTACTTGTTTCCAAACTGCGTTCTACAGTTCTGGGCTTCTTGATAAAATATTCACTCTATTTCATTTGGGTTCATTTCAACTCCTGCCTGCATTCCATGAATGAACCAATTCAAACCTGTGCTCACTTTATTTGACTCCTTCCCACAGTCTAAATATTTTTCAGTCCCTTTTCTTTGTGTGTTATGGTAAAAGTAAAACACAGGGAAACTCTTAAATGGGAAGATGTGCATTTTTAAAGGATTCTCCCTACTCCTTCCTCCAGAGCATGAGTAGAGTGATATTATTATATCCAAACAATATTAAGAGGGCTCTTAGCAACCTCTGCATGAATTTTCAAGTTGGAAGCGGGAGGCAACTCCAGTTTTAATTCTGAAATATTTCCATGTGTTAAATTCACTAACATTTTGTTTCTCAGGTGAAAGAAATTCCTGGAATAAAAATATTCCAAATAAATGCCCCAATTTACTATGCAAATAGCGACTTGTATAGCAGTGCATTAAAAAGAAAGGTGAGTCATGAGATATTAATTTTATACTATTTCTCTCTACATACATGTATGTGTAACCTTTTAAAAACATTTTTAAGAAAAAGAAGTGAAAAAATAATTTTGAATTCCTTCTCTTGAGATCCTATGGGTTCCTTTGGTCATTATTAGAACTCAGCATCACACTGCCCAATATATAGGAAAACCTCACAGTCAACCCGCAGAGTCTCTTAAATATATGAATCTGAGAAATCTAAGTTTGAAAAATGCTACTTTAAGTTCTCTTTAATACTTTAGCTTCAGGTTGTCTGGAATCAAGACGGAATAAGAAAGGGTACTACTAATGGTCTTTCAAAGAGAGAGTCACTCAGCTCATGGGACCTGAGGACAAAGTAGAGAAAGGTTTGGGGTGATAACTTAGGATGGAAAACCATCAAATAGGGGATATTTAAAGAGTAATTGCATTTGTGTGAGTTCCTGGAAGCCAAGAAGTGGTTTTGCTTGATTGCTTTTCTGTAAAGACTGGAGTGAACCCAGCACTTATCATGGGAGCAAGAAGAAAGGCCATGAAGAAGTACGCTAAGGAGGTCGGGAACGCAAACATGGCTAATGCCACCGTCGTCAAAGCGGTGAGTGTTCTCTTCATTGTACTTTTCCTTCTCTCCCGATCCACAGTGTCCCCCACCTTCATTCAAGATTGAAGTTATAACACAATAGGAAGTCCCTAAGATAGTAAAGTTTAGAAACAATCTAAATATCCTTTAAGTATTAAAGATGCATGATAAGCTCAGTAATGAGAATGCTTCTGAAATAAGTAGTGATGTGGGCCCAGGGAAACATTGTTCTAAAAAATAAAAATCACACAGTACCTTAATAAATTTTATCATTAGTACCTCGTCATAGATTCATTCAGCTTATAGTAAAAGAACTCAAAGGGTGATTTTTACTGTTCAGGCTTATGTAACTTATGGTCTATCATGCTGAAGTTAATGGAATTATTTTAGAAGCTATGGGGAAATATATGTGATAACTAAGGAGAGTGGATTTCACTGGACCAAAGGGGGAAAAGAAACTGAGCTAAAATCTAATATTATATACACATCTTTTTTGGTCACATTACAAGGCTGGGATATGGCAAATATTTTAGAAAAGATGTGATATAATCAGTAGCTTAAGACTCTATGGACTGATTTTTTCGTATAACTCTCAGAACCGAAATGTGATTTGTTCATAGAATTCCGGTGTGATTTGATTTTTGGCATAGGACGCAGAAGTAGATGCAGAAGATGGTACGAAGCCTGAAGGAGAAGATGATGAAATCAAGTACCCCCCAATAGTCATCAAGAGCACCTTCCCTGAAGAACTGCAGAGGTTCATGCCCCCAGGGGATAACATCCACACCGTCATTCTGGATTTCACACAAGTCAATTTTATTGATTCCGTTGGTGTAAAAACTCTGGCAGGGGTAAGCATCATCGTGAACAAGTCACTTAAAATCTCTGTATCCTGTTTTGCCATCAGTAAAATCAGAGTTGAACTAGGGTCCCTTTCCAACTCTAAAAATTTTTTTTTTGTTTTTTTTCAACCTTTGATTATGGAAAATTTGAAAAAATTCAAAAGTAAAAAGTATAGTATAATGAACACCCCCATGTACTTATTACTCAGCTTCAACAATTATCAATTTATGATTAATCTTACTTCACTCATGCCCCATACCCATTTTCCCCTGCTCTTATTTTGAAGCACATTCCAGTCAACACATCATCTGTAAATAATTCAGTATATATTTCTACAAGATTTTTTAAAGTCATTTTTATTATATATTTATGATACATAAATAAAATTTGATGTTTCTAATTATGACTGTCCATGTAAAAATCAAAAGAAATAACCATTTTTAAATGACTAGCTAAAAAATGCATAATTATTGAAGCAAATTAGTTCAAGTGAATGTATTCGAGTGTCTTATGTCAGTGGAATACATATTGGTAAAAAGAGACTTGTATCTGGCACAGTCAAGAGAAACTAAACTTTATTTCAACATTATTACAGATTGTAAAAGAATATGGAGATGTCGGTATTTATGTGTATTTAGCAGGATGCAGTGGTAAGTACACTTCTAGAATGAGGAGAAATAGTAATATTTTTATTTTTGTTTCTCTTTTTTTAGGAAATATTTCCCCTTAATTTTGGTTTTGGTGAAAATAAATTTTTTTTCTTCTGAAAGTCACTCTAAAGCTAGCCTTGAAATTAGCCACTTCCAGGCCCTCCTGTCACTGGGCTACTAGTGGCAGGCCTCCTGAGCTGGAGTTGGTGAAAAGGAACTAACAAACCATTGCTCTGGGCTGGTATATTTTTTAGTAATTATTTAATGGCTGCCATAAACATAGTTACATAAGATCATTTAGGTTTTTACATACAATGTCTGCTGCTTTCTATATTAAGTTTTGGTTAAAACAGTGCTTGAAAATGAACTGCTTGACAGCATGCTCTGTGGGCACTCTGACCTTGCTGGTGTGAGTGCGGAGTGAAACTGCCCTGACAGAGACTTTACACGTCACAGACGCATTTGCCTTTCAACCCAGAGAGTCCGGCAATGTGCTGCACACATTCAAGTGGAACACACACTTGGGCGGTCATCACAGTACTGTCTGTAAAAGCAAAGGACTGGAAACACTCAACTATCACACAAAAGGGACCAGTTAAATTAACTAGGCTACACCTACAAGATCCAATACCACGTAGTCATAAAAAAAATTAAGTGAAAAAATTAAATGTTTAAAAAATTCAGAATAATATAACTAGTGCACTTTCTTTTGGGTAAGGAAAGGGCAAGCATAAGAATATTTGTTTATATATTTACTTATGTTTGCATAAATGCATACTGGAGGACTACACAAGAAAATAATAAAAGTAGCTTCCTGCAACTGGGGGTGTGATGTCATGGGTACAGGGATTGGAGTGAGACTTTTTATTATATCATTTTAATATTTAAACTGTATGAAAATGTTACTTTTTTTAATGTTCAAGATTGATACCCAAAATGTGGACTAATTTCCTTTTCTTCTTTCTTAGCACAAGTTGTGAATGACCTCACTCAAAACCTATTTTTTGAAAATCCTGCCTTATGGGAGCTGCTGTTCCACAGCATTCACGATGCAGTTTTAGGGAGCCAACTTCGAGAGGCACTTGCAGAACAAGAAGCCTTAACTCCTCCACCCCAGGAGGACACAGAGCCCAATGCCACTCCTGAGGCGTGAGGAACTCAGCCTGGGATGGGTATGAGCTTCTCCTGAAATTACTCATTTACACATTTTAAATACTAGTCAATTCGATTTTTTTCCAAAGGGTAAATACAAGTAGTCAAGGCTTGATTTGGAGGGTGAATGACGCCTGGCAAGATGTATCTTACTTGTGTGTGTGTGTGTGTTTAATTGACTACTTCCAAGATAAATTGGCCTCTCACCTGCATTTATTGTGCAGTGACATTTCTGTTACTTTTTAGTATTGTCTTTGTCAGCCAAGCACTTAAGAACTTTTTCCCTTTAAGTACCTTATCTACAATTCAGATATGCTGTCACCAGATGGGTAGTGTTCCTTGCTTTTGTACTTGCTGGTCTACAGATTTTCTGTAACTAGAGTTATCAAACGGAAGTGGCATACCCGCAGTTTTCTGGAAGTTCTTTCCAAACAACCATTTGTTTTTACAGAAGCAATGTAAGTGCATTACAGAAAAACTAGACTAGCAAAAATAAGAAAATAAAAACATTATATTGCTACCACTCGAAGATTATTGCTAACACCTTAATGTATCCTTTCAGATCTTTATGCATACATATTTACATCTTTTAACCAAAATAAGATTATACTCTACAGTGTTCTGTAACCTATTTTTTTCTCTCATTCTAGACCATTTTTACCTCAGACCATATTCAAATGTCCCCCACTTGTCCCCAGATTTGTAGTTGATTCGTCCAAAGTAGTATCCATTGTGTGACCTTACACCATAACTGGTCATGTCCCTTTAAGTCCCTGAGTGTATCCTAATCTCGCACAGTCCCTTCTGGGATGACATGGACTTGTTAAAGAGCCTGGGGCCGTTGTCCTGGAGAATCCCCTATTGGTCACCTGCTTCCTCAAGGTGTTATTTAGCCTGTCCTTTTATTTTCTGAACTACTTGTGATCTAGAAGTTACATCTACAGGCCTCGTGGATTTGAATAAAACATTTTTTGCTAGAATATATCATAGATGAGACACAGGCTTCAAATTGCATCACATCAGGAAAAAACACACCATGACCCTACCAATAGTGATGCTAAGGTGAATCCAGTGGATTAACAGAACAGCCTAATCCCCCAATTGGGTTTTCACCTTTGTGGTTAGTGAGTTATCTACATGGTGTTCTTTTGTCTTGGAATGAATTCCCAGTTCCCCAGTTAGCCATTCCCCCAGGAGTTTTAACATCTAGTGGTAATCTTTGCTTAAATCCGTAAATATTAAGGTTTGTGAATTTTTTTCCTCTGATTTTCTTATTTCTTCTGCATTTATTAGTTGGTGTTTCTATGTAAATTATTATAGCTTTCCTTCCTCAACTTGAGCTATTTAGTCATCCTTAAATACAGTTCTTACTGGAAAGGCAGGTTTGTTTTTTCCATTTAATTATCAAATTCAAAGTAAAAAGTTGGTTTCTAAATAGATGGTGACAAATTAGGTTCCTTTCCATTTCTTTTTTGGTATAATTATAGACTCATGAATTTTTATATTTTAATGTGTTTCAGTCTGTTAGTTATTCTTTTTGGTGCTAAAATTGTCACAACTGTGACCAGTAGGAGCCCCTAGAAATGTTGCTAATAGTGAAGTAGCCTAAGGACCACGTATTTAAGAAAACTAACTCCAAAGTATAGCATCTTCCTTAGAAGTCCATAAGAGTTATTTAGTTAACTCTTCATCAAACTCAGTTTTAAGCCTATGAATAAGATGCTTACTTTCAAGTACTCTTTATAATTGTTCCAAAGGAGTGGGGGAGACCATTAAGACAATTTGTCATCAAAAGTTCTTATTTTACAATTCTAACAGATCACTCTCATTCAAAGCACAAGTATTAATTGGCTAACCTGCCTAAGGCCTCCCCTGCTAAGATTTCCTGCTAATATTCAGTTTGTCTTTTTTATATGCTTTTTCTTTTTTTAAATGTTTTTTATTGATTCCTTGTTTCAGTTTTCATGAAGAAAACACTGGCAGGAGAAAAGTGGTCACATCCCAGGAAAGTACTACTTTAGCATAGGTCTACTCAAAACCAAACTCTGTGGTTTGTTTGTTTTACCTCCAGTGAGGTTTCTCATTACTTTACTAATTTACTTCAAAGTAGACCCCTTCTTTCTAATCAATTCTTTACCTAGATATACAGGGAAATTAGATACGCATTCGGTTGTTTCCTTGGCAGTCATCACACACAAGATCCACTACACCTGCATTCTGACACAGACTGCCTTCTGAAAGAGCACGAGGTTGTAGGGCCTCAGCTTACACCAGAAACTGTTGTAAAAGCGCCTGCATCATTTCGGCCATTAAAGATTGTAAGCAATGTTACAGAATTTTTCATTGTATATCTCAGCACCAGCCTTCAACAAATGCTTTACACATAGTGGAGACTCAAGTCCTAGTTCTGATAGGTTGAAAGTAGTGTACAAAAAAAGTATGTCTGTATCTTACAAATTTGTATTTAACTTTTCTTTAATGTTTAGCCTAGTTCGAATGGAATTCTACCATGTACATAAAAAGCACTGAAGTCTTACTGAAGGGAATGTTTTTGTTTCAGCATGTTTCTGAGAATCTACAAATGCACTTCAGAATGTATTTTATCTATATGTAAATATTTTGGAATGTTTTACTTAGAATTATTTCATATAGTGGAAAACTTCCTGGCCTCTCTTTACTTAGTCAAGTTTTGCCTCTACCTTCTTTCTGGACTTTAATATCTGCTAGTGTATTCCTGTCTTATGATTTTCAGCCCGGATTCAAATGCAGATTCTTATCAAAATGTGCATAACATACATCACTCACATGGACTAACCCTCTTTTATAGTAGTCCTGTAGGGGACAACCCTGTTTTCAGGAAGGTCCCATATAGACAAATGCTTTGTCTTTCCTCAAACCCTACATAATATGACAGCGGTTGATCTCTACCTCGCGGAGGGATGGAATGTTTGACAACAATGTGAACCAGGGCTCAGGGAACTCCTATTCATGGCAGACATTGACTCTGTATATACAATCATATGGCAGCTGGTAGTAGGATCCCAATTGCCAATCTCATCTGCAGTGGGACTCAAAGAAACAGTTAAAGATCTGAATCCTCTACAAATCCTGGGAGTACCTCACTTTGTAGTTTTCAGGAAACATCTAAAATGTCCACTCCATGTGGTTTGACCCTATATCCTTACTTAACAGAAAGGAGGTGCTTGCCTCCAAAGATATATTGAGAAAATGAGCATGCCCTCCTGTGTGCATGGAGAGGGCATCAAACCCAGAGAATCTGCCCTGGAGTGGGTAGGTGCGTTTCTCTGTGTTTTAGGGGTGGGGGTAGGGGTGTGTGGCCTTGTGTGGGGATGAGGGAGGGAATGCTATGTGGTGGGGAAGGCTTTATCTACTATGTCTGCCCCTTTAAAGATAGTAAACCAATTTAAATTCTAAGATCAAATAAAACTTTAGTGTGAGACTGTATGCTTTAATGAGTGCAAGAAAACTGTTGGTCCTTTTTAGACCTTTCAGGAATGGTGTTAGGATTCAGTATGTTTAGATTCTTGATAATATGGCTTGAATGTTCATAAGGGTTGATGTGAGAAATGATAAAAGTACGATCTAATTCTCCAAACCGAAATGCATACGGCCAACCTAAATGCATTCAATGGCTTTGAAACCCCTCAAATCCCACTAAAATGTTCAAAAGCTAGCTGCCTGCTTATTGACATGAATGTAGTCAAGTTTGAACATCTCACAAATCCATCTTGCCTTTGAAAAAGACTCAGAGCCTTTTCATTGTACTGGTATATAGCATTTACTTTATGTAACAGGTGAACCTGACTGTTGTGGAAATTAAATTTTTATAAATCTGATACCATTTTTAAATACTTTTTGAAGTATCACTGCAGTGTTATTTTTCTATTCATAATCCTTTGTATTATCTACTAGCACCCTGATGTGTATAAACATGCATATACACATTTTAGCTGGAGTGAGTCACTGGCTAATGTGTTTTATCTTCTTAAATATGGTGTAAACATGCTAATCTACATGGTGTTTATGCTGTCCGCATATACATGCCTGGGCAGGGACATCTGTTTTTCAATTTATTGTACATCTGATGTGTGGTCAGTTAGCTTCTTGTCACGTACCTAAGTGAGATATCAAGATTTACAGCCTATAACATGTCGGCCTGAGTGAGGTCAACATATCCAACTTGAGTTGTCTCAAACTGGCGCATATGATGTATGTGGCTACATGAAAAAGTGGTAAAGTGTGTTCTGCTTACATTCATTAAAACATTACAAAAATATACATCATCAGTCATTCAATTGAGCATTATTTTATTACAAGCAGAACCTAGATATGGTTTGGTCTATTTTATACCTCATGAAAGACTAGGGCAGGCCTAGAGAAGAAAAATTTTCTGATAAATTTCACAAACATGAAAAACCAAGAGAGTATTGGTTGGATTTTATGAGTAAAGGGCTTTAATTTTTCAGCTTGAAACTTTCATGTTTTAAATATTTCAATATTATACTTACAGCATTTTCTATGTTGTCAACCTTTTGTGAATTTAATGTATCCAGCTCTATTTTTGCATTACTTACTTATGAATATTGAACTACAATAAAAATACTCTTTATTGTGCATGGGTCTCTATATTTGAAAGGAGGGGACTGTAGTGGAAAGGTGGGGGGTGATTTGGTGGTGTTGCACAAGAAATGATTTTAAAGAGATCTGTTGAGAATATTAATGCAACTTTTATTAAGAAATGCCTCACTGTAGACCAGTAGTCTAACAGGAGCTTTACCAAAATTTAAACCATTAATTTATAAAAAGAAAATAAGTATTTCTCTGTATGAAGCCAATTCCTGATTTTCTAAATTAGATTATTATATATATACACTTTTCTTTCTGCTTTATTACTTCACTGGTGATTAAAAATCAACAATTCTTTCTTAAGATTTTATTTTTAGATAGGGGTAGGGAGGGAGAAAGAGGGGGAAAAACATCAATGTGTGGATGCTCCCTCCTCGGGGACCTGATCTGCAACCCAGGCATGTGCCCTGACTGGGAATCGAACCAATGACCCTTTGGTTCACAGGCCAGCACCCAATCCACTGAGCCACACTAGCCTGAGCTGAACAATTCTTGATTAATTCGAAATCAAGTCAAACAGCAAAGTAAAACATGTATCAGATGCTTCTTCCCTTAAAAAAAAAGTCTGGCTAAAGCTTTATTATTCAACATACTAGGGAAAAACTGTGAAATGCAGGTAGTCATGTGCCTAGATGGGCTATTCTGATGATGGCAGAAAAGCACACTGGTTATGAGCATAGCAGATGGAGCTGACAAACTTCAACTTTAATCCTAGCTCTGCTACAAGCCAATTTGGTAGCAAAGATCTGCCTGCATTCATTAGATTAAGATCTATTAGATCCACCTCACTGGGCAGATACTGGGAGGATACAATGACATACGTACAGCACCAAACCAATACATGCCCAGAACATACATGCTCTCAGCAAGCACTTTATGATATGGGTCACTTAAATGGCAGTGGGTCAAAAAACTGTCAACATACACTGTAATAAGCCTTTCTGACCAATGATATCAGATATCACCTTCTACTGTACTACAAAGAAGACATATTTGAAACAAAAGCATATAATTTTGAAACCATTTATTTTTTGTGTGAAATGGTTATCAAGTCTATATAAGCTTAGGATTCCGATTAAAAGAAGTGTTTTCATGAAAGCTTTCAGGGCTCAGTTGTATGTCATGTAGCGTGGAGTAGCACTGAATTTGGCATAGGACTTAATGACCTTATTTACAGCCTCCAAGAAATCTTTCTCAGTAGCAATTTTTCGCCGTGCCCTGATGGCAAACATTCCAGCTTCTGTGCAGACACTTCTAATCTCAGCACCTTTCAAAAAAAAAAGATAGGCTTAATTAAAGCGGACAGGACAGACAGACCAGCAGATATAAACAAGACCTTTGAACGTACCAGTGCTATTTGGACACAGTCGTGCTAACAATTCAAATCTGATATCTCTTTCAACGCTCATTGAACGTGCATGAATCTTAAAAATGTGAGTCCGACCCTTAAAATAGAGGAATTGAAAAATATTATAATGGAAAACATCACAGGAAGGAAGAAAAAATTTCAAGAATCCCATTTCTAAAAAGAGATGATTTTCTTACCTCGAGATCAGGTAAGCTAAATTCAATCTTCCTATCCAGTCTCCCGGGCCTCATCAGTGCTGGATCCAAAGTGTCAGGCCTGTTAGTTGCCATGAGCACTTTAATGTTGCCTCGGGGGTCAAAGCCATCCAGCTGATTGATCAATTCCAACATTGTTCTCTGTACTTCATTGTCACCTCCAGCACCATCATCAAAACGAGCCCCTAAGACAAAAGGAAAGAGACACCCAGTCACAGCAGCACTACACGAACTTGAAAGTACTGCCAATCTCAGCTCAAACCATGCCCTCCGGTGCAAGGGAAGAGCCAGTTTCAAGTACATCCTGTAAGAACTGCCTGCTTCTTACAAAACTAATTAGAAAGTGAATCTTTCACGACTCATAGATTTATTTAATATACGCTCCTTTACAGTATTTTTAATTCTCTTAAGGAATTTTATTTCTTAAATCACTCAAGAACACAATGTATACCTGCACCAGGCGGCAGAATACACACAAACTTTAGCACTATAATGTAAGAAACTGCCATACTCTTCTAAACTTCTCAAAACTGTCCTTAAAAATGAGGCTAAATCTGCAATACAGCAGAAATATAACACACCATCACACTTTTTTGGATATATTAGAGTACTCACAATTAATCTCAGTTTCTCATTTCAACCAAAATAGCAAAAACAAAACAAAAAGCCTCCAAATATATATTTTTATTTTTAAATTATATATATACTGTTGTATTTATGTATTATATCCATTATAACAAAAAAACAAAATTTAGATTAAATATGAGAAAAATTTATTATTTTTTCCCACACTCTAATACTGTTTTATATACAACCCACTTAGCAAAGCATAGCATCCTAAGCATCCCGACAGCATAAGGCTTATGGCTTATTCCAACGATACTATAAAAATGACTTCAGAGTCACCACACTGCATCAATACACTGTGCTCAAATTAACCACTCAAAGACATTAACTACAGGCGTCCGAGCCCAACACATCCATCCAGTATAAAAGCAAGATTCTAGGTAATATAACCACATTCCCCAAACAGTGTTACAAAGTCCACTATATTTTCAAGTCATTTTTGTCACTAAGTTCATTAAATAACAAATATCTGGGCATATATTCTCCAACTAGTAAGGATTAGTACTCTTACAGACTGAAACAACAGTGAAGTTCTATAGAGCAGTTTAGTTTTCAAAGTCTATCACATTTATTACTTACTTAAAGCTCTCAAAAGCCCATGAAATAAACAGGGTAAGAATCATCACACCCATCATGAGCAAACTGAGGTTCAGAGTTAGTTATAATAACTTGTCTAGATCACATAAGATAATATGTATTTCATCAGATCTATGAAGCTAACAGTAACATTATTTTTCATACACTTTATAAAATACCATCACCAATGGAATTGTTAAAATGTGTCATATGAGTGATAGTAAAGTGCAAAGGTAAAGACTTTGAGAAACAGCAATGTTATGTAACATTTCTTTTCTCCTTTATGCTATAGCCCTACCGTTTATTAGATCTGCTGCTCCAGTGTGCCAGAGCTCATAGAAGAGTTGGAATTAAAACTTGCACAAGTTCAACATATTAGGAAAACTCTACACATACTACTTTACGACTCTCATGAAACCCAACCCTAAAGCAGTTCTCTAAAATACCACCCATACCTCCAATAGCATCAATTTCATCAAAGAAGATAAGGCAGGCTTTTTTTGTTCTGGCCATTTCAAAGAGCTCTCGAACCATCCGTGCCCCCTAATGGGAAAAATAATTTAATTCACAGTTAGTTTCTAAATCTTTTAAAATATAATCAGTTAAACTTCAAACTTTTCAATATTCCCAACAGTATTCTCAAAGATTATTACCTAAGGCTTTTTCAAAAACACTGAAGTGTATTACCTATTCCATTAAACTATACGTATTAGCCTTAAGTCAAATAGTCATAACTGTAAGACCTGAAGAGGTTAAATTAACACTGTCAAAATAAAGGCACCATTTCAATCAGTAACATTTGAGAAACTAAAGGCGTCTGATTTATCACGTGGCATTCCTAATCACTGAATTTGATGTGTGTTGCTCAGGGGATAAAAGTACTCTATATCTCAATTCACACAACTCCTTTTCTAATTCGTATTTTAAGCATACTAATCATTAATGCTTCAGGCACTGTATGTACAGCCCTAGACTTACTCTATATTGAAAAAAATCTGTGTGTGTGTACACACTTGCACATGTGCAGATAGAAACTCCATGTTCTCTTCTCAGGAGACCATAAAAGGCTGGCCCTGAAGTGAAAGTACACTTTTGAATGCATTCAACCAGGCATTTCTGGGGTATTTCTCTTACAAACCAAATCCACAGGAAATGTCGTCTTTCTGAGTAGGGAGCATGGTGATTAAAAATGTTAAACAGCTGTTCATTTATAAATTTAAGGGAAGGCTGGTGGCTTCTACCCTAATTACAATCCATCAATCAAGAAATTTCAGGTCTCAATCTTCAATGTGAAAGTGCCATTTTAATTTCATCCATACTTTATAAATCTTTCAGAGCTACATATTCTTTATGATTAATTTACCTTACCTCACCAACGTATTTCTGCACAAGTTCAGATCCAATAACTCGAATGAAGCAAGCATCAGTCCTATTAGCAACTGCCCGAGCACAGAGTGTCTTGCCTGTACCTGGCGGACCAAAGAGCAGCACGCCCTTGGGAGGCTCAATGCCAAGGTTAACGAATCTCTCTGGCTGTGATGGAGACATAATTTTTATAATCATAACTTCTGTATAATAAAAATAAGGCTACTTTTATATCAATATATTTAAATCAAAATTATTAAGTCCACAATCTTTATATTTGATCTAAATAATAACTTATTCTAAACAAGATCTAAACTAGACTCCTATCAATAGCATAAGGCTTAATAGCTTTTAAAGGTATTCCTACTATCCAGACTTAATTTTTTTCCCTAATTTTAAAAAATTATAGCATTTAGCCCTGGCAGGTGTAGCTCAGTGGATTGAGCGCGGGCTGCGAACCAAAGGGTCACCAGTTCGATTCCCAGTCAGGGCACAAGCCAGGGTTGCAGGCCTGGTCCCTGCAAGAGAGGGGGCGCAAGAGAGGCAACCACACATTGATGTTTCTCTCCCTCTCTTTCTCCTTCCCTCTCCCCTCTCTAAAAATAAATAAATAAAATCTTTAAAAATATATATAGTGTTTAAAGAACAAAAGTATTATCTGATATTTAATATCTTCGTTACCCATTATCATCCCAACGTTATTTTGATTCCATTTAAACCCACTTACTCTTGATATCATTAAAACACATGGTTTCCTCTACAATAACCTATAATATATTTGACATACTGCCAAAACTTATACTCAACCTTCTGTGTCACTCAAATCCTTTTTCTTGAATAGGCTTAACCACTCAATCCTTTTGCTTTCTTTTTTGGAACTTACCAACTCTCCACACCTCTACCCTCTATCCCCTCAAAAATTTTCATTAAGGAAAATATAAAATTTAAAAAACTACCTAATATATAGGCAATTTTAGTGCACAGTACACAAAAGGCTATCAAATCTTTATATGAAGTAATTTAAAATGCAACAGACTCAGCCACTTACATGAAGCAGAGGGGTTTCAACTACTTCTCGAAGTTTCTCAATCTGCTCCTTACAGCCACCCACATCACTGTATGTGACATCAGGTTTTTCCTCTACCTGAGAGAGGGAAGAAAATGTACAACATAGTCACAGACTTTTGAATACTAGTCCAAATGCTCTATCTGGTAGAGTAGACCCAGTATGCTAAAAGAAAAATCAGACTAACAGAGAGTAAGAATTTTTTTTAAATGGAATATATTGCCCAGTGTGCTAGAACCACTTGCTATATTACTTACGATACTAAGTGGGAGACAAGCTAGTAAAGTAAAGACTAATAAAGGCTTTCTCAACTGAAAAATGGTTTAAAAAATTTGGGCAAACTAACACATACTCACATATTAACAGTTTATGAGTTAAAAGTTTCAGAATTTTTTGCGATGGTGCAGTTGCATTCTAAGTCATGCCATTTCTTTCCCATCCATAGTTTCTTACCTGCATCATGGTAACTGTAGGGTCAATCTTAGGAGGCAGTGGAATGTGAATTTGATACTTATTTCGGTCCACACTAGAAAGGTAAAAAAGATCCTCACTAACACATTCAAAAAATTTTCTAAGTGAATTATTAGGTATTCTACATCCATTAATTACACTAACTCAATCTTAACTATTCTACAGCAAGTGCTTCCCCCACCTACAACATGCAACCTTAAATAGACTGGAAAACTCAACTCTCAACCTCTGCACTTACTTTGATTATGACATTTGAAGTCATTCATAAAAAGCCATAGTGGAGGTGGGGAAAAAGAGGAAAGCGAGAGGTCAGAAAGGGGATGCAGAAGAAAGGATGTTCAACTGTAGAACTCAACTAGATTATCCCACGGTATTCCACAGCAACCAGTGCGTTCATTCAAAAGAAAGTCAAGGATGTGAATGTGACATGGTATCTTCAATGAAAGGTGAGTATTTACTGTACGAGAAATCTTACCCAACTCTCATCCCTTCTTCAATGTCAGTAGGTGCCACCTGATCACTGAGGTCCACCACAAACTTGGCAAACTGCTTCACATTGATAATGTACTTCGGGTCCTCCGAATCAGCATTGATTATCTTTGTACATCTAACACAGCAAAAGACTTGATTAGAGTAAGGAACTTAACCCACTAATAATGAATTCAAGCCACTAGTCTCCCCTGGGGCAGGTGTAAACTGGAACTGCAGAAACTGGGCCACTGTTAAAGATCCTTTTCTATAAAATACGCTCAGGCCCAAGGGTCCACCCAACTTAAGCCAAGTCATAAAATTTTCAAAAATTCATACCTCTGGGAAATTAAACCCAAGTATTTCACCATTAAGAAGTTCTCTAATTTCTTTATTCCTTTATTAGTGATTCCTTTATTAGTGATACTTTTCTATGTCGTATGTCAGCAATTTTCAATCAGTGTGCTGTAGCACACTGGTGTGCCACAAGAATTTTCAAAGCATACAATACCTGACTATTTAGTCAGGGGCACTGACCTCTTTTCTCTTAGATTATTAAATAATAAAATGACAACAGCCAGCACAACTATAGCCACCCAGTGTGAATGAATCAAAATTGTACTTTTTGGGGGGTCAGATCAGCAAAAAATATGGTTTTTGGTGGGCTGCAGAATTTTTTAATAAGTAGTTTACATGTGCTATGAGATGAAAAAGGGTGAAAATCACCATCTTACGTTACTGTCCTATTGTCCCTATCAGAGGACAGTCATCTTATCTTACACCAAGTAATAAATGTGTTTTTTTATTCTTTCCTGAGTTTATACCTCAAATCCATTTTTACTGTGATTGCTACTTTTAATGTATTTTTTTTGTGTGACATAATGAAGGCAAATTTGTAATAGTATGTACACTATAGCAGAAAGTATTCTACTGCCTTTTCTCTTCTAAATTATTTGTCTACTAAAGACAAACAAAAACAAAAAACAGAACTCATGTTATAAAGGACTCACGTCATAAGCTGTAGCAATAAATCACCGGGATGTACAAAACAGTCTCTGGAGTAAACACACACGTGGCATGGAAAGTAAGGTGCAGACACTTTGTCCTCGGAGCATAACTGTGTGACAGAACTATTTCCTGTGACTAGCCAAGTTCTACCAGGGAGGTAGAATTATATATATAAAAAGAATCTGTCAGTACTTTGACAGACCAAGCCAACACTGTATGCACAGATAGGGATTTTCTTAAATCCACGGCCGAAAAAGTATAGGCTATACAGGGACCTCAACTTCCAGAATGCTGACGTAGGGACCTTTGAAAGTATGTTCCTCCTTGAAAACAAAGTGAACACTGGAAAAAACAGTCAAAAATCAACATTTTCCCAACTCTGCAAATGGTGGGGTGGAGGGTAGGGGATGCAGACTAAGCTGGGAGCTCCCCAAAGCCCAGCCCTCTGAGAACTGTCACTATGTGACCTGTCCGGAAGCTCAGGACTTACTTGTCTTTATTTGACAGGACTCAGAGCTCTCTCTGTGTGAACACCCCTGCCCACAGGGCATTTGTTGGAAACAATCAGTGACAATTATTTAACATCACAACTGTCTGAGGCAGCATTATTACCAGTTGTGGCTAACAAGAGGCTGGCCAAAACATTTCAAAGAAAAACAGCACAAAGCAGCAACAATAACAAACCCTGAGGAAAGGGAAAATCTGATTTCCAGAGCTGACATATTACAATATTTAAAACATCCAGTTTCCATCAAGAAAAGTATGAGAGACAAAAAATAGGAAAAAGTATGGCCCATACATAGGAAAAAAGGAGTCCACAGAAACTGTCCCTGAGGAAGTTTATATGTTGGTCTTACTATACAAAAACTTTAATCAGTATCATAAATATTTTTTTTAAAAAGTGAAGGAAACTATGTTTAAACAATTAACAGGAAGTATGTCTCACCAAATAAAGAATATCAATGAAGAGAGAAATTAGGCTGGAACATTATTTGGCTATAAAAAGAAATGATGTCCTGATACATGCTACAACACGGATGAATCTTGAACCACCATGCTAAGTAAGGGAAACCAGAAACAAGGTCATACATTTATATGAAATTATTCCTTTTATATGAACTATCCAGGACAGGCAAATCCGTACAAAGTAGTTGCATAGCTGCCAGGAGCTAAAGAGAGGGGAATAGAAACTGCTATTGGGTATGGAGTTTCTTCTTCAGGTAATGAAGATATTCTGGAAAGGGTAAAACAGAAGTTACCAAGAAATGCTGAGGTAAGTGGCAGGGTAGGGTCAGTGGTGGTGATAACTTTCTGAAAATGAGGAGGGTGGAGAGGTAAAAGGGAAGAGTAAACATAAGTGAACCTGTTGCTGAAATTCTCTAGTCCTCTGTCTCCACTGTTCTTCCAAAATAACTGCAGGTTGGAGACAACAGGAGATTGAAAACAAGTGCTCTGGGGAAAATGATCATCCCAACGAATGAATCTAAAAAATCTAAAGATCTAAAGAAAAAATCTAAAGATACTGACACTGAAGGCTCCACAACTAAACATCCAACCATATTAGCTATTGTGAAGCTCAGGACTGACATGCTTCACTATTGGATCTAGAGCTTCTGTCAGGTTTTCAGTCTCCCACTAAAACCAAAGACCAAACTAAGATGACCAGGCATCTAGCATAAAAGCAGATACTGATCAAGCAAGAGAAAAAAACATCTTAGAGGAAGCAGAAATCTTCCAGTTATCATTAGTTTCCACAAAGATGAGAACATACTACAACCAATGTACAAGAACAGGACATTCAAAAAACCAACAAAACACATACAATGAACGAGAAAAGAGCTCTTGGATACTAAAAACTTGAGAAGAGAAATAGAAGAAAATTATCAATAGGAGGATGCAAAAATAAAGTTAAGAAAATCTCATAAAAGTAGGGCAAAAAAAAAAAAAAGAGCAAGAAAGATTAGTATATTAAAGGAGCAATCCATGAGGTCCAATATCTGAATCACAGAAGTCCAAAAGAGAAATTCTATTATGAAAAGAAATTATAAACAAATATTCTCAAGAAAACGTGCCACACCGAAGGACGTGAGAGCCCAGTGCCATGTATGAAAACAGACCAACACCCAGACACATTGTCATGAAATTTCAGAACAAGTGAGAAGCAGAGGAGACCCTACAACTTTTAGAGGAAAAATAGTCACATGGGCTGGATCAGAATGGCTTCAGGCTAACAACACTGGAGACGGAGGACAATGGAACAATGCCTTCAAAATTTTGTAGAAGAAAGAACTTTATACCAGCCAAGGTATTTTCACACGTATGTGGTCTCAAAATAACCCTCCCAAATGACCCTCTTTCAGGAAGCTACCAGAGAGTATAGCCCATCTAATGAAGGTGAAAGTAAATCAAAAAGAGTGGTATGCAAGGAATAGGAGAGGCAAAGGGAACCTCCAGAGTAAAAAGTCACAGGATGATTGTGATTTAATAGGCACAACGGACAACTGATCAACCCTGGCTGGTGTGGGTCAGTGGACTGAGTGCCAGCCTGCGAACCAAAGCATTGCCTGTTTGATTCCCAGTCAGGGCACATGCCTGGGTTGAGCGCCAGGTCCCCAGCTGGGGGCATGTGAGAGGCAACCACACATTGATGTTTCTCTCCCTCTCTCCCCCTCTCTCTAAAAATAAATAAATATATATTTTTTTAAAGATGGACAACTGGTCAAACTGAAGCAGGTCACAAAGTGCTGGGGAAGACTTCATCAAGGAAGATGAACTTGAGAGAATACCTGACGCAGCTGGCGCCCCTGAGATATACATGAGAAAAAAAACTGATGGACCGAATGCATCTGAAGAGCAATTTAGACAATAAGGAAAAACTGAGGAGTTTAGTAATATACATAGAAAACCAGGCAAATGAAAAAACAATTATGACAAGAAAAACAAAAAGTGGTACAGAAAGGAAAAGTACTCACTGTTTACTTCTTGGCTCTCTGTGAATAGGGTTCACGTAGCCATAATTATAAAAATACTGAATGCTGATCCGACCTAAGTTTTAATACAATTACATTGGGAGGATGTAGGTATAGGATGACACACAGCAGTATTAAGAGGACCAAACTATTTTCAGCAGATGCCATATCTGAGAAAGGGGTAGTGGGACAATGAAGAGAAAATGGAAAATTCTCACATTTGCTCTGCATCTTTCTCTATCATTGAATCTTTTATATGATTATGTCCTCACGTATTTCTTCAATAATTGTCTAAGGCATAAACTTTTAACCCCAGATACTTTTGTAGAAAGCTTTCTTCCCTTGGAATTTGGAATAAAAATTCTTTATGAACTATCACATTAAACCCAAGACTCAAATAAATTTCCAGAGGACATACCTCGCAACCTGCAAAGGCTGTTCACTCTGGAGTGTCTGCTTGTCTGCAGCCAAATCCCAGAGTGCTGGTGGGGCTAGGCCAGTGTCCGACTCTTTAATACCTACATAGAGAGATTTCAAAATTCACTAAAATGTACTACATCATCCCAGAAGCAAGCTTTCCCAACCTCTGACACTTTGGACTGAATACTCTGTTGTGGGGGGAGTCCTGTGCATTACAGGATGGTTAGGAGCATCCCTGGACACTAGCCACTAGATGCCACTAGCACCACCTCCCCATCAAGTCATGAGAATAAAGAATATCTCCAGACACTGCCAAATGTCCTAGAAGGAGGGGGAACAAAATTGCCCCAGCTGAAAACCACTGCCCTAAGGTAGTCATCAGCAAAAAATTTAGTGCCACATTTGACATTTTTTGTGGTCAAGTACTATAAAACTTTACAACTCAAATGCTCAAGAAGACAAATTTCCAATTACTAAGCAACAGCTAACTTCAAGCAATACCATGGAAAATCATATTTTTATTCAATTAGGAACTTTAACTTGCTTATTAGAGTTTACTGAACTTGCCTTTGAACAGAAACATTACTCGCTTAAAGGATGATGTTGTTTCCTAATTGCTTAAGCATTAAATTGTAAAAGATAGTAAAACAGATTATTAAGTGAGGCCCAATTTTTCAACAGAGAGGAAGGATAGTAATTTTTTTAAATCTGTAATTCATGAAAGAGCAATACTTGTATTTAAAATCCTTTGATATAATTAACACATTACATTTAGAGAGAGAAAAGAGGAATTAAAAAAATATATACCAGTGAGCTCATTAATTTTCTTGAGAAGTTGTTGAATGTCATCCTCAACCTGCTTGATCTGCCTAGAATAAGTGCTCTGACCCTAGAAAATAAAGATCAGTTTAGTTAGAGTATCAGGAAAGCAACAATTTATTAAACTTCGAAAACATTAACAACTCATACATTTCAAGTACAGTAAACATTTGTGTAAATTATTTCAAATGTCTTCTGATAAGAGTTCCATACTTTAATTACAAATAGTATAACAATAATGTATAAACTTAAACATGCTGGATATTTACACTCTGATCTATTCTATAGAAACTGTAGGAAGGTATCCTTTTTCAGTTAAGATTACTATAAACTGCTACATGTTATTTTCCAATTACTTTGGAAGAACAATACCAACAATAGTTCTTATTTCAACGTAAAACATCTATTATTTTGTAGACACTGAAAGGACTTACATAAGTTTTCAGCAAGGCAATATCACCCTCATCCAGAGCTGAAAGAAAAGAAATAATACAAGAAATTCAAACAAAAGAAATTAGACCTAACAATTCTTTTCTGTTCAATTCAACCCTTGTTAGTTGAGTGAGAAAAACTGTGCAAAGTTGTTATGATATAAACACAATCATCAAATAGTTCCCAGAATCTTGAATATTTTATCTAATTTGGTGAAAGCAGATTAAAAAAAAAAAAAAAAAAAAAAGCCCTGTCTGTTGTGACTCGGATTGAGGGCAGGCCTGAAGGTAGGGGGGCCTGGGTTGCTAGGTTGCAAGCCAGGTCCCCAGTTGGGGGTGTGTGAGTGGCAGCCGATTGCACATCTATGTTTCTCTCTCTCACTATCCCTCCCTTGCTCTCTCTCTAAAAATAAATAAATAAAATCTTGAAAAAAAACCCCACAACACATCTACTTTGAAATCTCAAAGAGTTGTGACCCAACAAGAATAGGGAGCCCAAAAAACAGTTTGAGAACCAAAACAACCTGGCACCAGTCCCCAAAAAATCATGCATTTGCTAAGTAACCTTGGAAAAACTACTTAATCTCTGAGCATTAGTTTTCTCATCTGAAAAACAAAGATATTAATAATTTACCCTCACAGTGTTGCTATAAAGATAAAATAAAATATTAAGAACATAAAATGCTATACACATGTTACCCATAACTGTATACAAGGGATAAAGTTATTAATATATTTAAAGAATAACATACTCAGAGAAATACACAGATGAAATATTAAATCTCTGTAACTAAGTTATCCATGAGGCGACTGAGTACCTCTGACATTTACAGTGCCCTAAAATATTTTCTAGGGAAAGTATAATAAGGAATGACGTAGAGAGGAAATGCTCTTTCTTTGGGGGGAGGCTGGAAACAGAGAAGGGTGCTAGGAGAGGCTGAAGTTGTTAAGGAAGGGAAAAGTAAGAGAAAAGGGAAAAAAACCCACCCTATAAATGTTTTAAAATACTCTATAAAGCATAAAAGAAGAAAAAACATAAAGATAAGACCACATAAGGCTACTGAGGAGAAACTGTATGAAAACAGTGTGAATACCTCATTCACTGTGGGTAAAAGTGACACAGTCTCTAGGAGAGTAATTCTGTCCTATCAAAACTACAACTCCATTTCTACAATTTATCCTACAGCTTGTGTTTGTGCATGTGGTGAAAGTTACAGAAAACAGGTTACTCATTGCTCTATAATGGTCAACAGATTGGAATAAATCTACATATCCATCAATAATGATTAATTTCATGCATCACACCAAAAAAACTGAAATACTATGCAGAGATAATGCAGAATACTATGCTGAAATACTACACAACACTGACTATATAAAATATGAACTTATCCCTAAGATGTTAATATTGAAAAGCAAGATGTACATACAGCATGCTGTATTAAAAAAAAAAGAGAAATGTATGAATAAAATTGCTTATGTATGCATAGAAAATGTCTAGAAAAATAATGCAAAATAGCATCATTAGTTGCCTCCATGGATAAGTGGATGGCGGGGGCCAAGTATGAGACACTTTTCGATATATCTTTTTTCTTTCTTTTGAGTTTTAGGCATGTAAATGTATTATCTAGTTAAATGATTGCTTTTTTAGAAAAGAAAATTATGTTTCCGGATCCTGGCTCCAAGCTGTCACATTTAAGGGGGTGGAAGAACAGGAAAGACGATCCAGGTGACCAAGCACCTCCAGGCAGGGGAACTTTTCAAGGCCTTGAAGGCCAACCAAGGTGAGTGCCTTCTTCAAGACCTGAGAGATGAGCATGAGTAAAAATGTAGAGCAGGGGAAGATGAATACAGAACTTGGAGCGGGATGGGGGAGACAGAGAGGGCTGGCAGGTTAACCCTACAGCCCCAGATCAAATCACAAGCGGCACAAAAGGGAGCAAGCACAGAGCGCCGAACAGGAATCCTGCCTCCCCTCCAGGGCAAATCTGGTCCTAACCGCAGCCAGGAGCTTCTGCCTACGTCAACTGACCTCGGATAGGTTTGTCGTCCTTCTCATCCTCTTTGGTTTTCCTCTGATCTACACCTAGGTAATCCGGCATTTTAGAAGTTCAAACCGCCTCGGCTCCGCAGTTATTACACAGCACCTTCCCCGCTTCCGGTGGTGCTCCCTTTTTTTTCCTCCCCGGAAGTAGATCCGGCTCCGCGGTCCCTTTACTGCGCGCACCAGCAGCGGAAGAGAGTCCTGCGAGGTGAGCGCTGGTGTCAGCGTCGCGTTTAGGGAAGTGGGAAGAATTTCATGTTAGAAGAGAACTTTCAGTCTACCCCGACTTTTGCCGTGCGGAGGTTCCCTGAGCAACAGGTTTCAAGACCAACTCTGGCTCAGTAGCTGATTTTTTATGTGTACTGTGTACTCATGGGCAACTTCTTTATATGTGCTTTAATTATCCACAGTAATTTACTTTACAGTGTTATGAAGGTTTTATATAACAGTGTCTTATTTAAGTTACTGCATATTAGATACGCAATAATAGTGGTTAGATCTACAAGTAGAGTTAACTCAGGATGAGGAGGCAAATGGTTACAATTTTTGAGCCTGCTACTAAAGCACAGTGGTACAGTCCTCAGATACAAGGAAGTCGAGGAAGAGAGCAGGTTTTGAGAAAAATGAGTTTGGGAGGTGAGGAACAGAAGAGAGCAGTTAGGAGACAATTGTAGGATTTATATATTTTTTTAATCTGGCCTTTTTGAACATTAAAAGACACAGTGAAAGGGCACAACATAGGATAGAATACTGCAAGTCATATGTGTGTAATGGTTAATATCCAGAATATATGATGAACTACAACTCAACAAGAAAGCGAACCACTAATGTTTTAAATGGGGAATGGACTTGAAAGTCCAGCAAGCACATGAAAAGATGCTCAACATCACTAGCAATTGGAGAACTACAAATTTAAACCGTAAGGTACCACCTCATATCCATTAGAATGATGACTATAGAAAAGCAAAAGAAAGAAAAGTATTGGTGAGGATGTGGAAAAAATGGAAAGCTTGTGTGGTTCATGGGGGAGTAAAATGGTGTAACTGCTATGGAAAACAGTATGATAGTTTCTCAAAAAAATAAAAATAGAATTGCTACATGATCCAGCAATTCCAGTTCTGGGAATATAGTACCAAAGGAATTGAAAGCAGGATCTCCAAGAGATATTTGAATTTCCTTGTTCATAGAAGCATTGTTCACAATAGCCAAAAAGTGAAAGCAATACAATCAACAGATAATGGGTGAATAAAATATACATACAAAGGAATATTATCGCACACATACTACAGTTGTGAGGACTGTGTGCTAAGTGAATAAATCAGTCACAAATGACAAATACTGTATAATTCCACTTATATGAGGTACCCTGAGTAGCAAATTCATAGACACAGAAAGTAGAATTGTGGTTGCAGGAAATAGGAGGAAATGGAAATGGAGAGTTGTTTAATGGGTATAGAGATTGTTTTGCAAGATAAGTTCTGGAGATTGAGTGTACAACACAATTAATGTACTTAACACTACTAAACTTTACACCTAGGTATTTTTTTTTCTTGTTATGTGCATGTTGGCAAATTAAAAAAAAAAAAACCCTTCATGACTTAAGAGGTGATGATGAGAATGGATAGGGGCAATCGGAGAAAAAAGAGTATTATTATTAAGAAAGTGGAGCCAGGTTACTTGGGTACTTAGAGCCCATTTTAACAGTGGTTGCACTAATAAATAAAGGGATCGGGAAGAGGATTAAGGGGAGATGGTTAGCTGATTTTTAGAAATGTCAACTTTGAAGTGACAGTTTTGTCATGTAGTAAATTTAATGTATTTAACGGTGAAAAAGTAATTCATAGAGAATAATTTGCTTATTTCTGGTGCCCTCTCTTGACAGACCTACATAGGCCTAGGAGGAATGGAAAATCACCAGGCGGGAAAACTGTACTGTGGGAAACTGTAACCTGGGAAAATGCCTGCCTGGGAAACTGCCTGCTGACCCTACCCAGGACAAACAGATGCCAGGCTAAGATTGGGGTCTGGGGTTGGTCTATCCAGCATAACAGGATACAACTTTAACTTGAGCCTGACAAGATGTATCAAGAACAATGGTCAACAGAAATGGCACCCAGCAGCCAGCTCTAGCCAATCAGACTCTGACACGCCAACCAGTTACCCTTTGAGGGTTTTTGCACTTAAAAACCCTGCCCTAAGAACAACTCAGTGAGTCTTAACCTCCCCTAGTTGGCTCCCCAACCTCCCTAGATTGGCCCCACTTTCCCCCATGAGTCCTAATTTCCCTTGGTTTGCTCCCCGATCTCCCTTGGTTGGCCCCACTTTCTCCACTTTCCCACCCACGAGCCCCAACCTCTCTTGGTTGGCTCCACTTTCCCTCTTATTCCTGCTAATAAACCCTGCTCCTTAGCACCCTGTGTCCGTCTGGTTTCTTGAGCAACTCCAGCCTAACATCTCCCACAGGGTGGAACATCCCATCTTCTATTTTGCCTACCCTATTCCAGATTGAAAGGGCAGGGGGAGCAGTGGAGGGAATGGGGGAATACGGGGTTAATATTCACCCACTGGTTTCCTTTTCTTAGGTCTTGTTTTCGACCTCAGTCCAAGAAAAAATCATACAGTAAGAGCAAAATTGATTTATTATACATGAAAATAGTAAGTTACACATTCCTGTAATTGGGAAAACTTTACAGAAAACTGGCGTTAGAGTAGAATACAACGCTGGAGAAGAGTTTCTTCTCCAAATATTATGAGTATTAAACTAGATAATGCAGGTAAATTACTTAGTAACAGCACGACAAATGTTAACTGCTATTATTATTCAGGTAAACACAAATGCATTACAAATGTATCTACAGAATTTTCTGTGGCTGTATATTGACTAAAGTTATTTTCAATACTAACACAACTTTTCAGTTTTCATTACGCAAGTAGAACTACTGGAAAAAATCAGTGTTAGGTTCAGACTAACATAAGTAGGAGTAACTTAAAAATGAAAAGAATATAAGAGCTGCTTTAGAAAATTGTGCTCTACGTACTGCAACCGGACGAGGAAAATTCGTAATTCTTTCTACCAGGGAACTGATGGGCCTAGGAATCTTTCTTTCATGAGTCTTGGTTCCGAGCCGGATCTGAGTCAGTGGAAGAACTGGCTGCTGCACACGTAGGCGGGGTCGGGGGGGGGTGGAATTGGCCCCCACAACCCAAAAGATCCAACCCGGAAGTAGTTACTGGTGTCTCCAGGCGCCGGTTCCTGGGCGTCTTAGAGCCAAGGCGCGAGGCTCGGACCTTGAGGTAGAGCTGTGGAACACTGAGCGCTCTTGGCCGGGGACGGAACCGCTGTGCCCGCTGGGCTTGCCCTGGTGCCATCATGCTGCTCCTGCCAAGCGCTGCAGAGGGCCAGGGCACCGTCATCATCCACGCTCTGACCTCTGGTACGTGTCTACTCAACCCCAGCTCCGTCCCGCCTCAGCCGTCCCCAGCCTCAATCCTCCACTTCCGCGACCCTTAAATCAACTTTTGCCCCTGGCGACTAGCTGCCAGACGTGTGGGGCTGTGAAGAGTGTCTTTTTTTCTTTCTGCTATACGGTAATCCTTCCCCAGACTGGGAGAGAGGGGGCGTCTTTTTTCTGCCCCTACAGTTTTCTCCTCTTCTCGGGGCCGCTGACTCACGGGTCCGAGCAGTTCGGGACCGAACCCTCCAGTACCTTGATGCCCGCTGCGAGCTCCTCAGTGCCTGAGGGCCTACAAATGCTTGCTGCTCTGCATTTTCCGCCCTCTCTCTGTTGCTCTGGCTTTGTTTTTTAAATATCATAATCCAAACACCGCTCCTCAGTCTATTAAAACACCATTGCCTGTGTGCTGGTAAGATCCGTGCAGAAAGACTTTCAAAAACAGCCATTAAGTGAAACTTGTCCTGCTGCTGTAGGTCCGTGGATTTATAGCCCAGGACAGTCGTGGGCATGGTAAACTGAGAGTCTCCACTTTCAGTGATCTACGTTAATTACCATAGCCGCTTATACAGACGCTTGTTGAATGTGATTTTGAAAGTATCATTCATGGCACATGTTGCATTAGTGCTCATAAAAGTCTGTATAATCTCAAAACTAGAGGGAAAAGCTTGAAAAATAATGTTCTTAGAAGTCACACACTACACAGGTAGTACTTGAGCATACTGTTGAGAAAACTTCTCTCCTGTGTATGGTAGAGGAAATCTAAATTTCCCAAACTAATTAAAACATGAAAAGTCAGTTACTTTTAGAAAATTGTGGCCGTTAGATACAAGGGAATATTTATATCTGAGTAATTGATAACTGAACAAATTAAAGTTTTTTGCTCTCATATTGACTATGAAATTAAAATTAAGGTGTTAACTTTTTCCTGGCCTAAATTACATTTTTTGAAATGTTAATATACAAACATATCGTGACTTACCCTCACTTCCCAGGGATAATGATAAAGCCTTACTTTTATACAGGGTTGCGATTTTTCAAAGTGCTTTTGCGGTTTGTCATTCAGTTTTCCAAGGAACCATATAAGATATAGTTGCTCCCGTTTTGAGTTGAAGACATCTCTGACCTAGTCACTGATGGTCAGACCTAGACTAAAATCCAGCACTTCTGATTTCACATCCAGAGCTTGTTCCACTATAGCACTGTAAGATATTTTCAGATGGCTTTAGAAGCCTTTTTTGTTTTTGATGAGGCTAGCTGTGATTGTCATTACTTTTTGCTTTATTACAATTATTGGTCTAAAAGTAAAACAGCTTGCAACATTTCTCCCTATTCTTTTTTATTTTTTAAGATTTTATTTATTTATTTTTAAAGAGAGGGAGAGAAACATCAAAGTGTGGCTACCTCTTGCATGCCCACCACTGGGGACCTGACCTGCAACCCAGGAATGTGCCCCGACTAGGAAATGAGCTGGCAACCCTTTGGTTTGCAGGCCAGCACCCAATCCCCCAAGCTACGCCAGCCAGGACCATTTCTCCCTATTCTTAACCTTCCACAGACCCCCAGAAAAGTATCAGTTTATTGTTGACTTTCATGAATGTTTTGTTTTGTCAGCTAATGCGAGAGGTTGATTGAATATTCCCTAAGTACTAGGAAATGATTATTGCTAATCCTCATGTTACCTGGATTATTGCAGTTATTTTCTTAGTTGATTGTTTCAAAGTTATATCCTGGTACGATCACTGTTTTGATCTTATTTATTGCCTTGAAACAGACTTATTCCATGCAATACATTGAAGCCTCTCTTAACGCTTTCAATCACAGCCTCAACACTCTGTCAAGTTGAACCTGTGGGAAGATGGTTTGAAGCTTTTGCTAAGAGGAGAAACAGAAATGCTTCTGCCTCTTTTCAGGAACTGGAGGATAAGAAAGAGTTATCAGAAGAATCAGAAGATGAAGAATTGCAGTTGGAAGAATTTCCCATGCTGAAAACTCTTGATCCCAAGGACTGGAAGGTATTTAATACCTGAATCTTTTGTTTAATATGTTTTGTTAGACACATGCAATTTTCTCTGGAGTTTTCCATTAATAAAGCCTGTTCTAAGTTGCTTCAACAAGATAGCTGTAATGGAGCACTCATTTATTGTCAAATATTGAGTGGGATAGTACTAGCCCTAGGATACTCTCTCTACTGGAGAAGTCTAGGAAGGTCTCACAGAGAAGATAATGTTTGAGCTGGTCTTAAAAGGATGAGAGGGAGTTTGTGAAGCAGAGGAGGGAGAAAAGGTGTTCTGGGCAGAAGGAGTAGATATGCAAAGACACAGAGGAGTGAAAGAATAGCACCACCTTTTGGGGGATTAGTGAAGACTATATTTGGGTACTTGAGGGATGGTGGTGAGAAATTCTGCCTAAAACAGACTCAAGACCAAACTCTGTAATGTCCTTTTTATACCATGCTAAGGAAGGAATTTATCTTTTATTTTCAGGGCGGTAGGAAGTTAGTAAAAGTTTCTAAGCTAATTTTAGAATTGTAATTCTATCGGCAGTACAGAAAATTGCTTGAAAAGGGAGGGCAGGCCTGGTGGGGAAGTGAATAGTTTGCTAGTATAGGCCTAATGCAATAATCTATGCCTTCAAATGAATGGTTGATGCTTAAACTAAATTTGTAGCTGGGTTTTGAGGAAGAGGGGACAAATTTTAGGAGATAGATTTGAGAAGCCTTGCTGACTTTGGCTGTGTGTTAAGAGAAGGGAATGTATTCAGAAGACCACTGTGCATTTGGGCTTGAGTGACCTGCAGGGGGTCCAACCTTTTGGCATCTCTGGGCCACACTGAAAGAAGAGGAGTTGTCTTGGGCCACACATTAAATATATTGCAACACATAATCACGAAAAAAATCTCATGATGTTTGAAGTAAATTTATGGTTTTGTGTTGGGCCACATTCATAGCCGTCCTGCACCACATGCGGCCCGTGAGCCACAGGTTGGACACCTCTGTTAAATGTGCTATCCGTCACCAGCCCTGGGGTGCAGGAAAAGGAAGTTTATGGAGAGTGTGGTGTTTGTGTTCAAGTTTGGCTCTGTCAAAATTCACATTCTAGCAACACACTGGTGAAGTTGTGTAGCAGATGGTTAGAAATTGGTCAATGACTCTGAACAGAGGTTAGAGCCAAAAACATTTGCAAGTCAGTGGCACACAGGTGGTAGCTGAGGCTATGGGAAATTGAATGAGTATCTGATTTCAAATCTGGTTCTGCCCATTAGTGTGCTGGGAACTTGGGAAAGTTGCCTGACATCTGTGCACCTCATTTCCCTCATTGGTACAATGGGATTGCTAGCATCCCAAAGGATAGTAGTGAGAATCCGTGAAATGGTGTATGTATAGCACTTAACCCAGTGCTTGGGCACGTGAAAATTCAAAACAAATAGTAGATAATAAGAGTTTCTATCTTATCAGTTTTTGTGAATATTAAATGAGGTAAGGCATATGTATAAAGCACTTAGAAAAGTATATAAGCACTCAGAAAGTGTGAGTTGATTCTCCTACCATCATCATCAGTTTTAAACTTTTTTTTTAAAGATTTTATTTATTTATTTTTAGAGAGAGGGGAAGAGAGGGAGAGAATCATTGATTGGCTACTTCCCACATGCCCCCATCTGGAGACGTGGCCGGCAACTGAGGCATGTGCCCTGACAGGGAACTGAACTAGCAACCCCTCAATTCGCAGGCTGGCACTCAATCACTGAGCCACACCAGCCAGGGCATCATTAACATCAGTTTTAAAAGAACTGAACATCGAGGAACACAGATAGATATTTAAGGAATAGTCAGAGGAGAAGTAGAAAAGGTTACTAAGAAGAATGAAAGAAGTAGGAAGAAAACAAAAAGAAACATTTTTTCAACAAAGGTTTATTAAACATCAGGCACTCTACTCTTCAAGAAAATAAGGGAGGAGGAAGTCTTAAGGAAAAAACAGTCATCAGTGTCACTGCTTTGGAGATGGGTCAATCACGTAACATAAATAATGATAAAAAGCCTCTGGGTTTGCAAACAAAGTTTAGGAGACCACATTAAAAACACTGAAATGGTTGTGGTGTAAGAAATTGCAGTGGGTTGAGGAGTTATTAGGTGACGCCATAGAGACCTAAATGTAAAATACTCTTTTTCAAAGCTGGGTTATAAAGAAAATGAGAGAAAATAGTAACTTGAGGAAAGGAAAGGTCAGGAGGACATAGAATTGGGGAATGTTGAGATCTGCAAGAGAGAAAGGGAAGAAAGAATGGAGAGGGTGTTACAGAAAAGAGATGACATCAGAGCTAGGTAGCAGGGTTTATACGTTGATTTAATTTTTTAATTCAGCAAATAGGGATCAGGCACCTGCTATGTGTGGGACGCTGTTCTGGATATGAAGGTTACAGTGCTGAACGAGACAGTATCACTGCTCCCACAAACGTATTCCAGTGAGGAAACAGATAATAAGTAAACAGTCAAGAACACGGCCACTTAAGTGCTGGGCAAAGAATGCTGGGCAAAGAAGACCAGAGTGATGTGATAGAGTATCTAGATGACTGCCCTAGATTGAGTAGGTGGGGAAGGCCTGTGGAGCTGACGTGTAACGTAAAACCTGGATGACTGGCAACGATCAGGGAGCGTGGCATTCCAGGCAGAGAGCTTATGCAGAGGCAGAAAGAAGTTTGGAACGTGCCGGAACTAGAAAAAGGGAAATGGCTAGAACAGAATGAACAGGGTCAGGCAGGGGCTGGTGAGGAGGTCAGGAGTAGTGGTAGTAGCCCTCAGTGGAAAGCCATTGGGGAATTTGAAGCACTGACAATTTCTAAGTACTGTAGAGGGGGAGAAAAAGGAGCAGAGATGGGGAGAGAAAGTGTCTGTTTTAAATATGGTGATGACATTTAAGCTGAGACTGAAGGATGAGAAGATGGCAGCCACGTGCAGAGTGGAGGAAGAATGTGTCAGGCAGACTGTGGCATGTGAGGCCCTGAGGGAAAGGAGCTTGGCATCTTCAGTGAACTGAAAACACAGTCTGATGTTTGGAAATGGGTGACCAAGGTGGAGAATGACAGGCCAGGAGGTTAGAGAGATAGGGGTGTTCTGTGCCTCTAGACCTCTGTGGAGAGGTCTGTGCTCTAGTGAATTGGGGAGTTAGGAGCATTCACAGAGTTCTTAACATATTCCAGCCTTGGCATTCAATCAGATCACCTAGGATCAAAGTATAGAGAGACCAAAAGAAACTTCAGGACTGAGCTGTGTAGGTCATTGAGAAACCATGAAAATGGCTGAAAAAGCTACTGAAATGTAGGAGGAAAACAGAGTGGATTCACAGAAACTCAAAGTAGATAATGTTTCAAGAAAAGAGTCAGCTGTGCTGCTGCTGGGAGTTGAAGGGAAGTGAGGGCAGATGGGTGATCTTGGATTTGGTACCTGGGAATTGATCCTGAAGACAGCAGCTTTGTAGCTCCTGAGGTGGAAGTGGACAGAGCAGAACCAGATTGGAGTGGTTTGAAAATTAATGCTAGAGGGGAGCTCCTTCAAGAAGTTTAACTTTGATAGGCAGCTGAAAAATGGGGTTGCTGGAAAAGAGGGTCATGGAACGGTTTGTTGTTGTTTTAAGATGAGAGAAAATAGAGCATCTTTTTATATTGATGAAAATAATCCATTTGAGATTTAGGAGTTAACCAAAAGATGCTAGTGTTTGAGGAGACTTAGAGAAAGTGAGATTCAGAACCAAGATGAAGGGTGGAGTAATTTGTCTTGGTAAGACAGGCTTTCTCAATTGTGAATGAAGGGAAAGGGAAAAAAATTATGGATGCAGGTAGGATGGTAGAAAGATGCTGGAATTTGAGTGGGGTAATCTAAATTTTTTAGTTAAGCAAGAGGCAAGGCCATTGATAAGAGGGTGGAATAGGTTCTATGAGGTTTGAAAACAGACTAAAGACAAAAGGTATATAATAATCTTAGTGGGTGGAAAGGTGAATGAACTAGAAGAAAGCATGGTTGCCAGGCATAACAAAGGAGCTAGTCCCTGTGAAGTTTGCAATCCCGAATGTAAAGGGAAACCAGTCAGCCCTATTTGACTTTTTTATCCCATGTTTTATGTTCTGAACTCCCCTTCTTCCCCACTCGTTCTCTAATACTAGACATACCTTTGACTTCTTAAGGAACTTTCACTCCAGTTTCTACGTCAACTTTTAAATTTGCAAAGATGTTAACCAGAGCAGGAATTAAAGCAGGAACTTCTATCAAGAAAAGCCTCATCCCTCCATTTCTCAAAATTTCCATTAGCCTACCTCCTTTGTTCCACATGGCTCCTAGTTCTATCTTATCACTGCCCTGACCCAACCTACCGGGGCTGCTGTAATGCTCCCTTCAGTTCTGAAGTCTTCCTGGCTATACTTTAATTAAAGGATGGCCATAGGATATTAATAGGTTTTAAGAGGAAAAAAAGGTTCTATGGTCAAGTAAGTCTGGAAAATGCTGGACTTTACAGGTTTCTGTTTACTTGCTAGTTCTTAATTGCAGGACTTCTCAGAGACTTTATTAGGCTTATGTGCATACAGATCATCAAGAAGGCTGTACAAGAGCCTGTATTTTCCAAACTTAAATGGCCATAGAACCCATTTTATACAGAATGTCTCACTGGACTCATATCATGGCAACATCATTTGGGAAGCACTGTTTTAGGGTGCCAAAACACAAGGCATAGGATACATTGCTGCATTTTAAACTTCACTCCCTTTTGTATCTTTATCAGAACCAAGATCATTATGCAGTACTTGGACTTGGCCATGTAAGATACAAAGCGACACCCAGACAGATCAAAGCAGCACGTAAGTATTTAATTATTTTGAAATAAACATATCTGGGGTAGAAAATGTCCTTTTGAAAAGATGTATAGGATCATAGTCCATAGCCATAACTCTAGATTTAACAGCATGTGCCACATGGTCATAACAATACATAACCACACTGTCTTTTACCTTCAGAACCAGGAAAAAAGCAGTCAGTCTCATGTTTGGACCTTCTCACGAGGAATAAGAAGTTGGGGCGTTAGGTGTGTGTGTTTGTGACAGGATAAAGACCATTCTTCCAATGGCAAGCTTTTAAAACGTAATTTCACCTTCAGAAGTATGGCCCCCTGTATTTATTAGAAGCTGCCTTGTTACTTAGGTTTTTTGATGTTGTTTTGTGGTCTGAGTCACACCTTTGTTGATACCACCCTTTCTCTTCTATCCAAGAAAGAGTTATCAGATGCTTCATTATTATTTTCATTGACAAGGTTAAAAATTTGGTGGTGGGGGCAAGGGGTATTGTTAGGAAGCCAGTCTTCACATGTCCTACAAAACATCATCCCCTTTGTGCTCCTAAATGTCTGTCTTTTGCATTCCTATGGACATAATTCCCTATAGAGCATTTGACTCACCTAATCAGTAAAGTTTCATGAAAGGGGTGAAGGTGATTTTTTTTCTGTGTTTTATCTTAGAAAAATGTTCTGCCCTCCACTCTAGAGAATGGATGTTGAGGTCAGAGGAGGTAAGATTATGGCCATAGATAAAAGAAATAGGGAGTCAAGGCCAGTCAAGAAGAACAAGTATTGTCACTGGCAATACTTTGAGGAAGACGGCTGAAGGAAACCTATCTCATGTTGAAAAGTACTAGTTGGCACTAAGTATAGTTGATAAACTCAAAATTTTCTCTATTAATGGAAATCATAACATTTTTTAACAAAGTGAAGGAATTTATCAAATTATTTTAGACCTATGACTGGATTTCTTTAAATGCTGGCATAATTTTAGACTAAGCATATGTTAGTGCATATGAATAGTCATTGTAAAATACATAAATTTTCCTGGAATTTATGTTCCATGAAAAAGTAGTTGCGAAGTCTTACTATATGAAGGAATAGCATACAAATACCAACCATGTCAAGATACACGTAAATTTGTGAAAGAATTAGGTGTGATTTAGAACTTTGAAAATAGTTGATTTTTTAGGTAAAAGAATTATTTCTTTCTCCAAAGATTAAAATGTAAAGGAAACATCCATTTGCTTCTGTTAAGTCTATCTTTTCTTGGCATGATACACATTTTTTATTCTGTAGAAAAAGTTTTACAATCCCAGTGCACAGATTATTAACATTAAGTGGAATTAGAATTCATTCTCTGTTGAATATTCTTATTGTTTATTCAGAAAGAAACTGTTGCTCTCTTACCTCTGTCACTATAAAATAGACAGTTGCTACTTACTGCTTTCTGAGATCTTGTCTAGATGTAAAAATGCCAACTTAGTATTTTCAGATTTATAATTATTAGTATGAACAAACCTAATAAAAATGTAAGTCTGATAGGATTTGAGAGCCTTAGATTTCTTGCATTGTGTTACAAACATGAGCGTTATTTTTGTTTAATGTATTGTGAATTGCTATAATGAAAAAATGTAGGAAGTCAAGAGTGAATAAAGTTAGTGGTCTTTTTTTCCCCCTCTGCATTTCTGAAAAGAATAAATTACTGAAAAAGTTGAATAATAGGTTAAGAGAAAGTACTTGAATACTAAAGGTAGTATTTCAATTGCTTAAATAATTTTGTTCCTTTTTTAAACAATTTTTTAAAAGATTTTATTTATTATTTTTAGAGAGAATGGGAGGGGAAGAGAAAGAGAGGAAGAGAAACAATGATGTGCAAGAGATAACATGGATCTGTTGCCTCTTGCACACCCCCAGGCAGGAACCTGGCCTGCAACCCAAGCGTGTGCCCTGTTGGGGAATCAAACCAGCAACCTTACAGTTCACAGGCGGGCACTCAATCCACAGAGCCACACCAGCCAGGGCTAGATAATTTTGTTCTTAAAGTAAAATTGCCACACTGGTAAATGATGCATGTAGGCTTGATATTCTTTGGGAATAAAAGTCTTTAGTAATTTGAATTTTCTGAATTTAATAATTTTAACTTTAAATATTTTCTGATATTTAAACTGAAAACTTTCACAACAAGCTTCTTTAAAATTAAAAATCCTATTTAGAGGCTTTTTATTATAGTAGTATGAATGTACAATAAAAGCCCCTTTGCTGATATATTCTCAGAACACCCCAGAACATGTCTTTGTTTGGGAGAAAGAAGGAAAAGAAGTCTTTGAGATTTCAGTAAATTTGTAATAGCTGCTCCCAAGTTATCTTTGTTTCTTTTTCAAACCAACAATTTTCTTGGTCTCTTTTACCTTATTTTTAATACCAGATAACATCTTTTGCCTGCTTAAGGACAGAGTATAGGACAGTCTCAGGACCCCTTAATATACATGGACAACTAAAGATAATTAAGCAGGAAAGTCAGTGAAGAAAAAAAAATAGTGCTGCATAAGAGGAGACTAACAAAAAATTGAGACATCATCTTTTTCGGACTTTATCATAAGGTTCAAAAGAAAACTAACGTATCTACTACATGTTGACAGCCTACAAATGAAGACAAAGCATTGGGAGTAGTGTAGGAATTGCAGAAAGATGTTAGGGAGAAATAAGTAGAATTGCCTGGGAACAAAACATGAAAGCAGAATTTAGAATTACAAAGGCTGACATACAATTAGAAATCACAGTAAAGCAGAGGATAATCTTGAGTAATGTTCCAAGATTCAGAGAAAGAATAGATAGATGCCAGATTTCCCTAAGGAAGAAAACAGAATAAATGCAACAGAAACAATATTTGCAAGTAAGTAGAAAACTTAACCTGATTTGTAAAAAGGTGTATCTTGAGATTGAGAATATTTCAAGTCATGTGACTTAGGTTTCACTGCTCGGCACACACTTGTAACTCAAAAGGGAACAATGTTTAAATTAGGCCAGACCTGCACAGAATCTGTTCTGCAAGTAAAGGTGAAAGAGTAGTAGTACAAAGAGAAGCGCATGGCTCTCCCTCATGCCTTGGAAGTGGAAGTGGCGCGTGGCCAGTTTCTACAGTGCCCAACCATGGTGAGATATCCCACCTCTGAACTGTCCAGTGTGATGACTTAATTACTATTCTTGGCTACGTAGCCTTCAAGACTAATAGGCTGACTCTCACAGAGTTTTGTGAGCCACCTAATAACCTTTAATAAATTATTTTTTACTTAAACCAGTTGAAAGGTGAAAATGCCTCTTCTTGAGTGTTAGTGGAGGAAATAATGTACTTGACTGTAAGAAAAATCTTGGAGCTAAAAAACCCAAAAATGTATATGTCCGTTTCTTGCAGTATACGAGAAATTACTAAGTTTAATGTGCCCGAAACACATTTGTACAAAAATGTTCATAGCAGCCTTATTCAGAATATCCGAAAAATGGAAACCACCTGAATGTTCACCAATAGGTAATAGGTAAGCAAACTGCATTCTTATGGTGGAAATAGTACTCAGCAGTTTCAAAGAGAACAAATTACTGATACACAAGAATGGTGGTGAATCTCAAAACATTGCACAAAGAAGTCAGATAAAAAGACATAACATATGATTCCATTTACATGAAGAACATGGAAAAGTTATCTATAGTTATGGGAATCAGAAAGTGTTTGCCCCAGGTGGTATGGTGTAGGATTTGACTAGAAGTTACAAGAGAACTCTGTGGGGGTGGAAATGGTCTATATTTTCTTTTGGGTGGTAATTACATGGGTGTATACAATTGTCAAAACTAATGGAATTGAATGCAGTCAGCCCTCTGAATCTGCATGCTTCCCATTTGCTAATTCAGCCTCAGGCTAAAAAAATTCGCGGGGAACAGGAGGATTACATTGTTGACATGTGCTATGTAGCTGCGCCTATAATGGCTGCACCTGTGCTAGACACGCACAGACTTTTCTTGTTACTCCCTCAACAGTGCAACATAACAACTATTTACATGGCATCTGCATTGTATTAGGTATTGTAAGTAATGTAGAGATGATTTAAATATACAGGAGGATATGTGAGTACTACACCATTTTATATAGGGAACTTGAGCATCCTCAGACTTTGGGATTGGGGAGGTCCCAGAACCAATTCCCTGCAGATAATGGAGGGACAACTGTACTTAAAATCTGAACATTTTATTCTATGTAAATTTTGTCTCAATTCAGTAAAATAGATGTGATTAAACAAACCCCCAAAACAATCACTTGGCAAATTGAATATATATTCTTTTGGACATAGACAAATGTAAAATTGTATTAATAGTTTCTTGCGAAAGTATAATCACTGCCTATCAAAATTTAAGGGATGGCAACTATAGCTGTACCATAAATAAGTTCATTGCCTTAAACTATATTTACTTTTTTAAAGGTGGGGAAAAAGAATATTTCTAAGGAACATGGAGGAGAAAAATAAAAGATAAAACTGCAAAAACGATTTATCAGAACAAAAAACTAATAGTCAAATACAGAAAGAAAATTGTTATATATTTTAAATTGAGAACATTATCAAATGTAATACATTTGAAACTTGATAAAATTAACTTTTTTTTAATTGAAGAAGAAATTTTATAAGTCACAAAAGAATTAACTCCTTAAAAACATTTTTAGGCTCTGGTGATAAGTGAATTATTTCAGATGTTTAAGGGATTGAAAATTCTCATGCTGAACATAAACTGTTTTGGAATAGTTGCATTTGTGAAGTTAGTATACTCCTAGTATGAAAACTTGGCACAGAAAGAGAAAACTATAGAGGCAATAAAATGTCTTGGTTGATAGGAATAGGGAGGAATAGGCAGATAACAGGATTTTTAGGACAGTGAAAATCCCTCTGTATAACAATATAATGATGGATAGATATAACTGTACATTTGTCCAAACCCAAAGAATGTACTATATCAAAAGTGAACCATATTATCGGCTCTGCCGTTTGAGTGATTATGATGTCAGTATAGGTTCATCAGTTGTAACCAACTGCTCAGGTGGGCAATGGTGATAGGGGCATGGGGAGAGGCTGTGCATGTATGGAAGCAGAGGAAATCTCTTTGCCTTTCAATTTTGCTGTAAACCTAAAATTACTCTGAAAATTAAGCCTTAAAAAGATTAATTAATAAATTTTTAAAACCTGGTGAAGAGAGCTTTAAAACACTACAAGCAACCTGGCTGGTGTAGCTCAGTAGCTTGAGTGTGGGCCTGTGAACCAAAGGGTCGCTGGTTAGATTCCCAGTGAGGGCACATGCCTGGGTTGTGGGCCAGGTCCCCAGTAGGAGGCACTCGAGAGGCAACCACACATTGATGTTTCTCTCCCTCTCTTTCTCCCTCCCTTTCCCTCTTTCTAAAAATAAAATAAATAAGTAAATCTTAAAAAAACACACAACTACAAGCAGATCTCATCCATGCATGTCATACAAAAAAGAAAAATAAAAAATCCCCCAAATTTAACAATACATTACTTAAAGAATTATGCCCGTGGACAAATAAGAATTATGAATTATGGGAATTATGCCCATGGTCAGAAATCCAGTTTAGGAAATACATTAATATAGCTAAATCTATTTTTGGTTTGGGTAATATTATGTGATTTCCTAAGTAGATACCCATTCCTTTTTGTAAATATTATAGAACTTGGAAAAGAAATGCAATTAATTCTCTACTTTGAAAAGTGTTTCAGACCCACAGCCAACAAACTTAAACGTGCAGCATTGGTGATATTACCATTAAGATCTATGGGGGAAGTTAACCCGTCCATTATTTTTTATGCTGTGTTGAGTGTGGGTCAGTGAATTAGATATTAAATAAAAGAGAACTATTGGAAAGGAGGGAAGAAATATATCTTTGTAGGCAATATAGGATCTACCTAGAAAAACAAAGAAAGTTGTGTCAAGTGGTTAGTTACAGGAAAAATGTGCAAAAATAATGTGCAGATTTTGAAATTTACCATCAAATATATTGGAAAACTATGGTCATTTTAAAGTAAATTCCAAAGCAAGGATAGGTCATCAGAAAACAACCCTAGTAAAATTTACTATGAGGCATCATAAATCAGTAGAGAAGGGAAGGGTGATTAGATAGTATTAGGACTTTGAAAAATGACAACTTTAGGTATTTGCTTGACTTATACAAAAGTTCCAAAAAGATTTAAAGAATTTTTTAAAATTTTCTATCCTAACAATACAAACTATTATCAAAGTTAGAAACATGTATCAAGATTTTGGGGAATGAAGGGCCTTCTAAGTTTATAAGTACTGGAAGACATTATAAAGGAAGTGATCAGTAAGTATAAATAAAAATGACAATGTTTTTAAAAAACATATAAGTTCATTTCCAGCAGCTGGGAAAGCATTAACATCAACCATGAAGGACTGAGAGGCAGCACACAAAAGCACAGGCTGAGGGGTCAGGCTGCCAGGGTTCGAGCCCAACTTGGTCAGGACTTTGGGCAGCTTTGCAGTGGTTCGTTACTTAACCCCTCTGTGCCTCATGTTCCTTGTTTGTCAAATGGAAAAAATAATGGTACTTTCCTCATGTGATGATTGAAAAGATTAACTGATGAATCATGCCTGGTACATAGTAAATTCTCAGTAGGTGTTAACAGCTAGCCATTATTGTCAAGTGACTCACACAGACTCAGAAGAAAAACTGACAACTTCTCCTTCCTCCACAGATAAAGGATAAAAGATAGAAACAAAAAAGAATTGTTGAGCACAAGTGATGATCATGGTCTTAAATGATTACATCTAGTGCTGGTGGGGTGTAGTGAAAAGGATATCCAAATAGGAGTATGAAGTGGTTTAACTTTAGAAGGGAAGTTGTCGCTGCATTTTCAATCCCTAATTTCACTTCTGTAAATACATCCTAAGAAAAAATCCTGAATATGGGAAAATACAAAATGATTAAGTTAGGATTTTTTAATAATGAAAAATTTGAAGCAATCTAAATACTAAGTGGTAAAGAAATAGATAAATTATGGTAAATCTACTTGAAATGCTGTACTAAGCACTAGCAATCATTTTTTTTTAAATTTTGAAGTTTGAAACAACATGGAAAATGCAAATGCTGTAATGTTAGGTTGAAAAAGCAGAATATAAATTGGTGTGTATATATGTATGATTATACCTAAAGTTTTTGAAGCATACGCTTAAGGGAAAAAAAAGTCTGTGGAAATACACTAAAATGTTAACAGTAATAGTCTTCAGGTGCTGGCACTCTGGCCACTTAAAATCTTTGTTTCTCTGTCATTTCCACACTTAATAGAAGCTTATATTTTACCATAGGACAAATATTTTTCAATTAGCATTATGATTTTAGGGATGGTTTGTTTACCTCATCTTTACTTTTAGTTTTGACATCTACAGTGACAAATTATCTAAGTCTGGCTTCTTTTGTAGATAAAGCAATGGTTTTAAAGCATCACCCAGACAAACGGAAAGCAGCTGGCGAACCAATAAAAGAAGGAGATAATGACTACTTTACTTGCATAACTAAAGGTAAGAAAATATTTTAGAGTCAGGAGTTTCTGATAATGATGATCATTAATTGCTGGCATTAGGTTTCCAATGTACACTGCAGTTCATTTAACTGTATCATGACATATTAAAAACATTTTTAGTTACATCTGGTTATTTCTGGTAATCTTCCCAGGAGCCTCACTACACAAAGTGAGGTTCTCCCAACCAGCAGCATTAGCAGCACCTTGCAGCTTGTCAGAAACACAGAAGCTCAGAGGCCCCACACCAGACCTACTGAATCGGAATCTGTATTTTAGCTAGACCACCAGATGATTTTTTTAAAAATATATATGTAGAGTGCCATCCAGTAGATCTGAGCTAGAGCCTTGGGTTCTGCAGTTCTTTTATATGTTTTTTTAATCTTTTATCCTCACCCAAGCACACTTTTTCATTTCTTTGAGAGAGGTAGGGAGAGAGAGAAACACTGATGCAAAAGAGAAGCATCGATTGGTTGCCTCCCACACCTGGACTGGACTGAACCTGCATCCTAGGTATGTGTCCTGACTGGGAGTTAAGCCCAAAACCCTTCAGTTACACGGGCAATGCTCCAACCAACTGAGCCACACTGGCCAGGGCACCAGGTGATCTTATGAGAAGCTCATCCTAGGTTAATTTATATGTGTTACATCCAGTGATGAAAATACTAAGATCTTTCTCCATTTCAGATATTAATACTTTAGGACTAGATTGTTCCTCAGATGTTTGGCTAATTTACATCAAGATGTTGTTTATATCCTAATATAGGACCCACAACTGTTTATTGCTATTTACATAGCCATATTACATATTTACATATTCTCATTAAGCAGATTAATATAGGTACCACCATTTCTAAATGTTTCCTTAAATATGATTTTACATTTCGATGCTAATTATTAAAAAATTGTATACACACTTTTCAAACTCATTGGCCCACTCTTACACACAGTGTTCAAGACACCTAAGGTCCTTTGATCTTTCAAAACCTTGGGATCTAACAGTTAATTTTCTAACAATTCATTTTTCTTCAGGGAATGAGTATTTTTTTAATAATGTTTTTATTTTTTAATTACACTTAACATATAGTATTATATTAGTTTCTGTTGTACAACCAGAGGATAGACATTCATATAACTTATGAAGTGATTACACCAAGAAGTCTAGTACCCATCTGACACCATACAGTTATTATAGTATTATTGTCTGTATTCCCTATGCCGAACTTTACATCCCCATGATTTCTTTGTAACAACCAACTTGTACTTCTTAATCCCTTCATCTTTTTCACCAATCTCACTAACCCCCTCCTATCTGCCAACCGTTAGAATGTTCTCTGTATCTCTGTTTCTGCTCTGCTTCTTTGTTTATTTTGGTTTTTAGATTCCACATAGTGAAATCACAGGGCATTTGTCTTTCTCTGACTTGTTTCACTCAGCACAATACTCTGTAGGATTTTCCATGTTGTTGTAGCTGGCAGGATTTCATTTTTTCTTTTTTTTTTATGGCTAGTCATTCCATATACACTACTTCTTCTTTATCCATTCATCTATCAATGGACACTTAGGTTGCTTCCATATTTTTTTTTTATTTTTTAGAGAGAAGGGAAGGGAGGGAGAAAGAGAGGGAGAGAAACACCAATGTGTGGTTGCCTCTCATGTGTCCTCTACTGGGGACCTGGCCCCGCAACCCAGGCATGTGCCCTCACTGGGAATCAAACCAGCGACCCTTTGGTTCGCAGGCCCACGCTCAATCCACTGAGCTGTACCAGCCAGGGCTGATACCGTGACTATTGTAAATAACGTTACAGTAAACATATGGATGTATATGTCTTTGCAATTTACCATATTTTGCCGTGCATAACGCACAACCGTATTTTTGGCCCAAATTTTCAGGAAAAAAATCTTTCGTTTTAATTTTTTAATCCATTTATTTATTTATTTATTTATTTATTTATTTATATTTAGAAACAAAACTGATTATCATATTCTAGGGAAGCTCTTATATCTGTCCTTCCATTCTAAATAATAACTTTGCTAGGTACAGTAATCTTGGTTGTAGGTCCTTGCTTTTCGTCCACTTGGAAAATTTTGTGCCAATCCCTCTGACCCACAGAGTTTGAGAAATCAGCTGGCAATTGTATGGGAGCTCCCCTGTAGGTAACTAACTGCTTTTTTCTTGCTGCTTTTGAGATTGTCTTTAACCTTTGGCACTGTAATTGTGATGTGTCTTGACGTGGGCTTCCTTGCCTTCGTGTTGTTTGGGACTCTACATTTCCTGGACTTGTGTATTGTTTTTCATCACTAGAGTAGGGAAGTTTCCTGTCATTTTTTAAAATAGGTTTTCAGTTTTTGCTCTCTTTTCCTTCCAGCATCCCCGTGATGTGAATGTTGGTACCTTGAGGTTGTCCCAGAGGCTCCTTAAACTGTCCTCAGACTTTACTTACTTATTTTTAGAGAGGGGAAGGGAAAGAGAAAGACAGGGAGAGAAACATCAGTGTGAGAGAGAACCATCAATAGGTTGCATCTCATACGCTCCTGACCAGGGAACAAACCCACAGGCAAGTGCCCTTATCAGGAAAAATGTTCTGTGTCCATTTTTATGTTTCCTATCTCTTTGTTGTTGAAGTTCTCACTAAGTTCATTTACTCTTCCTGTAAGGTCATTGAGCATCCATAAAAACAGTGTTTTGAAGTCTGCATCTAGTCAATTGCTTGTCTTCATTTTGTTTAGTGCTTTTTCTGGAGTTTTGTTCTTCAACTTTTGTTCACTTTGGGACATGTTTCTTTCTCTCCTTATTTTGGCTGCCTCCCTGAATTTGTTTCTGTGTATTAGGTAGAGCTGCTACAAGTCCTGGTCCTGGTAGCGTGGTTTTATGCAGTAGGTGTCCTATAGTGCCTAATGGCACACAGCCTCTTGGGTCACCAGAACTGGGCGTTCCAGGTCCATGACCCATATGGGCTGCGTGCACCCTCCTGCTGTATTTGAGCTTTGATTGCTCTTGGCACCTCAGTGGGAGGAATTTACCTCCATCTTGATTGGCTTCAATGACTGGCAGCGACAACCATGGAAATCTGCTGTTCAGGGGCTCACTCTACAGAGCAGGACCAGCTTCAGCGGGGCTCTGGTGCCTGATGAGTTTGCCCTTGAGTGTGTCATTCAGGGAGGTGGTTAGGTGGTGCTTCAGCATGATCTGAAGCTGTCCACTAGGTTAATTGATTCTGGGGCCTCCTGGGAGATTCAGGCCAGGGTCAGTTGCCACTTGTGCCTTGTCCAGAGCAATCTGGTGTGAGCTACAAAGCTATCTGCAGGTGGCTGCTGGGCTTGGAGGTGTTGGGAGCGGCCAAGCTGTGAGTGTACTAAAGCTGGCCTAGGGCCACTTAGCAATATGTAGGAGGCATGTGGAGGCTAGGTGCTGCTTGTTTAGGTTTGTGAACCTTTGAAAGATTTTAGGAAAGTCCAAAGCATGAGCCAAGACAAGCTGTTTGTACGGAAAAGCCACTGGAAACACCTGGGTGGGCCTGCAAGTTGGGTGGGGCAGGATCTCAGGGAATCACCAGGACAGGGAGAATAGTGTTGCCAGGTTGATAAAGACTCAGATATGCTGCCCACTTGCTGACTCTGTGGGGAGAGGCCTCAGCAAAGGAACAATGGCCTCTGCCAGCACTTCTGTCAGGGAGAAAGCTGCCCCTTCAACCTTCGCCTTGATGCCAGACAATTTAGGTCCTCCCTGTATGTCCCTGGTGTCTTTTGAGCTGCTCAGAGCAAGTGAATCCATGTAAGACTGTGTGTGGGCCCTTTAAGAGGAACTGCCTAGAATCCAGAAGCCCAGAAGTTATGGAGACGTCTCTTCCTGGCACTGGAACCCTGGGCTAGGGGCCTGGTGTGGGGCTGGGACACCTCGTTCCTCTGGGGGTCCTCCACAATGGAGATACTTCTCCCAGTTTTCATCCACCACATGTGGGTGTGGGACCAGCTCATTTGGGGTCTCTATCCATTCTACCAGTCTCAATGTGGCTTCTTCTTTATATCCTTAGTTATAGGACTTCTGTTCAGGTAGATTTCAAGCATTTCTGAATGATGGTTGTTTTGTAACTTTGTTGTAATTTTGATGTGGTTTGTGGGAGGATGTGAGACCCATTTACCTACATCCCCATCTTCACCAGAAGCCAAGGAATGAGTATTTAACTATTGTTTTGTCATTTGTCTTCCAGAAGAGCCACTTAAGGAAGTCCATTTATATGCAGTATTGCTAGAGTTTTCATTACCGAAATCAGTTCTACTCCCCAAGGACACAAATTTTTAAATATGAAAAATAACTTTTTAAAGGAAGTAGTTTATTTTTCTCACAGAAAAAAAATGTCATAGTACTGTAACTTTATCATTTTTTCCTCAGCTTATGAAATGTTATCTGATCCAGTGAAAAGACGAGCGTTTAACAGTGTAGATCCTACTTTTGATAACTCAGTTCCTTCTAAAAGTGAAGCCAAGGACAATTTCTTTGAAGTGTTTTCCCCAGTGTTTGAAAGGAATTCCAGGTGAGTTAAGGCATCCCCCTGTGATCATTATGCTCTATTGCAGCAATTTTCAACCTTTTTCATCCCACGGCACACATAAAGTAATTACTAAAATTCTGCAGCACACGAAAAAATATTTTTTTGCTGATCTGACAAAAAAATAAGTATAATTTTGATTCATTCACACCGGATGGCTATTATTGTGTTGGCTGTTGTCACTTTTTAATTTAACAACCTAAAAGAAAAGAGGTCAGTGCCACAAATTTAAATAATCAGGTGTTGCATGTTTTAAAAATTCTGTGGCGTACCGGTTGAAAATCACTGCTCTATTGGCCTGCCTCTTATAGTCTCCAGGTTTCTGTTTTGCTCTGTAAACAAAGTTTATCCTTCCACAGTGAAATTCTTTTATAACTCATGGCATGTGTTTCTTTTATGTTTCCTTTGGGGGACAGAGCTGACTTTATGTAGTGTGATACTGATACTTAGGTCTCAGTAATTCCTCTTTTATTTTATTTTTCCTGCTTCTCCTTTATTATTAATGGGTACATTACTCTACGTGTCCCATTATCATTTGAAATACAGCTTTTTTTTAAACATCTTATTATGAGGGTCTCTGACAAAGGATGACTTATGTTTAAGATTCAAGCATTTATAATTTATTTCATTTAAATCAGTTTTTACATAGGATATACCAGTATTCTGAATTTTGGGGGTCCATCTGCACTGAAAAGTTTTTACAGAGTACCTCTTGACTGCACATTGGAGTTACCTGGAGAGTGTGAAAAAGTCCCTAGTACCTGGGTTCCATCTAAAGAGATTGTGGTTTCAATGAAATTGTTTTGGAATTCATGTAGGGTTTTTATGTTCCCAGGTGACTCTAATGTGCAGCCAAGTTTGAGAACCACTTTAATTAGCTATTTGGTATGGCCTGATATTTCCTCCAGGCTTTCTTCTCACATTTGTTTTTTAACAGCGCTGAAGGTGGTGAAAGAAAAAAAAAAAAAAGCAGTGTATTATTTTTTTATGGAATGGTTTTATAGAGTGGAAAATGTGTCAGTAAGCAACCTGAGGATCCTTCACTATGTGATGTATGTGATAGGTAAAGTGCTGAACCTAAAAGTTGTGCCTCTTAGGTAGCAAATGGTAGTAATGAGGGGGTGGAACTCTGTCTCCTCTGTGAGTATTAACATTTTTTAAAAGCCTAGGGCTACGTAGGTTGCTTCCGTACTGCCTGTTTATAGGCAGGAGCCAAGTGAGCTTGGAAAAGGGGGCTTAGTACCTACTTTTCCTAGCTGGCCTCTGGCAGCTGCTACAACCCTATAATTTATAGAATTAAAGATAATCTGATAGTTAAAACACCATTTCATTATTTTCTCTCCCATCCCCATCCACCTTTGTCCTCTGTTGCACCTACATTGTTCCATAATCTCCCAGCTTCTAATCTTCCAGCTCTATCTCTTAGTCCTAGAGGATCTAGGAGAGGGAGTTGTGGGGGATTAATAAAAACTCTTACTGTTTTTAATAAATTCATTTGTCTGTTGAACTTTTGTACCAAACTTTTTAATTGAATTTTTCTTTCTTTTAATATTTCAGATGGTCAAATAAAAAAAATGTCCCTAAACTAGGTGACATGAATTCATCATTTGAAGATGTAGATGCATTTTATTCTTTCTGGTAAGTGAATACACTGATTTTATGGTGCTGTCATTTTTTTAAAAAGCATACGTATTCAGTAAGTACTTAATTGACTCTTCATAAATTAATTAAGGTATGGGAGAACCTTCACTGAGCAAAAGCACTTTTTCAGAAATTAATACATATTTTTGCATAACACTATATTACCTCTTATGTGATATTTAGACATTTAGGATTTTTTAATGTTTTCTATTAATCAAATTTCTAGATATCAAGCACAATATAGTGGTAAAAATGGAAATTGAGAAGTCATTTGAACTGAATAAAAACAAATACATATTCACTTAGCTATCTTGCTATTAAAAGTACTTGGGTATATGTGGAAGAAACAGTACTATTTGTCTCTACAACTAATTTCTTAATTTTTAATAAGCACAATATTCCGTGGTTGTTTTATATGTGCTGTATTTTCTCATTAAGTATCTGGTAAATTAAAACATAAAATCACTGTAAAACAAAAACAATTAAATTTAGCTCTATTAGTTGTACTTGCTTTTATCCTCAGAGAATACAAACCAGAGATAAATAACCACTAGTTTAGTTACTTTAAGACTTGACAGACTAGCAAAGGTGGAGGCAGGGAAAACCTAACAAGTCCCCAGCAAGAGGGAAACCTAACAGAAGGGATAGCAGGGAGGTATGATTTTGACCAGGAGAAATGATAAGTATATTTTAGATTTCCATACCAAATACAATGTCATTTAAAAAAGAAGAAAGACTTGAGCATAGTGTTAATTCAGTACCAAAAGGGAGTGTATGGATCTATTAAAATAAATTCATCCACTTGCCATTAATGTTTTTAAAATTATATACCTCCAAGTTAATTTAAAGAGTTTATTCTTGTTTGATTTTACTTCTGCCTATAGGTATAATTTTGATTCTTGGAGAGAATTTTCTTATTTAGATGAAGAAGAAAAAGAAAAAGCAGAATGGTATGTATATAAATCATTAATTAATAAAGATATTTAATTGTTTTTTTGGTATTTGTGATGATGTAAAAATTTACTACATATATTTCCTTTTATATTTTCTCTTTGTGTATTCTTTTTAAGTGAGCTTTGATATTTTGAGACCCCTCTTCTCACAAGTTAAGCTAAATAAGGCCAGATCAATAGTCAGTTAAGATATACTTAAGAAAATGTCAAGAAGTAGAATTGTCCAAAAAGCTCAATTCAGCAAATTCTTTTTCTTCTGGTTGCTTAACCTAGATTTTATTTTAGTTTTCCCTAGGACATTTGTTTGACATAAATATCCCAAAAATATTAACCCAAATTAATTATAAGTAGAATCACACTTTAATGTTAACAGTGACACAGCATTGTAACTTTCTCAGACATCGTTTACATGTAAATTTATATTACATTTTTAGTCTTCCTATGAGCAATATTTTGTTTCCAATATTTTCTATTTTATAGTCGCGATGAGAGGAGATGGATTGAAAAGCAGAACAGAGCAACAAGGGCACAAAGAAAAAAAGAAGAAATGAACAGAATAAGAACATTAGTTGGTAAGTATAATTGATTTTTTTAAGTTCTTTAATTAAATGTTAGAAATTCAAAAGATTTAACTTTTTTCCTGGTAGATAATGCATATAGCTGTGATCCAAGAATTAAAAAATTTAAGGAAGAAGAAAAGGCCAAGAAAGAAGCAGAAAAGAAAGCAAAAGCAGAAGCAAAACGGAAGGAACAAGAAGCTAAAGAAAAAGTAAGATGACATTTGACGAAGTTGGACTTGAAATGTTCATAAAATAATTTTCAGGTCTCATTGAAAAACTATAATGTGGAAGCAGAGAATTAGGTGCTACTGTGAATGAGTCCTGATAACTTGTACAATTGATAGTTAGAGGGATCTTCCTTACCAGTAAATTTTTGAGCAAAACATGGTATCATAAAAATTTCTTTAACACCATGCTTATTTCTAATATGTATCTTTTATTTCTAATCAATGTTTGTAGAACTTTACCAGCTGCTTTTCCCTGTTCAACCTTCAGTCTTCAATAAGTTTGACATATCATCTTTTTTTCTAAATTAATTTATTAAAAGATTGAATTTTTTGAAGTATAGAGCATTTAGGAATTCTAATTTTCTTATTAAAATGATTTTATTACTCATTTTAAAGCAAAGACAAGCTGAATTAGAAGCTGCTCGATTAGCTAAAGAGAAAGAAGAAGAGGAAGTTAGACAACAAGCATTATTGGCAAAGAAGGAAAAAGATATCCAGAAAAAAGCCATAAAAAAGGAAAGGCAAAAACTTCGAAACTCATGCAAGGTATGTCAGACTGAACAAACTAAGTAACAAGTAAATGAAGTTGCTGATTAAACTTCAAAATATTTCTTTTCTTATACCATGCAAATATAATTAAACTGTTGTACACATTTTATCTCAAAATGTAAATGTTTTTATATTCACTTTTTTAAAATTTCACACATGCATATTTCATTATGCAACTCTGATTTTTTTAATCTAAATAAACATCATGCCATTTTCAAAGCTAAGAAACTTATTTAATATTCTAATATTTGGTCTGTATTCTAGTTTCTTGATTATCTGAGCAATGTCTTTTTATAGTTGGTTTATTCAAATTAGGATCTAAATAAGATATTTGCAAAGGCTTCAGTTTTGTGTCACCTAATTGTGTAACAGGCTCCCTGTCATCACCATCTTTCCCTCCCCCTCCATTGCCATTCATCTGTTAGCGAAACCATATCATTTGTTCTGATAATGTGCCATGATTTGCTTTTGGCTGGTTGCTTCCTTAATGGTGTAAAACTAATTCTTACCTTAGAAAAAGTTATTTTAGAAGTTAAACCTCGGTGTTTTTAAGGATTTAAAAGCTTTTATTTTTATCTAAATAAAGGGATATCATTTGGGTGAGTACTGATAGTTTGCATTCAGATGTATTTTTCACTTAAAAATATTGATCAAAAAAACCCCAAAAGTTTTCAAATGTGGTTGTGTCCAAGAGATGTTCTTACATTTAAAGTGGTAGAGTCAAAGACTGGTACTGTTCCTTATCAGAAAATACAAAATATTTTCCTCAGATTTTACCTAGAAAATTGTTTTGAGAAGGATGCAGTATATTGTAGTGGTAAAGAGCATTGGCTCAGGGCAAGCAGCTTGGGTTCGAAGTCATTCTCTACTTACTATCTGTGGCCTTCAGGCTATTGCCTCAAACTGCTTTGTTCCTCAATTTCTTCACTTACACAGTAGCTGAAATAATATCTAGTGATGGAGTTATGACGATTAAATGAGATCATTTACATGTAGTGCTTGGCACATTGGGCATATAATGTGAAATCAATAAAAAATTTTAAAAGGCCAATTAGAAAATAAAAAGCTTGAATAATTCTTAGAGATGATGCATAAATGAGGTTAAACGTTATGGCGTTTGGTAACTTTGTGTTATTGCCCCTTTCCAATGTGAGTTCAGTTACTCATTTATCAAATATCTGGTGAGTACTTAACAATGTGCCAAGCAGTTACAATTGATGTGGATATAATGATGATACAGTCCTTGGCCTTAAAGGAATCTGCTGGTTAATGATGGAGAATGACAAACAGCTGTTTCTAACACTATGAGATGAGTAGTAGGATGAGAAGGTACCAAAAAGGTAGTCAGGGAAGGCTTTCTGGATCTAGCAGGATTTAGTCAGGTAAAGCAGAAGGTGTGAGGGGTTAGCAATGAGATATCACAGAGCATTGAAAGAATGCAGTGTTCCACAAGAGTGAGGTTTAATGATGGCTCAAGAGGTAAGGAGAAGCCAGGTCTTGAAGGACATTATATGTCTTGCTAATTTAAATCTGATGCAGAGTTGGTTTTGGTCAGGATGCTTAGAGAAGACTAGTGTTAGAGAAACTAATTAGGAGACTTTCGCCATAATCCAAGTGAGAGTTTTATGCATGAACCTTAGTTCATGCCATAGAGAGGATAGGAGTAGAAATGAACCAATATTTAGGAGGCAGAATAGGCTGCTACCTGTTGGGTATCAATTATATGTTGGAGGTATTAGAGGAGGAGTGAGGGTTAGCATACAGTCTGGTTTCTTATATGGGATATGGGCTGGGTGACAGTATAATTCAATAAAATAGAAAACAGGAAGAGGCAAAAGCTGGGGGAGATGATGATTTCAGTTTCAGGCCTCTTAAGCACAGTGAGGCACTCAAATGAAGATAAGTGATGGGGTGCATAACTCTGGAGTTCAAGAGTGGGATCACCCACATCTCAGTGGCACTAGGAACCTTGTGAGTAGATGAGATCACCTGGGGAGTCAATACAGTGAGGAGGGTGGAGGATGGAACCCTGGCAAACTGCAATACTAAAGGTATTAATAGAGGAAGAGGAGCGTGAAAGAAGTGACCCAGACAGTAGGAAGAAAATCAGTAGTGCTTTTGGAAACTTAGGGAAATGTGAACAGTAAAAGACGCATTGGAACCTTAGTGAGAGCCAAACTACATGGATTAAGGAAGCAAAGAAAAGTGAGGAATGGAAGGCATAAGTGTCAGCAGCATGGGAAGTACTTTCCAATTCTTGTACGTCCAGATATATCACGATGTTCCATTATAAGCATAATCTTTAGTTAATCGAATTTTTATGATACCTCCTATTCTTTAACACATTACCTTTTTCTTTAGTTTCAGTAAATTTAAAATTTCCAGCTCTGGTCAGGTGGGTCAGTTAGTTGGAGTATCATCCTGTACACCAAAAGGTTGCAGGTTTGATTCCTGGTCAGGGCACATACCTAGGTTGCAGGTTTGTTCCCAGTCAGGGCATGTACAGAAGGCAACTGATTGATATGTCTCTGTCTCTCTCTCTCTCTGTCTCTCTCCCCCCCCCACCTTCCTCTCCCCTTCTTCCTCTCTCCTTCCCCCTCTCTCCCTCTCCCCCCCAGCCCTTCCTCTTTAAAATCAATAAAACACATCCTCAGGAGAGAATTAAAAAATAATAAAAAAATAAAATTTCCAGGAAATTTTATAGTTTGACCCACACTACTTAGAATAGGCAGCTTAACAAAGGGATTTTAATTTGAGTCATATAACATTTGATTCTTAAGTGGTTCTCAGAGGACTCATTCTGACTTTTATAATATCCAAAGGTCTTCTGCACCATCACCTTTTTTGTTGTGCTCACCCACCCACTTGATAATGCCTTTTTTATTGCTAGCAGGTCAGGAAGAGCCCTGGCAGGTACCCTGGAAGTGTGGTTGTTGGTGGGCAGAAGGCCATATGCTCCCCTCGTGAACCTCTTGAGAACTTTGTGCTTTTTAATTGTGTCTATGGATGTATTTTTGAGTGTCAGTAGATACAAGATGAAAATGTTTGTGTTTGTGCTTTTAGACCTGGAACCATTTTTCTGACAATGAGGCAGAGCGGGTTAAAATGATGGAAGAAGTGGAAAAACTTTGTGATCGCCTTGAATTAGCAAGGTATAACTACAGAACTAATACTGAAATCTTCTCCTGGGCTTAGGATAAAGTTTCATCCCTTTTCCCCCCTTAGTTTACAGTGCTTGAATGAAACACTCACATCATCTACAAAAGAAGTAGGAAAGGCTGCTCTGGAAAAACAGGTAATAGAAGATCACTCCTACTTGTAGCATATATTTTAGCATATATTTCTGCTTATTGTATTGCTTTCATGTCAGTATTTCCCCACCTAACATATAAGTTACTACCAGGGCAAAGAGGGCATTTCTCTTGGGTTCCTCCTCTGCTTTGCTTACAGTAAGTGGTATTGTTGATTTAAATTGCATTTAGTGTATATGGTTACAATGTATAATGTTTGATTTGTGTTATCCTAGCACATTATTCATAGTTTTTTTTTAAATTATTCTTAGAAAAAAATACTTGTTTTGACTATTCCTTGAGTATTTTTGTAGGATGATAATATTTAGAACCAAAAGATGTATTTGTTCTGTCTTGTCTAAACCTTTTATTTTACAAATGAGGAAACAGACCCAGAAATTCAATTCAGTGCAATAAGTATTAGTACCTACTATACATAGCACTGTGCCCAGGTGATCTATAGAAATGCCTAATGCTATGGCTGCCACAAAGGAGTTCAGGAACAATTAGGCTGAAGAGAAAAGGCCTAAGGACCAAAAGATGGAGGGCCCACAGTAAATGCTGTAGGTTAGACAGGAAGTGCCAACCCCAGGTCGGAGTGAAGGCTCAGTAGAGGGTTTGAGCCAGCCTGAAAGGATGGATGACGATGTGAAAATGAAGGTCAGGGCAACAGCATGAACTGTAAAATACAGGGAGCAGTAGGAAGTTAGGGGGAGATGAAGTTGGGTTAGGAAAAGTAGCACCAAGTTAAGGATGTTTTTAATACCATGATGGCTAGTTTCCATTACTAGATATCTTTGAGTAGGAAAGGATTACCACTGCACTATTAATCTCCATCGACAGGCAGGATGTATTAGGTAAGTATAAGTTACTAGTTATAAGACTCTCACTGGAAGGCTTGGACTGGGAGAGTAATGATGGGAATCATTGGAATTGTTGGGATTTAGTGACCAGTTCTGAGGAACTGAGGTGAGGAAAGGAGTCCAAAATGACTCCAAGAGAGCATCCCACAGAAGCAACAAGGTCACGTAAAGGTTTTCTTTTTTCACTTGTGCATGTCTGACGATAGATTGTAAGTGACATTGTAAAGGGTAGAACCTCAAGTTAAGACAGAGGCCACTTTACTATGCTGTTACCTTTTTGTAGAAAAATAATTGAAATTATTTGCTGAAAGAGTGGGTGTGAGCTTAAAGGTTTGAAATGGCCTTGTGTGTGAATAACCCAGTGACTGTGGAGGCTTGACAAGTAGTGTCCAAGGCAAGTAGAAGTCACATGATAGAAAGACAAAGTGGGTCAGGCAGAGGGTGGTTCTTGGTCCCTTAAACAGAGCTTGGCAGCCCATAAGCCAGAGTGAAAAGCTGATGCCAGTCTTGGGGCTGTCCTGGATCATTGTCAGGACAACACTGAGAGTTGAGAAGAACCAGAGACCCCACCCCCACCCCCAGAAAGGGAGTGTAGAGTAGCAAGATGCTTTAAGTCCTTGACTTACCTATTATATTTGTATAGATAGAAGAAATAAATGAGCAAATTAGAAAAGAGAAAGAGGAAGCTGAGGCTCGAATGAGACAAGCATCTAAGAATGCAGAGAAATCAACTGGCGGAGGTGGAAATGGCAGCAAAAACTGGTCAGAAGATGATCTGCAATTACTAATTAAAGCTGTGAACCTCTTCCCTGCTGGAACAAATTCAAGGTGCTAATTTTAATTAAATTTCTCTTCATCGCATACTGGAGCCTGGGGATAATGTAGACAAACATCCAACTAACGGCATTGGTTATAGCAGGAACTTCCGGAGATAAGCTTCAGTCTAGACAGTCTTCCACTAAATTCTGTGCCACAGTGGGAAGTATGAAAAGCAGAGTGTATTTTGAACCTACTGAGCAGGATGCTTCATCAGTATCTCAGGAAGTTAAAAATTATGAGACAAACCTTGACTGTTATGTTTGGCCTATTCTATTACAGTTTGTATTAGGGACTAGATTTTGTGTTCACAGTCTTAATTCATTGTTGCTTCCCACCTCAAACCTGAGCTTATTGCAAAGTTTTGACTTTAGAACTTAAAGACGTCTTAGAAATCCAGACTCCCTCATTTATAAGATCAGGAAACTAAAGCTGATCTCCTAAGTATGTATACAAACGGTGGGATACACAAATGTGAGGTTTTATTTCCATTGAATTGTACACAAAATCTATAAGGTTTTGTAAACTTGAAACCAAGATTATATAGAGTTGGTTTACATGTATGAAAAGCAAAAACAATAGGCAATAGTGATAATTAGACCACCAATTTAGAGCTAGGTCTATAGATATATAGTTAACCCTTCTGCATTAAAAATGTAAGGGTCAGCTCTGGCTGGTGTGGCTCAGTGGATTGAGCACCAGCCTGTGAACCAAAGTGTCACTGATTCGATTCCCAGTCAGGGCACATGCCTGGGTTGCAAGCCAAGTTGTGTCCCCAGTAGGGGGTGTGCAAGAGGCAACCACACATTGATGTTTCTCTCCCTCTCTCCTTCCCTTCCCCTCTCTCTGAAAATAAATAAAATATTTTAAATAAATAAAATAGAAATGTAAGGGTCATTCTGGTTTTTGTTTTGGAGGGTTTTTTTCCTTAATTATCATATCGATTGCTCTAGATGGGAAGTTATTGCTAATTACATGAACATACATTCTTCTTCTGGAGTGAAGAGAACCGCCAAAGATGTTATCAGCAAAGCAAAGAGTCTTCAGAAACTTGGTGAGTTACAGTTTTGTTTCTTTGATACCTTGAGTACTTTAAAATAATCTATACAGTGTAATGAAAGACTAAATGAGGTGATCTGTAATATATTTAAATTTTATTATCCTTCAGACCCACATCAAAAAGATGACATAAACAAAAAGGCTTTTGATAAATTTAAAAAAGAACATGGAGTGGTGCCTCAAGCAGACAATGCAACACCTTCTGAACGATTTGAAGGTAATTAAATTTTTTCTACAAGTAGAAAATGGTAGCCATGTATCCACACTGTGTGAAGATATACAAGACCTAACGTCTGGGTTCACAACTACTGGGAAATAGTGTTTAGCAGACTGGAAGGTGTAAAGGAAGCATTTCGAGACAGTTAGAAATTTAGTTAACACTACTGAGAAGTGCAGTTCTTCCACATTGTCCTTAGGGGAGGGGTGTGTGTGTTTTGTTCACCAGATTTTACAAATCACGGCTGGAGGATATTGGGACAGTTGAAATTGGATAGGTCTAAAGACCTATCCTGACTGAAAAATACACTGTAACTAAGAAAATGACCTTGTTTTTATGGAAGAACCTAGAAATAAAGGAGCTGCATGTCTGCAGCTTACATGAGTGTGTGTATAGAAGAGTAAGTATGGTAAAGTGTTCACATGTTGGGAATTGGGGTAGAACAGATGGGGATTCTTTATACTCTTCTGAAATTATTTCAAAATAAAAAGTTAAAAACTGTTAGGGTGCTGAGATTGTCTTGGCTATTCAAACTAATTTGATTGCTCTGGACCAGTGTGTTTCAAACTGAAAATCGTGACCCAGCCTCCCTAAGCCTCCTTCGTAAGTGGGTTATGAAATATATTCAATGGGTCATGAATAGGTGTCAGAGAGCATTACACCCATTTTATGAGTACTTTTTGTGAAACTTTTCTCATGTGTGTTGTGGGATGTGAAATTTTCTGTTGAGTTTCTGAAATGTTTCCCTTCATGTATTTGTGAGCCACCAGTCCTCTCCCCCCTAAACTAAGCTAATCTGGGGTATGTTTTCCAGATCACCGTTCCAAATACATATTTTGGGATTAGCTAATAGCCTTGACTCTTACATGTTAACCCACCCGTCCTCTAGTCTAACAGTCACACTTTTCCTGTGCTCTTAAGACTGGTTCATTACCCCAAAATTTCAGCTTGAAAATTCTGAGATTTACAATGTTCTATAAAGAGGAAAAATACATCCTGTGGTTGCAAAAATCAGGGGTTTGGGGGGGGGTCTCGTTGGGCATCATTTGGGCTCTTTTAAGGTAAGCACCAAAGTGGAAGTTTAGGACAGATGGAGGGGCAGTTTTTAGGGTATTTCTCTCTTGCTCCCTTATGCCTTCCACAAAATAGCAGGCAACATTCAGGTCTGAGCACACTGTTCTCAGCCCTTTCTTCTCGGGCTTGTTTCCATGTGGGAGGCAGACACTGCTGGTTGTGCAGGCAGCCAGTCTTCTTTCTGTGAGGAGAGGTGGCCTTGTGAGGGCAGGAATGTGGGCATGACTCTTCACCTCTGATGGGCCTAAAATAACGGTCGGTCTCCTCTCTTCAGTTGCACCACTAAGCAGCAAGCTGGCACCAATTTTTTTTTCTTTTTTTAGAGAGGGGAAAGGGGAGAGAAACATCAGTGTGTGGTTGCCTCTCACACGCCCCCTGCTGGGGACCTGACCCACAACTGAGGCATGTGCCCTGACTGGGAATCTAATCTTCAAGCCTTTGGTTCACAGTCCAGTGCTCAACCCACTGAGCTGTACCAGCCAGGAACCATTTTTTGAAGTGTTTTTTCTCTTGGGAATTTTACAGCATTACATGTTCCATTTATTTTGGTGTTGTAAATTGGAAAACAGAAAATTACATGTTACTTCCATCTTTTTTCTGAGAGAGAGGAAATGAATTAAGTCTGTGGTGTTAAATGTGGGCAGCAGACCAGTGAAAGGAAATTCTGCTAATGGCTTCTTATAACTTAAAAGCTGACTTCAGAAGTTCCTAATCTGCCTTCAAATACAGATTCTCTGCCTTATGAGCTGGTGTGTGGTGGTATTGTCACAGTATGTGTTTGTGTGTTTAGGAAGTAACTTCTGTTTCTAGGCTTCACTTTGTAGCGCATCTCACAGGAAGCAATTTCAAGTGGTAGTCAGACTGCTGGTAGGATAAGTGTTACTGTATTTTCACTGCATGGTCTGAAGTAATTAAACTGCAAATATCTATTAACTTAGAATAACCAATCGTCGTTTTAACCATTTAATAACATTGTCTTATGGAAGTAGTGGGATGTGTAATACATATATCCTTAGGAAGAAATATATTTTTTTCTGATACGTGTATGAGATGTTTTCTCAAACAGTAAAAGATCTAGTTTAGTAGAGGCGCCTGGCATTGGCTCCACAAGTTTTTAGATGTGAATGTAAACTGGAACACGCTGGAACATGGAATGTAAGCTCACTTTCCCTCTACAGCACTGAAACTTTGGGTACTTCACTTCTGGTAGTTGTTTCCTCCAGTGTAAACTGAGAATGGTTTCCAGGATCTCATCTAGCTAAGTAAGTGTTTTGTAACTGTGAGGTAGCTCTTTCCATTATCGTGTAAGGAACTAGATTGATCAGAAATATTAAATGACTTGTTCACTTTATGAACCCAACAGCCCAACTATATAATTTAAATCTGATTTAACAAACAAAAAAACTTTAGTGAGTATGTTAGGTTTTAAGAAACAAGCAATATAAGGCAGCTGTTTCCTGTTGAGCTATCTAGTTTTTTCTCCCTGTCCTAAACACTTACGTGTGTTTATGTGTCTCATCTCTAAAAGTTTAAAATTACACATCAGATTTGAATGGGCACTTACCAAGATACTTGTGCAAGACTCATTGGAAAGGTGTTCCAAGACATTTTTGTATAATTAGGATTTTCTCTTTTATTCAGTTAATTATGATAAAATATATATCACATAAAATTTAACATCTTAACCACCTTTAAGCATACAGTTCAGTAACATTAAGTATATTCACACTGTTGTGCAACCACTCTCCAGCACTCTTTTCATCTTGGAAAACTAAAGCTCAATGCCCATTAAACAACTCCCCGTTGTCCTCTCTGCTCCCACCATTTTACTTTCTGTCTCTGTGAACTGGACTATTCTGAGTACCTCATACAAGTGGAATTACACAATGTTTGTCTTTTTTGTGTTTCACTCAGCATGATGCCCTCAAGGCTCACCCATAGTATAGCATGTGTCAAAAATTCCTTTCTTCTTAAGGCTGAATAATATTCCATTGTGTAAATAAAAATTTTTCCTAAACAGGTCCATGCACAGATTTTACCCCTTGGACAACGGAAGAACAGAAGCTTTTAGAACAAGCCTTGAAAACATACCCAGTAAATACACCTGAGAGATGGGAAAAAATAGCAGAAGCAGTGCCTGGCAGGACAAAGAAGGACTGCATGAAACGATATAAGGTTGTAGATTTTTCTGAGTTTACAGACTTAATGCTTATTTCAATACTAAAGTAGTCATGGGGCCAAAATTACAAAGAAATGATCAATCTTAGAAACTTTCAGAGCTCTGGCAGTTAGTAAAAGCAACCTTTTCAGTAGTGTCTTCAATTATAGACTTATCCAATTTGAATGTTTTACATAATTATACCAAACACTAGAAATGTCTGCCAACTCTAAAACACCTCTCTCCCTTCCTAGGAACTTGTCGAGATGGTAAAAGCAAAGAAAGCTGCCCAAGAGCAAGTATTGAATGCAAGTAGAGCCAAGAAATAACAAGACAATCTTTGTTATGTGTGCATTTTTATAATAAAACTGAAAATACTTTACAAATTTTCATTCTTAAAATAATACTTGTGATGATTTGAGAGTATGTCATTCCGACATAATTTCTTGGAGATGTGCCATGCACTGGGGTAGCCTTATCCTTTGAAACTTTGACACAGTGTTTCATTCAAATTTTCAAGTATGTATGTTCATTTAAATTTTTTTTTTCTGTAGGGATTAATAGCTTAAAATTTGCTATCTGTTAGTTTTATAAATATATACATTCAAAATACTTTTATTAGGAGCATTTTAATCACGAAGCCAGCACATGTTACTGCGAATCTGGTTAAAATCTGGTAGTTGCTCAATGGGACCTAAGTATTAAAAGAAAGAAAAACAGTTAAAACTGACTAAAAGGAAAATACTTAGCCAATTTTCTGTATAGGAGAAAAGTGGCCAGGCTTACCAACAGCAGCGATAGCTGGACTCTTATCATAAATATATTTGGTACACACTTCTCGAATTGTCTCAGCATTCACAGCCTGAAATAGAGAAGATACTCAACATTCAGAGCTTTTTGTATTCTATACCTGCAATGATACATACTTTTAGCTTTGTAAAAGTAGTATCAAGAATACTTTTTAACACAAGACCCAATTGTTTGTAAGAACTGCACTATTTACATCAACTCTTGCTTCAAGCTCAGGGATGGGAATTCTTCTGTTATAGCATAACATTTGCCTGCCGATATCCTCACAAATTGGAGTGGAACCTGTTTAAAGAGAAGAAAAGTTCAGCATTGGAATATAGATCAACCTTTTGAAAATAGGCCATACATTTTTACTCTTACCATCTAGTTGCAGCAGCATGTTTGTTTTCAGAAGGTTTTTGGCTCGTGCAACTTCACTTTCAGTGACACTTGTACAGAGTCGCATCCTAAAAACCAGTTGGGAAAATCAAAATGTCAAGTAGCTGGAATATGTGTTTTGTGTTGACCTAGACACATGGTGCCGTATTCTATGTATTATACCACAACTTGATTTCAACTTGAGGTTACTAATGATCCCAACAGCTACGCAAAAGCTAACCTATACTGATTATTTTCCTGGTATTGTTAATTTCTAAATGGTATGACTAGCAGACAGAAGTACAATATAAAAATAGGCTAACCCCATTTTAGAAATGCTGTAATTATTTTAAGACTTCACGAATCCCCATCTGCTAAACTCTGATATGCTAGAGGATAAGTCAGTGGCTAACTGGTTTCTCGAAAGAATCCAGTTGAGTTTTACTTAAACCTGATAATAATTACACCTAGATAATAATAATTACAACTAGACTTAGAGAGATGTAAAAAAAAAGTCATTTAAAAATGGTGGAGGAACATTTTCCAAGAAGCTGTGGGCCTTTATGCTTGTCTCAAGGCACTAGTTTTGACTACAAAACACTACGTTTTTCTTTTAGCAATGGCAACTTCAGATTCAGTTTTTAACATAGCCCTTCCAGATTTTCCAAACTTCTAGTTGGTGTTTAAACATTTTAAACTTACAGGATCTCCTTCCTACTCTTTTTTTTTTTTAAATCTTCTTTAAAAATATTCTATGGTATGAAATCAATTCAGCTTCACATGAGACTTAGAAGAAACATCTGTGATCTTTAAAAACATGGCTGCTACTAGTGTTGTTCTTTTGATTAAAGGCTAATAAAATCACCATCAACAGTGTACAGAGGAAACTAATCTAAAATGTGAATTCTGGGCAAGATTTATTTTCTCACCATTCTTTCTGAACAACATGTAGCATGTCTGCAATAGTGGCTGGTTCACAAACCATATAGATTCCCCATAATCCTGTATCTGTGTAGGAAGTGTTGAAAGACTGGAAACTATGGCAGAGGTTGCTGTGACAGGTGAGCTGGGCCAGCTTGCTAGATAAATTCTGTAAGGAAAAAAAATGTCCAGGAGAACTGTAGGTAAATGTGTCCAAATTATCAGAAAGACGAATGAGATATGAGGCAAATAGTGAATGCCCTAAGAGGCTGACTTTCTCAGTTTTATCCATCAACATGCATCTCAATAATAAATTTAAAATAAGAGTAAGAATTATACTTATCTCACCAGCCCAAAGCATCCCCAGAGAAATCCATAATGTAAAAAGCAATGAATCCTTATAATTAACATAATAGTACCTACTTCTACTATTATGCAGGTACATAATAGTACCTGCACCTACTTCTAAAATAATACATTGTTGTTACCGACCCAATAAGTAGAGGGCTCTTGGCTATGTATGCTTAAAGATTTGAAATTAAATATATTGCATGTGAAACCTAACATATAAAATGTATTTTGTTGAAATCTTTTGAGTAGAAATATACACTTTGTACTACAGAAATGTTAAGAGTATATCCAAATTACCTAACACTTCGTACATTGCCATGTTTGCTTTATCATTCTTTTAACATATTTTTTTCAACTATTTGAGAGTATACTGCAGATGGGATGCTTTTCACCCCTAAATACGTTTTCGTGTGCACTTTTGAGAAACAGAAATTAACTTCACAGCAATTACTAAAATTAGGATATTAACACTGATATAGTACCATTAACACATCGTCCTATCCTTACTCAAATCTGGCCAGTTATCCCACCAATAAACTTTATGGCAAAAGAAAGAAAAAATGTTTTTCTGGCCAAGGATGCAATCAGGATCAATTTATATTTTAAAAGTCAGTTTATAGTACAGAAGTTCTGTTTTCTCAGTTTGAAAGTCTAAAATCACTCACCATTCCTCCTCCAAAAGAGCGATCCCAGTTGCCTATAAGTGTGTTTGCAACCATGAGACAGATAGTATCTGGATGTGCCCAACCAACAGCTTCAACAGCTATTGCAAGGTGTGCCAAAGGCATCTTGTCATCTCTCACTCGAATCTAGTTAAGACAAAAAACTAGTTAAGATTACCACTATATAACATGCTTAACAAGAAAGAAATGAATTCACTAGTGCCACTAAATGCAAAGTTAAAATGCTCTCCATGACTCTTATTTTGTTTTCTTAAACTATCAGGCCTCATTACATTGTACCGTTTAACCTAAAAGAATTTCATGAGTTAGGGAAAGAAGACTTTCACCAAAAGGTCTCCAACTGAAATAATAGACAGTACCCACCAGAGTTTACCTGGTAAAAGAGGGATGCATTATTTCACTGGTAGAAATCAATCATTTGTGTTTGTTGATCTGAAATTTTTTATCTAAATTTAAGCTAATAATGACATAACTGTCTATTTTTTTTCTGCCAGTGCCAAAACCAGGCCTCCTTCCAGGCACTACTTTGAGTATCATTCCTAATGTGGCAAACTAAGCCTCTAATGAATTGACAAGCAGCAGATTCCCTGCAAGTTCTGGCTCTGATGGGCAGAAGGAAGAACTTAGCCAAAAATAAACCTAATGTGAAAAGTCCAAATTTGGATGTTTTTTAAAATAAAAGATTACTTTTATACCTTACAACATATAAATGGGGCATAGTGCCAAAGAAAAGCACCAAAAAACATCATATTGCCCATAAAACACTGCTTCCTTAGGAAAAATAGGTGGTTAAATAATAGGGAATTTGAAGGAATATAAGCAAGTATGTCCATCCTCTTCCCTTTCTGTTTCAGTTTAAGCCTTTGGTTACTTCCACTTCACTCGTGTTAGAAACATGCACATTCTGTATACTCATTCATAAATGCAACACAAGAAACCCAAAGGGCTAACTACTAGCTTAGGAGGCTTCCCCTACCTCACTTCCTGTGAATTTGCAGGGAGGTAGAGCTGGTATTTCTCCTTTGTGTGTGGACAGAGAGTTACCAAAATGAAACTTTGCTAACTCAAGCAGTTCATCATGGGAAACTCCTAAATTAAAGGAAAATATTTCACATATCTAGTAACAATACAATCTAAAAAGCAGACAACTAACCACCGAGACTTCAGTTTACAATAGCTTAAGGTGATACAATGTGATATGTTACACATTAACTATCTGCTCATACAACACATTTTTCCCTTGGTGGTGCATCATTCTGTACAGCAGGGGTCCCCAACCTCCAGACCACGGATCAGACCAGTCCCTGCCCGTTAGGAACCTGGCTGCACAGCAGGAAGTGAGCTTGAATGTAATGCAAACTTGAATCATCCCGAAACCATCCCCACCTCCACCTCTGTCCCTAGAAGATTTGTCTTCCATGAAACTGACCCTTGGTGCCAAAAATGTTGGGGACTGCTGCATAGAGCAGTGGACAGTTTTCATCCACACACCAGTGGATTCACCGAAAAAGTTAAGACAGCTTGAAAACACCACATTCCATACAAATGTTAAGTCCTAGAATGCAAAGTCACTTTTCAAATTTTTTAAAGAAGAAAGGAATATAACTATGAGCTCTAACACTTAAAGAAAGCTGGATACTCAGATAGGTTTTTTGATACACAGATATGTCTCTGAGCTCTGCTATCAGAATTCCAAAATAAAATAATTTCACCTAATTTCTGAATAAATCCATAGCTACCTATCACTCACTACTTGCTATCCAAAACTTCAGAATTACTTAGATTCTGAATCCCTTACTATCTAAACATAGGACCCAAACAGAGTCAGTCAGTCAAGGTTTCTTAAATACAAATAGAAACTTACAAAACAAATTTAGGCATGTGCAAGTGGTTTAAAAAATATTGCCACAAGACTTCCTTAAACAAAACATTCTACTAGAATATAAAAGCACAACTTACACTCTCATTTTCCAAACAAATTTGTGGTATAAAGACAGTGTATGCTGTTTATTTGCAGAACCCTTATATAGGAGAGCCACCTTGGATATCAGTCCAGGAGGTGACAAAACAAGGAAAACCCTGGTGGTACAAGAACGACAAGCAGAGTGCAAAAACCTGAGCACGCGCACAGTTCTTAGCACCTGATGGCAACTGCTTCCACTGTTTTATTACCTCTACCTATAGCCCTCCTTGTTGGGTGTTCCAGAGACTCAGCTGCTCCAACACCAACTCTATCCCAAAAGACAGAAGAGCCAATAATTTTTATGAAGCTAGGTCTGACCTATTTCATTGAATTCAAGATGCCATTGTTTATAAGGCACATCATCATTTATGTATCAATAAGATAAAGTGCTAATTAATCTAGGACTGACCATTAACTCTTAGATATCCTGACTTTAGTAATGTTGAAATGAACCGACGGTGTCCATATGCCACCAACAATGACAGACATTCCAGACAGCTTGGTTGTTGAAGCCCCACCTGACCAAGTCTTCTCATTTTCCAAGAGAACTTCCGAGTGCACTGCTTACCATACAGAGGTAATGTGAGTTAGCTGAGAGCCACGATGAATAACATTTGAGATATTTAAACCTCATTTTCATCTTCTCCATTAGTTCCAAGTAAATTATCTCAGAAGTCTATCCAGAGCACCTAGAATTTTAACTTACTGTCATTTCTAATGGGAGAAAAATTAACACAAAATATATACACTCCATCTATCTTCACTTTGCCCTAAAGAGGGAAAAAAAACAAAACTGGAAACCAATAAGATGTACTGTTTGCCTAAATTCAGACTGTCAGGAAATCTAACAGAATCTAATGTGAATGTTCTATCATTCACTAGCTCCAAACATGAGCCCAAAGAAGCCTTGTCCTAATGCCAGTCACTTGCATGTTTGGATTCCCATTAAACATTTTCATGGTTCTACGTGCTTCCCCTTCTCAGTAATTAGTAGATACACTGAATGAATGAACAAATGAAAGAATTAAAGAACAATGTAACATACCATTCCATGCTTGACCAAGAGATAAATTTAAAATCTGGAATGATTCCCAAACTATAGAGCACTATCTTCCAAGTGTCATTGTCTCCCAGGTCACTCATGCCCTTCTCTTGCAAGTAAACTCCATTACGCATGTACACTTACGCATTAGAAGGTCCATACATTTTTCCATTGAAAAACTCTGAAGGAGACAGACGGAAAGTCTGGTTCCCCCTACACAGCATAGTGCTGTATTTTGCTGTGTATACTGCGCATCCACGTTTTTGTGCCCATTACAAATGGAATTATTATATCCACATATAATTATAATGCACACCTTTTTTTTTCCCCAAAAAAATTTGGGCAAAAATGCGCATTATACACAACATAATACAGTAAATAGTTTGTTCTGTAAATACTCTTAGGACAGCTCCAACAGGACCAAATTTAAGTAAGTACATCGCTTTGTTCAAAACAGTTATAGAAATTTAAATCAACCAACCTCCAGCAGCAGCAAGTACAATCCTTGGCCCCTTATAATGTGTGGTTATATAATCTACTAAATCTTTACGATTTATAGATCTGTAAATGGAAAAAGAAAAGTAGTATTAAAAGGAAGTGAAAAAGCACAGATCTTCACATAATATACCTGAAATTAAATTAGACCTTAAAGGAAATCTAAATTAAATATAATCAAAAAAAGGATACTGGCAACAAGTATCGAAGAATTTCAACTTTTTTACATCACAAAAAGAGATACGATACCATCACTTGTTTATTCCAGAAGTAGTTAGGAGCCCAGACACCTGGGAGTTAGGTGGGGCCAAAGTACAGCTAAGAACAATTTCATTCAGATTATCGGGGCAGCAGGGGGCTGGAGAAGAATTTATTTTTTGAAACACACTTGTTGAATGTTTATGAATGACAATTTTCACAACATATATTTTTCTCAAAATAAATCTGAGAATTATACCTACTTGATATTTTCAGTTGGTCCCAAAATTGTCCGTCCAAGTGCAGTATTTTGATAAGCTGTGGCATGAAGATAATCAAAAACAACTTCTTGTAAATTGGTTTCAACTTCCTGCATCTCTCTAAGGATTACTCCACGTTCACGTTCAATCTCTGCTTCTCCCAATGTGCTATTTTGTATTATATCAGCAAGAATCTCTACAGCTAATTGAAAATAAAACATAAGAAACACTAAGAATCTTAATTTTCACTATTCAAATCTAGTAAACTAGCATCAGAAACCTTGATCCTGACCATCACTCAATACTAGTTAAACTGCGAAGAAACATTTTTCTATACATTTGATACATGTAAAAGGACAATATTAATATTTTAAAAATGTAAAATAAAAACCCCTGTGGTATACAAGAGCTGGAAGAAAATTTCTAAATCTGCCAGAGGTCCCACAACTTAATGACTCTACCTATGAGGACTTCAAAAATGCCATGGACATCTGCATATGTGTAAACTGTATGAAAAATACAAAGTAGAAAATTAACCATATTAGAATTATCTAAATGTGTATAGAGTTCATATAACTCAAGTATTTACTATCCAAGTTCCCACAGCAATGAAGCTGCTTCCTAAACAAGCCAAGAATCATCATACTTTATGCCTCCAATGAACCACTTACAGAATCAGTGTCCTCACAAATATCCTTCCCCATGTAACTTAATCCCCGTGTCTATTCCCATTCTTGCCATTACCAAAGTCACTGATAAAATGATGATTTAACAGGGCTAGAGCAGTTAACATATGAAGAAAAGGATAGGTAGGCCAAGAGATACGGATGACTACCAAAGGGTTAAAAGTGACCCTTGGGAAAAACTGATGAAATCCTCAAATATTTGTACAAAAATGACCCTAATTTGCAAAAATAAACTGAGGGATATGGTATCATGCTATTAAGCAATTTCATCACAAAAATTACATACCTTTTCAAAAAAAGAAAACCTAATCTATCCTTGAAGAATTATTATTATCTATAGCTGCAATCACAATCTAAATTTTAATAAATATAAAACAAATTTATAATCTTTGGCTTCATTTTCTTTACTATATACTTTTGTTAAGTTCACTTTAAGAGACTTTATCTCAGATGCAATTATGTTCAAACACTGAGCACCTCCTGTAATTAATTACCTCTGTAGACTGCTTTAAATGACAAAACATACTGCTAGAGTAAGCTGGGGCTGAGATCGTGACCAAAGGGAAAAATTACCTGTAAAACAAAATAAAACCCAACTGTCTGTCCAGACAAGAAAACCAGAGGCCAAGATGGGTGGAGAAGAACCCAAAGTCAAATGGGAGGACACCTTATGGCCCCTTTTTGCTTTCCCTCCTATTCTTTCTGAAAAAAAAAAAAAAAAAAAAAAAAAACAAAAAACAAAAAAAAACAAACCCAAAACATCTTTAAAGTAGCTTGGTCTAGCCCCTTTGTTTTTAGTCTCTAATCAGTCCTAAGGCAAAAACTGCTTCTAAAGAAATCATTAAAAACCTTACAGATGATCTGTACAATTCAAGCCCACACACCACCCTCTACTTCTGTCGCTTTTATTGGTTTTGGTGTAGAAGCTGGGCTACCATGCAGGTAGGTGTCTGCAGGTGGTAGGTTTTTTGTTCTGTTGGTTTTTTTGTTGTTTTAACAAAGCAACCTGGCACAGTAAATCTGAGTGAGAAGACATGCATTTGAGTCCACAGTAAGCCACTTACTAGCTGTATATTCCTGAGCAGGTTAGAGTCTGGACCTTAGTTTCTACAATGGAAAAGTGGAGACACCTACTTCATCCATTGTTTTCAAATATGTGATTACTATGCAGCCCAAGTAAGATAGGTATGTACACAAAATATAATATATACAAAGTACTTGGCCCTGACCAGTGTGGCTCAGTTGGATGGTCATCATCCTGCAAAGCGAAAGATCACTAGTTCAATTCCCCTTCAGGGCACATGCCTGGGCTGCAGGTTCAGTCCCTGTTCAGGGTGCGTATAAGAAGCAACCCATCAATGTCTCTCTCTCTCACATCCATGTTTCTCTCCCTCTCTTTCTCCCTCCCTTCCCCTCTCTCTAAAAATAAATAAATAAAATGTTAAATAAAAGTACTTGTGTAAAGTCTCATTCAAACATTATTAATAAAAGCCTATTAGAAATACAAAATCCCTAAGTAATGAAACTAACTACAACTATACAAGGACCATAAAGAATATTAATTTCACCAGTTAGCATTAAAACTGCTAAATTTTGTTATTAATTATACCACTTGGAAAATGTTTCATGTAATAACTTTCCTTTAAGAAATGCAAAAACTCCAGCAACATGGTAACTACAACAAACAGGTATGCTATACTGTCAGAATGAATAATTTCTACAAAATAAAAGTAAAATATATTTTAGTCATAAAAATAAATAATCTTTTAAGTGAACATCTGCTTATTTTGCTCTTGACCAAGAGGTTTAGTAGCAAACAAGGAATTAAAAAAATGCTCCTACCAGAACAAGAAATAAAAGCATCCAAATTAGAAAAGAGTAGCAAAACTGTCACTATGTAGAGATGACGTGATATTTTATATGGAAAACCTTAAAGACTCCATCAAAAAACTATTAGAACTAATAAATTTAGTAAATTTGCAGGACACAAAATCAATACTCAAAAATCTGTTGCATTTCTATAATAATAAACCATCAGAAAGAGAAATTAAGAAAATCCCATGTACAACTGCATCAAAAGTATTAAATACCTAGGAATAATTTTAAGGAAGTGAAATACATGTAAGCCTAAAAAACTATAAGACACTGACAAAAGAAAACTGAAAAAACAAATACATAAAAAGATATTCTGTGATCAGGAACTAGAAGAATATTGTTAAAATGTCCACATTACCCAAAGTAATATATGCATTCAGTGCGATCCCTTTCAGAATTCCAATGGCATTTTTCAGAGATAGAACAATCAATCCTAAAATTTGTATTGAACCACAAAAGACCCCAAAAAGCCAAAGCAATGTTGAGAAAGAAAAAAGAATGGAATGTACCATGCTTCCTGATTTCAAACTATATTACAAAGCTACAGTAATTAAAAGTTTGGTACTGGCATAAAAACAGAGACATAGATCAATGGAACAAAACAAAGGACCCAGAAATAAACCCACATTTGTATGGTCAATTAATCTAAAACAAAGGAGCCAAGGGGGAGATGCCATAGTCTCTTTTAAATTGTGTTAGGAAAATTGGACATATACATACAAAAGAATGAAACTGGACCACTCTTACACCAACCACAAAAATCAATTCCAAATGGATTAAAGACTTAAACATTAAGACCTGAAACTGGTCCTGGCTGGATAGCTCAGTAGGTTAGATTGTCATCCTGATACACCACAGTTGCAGGTTTAATCCCGGATAAGGGCACATACAAGAAACCACCAATGAATTCATAAGTAAGTGGGACAACAAATCAATATTTCTCTCTCCCTTCCTCTTTCCCTCTCAAATCAATTAAAAAAAAAAAAAAAAGACCTTAAACCATGAAACTCCTAGAAGAAAACACTGGTAGTAGTAAGCTAGGACCTTGACACAGGTCCTAGTGATGATTTTTTTAGTCTGACACCACCAGCAACAAAACCAAAAACAGACAAGCGGGACTACCTCAAACTAAAAAAGCATCTGCACAACAAAAGAAAGAAACATAAGGCAACATATTAAATGAGAGAAAATATCTGTGAATTGTATATCTGATAAGGGGCTAACATCCAAAAAACATAAAGAACTCATACAACTCAACAGCAGAAAAATGATCTAAATCAAAAACTGGACCAAAGATCTGAATATACATTTTTCCAAAGACATACATGATACAACATACATACATGGCCAACTGGTACATGAAAAGATGCTCAACATCACTAAACGTCAGGGAAATGTAAATTAAAACCATAATGATACCACCTCACACCTGTCAGAATGGTCACCATCAAAAAGACTATTGATGGCCTGGGCTGGTGTGGTCAGTGGACTGAGTGTCGGCCTGTGAATCAAAGCGTTGCCAGTTTGATTCACAGAGCACTTGCCTGGGTTGCAGGCCAGGTCCCCAGTAGGGGGCACATGAGAGGCAATCGCACACTGATGTTTCCCTCTCTTTCTTCCGTCCTTCCTGTCTCTCTAAAAATAATATAAAATTTAAAAGAATATTGATGGCGAGAATATATACAGAGAAAAAAGAACCCTTGTACACTGTTGGTGGGAATGTAAGCTGGTACAGCCACTGTGCAAAACAGTATGGCAATTCCTCAAAGTATTACACATAGAACTATCATATATCTAGCAGTTCTACTTCTGGGTATTCATCCAAAGAAAATGAAAACACCAACTCATAAAGATATCTGCACCCTCATGTACATTGCCGCATTACTTACATTGCCAAGATATGGGAACACCTAAGTGTCGAAGGATGAATGAATTACTCAACCATAAAAAAGAAGGAAATCTTGCCATTTGCAATGACATGGATGAACCTTGAGGGCATTACTCTAAGTGAAATAAGTCAAACAGAGAAAGACAAATACCATATGACTTCACTTACACACAGAATCCAAAAACTAGCAAACAAAAAACCCAAGTTCATAGATATAGAAAACAGACTGGTGGTTGCCAGAGGTGGGGATGGGAGATATGGGTAAACTGTTTTGTTTTTGTTTTTAATCTAAATAAAATGAGTAAAGAAACAAATTAATGGAAAGGAAGGTAAGAAAGAAGTGTACTCCAGGATGAGGATCTAGAACAGGGGTGTAAAACTCATTTTCACAGGGGGCCACTTCAGGCTCCAAGTTACCTTCAAAAGGGCCAAATGTAACTTTAGGACTGTATAAATGTAACTACTCCTTAACAGTTAAGTGAGAGCTCAGCACTGCTGCCAGGTAGAAACAAAGTGCCGGGCCAGATAAAACAAGGTGGAGGCCTGGATTCGGCACACGGGCCTTGTGTTTGCCACCTGTGATCTAGAATGTACAAATGCAATACAGAAGTAAGAAAGATTTGGTCAAAAAACAACGCCCAGTAGTCAGGAGATATAAAACCTGTTGAGGTTTATAGAAATAAAAATTCAGATAACAGGGTACAATGGGGGAGGGAAGAATAGTAGGCAGTAATAAATAAGTAAATACAATTTAAAATGTTTTAGCCCTGGCCGGATAGTTAAGTTTGTTACAGCATCATCCTTGTACAAGAATCAGTGCACATGTTCTACAAGAATCAACCAATGAATGCATAAACAAATGCAACAACAAATCGATGTGGGTTTTTTCTCTCTCTCTCCTTTCCTGTCTCTCTCAAATCAATTCTTAAAAAATGTTAAATGTTTCACTGCACAGGTGTGGCGCTGGAGCTAAGTATTTTTGTATCAAGCATTAGGGCCTGATTGGCACAAGCCTTGCAGCATCTGAATATTTCATATCATTTGTCCTTTCGGGAGAAAAAAAAATTTTTTTTCAGCCCTGTCTTGTGTGGCTCAGTGGACTGAGTGCTGACCTGCGACCGAAGGGTCACTGGATCGATTCCCAGTCAGGGCACATGCCTGGGTTGCAGGCCAGGTCAGTAGGGGGCATGCAAGAGGCAACCACACAATGTTGTTTCTCTCTCTTCCTCCGTCCCCCACTCTCTAAAAATAAATAAAATATTTAAAATTTTTTTTCACATTTCTGAGGGCTACCCTTTCATAACAGACATAAAAAAACCAGTACTAAATTATGTGTTAACTCTTGTGAAAGTTACAGATCTACAGTATAAATAACAATACCTCTTGGCAAATCTTTAGAAAATGCTTTGGCATAATATACAGTCTGCTCTCTGGAGGTATAGGCATTGAGATGAGCACCCATGTTTTCAATCTCAAGTTCCAAATCTAATTGAGATCTCTTTTTGGTGCCCTGAAACAGAGGGGAAAAAAGATTATAATACCTACCTTTATCCCTCATCTGTTCTAAACACTTCAGACAACAAATATGAGGCCATAAGCCTATGCCTGTTTCACACAAGGACCAAATTTGGTTTCTAAAGTATATTAAGCTCCAGAAATCATGGTATACATGTATTTTCAGATGACCCTTACATCCCAAGAGAAAATCCTTATTTCAATTCTACAGAGCAATTATAAGTCATTACTTCAGATAATTATTCTTTAAAAAAAAAAAGATATTAAAAATAATAAAAATAACATGCTATCTTCAATAGTTTGAAGTGGTTCTTCTTGCCTTAGAATGAGATTTTGTGCCTACTGTCTCTTAAAAAAAAATGCATTTTTACAAAATAAGACTGACAACTTGCCTTGAAAGCCATATGCTCCAAAAAGTGAGCTGTTCCATTATTCTTCTCATTTTCATATCGACTTCCAGCATCAATCCAGAGCCCAACCTTAATGCAATGAAGGAACAATTAGTAAAGCATGGAAATGACAGGGGGTGGAGGGAGGCTCCTTCTTTTTTCTGACAAATGCTTTCTAGTCCTGACACTAAAGTTTTCTTGACTTGAATGGATTCATAGTATATTCCTATGAACCGTGAGTTTTAAAAATGTTGGTCATCCAGACTCTGTTGTATGCTTACCTGAGGACCCAGATTCTTAGTCCGATTTGTGCTACAGCCATTAACTACAGTATAAAGAACATCAGAGATCATCAAACATAGGTTCAAGCCCTGGCTCGGTCACATACTAGCTGTGCGACCTAGGACAAAACCATTTAACGTCTCCGAACTTGCTCCTCAACCATAAAAAGGGTGTGATGATGCCTAATACAAATAACTGTTTCAAAGATCAAATAAGTATGTAACAACAGTTGGCACGGAGTAGCCTAACAAATAATAATTCTTTCATTACTATCAATATTACTAACAATAAGTAATACAATAACAGGCTATAAGAACCAGATGTAGACACTTAAAACTGGGTACACATGCATCCACTGTAGAAGTACCACTGGAAGAAAGACTCACAAGCAAGAGTCACCTGTCAAGGCAAAATAACTGCCACTATTTTTCAACCACCAGCCAACTAGAAAACTTAAGATTAAAACCAACAATATGCTCTCTCCTCACGAGAAGTCACTCAAACAGTGGTTGCCTGCATCACTTACTGTGCACGTTGAGAGCCCAGAATCTTCAGAGGCCACCCTGAGACCGTTCTCCAAACGTGTTACTCGTGTTTCAGGAACATTCAGAACAACTTGTGTAGCAGCCTGTGTACTTCTCAATCTGTTCCCTCCAAAATATGACGACTGGTTGGAGGTGGAGGGGTGGGAGGGAGGAACCAAAACACATCAGTATTCTGATAGTCCACGTCGATGAAAAAACCAAATCTATCTCAAAGAGACCCTCTCTACAAAGTACTCTTCCCTCTTTAACTGGGAACCTTCCTTCAACATCCCTCTTTTAAAGTCAGAGACATGCCTACAAATAAACTGTTTTTATTTCAATACCTCTCCTAAAAACGTTTAATATTCTTTAAAGAGGGAACAAGCAGGAGAGAAAATGCCAAGAAAGGGAGAGAAGATATAAAAATACCTATACACAACGTAGAAATGAGATTTAGGCTTTCACTGTTAGAGAAAAGCAGAAAGTTTTGAAAAAGGTAGAAAAGAGAAGACAGAAAGAAGGGTAGGTGCTCACGATACACACTGGCTGACAGATTTGTTGACTATGGACTATTCTTCAATCCACAGTTTTCCTTTTCCTTTATACAAACGTTAAAGTCCCACATACCTTTGCGAAAGTTAAGAGGCTCTCAGGAGAAAAATGTATATATAGCCAAAATTTTCCTTTAGCTACCCCGGGGCTCGCAGAAAGCCCAGCTGAGGATGAAGTTTAGTCTTAGGCAAAAACAGAACTTCGGGGACAGAAACGAACTCACTTATTAATTTCCCCCATTTGGAACCAGTGTTTACAGTAATCAACATGCACTCTTTATAATGACTCCTCAATAAGCGGGGGGGGGGGGGGGGGGGGGGGACCAGTAATCAGGATCATCCCACAAGTCACTGGTAGGTCACGCTCAGCGGGTGACCAAAGCCAGACCAGCCCCGCAGAAGTTAAGGGCCTCGGGGCTCTCCTTTGAGGAGGCCAGGCCGGGCCCCACCCGCCGCTGTGTAAGTGCGGCGCGGACGCCCGCGGCCAGGAAGAGACCCCGTGACTCAAGTCCACCGCGTGGGGTCCAGCGGAAGGGGCCAGCCTCGGGCCCGGTCCCGGAAGGCACCCAGACAAGTGGAAGACAGCTCACCCGTCCAGCAGCACCTCCGAGCTGGAGTCTCTCGGTGAAACCCCAGAGCCGCGGCCGCGCCGCTGAAAACGCCACTCTAGCTGCTGCCGCCACCGCCATCTCTGCTGTGCACTGGTAGAGGATGTACTTCCGAGGTCGTGACCTGGGGGGGGGGGGGTCCCAGAGGAGAAAGAGGACGCCACCTTGTGGCCATGATGGGAATGACACTCCTCCAAGTGGTGGAGGAAGGAATCGACCTCGGCCTCGTGATGAGCGGTCTATTCCAAATAATAAGCATCAAGAAGTCTGTAGAAGACCCTGTATCATCAGTTACTTTGATTGCCTACGGTACAAGGCTCAAATGTGGAGAAGTTAAAGATAACCTGGTGCAACATATCATCCCATTGGTTAAAATTGATTGGAAGAAGTGTGATAAGATCCATAACTGTCCTTAAAGAAAGCATCTAATGGGAGAGCGCATAGTGAGGGGAGGATCAGGTATCAGTGTCAGGCCGTAATTACTCTTCAGCCCTTACTGTCTGGCTCATTTCATTCCGTACAAATTGCGCTTGGTCAAGCCACTAATTGTTGAAAGATGGGCACTTTATCTTACCTTATCAGAAGGACCTTACCGTCGTCCTTTTGGCAGAATGTGACATGATAGATCTCGTTGAAATTTTCTTTTCTCATTGTATCTGAGAGCTCCTCCTCCTCCTTCCTCACCTTCTTGGGCAGCTCTTTATTCACAGAACTTTTTTTTCAAAGAATTTATTTATTTATTATTTTTATTTAAAGAGAGGGGGAGGGAGAAAGAGAGGGAGCAAAACATCAATGTGTGGTTGCCTCTCACGTGCCCCCTACTGGGGACCTGGCCTGCAACCCAGGCATGTGCCCTGACTGGGAATCCAATCTCCCACCCTTTGGTTCTCAGGCCATTGCTGAATCCACTGAGCCATACCAGCCAGGGCTATTCTCAGATCTCTAAAGGAAACTAAAAGTAGCAAGCACTGTTCTAACTGTGCTATCGGTATGCTCATTTTACAGATGTGGAAACTAGTTAAAATAAGTTGCTAATGTAGACTTTCCAGCTCCAAAGCCTGTGCTCTTAAACACCATGCTAATTTGCCCTCAAAGCTGGTATCTCCCCAGGTTCTGCACCTGGGCCTCTTCTACTGAGGATTTCCATTTCCACCAGTCTACAGAACCAACTCTTTCGCTTGGGTTCCACGCCCACTTAACCATTCAATTCCTACACAACCCCATTTAAATATCCCATTGGCACCTCAGTATCAACTTGTCCAAAATGCAATTCACTGCCTTGCCCCTAAGTCTCTTCCTGTAATATCCAATGCAAAACAGGGAATGATAACTCCATTCACCCAAACATTCCAACCAGACTGGGGAAAATGGGAGGGTTAAAGGTTGGCAGCTACTGGATATGGGGTTTCTTTTTTCAGGTGATTTGAATGCTCTGAAATTAGTCATGACAGTGGCACGACCTTATGAATATAATAAAAGCTATCGAACAGTTCATTTTAAGTGGGTGAATTACATGTCATGTGAATTATATCTCAATAAAACTGTTGCCAAATATTGGATAAGTGATTTTAATAGATATGCCTCTAAAAATGTATTGAAATGGCCAATTGAAACATGAAAAGATGCTCAACATCATTAGCCATCAGGAAAAGGCAAATCAAAGCTAAGGCTAAGGTACTATTCACACACTGAGATCATATAGTGTAATGAAAAAGATAGATAATAACAAGTGTTGATGAGAATATGGAGAAATTTCAACCCTCAACATTGCTAGTGGGAATATAAGTGGCGTGACTGCTGTGGAAAACAGTTTGGTAGCTCCTTACCAAATGACTCAGCAATCCCACTCCTAGGTATATACTGAGAAATTGAAACATATCTCCAGCCCTGTCTGGTGTGGTTCAGTGGATTGAGTGCCAGCCTGTGAACTGAAGGGTTGGAGGTTCAATTCCCAGTCAGGGCACATGCCTGGGTTGTGGGCCAGCTCCCCAGTGGGGTGCATGCAAGAGACAACCACGCATTGATGTTTCTCTCCTTCTCTTTCTGCCTCCCTTCCCCTCTGTCTAAAAAGAAATAAAAACTTTAAAAAATAAAATAAAATAAATTTATAAAAAAGAAACATATGTCCATACAAAAATTATACACAAATGTTTATAATAGCATTATTTATAACAGCCTAAAAGTGAAAATAACCCAAATGTCCATTAACTGATGAGTGAATAAACAAAATGTGGCATATCTGTACAATGGAATATTATTCAGCAACAAAAAGGAATGAGGTATTGATACATGTTACAACATGGATGAACTTTGAAAATATAATGCTATGAGAAAAGCCAGTCACAAAAAGCCACATATTATATGTTCCATTTTTATGAAATGTCCAGAATAGGAAATCCATAGAGAAAGTAGATGAGTGGTTGCTGGGGACTGGGGGCAGGTACAAGCAGAGAATGACTGCTAACGGGCATGAGGTTTCCTTAGGGGTAATGAGAATTTCCTGAAGTTAAATAGTGGTGGTGGTTGTATAAACCACTAATTACATGTTAAAGGGGTACAATCTATGATATATAAATTATATTTCAATTTTTAAAAAATACCCCAAGTCCCCCATCCAAAAATTATTACCATTAACGTGTGGGTAACATTCCATATATCGTTCTGTGCATGTATGTGACTAGAAAGGTCGACTGGGTGGATGAACAAATGGATGGAGGGCTAGCTAGATTAATTGAATACACAGTCAATAATCTTTAAAAAAATGGGATAATACAATAGATGTTATGTTTATTAAAGAGTATTGGATATCTTCCTTTTGTCCCCATGTTGCAGAATCACCTCCCAAAATTCAGTTTGGTGTACACGATGTGCTAGTAAGCCCAAAAACTGAGACAGCAGTGCTTGGAGACAGGGAAAGGCTGATTGGATTTGGCTGAGCTGAGAGGATGGGAGAGCCAGATCTTTCAAAAAGCAAAAGTAGGGAGTTTTTATTCAGCTATGGAATAGGGGAGGAGGAGCTTCAGGGAACTGAGAGAATAGTCTGTGTTTCTTTAGTCACAGATAACACTTCTTTTATATCAGACTCCTGGGAGTCAACCACTGGTCACAACAACCTTGGAGGCATTCTTTCTTTCTGTAAAACAAACTCATAAATTCTCCTTGTGACCCTGAAGTTATCTTATCCTGCTAGACAAAGAGACACCACAGCAGCAACTTTCGACTACGTTATAAGAACTAAAGGAATTGAGCAGGAAGAATGGTTAACAAGTGAACAAAGGCCCAATTGAGAATAAAATCATTGCTTTGGCTGGTGTGGCTCACTTGGCTGGGTGTCAGTTCCATAAAGCAAAGAGTCACAGGTTCAATCCCTGCAAAGGGCCTGGGTAGCAGACCTGGTCCCCAGTTGGAGTGCATCCGAGAAGTAGCCCATCAGTGTTTCTCTCCCTCTTTCTTTTCCTCCCTTCCCCTCTCTCTAAAAATAAATAAACTCTTTTTAAAAAAGATTTAAATTCTTTAATTTTTAAAAAGATTTTACTTATTTATTTTTAGAGAGAAGGGAAGGGAGGGAGAAAGAGAGGGAGAGAAACATTGATCAATTGTCTCTCACACCTCCGCAAGTGGGGACATGGCCCCCAACCCAGGCATGTGCCCTGACTGGGAACTGAACCGGTGACCCCTTGGTTTGTGGGCCGGTGCTCAATCCACTGAGCTACACCAGCCAGGGCCAAATTATTTAATTCTAGCTGACAAAAATACCAGTGGCATTAAATTCACAGGGGGCTCAGCTATATCCACTCCTCACCCTTTTCCATTTTATTCTGTGCCTTAGGACACTGACCTGCATAGATTACTTGATTCATTATATTTCTAGTTGGGTTTAGCCAATAAGTCACCACAGGACACAGAAGCCTGTAGAAGTGGGAGGGGTACATTTATTTCTCAGCTTTCTCCCTAGGGGCTGATGCATTTCTCTGTGACAGGCCCAGCCTTCTCCGTACAGCTATCCCCTCCGAATTCTAGTGGACTTTCCTTTCTCTTCTACCTTTGAGACTAAGTGGGTATAGGATTCTGCTATGGCTAGATCTGGAATACTGCAATACCCCTTCTTAGTTTCCACAAACCCTGCCCCTACATTTGTAAATAGTCCCTTTATTAAACCCTCTTCAAATTATTCCATTTTAATATGTCAGGAACTAGACTGCTACAAAGCTTTAAATTTGTGTTAAGCAGTATTAGTATAAATCAGTAGTACATTTAATATTTATTAAACTTTATTAGGATTCAAAGTGACTTAATAGTATTATCAGTAACTATTTATTTTTATATATATTTTATTTAATCTTTATTGTATTTTTCCATTACCATGTAGTCCCCTTATACCCGCCTCCCCGCAGCAATCACCACACTGTTGTCCATGTCCATGAGTCCTTTTTTCCTTTCTGCTCAATAACCTCCCCTGACTCTAACCTCCCCCTAACTCCACCCACTAGCTGTCATCTGCTCTCCATCTATGAGCCTGTCTCTTTTTTGCTTGTTAAGTTTGTTCATTAGATTCCACATATGAGTGAAATCATGTGGTATTTGTCTTTCTCTGACTGGCTTATTTCACTTAGCATAATATTCTCCAGGTCCATTCATACTGCTGCAATGGGTAAAATTTTCTTCTTTTTAACAGCCAAATAGAATTGCATTGAATAAACATCCTGTAGCTGTTTTATCTACCAATCTACTGATGGACACTTGGGCTGCTTCCATACCTTGACGATTGTAAATAATGCTGCAATGAACATAGGGGTGCTTATGTTCTTTTGAACTAGTGTTTTGGGTTCCTTCAGATATATTCCCCGAAGTGGGAACCTGGGTCAAAAGGCAGATCCATTTTTAATTTGTTGAGGTGTCTCTATACTGATTTCCACAGTGGTTGCATCAGTCTGCATTCCCTCCAACAGTGCAAAAGGGTTCTCCTTTCTCCACATCTTCGCCGGCACTTGTTGTTTGTTGATTTACTGATGACAGCCATTCTGACAGGAGTGACAGGTATCTCATTGTGGTTTTCATTTGCATTTCTCTGATGATTAGTAATGTTGACCATCTTTTCATATGTCCCTCAGCCTGTCCTCTTGGGAGAAGTGTCTATTCAGGTTATGTACCCATTTTTTAATTGGGTTGTTTGTTCTTTTGGTGTTGAGTTTTGTAAGTACTTTATAAATTTGTATATTAACCCTTTATCAGGTATACCGACAAATATGTTCCCCCATTCTGTGGGTTGTCTTTTTGTTTTGATGATAATTCTTTGCTGAGCAAAAACTTTTTAGTTTGATACAGTCCCATTTGTTTCTTCTTTTTAAAGTATATTTTATTGATTATGCTATTACAGTTGTCCCATTTTTTCTCCCATTTATCCTACTCCTCCCTGTACCCCCATTCCAACCACACTCTCCTACCTTAGTTCATGTCCATGGGTCGTACATATAAGTTCTTTGGTTTCTTCATTTCTTATACTATTCTTTTTTCCTTTTTTTTTTAAAGATTTTATTTATTTATTTTTGGAGGGGAAGGGAGGAAGAAAGACAAGAAGAGAAACATCAATGTGTAGTTGCCTATCATGTGGCCCCCACTGAGGAGCTGGCCGGCAACCCAGGCATGTGCCCTGACTAGGAATCCAACCAGCATCCTTTTGGTTTGCAGGCCAGCGCTCAATCCACTGAGCTACACCAGCCAGGATCATTTCCTACACTATTCTTAACTTCCCCCTGTCTATTTCATACCTAATTATGCTACTTATTCCCTCTACCTTTCCCCCATTCTTCCCTTTACCCTTCCCCATTGCTGCCCCTCCATGTGATCTTCATTTCTGTGATTCTGTCCCTGTTCTAATTGTTTGCTTTGTATTTGTTGTTTTTTAGGTTCAGTTGTTGATAGTTGTGAGTTTTTTGTCATTTTACTGTTACAGTTTTGATCTTCTTCTTTTTCTTAGATAAGTCCCTTTAACATTTCATATAAGAAGGGCTTGATAATGATATACTCCTTTAACTTTACCTTATCTGGGAAACACTTTGTCTGTCCTTCCATTCTACATGATAGCTTTGCTGGATAGAGTAATCTTAGATGTAGGTCCTTGTCTTTCATGACTTTGAATACTTCTTTCCAGCCCCTTCTTGCCTGTAAGATTTTTTTTTTTTGAGAAATCAGCTGATGGTCTAATGAGAATTCCTTTATAGGTAACTCTTTCCTTTCTCTTGCTGCTTTTAAGATTCTCCCCTTATGTTTCATCTTAGCTAATGTAATTATGATATGTCTTTGTGTGTTCCTCCTTGAGTCCAACTTCTATGGGATTCTGAGCTTCCTGGACTTCCTGGAAGTCTATTTCCTTCACCATATTGGGGAAGTTCTCCTTCATTATTTTTTTCAAATAAGTTTTCAATCTCTTGCTCTTCCTCTTCCCCTTCTGGCACCCTTATAATTTGGATGTTGGAACATTTAAAGTTGTCCCAGAGGTTCCTAAGCCTCTCCACATTTTTTTTTTTGAGTTCTTGTTTATTGCTTTTGTTCGGTTGAATGTTTATTTCTTACTTCTGTTCCAAATTGTTTATTCGAGTCCTGGTTTCCTTCCCTTCATTGTTGGTTCCCTGTATATTTTTATTTATTTCACTTTGCATGACCTTCACTTCTTCCTCTATTTTGCTCAGTCATTTCTGTGAGCATCCTGATTACCAGTGTTTTGAATGCTGCATCTCATAGATTGTCTATCTTCTCATCACTAAGTTCTTTTTCTGGAGTTTTCATCTGTTCTTTCATCTGGGCCATATATCTTTGTCTTGGTGCACCTGTTATGTTGTTAGGGGTGGAGCCTTAGGTATTCGCCAGGGTAAGGCAACCCACTTCACTTTGTTGTGGCACTATATGCCATGGTCCAGCCACAGCAGGGGCCAGGGGGTCCTGAAAGGTGGGTAAGGCATCGGCGATGGGAGACAGATGACATCACGCCTCAGAGGACGGTGCAGCTCTGTTCCGTTTATTGCAAGTACAAGCAGGTTTTTATATTTTCATTTTAGGCAGTGATTAACATTTGCGGTTAGGCGAAGCAGAAAAATTTACTCAGATATCAGACAATTAAAAATAGCTGTATGTACAGAGTTTGAATGTCTTATTATTTATTAAAGTTCTCACAATTTGTCATGGGGTATAAGGATACACTAGATTGAGTAGAGGTTATAGGAAATTTATTATAAGGCCTTTGTGATGTCTAACTTAGCTATCTATCTTTTCTGTCTGAAATGTTTTTCTATGTACTATGGACTCTGACTCCCTGGTAATTGTTTCTCCGTGCTTAGTTTGTAATAGCTAACCAGCTTCTCTTAGTTCTTTGCCTGTCTAATTCTAATTGATATATATTTCTCTATTCAAGGTAAAGGAGGGGCTGTTCACCAACTTTTAGACATTCAGGGGCTATTTCATTAGAGGGGATAATTTCTTACTCAGGTTTATACACACATTGTTTAAACAATTTGGGCATGATTCAGTAGTCTGGGGAGAACTAGTTGTCCCTTCAGAAGTTCCCTCAAGGTTCGAGCCGCTTTCTCCTCATGGCCTGTTCTCATGGGAATCAAAGTTCAAAGTAAGACCATGAATAATATCAACAAGGAAGTTACTAGGAGCAATCCCAGGAAAATTACCGCCCCCCTTTGTATGCCACGTTCTCCTCCAGGAAGATGGATTCTTTGAATTCCTTCTTTCCACAACCGGACCTTTTCAGACAGCATGGTTGGAGGAGGACGTGGCAACTATATGTGGGGGAAGGGTCAGAGAGGGAACAATGCTGCTTGCTCGGCTCTCGCCTTACTTTCAGTCACTTCCCCTGCTACCCACAAGCAAGGTGGGTCCTTCTGGTGCTGATTCCTGGGTGGGTGAATTTTGTTTGTTCTAGGAGCCTGTGGGTCTCTCCAATGAACTCTCCTGTGAGTCTGGGAGTTTTTCCCACAGCTGCAACCCCCCACGTTTTTACAGCCAGAGGTTTTGAGGCTTTATTTCCCCTCACTGGAACCCTAGGTTGCACAGTCTGTCTTGCTCCCTATTTGTTCCTCCCGGATTACTGGCACGCAAATGTGGGACTGCCCAGGCCACCAGCCGCCACCTTGCCTGCCTGGTCTGCCACCTTGCTGCATATCCTCTCCACCCTGACTGCCCAGCTGCCCATCTCTGCCCCTCCTACTTGTCTGGATGAATGCTCCTTCTTTAACTCCTTGGTTGTCAGACTCCCATACAGTTCGATTTTCTGGCAGGTCTGGTTATTTTTTGTTTTTAAATTGGTTGTTGTCCTTCTTTGGGTTGTGTGAGGAAGCAAAGCATATCTACCTACACCTCCATCTTGGCCAGAAGAGACTCCATTTGTTTCTTCTTTTGTTTCCCTTGCCAGCAGAGATATATCTGATAAACTATTGCTACGAGCAATGTCTAAGATTTTGCTGCCTATATTTTCTTCTAGGATTTCTATGGTTTCAGGTCTAACATAAATCTTCGATCCATTTTGAATTTGTTCTTGCATGTGGTACAAGAAGGTGGTCTAGTTTCAATTTTCTGCATATATCTGTCCAATTTTCCCAACACCATTTATTGAATTAACTATCTTTAGCCCATTGTATGTGCTTGCTTCCTCTGTCGAACATTGACTATAAAGGGGTGGGTTTATTTTTGAGCTCTCTGTTCTGTTCCATTGATCTGTGTCTGTTTTTATGTCAGTACCATGCTGTTTTGATTACTATGGCTTTGTATTACAGTTTGATATTACATAGGGTGGTTCCTCTAAGTTTGTTCTTCTCTCTCAGGATCACTATTGCTATGAGGGGCCTTTTGTTGTTCCATATAAATTTTTGAAATATTTGTTCTAGGTCTGTGAAATATCTCATTATAATCTTCATAAGAATTGCATTGAATCTATAGATTGCTTTGGGTAGTACAGACATTTTAACGATGTTAGTTCTTCCCATCTGTGAATATGGTACGTGCTTTCACTTATTTGTATTTTCTTCAATTTCTTTCCTCAGTGTCTTTTAAATCCTTGGTTAGCTTTATTCCTAGGTATTTTATTCTTTTTGAAGCAATTGTGAATGGGATTTTCTTTTTTTTCAGATTTTATTTTTTTTTTAATTTTTAGAGAGAGAGGAAGGAAGGAAGAAAGAGGAAGAGAAACATCAATATGTGAGAGATACATCGACTGGTTGCCTCTCTCACACTCCCAGCTGGGGAGGTGGCCTGCAACACAGGCACGTGCCCTGACCTGTAATCGAAATAGTTACCTTTTGGTCTGCTGGTCAACACTCAATCTACTGAGCTTCACCTGCCAGGGCATGAGATTGTTTTCCTAATTGCTCGTATTGTTAGTTCATTATTGGCATATAAAAATGCAACTGATTTCTAGATATTAATATCATATCCTGCTACTTTGCTGAATTTATTTATCAGGTCTAGTAGTTTCTTGGTGGAATCTTCGGGTTTCTCTATGTATAGTATAATGTCATCTACAAATAAAGATAGTTTTACTTCTTCCTTTCCAATTTGGATGCCTTTTATTTTTTCTTCTTGTCTGATTGCTGTGGCTAGGACTTCCAGTACCATATTGAATAAGAGGTGAAAGCAGACATCCCTGTCTTGTTCCTGATCTTAAGGGAGACACTTGTAGTTTTTGCCCATTGAGTACGACACCAGCATTGGGTTTGTCATATATGGCCTTTATTATGTTTAGCTATGTTCCTTCTATTCCCACTTCGCTGAGAGTTTTTTTTATCATAAATTGGTGCTGGATTCCATGGAAAGCTTTTTCTACATCTACTGATATGGTCATGTGGTTTTTATCCTTCATTTTGTAAATGTGGTGAATCACATATATTGATTTACAAATGTTGTACTAACCTTGCATTCCCTGAATAAATCCCACTTGATCATGGTGTATGATCTTTCTGATGCATCGCTGTATTTGGTTTGCTAATATTTTGTTGAGGATTTTAGCATCTGTGTTCATCAGGGATATTGACCCATAATTTTCCTTCTTTGTAGTGTTTTTATATGGCTTTAAAATTAGGACAATGCTGGTCTCATAAAATGAATTTAGGAGCCTCCCCTCCTCTCGAATTTTATGAAATTGTTTGAGAAGGAGAGTTGTTCATTCTTCTCAGAATGTTTGGTAAAATTCACCTGCGAAGCCATCTGGTCCAGGGCTTTTGTTTTGGGGGAGGTTTTTTTTTTTTAAATTATTACTGCTTCAGGTTTTTTAGGTGTAATATGCCTAATTGGATTCTCTGATTCTTCCTGATTTATTTTTGGAAAATTGTATGATTCTAGGAATTTATCCATTTTTTCCAGGTTGTCCAGTTTGTTGGCATATAATTGTTCACAATATTTTCTTACAATCCCTCTTACTTCTTTGGTGTCACTTGTTATTTCTCCTCTCATTTCTGGCTTTACTTATTTGGGTCCTTTCTCTCTTTTTTTTTTTCATGATGAACCTAGTTAAAGTGTTGTCAATCTTGTTTATCTTTTCAAAGAACTAGCTCTTGGATTCATTCATCTCATGTATCATTTTTTTAGACTCTACTTCTTTTATTTCTGCTCTGATCTTTATTATTTCCTTCCTTCTACTTACTTTGGGCTTTGTTTGTTGATCTTTTCTCCCTTTCCTCCTCCTCCTCCTCCTTAAAGCAAGACATTCAACATTGTTGCATAATTGTTTTGATGTTAACAAACTCCTTTAGCTTTTTCTTGTCTGGAAAGCTCCTTATTTCTCCTTCAATTTTAAATGATAGCCTTGCTGGGTAAAGTAGCCATGGTTGTAGGTCCTTGCTTTTCATCACTCCCCTGAATATTTCATGCCACTCCCTTCTGGCCTGAAATGTTTCTTTTGAGTAATCAGATGCCAGTCTAATTGGTGCCCTCTTGTAGATAACTACCTGCCTTTTCTCTTGTTGCTTTTAGGATTCTGTACTTGTCTTTAAGCCTTGTCATTTTAATTATGGTGTGTCTCAGTGTATGCCTCATTAAGTCTAACTTATTTGGGACTTTCTGAGCTTCCTGGACTTTGGGACTTTTTCCTTCATCAGATTGAGGAAGTTTTGGGTCATTATTTCTTCAAATAGGTTCTCAATCCCTTGCTTGCTCTTTTCTCCTTCTGTTATTCCCATAATGCGGATGTTGTTACACTTCATGTTGTTCAAAATGTTTCTTACACTCTCCTTATTTTTTAAAGGCTTTTTTCTTTATTCTGCTTTGCCTGGGTGTTATTCTGCCTTGTCTTCCAAATCTCTGATTCGATCCTGTTCTTCATCTAACCTACTGTTTATTCCTCCCAGTGTATTATTCATTTCAGTTATTGCATTCTTTTTTTCTGACTGGTTCTTTTTTATGATTTCTATGTCTTTTTGTATGCTGTTGAGTATCCTTAAAATTATTACGCTAAACTCTTTATCTGATAAATTGCTTGCCTCCATTTCATCGAGTTCTTCTGGAGAATCATCTTGTTCTTTAGTTTGGGGTCTGTTCTTTGTCTTTCCATTTTGGCTGTTTCTTCATATTTTCTGCCTTAGCTGCTACACTAATCAGTCATTAAACTGATCAGTTGTTAATTTAATCAAGATGTTATCGCAGCCCAGCTTAAGTGCTACAGGGTGGGGCAGAGTAATTCCTGCAGGCGGAGCTATTGCTTTTCCTCAGGCTGATGCCACTTGGAGGGGAGTGCTCTGCCTGAGAAAGATGGCTCCTGCAGTATGGGCAATAACTCAGCACAGGGATCTTGGTGGCTGTTCCTTCAATTCTGTTCCCAGAGCCAACAGCCCCAGACTCTCCTCAAGTGTCTCTAGTCCACTCTGGCCTCCCTCTGGTGGAACCCAAGTAAGTGGCTACAAATGAAATTTTGTGTGTTGACCCTGTAAGAGGCTCTCTAAATCTCCAGCCATCTCTCCCTGGCAGACAGAAACCTCGATGTTTATTACAGGTGGATGTTATCTGGGTTCCTTTCCAGCTGTGGTGCTCTAGGCTGGGGAGCTCAGCTTGTGGTTTAGACCCCACACTTCTCAGGTGGAATATCCCCGGCCACTGAAACATCCCTCAGGAACTTCAGCTGCCACCCCTGGGAGCCCAATCAGCCCTCTTGAATCTCCTCCTCACTCCCTACCAGTCACATTGTAGTGAAGTGGTTTCTTCTGTTTCTCCTTGGTTATAAGGCTTCTCTCCAGCTACTATTCAGTTGGTTATTCTGGATGATTTCTCTACAATTTGGTTGTAATTCTAGATTGATCCTGGGAGGAGGTTAGTGTAGCCTCCACTTACTCCTCTGCCATCTTGAATCCTCCAGTAGTATTTAATTTTACTTTAATAGAAGAAAAGAGGAAAAAAAAGAAACTCAAGTGAAACTGAAGGGATTTTTGAACTTCAAATACTTTTTTACCACAAGAGATATTATTCCCAAAAAGCTACTTCATTAGAAGTCGAGAGCTATTGTTTAAATTAAAATATGTATTCTTTAAAAATCCTCTCTAAAGATCTTTAAATACATGTTTCAATCTAAATAGTAGCTCTTGACTCCTAGCTTTGAAAGATAAATGCATTTGAAATCTTACATTTCCTCTACCTCACTCTTTCATCTCCTGATTTTTGTTAGTTACAATGTTACTATTATTGCATTACTGAAATTTACCTCGTTCATAGCCTGTTTTGTAACCATCGTTCTCCTAATTTTTTGGTAAGGTCATAATATTTAAATGGATCAATGTTTATTATCAATCCTTTTATGTGACTTTCTATTACTCAGTTCTTTATATTGATTAATCTTTTAATTGACTGACTTTCATTACCAGTTATTGCTATTTTTGTTGTTTTGGGAGTTGCACATGGATGTTATATTCCTTTAATTTTTTCATGTTTGACAATGTCTACTTTTGCCTTTTTTATACCTAAATAGTATTTTATCTGGACTGAATAATCTTGGGTCACATTTTCATTTTCTCAGAATTTTATAAACATAGCTCCATTATTTTTTGCATATTTCTTTGGAGGAATTTGAGGCTAACCACATTTTTATCATCTTCAAATATGGCAAGTTTGGGACTTCTGGTCAGATGGCAGCATGTGTAAACACGGCTTGCCTGCTCTTACAATCAAATCAAAATTACATCTAAAATATACAACTATAATCAGAACCATCAGAAAAAGAGTTGAATGCAAGTCTGACAACTAGGGAATTAAAGAAACCTGTCCATACAGATTGATATGAGGGGCAGAGATGTGGAAAAGGGCTTCTTCCACATTCACTCGTAGTGGATAAAAACTCAGGAGGGGTATCCCAAGAGTGAGGAGTTGCAGCACCACCCGAGGCCGACTAGCCCAGGCTTCCAGTGCCAGGAAGTTACATTCCCATGCTTTCTGGTTGCAAAAATAAGTGGGGAATGAGTCGGTGGAAGAAACTGCTGGAGTACCCAAAGTTCCCCTTAAAGAAACCACACATGGACTTATGCAGACTCACTCCCTCTGAGCTCCAGCAGTGGGGTAGAAGCTTAAAGGGCACTGGTGGCATAGAGGGAGGAACTGAAATATCTGGCATTGGGGTGGGAGCTGGGGGACAGCTTTCTCCCAGACAGAAAGGAGAACAGAGGCCATTGTCTGTTTCTGAACCCTCCCACCCAGGCAGCAGTGGAGCTGGCAGTCTGGTACCATATCTGAGACTCTATCAACCTGGCTAACATGTTGGCCCCACTCTGGAGATCCCCTGAAACTCTATCCTGCCTAAATTACAGGCCCACCCAAGCTGTCAACAGAGACTTTTCCATATGAATGGCATGTCTTGGCTCATGCATCACAACTTTGTAAATCCTATCAAACAAACTGCAGCTGGCCCCCAGCCCCTGTACCTCTTGCTAAGTTGCTCCAGGCTCAGCACTAGCAACAGCCACCCTACATTCACAGCTTCACTTTCCCTGGGAATCTCCAAGCCCAGCACAAGTAGCAGCAGAACACAGGTGGGGCTGACCTTGATCTGCGTCACCTGGGAAACCCCAGAGCCTGTGCATACAGTAGACAGCTACAGACCACATTGGAGAACCACCACCCTGTCCCTGCACAGCCGATCCTCCATGGAGGGTGGAGGTTGGTGGTCAGTGGTCACAGCCAATTCACACAGCTGACTGGCCTTGGTAAATCCCTCCCTTTGACCTGCCAACAGCAATCAAGGCTCAACTACAAGAAGGGAATGTACTCAGCCCACACAAAGGGCACACCTCGAGTACCCAGCGTGGGTGATAGGGGAGGCTGTGCCACTGGACCCTACAGGACACCCACAACATTAGGCAACATTACCAAGACAGGGAGTCATAGAGCTCTACAAATGCATGGAAGTGAACACAGGGAGGCTGCCAAAATGAGGAGACAAAGAAACAAGGCCCAAATGAAAGAACACATCAAAACTCCAGAAAAAGAACTAAACAAAATGGCCATAAGCAATCTATCAGAGGCAGAGTTCAAAACACTGGTTATAAGGATGCTCAAGGAATTTAGTGAGGAACTCAACACCATAAAAGGGATCTAGTCAGAAATAAAGGATACACTAATTGAAATAAAGAACAATTTACAGGGAAACAACAGTAGAATGAATAAAGCCAAGTATCAACTCAGTGATTTGGAATATAAGGAAGCAAAAAAACAACAAATCAGAACAATAAAAAGAAAAAAAGAGTCCAAAAAACCCCAAAAACCGGGGTGGGGGTAAAAGGGGACTGAGATTTTTTTAAAAAGCGAAGATAATGTAAGCAGCCTTTGGGACTATTTCAAGCAGTCCAACATTTGCATCATAGGGGTACCAGAAGGAGAAAAGAAAGAGCAAGAAATTGGAACCTACTTGAAAAAATAATGAAAGAATACTTCCCTAATTTGGTGAATGAAATAGACATGCAAGTCAAGGAAGCACAGAGAGTCCCAAACAAGATGGATACAAATAGGCCCACTCCATCATAATTAAATACACATCATAATTAAAATGCCAAAGGTTACAGATAAAGAGAGAATCTTAAAAGCAGCAAGAGAAAAGAAGTTCATTATCTACAAGGGAGTTCCCATAAGACTGTCAGCTGATTTGTTAAAAGACTCTTTGGAGGCTAGAAGGGACTGGCAAGAAATGTTCAAGTGATAAAAAGTAAGGACCTACAGCCAAAATTGCTTTACCAGAAAAACTATAATTTGGAATTAAAAGGCAGATAAAGAGCTTCCCAGACAAGAAAAAACTAAAGGAGTTTATCATCACCAAACCATTATTATATAAAATGTTGAAGGACTTATTGAGAAAAAGAAGATCAAAACTGTGATCAACAAAATGGCAATAATTACAAATCTATCAACAATTGAATCTAAAAAACAAACTAAGCAAACAAGTAGAGGAAAGACAGAATCATGGACACAGAGAGCAGCCTTTTGATGGTTGCCAGATGAGAGGGGATATGGGAGAATGGGCGAAGAGGTGAGGGGATTAAGAAGTACAGATTTGTAGTTACAGAATAGTCATGGGGATGTAAGAACAGTATAGGAAATACAGTAGCCAGGGAACTTCTACACAAGACCAATGGACATGAATAATGGTGTTGGGATGGCCTGAGGGCATGGTGGTTTCTGGATGGAAGGGGGCAAAGTGGGAAAAAAAGGGAACAACTATAATAGCATAATTAACAAAAAAATAATTTTTTTAAAAGAAAGAAGCTGTGGGCATGATTTGCCAATTAAATAACTTAGATTTCCAGGGAGAGAAGATGGTCAAGTCAGTTTGATTATGCATATACCTACCCGAGTCTCTTGTACACCCATGTTCCTTGTTATTCCTGGCTGATTTCACCAAATTTGGGTAGGGAACTCTAGTATTGAAGTAGAAATTTAATGATAAAGTAACTCTAAAGATTGTTATTTATTGATTTTAGAGAAAGAGAGGAAGTAAGAGACAGAGACATTGATTTGCTGTTCCACCCATCTGGGCATCCATGGGCTGATTCCTGCACGTGCCACGGATGGGGATCAAACCTGCAACCTTTGCATATCCGGGACAATATTCCAACGGACTGAGCTGCGCAGTCAGCACAATGATAAAGATACTTTTAAAAAGTCTTACTAAATCCATAGCTAGTATGAAACTTTCTTCTATTATTGATCTCTTCTTAGCTTCATGTGGAGACTAGAATTCCCCTGAACCTTCAGGTCCTTTGCCCAGCTTCTCCCCCTCCCCTGTCCTGCTGACCTCTCTCCCTCACAGGCTTCTGCTGAGAGCGCTCCCTCAGTCACTGGGACAAATGTCCCCACTTCATGCTCTGCTTCTAGAGAACCTGCCCTAGGATGCCCCCAGCAGAAATATTCCCTGTCATTGTCTCACATATACTTTTTTTCTTCATTGCACTTTTCAAAAATAGCTATTTTATATTTGTCTGTGGGTTTATTTATTTTATCTCTTTCCATATTTAATTTGACTTTAATTTAATAGAAGAAAAAAGAAAAAAAGAAACTAAAGTGAAACTGAAGGAATTTTTGAACTTCAAATACTTCCCTTGCCACAAGAGATATTATTTCCCAAAGCTACTTCATTAGGGGTCAATAACTATTGTTTAAATTGAAACATGTATTCTTCATATTTCTGTGAACTCTTTGGGACAGGGGCATGCCTGCTCAGCTACCTCTGTACCCGCAGCAGTGGCACCGTGCCCAGTCCTGTGGGAGGTGCAGAAGTTGTTGGAGGGATGAATGGATGTGTAGCCTTAGTCCTCCTTCAAGGTGACTATGGCTGGCAGTGGATATAATGCTCACATTGTCTCTTGGATCACGACAGGGAAATTATGTGGGCTCCTTTATGTGGCTCTAAGGGGAAGTGCTTGGAAAACTAGGCTTCATTAATTTGCCTTCTGTTCTCATGAGAAAAATGGGGAGGAGGATAAAAATCAAAAGGAGAAGAAAATAGTATGGCAAAGTGGTGGTGTCACTTTATTCACCTTACAGTGATAAGAAAACAGGTTCTGGGGCATTAGGCCACTTGCCCAAAGCACAAAATAAGTGAAAGTCTAAACTGTGAACCTAATCTAGGGCTTTCTGACTCAGAAACCCATTTCTTTAATCCCATTGTTTTCTTTCACTCTGAAGCTACCAGTTTATTTAAATAAATTATCTTGGACTAAATATAAGTAAAAATTTTAATATAGGGATTTCTTTGCTTCAGTTAATGTCAAAACTAGATATAAACCTTAAAATCCTATTTAGTCTTATGAACTACCATTAGTCAATCTATGGTATTTTAATGAGCATCTATAATGTGTTGAACATTAATGAAAGCCATGACTAAAAGGGAAATTATTTGGAGATAAGGTTTGTTTTATTCTTTTGGGTTGTTAATTGAATACCTAATAAGTCAGGGTTTATGAACTTAGTCTAGTTTGTGTCTGGGACGGTCACAAGTATATACATTTTTTAATAATGACAAATTTATTAAATGCTTTCTTATTCTTAAAGCACATTCACTATCTCAATTTCTTCTTGCAATATACCTTTGTTTTATTTTTAAGATTTTATTTATTTATTTTTAGAGAGAAGGGAAGGGTAGGGAGAGAAACATCAATGTGAGGTTGCCTCTCATATGCCCCCTACTGGGGACCTGGCCCACAACCCAGCCATGTGCCCTGACTGGGAATCAAAACAGCGACCCGTTTGTTCACAAGCCAGCACTCAATCCACTGAGCCACATCAGCCAGGGCTATACCTTTGTATTAGGGAGATAGGTAAGGCAGGTGTAAATATCCCCATTTTATAGCTATGGAAACTGGAGTTCTAACCGATTAAGTACTTGCCCAAGTTCATATAATTGTTGAGGAAAAAATCTGAGGTAAGAAACTGAAGTTATTGTGTCCCCTCCTTGGGGCATGCCTATGCCCTTCTCTCTGGCAAATACTTTTTAAAAAAACCAACTCCGGGGGCCCCCATATGACTTGCAACCAGCAGTACAGCAGGCAGCAAAACCCCTGAACCTGGCTCCAAGGTCCCTTTTCCTGACTTTTCAGTGAGCCAATAACAGCCCTGCCTTGCTCATTTCTTTACAATGACATTTCTAGGGAGCCAAAGCAGCTCTGCCTAGGCTCTCTCCTACTGCCTCTTCTACCCTAGGCCCTTTCTTGTTTCACTGTCCCCAGCTTTAATCAATGTACCCTCAAAACAAAACAGAACAAAAAAGCTGAAGTTGTAGCTCTAAACTGGTAACAGTGGGGAATTGTAATCCACACATCATTCTTTTGATATATTCTGTGCACAATGAATGACTTAATACATAGCTTGTAGAGAAACAGCATGTTTGTATAAGAATCCTAGGAACTAATTTCAAAAGATACAAATCCCGACCTTCAGGCACCCCAGTTTAGGAGATTTGCTGACCTTCAACCGTGGAGCCAGGATGACGTGAAATGGAGGTGAGTAAACCAGGATGATGCACACCACACCTTCATTTACTCATCTGCACCTACTTTTCAACTCCCACCCCTTGCTCTGTTGGTTCTGTTCCCCACTTCCTCTTTATAAAAACCTCTGCCTGCACTGAGAGGTGGAGATAGACTTTGAGACAAGAGCCCCACATCTTCCAAGTTGCTGGCACCTGAAATAAAACCAACTTTCCTTTATATCAGCAACTGTCTGATGTATAAAGTACTGGCTTTCAAACAGCAGGTAGCTGGCTCCATGCTCGGTTACAAATCTAGTCACCCTTCCCTACTGCAGGGATTGAGGGGAGGATAGAAAGGTTGCTCTGGGCTCGAATGGTCCCTCCTCCAGCAACTGCTGAGTCTCTCGGGTTTGGTGGCGCAGGAGGTGTGGGCTGGATGAGATCTGTGGTTCTCACCCTGTGCCCCGCAGAAAAGCAGTGTGTTAACATGGCATTCTACCTCTGAAATCAATAGAGGCATCTTCCAATCCTGATAGTAAGCTAATTGATAAAATGTTCTCCATTTCCAGTTTTCTTCTAGGACTTCTCTTCTGAAACACATTAAAGTATATGAACCAATAGCAAGCAAACAGTAGTAGTTTAACATTAAAATAGTAACAAGTGTTATTAGGAAACTGTCTTTTGTTTGTTGTCAATTTATATCAAATGATCGGATTTTCTGCTCAGTTTTGTTCCAAGTTCACCTGATGGAATTAAATGCACCTGTGTTTCAAGGACAATAGCCTCTCTATTTCCAGTCTCATCTTCCTCAAACCCACCCTTAAACCCAGAGTTCAGGGATTCTTTATCATCTTCCAGATGCAACCTGAACTTCAGAGCAGAGTCCACAAGCCTGCCACAGCCTGGCCCTGCCAGCTCTGCTGTCATTTTGCACCTCACCTTTTGGGCTCCAGTCAGGCACAGCTTCTCTCACTCTGAGGTGCACCACCTCCCCCTCCTACCCAGGCCTCTGCACCTTTGCTTTGACCACTTCTGCTGCCTCAGCGCCTTTCCTGCCAAGCTCCGTGCTTCTTCAAGGTTCAGCTCACACTGCATGTTCTCTAGGAAGCTTGGCCTGACCCCCCAGGCCAGGATACAGACCCCTCCTGTGGGCTCCATACCCTGTGCATTACCATATTATGTTGACTTTTACATTTTAATTTTTCATGACCTTATTTTTCTAATGGGTAATATATTTACATGGTTAACAATTCAAAAGACTCAAGAAAGTAAATAAAATGCCTCCTTTTAACCTTGCCCCCTGGTCACCCAATTCCCTTCCACACAGATAACCAATGACCTTTCTTATGACTCCTTTGAGAGGCTGACCAGTGTACACAAGCAAACATATACATATATGTATACTCTATATTGTCCTTTCTTCCTCCCTTCCTTCCTCTTTTACACAAATGTTAGCATTTTGTATAAAACATTCAGCTTCTGCTTTTTAAAATATTTTATTTCATTTTTGCATATATTTATTTAACATTGCAGATTTTTAAAAAAATTCTCATTTGAGAGTGAGGGGAAGGGAGAGAGAGAAACATCGATTGGTTGCCCCCTGCATGTACCCCAACTGGGAATCAAACCGGCAGCCTAGGCATGTGCCCTCATCAGGCATTGAACTGGTGACCTTTTGGTGTATGGGATGATGCTCAACCAACTGAGCCACACTGGCCAGGGCTCAGGTTCTGCTTTTTAAAAACAATATATTTCAGTGATCACTCTAGAGCATGACATAAAGATCTTCATTTTAAATATATAATTACATAGCATTCCATCCAATTGCTGTTCTATTATTTATTTAACCAACCTCCAACTGATGGATAATTAGTTTATTTCTAATTTCTTGCTGTCATAAACAAGGCCACAGTAGATGACCGCACACGTGCCTCAGTCAGCACCTGCTGTGGTATCCTGGAATGTTCTCCTTGCCTGTTGGTCCTGGCTTAGGCTGCCGATTCCTGTGAGAAAGGCAATGATGCGTTATGCATCCCTGAATTGACCTGCTTTTAGCAGGGCCTAGCATGTGGTCAGTGTGCAGTTAAAGGTGGTTGGACTGAAAGTATTGTGCAAGGAATGGGCTGATCTCCATGTGCTTTGCCACCTGCACCGGTCTGAGAACCATCATGTCCATCTGTCCGTCTCTATCTGATCTGTGTACTCAGGAGGGAGCTGAGCCTTACTGGGAGCATCATCCAGGCTCCCCACCTCTGGCTTCTCTTGGGGTTTATCCAATGGCAAGAACTGTCAGGGGATGGGGAGTGGAAGAAGAGGGAGATGTGGGTCCTTCTTTCTGCTTCTTGCTTACATCAGCAGTTCGGTCCCAGCAGTGGTTATGTGCTCCTCTGAGTAGGACTATAGCTCCCTCCACAGCCCCAGCTCTCCCAGTGCTCACAACAGTCTTCTGCCCTTGCCCTTCAGGTCCAGGGTAGTAACAGCCCTACTGATAGTCTTGAGTGCTTCCTCATACTTCATGGGTCCCTTGCCCTGCCCACATCCCTGTGGACTATCTTGCCTTTAAACTATCCTCAGTTAAACACTTTGCATAGAATTCTGTTTCCTGCCAGGACCCTCACTGAACCTGAGGGTCCCTTCTGAACCTGAGATTCTATCATTCTAAGCCTTTATAGTGAATTTCCCAACCACTTTTTGAAACATAAAGAAATATAACGAAAGCAGCTATATCAGCGGTCAAACCGTAACTGCTCCCCAAAGCTTTGAAGCAATAGTAATAAAGAAGTATTGAAAAGATGAAGCACCTAAAAATCCCCCTCATTCTGCTGTGTCTACTTTGTCGACATTAGTATTGGTGATTCGGCCTGGAATGTTTAATAAAAATACACAGAGTGAATGTTTCAATGCTTCTGCCTAGAGGTTCTTTTTACTCATTGAAGCAGCTGATAGGAACCGAAAAATTAGAGTAAGCAAGACCATAAAGATTTTATGGGAATGAAGCAGTGTTCTGCTTTATACATTCCTTATAATGTATATGAAGTGTTCTCAATGTATGCTTATTTCTTAAATAAGCTCCCTCCTGAGTGGGCTTATTCACTAGTGGTCTGTGAATTGCATTTTTTAAATCTATAGGTTGCCCTCCAAACAATTAAGGTGAAAATAGGTTTTGTTCCCTTCTCCACACCCCCACCCCCAGCCCCAGCCATGATTCATTGTTGAGCAATAATCTGAAGTCTTCAGGGCATAGAGATTGAGTCTTTATGCATTTGATTGTAAGGGAATCTGCTTTAAAGTAAAACACAATGGCTGCAGTTTGCAGTGTTGCTCATTAGTAAAGCTCATACTTTTGAAATTAGTGATTAGGATTTTCCTTCAGTGAGGGTCAGGCTGCAATGTCTACACACATAGCTTTGCTGCTAGACATTAGCTACCAAGACTTTTAAAAGGCACACAAAAAGTAGGCCTGTCACTTTGTCTCAAATCAGCCTGCTTCTAAGATAGCAGGAACTTTCTCAGGCATAAAGAGATAGTTTGAATAACTCATGGGGAAAAAATCCTTTCCCTACCTTGAACATACGGGGATGAGGGGAATGACACAAAATGATTCGTTATTTGCAACAGATTGAAATCCCTTTGGGAAACCGTGTGCTATACATATACACATGTGTGTGCACACACACACGCAAGGAAGCCCGTGCTCTCTCATCTACAACTCTAATTCAGTTTGTAGGTGAAAAATAAAACTCTAACTAGAATCTAATATTTATAACTATGTATTACAGATTTTATTGACTACAATTTCCCCCTAAATTATCCTTATTTTTCATTAGACTGAATTAAGTCTAATTTCAATTTGGCCTGATTATTTGCATAAATGCATAAAGAATAGTAATTTATGACATTGGCTTTTTCAAATTTTCTTTGCTGGAATTTCACAAGGAATCTTCAGATTGAACTTTAATTTGCCCCTCATGGCAAAAAGCGAAGCTACATGGTAGCCATCTGCCTTGCCAGCAATACTCACAGATTTGAGTGAGTTCCTCAAGTTTTCAAGGTCCCCAAAATGTCTTAAGATTCTTTTTGCAGCATCTTTCTGGAAACCAACCTTTGTTCCTTACCCGGAAATGTTACCAAACAGCAAGTGGGGCCCCGAAGCCTGCCACCATGCTCTAGGCAAAATTCTGGAGGCAAAGGTTTGGTGATAAAGGAAAGGAGTCTTTATTCAAAAGCTATACCATGTTGGAAGAATGGCAGGCTTCTGCCTCAGAGCTTGTCCCCTCTAGAACACCCAAAGAAGAATAACCCTGCCACCCTCTACCAGGTCAGCTCGATCCTAGGTTGTACCTAGACTTTCTTCTCCCATCCAAAATCCATCCAAAATCCACCCAAAATCCCGTCCTTTGGGAGACGCAGGCAACTGCAGCATGACGGTCCAAGCATCCTCGAGGAAAAGAGAGCCAGAGAGAGAGAGAGTGTGTGCACTTCTTTTATTTCAAATCTTCTGGTCCATAATTCCATGCACTCTGGAGCATTCAGCTTCTCACCCAATCCCATCCTAGACTGTTTACCATCACCTCAGAAAACCTCCTCCTATGGCCCCTCCTACTCCCCAGTGATCTATCTGGTCAGACTGCTGTGTCAGAAGACTGCCCTGAGCCTTCTGAGTAAGCAAGGCAGCAGGCTCTATGGCTTTCATTGGCTTCAAAGTCATTCTTTATTCCTTAAAGCTTTTTGCTGACACCCAGCATCTGCGCATGCTTCTTTGGATCAGGACATTCTGCACAAAGACTTCCTTAATAATAAAACCACGACTGGAAACTGGCTCTGTGTGTCCTGTTGTGATGATAACAGATTCCTATTAGATTTATGCAAATGGACATATTGCCATGGAAATAATAATACTCATTAAAAGTTTCCAAATTCCAAAGGGATCAGGTAGGGGAAAAAACATAAATGCTTCAATATTGCTTACAGAAGTACAATTTACCAAAGTGTTTTAAGGAAAAAAAAAAGTTTTCTTATGTTTTAAAAACAAAAGATTAAAAATTAGCAATATTTTTCAACAAAAAGTTGTAAGAGCCAGTTATCTTCAGTTTATCATGTCCCATAATTTTTCTTTATCCTAATTATTTGCAAGCATTTCTATAAATCTAATTATTTCATAGAGCACTAGTGATCTTCATTCAGTTCAAAGATATGATCTGAAAATTTGTTCTCAGAAATATATAATTTAAAATAAGTCAGAGTCCTTTCCATGAACCTTTCCAAAGACATAACATATTTTTGCAAATGCATCAGAGTAAAACAATGGCCTTGTCCAAATGACCAACAAAACCCCCCACAAAACCCCTTAAAATGATATGGTCACAGATTTTATTGTAATACAGTTGACAAAGGAATTTGTTTTCCTGAAATAACATTTTAAGATAATAACAAAAATTACAAATGAAAGAATATCAGAACTTTGTAGAATCTTAGAGATTTCATACAATCTCTAGAACATCTACTTTAATAATAAAACATGTGTATTGTTGAGAGCTAGACAATTATAAGCATTGCTAAGCAGAAAACCTCTTGAAGGTCACTAGAATGGATAAGGAAGAGAAACAAATCGTCATCTGAAATAAGCTTATCAACAGGAGACAGACAGATAGTTCCTCCTGAACCCAGAGCAAAACTCCTGCAGAGCTCAGAGCTATGCAGAGATAACAGCAACTCCTGCTTTTGTAACTTGCTTGCTTGCTTCTCACTGTATAAAAGAGCTAGCCTGTGAGCGTTTGGCGCGGCTCTCATCTGCAGCTCTTCTGAGCAAGTGTCTCCGGGACACATCGAGAGTCCGCCCCTGCGCAGGTTAAAAGAGTTGGCCATTAAAGTAACATCTCTGTAAACGTCCTGAAAGTCTCCGAACATCTGTTTCTTGCGTCAGTGGGTGCAACATGTATAAATACGACATATTATTTTTTTATTTGACAAAGTTTTTCGTGTACTTTGAGCATATTAAATACTCCTAATTAGTTCAAAATTTCTTCTTAACAAGAAGAAAGAACAAATCCCTGAGGCATTCCAGGAACCTACTGGAATGACCCAATGCTAATTTTAGGTCAGGAAAAAGTCTCTTAAAATTTAAACCTTGAGGGGGTTGTCAAACATACTTGGCCAAAAGATTATATATCATTATGAAACAATATTAAATTATTTATTTACCCAAAGAAGCAATAAAGGTATCAAACTTAAATATAGGCTAGCAAAACTTTAGTTCTTACAATAAAGAATATGGGTTTTTGAGTAATCAAGTACCTGATCAACACAATACAACACATAACTATTTAAAAAAATAAAATCTTTTCTTTCTATGTGGGTACAGGAAAAACCTTTTCCCTTTGAACAGACTGAAAAAGAACCGAACAAATTCTGTATTAGCTTACTTTTGATACTTAGATTCATTTATCTAATTAAATTTATTATTCAGCTTACCTATATAATTTCCTCTCAAGATCTTGAAATCAGAAAAGACACCAGAGTTCAGGCTGCCTGTCACTCACTACCAAACCCAATAAGCAATGACAGCGATTGAATCTTTATGGGTGCTTTATTCAGAAGGCCAGTGATCTGAGAAGATGGTGGGTTCATACCCTAACAGACCATTTTCCCTTTTCTTTCCAGGCCAAGGTCTTTATAGCAGGGAATAAACAAGGTGCCCTGAGGGGTTTTGAAATTCAGAGAGGATCAGGTAGAAGAAACTGCAACATTCCTGTCCTGGGTGGTTAGCTGTTCCCAGGGGCAGGTGGTCGTTTGCCCCTCCCTGAAACACAATGGCCTGGATGTCTCCACTTGTCCCCAGGTGGTAATCTTTAGCAGTGCTGAAGGAGGTGAGCTGTTTTCCAAGGAGCCACCGTGGGCCTCACCTGTAGTTTCTGAAACAAAAGCTTTAACATATACATTACTTGCCAGGCTTATAACTATTTACCTTAAACTAAAATTTTCCAACTCTTAAGTCCCCTATCAATTTAACTCAGCAAAACTACAAAGTTCCAAGTCACCAAAGACTTTGGAATGTTATGTCTATGCTATTTACCAGATCTTTGGCAAAACAATTCTAATTAGCCATTGACTTACAGCTATAAGTTATCAGTCAGCTAAAATTCAACTTACTGGATTTTCTTAGGATTGAGACCAAGCTGCTCCTTTTCAAAACAGAAACAGAAACAAAATGTAAAGCAAAAGATAAAGTTCATACAAACAAGTACTCCTCTAAAAGGAGGGACTGTGACTAGCCTTAGAATCTTACCTCATACCACCTGTCATTTCAGACAGACAACAGAAACAGAGGAGAGCTCTACAGGGGGTACTCCCACGGAGGGACAGAGAAACAAAACTAACAGACAATTAAAAAGCAGTATGCGACAACTAAAGCAGGCAATACCCAGAATGCATATCCCAAAGCCAGAAGAGAGCTCCAACCAAATCCCGCAGTTGGAACTGGGATTTTTCTTGTCTCTGAGCCTTGCCTACTGTTGAGCAACACCTATTGATCCCTACAGGGTCAAAGAATCCAAGTGGCTGGGCAGGGACTCCTGGTCGTGCACACCAGGGACTAGCCCAGTTTGGGAGTCTGTCATCTCCTCAGAGAAACTGGTTACCAGATATTTGTTACAGAAAGCCCAATACAATGTCAACTTACCCCATATTTGCTCCATAGACCACCAGATGGCCAAAGGTCTTAAACCAGATGGGCCTTCTGAGGGCAAATCCAATCTCATACTGAAAGGTGAGGCGATGGGAAGCACTTGGGTTCCAGAATCAAAGATCTCCCTTGGCAGAATTGCCAGGCAGTTGCTGGAGATCTTGGCTTCATTTGGGGCTTCCCTATCCGGGCAGCCTCCAGGACCTTCCCTGACCAGAGGAGAACCCCGAAGCCAACCCAGTGGCAGTGTCACCAGAAATTGAAATCAGAGGGCAACTGAGTCTGGGGCTCATGCTGCCTGTCTCCGCTCAGCCAAAAAGCAGAGAGGAGATTGGATTATAATTGCAATTTTATTAACATCAGAGGCCAGCAATCTGAGAAGGTGGCAGGTAAAAACCCTAGCATCTACTTTACCTTGAGCTTTCAGAAGCAAGTTTATTTAGGGGAAATGTGGGGATTTGGGAGGGGGAAATACTTAGGGTGACTGCAGAAGTGCTGTTTCTCTGCGGGCAGGGCTGAGGGTGGGGGGAGCAGAAAGGGGAGTCCTGCTGCTTCTTCCCGAGCTGGCTCCCTTTGTTCTGGAGTTGTGTCTCCAAGTGCATTAGCATTCCTCTCTTCCCAGACACCTGTGGTTTAAGACCAGGGAGGCCACATATTCTCTGGTTAGGGAGGAGAGGATAAGCCATTTACTCTCCAGTGTCCTTGGTTAGGGGAGAAAACCAATTGCAATTCAACAGGTAGCTGTAAATTGTTCAAACTGTTTGGCCTTTGAATTTAAAACTGTTTAATTTTCTTGTCTCAGTTTCCCCATTCCACTTGCCCCGGAGTTTTCCTAGCTTCTTATTGTCCTGTCTCACATGCATTATACTAATGCACTCCTTTCTGGTTGACTAGAGATGTTATGTTATCTCAAAATATGCCAATGTTATGCTTTTAAACCTCACAACGGGCATCTTTTACATTTGTGTTTTTGGCCCCATAACACTTAATATGTTGAGATTTATTAGGTGCCTACAACCAACTTACCGCCAATAGGTACAGGTGATATGGTTGTATTTCAATGGAGAACTAGGCCCATTTATTCTCATTATTGTATATACAACTGCTATTATTGTATATACAACTAATAGTCACTCAGTTTATATGGGAATTTACAGTTCCTATGAAACCTTTCTCTTGTAGTCCTTACAATTACCTGGCAATAGCTAATATGATCACTGCCGTGTTATAGATGAGGAAATTGAGACTCTGAGAAGTTAAGATCACATAGCTTGTAGAAATCGAGGTGAGATGCTGAGAAGAACCTAGAGCTCTGACTAAATCCTGTGCTTTGTGGACTCCACTATTCTCAGGCTTTATTTTCACAAGATGTCTGTCAAAGGAATTTCCCAGAACTTTGGCCTTGAATTTTATGGTATTAAAGGCATGCCATCATTTAATATAATGAAGAAAAACTTGTTTAGGGAGATATCTCCATAAGATATCTTTCCTGTTCTGCCTTAGCGGATCCATGTAGAAATGGGAATAGTCTTTACGAGCGCAGCACAGCCTAATGGGGTCTGGCATACTGGTCCACAAACAAACAATTTTATTATTGGAATCAATAACATGTTCAATCACATCTAAGTGGCCTTTATTAAGTATACTATATACTTACTATCTTCCTTCCTTGAATTATCTTAATAATCCACATAATAACCCTTTGAGGGAGACATTTTTGACTTCATTTTACAGATGAATGCAACCAGGTAAGAGTAAGAAAACAGTGTTTTGGGGTGAGTCCTCAAAGGAAGAGTCTGCAGAACTCTGAGCTTTGGAGGGCAAGAGAAATTTCAAAACAGCAAGCAGTCAGGACTCCAGAAGAAAGAATGGCAATTGTTTTTCTCAAAATATGGGTTAAAACCAGCAGAAAACACCTTGATGGTAAAATGGTCACTGCTTGCTGTGACTTAATTGTACCATTTGGGTTCAACCGGTTGTGAAGCCAATTAAACTACAGATCATTTGTTGATTCGGAGTAAAAAACAGGTGTAGCCTCCATTCCTCAAGACCCCAGCCAACAGTGCTGAGCACCTCCCTGTTTGGGTTAGTTTTCTGTTCCCTGTTGGACAGTAGACTCAGCTTACTACTCAACCTGTCTCAGAGACTGTATTTTTCCTCAGTGTCGCTGTTATTAATGTTATCACATCGATTCCATAGTAATTCAAGTAGACAACTTATTTTAAAAGTAGCAGCCAGTAAACTTTCCAGTAAAGGGTTCTTCAGTCATTCATTTACTCTTTGGGGGCCAACTCTGGGCCAGGAGATGGATTAGACCTTGGGGATCCAATGGTGACATGGAGCCTGTTCTCATAGGGTTCACACCCTAGTCAGGGAGACAGATGTCAAATAAATGGCCAAACATATACATGTAAAACTAGGATTGTGACCTGTGCTAATAAGGAGAGGTGTGCAGTACCTTACGTTCCTACTGGATGGGAATTTGGCCTATTCAGGGCAGTTGGGAGAGTTTCTTCTGAGGAAATGTCCGCCCAGACGAGAACACAGAAGCAGAGTCATAGACAGTGATGCAGGCAGAGGGCACAATAAAGGCTGTTGGGAAGGGAGGACGTCAGAGGACAAGGCACCCACAGAACCCAGTGCATGCAGCCTGAAGTGACTCGCAGGCTCTGGTTGGCCTGGAAAGGAGCTTGTCTTCACCCGCAGAGGTGGCAGACCCAGACGTGTGTTTTACAAGGAGACTCTGGCTGCTTTACATACAACGTGGGTCATTGCATGCTAGAGTGGGTGCTGGTAGACCAGTGAGATCACTACTGCCGTACTCCATGAAAGACTAGTCCTCAAAGGGCTAATTTTAATCTGCGGCATCAAAAAGTTTGTCTGAGGTGTCTTCCACCCCAGCTTGTTTAGGCACTGCTTTTTTCCTGTCTTTACTTCCCTCTTCTTTTAGATTTTCTCCATTAGTCACTGGTGCTCAGAATAATAGATCAAATGCATCAAGGAATAAAGGAATGGACAAAAGTTTAGTTATGCCATCAATCTGCTTGTCAGTGAAAATGTTAAACTTTGAAGAAGCATCCTATGCAAAGAACTAATGTTATTGACATTGATACATTGCGTCTAATATCTTTCCTGCTCCTTGAATCACAAGGTAATATACTTTCTGGTGACTTTTGAAATTAGTTTCTTGAAATGTAACATGTTAGAAGTGCTCCTCTAAATCAAGGGATTGGGAGTAGCCTCTGTTTTCTTTATGTTGCACGTTAGGTAAGAACCAGCACTCCGGAAAGCCTGCATGGTTGGAATCAGCTTGTTTACTAGGTTAATACATATTAAAGCACTTAGTACAGAAGCTGGAACATAGTAAGTGCTTATAAAGTGATGATCATTACTGTTATTGTTACTTTTCCCTCAAAACATTTTTTCCTAACAAACACATATTATACAGTTATTTTTATGATTAGCATAAAAATGTCTGCAGTGCTGACCTCTAAATGCAGAGGGATGGTGATTTTAGCTCTTCATACTTTATTGTATTTTGCTAAGTTCTAAAGTGGACATGCATTATTTTATCATATAAAATTTTCTTCTTATCTTCTTTGAACTTATGTTATTGCCAACAGGTAGATAGAAGAGTTAAAAAACAAAACAATTCTTTGTAACAACACACGATACTTGAAATTTCTCCAGATGCCAAGCAGAAAGGGTGACCAAGCCCAGTGACTTGCTAGGTGTGAGTTGGGTGTACCTCAGGGAAATGTTGACAAAACAGTACCAGCTACGCCTGCTTCTTACTTTTTAGCTCCGAATATAGTCAAGAACCAACTGACAGCTGTGTTTAAGAGTTCAAGATATTAAACCACTAATCTACCACCTAAACTGAAATTCTGTTTTGAGCGAAATATTATTGCTCAGAGCAGCTAAAAATATAAACACTTCAGGTTAATTCAAAGCTCTACAGAAGGAAGGATTCTTCTGCATCCCCAGAGTACTTTAATCCTAATATTTGCAGGCTTCATTATAACTTTCAAGGTCAAAATGTCAAGGGCTTAACCAGATTTTACACATCTCAATGTGATCCTCAGTTAAGCCTTCAGTGAGACTGTTTTACTATTCTGATATGTTTTCTGAGACAAACAGGCAGGAGAATGAACAGCAGTCAGGAATCAGACCTGATAACTGTATTGGAACAGGCATTTGGAGAACAGGCACTGGGAGAAAGGTAGAGTCCAGAAGGCAGGACATACTTTCCAAGCCAGGTGAGGAGAGATCTAGCTCCAAGTACCTGGAACATCCCAGCTGGTGAGGGACAAGGCCTGGAAGTCCAGAACAGGTGATACTTGGAAATCCAAGCAGTACAACGAGGGAGGCTTGTTAGCTTGTGTTAAGATCACAGTACTGGACTGGCTTCATGAGCAAGAGTGTTGTCCTTGATCCTCCTTGTGGAGGAAGGACTGTGAGCATTAGGAGGTTTGACAAGAGGGTCCCAAAGAGAGACCTTGGTACTGGACTGAGCACCTACACTCAAGCCCATGGGGAGCAGGGCTGAGCTCCAGGTCTCAAAGCAGAAACAGGAGGGCAAGACAACCAGCAGCCGCAGGGATTGACACTGAGGCCAGGATTGGTCTAAACACGAGCCCAGAGCTGAGCCATCCAGTGTCAGGGGAGGGGGAATTAAATAATTGGAAACTAGATAGTACCAAGTATTAATAAAAATAGCAACTTGCTGAGTACCTACTGTGTCAAACCCTATGTGGAGCTTTGCATTCATTATCACTAACTCAAACACCTTTGCAAGGTAGGTGTAATTATTTTATAAATGAGGGAATGTGGGTCAGAGGATAAGTGATAGCCCAAAGTCACAGAGATAAGAAGCAGCAAGCTGAGGTCTGCGTGACTCCAAATGCATGCTCTTTCTACTAGTCCATGAACATATTTATTCCTCACTGTATATGAGCACCATTGACTCCAATTTTTCCTTGTTCTCAGGGGCAATATTATATAAGCAGCTGTTGGCTTTAAACAAAAGCATCAGTGATTTTACTAGCAAAAAATGAGTTTCTTTGGAAATAGCAGAGGAATTGCAATTTAGAACAAGCAAACTCTGGTGGACCATAGGCAAGTCCAGAGAGTAGAGGAGATCTGCTTGCTGCTCTAAGGGAAAGGAGGAAGATGGGAGGGGATGTTTCAAGAGTTTAGAGTGGTGATATTTCCTCACTGGCTGCGTGTGGTGGTTTCTCATTGGCTGTGCTATTGCTGGGCAAGGAGAAATTCTTCCTTCCTTCCTCCTAGGTATGTAAAGTAAGGTTTTTCCTTACTTTTGTTGGGGAATGTGAGGTTTAGCAAATGGTAGTGCATGAGCACTTCCGCTTCAGAGCTTCCTGACTACATTTTATTTATTTATTTATTTATTTATTTATTTACTTTTTTTTAAAACATCGATCAGTTGCCTCTTATATGCACCCCAACTGGGGATCTGGCCCACAACTCAGGCATGTGCCCCCACCAGGAATCAAACTGTCAACCTTTCAGTCTCGGGCTGGTGCTCAATTCACTGAGACATACCAGCCAGTGTCTGACTCCATTTTAAATGAGGTTTCCTTTATTTATTTTAACACAACCTATGATTAATGTTAAAACTAACATTTTTATTAGTGAAAAAGTAAACTCAAGCATCAAGCTGGTAATATCAATAATATATTTGTAATTCCATATTGTAGCAAGAGGGAACTCTGTCATTATTTTAAGAAAAACCATTATTTCAGCCCTGGCTGATATGGCTCAGTGGATTGAGTGCTGGCCTGCAAACCAAAAAGTTCCTGGTTTGATTCCCAATCAGGGCACTATGCTTGGGTTATGGGCCAGATCCCCAGTTGGGGGCATGTGATCTCTCACACACTGATGTTTCTCTCCCTCCATCCTTCTCTCTCTAAAAATAAATAAAATCTTTTTAAAAAAAGAAAAGAAAACCCATTATTTCATCATCACTAGAGGAAATGAAGCAGGGAGAAGATTGAGTGGAACTGATGGTATTAAGATCACCAGGCATAAACCTGTGGTGACAAAATCAGATTTAACCCACGCAGTGAGGAAAGTGAAGTTTAGGTTCCCTCTGAAAGATTCTGAGAAGGCAGTTAAGGGGAATGGGGATTAGCTTTGTATTGGATACTGCTTCTGTGCAGGGTTTATGAGAAGCAGAAGCAAAGCAAAGGATGTATGCTGCTATGAGAGGAGGATGGTTTAAGAATTAGGAATCCCCAATAAAAGGTGGGAATATATCCCCTGCTGGTGTGGCTCAGTGGATTGGTGCTGGCTTGCGAACCAAAGTGTCACCAGTTTGATACCCAGTTGGGGCACATGCCTGGGTTTCAAGCCAGGTCCCCAGTGGGGGCGTGTTAGGGGCAACCACACATTGCTGTTTCTTCCCCTCTCTTTCTCTTTCCCTTCCCTTCTGTCTAAAAAGAAATGAATAAAATCTTTAAAATAAAAGGTGGCAATAATAAAATGGTTTGAGGCATTATTGGAAAGAAAGCAGTAGTCCTTCCAAAAGGGGGGTCGTGGCACTTTACAGCTGCCTGAAGACTGTGGGAGAACAATACTCTCTGATATTTTTGCAGCTGGCTTTATTTATCTGTATATCCTTCTAGCCTGATAGAGTAGCACTGCTTTTTTCTTTTCATTTCAGCTGATTTTTTGTCTTTTAGTTTCAGACAGGTTTTTACTCTTTCAATGAGGTGAGGGCAGGACATGGAGAGGGAAGTTAAGCAGTTTCCTTAGTCATCCAGTTGACCTTCTTTCATACTGTAATCTGGACCTTGGTTTTGAATCTTAACAATTATCATTGGTGGCTGTGACCTTCAGCCACTCTCTCTGAAGCAGTACATGGAGAGTGAGGCAGGATAGTAAGAAGCTAGGAAAATTCCTGGGAAAGTGGAATGGGGAAACTAAGACAAGACAAACAAGGCCAAAGGATTTGAACAATTTACAGCTATCTAGTGAATCGCAAAGACCTTTTCCTAACCAAGTACACTTGAGAGCAAGTGGTTTATACCTCTCCTCCCTAACCAGAGGATATACATATAGCTTAAATCATCCTGGTTGGGAAAATAGAGAATAGAGACCCAGTTAATGCCATTTGTGCTCTCCAGCTAAAACCAAGGCTGGATGAAGGCCAGGGAACAAATAACAAAACCCCACTTAGAAGCAGACAGACCCAAGATAACAGTAAACTAGAGCAAAGAATGATACTCATCAGTGTATTAAAAAATACACCTGGAAAGCTGAGGAATAGTCTGTTGAAACCCTCCCCTAAGATTCTCACCACCAGTAGTAGAGAGAAAACTTCGAGGACAAAGGATACTAGCCAGGACTTGATATAGAGCACACCTATGCCCCTTCCCTGGCGTGAAATGTTTACTTCCTCTTAAACTCTAAGGATACCCATGAGACTTGCAATTGAGGCAGGAGATAGTCAGGAAGGAGGAAACTCCAGAGGTGCCCCAGGGCTAAGATAAAGGACATCCATACAAGAGAGAGACCTTGTAAGACCGGTTGTTCCTGCTCTCTGGAAAAGGGCTGAATCATGGTAACTCATGAATGCACCTGCGCAGAAGATGCTATAAGACCCCTGCCTCATTATAATAGCATTATAATAAATTAACATTGTGCTACCCCCTTCTATGGTGGCCAATCAAGGAAACTCATGGGAGACCACATGTGCAGTAGCTTTAAAGTAATACAACTACTTGTATATGTCCGCCAAAACTAGCCAGGAAGGATCCGCCCTATAAGAACAGAAGCCCTCCAGTCCATGAGGTCAATCTCTGCTCAGAGTTGGCCCGCTTCCATGTTCTATGGAGTATATTATCGCTTAATAAATCTGCTCTCTTTATGCTATAAACTCTGTGTGTTCAGTTCAGTTCTTTGTCCGTGATCACCAAGAACCTGCTTACCTGTGCCCACCTGTAATACAACCAGCAGAGGAGTGGGCAACAGCAGCTTGCCCTGGGTTTACCCCCTGATCCTGTCTCCATGGCCCCTTTTTTCTCTCACTTTTCAGTGAACTAACAGCAGTTCCTCCTGGGCTCACTTCTTTCCTGTAATGTTTCTGCGGAGACAAAAGAGCAGTGCCTAGGCTCTCCTTTTGCTTCTTCTACCCCAAGTCCTTCCTTTGTTTCACTGTCCCCAGCTTTAATAAAGGCACTCTCAAAATCAGTTGGACTCGTGTTGTGAAATCTTTGCTGCATGAAGTCAAGAACCCACACACTACAGGCCGGCCTGAGGCAGACCTGCTCTGGGCTGGTCCCCATCTGGCAACAAAAGCATGCTTATGAAGTCATAAAGACAGAGAGATGGAGGGACAGAAATTTCTGGATGACTGGACTGAACAGTTTATGAAACGCTAAGTGCTTGCCGGGCCCAAAATACCCTGTAAAACTATCTCCAGGCAGTACTTCCTTTTGTTACTATAGTCTAATCTTTGTTAAAACCAGAACTTTATCCCCAACCCTAACACACCTTCCATATTAAAAGCTCTGGAAAAAATACAATACAAATAAACTATTAAAAAAACCTCTCAAGTGGCTTTCTGGTGTCACTTGCTAAATGATTTTGCCCCTGCCTACCTCTCCAATTTTATCTTCTGATATCTTCCCCTTCCTTTCAATAGTTTCACCACCCTGGCCTTCTTTCTGTTGTATGACACCAACCTTGTTCCTATACCCAGGCTTTGGTAGAATGCCCTGGAGTGTGCTGGAATGCTCTTGCAGAGGTTTTGACAAAAGTAATGCTTTCTCAACCTCAAGTTTCAATTTCAGTTTTAGCTTTTCAATGTTATCTTTTCAACTCTATCTAATCCTTGCTTTGCCCCCAGCCCAGTACCTTCCTATCTCATTACATTGTTTTTTTTTTTTTATGTAATGGTACTTATTCCTACATTACTTTTCCTTACTTGTGATCTTTCCCATTATAATGAGTGCTCCCTGTGGGCAGAGGCATAGGGTATATCACCAGCAGCTATAACAATATCTGGAACATAATTGCTGACCAATTAGTATTTGTTGAATAAATGAACACATTTTGTCAAGTGACCCCATTGAGTTGACCAAATCTTAGTGGACTAGGAATTGTTAATCCAGTCAGATTCATCTTCTAGGCTAGTCTCAGTGGAGCAGTGGCCTGTGAGGAGCGGGCAGAGAAATGGGTCCAGCAGTGCGCTACAGACGGTGTGGTGACTCTCAGATCCCGTTGGATTCACATTAAGGCCATTCTGCATCCCAGACAGAACAGGAAGGCAGTAGAAATAAGCAGCAGCAAAAAGGACAATAGAAGCAAAGTTAATAGAAAAGCAGATAGAGAAGGAAACAAGCAAATTTGGGGCCTCAAAACTGGTTGTGTCGCTCACATTTGGATTGCTGCAGGAGAGCTGCTGCCGCATCCTAAATGACAAACATTTGTCTGGCCTTGGTGAGGCCTTTCCTCCTGTATCTTTCAGTAAAAGCCTGTCCTCTTGGTTATGTGTTTGCCACATGCAAGAATATTTGACAGAGACCAGGTCAGAGCCTACAATGCCCTCACTCCACTAGGGCGATAGGCCTACGGTAATATGTACGGATTTCTTAGGTATAAACTTAAAAGCCCTCCATTTATATTCAAGGAAGGAACTTAAAAATATGAGATTAGTGGAAGATATGACTAAATGACAACCTAAAGACAATCTTTTTGCAAATTGCTAGATCAGTTCACATTAATAATATTGCGATGACTAAAAAACAATTATTTATCTTAGGCAACTTTTATAAAACTATAGTGGTTTTTGTCTTGTTTTGTTTTTTAGCATTTTTCCTGGCCTGCAACTCAGGCATGTGCCCTGACTGGGAATCCAACTGGTGACCATTTGGTTTGTGGGACAACGCCCAACCCACTGAGCCACACCAGTCAGGGCATATGACTCTAGTGCTTTATGAGAAACTTTATAGGAGCCCCCAGGCTGAGTCCATTCGAGTTCATCACTGGGATTCAGGTGCCATATGTGTGTCTGGTTGGTTGATAGACAAACAAACATCTGGGGATAGAACTGAACCAAAAGGAAGGAGTGGCCTGGGCATAAGTTTTGTTTGTCATTTGAATTTTTCTGCTGATTCAGGCAATCCCTCCCCCTCAAATTAATACCTGATTTCAATGGAGAGGAGAGGGGAGTAAAACAATTAAGCAGTAATTTCACCAAAACTCTTCAAGACTTTGAGAGTCTCAGGGTCCAAGTAACCCATCTTTGATTATGAAAGATAATCAAGCATATGGGAATAGGAGCGGTCTCCCCCGCTGTTCCACAGAACCGTGACATTTGTTGGGCTCTGGTACCCATGAGGGAGAGAGGTGTCTGGCAAAGCAGCAGAGCCAGTGGCAGCAGAGTGAGCTGCAGCTGGAAGGGCAGCTGACCAGCTTGAGAGCACAAGAGAGATGCCACTCAGGGACTCAGAGAAAGATCTGAATCACATCCCAAGGGAGGCTAGAGTTGTGATCTGTGTGTGATACATTTTGAAATAGGCAAAAGGGTCTGGAAACAGTGACAAATGAGTAAAATTGAAAAATAAAATTAGTTAGGAAACAGCATGGAAGAATACAATAACTGTCTTTCATTGTTTGGGAGCCATTGGGAAATGGAAAAAAAAGGAACATTATTTGTAAAGTGCCTACTCTTCATTCATCTCTTCAAAACGATGCCAAATTCTTCCACATTTCTTATCCCATTTGGTTTCCACAGGTGCTATTCCTTCCATTTTTACAAATGAGAAAATTGAGGCTTGGATAATTTAAAGAATGTACCTGAGATAATGTAGTATTTTGCTGTATATAATGCACACCTACAATATTGGCACAAACTTTTAGGAAAAATATCTTTTGTTTTAATTTTTTAATTCAAATATTTATTTACTTATATTTAGATACTTGTTTTTTTGTATTATAAAGTAATTTAAATATTTTTTCAATTTTAAATTATTTTATTGTTCAATTGCAGTTGTCTGCATTTTCTCCCCACCCCTCTACCCTACCCCAGCCAAACCCACCTCCCTCCACTGCATCCACCCTCCCCCTTGGTTTTGTCCATGTGTCCTTTACAGTAGTTCCTGAAAACCTTCCCCCCACTATTCCTTCTCCCCTCCCCTCTGGCTATTGTTAGATTGTTCTTAACTTCAATGTCTCTGGTTATATTTTGTTTGATTTTTTCTTCTATTGATTATGTTCCAGTTAAAGGTGAGATCATATGGTATTTGTCCCACACCACCTGGCTTATTTCACTTAGCATTATGCTCTCCAGTTCCATCCATGCTGTTGCAAAGGGTATAAGCTCCTTCTTTCTCTCTGCTGTGTAGAATTCCACTGTGTAAATGTAACATAGTTTTTGGATCCACTCATTTGCTGGTGGACACTTAGGTTGCTTCCAGTACTTGGCTATTGTAAATTGTGCTGCTATGAACATTGGGGTGCACAGGTTCTTTTGGATTGGTGTTTCAGGGTTCTTAGGGTATAATCCCAGCAGCAGAATTGCTGGGTCAAAGGGCAGTTCCATTTTTAGTTTTCTGAGGAAATTCCATAGTGTTTTTCCACAGTGGCTGCACCAGTCTGCACTGCCACCAACAATGTACTAGGGTTCCCTTTTCTCTGCATCCTCTCCAACATTTGTTTGTGGATTTGTTTATGTTGGCCAGTCTGACCCGTGTGAGATGGTACCTCATTGTGGTTTGAATTTGCATCTCTCTAATGGCTAGTGATGCTGAGCATCTTTTCATATGTCTCTGGGCTCTCTGTATGTCTTCCTTGGAGAAGTATTTGTTCAAGTCCTTTGCCCATTTTTTAATTGGGTTATTTGTCTTTCTGGAGTGGAGTAGTGTGAGTTCTTTACATGTTTTGGAGATCAGGCCCTTGTCTCAGGTATCATTGGCAAATATGTTTTCCCATACTGTTGTTTCTCTTTTCTTTTTAATGCTGTTTTCTTTAGCTATGCAGAAGCTTTTTTATTTTGATGAGGTCCCATTTGTTTATTCTTTCCTTTATGTCCCTTGCTTTAGGGGATGTGTCTTTGAGGATGTTGCTGCGTGGAATGTCTGAGATTTTCCTGCCAATGTTTTCCTCTAGGACTTTCATGGTGTTACAACTTATATTTAAGTCTTTTATCCACCTTGAATTTATTTTTGTGTATGGTATAAGTTGGTGATCAAGTTTCATTTTTTTGCACGTAGCTGTCCAGATCTCCCAACACCATTTGTTGAAGAGGTTATTTTTGCTCCATTTTATGCTCCTGCCTCCTTTGTCAAATATTAATTGACCGTCAAGACTTGGGTTTATTTCTGGGCTCTCTGTTCTGTTCCATTGGCCTATGTGTTCTGTTCCATTGGTCTATTACAGTGCTCTTGTAATACAGTTCGATATCAGGTATTGTGATCTCTCCTGCTTTGTTCTTCTTTCTCCAAATTGCTGCAGCTATTCAGGATCATTTATGGTTCCATATACATTTCTGAGGTGTTTTTTCTATATCTGTGAAATATGTCATGGGTACTCTAATAGGGATTGCATTGAATGTATAAGTCTCTTTGGGTAGTATGGCCATTTTGATGATGTTAATTCTTCCAATCCATGAGCATGGTACATGCTTTCATTTGTTTGTGTCTTCCTTAATTTCTTTCTTCAGTATTGTGTAGTTTTCTGAGTACAGGTCTTTTACCTCCTTGGTTAGGTTGATTCCTAGGTACTTTATTTTTCTTGTTGCTATATCAAATGGGATTTTTTTTCTGATTTATGTTTCTGATGTTTCATTGTTGGTATACAGGAATGCCTTTGACTTCTGAGTATTGACTTTGTATCCAGCTGTTTTGCCAAATTCATTTATTAGGTCGAGTAGCTTTTTGGTGGAGTCTATAGGACTTTCCATGTACAGTATCATGTCATCTGCAAACAGTGACAGTTTCGGTTCCTCCCTTCCAATTTGGATGCTTTTTATTTATTTTTCTTGTCTGATTGCTGTGGCTAGGACTTCCAATACTATGTTGAATAGGAGTGGTGAGAGAGGGCATCCTTGTCTTGTTCCTGATCTTAGCGGGAAAGCTCTAAGTTTTTGTCCATTGAGTATGATGTTGGCTGTATATCTCTCATATATGGCCTTTATTATGTTGAGGAATGCTCCCTGTGTTCCCACTTTGCTGAGTGTTTTTATCATAAGTGGGTGCTGTACCTTATCAAATGCTTTTTCTGCATCTATTGATATGATCCTGTGGTTTTTGTCTTTGCTGTTGCTTATGTGATGTATTATGTTTATTGATTTGCGATTATTGTACCATCCTTGCATCCGTGGGATGAATCCCACTTGATCATAGTGTATGATCTTTTTAACGTATTGCTGGATGCAGTTTGTCAGTATTTTGTTGAGGAGTTTAGAATCTATGTTCATCAGAGATATTGGCCTGAAGTTTTCTTTCTTTGTTATTTCTTTATCTGGTTTTGGGATTAGGTGATTTTGGATTCATAGAATGATTTTGGGAGTCTTCCATCTTCTTGAATTTTTTGAAGTAATCTGTGGAGGATGGGGGTTAGCTCTCCCTTAAATGCTCTGTAGAATTCTCCTGTGAAACTGATCCAGGGCTTTTGTGTGTCAGAAGCTTTTTGATTACCATTTCAATTTCATCAGGTGTTATTGGTCTGTTCAGGCTTTCTGCTTCTTCTTCACTGAGTTTTGGAAGGTTATATTTTTCTAGAAATTTGACCTTTTCATCTAGGTTTTCACATTTCTTGGCATGTAGTTTTTCATAGTAATTTCTTACAATCCTTTGTATTTCAGTGGTATCAGTTGTAGTCTCTCCTCTTTCATTTCTGATTGTGTTTATTTGGGTCCTCTCTCTTTTTTTCTTGATGAGCCTGCTTAAGGGCTTGTCGATTTTGTTTATCTTTCCAAAAATCCAGCTCCTGGATTCATTGATCCTTACAATTGTGCTTTTACTCTCTATGTCATTTAATTCTGCTCTGATCTTGGTTATTTTCTTCCTTGTACTTGCTTGGGTTGGCTTTGTTGTTGTTCCTTGAGTTCTTGCAGGTGTAGGGGTAGGTTGTTTATTTGAAATGTTTCTATTTTTTTTAGGTAGGCCTGTATCGCTATGAACTTCCCTCTCAGGTCTGCCTTTGCTGTGTCCCATCGGTTTTGCATTGTTGTGAGTTCATTTTCATTTGTTTCCAGAAACTTTTTGATTTCTTCCCTAATCGCATTCTTCACCCACTCATTACTTAATAGCATGCTGTTCAATCTCCATGTTTTTGAGTGTTTGGGCATTTTTCCCTTGAGATTTGTTGGTAGTTTCATTCCTTTGTGGTCAGAGAAAATGCTTGATATGATTTCAATTTTCTTGAACTTGTTAAGGCTTGTTTTGTGTCCTATCATGTGGTCTATTTTTGAAAATGTTCCATGTGCATTTGAAAAGAATGTGTATTTTGCTTCTTTGGGGTGGAAGGCTCTATATATATCAGTTAAGTCCATTTCATCTAGGTCATTGTTCAATGCCTCAATATCTTTGTTGATATTTTGTTTGGAAGATCTGTCCATCTTTGACAGCGGGGTGTTAAAATCCCCTACTATAATTGTGTTGCTGTCGATATCTTTCTTGAAGTTCTCCAAGATTTTCTTTATGGTTTGGGGTGCTCCTATGTTGGGTGCATATATATTTACAATGTTTATGTCTTCTTGGTGGATTCTTCCTTTGAGTATTAGGAAGTGGGTCTCTCTTTTTGGCCCTTTTTTTGAAGTCTATTTTGTCTGATATGAGTATTGCTACCCCTGCTTTTTTTTCCTGTCCATTTGCTTGGAATGTTTGTTTTAAGCCATTCACTTTCAGTCTGTGTAGGTCTTTTGTCCTGAGATGGGCTCTTGTAGGCAGCATATGTGTGGGTCATGCTTTGTTATCCATTCAGCTATTCTATGTCTTTTGATTGGAGCATTTAATCCATTTATGTTTAAGGTTATTATCGATAGGTAGTTATTCATTGCCATTATTTCCTGCCTTTGTTCCTCTCTCTTTCTCTTTTCCTTCTTTTCCTTAAAGCAGTCCCTTTAGCATCTCTTGCAGAGCTGGTTTGGTGGAAGTGTATTCTTTTAGACTTCTTTTGTGTGGGAAACTCCTTATTTGGCCTTCTATCTTGATTGAGAGCCTTTCTGGGTAAAGTAGCCTTAGTTGTAGGCCTCTCGTTCTCATTACGTGGAATATTTTTTGCCATTCTCTTCTGGATTGGATTGTTTCCATTGAAAAGTCAGTTGCTAACCTTATTGGGGCTCCCCTGTATGTTACTTTCTGTTTCTCCCTTGCTGCCTTTAAGATTCTCTCTTTGTCTTGGAATTTTGCCATTTTAATTATGATGTGTCTTGTAGTGGGCCTCTTTGGGTTCCTCTTGATAGGGACTCTCTGTGATTCCTGGATTTGTGTGACCTTTTCTCTCATCAAATTAGGGAAATTTTCCATCATTACTTTTTCAAACAGGTTTTCTATCCCTTGCTCTTCCTCTTCTCCTTCTGGTATCCCTATTATATGGGTATGATGACATTTCATGTTGTCCTGCATTTCCCTTAACCCCTCTTCATTCTTTCTGAGCCTCTTTTCCTTTTCTTGCTCATTCTGGGTGTTTTTTTCTACCTTGTCCTCCAGTTCGCTGATCCAATCCTCTGCTTCATCAAGCCTTCTTTTGATTCCTTCTACTGTGTTCTTCAATTCAGAAGTTGTATTCTTCATTTCCTCTTGGCCCTTGTTGATAGTTTCTATTTCCTTTTTCATGTTGATATAGTTTTCAGTGAGTTCATTGTAGTTTAGCTGTAGCTTTTGGTAATTCTGTGTGAGCTTATTAAGCTTCCATATAACCAATTCTTTGAACTCAACATCTGATAGTTGACTTGCCTCTTTTTCATTTAGCATTGTTTCTGAGACTTCCCCCTTTCCTTTCATTTGGGGATTGTTTCTTTGACTTCCCATTGTTTGTGAGACTCTTCCTGTTAGCTTCTGCTTTTTAAGTTGCTCTGTTCTGATCCCTTGGATTTATGGTGTAAACTTCTGTGCTAGAATACTTGTGAGATTCAGTGGTACAGTCTTCTTGATCTCCCAATCTTACTGATCTTAGGCTGTGGTTTCTGTTGGCTCTGTGTATGTCTTTGGTTTTTGGTTGTTGTTGGGTCTTTGGTGGGTCCTTCCCACCAGCTGGTTATCTGAGGGTCAGTGTGTCCCCCACCTCTTGTTTTCTGTTGTGCAGGTGTGGGCAGGTTGTGTTGTAGCTGGTTCTTCCATGTGTATAAGGTTTTGAGGCTTTTCTCTTGCTCTTGTTCAGTTGTTTGTTCTTAGTAATTTCTTCACTATTTAGTTATATTTTCAGATAGGTCCTGGGTTGGCTTTGTGTGACTTCCACTCCCTCCTTCACCTTCTTCTATTCTTATCTGTTGGTGGTTCCTTTGTTGGTGGGTTTCCTCTTCCAGGTGGTATCCTGGTGTTCAGAGCTTCAACTTACTCCTCCTCCAGGCTATGGGTGCGTACGTGCGCAGGGCCTTCTGTGATGCGCACTCTCCTGGGTGCCTGTGGTCTCAGGTCCCTCCGAGTTGCACTCTCCCTGGTGGTTCTGATTTGGGCTCAATGCGCCCCACACCCCCACGGGAGCGCTGGGCGACCAGGTGGAGAGGAGACTGGAGCTGCTGCAGGAGAATTCCTCAAAGTGCCCCTGTGTGTCTTTTTCTTTTTGAGAAAATTCTCCTGCTCAACCCTGCCACTCCATACAAGGAAGGGCCTGTCCTCTCACAGAGCCCACCTCTCCAGCTAGACTGGGGACTGTCAAGGTCAGGTCCCCACAAAGCCCAACTCTCAGCTCTCCTGAGCCAGCGCCCACAGTTTCCATGTGTTTACCACCTAGCATTTACTTTTGAACATATTATGGTACAAGAAATTTTATGTAACAAATAATTACAAAACACAAGAACAGATACGGTATTTCAGGTACTACCCATGTACAATGCGCACCCTTAGTTTTCCCTTAAAAATTTGGGCAAAAACATGTGCATTATACATGGCAAAATATGGTAGCCAGTCATTGCTTGAGCTGGGGATCATGGCATCAGTGGCATGCTAGTGGTTAGTTCTGTAACCACTAGCTCTATGGGGGAGAAGAAGCCCTGGTTTGTAGAGTCTGATGATTTCTGTGGTGTCAAACTCCCATCAAGGTGGATTTCAAGCTACCAAAACATCATCCCACACAGGGCTGGGAAGAGACACACACAAAACAGCTCTTCCAAGCCATACGAGTTATGAGACAACCCAGTATACCACCTTACTTACTCACAAGTCAATTTTTTCCCCAAGATCAGATTTAGTCTCCATGGAGCAGAGGATGCAATAGCTAATGACTAGAAATTTAAAAAATAAAATAGGTTGTCCTGAAGTGGTGGGTTCCCAACCACAATTCAGAGACAGCCAAATATGAGGTTATAAGAGAAGGAGATTCATTCATCAGTTGACAGTTGTCAGGGTTTCCACGTCATGGTGTATATCAGTCACCCACAAAACTTGTTAATGTACAAATTAGGGGAATTGTAGCACACAAGTTAAAAGTGCAGACTCTGAAGCCAGGCCGCGTATGTTCAAATCTGGGTCAGTTTCTGACTGGCTGGGTGACCTTGGGCAAGTTCCCTAACATCTCAGTACCTTAGTTTCATCATTGATGGCTGATGATGATAACAACAATATTTACCTCACAGGAGTCATTGAACAGATTAAATGAAAAAATGTAAAGTACTTAGAACAGTGCCTGGAACATAGTAAACCCTATATAAGTATTTGTTGTTATTATTACTGCAGACTTCTCCTGGGTGAAGCCCATTTGTCTGTATGTTAAACATACTTTTCCAGTGATTTAAAAAAAAAAAGATTTTATTTATTTTCAGGAGGGGAAGCGAAAGAGAAAAGAGGGAGAGAAACATAAATATGTGGTTGCCTTTCATGCACCCCCTACTGAGGACCTGGCCGACAACCCAGACATGTGCCCTGATTGGGAATTGAACCAGCGACCCTTTGGTTCACAGGCCAGTGCTCCATACACTGAGCCACACCAGCCAGGGTTCCAGTGATTTTTATACAGTCATCTGGGCTTATCCACAGACATCTGGGAAACAACTGAAGTCTAATTCTTGGTCATTAGGAGTTCAGTATCTTCTTATGGGAACCAAGACTAATCCAAGAGTGAACCACAGGCTGTCCTTGAAATCTGTGACATTCTGTAAACACTAAGTTCCCTATGATTGTCTTGGAAATCACACAAATCCTTATCCTTCCATGGAAGACCTAGGTTGCAGGATATTATATAAATCTTATTTTTTTAAAATAAAGAAATAAATAAAACCCAATTTACAATTGAATTTTCATCTACTAATGGCACCAAACATGACAGAGGTTGGAGGTTAATTTAAGAATTTCTAGAAAAGTGTTATTTCCACTAATGTCCTCCTCAGTGTACATTGACATGCATATGATAAACCTATATCTCATTTTTGATCTGGATCCATGTAGGGAATCCTTAGGGCTTTAGCTTTGCTCTCTCTAAATTTAAGAATTGAAACAGAGAATACTTCGTGTTATAGGAGGGTTAACTATCAGCCCTTAATGCTGGGGAAACTCTGAGCACAGGTAGTGCGCAGCTCCACCCGCCTGGATGGTAAATATATGTTACCTAACGGTGATGCCTTGTTATGGTGTTTTAAACAATGTAAATTGTGGAAACTTTGATTTTGGAAATAAGTTACATTTTTTCATTTTCCTCCACAAGCTATTGTTAATTGCTGGATGGTATTTCTTAAGCAACATAATATCACATTAGCCTTATAAAAAGCAAGTGAGAAGATAGTCTAATTATTGAATCTGTCCACCCAACAGACCTAGACCTGAGGCTTGCCTCCGCATCTTACTAGCCTTGTGCCCTTAGGAAGGTAAATTAGCTTCTCTAAATCTGAGCTTCCTCCTCTATAAAAAGGGTCTAATAATGCTTAGTGCCTGAGTTTGTTATGACAATTGTAAAGCATTTAGCATAGTGTCTGATACATGGAAAATGTATGATAAGCAGTACCTTAAAAATGTAAACCAAATCTCAAAAGTAAAATTCTAAACTGATATAGGTACATAGTATAAAATAACAAGGGAACACACAGAGATGACTACATCATAAAAACGATGCATGATCAAGGACACATTGTAAATTAACTTCAGTCTATATATTGTGAAAAGTGTGATTTAATAGGTTTTCTAGGTGTGTGGAAATGACAACCTCTTTTCTACTTAAAGGAGGTTTTTTTTTTAAGGAGGTTTTCTAAGTATGTTTGTCCTTTGTATTTTTTTTTTCTTAAATATGTTTTATTGATTATGCTATTACAGTTGTCCCATTCCCCCCCCTTTATTCCCCTCTGCCCTGCACATCCTCTCCCACCTGCATTTCCCCCCTTTAGTTCATGTCCACAGGTCATACATATAAGTTCTTTAGCTTCTACATTTCCTATACTATTCTTACCCTCCCCCTGTCTATTTTCTACCTACCATTTATGCTACTTATTCTCTGTACCTTTCCCCCCTCTCTCCTCCTCTCACTCCCCTATTGATAACCCTCCATGTGATCTCCATTTCTGTGGTTCTGTTCCTGTTCCAGTTGTTTGCTTAGTTTGCTTTTGTTTTTGTTTTAGGTGTGGTTGTTAATAACTGTGAGTTTGCTGTCATTTTTACTGTTCATATTTTTTATCTTCTTTTTCTTAGATAAATCCCTGCAACGTATCATATAGTAAGGACTTGGTGATGATGAACTCCTTTAACTTGACCTTATCTGAGAAGCACTTTATCTGCCCTTCCATTCTAAATGATAGCTTTGCTGGATAGAGTAATCTTGGATATAGGTCCTTGGCTTTCATGACTTGGAATACTTCTTTCCAGCCCCTTCTTGCCTATAAGGTCTCTTTTGAGAAATCAGCTGACAGTCTTCTGGGAACTCCTTTGTAGGTAACTGTGTCCTTTTCTCTTGCTGCTTCTAAGATTCTCTCCTTATTTTTAATCTTGGGTAATTTAATTATGATGTGTCTTGGTGTGTTCCTCCTTGGGTCCAGCTTCAGTGGGTCTCTCTGAGCTTCCTGGACTTCCTGGAAGTCTATTTCCTTTGCCAGATTGTAAGAGGGTGCAGCCAAGAGGGGGACCCCAAATAGGGATTTGTAATGGGGTCCAGCTTCAATGGGTCTCTCTGAGCTTCCTGGACTTCCTGGAAGTCTATTTCCTTTGCCAGATTGTAAGAGGGTGCAGCCAAGAGGGGGGCCCCAAATAGGGATTTGTAATGGGGTCCAGAAGAGCTTGGAGATAATTGTCTCCACACCACACGGCCACACCTGCCTGGAATGCTGGCAGCTGTGGCCAATTGTGGGAGGAGCCAGAAATGGGGCTGCAAAGGAAGATTGGTGCAGGGATTTAAACCCAGTCACAGCAGAAATTAGGGTCTCTTTTTGGGACCACGTGTCTTTTTGGGGACCACGTAGCTTTGGCAGAGAGTTAGGACCATGCGGCTTTGGGATGCTCCCTTTTGCCACGTGGCTTAGGAAGTAAGAGAGACTTTGCTGGGAAGAGAAGGGGTGAAAGGACTCTTGCTGGTGGGCCATGAGAAGGTGCCTCAGGGCTTTGGATTAGCTGGAGATCATGGCAGCGACACAGCTGATGGTGCTGGGAGGCTGAACCACAGACTTGTACTTCTTTCCTGAGATACGGTACCCCAGACTGGGCAAACGGGAGAAGGAAGAGCTGTGTGCATTTGTGGGGATTCTAAAGAACTTTAGTATGTATTATTTCAAGTAAATAATAATTCCTTTCCTTTTCACCAATCTCTGGCATTGAGAGATGTCTTTCCTCTGGCGGCGGGCAAAACAAACCTAGTATGGGGGAGGAATCCCTAGAGAAAAGTGGGGGATCCTTTTATATCATTCAGCACCCTCCCGGTTTGTTCTGTAACAAGATTGGGGAAGTTCTCCTTCATGATTTGTTCAAATAAGTTTTTCCTCTTCTTCTGGCACCCCTATAATTTGGATGTTGGAACATTTAAAGATGTCCTGGAGCTTCCTAAGCCTTTCCTCTTTTTTTGAATTCTTGTTTCTGCATTCTGTTCTGGTTGAATGTTTCTTTCTTCCTTCTGGTCCACACTGTTGATTTGAGTCCTGATTTCCTTTCCGTCACTGTTGGTACACAGGGTGTACATTTTCCTTTATTTCACTTAGCATAGCCTTCATTTTTTCATCTAATTTGTGATCATATTCAACCAATTCTGTGAGCATCCTGATTACCAGTGTTTTGAACTGTGCCTCTGATAGGTTGGATATCTCTTCGTTGCTTAGTTGTATTTTTTCTGGGGCTTTGATCTGTTCTTTCATTTGGGCCATTTTTTATTTATTTTATTTATTTTATTTTTGTCTCAGCGTACCTGTTACAGCCGAGTAAGGGGCAGAGCCTTAGGTGTTCACCAGGGCAGGGCAACCCTCCATGATACATTGTGATGCTATATGTGGGGGAGGGGTCCGAGAGGGAACGATGCGGCTTGCTCTGCTCTCTGCTTGTTTTCTGTCACTTCCCCTGCTACCCACAATGAAATTGGGCCCTTCTGGTGCTGATTCCAGGGTGGGTGGGTTTGTGTACATTCTAGGACCCTGTGGGTCCCTCCAACGAACTCTCCTGTGAGGCTGGGAGTTTCTCCCACTGCTGCCTGAACCCCCACAAGTGTTTTCAATCAGAGGCTTTAAGGCTTTATTTCCCCGAGCTGGAGCCCTGGGTTGTGTGGTCTGTCTCACTCCCCAGTTGTTCCTCTGGGTTTATCTGCACTCCAATGTGGGACCATCCAATCTGCAATCCACCACCTTGCCAAGTATCCTCTCTGCTGGGCTGCCCATCTCTGCCCCTCCTACCTGTCTGGATGAATGTTTCTTCTTTAACTCCTTGGTTGTCATACTTCCATACAGTTTGATTTTCTGTCAGTTCTGGTTGCTTTTTGTTTTAAAATTTGTTGTTGTCCTTCTTTTGGTTGTGTGAGGAGGCACAGTGTGTCTACCTACACCTCCATCTTGGCTGGAAGTCGAGATGTCCTTTGTATTTTGTATCAGGAAAATGGAAGCTATATTTGGAGAACTCAAGGAGTGAGGGTGGGAGAGTATTTTTTATGCCTAACAAAGAAAACTGAAAGGAGACAATATTATGAATTGTTTCTGGAGTTTTGATGTGTTCTTTCATTTGAATCATGTTTCTCTGGCTCCTCATTTTGGCAGCTGCCCTGTGTTTATTTTTTTTTTTATGTATTAGGTAGAGCTGCTACGATTCCCTGCCTTGGCAGTGTGGCCTAATGGTGTAGGTGTTCTATAGGGTCCAGTGGCAGAGCCTTTCCTATTGCCCAAGCTGGGTACTCAAGGTGCACCCTCTGTGTGGGCTGAGTACACCCTCCTCTTATAGTTGAGCCTTGGTTGCTGTTGGCAGATCAATGGGAGGGATTTACCCAGGCCAGTCAGCTGCATGAATTGACTGTGACCACTGACCACCAACCTCCACCTTCCATGGAGGATCACCTGTACAGGGACAGGGTGGTGGTTCTCCAATGTGTTCTGTAGCTGTCCACTCTGTGCACAGGCTCTGGTGTTTCCCAGGCGATGCAGGCCAAGGTCGGCCCTCACCTGTATTCTACCCAAGGCCACCCTGCATGAGCTATAAAGCAATCTGAGAAGGCTTCTACTTGTGCTGGGCTTGGGAGATTCCCAGGGAAAGTGAAACTGTGAATGCTGGCTGGCTGTTGCTACCAGGTGTGGCGCCACTGAGCAAGAGGCATGGGGGCTGTGAGCTTACTGAGGCCAGCTGATGCTTGTTTGATAGGGTTAAGGAAGTTGTGAAGCATGAGCCAAGACCACCCATTCATATGGAAAAGTCACTGTTAACAGCTAGGGTGGGCATAAGTTGGGTGGGATGGAGTTTAAAGGTATCTCCAGGTCGGGGCAAAGAGTGTTAGTGGTTGATGGAGTCTCAGATATGGCACCTCTGCCAGCTCTGTGGCTCTGTAGCAGAAGGGTTCAGAAAAGGATCAACGGCCTCTGCATACCTTTCTGTCTGGGGGAAAGCTGTCCCCCAGCTCCTGCCTTGATGCTAGACAGTTTACTTCCTCCCTGTATGCCACTAGTGCCTTTCAAGCTGCTACTCCGTTGCTGGAGCTCATAGAAAGTGAATCTGAGTAAGTCTGTGCATATGTTCTTTAAGGGGAACTGCTTGGGACTCAAGAAGTTTCTCCCACCGACTGAATCCTTGCTGTTTTTTTGCAGCCTGTTACGGGGGCTTATCTTCCTGGCACTGGAACCCTGGGCTGGGGGCCTGCTGTGGGACTGGGACTCCTCGCTCCCAAGATATCCCTCCCAAAGTTTTATCTACCACATATGCATGTGGGACCAGCCCATTCTGCATCTCTGTCCCTCCTACCAGTCTGTATGAATGTGGTTTCTTTAATTCTGTAGTTGTCAGTCTTCTCTTTAACTCAATTTGTCATGGTTCTGAGTGACAGTTGCTCTGTATTTTCACTGTAATATTTTCATTGTAATATTTTTTTCATTGTAATTTTGATGTGGTTGTGTGAGGAGGTAAGCTGTGTTTACCTATGCCACCATCTTGACCATAAGTCCAAAGTTGGTGATTCTTGATTTGAGTGTTGAGGATGAGCCTGAGTGCTCAGGAGGGAATACAGGGGAGAAAGTTCCATGCAAGAAGAAACAACTTGTGCACAAGCTTGTTGTGCTTGTGGTTCATATGTAGACTTTGTGGTGGATAGGCTGTGTGGAGCCTGGGTAGGTCAGCTAGAGAGAGATTGTAATAGCAGCAACATGTGAAATTGAAAGTAAATTATGTTTTGCAACAGCTCAGCACTTTAGAATTGAAAGAGATCTTAGTGATCCTGTCGATTAACTTCACAGATGCATAGGGCAGTTAGTGACTTGTTCCTGACAGTACCAGAAGAAATCTCTCAACACTCGGTCTTCTGCTCCTTTCTTAGAAGTCCCTAATCACTATTGCTAGTACTAGCCAGGAAAATTCGTTCTATAAATTCTGAAAATTTGGTCTCTCAGAGCTCCACTTAGAAGTCACAATATGCAGTCTAGATCTATAGCCCTGTGTCTATTCATTAATGTAATGATAACTTGACAAATATTTTACATATATTTTCATCAGACTTCAAAGACCGCTTAAAGGAGAGTATTTGTTTACTACTGTTGCTGTAACAAATTACCATAAACTTGGTCAGTTAAAATAACATATATTTGTTTCCTTACAGTTCTGGAGTCCTTAAGCCAAAATCAGTTTTACTGAGCTAAAGTCAAGGTGTTGGCAGAATTGGTTCCTTACAGAGGAAGGAGAATGCACTCCAGCTTGTTCAATCTAGAGGCTATCCACATTCCTTGGCTGTGGCTGAATCACTTCAATCTGCTGCTGTTATCATATTGCCCTTTTTCTTTGACTTCCTTGCCTCTCTCTTTTAAGGACCCTTGTGATTACATTTAGAGCCTACTTGGATAATCAAGGCTAATCTCCCCACCTCAAGATCCTTAATTTAGTCACATCTGCAAAGTCTCTTTTGCCATGTAAGGTAACATTTATAGATTCTGGGGATTAGCAGGTAGATATTTAGGGAGAAGGGAAGATTTTTCAGTTTACTACAGAGAACAGTGTTCTTTGTCCCCCAAATTCCCCAAATGTCCCTAAAGGAAGCATGCAGATGACACTCACCTGTTTGTGGCTGAGGACATGGGAATTCAAGGGTAGATGGGAAGGGTTAGGACAAGTAATCCTCCTTAGGCACTCTGTCTGTGAAGAATAAGATGCTTGAGAATCTTCTAGGTGGAATAGACATTAACAATCACAGACTCATCTTAATTCCTACACTTTTAAAGTTCTCCCCTATATTTTTTGCAGCTATTACTCCACAGGGAAAACACTATGTCTAAGAACCTTGAATTCCTGTTTTTAAAATCATCTAAATAATCAGCATTACTTACTGAGTGTAACTATCTGGGGCTTAGATTTTACTTTTTACCTGAGTCTTCTAGATTAAAAAAATAAAGTAGAAAAGGAGAACACTAACTCAAAAAGATGCCTCCCACCCCCTGTGTTATAGCAGTGTTATTTGAAATAGTCAAGATTTGGAGACAACCTGAGTGTCAACTATGGTTGAATGGATAAAGGAGGTGTGGTATATATACACAATGGAATATTATTCAGCCATAGAAAATGAGGAAATCCTACCATTTTTGACAACGTGGATAGAGCTTGAGGGCATTACGCTAAGTGAAATAAGTCAGACAGAAAAAGGCAAATACTGCATGACCTCACTGATATATGGGCTCTTAAAAAAATTCAGGTAGGTGGTCAAAGGTACAAACTTTCAGAAAAACAAAACAAAATTATCAGTAAAAAGATAAAATTACTTTTCAGGTAACTGAAATACTATATCTGGTTAGTCTGTATTTTCTAGTCTGTTAAATGCTAGAAAAAATTCAAAGTATGCTCTCACAACTACTGTGCATGAAAGTATTCTTAAGAAACAAAGGGGTTTAATTTTTATTTCCTTGGATCAGCTGTCTACTCCAGTTGCTAATACTATCCTTTAATTTGGAGATCTGTAGCAGCCTCCAATTTTTTTTGTGAATGCCATAAAAATATCCTACTTATAAGTTTGTTTATAAATTTCATAATGTGCATCTGTACTGATACATGTTCATCAAGAAACTCAAAATCAGAAATTAGAAAAGATAAGATTTGAAAACGTAAACACAAGTTCTACAATATTCTTTTATACCCACAGGCTTGGAGCAACTCACTTTAGAAACCATTGCTGTAAGGTGACATCATCTGACTCAGTAAAGAATTTCCCTTTGCTATTAATTCTGCTTTTAAAAAGTAGGGAAGGTTTGGGGAACTTTTTTTTTTTTTAAATATCCCTTTCCTTCTTTTTAAAAAGATTTTATTTGTTTATTTTTAGAGAGAAGGGAAGAGAGGGAAAGATCAATGTGTGAGAGATACATTGATGTGTGAGAGCTACATTAATCAGCTGCCTCTAGCTCACCTCCAAGTGGGTAGCTGGCCCAGAACGTAGGCATGTGCCCTGACTGGGTATCGAATCAGCAACTTTTCAGTTCGCAGGCCACAGTCAGTCCACTGAGCCACCCAGCCAGGGTGATATCTCTTTCCTTCTGGTAGAACACAATCTTTGTTTTGAGTACTTTACTCTATACCTTTTCTTTTCTGGCCCATCTCAGATACTAAGAGACTAGGAGAAAAAGTAGCCTAACACAAAAGTCAGCAAACTTTTTCTTTAAATAGTCAGAGAGTAAGTTTTTTAAGCTTTGTGAGTTACATGTCTCTGTCACAAATACTCAGTCCTGCCCTTGTAGTACAAAATCAGTCATAGACAACATATAAATGAGTGAATGTGGTTGCGTCACAAAATATTATTTTTCTTTTGATTTTTACCCTAACTATGTAAAACTATACAGGTTATTCTCAGTTTGTGGGCCATACAAAAATAGGTGGCAACCTAAAACTATAAAACTCCTAGAAGAAAACAAGGGAAAGCTTCATGACATTGAGCTAGGCAATGATCTTGGATGTGACACCAAAAGCACAGGTAAGACAGCAAGGATAGACAAATGGGACTATATCAAACTTAAAAACTTAACGCATTCAAAGGACACAATCAACAGAGTACAAAGGTAACCTACAGAATGGAAGAAAATATTTGTAAATCATGTATCTGATAAGGTGTTAATGTCCAGAATATATAATGTATCCTACAACTGAACAACAACAAAGACAACAAAAAGAATGGGTAAAGGACTTGACCAGACATTTCTCCAAAGATTATATACAAATGTCCAACAAGTATAAGGGAAAATATTCAACCTCTCTAATCATCAGAGAAATGCAAATCAAAACCACAATGTGAGGTTACCACCTCACAACCATGAGGATGGCTACTGTTAAAAAAAGAAAAGAAAACCCCCCCAGAAAATCACAACTGTTGTCAAGAATGTTGAGAAATTTGAACACTTGTGCACCATAGGTAGGACTGTAAAATGATGTGGCCACTATGGAAACTGTATGGAGGTTTCTCAAAAAAATAAAGTAGAATTCACAGATGAATCAGAAATCCCACTTCTGGGTGTACATCCAAGAGAATTGAAAGCAGGTATTTGGACACCCATGTTCATAGCAGCACTATTCACAATAGCTAAGAGGTAGAAGCAACCCACGTGTGCTCACCAATGGATGAATGGATAAATAAATGTGGTATATACATACAATGAAATATTATTCAGCCTTAAAAAGGAAGGAAATCCTGTTACATGCTAAAACATGGCTAAACCTTGAAGACATTATGGTAAGAAAAATAAGCCAATCACAAAAAGATAAATACTGGATAAATACTGGATGACCACCATTCTACTTATCTGAGGTATTTAAATAGTCAAATCCACATAAATGGAAAATAGAATGGTGGTTACTAGAGACGTAGGGGTAGGAGGAAAATGTGACTGCTGTTGAATGGGTACAAAGTATTAGGCAGAATAGATAGTAAACCAAAGCAGGAGCAGGGAGGTCTCACCCATTAATTCAGCAGTTCTGAGCCGGGTCAGGTAAGACTGACAGGTGTTCCAAAAATCACAAGAAAAAACATGATAGCATAGGAGGAGGGAAGACTTTGAAATTCTGTGTGTATCATCTCCACTATCTAGGAAAGAAAGCCTGTAAAACTGTATAACTCAGGTTTCCCTGGTAACACAGAATTTCAGATTTCCAAAATGAAAAAGCCTGGAGATCTGTTTCCCAACAATATCGATATACTTACACTACTGAACTATACACTTAAAAATGGTTAAGATGTTAAATTTTGTTTTTTTACCCTAATAAAAATATTGCTATAATATGAATATTGAGGACTTTGTATTATTCTAAAAGATAGTTTGAAATAACAAAACAAAAAAACTAGGTAGTGGGCCAGATCTGGACCTCAGGCCAAACTTTGCTGACCCTTGGCCTAGCACAATCTAACTACCCTTGTAATCAGCACCCTGTCTTTATATATTTTCCCCTAAAACCTTTTTTTTGTAAAGTCTCCAAATGTTACAACTGCAAGTGGCCACAGACACTTGAGTCATTTTGGAGGGTAGGAGTTGGGGAACTGCGAGGTGAAAATGGTATTTCCCAAGGTCAAAGACTTCTGTAGTGCAAAATGCAGGGCACTGAATAAAACTTAGCTTCTCAAGATTGTTTCTGTTGCTATTTGGAGTTTTCTACAGATTCTTAGTGATCAGAAAAATAATTTTTGATTAAATCAGAGGTGAACACGGTATTTAACCGAATTCCACAGATGCTGCTATAAATAGGAATTGAATTCAAGTCATTTAGTAACAAGTCATATAGTCCTTTAGTACTCTGTTCCCTTAGGCCTGGAACTAGGAAAACAATACTGATTACAGAACTCACTTTAAAGATGAGAGCTAGTTGGCTATAACTGTTTTAACTGTGGTTTCCGAGGAGTTTAAGTAGCATCTAATATTCTGTGAAGTACGAAAAAAATTTTATTTCTAGTCTTCAAGAAAAAAGTTACATTGGCCACCAGTCACTTTTAAGGAATTGGGTAAATTTGCACCTCTTCTTTACAGCATTAACATTTAAAAATTACCAACTTAAAAGACAAATAGTTACCATTATCTGCTGAGTTCCTGACTTCCTAGGGTTTCATAAAAGGGAAGGACAAATAAAACCCAGTTCACCAGGTCAGGTTCTAAAATTAAACCACAAGTAAAATGCAGAGCAAGCAATATTCATTTTGTTCTGTTCTCTGAAGCAGGTCAATCTAGAGGTTTTGCCTGGAGTGATATATAATTATACTAAACAGCTTCTTTTCATTGTCAAGAATGCCCCCCCCCCCAAATCATTACACTTTTAGAAGTCTGGTTGAGTAGAGATTCAATTACAATCTATCAAGTTTATGTATTCCAGGAGATAATAAAGCATAACCATTACTATTTAATTCAACTTCAATTATAATCTCAATGTGGTGTTAAAAGACTACTCTTTCCTCCTAGACTTTCCTGGTATACAGAGATGTGCTCATGTAAAGCACCTGCACTTAATATAAAACACCGTGAATTTGTCTATTCAGAATATCTGAGTATGATGTGTAAAGAAAATAGTAGTTACTTAGTGAACACTTCAAATTGCTTAAGCATAATAAGCAAATGCAATACATGATCACTGACGGTATCCTAGTAAAAACACAATACAAAACCCAATGAAACAAAAAAATCTAGCTACTCCCAGCTATAAGAGATATTCTTGGGACAATCATAGAAACTTGAATGTGTACTGAACATTAAATATTAGGAAACTGTTTTCATAGGTGTGATAACAGTATTGTGATTCTGAAGCAAATGTGTGTGGGAGCTCCGCCCCCCCCCCCCCCCCCCACGGCCTCCATAGATGAGAATAAGTCTACCAAGACATGATCTGCTTGGGGAGGAAAGGTGACCAGTCTCTCAAAGGAGAAGGGCCAAGAGCCTTTTCCTCAATGGGCTTTTATTGGGTTCAATTTGCACAGGAATACAGGTAAAGCTCATCAATCATTGTCAGGCAGTAAAGATCAAACAATAGATAACAAACAAGGGCTTATTCTCAGTCAGGGTCAGTTAGCTAAAGGGATATAAGACTGGGAAACAAACTCATTTCAGGCTTGGACCCTTATTTAAATTGAGGGTATTAGCAAAGCAGGTTTCACAGGGTTTTATGCATTCTTTCTTAGGCCTGATTGCCCCAGGGAATCTGTCCTTTCCAGCATGGGGCTGCACTGCCCTCAGGCATTGTTTCAGGTTTAAGTCAGGCAGGGGAAGTAAGGCAGCCAAAAGATTAGGAGACTTCTTGCACACAGATTGAGGACTCAGGCCATATCAAAGCCAACGTGTGAGGGTCCATCACCTCCTTTTTCTATAGCCCCCAAGTCCTTCCCTGTGGGCCTGTTTGTGACCAGCCTGTCTTAGGTCATCCCTCCCTTGAGGAATCTTACCTGTCATTGGCTAACTGGTCAGGCTCAGGGCCAAGCAGGGTAAAGTAAAGAGGGAAGGGGCGGCACCCCTGCCAGGGAGATAAGCTTTGTCTCCTTAGTGGCTTACGGCTCAAGGTCTCTGACTCAGCCTTAGCCATGGGGGGTTACAGCTTTTGAAACCAGGCAGAACGGTTCCCAACACAAATGTCCTTATTCTTAAGAGAGGCAGTCTGAAGTATTTAGAGATGCAGTATTTTGATGTCTGCAACATATTCAAAACAAAAAAGCATGTCTATTTTCTGTAATTTTGAAAATTTTTGTAATAAAGAATTGGGGTGAGGGGGACAAAGCTCATCTTTTTAAAGTTTCCTAGCCAAGTAACATCATACCCTTTGGGTTATAGCGCTTTTTCCCCAACCCCCGTTGGCACCTCAGGTACCATACAGCAAGTGCAGCCTCTGCCCCACCCAGGCGCTCCAGTTCTCAATCAGGCTTAGGTAAATGAGATTCAGCAACAACCCCAAGCTAGCCTGAGGGGGAAAGGTTCACGCCAAGCAAAATCATTTTTACATTTCTACAGTATTACACAGTTACGTTCACTTTCAAATTGTAAATTAGTTTGGTTTGCCTTTTCCAATAGTCATGTCTGCATTTGGGGACCTGTATTCCTTTTTGCCAATAGACAGACCCGAGCCCCATATAAAGGGCATTCCTTTCTGACCGGTAGTCACGCCCCAGATAACTTTATAGAGGAATCTTTATGCCCATCCAGCCATTGTTGAATTCTATTTCAGTCTGTCTATACTTAAATTATTTCTTGAAATATCTAATCTCATCCTGCAGTTAAAAAAGAAATCCTAGAGGCTATAGTGGGGATAAATGAAGATGGCGGGGGAGGTTAGAAATGAAAAATAAGAAAGAAGAAAACCCTGGCAGAAGGTGAGAATCACAATTTTATACTCATCGCTATCCTGAAAATTTTTTAAAGCAAATATTCATGAGAACCATGGGTACCAGAAGGTATGACATCATTGTAAAAGTAAATGCACACACTGACAAGGCAGTGCTGCCATTAATATTCAATACCTACTGAAAACTTCAAATTAGTTTAGTTTCTTAGCTACCAGGCTTGTGGCGCCATAAGTTGTAAGTATGCTGCTACTAGGTCTTGTCTACTAGGATTGCGCAAGCTGTAAGAGGCCACCAGGATCTCACTCAGTTTTAGCAATTATTGCTGGTGACCACGAAGGTGTTCACGCGAAATGAAAGTTAGCTTCTGATTTAGGACTGTGGAGCTAATTTGGACTCCAGGACTTCAGCAGAATGTACGAGGCGCCTGCAGGGAAGGGGCCGGGCTGTGGAAGCACACTCCCGCACCCAGGCGCCTCCTCAGCCAAGATGGGGTCCGCGGGGGCGGCCATCTTGGTAAAGGCCGGAGTGGCGGCCAGCCCGGTGCTGACGCTGGCAGGACCAGATCCGAAGGTCACAGTAAGTGAGTGATCGGGCAGTGTGGAGCGACCTTAGCTGGGGCCTGGGGCCCGGGGCCGCGGGACCCTGGGGCGCCAGGTGAGCCAAGGCCAGGCAGCGGCTGGCTCATAGGATGGTGAGGCGGCGAGCGCTAAGGCGCTGCTTGCAGCTGCTGGCGCCCTCAGAGGAGCCGGCGCGACAGAGCCGGGGGCGGAGGAACCCGAGCACCTGCCGCTACGGCCACTCCCGCTGCGCGGGGGCGCTGTCGCTGGGAGCTGAGGAGCAGCAGAGGAAGCGGGGCCAGCGCCTGCGCCGGGCAGTCTGCAGGGCTAGGTGAGCCCGTAGGTCCCGCTCGCAGCTTCCAGAGCAACGAGCGCCTCTGGGGTGTCGCCCGAGGTGGCTTCCTCCCTCCAGCTGCTCCCTGTCACGGCTCTGCTGCTTTCTCTTCGGCTTCTCGGTGGGTTTCCCGGCCTGGGGTTGTTTGGACTCCTGGCTGAGTAGAGCGTTCTGTGGGTGGGATTCCAGTCCGGAGTCCTGCCTCCTAGTGGAGATGCTGCACTAGTGAGTGGCCGGGCTTCTTTGGAATTTCCGCACCTCGGGAGTTGCGAAGCCTGCGTCTGAAACTGTCTGGGTGAACTCTCTGGGTGAGAAGCCACATCGTCATCATCATTATTGTATTATTTCCCTTGGGAGAGAAACCATCTCTGGGGTTTGTTTTAGATCCCATCTTCTCTGCAAATCATAGGTTGCATCTTCACCGGCCGGAATCCTCGTGGGCGCGTTGTCTTTTGGTTGTATGTAAATAATTGGGTTTCTTAGAGCCACTTATTTTTGCTTCATCTATAGTATTTATCTTCTAAAAATCCATTTTAACAGGTTCTTCCCTTTTAGCTTTAAAGTTGACCAAGGGATGGAAATGAAGAGCAAAAGAATGGAGCAAGGTGGGGCGGGTGGTGGAAGCCGGTGCTTTCTTGAGTTTTCTGTACTGTGGACGGTTGGTTGTTAAATTGAGTATATGGCAGGCTTTTCAGACCTTGTACTCATATAGCTATCCCTTCCCCACCCCCTTGAATAGAACTCTCTAGGTTTCTGGAACATCAGAAATCCTAAGTACATTTCTATGGGCTCTAGAGCCTCAGTTGAACCTGGAAAGTATGTATGAAGAGAATGAGAAAAGTTATTCATTAGAACATTATTTAGTTCCAGTATTTGCCTTAGCTGCAGGTTGTTCTGTATATGTTATAATATGACTCACCTGGTTTTACTCTGGCTTAACATGCAGTGTTTGATAATTCTGATTAATTTATTGAGAAAGTTCTTGATAGACAGTTGTTTGAAAAGTGAGGATATTTCCATTTTTGTTTAAAATGGATATATAGCAGTTCCATTTCTGTTTTCACTTACATTGGTTTTGATTTCCCCTCAGACATCAACATCTTTTAGAAAGAAATTATGTAATCTTTAAAAAGAAAAGGTTACTTGTATCCCAGAGTATTCTGGTTTTGTTGCAAGAAAATATTAGGTCTAGTAGAGAAAAGTTAGGGCAAGTGTACTTGTTTGTAATAAGAATTTAAAAGAGAGATTGACCTCAAAACTGTTTTAAATAAATTAGAATATAGTTACGATTTTCAGAGATTTTATTTCATTACATTTACAGGCTTTCCTGCTGCAAGAATTTTGGTTAAGTCTCCAGGAGATGAAAATATTTAGTGTATTTCTCATACCCTTATTTCACGGACCATTCCAAATTATATTGTATAGACTTTGTATTGCAAAATTTAATTTTAAAATTAGTCTACTTATAAATGTGTGAAGGACATTTTAATATAAGCATTTCATCAAAGACTTTAGGTTGGGCTTTAGTTGATATAGTCATAATTATATTTGAAAAGGATATTTTTGTTACTTTGGGTATTTGTCAGTTTGGGAAACTGAGGGGATTTTTAAGAACACTGTCGATGTTTGGAAAAGTACTGTTTGCATTTAATTTTGTTGTTTCACACTGCATTTTGTTTGTAGTAGTAGATAGCTATGGGTAATGGTGTTTTTTTGTTTCATTTCACCTTTTATATACATTAGAATATATATAGTAGCTGGAGGACTGTGTCAATCTGTGCATTTTAGATCGAAATGCATACAAGTAAAAAGTGTTTTCATTGAAGTATTGGAGAAATGAACTTGCACTTGCATATGGTTAATGGTTAATGAGTGCCTTTATCTTGAAGGCCTGTGAGGGCATGTGAAATTGGCATTAAAGGATCACCTATGGCCCTGGCCTGGTGGCTCAGTTGGCTGAGCATTGTTCTGTGCACAAAAAGATTGTGGGTTCGATCCCTGGGGCGTGTATGGGAGGCAACTGACTGATGTTTCTCTCTCTGTCTCCCTTCCTCTCTCTCTAAAGTTAATTAATATATACCCTTAGGTGAGGATTAAAAAAAAAAAAAGGATCACCTAATTTCCAGCATGAAGTTCAAGTAATACACCATTCTAACTGCTGTGACACTAAAGGACTCTATCTATAATTTCTAGTGCTTTACTTGACTTGTCTTTTTAATTTGATAACTATTATGTATTTAAATATTGTTTTACAGACATTTGTGACGTTATATATGAACTCATATATCCTTAGGAGGCACTTTTGATATGTCAGAGATATGTTCTTTTGCCAACTCAGCTGTTTAAATAATGTATTACATCATAATTTTGTAATTTACAAAGTTCTTTCAAGTATTTTAAGTACATTTATTTTTAGTTTGATTTTATAGACATATAATATGTGAGATTATTATCCCCATTCCACAGATGAGGGAAACAGGAAACTGAGAGCCTGTGAGGTTTCAGTGATTTGTCCAAGGTCCCTTAGCCCAGCAGCCCTGGCCTTTGGCAGAATATTTGTGTTGGGAATCGCCCTTCCTGGTTTCAGAAGCTGTAATCCCCCATGGCTAAGGCTGAGTGAGAGACCTTGGGACCATAAGCCACTAAGACAAAGCTTATCTCCCTGCCAGGGGCGCTACCTCTGCCCTGCTTTACTTCACTCTGCTTGGCCCCGAGCAGATGACTGGTTAGCCATTGACAGATAGGTTATCCCTCCCTTGAGGAATCTTAAGACAGGAACAGTCATGAAGGGGCCCTCAGGGCAGGACTTGGGGGGCTATAGAAAAAGGGGGTGATGGACCCTTGCCCCTTGGTTTTGACATAGCCTGAGTCCTCATTATGCCTGCAAGAAGTCTCCTAATCTCTTGGCTGCCTTACTTCCCCTGCCTGAGTTAAGCCTGAAACAATGCTGGAGGGCAGTGCAGCCACGTGCGGGGCAATCAGGCCTAAGAAAGAATGCATAAAACCCTGTGAAACCTGCTTTGCTAAGAATGTCCTCAGTTTTTTGATAAGGGTCCAAACATAAAATGAGTTTGTTTCCCCAAAGTTTTATGGCCCTTTAGCTATCTGATCCTGACTCAGAATAAGCCCTCAGAGTTCTTTGTATGTTATCTATTGTTTGATCCTTACTGCCTGACAATGATTGATGAGCTTTACCTGTATTCCTGTGCAAATTGAACCCAATAAAAGCCCATTGAGGAAAAGGCTCTTGGCCCTTCTCCTTTGAGAGATCTGCTGGCCACCTTTCCTCCCCAAAGCAGATCATTTCTTGGTAGACTTATTCTCATCCGTGGCAGAGAGGGGGCTCTGCGGGCAAAGCTCCCCCACAATATACACTGCTGCGTCTTCTTGGAAAGGGGGTACCAATGGGGCAGCAATGGGGTTTGGATCAACAAGACTTAGTCTGCATTACAGTCATTGACTGTACACAGTTGTAAATTGTCAGTACAATTTACTTTGGTTATGGAGGCGCAGGCCTGGCATATAGATAGGTCGGCATACATTCAAAAGCGTGATTAAAAAACAACTCAGTGTACACCTGCCACTTAGAAAAATACATATTTCCTCTTCAAGGCAGCAGATTTTTGATTGAACAGTAAATGCCTGTAGACTTCTGTGCTCTTTTGTAATCTCTTTCAGTGATAAGAATCAAGTTATCAGAATAAATACTGATCTTTGTCATTGTTATTGGCCTTCCTTAAACTACAGTCTTGTTTGTTTGCTTATAAGAACCAATGCAAGGACAACTGGATAACAGCAATAATTTGTTCTGAATTTGAATTTATAATTTGTTTTCTGAATTTTGAAGGTCCTTCAAACTACAAAGATGTTTGCCATCTTTTCAAGTTACTGTGATCATTTCTTCTGCTTGTTTAGAGTTCATGAAAACAAATACTATATATATTCAGAATATTGTGCAATTTTATGGTTGAAGGAACTAATGACAGCCTCTAAAGAATTTGTGGACTCAAAGCCCTTTCTTTAAACTTGAGGCCAATTTATCTGTTTATGATCTAAATTAAGTGAAATACCCCACAGGAGGTGAAATATGTCATTTATCTTTCCATGCTACCATATACCCCTTTGGTCTAAGTGTTTCTAAGCATACTGAAGATGAGAGCATGGCTAATAAGCAGTCCAGCCTCCGTCACCAGCCAGAGCTGGACCCTTGGGATGGCGTAAGTCTGGCCTGACTTACTTCATCTGTAAAGGAGTCACACAAAGTCATGGAATGTTCAAGTTGGAAAGGACCTTTGAGAGTATGTGCCCAGTCCAAGCTCTAAACTTACAGATTTGCAGTTTCTACTCTTACAAGAGTTTTTAGCCTGTTGTGATACTGCAAAACTGAAACATCAAAAGTAGAGTTTTCCACCATGTCACAGAGATGAGATACTTCAAAATCTTGAATGAAATTTGTTTCCTGTTTCATTCTTTCCTTATATAGTTTTCCATTTTATATGTGGACGAAACATCCAGTGTGTGTAAAAGTGTGTGTGCTGTTCAGAGCCCATTTTTTTTAAACTGTCTGCACTTACTGAATATCATCGAAGTGAAACATCTGACAAACTTCTGATGTTCTCAGCAACATTCTCTTGGTTAAGTATAATTACATAGAGCTTTATAATTTCTTTTTGCTAGCTGCTCACATATTTTAAAATCCTATTTTATAATATGTTTACCTCCAATTTAGTACTATACGTTGCCCACATTTTAGTGCATTTTGTTGAAGACATAACTATGCGTTTATATGGTATAACCTGAGGCCGGAGAGTGATAAGTTCTCCAGTTTTTCCTGGGGCTGAGGGGGTTCCCGGGGTGCAGGACTTTCAGTGCTAAAACTGGGGAAGCCCTGGGCACACTAGGTGTGTAGGTTCCCCCTACCTGAGGGTGTTACTTCATGGGACTTGATTAATAATTCTTCCCATTTGGAAGAATAAAATGACAGATGAACTTAGACATCTTCTTAAGGCAAGGAAAACATCTTCAAGGCCCCATGTGTTTTTTCTGTTTATCTGGCTGAAATACAGAAGTAATTTTTTATTTGTTGTTTGTTCCTTTCTGTGTAACTGAGAACAATTTACATTTAAGGAGAATAGATACATCATTTAAAATCTTGTAAAGTTAAAAGAGCAATTATATTTGTAAGGAAACTAGTATTTATTGCTTACTAAGTGCTTTTTACTTTGAAAACGAAAACAAAAGACACTGTTGAAAGCAGAAAAGGCTAGTCTTGTCCTTGAGATCAAAGGTGTTGGCTATATGCAACTAGTTTTAGAACATAGATATCTGTTCAAGATGAATTTATTGAGTTTTTCTTGCAGATTCAACATGATTAGTGGAAAAAGCATGGGCTTTGGAGTTTGATACAACTTGGGTTAGATCTCCAGGTCTAGTTGTTATTAGCTTCCCTCCGCCCCCAGTACCAATCATCTTTTACTAGGTGTTAATTACAATAGGAAAGGATTCAGAGGTGCTGTGCAAAGATAATGGTCAGGCAAATGGATTCCACACTGGGTCCTCTTCAGTGGTACTTGTGTTGCCACTCATGTTTGAGTTCCTTGTAAGAAAGGCAGTAGTTAAAGAAGCATGTAAGCTGCCAGCACCATAGAGACCCCAGCTACACTTCCTCTCTTCACATTGACATACTTGTTGTAATACGGATAGTAGCCTCTTTGAAAAGCTCCAGCAATGCCTTTAGGGGTGAAATCCTGCATCAGTATCTAGCTTGGCAGCCCCCTAGTTTGACATCCACAAGTTTCTTCTCTTTCAGTGGTATGATTGACACCATCTTGGAGTCTGGTGTTATTAGCTTTTAGACTTTATGCAAATTATTAACTCTGTGAACCTCTGTTACATCACCTGTAATATGAGGATAACATCACCTGGGCTTGTTGTGAGG